>NC_072799.1:31686562-32893750 GCF_028583425.1 Eublepharis macularius | reverse complement strand
ATGTTTAGCTGATCATAAAGAAATGGAAGTGGCATCTAGAAACCTGGTGGAGGGATACAAATAAGGTTAGTAGTGAGATGCCGGGTCCCCTTGCCCTCCAGGAGGGTGGAGGAGACCGGGCACTTACCTCATGCCTTCCACGTGCTTGCATGATGGCATCACTTCCAGAAGTGACATCATCACGCCACCCACAAGAGTACTCCCACACTCCATATGGGGCCAATTCTTTGAGAATTAGTCCCAAATGAAGCATGGGAGCACTCCCACAGCCAGCGCAATGATAGAAGTGACATCTGCGTATGTGCTGGTGGCAGGTGATCTACAGACTGCCAAAACCTCCCGCTGGTCGCTGGCCAGCAGTTAAACCGCTGGGAGATTGCCCACCACCAGCAGGCGCTTGGGATCCATTCCCTACACCAAACAATGTGAAAGTGTATGGAAGTGTTAACAAAAAGTTGGATGGGTAGATGGATGCCAGTTGCAGCTATCTTTCCACGGGGCTTTGACCTCCCTGTCCTCACTGTAGTCATCCCAAGGGAGCCTTTATTTCTATACACCGCTTTCTCTGAACCCTTTCACCAGTTTCTTCCTCCCTCTCTTCCCTTCCGTTCTACTCAGCTGTAGTCTATCCTTGTTTCTATGTTAGTAAAATACTTTATTTATATCCTGTTTTTTTTCCTGAATAGGAACCCAAATCAGCTTAAAGTGTCTTTCTCTCCTCTTCATTGCAACCACCCTGTGAGGTAAGTTAGGCTGAGGAGAATGACTAGCCCAAGATAATCCAGTGAGCTTCCATGGATGAGTGTTGATTTGAACTGGGTCTTATAGACCTTTATTTGTGTGTGTGTGTGTGTGTGTGTTTTAGTTATATCCTGCTTTTCTCCCTAGTGACTTCTTTTCTCCTCCACTTTATTCTCACCAGGGCTGGTCTCATTAATTCTGGGGCCCTGAGCAAAAGCCCAGGATAGGCTCCAGAATCATTGTCAAGCAAGGGGTGGCCCTTGTTCCATGTGAGGCAGGTGCACATGGCTGTCGGCCTGTTGCCATGCAGCTGCCTGTTCAGGTCCCAAATGGGGCAGGCACAAGGAACAGGAATAGGGATGCCAGTCCCCCGTGAGGGGGGGATCCTCTGCTCCCACCTCCACCCCCGCTTACCTGGCCAGCAGAGGAAATGCATCTTCTGGGGTGCACTCACGGGCGGCACAGCACACTCCCGTGCACTGCAGCGGTCCAATTTGGGCCCAGTTCGGCCCCCTGCAGAGCACAGGCATGCTCCCAGGGCCAGCACATGGCCTGCGTGATGACATCACTTCCTGGAAGTAATGTCATTGTGCAGGCTGGGAGTGTGCCCTCTGTGTGCGTGCAATGCTGCAGCAGAGAGGTAAGTGCCAGGTCTCCAATCTCCTGCCGGGAGGGTAAAGGGACCTGCATCCCTAGGGACCTGATATTCTTATTCTTTTCTCCCCTTTATCAGGGGAAGTGGGGCCATGGGTGGTCAGGCCTCCCAGGTGTATGGCCCAGGGCAGCTGCCCCTGTTAGCCACTGGCTCCTCCCTCCCTCCCTCTTCAATCTGGTTTCCAAAATAGTGAGTGAGGGGTGTCTGTTTTTTGTGAAAACCTCCCTCTATGCTATTTTGACACAGAAACAGCTTGAGGAGGGAAGGAGGAGACCTTCCTCTCCCCACAGAGGCATTCTGAGGCTGTTTGGTCTCTCCTTTATTTTTTAACAGTCATTCTCTATAGCTGCTGGGTGGCTGAAGGTTCCCTGAGTTGTAAGGTTGCCAGGATGCCTTACTCTCCCGACCGGGATGGGGGCACCTGGCACTTAGTTTGGGCAATCTCCTTGTGTGCATGCAAAGTACATGTGCGCTCCTGGTGAGTGCAATGACATCACTTCTAGAGGACACTGGTCAGGGGGTTTGCCTCCCAAGCCAGTTCCCTGCACCTTCCACCCTCCCAGCCAGGTGAGTGATGGCAGGGGGCAGAGGCTGGGAGTGGGAGATCCCCTGCCCCCACTGGGGGGACTAGCAGCCCGAGCAAGTTGGGTCTGGACCCAACTGTTTAAAAATGTGCATGTCTAGAGAGACACCCTAAGATCACCCCTGATCCTCACAACAACCATGTGAGGTATTCTGCACGAAATAAAACAAGTCCGTTAGCACAGCATGGTGTTAAGCATGGCAGTACTGGGCCCGTAGTGTGAGGTGTGTGCTCACTAAACATGCAAATGAGGGCCAAGCTACACATGACGAATGACACTTGAACGGCAAGTGGATTGAGTGGAGGGCAAGTGAACAGGGAGAAATACACTTGCCGTTCAAGTGTCATTCGTCATGTGTAGCTTGGCCCTAAGTCTGAGAATACAGCGAGGATTGGACTAATTGCTGATGATGATACAAGGAAATCATGAGTCCCTGAAGAAGAAGAAGAAGAAGAAGAAGAAGAAGAAGAAGAAGAAGAAGAAGAAGAAGAAGAAGAAGAAGAAGAAGAAGAAGAAGCAGTGCTATTCTTTTCTGCTGGGAAGGAGCCTTTGGAAGACACTTTCCTAGAGTATATGTTTCATGCTCCCCAAACAGGCTTTGTATTACCTTATTTATTTAGAAAAATATTATGTCACCTCTCCCGGCCTATTCTAGGCAGCTTACTACAAACAAAACCAAGCATATTATAAAAACCAATAATCATAAAAATATAATGAAACAATCCAAGTCAGTAATAACAACGTTCCAATTAGAAACATGCACTACTATAAGCAAATCAAGGCATTAAAGCACATAAAACTGAGAAGTATCAAATATATTGATAAAACAGTCTTCAGGCTAGGCGCAGATCATACATAGCTACAAAGATGCAATCCTTAGTTAAAAGTCTGGGTACAGGAAAATGTTCTGGCCTGCACCTAAAACACTGTAAGGTAGCAGCCAGGCGAGCCTTGACGGGGAGGGCATTCCAAAGGCAAAGTGTCACCACTAAAAGGCCTTATGTCTGGTTGCACCCCCACCCCTTACCTGCAATTGGGGGCATGGGAAACAGGGCTTGAGAACTGGATCCCAACTGCCATGCTGGGCAATATGGGAGGAGGCAAGCCTTTAAGGCTGTTTCCTCACGGTCTATAAATAGTGCGAGACTCACACCACCCGTTTACAAAATGCCACAAACATGATTTGTGGCGTTTTGTAAACAGATGGTGTTAAAAATCGCACAATCATCCATGTAAGGCAGCCTTCCGTGAGTCTCGCACTATTTATAGACCATGGGGAAATGGCTAGGCCGAAGCCATTTAGGGTTTTTGAGGTAAAAACCAAGTTTGGATTGTGCACAGAAACAGATGGGTACCTTTCAGCACTGAGGTGATAGAATCCCTGTAGGCAGACCCTGACATTAAACTGGCTGCCACATTCTGAACCAACTGAAGATTCTGAACAGTTTTCAAAGGCAGCCCTAAACAAACCACATTCCAGTAATCTAACCAGGATGTGATCTGAATATCGATTACTGTGGTCCAATAGCCCTTTCAAGCAAGACTCACAGGTCACATTTTAAAATTTATTTTGATGTTTTTATTTACGCTATTTATTGTCCACCTTTCTCACCAAGACTCAAGCCAGATTACACACTATAAGTCAGTACAAACAACGAGAAATCTGATACAGAGCTGCAATGATGCTGAAACAAAATGTAAGTAGATTGACAGGGCATATTAAACAATGTGGAACTATCCAGTATGAGCCTACTTAACAGCAACAGACAGTACGCAGTAGCATAGTCTACAATCCGTATCCCTTTTCCCAGTAGATCTCTCTGGACCCTTTCCCTATAGCACAGGCCTATTATCTGTGTAAAAAACCCCTCTTGAATAATTCAGTTTTGCATACTTTGTGGAAAGCCAGAACCTCTTCAGGCAGGCCATTCCATAAGGTGGGGGCTACTACAGAAAATGCACATGTGCCGGCTGCTGTTGATTCTGTCCATTTTCAGGGTGGTATCTACAGAAGACCCTGTTCTGATGAGTGGAGTTGCCATGGGGGAGCATAAGGAAAGACGTTGTCCTGCAAATATGAGGAGCCAAGACCATAAAGGGCTTTGTATGTAATAGTCGAAATCTTGAATTGAGCCTGGTAACTGCAGTGCATCCAATGGAGGGAGTGCAGAATGGGAATAATATGCATGCTCCTCCTATCTCCTGATAATAATCCAGTTGCAGCGTTCTGCATCAGCTGGAGTGTCTGATTTGACTTCAAGGGAAGACCTATATAAAATGCATTAGGGAAGACCTATATAAAATGCATTACTCGTACCAATGATACCATGGCTACAAGTGGCCAGATGGGCCATATCAATGTAGGGGGCCATCCTCCAAGCTAAACTGAGTTTGAAGAAGGCATTTTTTGCAGCTGCATTAACTTGCTTCTCTAGCAATAATACTGGATCCAGTATAACATTATGCTCTTAACTGAGTTTGTAAGAGTCAACCGAACCCCATCGAAAGCCAAAGCTGACATGCCATGCAGGAGACCTTCTCGGTAGAGTTGCCAATGTCCAGGTAAAGCCTGGTGATTACCTGGAATTACAACTGATGTCCAGACTACATAGATCCGTTTCCCTGGAGAAAATGGCTGCTTTGGAGGGTGGCCTGTATGGCTTTATATCCTGCAGAGGTTCCTTCCCTCTCCAAACCCCACCTTCCCCAGAAATTTCCCCATTCAGAGTTGGCAGCCTACAGCTTAGCTATCAGATGGTATTGCTCCTGCCCAGATCATCTAAGCAATTCAAGAGGCAAATGTTGATAGACAAGCAGATTTGTGTGAAATTATTATGCAACAGGCTTGTACAATTTGTGATCCGCCAACACTGCCAATCATCCATGTAAGGTAGTTTACCAGAGGCTCAGTAACAGCCCTGTTTTTCCTGCCTACCGGGAACTGTAAAAATAGGAGGATTGTTAAGCACTGGGCAAGCTACAACACATGGGCGTGGGTTGTGTTTGTTTGGTTAATCATAGGTTGCATAGGCCAGTTATAAAAGATGCTTAAAAATGGCTCATCTTCAACAAAACAGCTAGAATATAAACCTTTTTGAAAAGTTAAGAAATAGCAGCTTGATAAATAGGTACCTAAATTTGTTAACAAAAATATATCTCAATTTTATCCCACCCTTCCATTAAGGGACTCAAGATGTGGTTACTCCTTCCTCCATTTTATCCTCACAACAACCCTGTAAGGTAGCTTATACTGAGTGCCTAACTACATGTTGTACCTTTCCCAGTTGCACTCCCAGATCTAATCAACAGATGATGTGTGGAAACTCCATGCCTGGAACTCAAGTCACAGACATACAGGCATTTAAATTTATACTATGGTGTGTGTGTGTGGAGAGCAGGCTTAAGCCTGTACCACGATGTGATTTTTTCCCATGCTGAAATGGCCCAGAGAGCTCCTGTTTGTCTGTTTGGGGAAATTTATGCTTCTACTGATGAGTTTCACATGTACTATAGCTATAGCCAATGGGGCAAATAGAAGCTCTCCGAGGCTGTTTCGGTTTGGGGAAATGGTCTAGGGAGGAAGTCTTAACTCTTTATGGTCCCAGTCTGAACTGTGCCCCTGCATGCATGGGCAATACAGAACTCTCAGACCATGCTTGTTAATCTAACCTGGGGATGAACCCAGGAAAAGTATAACACGTTGCTTGGCTCTGACAGAGAGTGATTGATCCAAAGTTCCAGAGTCTCTCTACACAAGACTTCTGACACGTGTTCTTCATGTGTCAGGAGATGCAATGTTAGCTGGGAAGTGTAGTTTTAAATGACAGAGCTGGCGAGATCACTCCAGAGGGGACAGATTCTCTCACAACCCTCCTCTGCCTCTGGCATGCCAGACTGTCTCCCCTTCTGGAGCCTTTGCCCTGCTGAGGCTTGGTTAATTCAAAGGCCTTTTTCACATGGCCACGCGCTCAGGAGATCGCGCGAAACTCACAGCATAAAAGCATCTTCCTAGCGCGATTTCCTGGCACAATCCCATTAAATGGCCCCTTTTCTGACATCATCGAGCCATTAAAGGGGAGCGTGCCAGGAGATCGTGCTAGGAAGACGCTTCATGCTGTGAGTTTGCGTGATCTCCCAGGGTGCATGTGAAAACAGCTAAAGTTTTAAGCAGGGCAAAGGCTTCCGAAGGG
Source organism: Eublepharis macularius (assembly GCF_028583425.1). Classification (NCBI taxonomy): domain Eukaryota; kingdom Metazoa; phylum Chordata; class Lepidosauria; order Squamata; family Eublepharidae; genus Eublepharis; species Eublepharis macularius. Next base: position 32,887,580 of record NC_072799.1, on the reverse strand, counting down.
GAGACAGTCCAGCACACCAGATGTGGCGGAGGGCTGTGAGAGAATCCATCTCCTCTGGAGCTATCTCCACTGGCTCTGTCTTTTAAAACTGTGCTTCCCGGCTAACATTGTGTCTCCTGATACTTGACAAACATGCTCCCAGTCATCTCATGTAGAGAGACTCTAGTGAACTTCTTGGCTAGGAATTAATTTGAACCCAGATTTCCTGCCCTACTCCATGTCTCTAAAAATGGAAACACACAGGCTGCCAATGTAGAAAAACAAAGCAAAAGGTAATTTGGGAAGATGGTGATGAATATGTATCAACTATAGGAAGGGTGTAAGAAAACGTTACTGCTTCTGGTAAAGAAAGAATGAAAAGATCTGCAATAGGATATAGTGGGACACTGAGAAAAGGTGAAAGAAATATAAAATGTTATATTCAACAAGCTGAGATTCAATACATTCATTACCTGTTCAGAAAATATTGAATGAACACAGGAATATACCTGAAGAGTCTCTAAACACAGAAGCAATATAAGATGTGGTAAAACATACAAAGCGTCAGGTCCAGATGGCTTCATATGTGCATACTAGAAATATAATATTTGAAAATATTATAGTAGGGCCATTGATGTTATTAATGAATATTTACAGACTGAAGACATACTAAATCATGGAACCAAGCCAAAATTTTGCTAATACCAAATTCTAACATTATTTGTGTATCAGCATTATACATATACATATATTGCACCAGGGCTTTTTTTCTAGGAAAAGAGGTGGTGGAACTCAGTGGGTTGCCCTCGGAGAATATGGTCACATGGCTGGTGGCCCTGCCCCTGATCTCCAGACAGAGGTGAGTTTAGATTGCCCTCTGCGCCACTGAGTCTCAGTGGTGCGGAAGGCAATCTAAACTCCCCTTTGTCTGGAGATCAGGGGCGGGGCCACCAGCCATGTGACCAGGGCCGGCGCGCCCATTGAGGCCAGGTAGGCGGTGGCCTCAGGCGCGGGGTGCCGGAGGAGGTGTGGGGGGCGGGAGCATGCGCCACAGAGCTCTCCTATCCCTCCCGCCCTGCGCTGTCCCCTTCCAACTCCGTCTCTCTTTTTTCCAACTGTGGTGGAGGTGGACGGAGCCCCGCTGAGGCTGCAGCTCTGCGACACCGCAGGGCAGGTAAAGGGGGGATATGTGTCTGTTGGGGGGGGGGCGGGAGGCCGTCGGCTGCCCTTGCCCTTTGCTTCGCCCGCAGGAGGAGTTAGATGGGCTGCGCTGGCTGTGCTACCCGTGCGCCGTCAGAGCTGCCCACCGCAGCGATCGGGCTGGCGGCGGCATGTGTGTGCGTGCTCCCATGATGACGTCACGTGTGACATCATCACGCAGGGCGGAGCGTGCGCGCTTGCGCGCGTGGGGGAACACCCGGCCAGCCAGCCGCGAGTGCCAAAAAACCTTGCGCCGCCCCTGCATGTGACCATTTTCAAGAGGTTCCGGAACTCCGTTCCACTGCATTCCAGCTGAAAAAAAACCCTGTATTGCACACATAAACGATCACTGTATGTATAAACTTAATCATACAATGTACATACACAGTATAACTGAATCTCCAAAACCAGTTGAGAAAAGCATAGAAAATGAAAATGTTGGTTAAAAGAAATTAAATAGGGATTGCTCATCGTTATCAGATACTTTTCTTTTTGTATTGATAGCGGGCATGACCCACGGTGACCTCCCCCCCTACTGTATAAATGAAGTTTACATAGTATACAGCCTCCCCAGGCTCCACCCCAAACTTCCAGAAATTTTCCTTTACAGATCTGGCAAACTCAGAAGCATCACGAATGATGACGTCCTTTAAATGAAACAAATAATTCTTAATATAATTATCCAATAGTTATTTGTTGTTCATGCCTCCTCTTCATGGGGTTCAAAGATTACATTAACCTTGGCCTATAGGGCAATATATTTTTTTAAACTATTGCTTTTAAAATCCTGCTCTGAGATTTTTCTATCCTATATCCCTCTGCCAGTAAGAAAGTACATGTCACTTATAATTGGATAATACATCTGTTCCTACTCATTTTGTAGTGGATGGAAAAGACACAAGCCTCAGGAAAATGAATGGGAACCATATAGAGTGTCTTTGCTCAGCTCTCCATTGAATTGTTCCCACTGGCTAAGCAAGTTCTCTCGACATTTCTTAAAGATTGAATCAAAAAAATTTCAGGACATGCCTTCTTTCTTTGCATTGGAAAGTGACAATAAAAATGAAATATTATAGAAGATGTTCAGAATAGACGGTATGGAGTTAAAATAAAGCTCTGTCTTTCCTTCAAGGTTTGTTCCATCCCTGCAGCTTAGGTTATAGTGTCTTAGCCTTAAAATAAGAACCAGAAGTGGGTAAATATACTCTGAGTATTAACATGCAACTATGAGCGGGACCACAAGTGACGCCTGACACAGGTTGGACACTAGTCAGCTTCCCTCAAGTTTTGATGGGAAATGTAGGCATCTTGGTCTTGCAGCTTGACTCTCTGACTACTGTCCAATGGACTTTTCAACTGTCACTTGTCCAACATTCCGCCAAGCTGCCTACATTTCCCATCAAAACTTGAGGGAAGCTGGCAAGTGTCCAACCTGTGTCAGGCGTCACTTGTGGTCCCGCTCTGTGACTACATCCAGCTGTTGTTCCCAAAATAAAACATCACTGAAGCAGTGGTACATTGTTTTTGTTGTTGTTGTTGTTGTTTGTTGTTCTAAACCCAGAGGTTGTGTATTAAAACAAAACTTGCTGACAGAATGGGAGATAATCAAGTGTAACTTTTTGGAATGTTCTTCATTCATTCTCAAAGATGAGTGGTTACACAAGCAATGTTTATGTTTGAGGTGGAAGAAGCATCACAGAATTCAACAGCGCTAATTTCTGTGAAAACAAAAATAATGGCTGAGCCTTGTGGATAGTCTGTGATTAATTCCAGCGCCACATTATTGTAGGGTTGCCCACTTTGGCCTGAGAAATTCCTAGAGATTTGGGGGTGTTGACTGAGGAGGGGGGAATTTGGGCCAGGAGTGCATGCTGGTGGCAGCAGTGTGGGGCAACTGAGCAGGCAGCCTCCTAGCCTTCCCACTCAGTTGCCCCATGCTGCCACTGCCACCACCGCCAGCACACAGATGTAGGCCAGCCAGACACGGCAGGCGGCCGGGACGGTGCAGGGCAACTGAGCGGGAGGGTGGGAGGCCACCCGCGCGCTGTCCCAGCTTCCTGCCTCACCAATGGGGCGGCCAGCTTGCAGCAGCATGCCCTGCGTGATGACGTCACACACAGTGATGTCATCACGCAGTCTGGGCGTGTACGCGCACTTTGCACATGCGCACGTGGAGGCAGCAACACCCCTGAAGCTGCCCCCAGGTGCAGGTATCTGGCCTCAGGTGCCAGAAAACCTGGCACCAGCCCTGCCTGGGTGCTTTTTTCAAATAAATTGCACATCAGGGATCTGCTCTTATGTCACGTGGGCATATGTTGGGCTGTAACAGGCAGGATGACTCCCTCGGTGCTGGGCTCCTGCATGTGGAGGGTTGTTTGAACCAGCCTCCAACCTTTTACAAATGCTTTAAGTCTTTTTTTTAAAAAATGATGGTCAGGAATCTGTATAAACCAGCACTATTAAAAAAATTTCCGCACATGGATTGTTCTTTTATTATTTGATCTTTTGAATATTGAATATGTCAATATGGCTTTCTGTTGTTGTTGTTTTAGGGATTTCTCTTTAGCTCCCTTGCCAGACTGCCCTTCTTGACCAAGCACCATGCCTGTGGTCACACAGTTTTAGTCTTGGTTATTAACCTGCATCTATTAATCTATAGTTACATGCGGCATTTCACCCATTCACATATACTTAAATTATGGAGAATCCTCAGCCCCAGCTTTTTCACCTTCTTTAACCATCTAGCTTGTGTATATGACAAGGAGGTTAAAAGATGTTCAAGGATAACTATGGAGATCAAATAATGGCTAGCTTGTTTTTCCACTTTTCCCTCACCCCAATCTTCCCTCTGCTGCTCTCTCTCTATATAGTTGCCACCTCCTCAACAGATTTTCTATGAAACAGGGATTCCTCCTCTTCTGCTGCCTACTAATACACTCTGCTGATTTTCAAATGTTCTTGAGGCCTCTAAATACCATCTGCATAGGACTATGAACTGGGATAAATCCAAGAAGAATAGAAGTTTTTAATTCAGGGGCAACCTATGTCTTTGACACTGGGGAGTCCCTGAAATGTTACCAAATGGCCTCTCAAGCAGCATTCTCTGGACAAATGGAAGGCACTAATGAACGACGTGCTGAAAAATATTGGCTACCAGCTAAGAGTCAGTTATACTGTATAACACACTGTATTTGAAGAAGTGAGCTGTGGCTCACAAAAGCTCATACCCTACCACTAATTTTGTTAGTCTTATAGGTGCTACTGGACTCTTGCTCTTTTCCACTGTATAACACAGAGACATTTTTAAAAACTGTCTGCTTAACCTCCCAGGTTCTGTGAACATCTTTTCCCTCCTCTTTCTATTACACTGGTTGTGCTGAGTCACCATTTAATTGTTGATTTTCCAGTATGTGTTTTTTTCTTTTGTGACAAAGACTTATTCCTCCTGTCTGCTCTCTTAATTCTCTTAAGTCCCATACAGATGACTCAGTGCATGAGTGGGGGACGGAAGCACTCTTGACCCTCATGCATTGATCGAGTCATCTGTATACAGCCTATGTTCATACCTGCTGTAAATAATAATAATAACTGCACTTATATACTGCTCTTCTAGACAGATTAGTGCCTGACTCAGAGCAGTGAACAAAGTCAGTGTTACTGTTAATCCCACGATACAGCTGGGGAGCTAGGTCTTAGAAGAGTGGCTTACCCAAGGCCTCCTGGTGAGTTCATGGCAGTAGTGAGATTCGAACCAACAGAGTGCTGATTCACAGGCCCCCAGCTAGGCTGGAACCAGTGGGTGATCCACCCCACATGATTGATCTCATCCAGTTTTTTTTTTTAAATTAGGTTTTTAAATTTGTAACATGACAACCTGTATTTAAAACACAAGATCTTATTTTTAAAATATGAAGTTTTCTGGTTAGGTAGGGAAGTGGCAGGGGTGGGGGGGTGGGTAGCTCTCTCCGAAACTGGTAGTATGCCAAATACCATCCATGTGATTTGTTCAGCTCTACTCAGCCGATATCTTCCCTGGCATTTTTGCCCTTACGGTGTTTCAGAAACCTGAAAAAAAAATTCTTTTAGCTAGTAAGTATGACAAAGTGTTCAGAGGACATTCGGTTACTTTAAGAAGTTCTTACTTATTTAAGGAAGTGTTCATTTTAAGAAGGTCAGTGTTTTGGAATGTAAAAGGTACTGTTCTAATTTGGTTTATATATTTCATTAAAAGTTCATAGCTACTTAAACGCACGTGTGCTTTGGCAACTGGGTTACGGGAGTTTCTGATGGTTTCCCCTTCATTCCTTTAAAGGCTCACTATGTAAGGAAAGCTGGTTATGAGTTATGCCCTGGAGCTGTATGTGCATAGGATGTCTCCACGTGATTTGTCTCACCTACAGCACTTACGTATGTAGTTTATACCCATATGGGCTCCCCGCAGGCAATACAAGGGGATACACAGAGTTATAGCCACTGCTGGCCTTCTTCACTAGGTGGGGCCAGACTCTTCACAGTTACTTTGCATTTTTGGAGGGAAAAGGGAGAGGGTACTATAGCTAGGAAAGACCCAGCCCCCAGCCAGAATAAATTACACATCCCTGCTTTAAGTTACCAGTTTCCTTCTTCGACACCTTACAAATCAGAAATTTTCTAGTCTAAAAGTAAAGTATCATTCTTTAAATGGAAATTACCATATGTTAAAGGAATTGAATTAAATGAATTCTGCTTACTGGGCTGCATACCACAGATCTGTTCCCCAATGGCACTGGCAGCACTCTTGTCCAGTGGGAAAGCCTGCCGCTGATACTGGCAGAGATCCACTTGCCCCAGGTGAAAGTGCAGCCACTAATGCAACAAGTCCATGGGATGCAGCCCATTGCTCCAAGTAAATGCATTTAAATCAGTCTTCCAGTACAACTCAACCAGCAATTAAATCACAAACAGTATGATTAGTGCTGAGCACAGGCTGCTTTCACATACGTTGGATAAATGCACTTTAGAGATCATTTGCAAGTTAATTTTCCTGTTTCATACAGGAAAATCCAGTTGCAAATGATTGCTGAAGTGCATTGAAAGTGCATTATCCAGCATGTGGGAAAGCAGCCATGGACGGAAGATACCTGACAAAATTGCAGCTCGAAATTGACACAGCGCAAGTCGTATCTACCAATTTTGAATTCTCTAAATACAGGGCAAATTGGTAAGCAGAGGTTAACCTGTTTCCCCAAACCCAGAATGAGCATCATGCCAGAACCATATGCACTTGCCATACAACTTAATATTCTATAAATTCTTATGAAAGCACAGCGTTTTACATTGGCACAGAAAAGAGGAAGATGAGACAGAGAGGCAGAGAGTAATTCTGATCAAAGAATAATAGAGAAGAATTAATATGTTGTAAAATAGAGATTTACTTAGTTACTCCATTCTCCATGTAAGTTGTTCTGTAAAATCCAACCAGGGAACCATTTAAATGGCCTTGAAACTTCATAACCAGGAGATAAGTGGCAGGAGGAAGTTCTTCTGCTGCTTCTATCACTATATATTCCTGCGGTTTGTATTGAAAACATCGCTTGAGAGTTAGTGACTCGCCAGAGGACTTCTTGAGAAGGGGCATTTCTGTGAGCTTAGTCTCCCGGAGGTGAAGCCACAAGTGCTTGCTTGAGTCTTCCAACTGGATGAAGATAATGACGTTTCCAGTGTAACGGTCTGCTTCCATCTCTGGCATCAGCTCCAAGTCATAATGAATTGGTTTAACGTAGAGGGGTAATCTGAAATTTCTCCAGTCTCCACTGTCATCATTCTGAGCAGGGCAGGGGTCTCTGTCTTCTGGTGCAGGGCTTGTGGATGGTTCTGTTGGCACCTGCCCATCTTCAGAAGTATAGCAGTCCTTTGGTCTGGTTAATCCCAGTGCAAGTCCCAAAATTAGACCTACAGCAGTGACCACGGCACAGATGATAGCCACGTGCTTTTTCTTCATGCAGTACTTTTTGGGTGACTTATCTTCAAAATCCATTCCCTGCATCTCTGTTTCCCAGTCCCACAGCTAAGCGATAAATGTTTTTTTTTAAAAAAGACTTGTTCAAACAACACAGCAGTGCTGTAGCTTTTGAATATATTTTTTTAAAATACTGGTTCAGCAAGCTCTGTTTTATATTTTAAGATTTGTATCTCTTTCCTCTCTCACTGACTCCTCCCCTCTTTGTCTCTCCTCCCACTTACCTCCCTAGAAGACACTCAATTTATTAAAAAATAACATTTGGTTTAACCGAAGGAAAGTGACCAGTCAGAAAGAATGCAGCTAGGGAGGGAAGGCAGAGGAAATTAACACAGAAAACACTGTAGCTGCTGCTGTTACAAGCCTTATAAGACAGGCAACCCCACCCCCAACTCCTCCTGCTCTGGTCAGAGTTAAATATAAAACAGTGCTGTGTTAATCAGCAGTTGGAGATGATCAACTGCCAAGGCTCAGTCAGCAGCTTTCCAAAAGACAGACCACAGATAGAAAGGTGTAACTGCTCAGGAACCTCAACCTTTGTCACTGCCTTTTTATTTTGCCCACCTATTTCATTTACAAGCAAGGTTTTCCTTGAACTTCTACCTCAGACGCTTGTGCAAGGAAATTTCAATGCTCTTAAAAATCCACACATTTCGTTCTACTTGGGTTTTCTCTCTCTTTAGTTACGGAGTGTTTTTTCCCCCCTCCAGTTTTCTTTTTTCGGCTCTCTTTTTCCATGTGGTTATACTTGGCCATAAAAGAGATCGTTTTGCTTAAGTCTGTAAACACTGGCTCTTTGTGCACTTACAGAGCCAAATGTAATCTTTGAGAGTCTGGGTGATTTTGTGAGCTATTTTGCGTGTTACAATAGGAGAAAAATGCCATCCTCAGATCAAAATGGTTTCATATTACGTTTCTGGGAGCTTGATCTGAAGCGTCTCCATTCAGAAGCAAATCACACTGAGTTCAGTTGGGGTAACTCACTAGGGTGGACTGATCATAGCAGGATGCCTCAGCGGTCCTGCTGTTCCTTTGTTTGAATCAATGACACTTTGTGGGGATGTAGAGGTACTCTGACTGGGATTGCCGCCTCTGGCTTAGGAAATTCCTGGAGAGTTGGGGAGGGAAGAATAGGGAAAAGGGGAGGAGTACAGTGAGGATGCAATGCCACAGAGTCCACTGTCAGGACCAGACATTTCCTCCAGGGGAACTGATCTCAGTAGTCTGGAGATCAGGGCCGTTTCCAGACGGCTTACCTGCCCCCGGAACGTTGCGCCATCTCGCGGGGAAAACGCGAAATATCACAAAACTCGTGCGAGAAAATGCGATATTTTGCGTTTTCCCCACAAGATGGCGCAACGTTCCGGAGGCAGGTAAGCCGTCTGGAAATGGCCCAGTTGTCATTCCAAGAGATCTCCAGGGCCCACCAGGAGGTTGGTAATTCTTATTCCTCCTGACTAGAGATGGGCATGATCTGCATTACGATCGAAAAAAACCCATGATAAAGGCGATGGCGTGATCGCGATCTGGCAGATCGTGATTGGCCACGTCCAACGATCCAGCGATCAGGAGAGGCCTGGATTGGGGCGTTCGGGCTTGGATCGGGGATCCAGACGCTCAGGCACCAGCAATCTATTCCCCTGGCAACGGAGCTAGGGGAATGGGACATGAGGGGAGGTGGCTCGTCGCCACCTCCCCGTGCCCGCCAGACCCGGCAGCCGCCGTCATCACCCACCTTCCCACATAATACCAGCATGCCCCGCTTTGGCCTTCACAATCCATGATCCACGATGCACAGCTTGGGAACGGGAGATGATTGGCGCGGGTAGTTAATTTGGGATCGTCATCGGTGCCAATCCACAATCCGCTGGATCGTTAAAATGTTTTGGATCGTGCCCATCTCCACTCCTGACCCAGCTTCCTCGATATGTATTTAACAGCACAGCCTTTCTCAATATTAGTAAAAGATTATAAAATGTCTCTTTGATCTTCCACACCCCAAACATATAAGAACATAAGGGCCATTTTCACACATGCCCTGGGAGATCGCGCAAACTCACAGCATGAAGCGTCTTCCTAGCATGATCTCCTGGCACAATCCCCTTTAATGGCCCGATGACATCAGAAAAAGTGCCATTAAATGGGATCGTGCTGGGAAATCATGTTAGGAAGATGCTTTTATGCCGTGAGTTTCATACAATCTTCTGGGCACGTGGCCGTGTGAAAACGGCCAAGAAGGGCCCTGCGGGATTTGACCAGTGGTCTGTCCACTTCAGCATCCTGTCCTACACAGTGGCCAGAGGGTTACTCTGGAGGGCAAACAACAGAGCATCGAGGCCAAGGCCTTATCCTGATGTTGCCTATAGGCAGACTGTCTCAAACCCCATCACTTTATAAACATGCCAGTAGCATATTTGATTTTACATAAATAATTGTATCTGCTTCTTAGGCTTCCAAATTCCTACATTTAGTTATTAAACCTTTTGTCCATCATGGAATCCAAGGCAGTGTCCACGGATCCCTGACAGGGCTTCCAAATCCAGACCTGTTTAGCTTCAGTAAGGTATAACAACCTAAGCCATTCAACCACAACCACGCCTCTCCTTGATTAACTCTTCCTCCTTTTCCCCTTCCCCTTCTGTAATTTTTTTGTGTAAAAATGAGGAAATTTCTTTCTTTCCATTGTGTCTGAGGAAGTTATCTGTAACTTGTGAAAGTTCATGTGAAATAAAATTCTGGAATAAATTTCTGAAGTTCATGCTGGAATAAATAAGTTTATAAGGTGCCACTGAACTTCTGTTTGGTATAATACACTGTGCCTTCCAACCATACCTGAGATCCAATATGGAAGCACTTCTATGTAAGAATTTGCCACAGTCCAGCTGAGGATTGCACATAGGTTCATTAAAATAAACATAGGTTGTTATGACACTTCATACATGCAAGCTGTGAGGACTTGCATACTTGTGGATCATCACATGATTAACATGAAGGGTTTACATGAGTTGTGTGAATCAGAAAGCACTTTTGTAATAGGAGAAGCTGTCAAGCCCCTCAAACCAGTAAGCACAACTACCCTGTTCCTTGTGGCTCCCCCCCCCCTTTTCTTTTCCTTTTTATGGCTGTTCCTTGGTCATGGTATGGGCCATCTGAAGATGCTTTCACAAGTGAAATGTAAAATGGGGGTGGTTAGGTTGTGTTTACACCAACTTGTAATGAAATGTAAAATCTACATTGACTAGCATGTGCATTTGATTTTTTCAACTGACTCTTTTCTGTATTGTATCCTTATTCTATGAAAGACAACCTATAGATGTAAAAAAACCATCTCTTTTAGCAGTATTCACAGATATCATGCATTATTTTTTGAACATTATTTATTTTAAAAAATGTGCTTTACTGTACCGTCTAACCATCCCTGTTTTCTAGATCCTGTCCCTATTAAATCACTGTCCTGTCTCCTGTAGCTCAGCTCTGCAAAGTTTGAAGCCTTTGTGCAGCCTAAGGAGACTTACTCCAACTTAAGTGGTTCTGCCACCACTTAAAAATTTACTTAAATCAGACCAAGGCTCCTTCAGCTGGAGAAGGTGCCAAGCTTTGCTGAGCAGAGTCTTGGGAGGCAGGCCACTGCCCCAATATTGTCCTACATTTTGTCTTTTGGAACGCTTTATTAAAATGTTGCAAATGTGAGTGGCTAGCATTGCCACCATTGATTTCAATGGTCTTAGACTGGAGTAACTCTGCATAGGATTTCACTGTAAATCTCTGAGCGCAAATACATCTCATCTCTAGTACACAAACATGTAAGTGCATAGGGTGCCAGTTTATGTGCTGTTAATACTTATTTTGAACCACTGATAACGATGGATCATTGGACAATGATGTATTTCTAGCATATCTTTAACCTAAAGAATACCCATCTTGGGTTTTAAAATCTGACTGGCCAGGTTGTTGTGCAGCAGCAAACAGAACAGGACAGGGCCAAGCATTCAATCATGATGAGTAACGGGGGAGTGTGGGCTGTAACCCTAACCATGAAAAAGGGCTGTTAGATGTCTGTCCCTATTTTCTCTATATAATGCTGGAGTGTGAGCTTTACTGCAAGAAGCAGTATCCCATTTCTTTCTCAGTCTGATGAAAATGTTGCTTGCAACTTCTGCACATGACAAATCAGATTAAGGAGTCACTGTGGGCAGAAGAGAAAATAAAGCCTGGGGCTGGAGTAATACCAATAGGTGCAGAGAAGTTAGCCGTGTTAGTCTGTGGTAGCAAAATCAAAAAGAGTCCAGTAGCACCTTTAAGAGAAACCAATTTTATTTTAGCATAAGCTTTCGAGAATCAAGTTCTCTTCATCAGATGCCAGGCATCTGATGAAGAGAACTTGATTCTCGAAATACCAATAGGTGTGAGTCTTTACTGGGCACTTACGTTGTTAGAAGCCCTGAGAACATTTGTGAGAAGCAGACCCTGAATCACATGATGGGGACATAGACAGCTGCCAGCTAAGGAAAGCCTTCATATATAACTGTATCAGTTCACTCATGCAAACCAGACACTAAAATGTATATAAAAGTTTGTGTGCAGTGTGGTATACCTGAAAATAGCTTATGGCCAACATCCATTTCTATTACAATAGTGGCTGTGAAAGCATGACTAGCCATTACCACATAAATATGTGTAGGTGGTCACCTACATAAAAATTATCATGTGGACAAAATATTTGGGCATTTGAGGTATAAACTAGCTCCTTATGTAAGCAATGCATAAATATAAAAGTCTAGTGGAAAGAGTCACGGTCCTTTAGGACACTACATTCACTGATTATTTTCTTGTTCTTTTCCCTATCAGAATCACCTTCAAGATAGTGACTGCTATAGAAGACCTCACCCAAAGGAGATGGAGATGCCCAATGGCCCCTTCAGTTTAGTGGCACGTGTCTGTGGGCAAAGCACATCCTGTGAATTTATCTATGGTCACAGTGACACAGAAAATGCATGTGGCCAACTTCTGAGATGTACCTGAATAGAATTAACTTGCCAAGGCCTAGATCAAGAGATGCACTCTGGCCATTGTAATTATATGGCACTAGGCTTTGGAGCAACATTGTTGCTTGTTTCTGGAGCAAGAATGCCCCCTAGTTTTGCACCAATACATATAGAAGTCTTCAAAATATATTTTGTTCTCCATTCCTCCTCACCAATGGAAAATTCATCCAGAACAGAAGTTTACTGGTTGGTTCTGCGAAGAGACAGAAATAAAAATTGAAGCTATCCCTTTGGTCACGTAACAGCTGCTCTGGAAAGCTTCAAGACATAGGACTAAAAACAAAGAAAAGGAGTGGAACAAGTCACAAAATGCATAAATAAAACTGGGACACATTCTTCTCTGATGCAAGGCCAACAACCTCAGTGGGGTTCTGACTAGAAGCACATTGGTTCTTTTTTTGGAATATAAGAGCACAGAGAGTTAAATGGACCCAAGGAGTAAGTTCCTTATTCTTACTTTTTGGAATCTTAAATTTCAATTTCCTGAAAACTTCCTCTGCTGCTGAGACTCGTTTCTTGTAAACTATGTAGCTATATACTACAGTTGCATTGACGTAGTATTACTACCATCATCTGGCTATAGGCCAGTTATGGAAAACATTCTGTGCATGGATGAAGTCCAAGGTTTGATTCCCAGCATTTTCAGAAAGCTGTGATAGGATAGGCCTAGACAGTATCTTAATCAAAACCCAGAGTTACAACATAACTAGAAGGTCAGTTACCTTCTGATTTGCTCTAGGAACAGTTCATTTGTCTGTCAGGCAATCTTCCCAAACCATCTAATGTGACTGACAGGTGTGGAGATTTGTGAAGCAGGAAATGCTTTCAGTTTGGAAAGTTATGAAATCCAACCCTTGCAGCCCAGAAATGTGTGTGTGTGTGTGTCAAAAGGCATGCCATGAAAGGTAGATCCCCCCCTTATTTTAAAACTTGAATCAGTTTGTTTAGTAATGAATTTTAAAGCCAGGCATACTAGGACAGCAATATGATTGTTCTTTTAATGAGAATCGCAGTTCTCTGTGTAACTTCCCCTTCCTAATTAGACGAAAATCCTCATGGGTTGTATCTTTTACCCTAGGGGTCCTCCATCCCAAATTTCAGTCAGATAAGCAAACATGTCCCTGTTGTATAGGCTATTAAAATTCTCACTTGCTGAGTGGACAGAGGGGTATGTGATTCGGCACATGAATGCACTTTCCCCTCTTTTCCAGGGAGCCTCCAGCAGGCCTGGTGTTGGCAAGATCTGAGTTTGTTTTACAAACGCAGAATGTATGGGTGAGAGACAGAGGCATTTAGCAGCTACAGGGTCAGACTAGGAGCTGGGCACTCTGCCATGGAAGCTTTCTGGGTAACCTTGGGTCAGTTATACTCTTTCAGCCCAACTTACCTTACAGGGTTGTTGTTGGATGATAGGAGAATTATGTAAGCTGCTTTGGGTCTCCATTGGAAAGCAAAGGTGGGGTATAAATAAAGTAAATAAAATAAATAAAATAAGATGGGTGAAGACAGTTAAACCCTGTTCCTTCCTTTTCTTAATCACCATGTCCCAGTACTTTTGGCATTTTTCTCCCAGCCTGGTTGACCTCTTCCAATACTGGAACCTGGTCAAGAGAAAATAGCCTTCGAACTGTGGAGTACCACAAAGGTGGGAACAGGCTGAGCACCTCCATTTCAGCCTTTACGCTGATTGCTATGGCAGGGGGTAGTGGTGAAGGCCAGCAGTTAAAGCACAGATTTCTGGGCAGGCAAAGGAAAGTGCAGCACACTTTCCCGGACTGCAATTGCCACAGGATGGGATGAAAAGAAATGTTTGGAAAGGCTTTTAAAGGAACTTGCCATAAACGGCTGGGAGAGTTTATTGGTTGTGCAATTCAGCTGAGAAGTCAGAATCCTTAATTTAACCCATTTGAAGAGCCTTGAATCTTTATCTGGGGTGTCAGGGTCATTATGAATGAAACAGGAATAGAAATTTTCAGAAAGCACTAAAAGGCCATGTTATTTGTCAGGGCTTTTAATTCAGGCATCTTTGTGTGGGGAGGGTGGGGGGTGTCTTTATTTTGTATTTTTCAAATGGAGATTTGTAAGCTGCCTTTAGCTACACAGAAAGGCAGGATATAATATTTTAATAACTAAATTATAGTTAGGATCAAATCTCGATTAGCAACATTCAGACTGGACAGTGGACATCCATTGTGTGTGATATGTGATTGCACACTAAACATTGTAAACATTGCGTATCCTACCGTGCGTATCACATGGTGTATTAAGTGTACAGAAATGAATATCACATGGTGTATTGTGTGTACAGAAATGTTAGCATTTCATCTGACAATTTCCCCAAAGACTGGACTAGCGGCATATGGAGCATACAAAAAAACTACTACCAGCTGAAATGGGATTCAAACCTGCTACCTGCAGGGACCTTTGGTCACCAAGCCATTTCGCCTCCCTCAAAGCTCTCTGCAGGAACACTTAAACATAAAATTAAGGAGGAAATTAGGATTGGTTGTCATGAAGTGACTCAAAAGAATAACAATTGAAATAGTTCTTTTGGCTACATGTTTCCTGTGGAATTAAATACTGATTTCTTCATCTCTGTTTTAACACTGTTGAAAAATTTTGTAATTCCCTGGCCAGGGTAAAAACCAAAATGTTGTAGCTTTATGGAGAGCCTTGGCTTGTTTAAACACGTATTTTGTCACAATTTTCAGTCGTAAGTGATGACTTCTCAGACTGGAAACACAAGAACTAAATTCATGCAATGAAAACAATTTGTAATTGCTCTCCTTCTCTGCTGCCTCCACAGTTTTCTCACTGAAATGCCTGGAAAATGACCTATTCTGTGACTTGAACTTTATTACATTTTCTCAAAAGGCTAAATTATGCTTGACAAAGTCTTGACATAAGAATTCTGAAAGACCATATCCAAGGTCTATCTGTCCAGTATTTGGTTCCAGCAGCAGTCAGTCAGGTACTGGAGGATAGTTTATGAGCAAGTCCTGGGGGTAATGTCTTTCCCATTGTTTACTGACAACATCTGGAATTCAGAGGCAACGAGGCTCCATTAGTTCTGGTAAATCAAATGGAGAGGGTGAGGGTAGCTGAGACAGGACCTCTCTCTCATCTTCACCAACAACATTTTGGCTCACAGGAGTTTCTTTTTAACTGGCTGCTTATTCCCTTACTATGTTTTCAATCCCAGATGTATGTTCATAAATAAAAAGGATTGAAAGGTGAGATTATAGCATAGCCATAACACAAGTTGGGGTTGTGTCATTACAAAGGCATTCAAGTGATATAAACAGATCTCATGATGAAAGCACTTAAAGAGTAAGGCAGAAATGGTACATTTGCCTAATTCAGATGATTTCAAGGAAGACAGGATAGGCATTAGTTTTAGGTTCAAGCTACTGTGTTACAGGACAGGTGGTTTGCCTCTGCACTAGTTTGGTAATCCTCCTGTATTTTTCTCACAGCTGGTATGCAGTGATATTTTTAGCTTTAAACAATTGCAGCACGAATCATTTTAGATTGTCCTGCAATGCAGTCCCTACCTTTATTAGTAGTTACAAGCAAGAACAGGAAATGTTTATTAAAAGTTTATTTAGATAAAGGAGAAAAACCATAAGCTACTAACATTTTGTAGACGTGTTTATTTTTCTTGGAAATGTGGAAGTTTAAAAATATTTTCACACCATTGATCCATCTAGCTCAGTATTGTCTACTGCAATTAGCAGTGGATCTCCAGAGTTTTGAGTCAACCTGAGATCTGTTATCCAAAGATACCAAGATCCGAATCCAGAACCTTCTACATGGACATTTTCTACCACTGAGCCATGGCCTCTTCCCTGCTATGCACCAGTGAAATAGCGCCATGAATTTAAAACGTAAGAGCAAATGGCAAGACAATAAAATGATCATACAAATGAGGGCCCAGTGAAGTGTAAGCTCTCTTGAACATGCCCACTTGCATGCTTGTTCCATGGGTGCACAACAGTGGAACAATACACTTGAAAGACTGCTTACAAAAATTAAAAGGCCCCATTGTTGTCCAAATCAATACACATGTCAGGCCTGTAACATGCAAATTTTCTTCTGCATGTGTAGGGCTGGACCATGTCAATAGTCCAGCCCTACAATATTGGCATTGAATGTAACTGGATCCTAGTTTGGCACAACACTTTGATTAGGAAAGAAAAATGAGACAGAAAAAGAGAATGTAAAGAAGAAATGATCTTCATCCCCTTAACAAGGTACAGAGTTAGGAAGATTAAATGCAAGAGAAAGTAAAAGCATGAAACAACATTGCAATATGCTAATGCTGCCCTAGCAATGCTACCCTTGGTTGTTGCCTGATTGGGGTGAATGGGGAATCTAAGGAGAAATGAAGGTTAGAAGAGAAACCAACATTGACTTATCCTGTAAGAAAGAGTCCATGGGAAGATCATCTGGGGCAAAAAAGAAGGAAAGCTGGTCTGGGTGGAAGGAAAAAAACCAAACCTAAACCAGCTAAGAACCTGATATAGGATTTCAGTTATTCAGCAAAAGGGCATAGGGCCTGGAAGCAAGTCAGCCAAGATGCTGGGAAGCAGGCTCAGTTACAGGGTTGGATGGGCTCGAGATGCCTTTTGTAAGGGCTTTGAGAAGGATGAGCTTGGAATCCTCAGTAGGATCAGATCAGGAGTGCAGAGAACTACTCTTCGGAGGTGGTAAGAGAGTTTTTAGGTGGGATAATTGACAGCCAGGTGGGATGAGATGGGGGCCATCTCAAGCTGAGTAGCAGCTTGATAGTATTTCCCTAAATTCAGGATTGAGTTGCCAAGTTAGGCAGGATGAGGAAGAGAGTGTTATAGCTTTAGGTTATTAACCAGCAAACTTGAGGGACTTTCTGGAGGCTGAGGACAACAGGTCTTTGATCAGAATATTCTTCGGAGCATTCCAGCAAGTCAGCTACTGTCTGTGAGAGTCTCCAAAGAAATTTCAGGGCTCTCGTTTTAATATAAAAGCAACCCAAAGAGATGATGGGTTGACCCAAAATGAGATCAAATGTGCAGTGGGAAAAACAGGAAGGGTTTCAAATAAAAAGGAAATCCCTAGCCAAGTATGTGTCAAGGTGCTCATGCTCTGAGGAAGGATTGGCTAGCAGTAAGGTAGAATGGCTGCAAACAGAGAAGGGATGTTAAGAGGTGGGAGCAGTTAGGAAGGCATGGAGGGTAGAGATGGGCACGAACAGAAAAAAAACCTGAACATGATGTTCGTTGTTCATTGCCATCCATGAACACAGACTCACGACCATGAACATGACCCTGTTCACGAACATGTTCGTGGTTGGCTATTTGTAGGGGCCAGCAGGCTCTCCTCCAGCCATCACCCAAGTTTGGTCAAGATCCCTACTGCACCACTCCCAGAAACCTGACCTGAGCAGGCACCAGGAAAGGTACCAATAATAAATAATAGCTTGGCCCCAGAGCCTGGCAGCAGCCCTGGAACCTGAGGGTGAGTAGATCCCTACTGCACCACTCCCAGAAACTCTACCTGAGCAGGCAGCAGGAAAGGTACCAATTATAAATAAAAGCTTGGCCCCAGAGCTTGGCAGCAGCCCTGGAACCTGAAGGGGTAGATCAATATCCCACCACACACAAATAAAATTCAAGCTCTAATGCACTCTCCCTGTCTCTCTATCAAAATGCCAACAGCAGCTGTCTCTCCCTCTCCACTGTCTGCAAAGACTAGCCAGAGCTGGGAGCCCCCCTCCCCCCTGGTCTTTGTTCTCTTGTAACAAATTTGGAGTGCCACACTTGGAAGGAAGACCTGCCTATCAAGCTAAATTGGGCTTAGATTGGGGTTTCCAGGGCAACAGCAGGAGTTCAGACAATCCCTGCCTATGTTGCCAAGGGAATTGATTGCAGGTGCCAGACTGTCTGGCTTGACGAACAGCAACAAACGAGGCTTGCAATGACCATCTGTTCATTTAGAAGGGGGCCTCACACGAACAGCTTGTTTGCGAACAGCAGATTGGGCTGTTCATGGCTTTTTCCCCGTATTGCTGTTCGTGCCCAACTCTAATGGAGGGTTGAGTCAGGAAAAGAAGAATAGACTAAATGGTGCTGGAAGAAGACTCTGGAGCAAAACCATCTGCCATATAGAAGGGGGTGCTATGACTTCAGCATTGGAATAAGGTTGTTGGGAGCAGAGTCATCTGCAACAATAGAGGGCTAAAGATGCCTTTCGCATGCACCTGAATCTACCTATAGGACACATTGCTGCTGGTTAAATTTGATGTAGAATTAGGATATGCAATGGCATTGGGTTGAAAGTGCAGGACACAGCTGCCCATTGGTGGAATTTGGACTGCACTCTGCTTCATGCAGTTTTAGGATCTGAGATCACATTGATGCAACAGTATGAAGCCAAGCTCTTTGGACAGCTCAAACTCACTGTGGTAAGAGGATACCCAAAGACGTACAGAAAGAGGGACTGTTTTCAGATGACTGATTTAAAATGGCACTAGTCATGCCTGCCAACAATGGCCAGGGATAGACTAACAATTAAATCATCTGGGAGGCTGTATCATGAAGGTTATTCAGAGAGCTTTGATTATTGTCCTGAAAACTGGGCCGTTGCTTAAGGTCACTGTTGTGAGGAGCTCTGGAGGGTCAAACAAAAGAACCTTGATTCATGTTCTCCTGGTGTATTCATGCAGTCAGGCCACTTCCTCTCACACCTAGGGGAATCCTTGTCTTAATGTCCCTGTTTTAATATTACATTAGGTAGATTCATTCCATGCCTCTGATGTGAAGGACAGAGGAACTCAGGCTGCAAAAAGAAGGGACCCTCCTCTATACAATCAATGTGGAAAGCACCATAGTTGGACCCATGGGGAATGCCCCATGCTGCTTCCCCACCACTTTTTCTTGGCCCCCTTCCTAGCATGGTGAGTTCCAAATAGAACTCTCACTCTAGGAGATGCTTAGGTACTTCCCAGCCCTTCCAGATTACAATGATGTGGCAGCTTAACTTAATGCAGCTGGGTCACTTTGCCTTCTATCTGGTATGCAGGCACAGTCATTCAAGAAAGCCAGAGAGTTGGAAGTGGGAGAAGTTTTGCAAGGGGAGAAGGAATGCCCCAAACCTTTAATAATTAGCCATCAATGGGTTCTTCCCTTCAGGGCTAAAAATGGGCTGTCAGGAAGAATTCCTCCTCAGTAGCTAGAAGTCATTGGGAGAGAGTAGGAAGGCATTAATATCTAAGCTCCCTACTTCAATATATGCAGAGGAGTTAGCCGTGTTAGTCTGTAGTAGCAAAATCAAAAAGAGTCCAGTAGCACCTTTAAGACTAGCCAACTTTATTGTAGCATAAGCTTTTGAGAATCACAGTTCTCTTCATCAGATGCATCTGACGAAGAGAACTGTGATTCTCGAAAGCTTATGCTACAATAACGTTGGTTAGTCTTAAAGGTGTTACTGGACTCTTTTTGATTTTACTTCAATATAGGAAGGCTGAGCAAGGGAGTGGCCTCACAAAGAGGAAGCGGAACAGAGCTGAAGAATTTGAGCAGGGAAAACCCCTTTTCATTCCTCTTGATGTTTTCCTTTGAGCAGGGCAGGGCTTTTTTTCAGGGGGAACGCGGGGGAACGGAGTTCCGGAACCTCTTGAAAATGGTCACATGGCTGGTGGCCCCTCCCCCTGATCTCAAGACAGAGGGGAGTTTAGATTGCAATCTCAACTCCCCTCTGTCTGGAGATCAGGGGGCGGGGCCACCAGCCATGTGACCATTTTCTCCGAGGGCAACCCACTGAGTTCCACCACCTCTTTTCCCAGAAAAAAAAACCCTGGAGCAGGGGTAGCAATTGCAAACTCACTCTGCCAACAGAGTACCACAAAGCCCCTCAGTACCCTGCTTTTTGAGATATGTTCCCAGAGAATCACAGCCCAGTCTCAAGAGATGTTTTGTGCTGCCTCCTTACTCTGTCATGCACCTGTGGTCCAAGTCATGGCCACCCTACTATACAGCTCTTAATTTTTTTCTATAGAGCTCTGATCCTATAGTGTATACTATGGAAGAAAGAGGACCAAAAGAAATCGACTACTAGCATTAAAATAATTGTAGTAGCAACTCGTTTTCATATTTACTCATTTGAAATATAGCCAGTGTTATGAGATATTTGCACTATAAAACCTGGCCATTTCCACCTGTCCTAAAAAGTGCACTCCACTCACCGAATGCTGGTGGCTTTTCTGTGGGATTTCTGACTTCTCTGTTTCCAAAATGGATGCAGGCAGTTTTCACAGAGCTGTGAAAATGGAAGCAAAACTGTGGGAATTGTCTTGTAGGTGTTAGTGATTTGTTTTATGAATGGAATATGCTGTATTTTATGGTAAGCTACTGCTTAAATTGGTGGGTTTTGTGCTGGGTTCCTCTCCCAGTGATTGATATGTGTTTTAATGATCTGCTGAGCTGCCTTGGGCATTTTTTAGCAGCCGCCTCAGAATTGCAATCAGGGACCCACTAGCATTCATGAGGGGCATTGCATTTTCCCTGTGTGCCCCTCCCCACACTATTTCCCCTTCCTACTTTGAAGTCCTTAGCCACTCCCCTTTTCCTCCCCGTACTTAACCATGTAGCAGATCATGGCCACAGTAGTTTGAACACTGACTGGATACTAAATAAATAACACCTGCCATGTTTGACCCAAATTTTCTAGGTATACCATTTAGAAAGCTGACCAAACAAAAATAGAATAATTTCACCATTGTGCTGAACAAGCTTTAGTTGTGTATTTCACTACTGGTGACATTTAAGATAATAAAGTTTCGTAAGACATACTCTTGATCTGGCACATAGTGGAATTTTTTTCCATACAACATGCAAAGGATGTAAATAGTGGCATGAATCTTACACCATTCTTTCCAGTGGTCTAGTATTTATTTAGGATCAAATTTGAACCAGTTTGATGTAGTGGTTAAGAGCACGGGACTCTAATATGAATAACCGGGTTTGATTCCTCACTCCTCCACTTGAAGCCAGCTGGGTGACCTTGGGTCAGTCACAGTTTCTAGCTCTCAGCCCACTCACCTCACAAGGTGTTTTGTTGTGGGGATAATAACAACACACTTTGTAAACCACTCTGAGTGGATGTTAAGTCATCCTGAAGGATGGTATATAAATCGAATGTTGTTGTTATTGTTGTTGTTATTGATCTCTCCATGAAAAAACTGAAGGCAGCTGTATATTTCAATCCTTGTTGCCTCAGTAAAAATGTTACACAGCAACTGTAGTGAGATATTCAGGCAGCAAACAATAGGACAAAACTATCTAGAACAACTCATTCTAAAGCTGACAGTATGAATTTTGAACTAATAAGAGAATCACAGAATCATAGAATCATTGAAGGGGTCATACAGACCATCTAGTCCAACCCCCTGCCCAGTGCAGGATCATCCTAAAGCATCTCTGACAAATATTCATCCAGCCTCTTCTTGAAAACTGTCAGTGAAGGGGAGCTCACCACCTCCCTAGGCAGCTGATTCCACTTTTGACCGTGAAAAAGTTCTTCCTAATATCCAGCCGATACCTTTGTGCATGTAATTTAAGACCATTGTTTCGGGTCCTACCCTCTGCTGCCAACTGGAACAGCTCCTTGCCCTCCTCCAAATGACAGCCTTTCAAATACTTAAAGAGAGCAATCATGTCCCCCCTCAATCTCCTCTTCTCCAAACTAAACATTCCCAAGGCCCTCCGCCTTTACTCATAGGGCTCAGTCTCCAGACCCCTGGCCATCCTCGTCGCTCTTCTCTGCACCCTCTCAATTTTGTCCACATCCTTTTTGAAGTGAGGCTTCCAGAACTGCACACACAATACTCCAGGTGCGGCCTGACCAAGGCAGTATAGAGAGGGGCTATGACCTCCTGCGATTTCGATGCTATGGCCTCTTTGATACAACCCAGGATTGAATATGCCTTTTTTGCCACCGCATCACACTGACTGCTCATATTTAGTTTATCGTCCACTCTTACCCCAAGATCTCTTTCACATATACTACTGCCCAGAAGTGTATCCCCCATCCAGTATATGTGCTTCCCATTTTTGTGGCCCAGATGTAATACTGTGCTCTTGTCTTTGTTGAATTGCATCCTATTCACAGCTGCCCACTTCTCCAGAGTATTCAGGGCTGATTCCGCACACGTTGGATAATGCACTTTCAATGCACTTTATCAATCGTTTGAGGTGGATTTTTTGTTCCGCACACAAAAAGAATCCGTTCCAAATGATCTATAAAGAGGATTGGAAGTGCATTATCCAACATGTGCGGAATCAAGGCAGGTCTTGTTGAATTTTAATTCTATCTTCTTGGGTGTTTGCTACTCCTCCCAATTTATAATAATAACCTTGTGCTTATATACCACTCTTCAGGACAACTTAATACCACAGAGTTGTTTACAAAGTCAATGTCATTCTTATCCCCACAGACAGACACCCAGTGAGGTGAGTAGGGCTGAGAGAGCTCTGAAAGAGCTGAGACTGACCCAAGATCACCCAGCTGGCTTCAAGTGGAGGAGTGGGGAATCAAACAATTTCTCCAGATTAGAGTCCCACTGATCTTAACTACTACACCAAACTAGCTCTATGCACAGAGAGGCAGAGTGGAGACTGCAAAGAGAGAGCCCCAGCCATCCCTCAGTCTCCTTGATAATGTTAATCTGATGCCCCAGCCCTGTGATCTTCCATCTCATCTTCCTTGAGGCGAAGTTACTAATGGGTCTGCTCACCATGTGAACCTGCCCTGTGTTGACTCTAGAGCTCTCCTCATATTTTCCTTTGAACACACACACACACACACACACACACACACACACACACAGAGAGAGAGAGAGAGAGAGAGAGAGAGCGAATACACAAACACGAACAGTGGATTGGACTATGGGTCCACCTGCATCAGTATGGCACACTCTGACTGCCATAGCAGATCTCCCGAATTTCAGGCAGAGGTCTTTCATAGTACCTCGTACCTTTTCTTGGTGTATGCCCCACCATACCTCTCCCCAAGCTGAGAAGGTTGTGCAAATTAGAGAGGGAACCTCATCAGGGGGAAAGAGCAAACATTCAAAACCGAAACCCAGAACAAGACAGCCCGGATGCTTATTGCTCCCATTAAAATCCGCTGAACTAAACAGTGCTCAGCTTTTTTGGGATATTTCCCAGATTTTTTTTGTTTGCAGTAGTGGTGAGTGACCCAATTAGGATAGATTAACTTTCTGTTGAATCTTGACAGCAACATACACTAACATTGCATTCCTGACATATTTCTGGTTATTTCATGGTGTTGGTTTTGCCCCAGGCACTAGAAATGTGTTTGTGAGAGCTGGCAAAAACTTTTCTCAGTTTATTTTACTTTCAGTGCTTGCTCTCCAAACACTTCCTGTAACACATGCAAGTATATGACACCCTGAGTGGTGCCATGACCTTTCGACAGGAGACAACAGATTTGTCTATGTATTGTTGCCATGTAAAACAATGGTGGACACACAGCATTTATGGGACTGGAATTGTGAAAATGGCCAGCTTAGTACAGGCTGTGTAGCTGGCTCCATATGCTGCTGTCAATTTAACTTGCTCTATCTAATCTTTTCATTCAGTTTTCTTCAGTTTGGACCCTTGTCAATATGCTGGCTTTTACATAGCTGCCAATATTTTATCAGTGGCAGCAGGGGTAAGTCAAGGCATATGAAAGTGCCGGGGTTTGGAAGTAGAGAAAAGAAACCTGAGATAGGCAGCTGGAGGGTCCAGCATGAGATAACAGATTTGTTAGGAAGATTTAAAATACAAAGGCAAGGTATGCAGTCTCTTTTAGGCTGTGCGTGTCCCAGGCTTTCCATTTCTTTTCTGTTTATTATTTGTTGAGTCCCTCTTTATCCAGATAGTCCAGTAGCACCTTTAAGACTAATCAACTTTATTGTAGCATAAGCTTTTGAGAATCACAGTTCTCTTCGTCAGATGCATGAACTGTGATTCTCGAAAGCTTATGCTACAATAAAGTTGGTTAGTCTTAAAGGTGCTACTGGACTCTTTTGATGTTGCTACTACAGACTAACATGGCAAACTCCTCTGCATCTTTATCCAGATAAACTGCTGAATAGTTCTTTGCAAGTTTGCAATCCACACCATACACAGCAACCCAGGAATCGCTTTGCAAGTGTCCAGACCTGCTGATTCACGTGGTACTGGATGTGAGAGATATTTGAATTAGGGGCAACGGAGAAGCAGAGCGAAGAAAAAACAGCTTCTTGGACTAACAACATTTATTTATTTTTGCCTTTAAAACTTACAGATTGCCATATGTTTTCCCATTTCAAGGCAAATAATATTTACTTTCTTATTTATAGTCCACCTTTCTCATACAAT
Source organism: Eublepharis macularius (assembly GCF_028583425.1). Classification (NCBI taxonomy): domain Eukaryota; kingdom Metazoa; phylum Chordata; class Lepidosauria; order Squamata; family Eublepharidae; genus Eublepharis; species Eublepharis macularius. Next base: position 32,862,954 of record NC_072799.1, on the reverse strand, counting down.
GTAAATCAATAGGATGATACATCTAATAAGCAACGTGATAGGACAGGAATTGAAGAAATTTGAAATGGAGTTGTCATCTGAACAAAGTATAAGTATTAAACAGGACATGTTAAACAATGCAAAGCACTGTATTACATCAGTAGAAACATAGTGCATTTTACTTGGGCAATCTGTTATGATGTAGCCTTATTTGCTTTATAAACATGCCTTTCTAAGTGGGAGGCATGATGCCATTTAAGGTTTCCTACCCAGCATCACTTTCTGACATTTAACCATTTAGCAGTCAGGCTCAAGACCTCTATTGTAATGCCAGGGCATTTGGATAGATACAGAAGTGGGTGTCATTGGACTATTGATGGCATCCAATTCCATAGCTATGAATGATTTCCTAGCCGGCATCCAAATCAGAGTGTATTTCTGTTATTTTATCAGCAAAAGGCTTTTTAAAGGTATCTCAGGCTGTTCCTGAGACAATAAAGGCTCAGATTTAGGAGTCGGCAGATGTTGGACCACCTCTCTGGTGCTGTCACCACCTCTTCATAGGTAGGGAGCATTTTTTTTTAAAGGATAAGGTTAGCGAGTCCACCAATGTGATATAGTGCTTGGAGTACAGGATTAGAACTGGGGAGATCTCAATTCAAATATCTACTCAGCCATAAAGTGCATTTTGGATAACTCACCTATCTAACCGGATTGTTGTGAAGATCAAGAGGAGGAGACATGAGCAATGTATGCCACCTTGAACTCCTTAGAGGGGTGGCTATCCCCTCACTCAGCACCATGGTCCTGAACTCCTCCACCCACATAGCAGCTGTTTATGTAAATGTAAAAGACACGTGGTCTGATCCTGGATCTCCAATGTCTTATCCTGCTGAATTGTATCTCTTGTACTGTACATTTTACTTTTTGCTGCAGACTTTAACATCACAAAAAAGTAATGAATTGGCTCAGTTTTAACCATACCAGAAATTGTCTAGAAGTTCTCATTTGCACAGAGACGAGGCTTCCTGGTGGTTCTGAAAAACCCAGATAAGATTAAGGTGATGCTCGTTGGTATGGGCAATTTGTTGGAGGGAACTGGGTTGCTTATTTTGGATGAGCTGAATTTTGCATTAACAGACAGAAAAGTCTGGGAGTCCTGCTGGACCCAGCCCTCCTTTAGGAAACACAAGTTTGTGTGGTAGTTAAAAAAATGTTCAGCTATAGTTATCTCACCTCTCAGGCTTAGTCTGTCTAGCCACTCTGGTCCATGCTATGATAACCTCAAGACTAGGTTACTGTAGCATGGGGTTGCTCCCAAGACCTCTTGGAAACTTCCATTTATCCAGAATGCAGCTGCCTATTCATTATCTGGCGCTTACCCATTTTGTGCATATCATTACCATCTTGAAATCTTTGCATGGGGTTGCCAGTTTGTTTCTGTGTTCAGTTCAAGGTTCTGCTTGTTAGAGCCGCCATGCAGTTTTCAGCAAATATATCTAGCAGCTGAACGTGCCGTGTTCAACAGCCACAAGCACACATGAGCTGAATGTTCTTCTCCTGTCCACTGTCCATGTCAAACAGCTGTCAAAAATGCTGAAGCTGTGCAATAGCTGTACTGGTGGCGTTTCATGTTGTTGCCTTGAAGAGGCTTTTGAATTTGTGCAGTAAATGCGATGATGCTACTTTGGTCCATGGATTGCTGGGTCAGTTAATTAAATGATTTGAGAGAGGAACTATCCTTCCCATACGGCTGTGTAAAAATGCACATGCTCAAATAGCATCAATAACACAGCCTTCAATTAACACCAAACACCAAACTTAAAAAAATATACATCATCAATGGCTGACTGATTGATTTGCTAATTTGTTTATTTATATGATTGGCTTCCAAGTGGCTTGTAGTGGCAACCAGTCTGGGGGGTGCAGAGGAGCAAGGAGGAAAATAGAATTCTCTTGTGTGAGAATGTGCAAGCACTACACGGGCAATTGCCCTGTACTGTGCTAAAGTGTTTGAATACGTGAAAAGTGGCCCATTGAACAGGCTCAAACTGTTCTTGAAGAGTCGAACTGTTCGATGAAAAAACAGCTCGCTGTTTGCAAATGTTGGATGTTTGACCATCCGCTTATTGCCTTGAAAGCCCTTCTTGACGGGACACACATCCACCTCTCCTGGCATGAACCTGTACGGCACCCCAGAAGTTTTGTTTTTTTAACTGATGATGACTCATGCTGTCTGCTTTGGGGCTTTTCTGTGACTACCCTTGTTTTGTGGAACAGCCTTCCTGAAAGTGCGAGGAAGACACCAAGCCTCATGGCCTTCAGAAACTTTTGTAAAATGGAGTTTCATAAGAGAGTTTTTGAAGGTGGACAGTAGCAATTTGTACAACCTCAGGTTTTGTATCTGGCTTTCATTTTATTTTTGATAGTACTGTCTTCATTTTTTAAATCTTGTTTTAACAAGGTTGCAAACCGTTTTGTGTTCCTGCTCAGGAGAGAGATTTAGAAATACTGCACTAGCAGCTGTAAAACTGAACCCAAATCAGCAAGTCCCTCTTCTATCGTACAGTTTGCCAGGGAACCAGATGTGGAAACTGAGCTTTCCCATCACTTCTAGAAGTGGGTGCTGTATCAGAGCTTGGCTCCAGCGATGCGTGAGTGGAACGGAAAGTGCACTTAGCGCAGTCTGCTTTCGCAACAGTGCAAGGGTAGCAGCAGCACAGAGCACTTTACTGTAATGGTTAACAAACTAACAATGTGCATATGGGGCAATGGAATGTACAACAGATGGTTTGCATAATTTTACTGAATTTGCTTTTGAAATTTTGTCAGAAGAAATACCTTGAATAGCGTTTTGCACACAGGGAAAGGATAAATGTAGGGATACAACTGCTTTCACTTAGGGAGGAATCATGTTAGTGCTTGTGCAAAGAAAGACAGCTGCACATACAGAAATCTTCCATGAGACCCAGCTCCCTATCTTCTTTGCCAAGGCAATGTGTTCTTTACCAGGTGCATGTAAGGCTTTTCCCACTGAAGTTTGTGAAGCAACAGCCACTTTGGCCAGCTGATATTTTGGCCGTATGCTTTGCTGTGGTTTGCCTTCGGTCAGGGCTTTTTTCCAGGGGGTATATTCCAGTGTATTGGCTCCTCTTTATGAAGAACTCCTTACAAAGTACCAGCACTTCTTGGGCATTCAGGACTTGGGCTCAAAGGGGAGAACATCATGAGTACTGGCATATCTTTTGTGTGTGTGTATGTGGAAAAAAAGCACTTCCTTTGGTCACCCAATAAAAATTCAATTTTAAGCCTTAAACAAAATCCAAATGGGCAGATGGAGTTGCAGCCTCATTTTAAGGAAACAGATGAGTTCTTGCTTGGTACACTTGGCCACCAATTTGGATTACCACCACTGTCACCTTCCACTGTGTGTCTGCCTCCAACCTATGTTGACTTTTATTCTGCAGTGCAGCAGTTAAAATTAGGAAACTTACACGGTGCATCAAGCAGCCAATGGTCTCTCAAAAGATAATGATAAGGCTTAAGGAAAAATGATGCTAGCCCAGGTCATGTGGGTGATCCACAGCAATAGACTGCTCAATTATCTTTTTGTTGTGCTGCTCTAGTACTTATTTTATCAGATGAAACTTTGCTCAGTGTTCAGGGAAAGGCTGCGATATCTAGCTGTTTCATTACAGCAGGAAATGAACCACAGTGATAGATAAGAAACTCATGGAAAATGGCAGCATTGTGTTTTCTTCTAACAGGAGGCATATGTCTTAGTTTTGGGGGATATCTTATTGGGGTCAGCCATTGGGGTCCTCAAGTTCCTGAAGAACAAATTGGTACCACTGGGCATGTTGTCACTCATCATGACAATCAGACTCTACTTCACTAGCGGTTCTCAAATGTTTTGCTGGGGACCCAATAGCCTGAAGACCCTACAATACATCTTCATTGTAATAGCCCATGTCAAAGGAGTCCTCATCTGGGTCTCATTCTCCAAGAAATGCAACAGTGCCTTCTTAGTTTGGGATGTTGTGCGGGATCTACCATTTTGCAGCATCAGGCTGCAGACATCACCACCTGGCAGCCACAGAACTGCAGGACCGTGACCTTCTCCATCCCTTATTGTACATGTTGGTGGCTCCTCCTCTACTTCCTGCTGCTTGGTCACATGCCAAAGGGAGGGCTATTTTTTTTTTGCTGCTGCTGCTACTGCTGCTTCTACTGCTGCTTCTGCTGCTGAGAGGAAGAGGAGCAGACAAGCAGTGGTATGTAATACAACTAGTTGTCATTACCTCTGAAGTGAATAAGAAAGCAGCAATGGTTCTCAGGAGTAGGCCTCTTTTGTCTGTTTGCATGTCAACCCATTTCTATGCACTGGTGTTGCCTGGAGGATGAGGCAGACTGCAGTGCCTGTACACTTAGCACTGAAAAGGAGCACGAAAGAGCAGTGCCACTTTGCCAGGCACCTTTCCCACAGATTGTCCTGGAGGTCACTGCAAAATCCATCTCCCATTTCCTAGAGAAGTAGTGTAGAGCTGTTCTTTTTAACAGAGTCAGCGGGGCTTACAAAAGTACAGGGTAGTTTCTTCCACTTTAGGAGGAAATATGAGTATGTGTGCATGGGGATAAGATATGGAGGTGCTGGTGCAAAGTACAGTCAGACTGGCAACTGCTGATATGGTGCCTGTGAGAGCTGGTCTTTCAGTAGTGATCTCAGGTGCAAAAGAGCTTGCATCTAGTAGTACCATTGTACTTGTTGTTAGCTCTGAAATAGTGCTAGTAAATGCTCCAGTCATGCTGCCTTCCATATTTCCATGGCGATCTCAGTTGATGTGGATGAACTGTGTGTAAACTGTACATGATGCACTGGACATGCCTATGTTTGTCTTGCTTTAGAACCCCCAATACTGGGAGCTACTGGCCTTGATATTGGTTATTAAATTACATAAAACATTCATTTATCAGAAGGCATTTCTGCAAAGGGTTGGCCTTGCTACTGTTTGCTGCTCAAAAATACAAAATTTTCTGGGCTGGAATTACACAGCAGGGGATGTATGCAGAGTTCACAAAACTGTACATCCCTGGGATGAAGAGTGATAATGGCCCCACTGATACGCTCTGATAGATCCTATAACATGGCCATTTCTACAAGGCAACCACATTGATGGAGGTGACATCTAGGGGAAGAACACCATATAGAAAATCTATTAAAAGCTTGCGGGTTTTTGAAACAATATAATCACCTTCAACTCTTTCTGGTGGGGGGATCTCTCTTTTGACCATAAATGAAGCTAACCGCCCCCCATGCAACGTATATCACAGAAATCTGCTGTAGTGCAGTCATGAAATGTTTATGCTGTGGATTCAGGGCAGACAACACCTTGAATCGTGCCCAGAAACAGATTGGGAGCCAGTATAGATGGGGCAAGACCACAGTGATATGGGCCATATGATAGCAGACCTATTAGACCCCAACACTGGAACCCCCAGGAAAGGCTGCATCCTTTTTTATACAGGAAGTGCCTCAGGCGGCTGGATTTTTACTAGAACCCTGGTTGCAATTCGTCACACACTTTTTTCCAAACCTCAGGAGAGACTGAATTAAGAAATAAATATGCAGGAAGGTCTACTTAGAGGTAATCATATTGCCCTCCTCCCCACTTAAAATCGTAGTGATGTCTCAATGATCAAGCCTAATAATAGCCCTAATGCACGGAAGGATCCATCAGGCAATCGGCCTTATCGTAAACTCATCAGCATCCCCAGACCCACTAGGGTTGCCAGGCCCCCTCGATCTCCCAGCGGGAGATTGGGTCCTGGCTCTTACCTGGGGGGGGGGGGTGCGTGCGCGCAGAGCGCGCGCTCACGCGCTCCTGCAAGCGTGATGATGTCACTTAGTGACGTCACCACGCAGCCCATTTGGGTGCGGATCGGGCCCATTGTGGGCCCCTGCGGGGCCCCTGCAGGGGGCCCACAACAGGCCCAATCCACGCCAAAATGGGCCCAATCCGCGCCCATTTTAGCACGGATCAGGTCCGTTTTGGCACAGATCGGGCCCGTTTAAGGCCCCTGTGGAGCATGGGAGCGTTCCTGCGCTCCACAGGGGCCCACAACAGGTCCGATCCATGCCAAAACGGGCCCGATCTGCGCCCGTTTTGGTGTGGATTGGGCCCATTTTGGCATGGATTGGGTCCATTGTGGGCCCTTGTGGAGAGCAGGAATGCTCCCATGCTCCACAGGGGCCCCGATCCAGGCCCAAACAGGCCTGATCCTGGCTGCTGCTGTGTGCGGGGGCGTGCAGCACTGCAGGAGGGGTGCACATTGAAAGTGCGCGCCCCCCCCGCTGGCCAGGTAGGTGGGGGTGGGGGTGGGAGGGTGGGGGCTGGGGATCCCCCACCCCCACCGGGGGTCTGGCAGCCCTAAGACCCACCCATCAGCAACTCTGCACACACCTATTAGGCACTCCTGATCTTTTTGTCATCTCTGGATCATCTGGCTCTAGCTGTCAATCCAGAAACTCACCATTCCTCCCATACTTTGACCTCTAATGGTGAAAGCTTTCCCCTAGCAGTTAGAACCCAAAACCACCAACAGAATACATATTTTTGCCACTGATTCAATCCCAGTCCAGAAATACCTGAATCCTCGCACTCCCAGGACTTACTAAAAATAGCCTCAAAGATACTGGTATTTCACAGCAGTTTCCCTGTGTGCCTCTTGCTATTTCTATCTGATATATTTTCCAAATAAAGTTTTAAATTGTTCTATTTTATACCTGCTTATTTCTGGGAACCTTCCCATTCCCCCATAGTGAAGCACTGCTTGAAGTTGGGACCCTGGTATATACAGTACCAAGTATCCCTTAATAAAGGTTTGCCCATAAATATACATGTTTAGACTTAACATCGTAAGCAATTGGCCTGGCCTCCGCCATTTTAATAGCAGTTTTATATATGGCTGCTTGTAATATTAAAAATGTTCAGGCCTCTGGAGTTAAAATGGCTGCTGTTTGGCCACCAGAGGACCTCCAGCAGTTGCTGAATCCCGCCCAGGAGAACATGGCAGGAATGGAATGCAACACAGGAATGCGGAATGATTGAGAAGTGATTGGATTTACTATCTCTCTGGCCCCGCCAGTGCCCAGTGCAACAAAGGTCTCACAGAGTCATTCCCACTTAGCACATTCCTTTCCCTTCTTCCGTGATGAGATCTCCTGTCCTTGACTGAGGAGCTAATCAAATGACATTCATAAGTATAGACAGTCATTCGTGGGAGAGGTACCTAACTTAGCTCTGGTAGACTTCATCAGCAAACTGTCCTTTTTGTGCAGCACTAGAACTAGTTTTACATTTGTATTCACACACCCCAGCAGCTGCCAATCAAAGTACTCAAGCCTGTTGTCTAACCCAGGAACTAACCACTGGAGCCTTTGTTCTAATGGCTAGGTGGGCTGTTCCATCTCAGGGCACATTTTACCTATAAAGGTAGAGCTCTGGCCCCATTCAAATCATTCATGCTTCCACATCCATATGTGTTGTTCCCTTGAGGTTTGCCCAAGCTTCTTGCTCCCTTGGCCAAGGACACTGGCATTCGAAGCTACCCTCTTCTCCACGGGCTGGATCCCCTCCCCGCTCTCCAGGATATTTGCTCCCTCTCTCTCTATCCCCAATTTCTGGCTAAACTTCCTAGGTCTCTGTGTGCGTGTGTATGATTATTTTTACCCTGTAATTGCGAGTGTATGTGCATGCCATCTTGTTCTTTAATAAAAGTTATTGTTTGACCTTAAGAACCAGCCTCGTTTGCTATTTCGGAAGGGACCTGGTATACACCGGTGATAGATCCCAGTTACTGCCTCTCATATAGCTGTCTTCCTTGCTTGCTAATTCCCCCCACAAATCATATTTATTGCAAGGAGACCACTTCCGGTAACAACATGTAAGGATGATGCTTCAAACATTAAGGGTCCTACACACATTATTCCATTTGGGTTACACATACAACCCACTACAGGAAACATCCTGGCTGTAGCTTTCTGCCCCAACTGAAGTTTCCAACACTTTTCAAGGGCACCCCCACATAGACCTCATTGCAGGAATCTAATGTAGATGTAACCAGAGCATGTACCACAGTGGCCCGGTGAGGCCTGCCCAGGAAAGGCCTCACCTGGCTAACCACTGAAATCTGGTAAAAGGCACTCCTGGCCACAGCTGCCACCTGCTTATCCAGCAATAGGCCTGGGTCCAAGAGCACCTCCAGCCTACAGACATGTTCCTTCCGCACCCACATCTAAAACAGGTGACACCTTAAATCCCAGATTAGATCTTCCACTCACCAGTAGCACTCCTCCTGTCTTGTCAGGATTAAACTTCAGTGTATTCGTCTGCATCCACTCCAATACTGCTTCCAGGCACTGGTCCAGGGGTTTCTAAAAACTTCTTGGGATCAGCTGGAGGTACAAGACAGGGATGAGTGTCAACTGCATTTTGGTGATAAACCAGCCCAATCTCCTTATGAGTTCACTCAGTGGTTTCATGTAGATGTTAAAGAGCACAGAAGACAAGATGGAACCTCGTGGGACCCCACAGACCAGAGGCCATGGACACAGCAGCAGGCCTCCAGCACCACCTTTTGAAACCCACCCTCCAGACAGAACTGGAACCGCTGCAAAATTGTGCCTCCCAATCCCAGTCCAGAAAGGCAGTCTAGAAGGACAAGATGATTTATTTGTTTATTTATTTATAGTTCAGTTGAACCACATTGAAAGTGGGGGAACACAGTGTCCTTCAAGACCTCTGCTTTTCCAACTAGCAATATTGCCGTCATCCCAAGGTTTCATTTCAACTTGTTCACTCTTAGCCATTTAACCAAGCAGCCAGGCAGTGATTCAGGGCCTCTAACATATCACCAGGAGATTTGGATAAGGTTATTTAGAGCTGAGTATCATCAGCATATTGATGACAGCCAACCCCAAAACAATGAAAGATTTGCCCTAACATAGAAAGGCATAGGGAATAGGACTGCATCCTGTGGAACGCCATAAAATAGGTCCTACACTGATGATAATTGGTCCTTTGAGCCTAGTCTGTGAGGAATGATTTGAACCAGTCCAACGTACATCCCCTATGCCTACTTCTGCCTCCAAGTGTCTCAACAAGGTGTTGCCCGTCCACTCTATTGAAAACTGATGTGAGATCCAGGAGAATTAACAAAGCTGCACTCGCTCTGTCTCTTGATCTATGCCAAGTGCCTTATGCCAAGATTTTTATTTTTTTTCTGTTTGAGGTTATAGGCCTCTTACAACGGTAGCGTTTAGGTAGTACCATTACAATGGTAGCATTTAGGAAATGTTTAGCACTACCTAAAACATTTCCTACTATATAAAATCTAGAAGCAATTTCTGCTGTAAGACATGTTTGTGGCAGAATTCTGCATATATTAAATTCTTTTATTTTCTGATGCTTCCGTTAAAGACTCTTGCATTTTTTCAGTCACCTGATTGCATATCATTCTGTAACAACAGTTTAAAGTAAGAGAATAGCAATAGTTTTCACTAACATGAGCCAGCAAACTTTAATGGACTTGGATCTCATACTGAACTTGTATTTACAGTGCTATCCTGTGTAGATTCACTCCAGTTTAAAACCATCAGTTTCAAAGGTTTTAGGCTGGAGTAACTCTGCATAAGATCCACAGACTCTTTTCTGTTCTGCATAAGATTGCACTGTTAGTGTTGCCAACAAGATTATAGATCAACGTAATAAAGTTCTTGAAGACTTTTTATGGTCTGGAATTCAAAGAAGAATATAAACTCTGATAAAGATGGTTTTATTGCGGTCTATACAGTCTGAATTATATACATAATTTCACAGATTAACCGATCAGATTGTTGAAAAAAAATCCTGCCATTTCCTTGATCTGAAAATGCTTTAAAATAGTAATAATAACAAGCTACAAAATAAAGCTCCATAATGGTCCTTGGTGAGCTCCAAAACCACAGCTGAGTGTTTGGAGAAATAAAGATTACATTTAAAAACTGTCTTCATGAGATGAAACTTGGAAAGTGGAATTATGTAGCCTTGATGTACATGCACATTTGTTTATTCATTTTGAAAATGTGTATGCTCTCTCTAGAGACCTGCACAAGGCAGAATGGGACTAACGGGGCTGTAGCAACCCCAAATGCTCCCCAAATAGGATGCTCCTAAGGGGACAAACGACCCTAAGGAACAGCATGAGAAGCAAATTGGAGGTTTGCCGTGGCAGAGTAATTATCCATCCACCCTCTATGTTTTCTAAGAGCCCTACTTCAAAAAATATGCCAGAAGTTGTGCCCCCCACCCTGCATCATGTTGGGCACTTGGTTTGGTTTTCTATCTGCCCGGTGACCTGGTATTTGAGCTCTTTACTCCATTTTCTGCCAGCAGTGATGTCATGATGGATAAATGACATTTCTTTTCCACACATCACTCATTGAAGTCTCATATTTATTATGTATTGACTTACTTTATTTATAGTCCCCCTTTCTTGCTGAGACTCATGGTAAATTTTAGCAATCCAATAGGAACAGTATAAAACATACAATAAACTCTGCAAAAAGACTAGACGATAAAGTTAGAAAAAGTGCAACAAAATAGTATGAGACAATGTAAAAAAGGCAAAAACTGGATTATGCAAATTAGAAATCAAGTGCAGTAAAAACAAGAAACGCAAGCAATAAACAGTGCCATCGAGTACAGCCCTTATCTCTTTGTAAGGTCATTCTATTGAACTATTCCAATTTTATGACAGTCCTATTCCCTTTATAAAATGCTATCCTGAACAATTTCACTTTACCCATTCTGGGCAATGACAGAAGTGTGGAACATTCCTGACCTCATAGAGGCAATTCCATCACAGGCAATGCTTGGGAGCAGGCAGCTGCTCATACCCATTTTCAAGGTGGCATCTTCAGCAACCTTTGCTCAGGTGAGTGCAACAGTTGTAGTGGGGCATATTGGGAGAGGAAGCCATTTAGATATGCGAGTCCTGGGCCATGAAAGACATTGTAAGTGATTGCCAATACCTTGGAATGAAGCCCAGGAACTTACTGGTAACCAATGGACTGACTGCAGAACAAGTGTGATATGTGTATTTCACCGAGTTCCTGATAATAATAGAGCTGTGGCATTTTGTACCAGCTGGAGTTTCTGGACTCATATGGGATGTGGCCTCTGCTTGGATGATCAGTTTACTATGCACACATTCAATGATAAGGAAGAAGAGGTCTACTTACATTTTGGGGAAAAATTACCTCAAAAGTAGAAGACCATTATACTTGGTTGCAAGTCAGGACTGAGAATATAAGCATTTGAATCTTTAAGATTCAGTCAATTGATATTTTAAACTGCTGTATCTTAATTAAAAGGTACACCTAGATTAACTGCTTTAAATTAATTTTCACTGTTTTTTGTATACAATATTGGGGAAATGTCCAGTTTTTAAAAATTGTTACTTAGTCTTCAATTCCTCTTAATACCTCATCAATTCATTTTTTGAATTTGAAAGAAGTATGACCATTTCTACACGTCCTAAAAAGAGCATCCCACTCACTGAATGCTGGCGGCTTTTTTGAGAGATTTCTGACATCTCCGTTTCCAAAGCAGATGCAGGCAGTTTTTGTGGTGCAGCAAAAATGGAAACAAAACTGCTTGCATCTGCTTTGGAAACGGAGATGTCAGAAATTCCGCGAAAAAGTTGCCAGCATTCAGTGAGTGGGGCACTCTTTTAAGGACGTGTGGAAACGGCCTATATTTTAAATAAAGTCATCTCCCACTCCCTGACAGGGTAAGAAGGTGAGATCCTATCTCACATAGCTCCTTGGTATTGGAGTCTATTAAAAAGTAAACAATTGGACTCCATAAGCAAAAACATTTTTAAAAGGAAATTCATCTTTTGCTTATAAAATACATGCCAAATAGAAATGTCAAGACCACCTATTCTGCTACTCAGGCGAAAAATGTTTTTAGGACAAAATTATACTGAAGGTAGTGGTTCATGTGTCTTGTATTAAGCTAGTCAGCTGAAATGAAAATAACATATTATCCAAAACATATTTCAGAAATGTCATGGATTATTAAAGACTGACTATGTAGCCAGCACAGATCTTATTTAACTTGTTCGCATACACTGACTGTAAAGTTCCCAAGCACATGCAGATCTACCAGTGTGGGAGCTACTTCTCTGTAGTACTATTTCACACCACAGTGGTATGTATGAGAATATCAAAGCCAGACAGGAGTGGGGCTAATCCCACAGCTTTTGCCCATTTGAGAGGGTCTTTGCTGGGGAGAAAGGGATAGTAACAACTGGGCAGAAAAGAGACCTGCCCGTTATTATCTTCACACACACGAACACAGGTTACATAGTGCTGGATGAATCAGGTTTACTTTTAAAGATAGTTTTAAAAGATTAAAGCTAACATAGCTGGTAATTTGGATAAAATTAAGGAAGGGAGAATAATGGTTGTTGTGGATTTTCCGGGCTGTATTGCCGTGGTCTTGGCATTGTAGTTTCTGACGTTTCACCAGCAGCTGTGACTGGCCTCTTCAGAGGTGTAGCACCAAAAGACAGGGATCTCTCAGTGTCAAACTGTGGAGGAGATGTTTGCAGGTGATTTGTATCTACTCAGAAAGGTGGGTTGGGTTGTGTCACCCTATAAGGGTTTCCCAGGGTGTGGAATGCTAATGCTTCACTGTATCCTGAGGAGGTTCTTCTCCACAGAGGAACATCTCCTGCACAGAACATCCACAGAACATCTCCTCCACAGTTTGACACTGAGAGATCCCTGTCTTTCGGTGCTACACCTCTGAAGATGCCAGTCACAGCTGCTGGCGAAACGTCAGGAACTACAATGCCAAGACCACGGCAATGCAGCCCGGAAAATCCAAAACAACCATCGTTCTCTGGCCGTGAAAGCCTTCGACAATATATCGAAGGGAGAATAGTGTACACTGCCCTGCACTCCTTAGAGGAAGGCTGGAATAAAATATATTAATAAATAATACTCTGTATCTGGGATAACCAAGTAGGCTCTTCTCCATCTTGAGTAATTTTCATCTTCTGTTATTCAAGAAAATGTTGAAAAGAGACATGTCAGCTTTTTTTCTTTTGGGGGTAGGTCTGCAGTTTCTGGTAGTCACTTCTGTCTTCATGACCTTGATAAATCCTTTTGTTTTGAAATGGCTGGTTTTGGGTCTAAGCAGATAGAAATGAGATAACACTACATGGCTGCAGTATTCCAAACACTTACTTGTAGCTGCAGTCACAAATAATGCAACCCTGGCTGAGAGCCAAGCTACAAGTGACGCCTTACACAGGTTGGACGCTTGTCAGCTTACCTCAACTTTTGATGGGAAATGTAGGCGTCCTGGTTTTACAGCTTGGCTCTCCATTACAGCTGCAAGACCAGGATGCCTACATTTCCCATCAAAACTTGAGGGAAGCTAACAAGTGTTCAACCTGTGTCAGGTGTCACTTGTAGCTTGACTCTAACGGCCAGGCTACAAGTGACAAATGACACAGGTTGGACACTTGTCAGCTTCCCTCAAGTTTTGATGGGAAATGTAGGCAGCTTGGTGGAATGTTGGACAAGTGACAGTTGAAAAGTTCATTGGACAGCAGTCGGAGAGCCAAGCTGTAAAACCAGGACACCTACATTTCCCATCAAACTTGAGGGAAGCTGACAAGTGTCCAACCTGTGTCATTTGTCACTTGTAGCCTGGCCCTATGTCTCATATAGCTTGGTTGGTGGGTGCAGTGCTGGCCCTCATATGATTCTGAGTCTCACTATGTTGTATTCAATATGTATTCTTTCGAGAAGCAGCCTGTCCTAATGGGCGTGGTGATTTAACTTTATGATTATTTCAAACACCCTAAACATTTTCTCCTTGGAGGGAAATTTAGGAAGCTCTGTTCCCTCCGTCAGTGAACCGGGTAGGTGTCACACCTGATATACCAGGCCAGAGCTTCAGGTAGGGGTTGCTCTCACCCTAGACTTGATAGGTGTAGCTTATTAAAGGGTTACTAGTAGAGGCGGGCAAAAACCGAAATATGAACCAAAATTCATTACGAACCAGGCCGGTTCATGGTTCATCAGAGCCCATTTTTGATGAATGACCATTAACTTTAGGTCAGTTAGTTTGGTTCGTTTTTCAGTTTGCAGACAGCCTGGTGCCAGTCAATCAGTTTCCTAGGCAACGGGGGGGATGGGCTTTCTGCATCCCCGGAAGTGACCTTCTGCTGCCCCAGAAGTGAAGTTTTCACAAACCGCTCAATTGTTCCTAGGCAATGGGGGGATAGGCTTACTACAGCCCCAGAAGTGACCTTCTGCTGCCCTGAAGTGACATTTTCATGAATCAAATGAACCAGTTAGCAAACTGGGGTAAGTTCGTGAAAGTGTATGGTTCATGAAATGCTACAAACCACGAACTGCATGGTTTGGTATTTTCCCGGTTCATGCCCACCTCTAGTTGCTAGGCATTTGACTACAGTGACAAGAAGAATTAGCATGGAGAAGTTACCAGTATGGAGTAGGGCAGCCAATGATGCAGAAACAAACTCGGGGATTAGAAAACTAGGATGGGAAGCAGATCAGTGTAAGAACTAAGGAAGCCAGGATAGAAGGCCAGGGCCTGGTTAATGTGCTCCAGTGTATGTGGACATCATATTGAAATATGGGAAGCAAAGTCCCAGAAAAAGGTATAATTAATGCTTGAAAAACTCTTTCAAATTTGCTTAGCAGACAGAGGGATTTTTTCCCCACAACTTGGAAAATGGCTGAGTTTATTTTGAGGCCAATTACGAAATTTGAAATTTGTTGCCCCATCACTGATATAACTGAGATTGCAACACGGAGTATTACAACATCCCAGTTGTTAGAGACTTTGGGCAATGCAGTTGTCCCATGGTTCTTGAGTCTTTGTATAGATAACAGACACCATGGAAACAACATCTCCACGGACTTCTCACACCTGAAATGCTGCTGACTATGCTTACGACCATGTCACAGGTGCAAGGAGTCCTGGGATATGTAGTTTCCAGAGTATATGATGCCCATGCTAAGGACTCAAACATCCTGGGAATAAAATATTTCTCAGTGTCTCCAGTACTTGCTGTGATAGCATTCCATTCAGCAATGAAAAGGGAATAAGGTTGGCATCTCCAAGTATTGGCACATGATAACTGAGCTGTTATGTTAAGTACAAGGGAGGAAGGGAGTGGGTCTTTCGCTCCAGTTATGATCAGAACCAGAGAAGAACTCTTGGGGCTGCTGAACTCATCTTGAAATGCAGGTGAGCTCTGACACTAAGCCAGGTAATAAAAAACTTCAGTGATCACCAGATATTGCAGATCTTTGGTTTACCTTGGACCAACACCTGTTTGAATTTATGTACCTCTTTTCCTGAAATCCCTTCTGAAATCCTGAACATTCCATGGGCATATAGGAAGGTGTATTTGGGAGTCAGACAATAGAATTATCCATTGAAGCAGCAGAGTATTGCTTACTCTGAATGACAACAATTCTCCAAAGCCTCAAGCAGTGGAGTTTTCTTGCTCTGCTACACAATTTTTATAAATGTTTATGAATTCTAAGATCATCCACATGCAAATTGCACAGTCTGTTCTATGTACAGGAGTAAATACATGGTCGATATTGCTTACTGAATAAAATGTTTCAATGGTAACTCTAAAAAATGTGATTATTCTGTTTAAACTGATTTCAGTGATTGAAAATCATGTTGAAAATCTAATCCAGCCAGAAAAGTTTATGGCTTAATGGTAGAGCATCTGCTTTGTATGTCGAAGGTTCCAGGTTCAATCCCCTGGCATCTCCGGTTAAAAGGATTGTTAGTAGGTGATGTGAAAGACCTCTAGGTGAGAGGCTAGAAAAAGGCTGCCAGCCTGAGTGGACTTGAAGGACCACTGGTCTGATTCAGTATAAGGCAGCTTCATGTGTTGCTAGGATTCCTACACAGCCATAGAAGGAACACTTGACATGCTTAAAATATACAAAAGGTTGTGTGTGTGTCTCTGTGTGTGTTTCTTGGACTTTGATTGCATTTTCTTTGTTTCAGTTTGAAATATGAAATGTCTTACTATTTCAGTCAGAAAAGCAAGCAAATCTTCCCAAGGAAATGGAGACATGTGTTTCCTGAAAATAGCTCCAGTGACTGAAAATTAATGATGGAAATTTCTGCTCTTTGAGTCTGGATTTTCACAGAGGCGCAGAGAATAGCAGTTTTTATTTCTTGTAGAAGTGTAGAATGCTTTGAACAGGTAGAAACTAGAAAGCAATTGATTACAATAGCGCAACACAAGTTTCTCTCTTAGTTATTCACGGGGGCAGGGGGAACCACTCAAAATATTTAGCAGGAAGTGCTGATTTGCTAAATGATGATGATGCTTTAAGCACAGTGCCATCCACTGAATAGGGAAGATTGGTGAGAAATGCACAGACAGGATGTTTACCTATCGGCATGGCAGGTTGCATATGATCTTCAGTGAGTGCCTTTGCAGGGCCGGATCAAGGGGGGCAGGGGGGGGTAGCCTGCCCCTGGCAGTGCCAAAGAGGGGGCGCCAGGGATGGCTGCCAGCCGCGGCTGCCAACCACTGGGAGTGCACTGCGGCTTGCCATGCAGGAGGCTGAGCACAGGGTTGGGAAGCCCTCGCCTGCCCCACCGATGGGGCGGCTGGCTTACTGCGCGCGCAGGACCTCCCAGCCCTGTGCTCAGCCACCTGCGCAGCAAGCCAGCCACCCCAATGCACACCTCTGCTGCCACCGCCGCTGCCATCACCAGCTCTGCAGCACACCGTGCGCTGGGGCAGCCAGCTTGCTGCGCGGGCAACACGGGGCAGGCAAACCACGCAGAGGGCCTCCTAACCCTGTGCTCAGCCTCCCGTGAGGCAAGCCGGCTGCCCCAGCGCACACCCATGCCGCCGCCACCAGCTCCAGCCGCCCCAGTGCACACCTGCGCTGCCACCGCCAGCTCCACAGCACACCATGCGATGGGGCGGCCGGCTTGCCCCTTGGGTGGCACGGGGCAGGCAAACCACGTGGAGGGCCTCCTAGCCCTGCGCTCAGCCGGCCATGCTCCAGCGCACACCCATGCCGCCGCCACCAGCTCCAGCTGCCCCAGTGCACACCCACACTGCCACTGCCAGCTCCGCAGCACACCGGGCGCTGGGGTGGCTAGCTTGCCGCACGGGCAGCCCGCCTCCCGCCCTGCGTGATGATGTCACTCCCATGACATCATCACACAGCGCTGGGAGTGTGCGCGCAGGCAACCAGACAAGGGTTTCACCGGGAGCTGGCAACCCTAGATCCAGCCCTGTTCCTTTGTGTGTGAGAAAGAGATTGAACATCTGTAAAAGGCTGTTTACTTTTGCCTAACACTATCTCTACCTTCCCAAATTGTGCAGAATATATGAAACTGCTTTATACTGAATCAAGCTCAATACTGTTAACTCTGACTAGCAATTGTTCTTCAGGTAGATTTGCCAGCCATTGACAACTGGTAGGAGAGAGGGGGGCAGGAAATGGGGGATGATGGTTTTACCAAAGAGTTTTGGGGAGATCCTAGAGCATTACACTGACGTGGTGACACCATTTCCAGATTTTTGCCAGAAATGACAAAGTGCTGTTGGCATGCCAACTCTTTCCTCTCCCCATTTTCTCCCCCGCCACCCTGCCAAATGGTGACAGGGACAGCAGATGGATGGTATCTACAGGGCCTCAGACAGAGAGCGGTCTTTTTCAGCACCTACTATTACAGATGCTTTTTACTGGAGAAATCAGAGATTTAACCAGGGACTTTCAGTGTCTGGTGTGTGTTCTGCCACCACAGCTCCTCCCTGTGACATGGCTCTACACTCTAGAAAAAAGCATTACACAGTACAATTGTGTTCCACTAGGACACAGCCAACATGTCTAAATAGTTAAAACTGTAAGCTTTTCTTGACTGCATGCCTTAACATGTCAGGGCATACTAGTATTGTTATTTTGATTGCTTGTTTCTCAACTCTGCTAAAATGAATTGTATTATCTAACATTATTTTGCCTGGAGAGCTGTTGGGTGAAAAGCAGGCTAGAAATTATATAAATAAGTAAAGATCCTAGAAGTATTAACAATCTTTGAATTTTGGAAATCATAAAGAATTGGGCTGTCGTGGAAGTTCTGTTTCCTTAGTTTAGTGATCTAGCCACCATTTTCAAACCAAACATTCATCAATGCCCTCCTTTAAGACTATGCCTACTTTTGCAGGCTAGCTGACAAATGGATAGCCCATGTAGAATCATGGCCGGGGTGGGAGGGCGGGGATATGAACTGTGGCATATTCTGTCCCTCCTCCATAGCAAAAGCAGAATCCTACCTACATTCAGCACTGGGCAGGGAGCATGCCTGATGATGCACATCCACCAACTCCAATTTTCACCCCCCCCCCCCTGTGAGTCCCTAGGCCATATTCACCTTCAGCCTAATGGCCACATTGTATGTGCACTCCATCCTCAAGTTTTCAGGGTTTGGAGGACACAGGCACAGTCATTATAGAAAGGCTCCTTCTCTTGTCCAGTTTGTTGCCCCATTGATGGTCACATAGCCACCCAGCTTGTCATTAGAGGAAGAAACAGCATGCCTCTGGAAAGTACGAAATCATATTCTATGTAACTAACTGGTTCGTTTTCACATGAAGCTAGAATACATTCTCTGTGCCCCATTTCAGAAAGTCATCATTTGCTCATTCTAAGGATAGGCAAATTACTGTGGTATGTCAATGACCTCAGGAAAAGGATTATTGCCATTTACTGCATTCCAATTACAGTCAAACAAGGTTGCTATAGCAATGAATAAGGAGTTAGCAGGAATGCTGAATCATTTTACTGTTTGATTATAATTGCCCTAACAAGGATTTCTCATATCCCCCTTTTTCAGATCATTTAACAGCCCTCACCGCCTGTTCAGTCAAATCACATCACAACTTGGTGATTTTCATTGTTCATAGCTTTCAAATCTCCAGAGATGGGAATATTCTAAGCGGGTTGTTCTCAATAACATAATCCATTATACGTGGTATTGCCACCAACCTGGTGAAAAAAAGTTGTCTCTTTAACAGAGGTTTAATGGGACCAGCTGATGTTATTTACCTCCATGTCACAAAAAGCTTTAAGTACCCATTTCCACTCATGAAATCTTTATTAATGGCCCATTTTTTTCCTTCTGGACTATTGGCATAACTAATTATGCAGGGTAGTTGGAGCTATGTACAAAATGTCAGTACAACTTGTGACCGTTGTGACCCACACAACAGAATGCATCTGACTAGCTATGACTTATAGCAGGGTCCCCAACTTTGTTGAACCTCTGGCCACTGTTGGAATTTTGGGAACAGATAGTGGGTGCCACCACAAAATGGCTGCCAGAAGGCTAGACGGTTGTATAGAACATTAGGAAGTTCCAAAGCAAGCATCCTTCTATAATGGAGGCAGCTTTTTCTGAATGAGCTCTTTCTAGATAGTGTGTGCCTTCAAGGAGGAGGGGACAGCTTTGGTTAATATAGGAGACATCCCTTCGATTATCATGATTACCTTGATTACCATAAATGTCAGCTGAATTCATAAAATGACTTCTTTGAAAAGCATTGTCTTATATGAGGGTATATGGGTTCCGTCTATGGTATTACATCATTCACATGTGTGTATTCACTTGATCTGGCAGTGATCAAGTGATGAATGTCTATGTGTGAACTGACTGCACAGAAGAGACTGGCATTTGAGCTCATGTGAGATGGATAACCAAAACTTGTATGTCCTATTATGTAGCAGCTCTATCTATAGTTAATTTGTTTTTTAAGATTAAAAATGGTACCCTACCTCTTGGTTAATATAGGTTCCCTGGGGAGCTAACAACAAAAAGGTTTAAAGCGACAATAGATGCAACAAGCAAATAAACTGCAGCTAGCTAATGAGCTAAAAGTAATCTTAAAAGAGGCAGCAAACAACTCAGTGAATACCATATATCTAATAGCCAAGTATGGACCACCATGCAATCCCCGGTAGAGTTAGGGAAAGCAAGAGTGTGAAAGGTTGTGAGACAGACGCACCAGGGGTGGCATAGCCTGGGTGGTTATTATGAGGTAGATAGAAAGACTGGGAGGAGGGAAGCATGGGAAGGAGAAGCTGGAACTTAGGGAGCAAGGCGGGGCAGGGACCTGTGGGGGAATGAAGCTGCCATTTCCTAAAGTCCTCCTTCACATATCCCCTCCTGTTTCAGTGGACTAGCATGAACAGTAGGGTAATCCAAAAGCTGAAATAGCAGCAAGCACCGTTTAATTGTGGAGCCCAAATGCCTAAAAGGAATAATTCCTTTGATTCCTTTATTTGGAGAATTCATGAGAATAGGACTGTTTCCTTCAGAGGAGTTATTGCCTGATGATGAAATGCTACCAGGGAAGATGCAAGGAGAACTTCCCGGGGGAACAAATTCCATCATCATGGCAGCACTTTTGAAAAGACCTTACGGCCATTTCCCATGGCCACTCCATGGACTTCCACTAGAAATAGTACTTATGGATGGATATCAGAAATACGTCAAAGTCTGCATGTGGTGTTGCTTGGGAGCACATGGTCTCAAACCATTTAAAACTAAGACCAGCCAGAGCAGCTGGCCCTCAATATGTATAATTTGGTCCTCCTGATTAGCTCCAGTTAACAATTCTCCTGTACTCTGGACCATTCGTATTTTCTGCACACCTTCAAAGGCTGCCCTCAGTGCCCTCACTACAAGGCATGAATGCAGGCAGCAAGATTGTTTCTTAGATATCCCAAGAACATATAGCACTAAAAACAACACTATCCCCCCTCCATGGTTGTTTCCTTCTTTGGTAGCAGAAAAAGGCCATCACTGGCATTTTGTGATCTTTTTGGATGCGATGTTAGGACTTCAGATGTTATAATTACACATAAGTATTCCTCTATGAATATTAAAAGAAATTGACTTCCTTCAGTAGTTTATGGCAATTATGGCATAATTATAATCTTTGCAATGCCTGTCTGATTTGAGCTGTCAAGTCTGTTTGCACTACAGTTGGAAACTATTTACTGAAAAGTATAAATGTAACGTTTGCATTTGTAACAGGAAAATGTGTGGTGCTTGAACTCTATTATGGAATGAAAATGTAATCTGACAGCGTTCTTTTTTTTAAAAAAAACATGTTGTCAGATGTAGTCAGATTTGGCTTTTTTCATATTCCATTAATAAACGGATAAACATTTCCTCTTGCTATTTGGCTCAGTTGTAGAATCTTGTTATCTAAAAATATTTGATGGTTGGCCCAATTTATCTACATTTGCTGCTTAAGTTCCCACTTGCTGCAGTTACATCCAGAGTTGGCTCAGGCCTTTTTGCTACTCCAGTTCAATACATCCCGCCCTGTTGTATGTGGCAGGTAGTGGGATATGTGTCTTTCACGAAGAGTTTTTCTAATTATAGTCCCTTGTGTGACTATAATTGTGTGCATAAGTGAAGTGAATGAAGTGACTTCTTCTACAATTGTATGGGGAAAATTCTACACTCAGTCAGGATAAATTAGGAAAAGGCAAAATTGTCCACAGATCTCTACATCCCTAGAGTCTCTGTGGAAGGCAGAATTCTGTCATCCGAGAGGATTTTCCTGATTAGCTTGGTGATTGCCTAGGCAGCCAAAGGTGAAGGGGTACCAACCAGCTTTGTTGCCCCCTCCACTTACTCCTGCCGTATGTTGGGGTTTGGTGTGGCAAGCAGCAGCCCTGAGAGCTGCCTCGGCCCAAGAGGGTGACCCACAAGGAGCCTCCTCATTCTCTTCCTCCCTCTGTCAGGGGGGGCAGGGCAGGCGGGCCCTCTTCCTCCTTCCCATTCCTATCTCCCTGCAGCAGCATTGGTCCAGGAGGGCATGTGCAGCCTCCTCCCTTGCCTGGGGGTGGGCGGGTGAGGAGGGAAGAAAGGAAATCAAAAGGCAGGTTCCTGACTCTCAGTGTAGGAAAGAGGAGTGCAAGTGGTGATCCCCCAGGTCCCTCCCCACAGTCTGGAGGGAGGAGTGTAGGCAGCAGGCTCCCAGCATCCTTCCCATGGAGGAGGATGGGGTAGAAGGCATGCGGACAATGGAGGTGCTTCCTGCCTAGGGCTCAAAACCCCCGAGCCCTTGGAATTCTGTCATCCCAAACAGTTATCTGATTTCCTACAAGACCGGTCCAGACTTAATCATAATACCCAATTGTACCTCTTCCATAGGTATAGTGCCTGTTACATAATTTATTACCAGTTATCAGATTCAGGTCCAGTAGCACCTTAAAGACAAACAAGATTTCCAGGGTGTGAGCTTTTGAGAGTCAAAGCTCCCTTCATCAGATGCAAGGAGTGAGAAAAGGTAGGTGTCTTTATAATCCATGCAGAGGGTGGGAGGGGTATTGCAAGTTAGAGTTTCAGGAAACTAGATATAAATACATGTTGTAATTAGCTTGATAGATTATGGGTGTGAAGTGCACAACGTATAGAGTATTAGGCACCATATGTTAAACAATGCAGGAAACGGTATTAGATAAATGCATTGTTTCAGATTTTTATAACCTGAGTCTGATTACTTTGCTCATTAGATGTCTCTCCCTATTGTTAGCTTCAATTTACACCAAGCATCAGTGAGAAAGTGGAACTATAAATAAACAAATATTGTATTGTATGGGTGGGCTTTGTTAAGATGACATGCAGATGGACACTCACTTGTACTCTAGCTTGTATAATTCTTTTCTAAAGAATTCCAAAAAGAAAATGGAGAGTTTATATAAAATAAAATTGAGACTTTCTTTGTTCCTGGGAAGGTATTCTTCATTTGCTGTTCTTGTCATTTGTTGCATTGATTTTTAAACTGTAGGAAATATTCTGTACCAACACAATCTCACATAGGTTTAGATTATACCATTCTAACCTAAAGATTTAAAAAATCCCCATCTTTTTACAGAACAGCACTGTGAAACTAACTTCTGGGAACTAAACAAAAATGACAGTATGGGGCTATCATTTTGGCATATTTTTAAATACAGCTCGAACTGCACAATGGGCAAGATATTCAAACACACAGCAAACCTTAAAATAGATGTAGATCAACATATTTCCCATGTTTATAAAAGGTTCTATTCTAATTCTAGTCAACTCTGTAGCTTTAGCTGGCAGCAGGATATACATCCAACCAAGTAAAGTAAATTTGCTTGATTAAACTTTTTTACATATAAGATAGATATTAGGATTTTTCCCTCCCATGCAATTTCAGTTCCTTGCCTATCTTACTGCACTGGGCTTCGCAGTAGGAAATTATTTACTTACTTTATTTATTTATAGTCCACTTTTCTTGCTGGGATCCAAGGTAGATTACACAGTTGCACATTCACCAGTTTCCCTAGTTCGGGCAAATTGTTAGGGACAGTAAAATTGCCATATTGCAATTGCAAATGAAAATACAATATAATCAACAGTCAGGACATTTCATTGAGTAAAGTACAATAATGAACAGCAGTTCAGACTCTCAATGGAAGAGAGACAATAAGGTAGGGTAGCAGAGAAGTTTTTTGGGGGGAAAGCATAAAACCAAGCACTGAGATGAAATCTTTCTGAAACGAAGTATAACTAATTTACGTAGCATGTTTGGCAACATGGAAACTCCTAGTAGGCACACGTCTATATCAGCAGACAATACAGTAGACAGTGCCCAACAAAGTAGACAGTCCCAACAAAATGGCATACCCAACCAAGGCATCTATCTGAGCTGCTTCTTATAACACAGTCCGATTGTCTGGGTAGAAAGCCCTCCTGAATAATTCCGCACAGCATAGTTTGCAGAAAGCCAGGAGAAGTGGAACTCATCTCTCTTGTCTGGAGATCAGTTTTTCCATATCTCCAGGCCGCTCCTAGAGGTTGGCAATGGCAACCCTACGATTCCTACAGGAAGGCCTCACCCTTTGCTCTCAAACTTGGGAAGGCAGATATGCATGGACGTGGTCCTTCAGGAAATCTCACTGAAGGAAGAGCCACTTCATTTGGAGGAAGGCTTCATGGATGCAGGCCAGTATTGCTTGATTTCCTGTATTTCATAGTCAGAATATAGATAAGATTTCTAGATTATTCTATATTTTCATATTCTCCAGTGGCTTTGAATTGTGAGGATTTCCCATTAAAACATCTCTAGAAATATCTCAATTGTCTGCTGATTGAAATATGTTTGCGTGTAGATTGCGGGCAAAACCATAGCATTGCCAAACTAGACAACGGTAGCACTCATTTCTGGACACAGCACAATGTACATGGTCCTTAATGCCTAACAGGAAAATGATGGGGAGGGGGATCCAAAAAATGGCAAAACAGCTTCCCTCTGCCCTTCATTTTTTTGTTTAGGCAGTCTGTTGTTTTCGTATTTGTTGAACTAATTCAGTAATTGCCATTATTTGTGCATTCATGCATCATAAATATGCAGCACACATTCTCTTTATAAAATGTAGAAGATTCTCCCCCATTGTAAACAACATTGTTGTTATTAAAATGTATTTTCCTTCCACCATATGTCCTTTTGGGTTCTTAATATTTTAATCAGTCACAACAAAAGAAAACAGAAGTACTGGAGTGTTTTGCTGGCCCTCTTTATAAATATAACCACAAGGGGGCACATTCACCAGAGAGTTTCCCTAGTTTGGGCAAATTGTTAGGAACAGTAAAATTACACATATCTTTGCACCATGAATAATTTCACCAACAGGTCATCCTGTATAGGCAGGCACCCATGTGTCATCCAAACATCAATAAATGGTGCTTTATTTTGTTTTTTAAAGAAAGGGGAGATCGAGGCCTGATTTAAACTCTGGCAAGACAGAACTACATCTCATACATAGATCTGGTTCACGCTGCAACCTATGGAAGCTCTCTGGGTGGCCTTGGGCCAGACATTTTCTGTCAGCCTCACCTATCCTCCCTTGTTGCTGTGAGGATAAAATGGAGGAAGAGAGAGAAATGCTGTAAGAGGCTTTGGGTCCCCGTTGCCAAGGAAAGCCAGGTATAAATATCTAAATAAATAAAACCGCTATACATGTTCAACTTTTACTCTAGAGATCCATAACTTTGACGGTGTTGCAGTAGCTCAGTGGTTTTCAAACAGACCCATCTCTACTATATTTGATGGGACTTTCCATGATAATTTCTCCATCCCTATCATAAAATGATGGAAACTCACTTCAGTTAACAACACTAACCCAGATTAGAATGCATTTTTATGTAATATTTCTTGACCATATTGTTCATTATGCAGAGGCAAAACCAAATTTGCCATCAAGCCTTCTCACCCAGCTAGGAAGCATCTACCTTTCCCCACCAGCACTTCAAAGGCCAATGGGGTCAAAAGAGAGTGAAATAGGGTGGGGCTGCAAGCATCTTGCTGGTGTGTGACATCACTTCTGGTAAAAAACAGAAATGATGTCAAAACATCATTACACTTGGGACAACTCTCTAAAATCCTGGAGCATTGCCCCTCATATCATGACTAGAGATGGGCACGAGCAGAAAAAAACCCAAACATGATGTTTGTTGTTCATTGCCATCCATGAATAGGGACTCATGAACAACCATGAACATAGCCCTGTTCATGAACATGTTTGTGATTGGCTGTCTGTGGGGGCCAGCAGGCTCTCTTCCAGCCTTCATCCAAGTCAAGATCGCTACTGCACCACTCCCAGAAACTTGACCTGAGCAGGCATCAGGAAAGGTACCAATAATAAATAATAAATAATAAATAATAGCTTGGCCCCAGAGCCTGGCAGCAGCCCTGGAACTTGAATGGGTAGATCCCTATCCCACCACACACAAAGAAAATTCAAGCCCCAATGTACTCTCTCTATCAAAATGCCAACAGCAACTCTCTCCCTCTCCACTGTCTGCAAACTAAGCCAGAGCTGGGAGCCCCCCTCCCCCCTGCTCTTTGCTCCCTAGTAACAAATTTGGAGCTCTACACTCGAAAGAAAGACCTGTCTATCAAGCTAAATCAGGCTTAGATTGGGGTTTCCAGGGCAACAGCAGGAGTTCAGACAAACCCTGCCTAAGTTGCCAAAGAAATTGATTGCAGGTGCCAGACTGTCTGGCTTGATGAACAGCAACGAACATCAACGAACAAGGCTTGCAACGACTACCTGTTCATTTAGAATGGGGCCTCACGAACAGCTTGTTCGCGAACAGCAGATTGGGCTGTTCGTGGCTTCTTTTTGTTCGTATTGCTGTTCGGGCCCATCTCTACTCATGATGTCACTTCCAATTTTCACTAGAAGTGACGTCATACACCACCATGACATTGGCACACCTGTCCCCTCCCCAAATCCTCCAGGTGAGTTACCAGCTGTGGCTGGCAGCCCTCTTCTCAGCTTACCATGCTCCTCCTCCTCATCGCTCCCGTTCCACCCATTTAATTGTAACATGAATCTTTTACACATATTCAGTATGTGTACATTGATCATGAGTGGGTGAGTAGGACTACAGTGCAAACACGGAACAATCATACTCCATACATACTAACAGAAAGAAGTGTCTTTGTTGCTCACCTTGTCTTTTATCAATTTCGAAATATTGGTAGATTGCTGAAAATTGGTAGGTTTCAGAAATACTGGGTTCTGATTACCCCCAACCCAACTCACATTTCACTTATCATGTATTAACCCAACACACGCTTCATGTATCATATAATCAAACACCTAGTTAATCTGCTGGCAGTTGTAAATGTCCCTAGTAGAAATGCGGTTAAATATATTTATAATGACAGAATATACTTAAAGAGTGATCATTGTTTAGTTTCTGGTAAAACTGTTGTAATTTCTCTTTAAAAAATATGTTATCTATTATTTGTCTGCATAAAGATATCCACATTCTCAGTTATAGTTAACTCTTCCTTGAGCGGCCTTTGATTCAGAAGATTATATACCTTTATACCAAGGAAAGTTTGTTCAACAAAAGATGTTCCTTTATCTCATTTAGAGCCAATGAGGTGTCATAAACTTCATTGTCCCAGGGAAATCTGAAAGAGCTAACACACATTCACTTTGCAAATGAATCTGGGGACTAGCACCCGGAGATATGTGGGGTTTAAATCACATATATGTTGAATGTATCATGAGAATTACTCAACACACGTATAAAGAAAAATCAAGTGTACACTGTACGTGGATTGTATGTGCATTCAATGTAGCTTGCTAACAAGGCTAGCATAGTCATGGAATAACTTGCATGTATTGCTGTCCTGAACTACTTGGAGCAAGGGTAAAATCTACACTTGACAATACCTCATTCCATAGAAAAATATGGAAACCAAGGAAGTCACCAGAGTGTGACTTTTTCACTTGTAAAATGGCATTCTCTGTCAATGAAACAATTGAGATATTGTGCAGAAAAGACTAGGGAGTTCTTTGCCTAAGGGGATTCACAGTTGCAGTTCGTCTGAGAATGGAGATCCATATGATCCCCACCTAGCACATATGGTACTCAAACTCAAAAGATGAATTGTCACTAAAATGTGAGCTCCTCCACCATCACAACCTCTAATTGCAACTGGCATCGATTTAAATGCTGTATGGAGAACTATCATAACTACTGAGTCACTAATCAGCTTGTGTCCCTAATATCTTTTCGAAGAGTGTTACAAAATCCTGACATCATTGTTCCCTGACATTTTGAATGGTACATTGCAGAAAAAAATCATTTCCCCTTTGTGTTTTATCCTCCCCCATGGTGTTGTACACTCTTCCTCTCTAGCTTTGGGGTGCATATTTCCCAGATCATTAATTTTTACAAAGTGTTCCCCCACAAAAGGAATATTTATGTCTCCTTCCATTATGTGAGGTGGAGATGTAGAGCTCTTGCCCACTTAGAAGCAGTGGGAGCAAACTGGAAAGAGGGGGAATATACTCTAGGAATTTCCCAAATCCCTATGGTACAAATTTCGGACGTCCAAGTTACAAACCCCCAAAGCGGCTACCCCCAGGAAACTTCCAGTAAATACTGGAGTCGCAAATGCCAATTGACTTGCATTGGCTAGCAGCAGCAAAAAGTTGCAATGAGGCAAAATCAAACAGAAAAGGGTGGAGGAAGAGCCCCCTCACTCGCCACACAGACACCTTCCCAGCCATTGCCTAGGGATTCATTCTTGCTCCTTGCTTACATAGAGAAGAATGGGAGCTCTCTGGTTGGCAGGCAGAGCTGCCTATAAGGCTTTGAGTTCTAAGATTAGCTGCAGAACGTCCATCCCTCCCTTGCAGAATGAGAGCTCTCTGGTTGGCAGGCAGAGCTGCCTATCAAGGTTTTGAGGGCTAAGATTGGCTGCAGAATGTCCACCCCTCCATTGCCTAGGGAATTCATTCTTGCTCCTTGCTCCATAGAGCAGAATGGGAGATCTCTGCTTGGCAGGCCTAGCTGTCTATTAAGTTTTTAAGGGCTGCAAAAGGTCTGCAGATGTCCGATCCATTGCCTAGGGAATGATAGATCAGCACCAGGATGTCTGGACTCACGGACCACGGACTAATGGATCAGTCCAAACGGACCAAAATTTGTGAAAAAGGTGAGTCCCATGAACTGGACCAGACCATGCAAAATTTTGGTCCATTTTCCAGACTGTGCCCACCTCTACTTGTAAACTTTCAGCTACAATGGGAGATTTAAATGGGGGTAGTTTCCAAATAGATATCCAGTCAGCTTCCGTCAGTTGTGTGTTGCAGATTTTTTGCCAGCGTGCTTGGTATGTGAGAATACGTGTTTTATTCAAGTCAGATAATACATTATAAATGGCTGAAATAAGGTGTTTTTTCGACTCCTCTGCTTTTTTTATTACTATCTCAAAGTCTGTTAGAGGTTGCCTAAGAATGTTTTGCAAATCTATTTGAGAGCACATATGTGTTACCTGAATATATTTGAAACCATGGAATTGATGTACCTAATTTGTCCTTTATTAGTGTCTTATTCATTAACGCAGCAAGACCCATTCTGGCTGTTGGTTTAGTTCCAGCAATTTGACTGCATTAGGAAGGGAAATGGCTTTATAATATTTAATCACATCAGGAAATCCTAGCCCTCCCTATTTAGAGCTCCATTATAGTGTGTCAGCATTAACCCCGTGTTTCTTGTAGGACCGTAAGAAATCTAAAAAGAGTTTTTGCCAATTCTTCAGTGTTTTAAGAGGTATCTTTATGGGTATAGCTCGAAATAAGAAAATAAGTTTTGGAAGCATTTTAATCATGTGCAACCTATCTAATCATGTTGAACTTGTCTTATGCCATCTGTTTAATAGGTGTTGTATGTCTTTCATAAATTTATCATGATTAAACTTTTGAATATCACTAAGAGGTTTTTTTTGGTATTTCTGTGCCCAGATAGTGTATAGAAGTCATGGCCCATCTATAGACTGTTGTACTCTTTATTTCCTAAATCTGATCTCCCTCTAAATTAATTGGCATCAGTGATAATTTTTCTAGGTTCACTAGTAGGCCTGATATTTCTCCTATTTCCTTCAGGGCCTTTTGTATGTGTCTAATTGTAGAAGATGGTTGTGTGATACAAACAATAACATGTCATTTGCAAACATTGATAAATTATACTCCTATCGGATTTGTATTCCTCTAATCTCCTTAGTTTACCTTATTCTGTCAACAAGATTTTCCAGTGCTATCGCAAATAGAAGACAGGACAAGGGACACCCTTGTCTCATCCCTCTCTTAATCTTGAACCTTTCTGATGTTGTATTGTTTATTCTCAAATTTGCTGTTCGAGTGGCATTTATGGTATCATTTGTCCCTAAAAATTTCCCCCCAAATCCCATTTTCCTAAGCACAGCTGTCAGATATGAAATTTCAACTAAATCAAAGGCTTTCTGGATATCTAGGGATAGAAGAGCTCCCTTCTGTTTAGTCTGAGTGAAGTGGTTTAGTGACAGCCTTACATGTATTGTCTGTAATGTCCCATCCAGGCATAAAACCGGTTTGATCTTGATGTATGTGTTGTATAATAAATGAAGCTAATCTCTTAGCTAGAATGAATGTGAAAATTTTAAAATCCATATTGAGGAGTGAAATTGGTCTATAGGATGCTGCTTCAGTAGTAGCTTTACCTGGCTTTGGCAGTACTATTACTGCTGCCTGAGCCCACAAAAGTGACACGACTCCTGCATTTGGTATGTAGTTGCAGTCCTCTGCTAGCAGTTGGGCTAATAGTGTGGAGTATTTTTTATAGTATTCTGATGGAAAACCATCAGGTCCTGGGGCTTTCTTAGATTTCAGGTTTTTGATGGCCTCTTTAACCTCCTGGATCAAGATGGGGTTTTCCATTATGCTAGTAGTTGGAATCTCTTTGGATCTATACAAGTTTTTGTAGAAGTTTAGAAACATCTGAGAATTTTTAAATGCGTATTCCCTGTTGAGTCTTTTATGGTTATAATCAATTTAGCCATCTTCTCCTGCTACACCCTTTTAGCCAGCGCCGGATCTTGGGTTGCCCGCGCCCAGGGCAAAACCTCGGCCAGCCAACTTGTGTGTGTTCCGCGCTGTGTGATAACATCAATTTGGTGACATCATCACGGTCGGTTTCGTTTTCTCGGCCATGTCAGACGCTCCTCTCCGCAGGTCCGGGAGGAAGCGCCTGAGCAGCCTGACCGGGCGGCTGATACGCGAAGATTAGCCCCCAGGACTCCCAGTGAGGGAGGCTGGGTCCAGAGCGCTGTGGGAAGAGCCCCCTGAAACTGATGCAGGGGGTAAATTGCCCGTTTGCTCCTATGGAGGCCGGCAGACGTGCACGGCACCTCGAGTGCTGCTGGGCCATGGAAAACGGCAAAGAGCAGAACTAGGCGAAAGCCTGTAAGTAAGTGAATCCCTTCTGTTATTACAAGCGTACGTGAAGGATTGGTGGGATCTGAAGCTAAGAAGGCTCGGGTTTCTTCCCCCTCACTGAGTTTCAGAACTTGGTCGGCGGTCTCCCCCCTCCTAAAATGGCGACGAAAAAGCAGAGTCCCGCTTTGGGCAAGTCAATCTCGGCTGCCCTGCAGGGAAAAGGAGAGTCTCTCGAGGATTTAGTGAAGAGGTCGGTTATCGAAGCCATAAAGCCCTTTGTTGACAAGTTAAACGAAACGGATCAAAGGGTGGGCTTAATTGAGAGCGAAGTGAAAACCATTAAGGAAGTAGCGGGGGGGCAGAGAAGTCTGCTCGGGAAAATGCGTCACTCGTGAGGGCAACGAACAAAATTAAAGCTGGTGGAGAACCAGCTGATCGGGCTACAAGTGGAACGAACACAGACAATTTTGCGCCTCCAGAACGTGGAAGAGGAGGAAAATGAGGATTTAAAGGATCTTGCCTCGGAATTATTGGCGACACCCGCAAGGGCAACTAAAGAAGAGGTAAAAAGCGCCATTTTGGAGGTCCGTCAGGCTTCTTCAAAATATGCAACAAAGCGTCAGCTGCCTCGCGAGATCATCATTGATTTTTCATCTAAGAGGATCCGGGACACTATCCTATATAACTCATACAATGCGGATCTGGACTTTTGGGGGAACAAGGTCAAGATACTGAAGGACGTTCCATTTTTAGTTCGGAAAAGAAGTTTTAAGTATAAAAGGTTTGCAGCTCTTCTGAGGGAACGTGGAATAAAGTATAAATGGCTATTTCTGGAAGGTATCTGGTTTAGTTACAAAGATCAAGCTTACAAGATAATATCAGAAGATCAGCTAAGGGACTTTGAGGGCAAAAACCAAGAATTTCAGCAAGAGGCCAAGCAAGAAGAAAAGGACTCGAAGTCTGAAGGGGGAGGGGAGGAGGGAACGAGCACGGAGGTTGCAGCTGTTCAGAGAGAACTGCGTCCGAGGCCCGGGAGGGGAGGAAGATTTAATTTGGATTGTAATCTGTATTTTGCAAGGTCAACCATTCCATCAGTATTTTACAAAGTTTTAATACTAAACAATGGCAGTATGAAGGGAAAGCATTATTTGTAGTGTAGTGTTGTTATATGGTGTTTTTTTTCTTTCCTTCCCTTTGCCCCCCTTCCTTCCCTTTGTATTGTTAGTTATTGTAAGAAATATAAAACAAACAAAAAAAAATTTGGTGACGTCATCATGAAGGGCGGAACAGAGGCAGCGTGCGGGGCTGGGAAGCCGCCCGCACCTTTCGCCTCCCCGCAGGCGAATGGTGCAGGCGGCCTCACAGCCCCCCGCGCTGCTTTCGCCTGCCCCGCAGGACAGGGGGTGGCCGGCTTGCCAGGCACCCCCTGCCCTGCAGGGCAGGCAAAAGGCAGCACGGCCCCCCGTGCTGCTTTCGCCTGACCACCAGGACAGGGGGCAGCTGGCTTGCCGCGCACCCGCTGCCCTGCAGGGCAGGCAAAAGCAGCGCAGGGGGCTGCAAGGCTGCCCGCACCATTCGCCTGCCCCGCAGGACAGGGAGCAGCCGGCTTGCCGTGCACCCCCTGCCCTGCAGGGCAGGCAAAAGCCAGTGCGGCCACCCACGCCATTCGCCTGCCCTGCAGGACAGGGGGTGGCCGGCCACCCCATCCTGCGGGGCAGGCGAATGGCGCAGGTGGCCCCGCAGCCCCCTGCGCTGCCTTTTGCCTGCCCTGCAGGACAGGGGGTGCACGGCAAGCGGGGCAGGCGAAAGGCAGCGTGGGGGGCTGCGAGGCTGCCCGCGCTGCTGCCTGCGCCCTCTGGCAGCTGGCAGCTGCTCCCGGCGCCCCATCCCTGGTGGCGCCAGGGGCAGACTACCCCCCTGCCCCCCTTCAATCTGGCCCTGCTTTTAGCCAGGGTGGATAAAAATCAATGATTTTTTAAAAAAAAAATAAAAAATCGGATTTTTTTATTTAAATCGGATTTTTTAAAATTTAAATTGGATTTGTTTAAATAAAATGCTTTTTGAAGAAAATATATTACCATCCAAA
Organism: Eublepharis macularius; assembly: GCF_028583425.1. NCBI lineage: Eukaryota > Metazoa > Chordata > Lepidosauria > Squamata > Eublepharidae > Eublepharis > Eublepharis macularius. The sequence continues at coordinate 32,829,982 of NC_072799.1, read as the reverse complement.
GGTTATTCCATCATGAAATAAAGATTAGTTTTTAATTATGTAGAATAAGGCTGTATATGTTTAATTTTTTTGGTAAATAAATTACATTAACCCATTCACAATGTCATGCTCTTCCAGAGGTTTTTGTAAGATTATTGGGCAGTTTCTCTGCCTACAAGATATTATCACAGATGCTTGGTTTTGCAGTTCTCAAAACTGAATTTGTGTCAGCTCAGCAGAGATCACATGCCTCTTCTTCACAGCAAAAATGTTATAACATGAACAGAGTTGAGAAAAACACCTTAATCCTATTGTTCTACAAACCTATGAAGACAGAATCAACCCCTTCAGTGCTAAGTTTCAAGAAGTTCAGTGAATAGAAAAAATATTTTTTTTCTGATTGTTTGGAGTGGAATAGATCTGCACAAGAAGAAACTAAGTGTGAGGAGGGAGGGGCAAGCAGTACAAAATGAAAGTGAAACTTTTTGAGCACAATACTGCACAAGTCTTTGGATCTTTTGTGTGTATGACCTGAGGTTTATCACATTCTTTCCTTGGAGGAAAAAACCTATAATGGCAGCAGGCCATAAAAGAGACCCAGTTTGGGAATACAACACAAAAGTTGTCCAAATATGAATGATTAACCTAAACTGGGGATAATTCATCTCACAATAAATTAACTATAATGTGTTTCTAATAGTATTAAAATCAATATTTTATACAACTGTAAAACTAATATAAAAAGTTGTTATTCTAAAAATCTTCATCTACTTGCATATTAAAGTTATACCAGCAAGAATTAGTCTTTATGTAGAAAACTATGATTTAAATCAAGCCTTACTGACTAGTGATTTAAATCGTGATTTAAATCAGTTTGATTTAAATCAAATCCACCCTGCTTTTAGCTAACATTTTCATCTGCTTTGGGGACTTTTGCTAGAATTTTTGCTTAAGGTATAGTATATTTTTCTGAATTTGAGTCATATCTAGCAATTCTAATTTCCTATGCTCCATTAATAATTGTTTATATGACTTTCTGCTTCCAGTATGTTTATGTTGTTTTTCTAGATTATAAATGTTTTGTATTAAGTTTAATCTTGGTTTTTTTTTTTGTTTCAGGAGATCTGAGGATTTCACTGCCCTCTCATCACCAGCTTCAGTGTATCACATAGCATCACTGGAGATATTGCTCCCATTTGATTGTTTTGTAAATATTCTTTGATTTGTGTCTCATGCTCTGCAAATGTGTTTTCCTTCATTCATAAAATTTTGTTTAATGACCATGTGCATCTTTTTTTAACTTTTTTTACAAGGAATAGTTTACATTCTACCCAGTTATGACCTGACCACATCTGGTATCCAATCTGAGTCATTGAAATTCTGTTTATAAGTAGAGATGTGCACGAACCACAAGACGAACTAAAGTTCGTCACGAACTGGGCCGGTTTGTGCTTCATGAAATAGCGGTTCATGGAAGCCCATTTTCAACGAACTTCCACGAACTGGTCTGCCAGTTCTTTTGGTTCATGTTAAACCCCAATACCCCTTTCTGTGCCGCTGCGAAGTGGCACGGAAAGGGGCATTTAACCCCTCGATCAGCTGCTTGTTGGGGATCTCCCCGACAAGCAGCTGATCCAAGCCTGCAGGGGTGAAATGTCCCTTTCCATGCCACTGTGAAGCGGAGATCAGCTGCTTGTCGGAGATCAGCTGCTTGTCAGAGATCCTGACAAGCAGCTGATACAAGCCTGCAGGGGTGAAATGCCCCTTTCCGTGCCGCTTTGCAGCAGGGCGGAAACGGGTATTTTAACCTCACAAACCGTGAACTAGTTTGCGAACTGGGGCAAGTTTGTGAAAGTTCCTGGTTCGTGAAACGGAATGAACCACGAACCACACGGTTCTTTTTCCCCAGTTTATGCCCACCTCTATTTATAAGTGACATTGATAGTAGTATGTAGTCTATTCGGGTGTATGTGCCATGTCTAGCCAAGTAATACCTGTAATCCCTTTCCCAAGGATTAATATGCCTCCATACATCAATGAGTTGGTAATGTGTCAGTATATCCTTTAATTTGGATCTTTGTTCTTGTTTTCTTGAGTTAGCCTTATTGTGTGGAGGAGATCTATATATTTTATGATCTATGATGCAGTTGGGGGTCTCCTCCTAATATCTCTCCAGTCTTAAATGTTTCATACTCTGGTTTCTCTTCAGATCTCATAACTCTTTCGCCTTAAATGTTTCTAGTTTTTGAAGTATTTCCTTGATGAAGAGAATCTGGTCCTTGTTAGGAGCATATATTGTCACCAATGTGATTGGAGTTGTCTCAGTTAGCCCTTTTACAAATAGGTATCTTCCCACTGGGTCTGCTTACACCTTGGAAGATTTGAACCTCAATTTTTTAGCTACCAGAATAGCTATTCCCCTCGATTTGGAATTTCCTGTCACTTGAAATTGGTGTTCAAATTTATTAGTTTTAAACAGAGGTTCCCCAGACGTTTTTATGTTAGTTTCTTGAAGAAAAAGTATGTCTGGATGTATTGTTACTATTTGGCTTCAAATTCCTCTCCTTTTAACTACATTGTTTAATCCAGGGACATTATAAGATACACAAGAGATCCTCTCTGCCATTGTCTGTTATTGTGTCCTGTGCCTATCTAATGAATCATTCAGTTTTGTGTGGGAATTAATTGAATTAGCTATCTGAGTGAGTAGGTGCCTGGTACAACTTACTTCCTAATGTATCTCTCTGTTATGTGGAATGATGTTGTTTTTATACTAGATATTTGATTAAAGTTTGAGGTTCCTAGCCAGATGGATATGTAAGTCTAGTTCTCTACTGAGCTCTAATATCTGTGAAATATTTGTTGTTTGGACTACTTATGAGATGTGTAAAATGTTGCATTATGGCTCCACCCTAGCAGTTTAATGAGAAAATAGCAGATGAATACTTGTATCTCCCTCTCTCTTTCCCATTTTTTTGTATCAGCCCCGATATACTATTAGTTATGTAGTCAGTTATTTGTCAGAATATAAGTACTTAAAATTTGATATCCTAACAATCAAATGAATGTTCTCGTGTATTTAAATCTAATTTGAAGTGAATCCCTTACCCAACCTCTCCCCCTTATAGAAATATGATCTGTTTCTTTACTGTGTGTTAGTTTTACCTCCCACTTATTATTACACAATGTATTAATTGTATCTTGCTGGGTTTTAAATCAGTAGAGATCTGTAAATATATATTTAGTTGGTAATCTGAGGCCCAATTTAAAATTGTCATACAATTTTTTCCATTATCCCCCCCTCCCCCCTTACACACACTTTCTAGCTATACTCTAAATAGCGACTACTACACTATCTATTATGTTCTGGTTTATACAACGTTTATATTAATGATTTGTAATAATTTCATTAAGTCATAAAAAGAAACACCTTCCTCTTCCCCCTTCCCTGATCCTAACGTAGTTAACTTTTATAATACTTAACAATCAACTTTTATAATACTAAACCTTCCTTATTTTTATATTAACACAAATAGCAAATAAATTTATATCAGATGTATGTTATGCATTTTAAGATTCAACCACTCTCCCTAAGATGAGTTCTCAGAGAGAATGGGTCAGTTGTACACCTGTATTCCCCACTTTTTAATGGTGAATCTCTTTACTGAGTGGGATCTGAAGGCATCAGATGACAGTCTGCTTCCCCTCCCCCACTGATGTTCTGTTTAGACAAATTCTGCAATATTATTTTCATTCCATTTTCTTCCATTTGTTCCGGAAATCCTTTTGCTTTCACATTTAATTTCCAAGTATCTAGTTCCAGCTCTAGCACACAAAAATTCAGTTCCTCTTTGTCGTTATGTAGGCCCTTGATGTCTTCCTGTAGTGTTTGCCCAGGTGCGAGGGCATGCTCTGCTTTCCAGTTTGTCTCCTGAGAGGAAAGTTGCATTTGATCTAATTGAGCTCTCAGCAGTTTAATCAGGGATCTCATCGGTTCCAGAATTCTGGATTCCATGGCTTCTATTGCTGTAATCATCTCTGTTTTTGTGGATTCTGTCTCTATCAGGCCTGCTTCATTATGTTTGGTGGCCATTTTGTGAGTATTGCTGCCTGTAGCTCTGTGCTTGTCTCTTCGGATTTCTTCTTGAGAATATTCTTCTACTGATCTGGAGGGTATGTTATTCGATCTTGGTGTTGTAGGCTTTTTTATCCATCTGTTTGGTACTTGATTTCAGCAGATAGTTGGATTTATTTGTAGATCTGAGGAGGTGAGGAGAGGGGCTCAGATTTTAGGCAGCCATCGTGTTCAGCGCCAAGCCATACCTCTGCAGAAATATACCTTTTTAAGGGAACTAAACTCTTCCCCCCTTCATTGCCCAACCTCACTGTACTTCATAGTTAAAGCATTTTTCTTCCAGTCCGGATTGTTTCAAGTGTCAGAGTGTGGCTAGGGGGAAAATGTTGAAAGCAAAACACAGCACAGAAGTAAGCTGAGTGGGGAGAAGACAGGGTTCACCTCCTATCTCCTGTTGCTCCATGTTTGGTTAAAAAATAGATGCTGCATCCACTCTTTGCATGTAAACCCACATTAATAAAATGCATGAGGAAATCCCCGCAGTTCTAATCTGACGCTGAGTTTTATCTTATATATTTACACATTACATATTTCGATATTCTCTTGTCCCACCTTCATGGAACTTGTCACAAGCATTACAAATTTATCTTTAAAAGAAAGGCCATTTTTTATTTTTCCTGTTAATGTTCCTGGGCATCCTGAAGCTTTTGTACATGCTGTGCAAGAAAGAAAAGCTATCCCTGCAACAATTACAGTGTATGGGGACGTATTGTTCTACAGCAAAATTAAGAAATGTCACAAATGAAAAATATTACTCCTAAAGAAAATGTCCTTGTTCTAAGGAGAGGTGGAAAAGAAATAGAAAACCCAAGCACAGCAAGATTTTCACTTTTTCTACAATTTTCATTACAACAGAAACAGCTCTCATATTAGTTAGTTTTCCCTTCCATGCTCCTCATATTGCTTTTGTGGTAGTAAACTTTGCCCCATCCAGTGCATACATGAAACAGGATGGGGCTGTGTTGTTTACTCGTTAGTTAATGGGATGGTTCTTAAGGTTAAGGACAGTTTTGCTTTTCTCTTGTACACCATTTATGTTTCCTTTCACTGAATAGATCCCATCAAAAGTACGTTTGTTTCAACTTTATTTGTGCATCAGTAGATAACGTATATATGTATTATACATTATTTTATATTATTTAGATATTTATATCCTGCTGTTAGCAGTCAGACCTCTTCTCACGCTTAGAAAGCACTTTATAGATGAAATATCATAAATCCCTTCTCATATTCCATAAGGCACTGCCTGACTCAAGACAGAACAGATGCCAACTAGACAGGAGCCTGGAAAATTCAGAATCAGAGTGAATCAGAGTGGCTGGTTGACCAACAGCCCCCTCCTTGCCCTGGAGAAGCATAACTTGGAACAATGAGGCTCGTAGAAAGCTCCTGACTCATCCTGTCAACACTGAGCCTTGCTTCCACTCACCTATCTATCCTAATCAAGCAACACCCAAGCTATTCAGCAAACTGGGTAGCTTTTCCCATCTGGTGGTAAAAGAGTCATCAAGCACCTTTCACACCTATAATCAACCTTAGGAAACCTCTCCCAACTCCAATGTCCACCTCTGGAAACAGCCATCAATCCATTGTTTTGGAGCCAAAGACATCAGCTTGCTCCAGGGAGCATTTCACCCTATAACTAGGCTCCTCAGCCATGTGCTGTGTGTGTATCTTAGGACCTGCCCTACATTCCCAAATCCATTTGGGCCTTTTCTTGTCCTTCTGAAATGCTGGTCATTTTGTTGCTGTCTTCATGGACCTCTATCTTCAAGACTGGTAATTGTGGTCCCTGAAACTGCTTTCTCCTCCTTTCCTCCCTGATTTTCTTATGTGTGTACAGTATGTGATTTTCTGAACATTTGCCCTTTTTATTTTAATAAAACCTTTCTAATTGAACATCTGTCTGGTTTATTTGAGAGTTCTCTAATGAATGAATGAATGAATGAATGAATGAATGAATGAATGAATGAATGAATGAATGAATGAAAGGTCAAAGAGCCCTTTTTATCTTGCACTTTGATCCACATCAAAGACTCTTATACATTTATTTGCTTCATTTATACCCTGCCATTCTCCCTAGTGGTGACCAAAGCAACTGATATCATTCTCCTCTTCTTCATTTTATCCTCACAACAACCATGTGAGTTAGATTAGGCTTAGAGTGTATGACTGGCCCAAGGTCACACAGAAAACTTCCATAACAGTTTTTGGATGTGAATCCAGGTCTCCTAGATCTACCCACACTGCATATCACTGGTTCTCAAGCCTCATGCCTCTGGCCATACCCAGGCTCAATGCCTGTAACAGGAGGAACAGAATCTCAGGTCAGATCATATACAGCTGACCCAAAGATGCTTTCAATCTCCTTCCCTTTCCAGACGAGACTCTTGGAGAAGTCCATTCCATAGCTGGTTGGATTCAGCCCTCAACATCACCCAGTTCCCCTCATTATAGTTCTTGTCTCATGTGGCTTTTGTCCATACAAGTCTCATGATACACAACATAATCTTTTTTTTTTTTTTTTTATAAATTTTTTTATTTTTCATAACTACAAAACACTACACCAGACTATCACAAGGAAAGGGAAGAGGGAAGGGACAAAGGGGAGTGGAAAAAGAAAAAGGGGGGGGGGAATGAACTACAAACACTAAACACTACACTTCAATGTTTCCCTTCATACTGTCATAATACAAAAATAGCTCCATAGAATAATGATGGAGTGGTTAATCATACAGAGAATAAACATTTCAAATTCTGATTAAACTTTCCTCCCCCTTCTGGGTCCCGGACGCAATTCTCTCTGTGCAACTGCTGTTGCAATGCTCTCCTCCCCCCCCCCCCTCCGGCTCCTCCTTTTCTTCGTTCTTGGTGCAGCAGAGTTCTGGGTTTTTATTCTCAAAATCCTTTAGTTGATCTTCTGATAATATCTTATAGGCCTGATCTTTATATCTGAACCATATTCCTTCCGGGAATAACCATTTGTACTTTATTCCATGGTCCCTCAGAAGAGCTGCAAACTTTTTATATTTAAAACGCCGTTTCCGGACTAGAAATGGAACGTCCTTCAAAATCTTGACTTTCAAACCCATAAAGTCCAAATCCGCATTGTATGAGTTATATAGGATGGTGTCCCGAATCTTTTTAGTTGAAAAGTCAATAATGATCTCACGAGGCAACTGTCGCTTTGTTGCATATTTTGAAGAAGCCCGACGGACCTCCAAAATGGCACTTTTAACCTCTTCTTTAGTCGTCCTCGCGGGTGTCGCCAGTAATTCCGAGACCAAATCCCACAGATCCTCATTTTCCTCCTCTTTCACGTTTTGGAGACGCAAAATTGTCTGCGTTCGTTCCACTTGTAGCCCGATCAGTTGGTTCTCCACCAACTTCAGCTCCTTTTTTGTAGCCTTCACAAGTGACGCACTTTCCAGAGCAGACTTTTCTGCCCCCCCCCGCTGCTGCCTTAATGGTTTTCACCTCGCTTTCACAACATAATCTTTTTCGTTACCCTGCTCCCTTTCACAACAGCAGAAAATCTAGTTGGATCCAAACCAATATCACTAGCAATTGCCCCAGTAGGGAGAAGAGGAGCTGAATATGGCTTGAGGCCGATCTGAAGGCCAATTCTATGTCGATAGTAAAGACATATTGTTTCTCCACCAATACTATGTCTACTCATTGCTGTCCAGTGGAACTTATCCAAGTTGTGAAAGAACTCCTACAACCGTCTGAATCCATGAACCCATCACTAGCCCATCATGACTTATGGGTGTTGCAAAGCATTTTTTCAGATCAAGTGATTTGTATCTGCTCCAACAGATACCAGCTTAGTGCACATTCTGTATGGGAGCACACCTTTACTCTGCTGTGGTGGGCTACCTGGCAACAACCCACCTGGTGGGGCAGGGCACACCCCTGGGTCCAGCAGCAACAATCCTCTGGATGGAACAGGGTGGGGACAGGGGCAGAAGAGTGCAGCCAGGGTAGTCTCAGAACAGGGCAGCTCTGGCAGTCTGCCACAGGGAAGCTCAGAAGGCATGGAGGCAGGAGGTGAGCCTGGCAAAGGGAGCAATGGCTATCTGGGGCCAGGCAGTTTAAGGTAGGGTGTGACTATGGAGAACATAAGCTAGCTAAGGAGTGGGAAATGGAAAAGTGAATGTGGACTTAGCACAAGGATTAGTTGTGGGGCCTTGGCTGTCCAAAGGAAGGAAAGAGAAAGGGGGGAAGGCTGCTGGAGGGAGAGGGCACAGGAGCAGAGGCAGAAAGGGGAGACCAACCCAGCCCAGAGAAGAAAGGTGAAAAAGAAGCGAGAGAGAGGGAGAGGTCTCAGGGAGATTCCTAGGCAAGGGGGAGAGTTACAGCGCCGTTGCTCTTTTCCCATGTAATCCATTATAACCCTCAGATGGGTGAACCTAATTATACCTTCATGTGCTTGGACTGGATTCCAATAAAATAACCTGTGCAGGAAAGTGACTGGGATAGTAAGAATGATGTTCCTCTGCCCCCTGAGGACATCACATCTGTCTAGTTTTAGTTGCTTGGATGACTTCCAGCGACATTCTCCTGAGAAAGAATCCAAACAAGATTGTTGAAGTCCATCCCACATCAGCCCCCCTCAACATTTGCCTGTCAATGGCTTATTTAAAAAAACAACAACACTATAATCCCTTCTCCAGTCTTCAAGTGCTGCAACTGTATTGAGTTGCTGATGATGTTGAGGACTGCCAAGAGACTGAGCAATGTCAATAGCAAGGCATGCCTCTTATCAGCATACTGGAGCTGTTCAGCAACCACCCTTTCAAACACCTTCCCCAGGAAGGACAGATCTGAAAGCAGCCTATAACTAGTCATTATCTCTTATCTAAGTAGAGACTCTTCAACAGAGGACTGATAATAGATCTAGAGAAATCTTAGAGAGGAATTAATAACCCTCCCTATCTGGCTCCCTCCCATCAGGTAGCATTTTCTCAATGAGGACAGCACCCACGATCCTGAAAACATCAGCCATGGGCTCCAAGCTGAAGGTACCCATAAAAAGGGCCAGATGGTATTACAGAAACGTCTATTACCTGTTCCAGAACTGGTATCCAGGTTGGAATGTTTTCTCAATACGGAAGTATCAAAACTAACAGTCACCTTATTTTGAATGGACTTAATTATCTTTGATTTGATCAAATTATTTTTGATTTGTTATTGCTTCCAACTGTCCTCTCTCCTTGTAACATTCCCACCCTCTTTAATTTTACTTAAACAATCCCCTCACCTGTTTGGTGAAAAAAGTAAATTCTGGGTATCCCCCTTCTCTTGTGTTGGGCCCAAAACAACTGAGACAGACCCTTGAGGATTGAGACAACCATAATTTCCTAAACATAACCTGACAAAGGGCCTCTGCATGGATACTGAAGTCCCTCAGGACAAAAGGTGGCAGGGGGGGGGAAGCCTCAATACCAAACCAGAGACCCCCTTCTATCAGTTCAAACAATGCCCATGCTGGTGAGCTAGAGAATAGACATGGGCACGAACCAGGAACCACGAACTCCCACGAACTGGGGCAAGTTCACGAACCCATTCGTAGTTCTTGGGGTTTAAATGCCCCTTTCTAGCTGCTTAGCAGCTGCAGGGAAAAAGGCATTTAAACCCCTGGATCAGTTGGCAGGTGGCAGGGGGGAGATCCCCCCTGCGGGCTGACAGCTGATAGTTTAAAGGGCTGCTTTCCTGCCACTTGCAATGGCAGGAAAGGGCCCTTTAAACTATCAGCTGGCAGGCAGCAGGGGGGATCCCTTGAAACGGCCTAACCCCACAAACCCCAGCCCCAGCCCCCCAGCCCCCCAGCCCCTGCCAGCTGATAGTTTAAAGGGACCTGCCCCTTGCAAGCCCCGCTGTTTACATGATGAGGTGCTTGTCAAGGATCTCCCCGATGAGCAGCTGATCCACGGGTTTAAATGCCCCTTTCCCTGCCGCTTTGCAGTGAACCAAATGAACCAGTAGACCAGTTTGTGGAAGTTCATGGAAACGAGCTTCCACGAACTACTTGTTCGTGAACCATGAACCGGGCTGGTTCGTGGGGGGGTTTGGTTCGTATTCAGGTTCCTGCCCATCTCTACTAGAGAGACAATACATAGCACAATACTCAACCTGTCTCTGCATACTAATATAAGAAAACAGAGTCAAGGCTTTAAACAATGTTCATTGGAATCAGTGGAAGGAGAAAGGGTCTCTAAGAATTACAGTCACTACCTCCCCATTTGGGGTAGAACTGCAAACCTGGCCAGAATTACCTGAAACAAACACTAGCAACAAGAAATGACAACTACTACAGTAACTGGCTAAAAATTGCTGCTTAAAAATCAGTGATTGCCGTTGTTTTTTTTTTTAAATTACACCCTTAAATCACGGCCATCCTGGCAGACAGTAGGTGGGTCTGAGTGGCCCTGGAAAGTGACCCAAAAAGAGTCCAAATAGGTTGATGAAGCTTCTCCTCATAGAACCACCAATGATGCTCTTCAATGTTTGAAGGGAAAATTTCCACACAGTGTTGTGAACATCATTTATCATATGATTGCTCAGTTATTTAAAGCTCTCATCATTGGATGACTCATGGCAAAGTATTCTATCTCCTCAAAGCAAACTCAGTCCTTTGTAATTAAACTTTGCCATGTGAATGGATTTCTGTTGGGCTGTCTGAATTAACAAATTTCATGAACAATTAGATGGCATTTCCAGTTTCTTCTCTACAATGTTTATGATATAAAGCATCTACAGCAATATAGGGCTTATTTTTCCTTGGTAGCTTCTATGCTTGCTTATATCTGAAGTCTGAACATTCAGTTCTCTTTCTACATAGATTGTTTTTAGCTGTTTAGGAATTTCTTGTGATACCAACAAAGTTTGCAGTTCCTAGTCCCAGAATTTGAATATTGGCAGGTTGACTCACAGTGCTCACCTTGGAGTACTGTACCTCTGAGCTCTTCTCTGAATTAAAATCTGAACCAGAGAAGAAGTCAAACACTGAATTCTAAAAAAGAGTGTTTGCCCCTTACTACACATCTGTCTGCTGGGTATTAAGAGTTAGTTTCTAGGTTGGAGGAAATGATTTGCAAGCAGGTGCAACTTAGGAATCTCCCATTTTAGTAATTAAGGCACTGATTAATTGCTCTCTCTCCCACCCACCCACCTCCAAATTTCCCAACAGTTTTGAATCCTGCTGTGCAGCAGATGTTACGTTGTAACATCTCTTGAGAGAAGAATGTAGGTAAACGAATTAAATCAACAAAGGACTCCTGATATGATCTTAAGCAGATCACTTTCCCCTGGATAGCTGATGATTTGCTGTACTGAAGATATATGGCTTCTTCTGTGCACACCTGCTTGGAGCACCTATTACACCTATAAACTGGAGATGGGAGGCAATAAGTCATACTAAAAACTTGAGTGCATTTTACAATTAGCATACAATCATTTCCATGTTATTCTTCAAAACCACATGATTGTGACTATACCACATATAACTCATGGTGTGTGGAAGCACTACTATTGCTTCCGCTGCTTAATGTAACATCACCAGGCCCCACACCACTGGTCCTCACCGGGGCATCATCAGACAGCACTCAATGAGTTTCAGGGTTTTGGATGATGGGGATCTGGCAACCCTACACCTAGTGGAACTGTGTTCTCTCAGTGTTCATAAAATTTCTGGCTATGGGCCTGCTCCCTCCCTTTCCCCACTTCACTGCAGCCAGAGCGACAGCCTCAACAAATGAAGGAACTGGGAATCCATATTGTGGAGTGCTGGGCCGTTTCCACATGACTTACCTGCCTGCGGAACATCGCACAAAAGACCCAGAAGACAGTGTCTTCTTGTGTGAAATCATGCCAGGAAGATGCAATTTCGCGCAAAACTCCCGGATAACAGCGTCTTCAAGGCACGATTTCATGCGAGAAGACGCTGTCTTCCAGGTCTTTCACACAATGTTCCATGGCAGGTAAGTCGTGTGGAAACGGCTCTGGAAAGTCATGAAATAGGGGTTTCGGTTGGGGACCCAAAAAGAGTCCCAAGCAATTGGAGGGCTCTGCTATGTTGCTTGTAATTGCCTGGGCCCCTCCCAGTTTTAGCTTGGAAGAGTTTGTCGTATTGTCTGTCCCTTGGAATTTCCTGATTATGTGACAAGTCTGAAGAATGACAACCTTTACAATTGTGTTTAACAAAATGAGGGCACATGTTTATTCTCTCGGTGTGACTTCAGAGGATATAGGACAAGTCCTGTAATTGATATTTAGAAACATGGGCTGATAATTAACTACATCTTTGCACTTAATGTTATGTATTGTTTAAAGCAGAAGTTGAACTGGCTTTGTTTACTAGTGTTGCTACTGTTCAGTGTGTTTATAATAAGTCTTGTCCCAGTTTAAGATATAATCTTGTTAGCCGGGAAGGGTGATATTTGTCTTTATTATTATTTGTTGTTGCTGGTAGTGGTAGGTGGTAATAGCAGTAAAATGTAGCCTCTGAGCTGGAACATCTTACGCAAGAGCTTGTACCTATGCTACATCATCCTTGCTTGCTTTCTTGGTTGCAGGTATTTCAACTGAGCCTACATTGCTTCATGAAGTATTCAGAATCCAGGAATGTCAGATTGCCACAACAATGCTATCCAAGGCAATTGGAACTTGATAGACTCTTTCATTTGCTGCTGTTCTCAGCTCTCACATGAACACATGAAGTTGCTTTATACTGAGTCAGAATAGTGGTCAAGGTCTGTGTTGTCTACTTTAATTGACAGTGACTCTCCAGAGCCTCTAGTAGAGATCTTTCTCACACCATCTACCACCTGTTCCTTTTACCTGGAGATTCTGGAACCTGAATTTGGGACTTTCTGAATGCAGTGCAAATATTTTACCATTGATCCACAGCAATGCTCACAGCTTTGAATCATATCTAACTTCTTCTAAAGGACCACATATTCCTAAGAGACTAGGAAAAGGGGAAATCAGCAGCCTAATTAGAGCTGATGGGACAACCAAAGTCTGGGAGCAGATGTGTTTAGGAAGTAGGTGTATCCTACAGACTGCTCAGGCAGTGAGGTTAACAGGCTTGGTAGCATAATTGCACCTTGAGGTGCAACTTGTGGTCAGTTTTTTCCCATGCTGCTGAAAATCATTCACAAGAGTGTTTTATAGAACTATAAAGATTCACAGGATGACAACATATCCACAAATGTATAACCCCTCCTTTTAGCTCAAAGGTAGATTTTTTTCAAGATGGCTACTGTAGTAATTCCACACAAGGAGACAGATTTTTTTTATTTCCCTAGCCTGCTGCCAACATTAAAGATAGTTTTTTTCTGATTTATTTATGTTTAGTTAGGATAACTTTACTTTTAACCTGCCTTTCTTCCTTCCAGGGGCTATATATAGGATTAATCCTCATATACACATGATTCATCTGTTACTGTATTTTGTTTCATTATCTTTAATTAAAGATTACTGTTTCAAGTACATCACCAGACGATTCTGGGTTTCCCCACTATGTGGAGACTGGATGTGCCAAGGCACTCTGGCCAGGGAACTCTTGGTTAAACTTTGTAGCATTGAATAACATAATAATCTACAGCAAATCAATATCCTTTGCAACGTTTATCAAAGGCACAGACACTGGAAAAAGTAAAACCATAGAATATCATCTGTCAACGCAAAGCAACAGCCTCAGTCACAAGTCTATAGAGATAAAGTCAACAAAAACTTATTTAAAATAATATAGTTTGACAATGTCTCCTAAAGGACAGGAGGCTGTATTTCAAGGAACCTGCACATATGGTGGGGATTTGGATTGCATAGGTGCAGGAGTGCTTGCCCGTTGCACATCAATAGTCTCTTTATGCCAGTGTAGCATTGTGATTTTCTAATCTTGGATGAAAAGTGATTCATACAAGAGACCTGATGTGCAGAGGAGCATCTCATCAGCTCTGATAGAATATCCAAATGTTAGAAGTTGGCTCAACCAAGCTAAAATCAGCCAAGATGTAGTATTGTAGCAGGAAGCTAGAATAGGTTCTCAAAGATTTGCATGGACATCAGTTCTAGAGTGACAGTTTTTCGGTGTAGCTTACTGTTAGGCTCAGTGTCTGGAGTTATTTGGAACAGAGAGTGAGAAGCAAGCAAGAGAGAATGGAAGAAGGAGCAGGTGTTTCAGCACTAGAAGTGATCTACTTAAGCCTATATCTTTACCACACTCAGTTCTAGTCCTGAGGTGATTGTTAATACTTAAAGAGACACATGACCTATAATCACAATTTTAAACATATTTACTTAGAATTTAGTCCCACTGAGTTCAATGGGATTTAATTCCATGTAAACATGCATAGAATTGAATCTCAAATTAATCTAGATTAATTTCCGCTGTTCTACCATACAGTAGAACTAGTATGAAATATGTCTCTCTTTCGGACTGTGTTTCTGCACAGTCAGAAACATTACATTCAAGATCAGTAATGAGTAGTAATGACTCACTGGCTGACAAGACATTCCAGAATTACCTAGGAAAGTTCAGACAACAAAAATGAATCTTAAATAACATGGGGTTGGATCCAAAGTGCCATCAGCAGAGCTCCTCCCTCGGCCACTGCAACCCACTTAATGCTGCTCCTGGGGGACAGGAAGTTCTCAGGAACAACATGGGAGGTCTCCTGAGTGGCCTTGTAGCCTTGTAGGGATTAATAGATGCTTGTGTGTGCATAGGAGTGCTTCTTTCTAGACTATGATGAAGGGGGAAGAGACAACCCTTTCTGCCCCAGTGTTGCTGCTGCAGTCCAATTTTTTTCACAGCCAGGGCCGGTGCCGGAGTTTCTGGCATCTGAGGTCAGGCATGCGCGCTCACACCCAGACTGCATGATGACATCACTGCGTGTGACATCATCACACAGCATGCCGCTGTGAGCCAGCCCTATTGGCGTGACAGGCAGCTGAGATGGCACACGGGTGGCGTCCCAGCCCTTCCACTCAGTTGCCCCGCACCACCCCAGCCGCCTGCTGTGCCTGGCCCACAGCTGTGTGCAAGCAGCAGTGGCAGCACAGGGCAACTGAGCGGAAGGGCTGGGAGGCTGCCCACTCAGACTGCCCCTCGCTGCCGCTGCCAGCACACACTCCTGGCCAGGTGCAGCAGCTGTGGGCCAGGTGCAGCAGCTGTGGGCCAGGTGCAGCAGGCAGCTGGGGCAGCTCGCAGGCGGCTTCCCAGCCCTTCAGCTCAGCTGCCAGCGCTGCCGCCGCCAGCTCCATGGTGCATGCCCCAGCCCCTGGAGCCCCCTCCAGCACCTTAGTGCTCAAGGCGGCTGCCGGACCCACCTCCCTGTTCACAGCCCCTTCACAGCTGCCTTTAAATAAAATTAAAGACATCTGGAGATCTGATCCATCCACACGGCAAGTCTGTCTCACATTAAATTGCTAGAGGGTCTCAAACAGGTATCTCCAGTGATACTGGATAATTATGTATATAGCATTAGATTATACCAGCTTTTCTATTGATGAAAAGAGTCCCTTTTTACAACCTATGAGGCTATACTAGGGTCTTGAGATCATGGGACCTACATGGACAAAAGCCATGAGGGCTGTAGTAAGGAAGGAAGTCGGGTAAGATTGAAAAAACTCACTGGATCCAACCTATCCCCTAGTTTTGTTTTATACTTGATATCATGATTCAGAAGGTATAGAAATAAGCAAAAACATTTCAGTTAGTGCTTTAAATCGAGCAAGACAATTTAACCTGTAGACTTAACTCAACTGGGAGCCAGGATAGGGAAAGTAAACATAGGGACTGGACCTCACAAATCATCATAGAATTTTGTTGGCCAGAGTTAAATAGAATCACAATCAAAGGATTAGGTGCGACTATCCCCAGTTCCAGAACAAGGAACTGTTTTCTGTATTTGATTATTTGACCTTATTAAAAGAATTAAGGAAATATTAATGTTAAAATATAGTGTTACATGAACCACACATAATCACTCATTTTAACCTTTTATTTGACTTGAAATAATTAATTTTAGGCTTTCCTCCACAGAAAATAAGGTTGGGAAACACTGCTCTAGGGGTTTTTTTGTTGGTGTGTTCACTCATGCTCTTTCTCTTCATAAACATAGATAAACATAATTCTTGGTATACATGCTTGTGAGTATACGGACAGCTCTCTGCGAGGAGTACAAACGTATGCTATTTTACCTGTCATGGAAAAGCTGAGCGACATGAAAAAATTCACATCTGTGTCAATTTGTAGAGGCATAACATTCTTCAGAATAAATCAAAAGTGGAATACACTTTGGTTGTCAGCTCTATCAAGCAGTTATATTGATTTCCTAGCAGTAATAAATAATGCTATTTAAAGATCTCTGCAGCTCATCTGTCAAGTCTGGAGTTGGGGGAGCCCAATAGCTTTCAACTGAGAGGGATCTTGCTTTAGTGCATGGAATTCTGTTGTCATTTTTCAGTCTTTCCAGTTTTCTGCAGTTTTTATATCCACAAAATCCCCCTATCTGTTTCTTTTTAATTAAGGGGTGGGAAAAGATATTTTCTGGCTTGTTTAGATATTATCTCTGTGTGTGTGGTCGGGGGGGGGATGTCTGTTGGAATCAAAAACTGTTTATTAGGATCTCTTGACTGATTGTAATTATATGGTGCTGGTAGATAAATAATGATGCAAATGTAGAACGAACAAATTCCATTTTGTATGCTTGAGCAATGTAATCAACTATTAAATTCCTCAAAATAAATTGCCTACTAAATGAGAAGACCTTGGTACACCTAATACTTGCCTTGCTGAATCAGACTAAATGCCCATCTGGTTGAGTATTCTGTCTTAGACAGTAGCCAACCACGTGCCTCCGGGGGTGCTGTGGGCACGATTGTGATAGCTTATGTAATGATTTGCTGTTTGTTTTAAAACTTTTTAAACCTTTGCCTTTGGACCTTTAGTGTAGCTCCACCTTACATTACTTTAAACTTTTACCACAGGAGGGCCCTAGTCAGACTCAAAACCAGCACTCCCTATATTTCTACTTACACAGAGCTTCAGGTTTTCTCTATACTACCCAGGCTTATACCTCAAGAACACTTTCCCCTTTTTGTTTGTGTGACTTATACATTGTTGCCTTCCTGACTCCCTCAAAAGGTTCTTGCTGCCACCAAAGACTTTCACTTTAAACCTCCTCAGTTTAATCAGTATATAGGAAAGCTCGGGGCTTGCTTTCTGGGAAAAAAGGTGGAACTCAGTGGGTTGCCCTCAGAGAAAATGGTCACATGGCTGGTGGCCCTGCCCCCTGATCTCCAGACAGAGGGGAGTGTAGATTGCCCTCCGCACCGCTGAGCAGCGTGGAGGGCAATCTCAACTCCCCTGTCTGGAGATCAGGGGGCGGGGCCACCAGCCATGTGACCATTTTCAAGAGGTTCTGGAACTCCATTCCCCCATGTTCCTGCTGAAAAAAAGCCCTGGGAAAGCTTGTGATAGATGGTAGTGTGACCAGTCAGCATGTGAGAGTGCTTGTGCAGTTAAAAAGGGATCTTTTTGCTTAAACAAAATATAATTACATATGTGTGATGGTTGCAAGTTTTGATAAGTGTATTGGTTTCAGAATACTTCCTAAGCTTGGCAGTTTCAATTATAATTAAATATATTTAATTATATTTAAATATTCTTAAAAGTATATTCACAGACTCAGTCACACAGTAATTTTCCACACAGGTTTTTCACTAAGAGAATAAACTGTCTTCACATCCACACAGACATAGATTCACTCAGGCCTTTCCACACAGTTTGCCTGATCTAATAGATTAATCTCTCAGTCAGATATACACAGATGGCCTCAGTCTCATGCACAATGTGTCTGACTTAGAATTAAGGTCTCAGGCTTCCACCCAGCCTGCCTAGTTTAGCCAGAATCCTTTCTCTGAGACACACACAGACATCTCAGGCTCCATTCAGATTGCCTGACTTGACCAGAATAAAACCCCTTTCAGGTTTCCACATAGTTTGCTTGATTTAATTAGAATAAACTTTCTCTGAAATATACTAGCACTGACCAAAACTTACAGTTGACCCCACCCCCTAGGGTACAGCTACCATCATACAATCAGATCATCCCCCACTCACCCATTCCGCCCCCCTCCTTCTTTCCTCAGATCCAAACTACACAAGACACCCGGCACATGTTCATTATGTGTCGTATTCCTGCAAGTTTCCCTGGGAAGTGTAGTCGGGCCCCCCAACCCCGCTCCCAGCAAGCTTTAAACAACATTCGTCTTTAAGTAAAATTGCTTGCCATCAAAGAGTCATGTATATGGCTGTAGCATTAAGTTGGCTTGTAAATATAGAAAGGGGGGGAGAGACCTGCTTTCCAGTATGTGAGAAAGTCATCCACTCCACTCCACCCCCACACCCACCCCTGTGCTCCTAGAGAAAAACCCAAGCGGGCTTTAAACGACATTCCTCTTTAAGTAAAATTGCTTACCATCAAGGAAAACCCGAGCAGAGTGGATTTTTTCAAGGCCTATCTTGCAAAAATCTGCTCAGCTCAGGTTTTCCTTGATGGTAAGCAACCCCTTAGTTCAGTAGATCACAATGGGGGTTTGTGAATGGAGCTGTAGTGTGTGAGGGAACTCCCTTTACACACACTACAGTCTTGTCAGGCTCAGAGTGGGTGAGTGCATGCTTGCTTTTCCATCTCCTGACTGGATAAACAAGTCAGCCCTATCTTAGCTTGGAGTGCAGGTGGGGTTGGTGTTCCTTAAGCATGCTCCTCTCTGAACATATATAGAGTGTGTCACACTTGTGTTGCCAACTCTGGGTTGGGAAAGTCCTGGATTTTGGGAGTGAAGCCTGGGAGGGGAGGACCACAGCAAGGTATAATGTAGATCCCACCCTCTAAAGCAGCCATTTTCTCCAGAGGAACAGATCTGTGTAGACTGGAGATCAATTGCAATTCCTGGAGATCTCTAGGCCCTGCTTGGAACTTGCTAGACTAACAGGAGGGTCTCCTGGTAAAGACCTAGGCAAAAAGCAAGATGGTCAAGGTGTCTCCTGCTTGGAACATGGCAACCTTAGGCCTCACTTCAGCACACAGGCTGCTAGGGATCCCAGGAGCCCACCACTGGCAGGCAATCTCCCAGCAGTTTATCTGATTGTGGCACAAGGTTTTGAGCCACCCAAAGATCACCTGCCACCAGCAGGCAGCCTGGGAACATGCGCAGAGCACGGTGTGACATCACTTCTGGAAGTGATGTCATTGCACCGGCCAGGGGAGTGATCCCACACTTCATTTGGGGCCAGTGTGACGATGACACTTTCAGAAGTGACATCATCATATTGGCACCAGGAGCACACGCATGCTTCACATGCATGTGAAGAGAAGAAAAAAGATGAATGCCGGGTTCCCCACTCCCACCTGGAGGATAAGGGGACCTGGCAACCCTACAGGCTGCACTGGACTCCATTCTGGGCACAGCTGGATTTAGGCATTTCAGGGGTTCAGGTTATTCAATACTAAAAAATTTGCTAAATTACTGTTTTTCTGGTAATGTAATGGGGCTTCTTAAACATGACATAGCACCTCAGTGTGTCTAAATGAAGCCCTGGTTCTGGGCCCCTCATAACAGATTTCCAGATTTCCAGATGTATAAAAGTACTAAACCAACCTAGGTTATTATGTAGCAAAGACATGGGGGCTCCCAACTTCAAGTGATAAGAGAATGATTCCAGAGTCCAGAGGCAACGAAGGGGCAGGAAAGGATATGAATAGAAGAACTGTAATTTGCACAAACACAAAAGACTGTTTGTCTTCTTGTTGCTGATTGAAATTCAGAAACAACAAATAAGAGCTTTATTTCTTCACCTAAACTCATGAGCTTGGATGCCACTAAAGCCAGCCTTTCCTTAAAACAACTTTCCTGACAGTTCTTACAGAAATGCAATTGTTGGGGGTTGGGGTGCCATCCTTCCTCTCATCCAGTAGTCAAGATGGTTATTATAATCTGAAGTGACACAGAGAAAGAAGGAAGTGTCAGGCCATTGGTACTGAATGAAAACCAGTTGTATAGCCAGGGAAATGAGAATATGCACGATTTGGGAAACTTACAGAGGTTCCAAATTGCCTATGATTAATTACCTGTGCACACAAAAGTGGCAAACTTGAAAAGGAAGTGAGTAGCTTAATAGCTAGAAACCAAAAAGCCTTGAATTTGCTTTTAAATTTTGAAGATCAAGCCTGGTATGATCCAAACAAACATAAGAAGACATGCCCGCCAACATTTCATACATACTGCTTATGGCTATACTACACCTACTATATGCTGTAGTAGTTTATCCAGTGACAATTTTCTTTGTTGATTTAAAAACTATGAAGTCATGATCCCTGCTGGAAAAAGGTTTGGTAAGAAAAAGATAAAATAAACAATATGTTTATCAACAGTGCAAAATCTGCCCAGCAGTTACAAGGAATCTCTTTGAAAATAGGAAGACTTAGCACTGAATAATGCCTTATTGCTCATGTGCTCTGTGCACTAGAGCTGCTAGAAAAACTGGACAAAGAGAGACCCTAGAGAAGGAGGGAGGCTGAACTCTGAAGAATAGACTCACACTAACCCAAATTTACCAAGGCATCCTACAAGGCAGAAGTAGGGACAGTGATTTATCAAAGATAAGAAAACAGGGATAGATATGAACTGTTGGAGTATAAGAAAAGGGGCTTTTCTAGATTATAAACATGAACATTCCTCCTATACTGTTGGGGTCAGGGAAACATAAGTAGCCTGGCCATCAATCTGGGGTATAAGGGTTAAGGATATTTTTTCTCCTTCTCCTGCCTTTTCCTGCATTTCAACAAGACACCAACTTTCTGCAGATTTAACGCCAATAAATTTAAATGAATTTATGCCAACAGACAATTTGGCTCAACATCTGAGACAGCTCCTGTAGTCAGCTACTAAGAGATTACAAGCCTTGTTCAGATTATAAACTGAATGAGGTCAGTGGAGCATGGAGGCAAGATGGCTATGCACGTTCCAAGTTACAATGTGAATACATATAGGCTGTATATACAATAGGGTTGCAAAGCCACAGCCTGAAATCCCCAGGAGCATTTTGAGTGTGGAGACTGGCATGCTGGCATCATGCTGGCACACTGACCTCACTTCTGGCAAAAAAATTGCAAGTGACATCATGACATGAGGGTTGCTGTAGGATTTGCAGAATCTTTGGCAAATCCTAGAGCATTCCATCTCTCTGACATTGTGACATCACTTCCAGCTTTTGCCTGAAGTGAGGTCAGCAGCGGCAGCACACTTCCCCATACTTTCCTCCAGTTTCTCCTGCTGGCCTTTCCGGTGCTAGTAGCTAATGAATGGGTTTCCTGGGAGCTATAGTGAGAGACCTGGAAACCCTAATATACATGTGTGGGTGTCTAGACTTGTGGCTTGGCAGTAAAGCATGAGATTTTCATGCCGTAGGTTCTGAGTTCCATCCCATGTATCTCCAGTTAAAAGGAACAAGTAATGAGTGTAAAGTGCTATCAAGTCTCAGGCAATTTATGGTGACCCCCATAGAGTTTTCAAGGCAAGAGATGAACAGAGATGGTTTGTTATTGCCTGCCTCTGCACAGCAACCCTGATTTTCCTTGGCATTCTGCTATCCAATTTCTATCCATGGAGGACCCTGCTTAGCTTCCAAGCTCTGATGAGATCAGACCCTCCAGGTCAGGGCAAAACAAGTAATAAGTGATGGGAAAGCCCTCTCCCTGAGACCTTGGAGAGCTGCTGCCGGCCAGAGCCAATGCCTTTTGCTGGTGAAATAACCTGGTTTCCTTTTATTTTCTATGACATACTTTTGGATTATGTTGTGTTTAGATTGTGTTGTGTTCTTGTGAGAAAGGCTCAAAAAATCTATAAAGATGTGGAAGTGACTTTTTACTGTCTCCCTAGAGAAGATGCTCACCTCTGTCAGTGCAAATATGGGCTTCAGATGAAATACGGGGGATCAAGTTGAATTTCTGTTTTTATTTCTTTTCTGACTCATTCTTAATGAGGGACTTCTAAAGTTCTGGAGAGGAAGAAAACAGTACTGTTAACTAAAAATGGCAAAGGAATGGGATGCATTGTCCCGGGGGTATGAGTCAAACTTCTGCCTACCTAACAGATGCAGCAACATGATGAGCAAGACAGAGTTCATTTCGGCCTATATTTTGGGATTCTGAGAAGCAACCTGGGGTGATTTCTTCATTCCCCACTATTAAGAGACTTGTGCTGGCATCTATCAAAAATGGAAACTCAGATTCTTGCTGTAATTTTAACACTCTTACTCTAAATGTGATACTTCTTCATAACAGCTTTTTCTATCTTCACGGGTAAAATGAATTGTGCAACAGTTGGATAGTTTCTGCAGGTTGACCCCATTTATAATATGGTTTATAATTTAGACATTTATAAATGGTTACATATGCTCAGCACTGTTTGCAGGGCCAGCTTGATACGGCTAGGGTCCACTGTGCAGGAAATAAACAAATGCCACTAGGCAATCTTGGACCAGCAACACTCTCTCTCTCAGAGCAACCTACATCACAAGGTAGTAGGGAAGACAAAAATTAGGGAAGATATAGGGTTCCCAACAGTGTTTCAGTAAACACCAGGACATTTGGGGGCCAATTCCTGGGGCATGTGGAGTATGGTAATGGTGTGATTTCTAGGCTGCATTGCTTTGTCTTAGACTTAGCATTTGCCTCTTTATGGCAGACAAGCTCTCATAGGTTTGATCCATTACCCATTACTGCTTGTGTAGTCGCTGGTACGTTACTTCAGGGTACAATCCAGAAGTGACATGCCAGTAACTAGGCAGGTACAACTAGACATGGGCACGAACAGAAAAAAAAATGAACATGGTGTTCGTTGTTCATTGCCATACACAAACAAAGAATAATGACGAACATGACCTGTTCACGAACATGTTAGCTGCTCATTGTTCGTGGGGGCCAGCAGGCTCTCTTCCAGCCATCAAGATCCCTACCACACCACTCCCAGAAACCTGACCTGAGCAGGCAGCAGGAAGGGTACCAGTAATAAATAATAGCTTGGCCCAGAGCCTGGCAGCAACCCTGGAACTTGAAGAGGTAGATTCCTATCCCACCACACACAAAGAAAATTCAAGCTCAAATGCACTCTCCCTGTCTCTCTCTCAAAACGCCAACAGCAACTGTCTCTCCCTCACTGTCTGCAAAGCCAGAGCTGGAAGCCCCCCTTCCCCCTGCTCTTTGCTTCCTTGTAACAAATTTGGAGCTCCACAGTTGAAAGGAAGACCTGCCTATCAAGCTAAATCAGGCTTAGATTGGGGTTTCCAGGGCAACAGCAGGAGTTCAGACAGAGTTCAGGCAGTCCCTGCCTCTGGTTGCCAAGGGAATTGATTGCAGGTGCGAGATTGTCTGGCTTGACAAATAGCAATGAACAGCAACGAACGAGGCTTGCAACGACCACCTGTTCATTTAAAATGGGGCCTCAGGAACAGCTTGTTCACAAACAGCTGATTGGGCTGTTTGTGGCTTTTTTTTTTAGTTTGTATTGCTGTTCATGCCCATCTCTAGGTACAACCCAAAAATGACAACAATAGCTCTAGGAATTGCTGGAATATCTGTAGTTAAAAACCATAGAGTTTTACCATAAAGTTGTGGTGATTCATAGAGCTCAGCCTGGCCACCCTACCTAGTCTCTAAGGTCTTTACCACAGAGTGTGGGAGAAATTCCTAGAGCATTGTGATGTGGGAACCATTTTTTCCTCTCAAACTTCAATTCCTCAGGAGTGGGAAATTGGGACTGGGGGTATGTAATTCCCTGCCCCAGGCAGATCAATGTGAAGCCTAGGGAGGGAGCATCTTTTGTGCATTGCCCTGAGTCAGACTTTCACTGCACAGACTGCCTGAAAAATATCTAAAATCTATTCATTCTTGCCTTTTTAAAATGCTTTCTCACAAAAAGAACATTACCCACAACAACAGAAAAAAGGAGTAGGTCATTCCATATCCCATCCAACTTATGAAAACTGGCTAAAAATATAGTAGCATTCCAGCCAATCATATTAAGGTGATGTAAATAGGCTAGGAAAAGCCTGAATGTGTTTTCACCTACCATAAATTCAGAATATCTGAAGTAGTGACCCCAAAACCAATGAAGCTGACTAGATGTGAAGACATTGCAGTTGTGTTTCCTGCCCAGGGCTAATGTATTGAAAAGCTGCTTCATCAACTCTGATGGTCGGGTAGGGAGAAGGTACACTCAACCAGACTTTGCATCTATATTATTCCAATTTTTATTCTTTGCAGTAAGAATGGATAACAAACTATTGCTTAAGATATGGTTGGAGGGGACATGGTGCAGCAACCTTGCTAAAGTGAAGCTGACCTGGGTCAGCCAGCACCTGTCTAGACCTCCAGCAAATGCTGTGTCCCCTGCCACAAGTTCCAAAATGGGGGGAAATGGGATATACTTTTATAATAATAGTATACTTCAAAGCAATTCTACTGTAAGCCTAAATAAGGTACCAATGGTACTAACAACCTCAAAAGACACATACAGACGGGGGGGGGGGAGGAAAGTGCACCTTTTAATGGAACAGCTGGTCATTTAAACCATTCCACATTCTGTTACTAGTGACTGTAGAAGAAATAAAAAGCAATCTTTGTTGTATGACTAAACCAAGTCTGCAGAGCTTGTGGTTCACTACACCAAGAGGATTCGTATTACGGTCTTCCCCATGCTTCACATGACGTCTATGGAGGTGGTCTGCCATAAATGGCTTGAAGGACCTTTGTGGTTTACACATTATGCAAACTGATCAATTAGGGTAGTCAACTCTGGGTTGGGAAGTTCCTGGAGATTTGGGGATGGAGTCTGGGGAGGTTGAGCTTTGGGGAGGGGAGGGGAGGGGAGGGGAGAGGAGAGGCATCAGTAGTGTATAATGCTGTAGAGTCCACTCTCCAAAGCAGCCATTTTCTCCAGGCGAACTGACCTGTATAGTAAGGAAATCAGTTGTAATTCTGGGAGATCTCCTGGCCCCACCTGGAGACTAGCAACCCTGCTATCAATTGTTGCGGCTTATCAGGCCAGTAACTTGGTTTTAGGGAAGGAAATCAGGGCAAGGGTGTGGTGTAATTGTTAATAGCATTGTAAGTAATGAGGTCAGAGTTTAGACATGACTTATATCACGTGGCTCATGTGAGTAGAACACTTGGACACATTTTAAAGTGTACAACTAAGCTGCTGGAAAGAATGTGAGAACAAAAGTGGAAATTGCAAGAGCATCCTGTGATGCAAGGATATATCACCTCATTCCTATTAATAGGAACAATACTACTAATAATAGAAACAATACTAATAATAATAGGATAGGACTGGAAAAAGACTTGTGGACCATTGACTTCAACATCCTGCTCCATGAGGCAAGAAATCTAAACTAGAGCATTTGTGACAGATGCCTGTCCAGCCTCTGCTTCTAAACTTAAAGTGGGTTACACCCTGTCCCGCCATCTCATCTCACCTCAAGCCTGCTTTGCCCTTGTGCTGCAGTTCTGATCCCAATCACCCCATGTGCCAATTTCATCTGGGAAATCTGAGGGCATATCTGCTTGATGGGAACAGGGTCAGATCCCAGAACAGTTGATTGTGTCATTAGGCCCTCACGAATTGTAGAGCTTGTGGCCCAATTTTTATCATTGGCTCAAGCCCAAGCAACATCCTTAAATTCTTCCCAGTGCTTGATCAATTCTATCAATTCTGAGCAATTACTCACCATAATAGGCACTGCTGGCACCAGAGTTTCTGGTGCCTGCGGCCACCCCCCCCCCATGCACGCACAGTGCGCGCACGCCACAGACTGCGTGATGATGTCATCATGTGATGACATCATCACGCAGCGCAAGCCGGGGGCATTGGCCGGCGGGTGGCTGGGGTGGCGGGCGGAGGCTGCTCCGTGCTCCGCACGCTGCCCTGGCAGCAGCTCATGGCTGCTGCACCCAGCTGGGGCATGTGGCAGCAGTGGCGGTGGCACGGGGCTGGCTGGCTGCAGCAGCTGTGGCTCAGCCACGCCAGCTCCGCAGCGCGTGCCTCTGCCCCCGACACCCCCTCCGGCGCCTCTCCGGTGCCCTCGCGCCCTGAGGCCACTGCCTACCTGGCCTCAATGGGCGCACCGGCCCTGATAATAGGTAGGAATAAGTAGGGCTGCCAGGCTGCCAACTGTAGCAATCTCCAGCCCTCAAAGTACATGCTCACATTGCTGCTCTGTGGAGCAGCAGGAGCAAAATTGGGCAAAAAAATGGGACTGTTCTAGGAATTCCCCGAATCTCTATGGTAAAAACCAGAGCAATGGTTTCATACATTTCTAGAACATCTTCAACTCCATTACAACACTTCCAGGTCAAAAACCGGAAGTGACATCATGGCATTTGTATTGTCAATTGTTGATGTCTCCATCCCCTCATTGATTTTGGATTGGATGCTGAAGCATTTGTACATGGGAGGAAGTGGGAAAGAGACTGTTCGCTGGCTAGCAGCAGTTGGAGAACATCTTGCTGACTTTGTTTCTTTTACACATGAACTTAAGGCCCAGACATACCCAGAGGTTCAAGACCTTGGGAATGAGCCAAATGGCAAGAACCAAAAGTCTCTTGTCCTTTGGCTCGTAGCTGGGAGGAAGATCTGCTAGGAATGACCACCACTTTTTCTGGGGCTGCCTTCGGCCATCTGCTATGCCCATATACGGACTCCCAATATTTGTTTAAATAGCCTGCTCCTGGACTATTTTAATGACTTTTTAAAAATTATTATTGATTTTATGGTTTTGTGACTTTTAATGTATTTTTTGAATGTTGTTAGCCGCCCTGATCCCATCAGTGGGGAGGGCGGGGTGTAAATAAATAAATAAATAAATAAATAAATAAATAAAAGGAAGACCTGCTCCCTTGTTGTTACCTCATGGCACTGGTGTTTTTCCTATTGTTTTATGTGGGTAGCCATGTTAGTCTCCTGTAGAAGAGCAAGATTCGAGTCTAGTAGCGCCTTAAAGACCAATGAGATTTCCCAGGGTATTAGAATCCTATGTTCCTATTCACCCATGGGGAGGGGGGAGGTCCATTGTTCTCAGTTTGTGAATTTGCCAGATTGCTGCAGTCGATTTCATTCACAAATTCAGAAAAATGGACCCTGCCCCCCTTCTTTACCATATGCTCAACAGCTTTCAACATTTTGTGGCTCTTGGAGTGCAATGAGCTTGCTCAGTTCCTACCAAACTGATCTGGGAAGAATGCTAGATTTAATACATTGAAATGTATTACTTTCTGCACAGCTGGCGGCGGGGGGGGGGGGGCGCTGAATATGCAGAAACCTCTGCTTTGTTGTTGCTGTGTTGGTGGTCTTAGTTGATTCATATGTTCTTCCTCTGTGTTCCTAGAGGAGACTGTCCACTCTTGAACATGCCCAGCCTTAATGTATCTTTTCTCTAGGATGCTTATATGTGTTCTTTTCTTCTGCTTAACCAGTGTTGATATGTGTTATGAAACCTGCAGCTGTAGCATTGTTAGAACTGACCTCACTGCAATATGTAAACTGATGATGTTTATTATCATACTGAACTGTATAAAAGCTGAAACTGAGATGGCCTCACGCATTCTAGCTTCTTTGGTTTGCATTGGGTGGTCATCCTAATAAAGCCTGTTCTGCTTTGCCAATTGTCTTGCTTTGAGTGTTTCTTTCATACCACGAGATCCAAACCTTAGAGGCAAGGGCTTCCCCTGCCCTTTGGCTTTGCAAGGGAAAATTTCCTAACATTTAGTCTTATTTATTTATTTCATTTATAGCCTACCTTTCTTCCCACAATGGCTTACGACATTCTCCTTTCCTCCATTTTATCCTCACAACAACAACTCTGTGAGGTAGGTTAGGTTGACAGCATGTGGCTGGCGCAAGCTCAACCAGCATGCTTTGATGGCAGAGTGAGGATTCAAACCTGGCTCGCCCACATCCGAGTATGACACTCTAGCTACTGTACCACCCTGGATCTCTCATTAGGCCCTTGGTAAGGCTTTTCTGCATATCCAAGGAATTCCTCAAAACTGCAGAGACCTTGTATTGTCGAAGGCTTTCACGGCCGGAGAACGATGGATGTTGTGGATTTTCCGGGCTCTATAGCCGTGGCCTTGGCATTGTAGTTCCTGATGTTTCGCCAGCAGCTGTGACTGGCATCTTCAGAGGTGTAGCACCAAAAGACAGAGATCTCTCAGTGTCACCTCATCTCTCAGTGACACTGAGAGATCTCTGTCTTTTGGTGCTACACCTCTGAAGATGCCAGTCACAGTTGCTGGTGAAACGTCAGGAACTACAATGCCAAGACCATGGCTATACAGCCCAGAAAACCCACAACAACCATGCAGAGGCCTTGTTTGTGGGTAGACCTGTTGTTCAGCTGTTCTCATCTTCACGGGATTGCTTGTTGACTATTTGATGAAGTGATTGTAATCCTAGGCATTACATCGAATTTGGTAATTCAGAAGGGAACAGGCAAGGGATATTATGCAGTATTTATCATTGTCGAATAATCTTGATGTTCTTTGTGGAACGGTTAATTAAACTTCTGACGCTGCTAAAAATTGGTGTTGACAGATCATGAGTATCACAGGAGCAGATTGGTTTATTTGGAACTTGATGAAAAATGGATCCCTTGTATTCTGTACTTGTGGAATTGCTGTAATAATATAAACATGGAAAAACGTATTTTCCTGTAATATAATAATGATATAAGAAGAAGAAGAAGAAGGAAGTGGAAAGCTAAACAACAAAAGCAGGCTGATAAAGATGTATCAGCTTTTTTTAGTGGAAGTACCATTATGTAATCCTATTGTGATCACTAGTATTTTTCACAGCTTTCTTTTAAAAAAAATCTCCTAATCTAGAGATTCTCTAAGGCAAGAGATTGCAAGTTCATCTCCTGGTAGATTTGATTGCCTAGAGTTATGCTTGAGTTAGTGATTTGTCTCTAAGGAAGCTTTTAATAGAAAAAGACCCCCCCCCCCAAAGTGACATTTTCTACATACTAGATTAAAGCAACAGAGAACATATTAGTTTCTTGTAGGCACAAGTCTGCTGAATTGTTCCATCAGCTGGGAGGGGAAGGGAGATAAAATGAAATATTGTATAAAGATAAGGCAGACAAAAGTAGAAAAATCTAAATGGGTAATGACTGAAATCCAGATGCTACATACTGATCCACTTGCCTTTGCAACCACTGTCACCCGTACCCACTGCCTGGGACTCTTGCCATATTTCTCCTGTTTTCTGGTTCTCAATTTTTCCCACAGGTATTCTCAGGTGTTTCTCTCTAGTTCCTATGGATACCTCCAGGGACTCCTAAACACAAAGAGAGCAATCCTAAGCAGGTCTACTTAGAATCTTAATCAGGTCTATTCCAAGGGGCTTACTCCCGGGAAAGTGTTCTTAGGATTGCTCTGAAAAGAAGAATCACAGAGTGAAGATGGCATAACGTGCTGCAGCACGCCATAACATATTGCACTGTATGGGATGTAAATGAGTGTGCTGCTGAGTATAGAGATAAAAGCCTTCTTCATTTTTTCCACTAGGTGGCCTTGCAAAATCATTCAGGCTCAGTATTAAAAAAAAAATCAGTCGTCACAAACAGAGCAGCTGCATGAATCAGCTTTTATTCAGACTTATGTGGGGATTGCTTGTAGCTTAACCATTCAACAGAAACTGAAAATCTTTGCCGTTTCCCATTCTTCTTTGTGATTGCAAGGGCTAGAAACCTGCCCTCAACTCTGTGTGTTGTGATCTGCCTGATGCTTGGCAACTGGGGGAACATAACTGGCTCAGATAATGAATTGTGGTCAGGACTGGGAGGTCAAATATTACCTCAGCCACAAGCTCAATAGGTGGCCCTCCGCAAACAGAGGAAGAATTGGGGAAGATCCTACTAACTAGCTAGCAGCAGCAGCAGAATACGATCTTGCTAAGTTTCTTCCCTTCTGCTCACAGAAGTGTGGTGTGGCCAGAGGTGGGAGCTAAAGGGTTTGTCTTTCAACTCTTGGCCTCAGAGCCAAGCTACAAGTGACGCCTGACACAGGTTGGGCACTTGTCAGCTTCCCTCAAGTTTTGATGGGAAATGTAGGCATCCTGGTCTTGCAGCTGTAATGGAGAGCCAGGGAAGCTGACAAGTGTCCAACCTGTGTAAGGTGTCACTTGTAGCTTGGCTCTCAGGGTCATAGCCTAAATCTGGGTGGAAGACTGGTAAGCAGAGAGAGGCACTTAGGGCCTGCTTGACACTCAGAAGCCCTACCCTGTTTGTTTGCAACCACTGTCACCCACTCCCACGCCTGTTTCTGGGCTCTTCCTTGTATTGTAAACAGCTTGGGTCACATTGATGAGAAAAGTGGGATATAAACAAATAAATAAGTTTCTCTCGGTTCTCCATTGGTAATATGGGATAATAATCATAGTATCTTACCACACAGAGCTGTTGTAAAAGATTACTGTGATAATTTATATGAGGACTATTGTTGTGGTTAGAGTATCAGACTAGGAGCTGAGAGACCCAAGTTCAAATCTCTCCTCTTCCACGGAAGCTCGCTGGGCAGAAAGGCAGCATAAATAATACATAACCTTGAGCCAATCGTGGACTCTCAGCTTAATATATCTCACTAGGGTTGTTGTAACTAAGAATAAAAATGGATGAAAGCTGCTTTGGAATCCTATTGGGAAGAAAGATGGGATAAAAATGAAATAAGTAAATTTTAAAAAAATGTTTGGAACACTAATAATAGGGTTTCCAATCTCCAGATGGTAGCTGGAGAGCTCCCAGAATTATAATTGATCTCCAAGCCACAGAGTTCCCTGGGGAAAATGGCTGCTTTGGAGGGTGGATTCTATGGCATTACACCCCACTGTAGTCCCTCTCCTCCCCAAACCCTGCCCTTTCCTGGATCTACCCCCCCCCCCCCAAATCTCCAGGAATTTCCCAATCTGGAGCTGGCAACCATAACTAATAGTGCCATCCTAAGCAAAGTTATACTGATCTAAGCCCACTGACTTCAATAGATTTAAAAGTGCATAACACTGCTTAGAATAGCACTGTGAAAATATTAGATACTTGCTAAGTATTACCTGTCTTATTTTTATGTTTTTGTAGTACCAAACAGACAGCAACAATAAGAACTGCCTTTGTTGCCATCATTGGGCAGATAGGCAGCGTACACATTTTGTTAGTGAAATAAATAATACATAAGCTCTTGATGTGTGCCATATATGGCTGCACAGCATGGTGGATTGCTTGCTATGGAGGCTTGGTTAAGAGTGGCCAGCTAAGAATGCTGGGCAAAAGTGACACTTTAAAAATTAAAAATTAAAGCCCATGCTTCTTTGCACCTGGACAGAAACATTTAGCACATTCAAATATTTATTATTATTATTATTATTATTATTACTACTACTACTACTGCTGCTGCTGCTGCTGCTGCTGCTGCTACTACTACTACTACTACGGCTACTACTACTACATTTATCACCAGCCCTCCCTGTGAACGGGCTCAGGGCAGATTACAACAACTGTTAAAAACACAATAATACCTTCTGTCTTTTACAATAAAAGCACTGCAGTGGCTGGTCTCCTTTCTCAATAAAATACAATAAAATAAATAAAATTTATAAAATTACAATAAAATTCTCAATAAAATTACAATAAAAGCACTGCAGTGACTGGTCTCCTTTCTCCATGATCGGGGACAGAGGGTGGCGCTGGGAGAGAGAATGTCATCTCACAGGCCACTGGTATGTGGTGTGCCGCAGGGAGCGATACTCTCCCCATTATTATTTAATGTTTATATGCGCCCCCTCGCCTGGCTGGTGTGGAGTTTCAGGCTGGGGTGTCACCAATATGAGGATGACACCCAGCTTTATCTGTTGTTGGACGGACGGCCTGGATTGACCCCTGATGTCCTGGAGCGTGTTTTTGAGGCTGTGGCTGGTTGGTTGAGACAACGTCAGCTGAAATTGAATCCCACAAAGACGGAGATCCTGTACTTGAGCCGTGGGGAGATGGCTTCGGGACCCTGGCGTCCTACACTTGATGGGGCAGTACTTACACTGGCCCCAAGAGTTAGGAGCCTGGGAGTGATTCTGGATTCCTCCTTGAAGATGGAGGACCAGATCGCTGCAGTTGCCAGGTCTTCCTTTTATTATCTCCGGCAGACCAGGCAGCTTGCCCCTTATTTGTCCCCCCGCGACCTGACTACAGTGGTCCAAGCAATGGTCACCTCTAGGCTGGACTTTAACTTTAACTTTAACTTTAATTGAATTTTTATACCGCCCATCTCCCGAAGGATTCAGGGCGGTGTACAGCAAAAGTAAAACATACAAATATAAAACACTAAGAATATAAAATAAACATATTAAATAATTTAACTCAAAACAGGACAGTTCAGTTAAAACACATTTAGGCCAGCCCTGCTTGTTGGAATAATAACGTCTTAAGGGCACGGCGAAAGGTGTGTAGGTCAGGGACCAAACATATCTCCGAGGGCAATTCATTCCAGAGGGCAGGTGCCCCCTGGACTACTGTAATGCGCTCTACGCTGGGCTTCACATGGGCCTGATCCGGCGGTTACAGCTGGTACAGAATGCAGCGGCGCGGGTTATTACTGGAGCACCGGTGTGGGAGCATATTACACCGGTGTTACGCCAGCTGCATTGGTTACCAGTGGAGTACCGAATCAGGTTCAAGGTTTTGGTGTTAACCTATAAAGCCCTATGCAGACTGGGACTGACGTATCTGCGGGACCATCTCTCACCGTATGAGCCCCAGAGGACTCTTTGATCAGGTGGAAAACATCTTTTAAGGATCCCTGGCCCTAGGGAGGCCCGCCTAGCGTCGACCAGGCCTTTTCGGTCCTGGCCCCAGCCTGGTGGAATGCTTTGCCTTACGAAATTAGTGCCTGGCAAGATTTGCTTGCATTTCACTGGGCCTGTAAGACAGAGCTATTCTGCCAGGCATATGGCTGACCCTGGGCGGTGCATCCCCTCCCCCCATGGAGGGGGGGGGGGTTAATCCGTTGCCCCTATGCGAATTCAGATGCTGTTGCCTACACCTACTCCGCACTACTACATGTATTTGCTCTGGAAGAACCGCTGTGTGGAATATCAAATTTATATTATGTGTTGCTTTTAATTATTTATATGTAAATATATGATATTTTTATATTTGCATAGTTGTAAGTTAATTGATTGGATGTAGTGTTTTAAAATGTTTTAAATGGTATGCGATGTTTGTATTTCTGTTATCCGCCCTGAGCCTGCGAAAGCGGGGAGGGCAGAATACAAATGTAATACATTAAATTAAAATACAACAAAATCACAGATCATAAAATCAATTCAGCGGCATAAAATTCTGCTCATAATTCCTATTATCCCAGGACGGGATTTCTTTCACCCTTCCCTACAATCCATCAAGAGACGGGAGGGGTGGGCATGTGAGTTGGCATACGATGTGTTACTATTCCTACAAGGGGGCAGCAACTCATATTGCCCCCCACTGATAGGAGAGAGGGTGGGAGGCCAGATGGACCTAGGGAACTGGCCTCAACCATATGCCTGGCAGAACATCTCTGTCTTGCAGGCCTGCCAAAAAGACACAAGGTCTTGGCAGGCCCAGGTGTCCTCCGACAGAGAGTTCCACCAGGTTGGGGCCAGGACTGAGAATGCTCTGGCTCTGGTCGAGGCCAGTCAAGCCTCCCTAGGGCCTGGGACCACCAGCAGATGTTGTCCTCTTGATCTGAGAACTCTCCGGGGTACATACAGGGAGAGGCAGTCCCTCAGGTATGCTGGTCCCAGTCCATTTAGGGCTTTATAGGTTAGAACCAAAACCTTGAACCTGATCCGGAACTCCATGGGTAACCAGTGAAGCTGCTGCAGAATTACAGTCACATGTGCCCTGTACAGTGTACCCGTCAGGACATGCACAGCAGTGTTCTGGACCCGCTGCAACTTCCGGGTCAGACCCAAGGGAAGCCCTATGTAGGGTTCAACTTCAATCTGCTCTGCCACACCCACCCAGACACAGCCTCCAGAGCTCTATTCAGGGCATTGGGAGTAGAGTCGGGCCGGCCATCCATCATCAGATACAACTGGGTGTTATCCACATATTGGTGACAGCCCAGTCCAAAACTGTGTACCAGCTGGGTGAGAGGACGCATATACAGATTGAATAACAGAGGAGAATCATCCCCTGCAGGACACCACACACCAATGGCTGGCATGCTGATAGTCTCCCCCCAAGCACCACCCTCTGTCCCTGACCGTGGAGAAAATAGACAAGCCACTGCAAGGCAATCCCTTGAATCTCCACAGTGGCGAGGTGGTGGGTCAACAGGTCATGGTCGACTGTGTTGAACACTGCTGAGAGGTCCAATAACACCAGCAGTGCTGACCTGCTCCAGTTTCTTACGAAGATCATCTGTGAGAGCGACCAGCACCACCTCGGTCCCATGGCCTGGACAGAAGCTGGACTGGAATGGGTCCAGGACTGATGTGTCTTCCAGGAAAGCTGCAGCTGCTCCATCACTATGCGTTCAATCACCTTACCCAGAAATGGGAAGTTCGAGACTGGGCAGTAACTGGACAGATCAGTGGGGTCTAATGTAGTTTTTTTCAAAAGAGGCTTCACTACAGCTTCCTTCAATGCCCCGGGAAAAACCCTGGAGCTCAATGATGAATTAATAATCACCTTTAATTGGGCTCTCAGCCTATCTGTGCTGGTCTTGACCAGTCACAAAGGGCAGGGGTCCAGGGAGCACGTAGTAGGCCTCACCAGCTGCAGGATCCTGTCAACATCCTCCTGAGAGACCAGACTGAAGTGATCCAAAGTCGAACCCAAAGATGGACAAGGGGTCTCCAATTCTCGTACTGTATCAACTGTTGCGGCGGAGAGACAGAATTTTATCTGCAAAAAAGCTCCCAAAAGCCTCACAGCTAATGGCTGAATTTTTAATTTGGCAGTCTCCCTGCAAAAGGGAGACCAGAGACTGAACTACCTGAAATAATTTCACCAGGTGTGAGCTTACAGATGCTATGGAGGCAGCACAGAAATCCTTCCTTGCTGCCTTCACAGCCACCTCATAGGCCTTCATAAACACTCTATAAGATCAGGAGTCATTTCGTAGAAAGAGCTGGAGGAACTCATTAGCATAACTCATTAGCATATGCCACACCCCTTGAAATCACCAGAAATGTGTCATTAGCATAACTGATTTGCATATGCCACACCCCCTGACATCACATATCCTGGCTGTTTTGGACCGAATCCTGGCCATTCAGGGCTGAAATTGGGCCCCAAATGGCAAAAAGAGGGCTGAAAATGGCCGAAAAGGGGCCCAAAATGGTCAGGGTTGGGCCGCTGCTGAGTGGGAGAGTGATCTATCACCCATCAGAGGTCCAATCTGGGCCGTTTCAGCCCCAATCCAGGCCAAAACAGGTCCAAAATGGCAGAGAGTGACCTCTGTGGGGGACCTCTTTGGGGAGCCTCTTTGGGGAACTACTGGAACTGCGTTCCTGTGCGTTTCCCCTCAAACTGAGCCCTGTATAAAATGATCTTGTC
Organism: Eublepharis macularius; assembly: GCF_028583425.1. Lineage (NCBI taxonomy): Eukaryota > Metazoa > Chordata > Lepidosauria > Squamata > Eublepharidae > Eublepharis > Eublepharis macularius. The sequence continues at coordinate 32,794,205 of NC_072799.1, read as the reverse complement.
TCTCCATCCCGATTCCGCCACCACACTCGCTCCAGCTGTCTAGGTTTATCTCCTTTTCCCATATAGACCCAAAGTGGTTCACAATAATGTGCTTATGCATACCGATGACAAAACCAAAAAGCAATATAGCATTTCCATCAGTGAAACAACAGCCTCTATCCGTAATTCATACTGACAACTATAAACTCAAATACAATAATTCAACCAAAAGTCCTTCAAAATAGTATGATCTTGCATGCACTTTTGAAGGCAAATAAGAAAAATCACTGTGGTACGTTGGTTATAGTAATGGAATGGGGAGACTTGGCTGAGAAGCTCATGAGGTGATCATGGGCCAGTCATGTTGTTGTTTCATGAAAATCAATGTCAATTAGGCACAGTATATGGGATGTATGTGTTTTCATAGGTTTGCTTTATGAAGTTAGCATAAATAGGCCTGCAATTGCAACGGCTCAAATAATCAACTTGTAACATTCCCAGACTTCAACCAAAATAAATCCCGGAACAAAGAACAATGCAAATAGTTTCATGTTGAACTTAAAGTATCATATATGTGCTCAGAGGAATATCATGTTTTAGATGGGTAGAATCAGGTTATCCAATAGAGATGTGATCTTTTACTCATAAGCTCACCCTAAGTAAGCTATCAGCACACTGCTGCTTCCTCTTTTTTGCAAAAGCTGTGGTTCAGAAGCTAAGAAATTTCAATTCATTCTAAAAATTGCTCTAGGTAGACTAGGAATGTCTGAAAAAACAAATGAACCTGGAACAAATAAGTAAACTTCTAAAAGGCTGGGTTCTGTGAAAACTGAATGTTAGAGGAAATGTTCATTTAATCCACAGTACTCTGGTTATTAGTGGTTAACATGTTGCATTAATTCAGCCAAAGAGACTTCTAGTTTCCATGTGACATGCCTCATTTGTATAACTGATGACTAGAGGTGGGCAAGGATCGGAGAGAGGACACGGACCACTGGTGGCATGGAGTTTCCAGGAAGATCTCTGGGCCCAGATAGACTATACAGAGACTGGAAAGACAGGCCCCACGGTGCAATGACAGCCCCTGGAAATAGCAGAAGGGCTCTGGGACTGGAATGACAGGCCCCTGAGTGGAGTGACAGCCCCTGGGTGTAGCCAAAGTGCTCTGGGACTGGAATGACATGCCTCTGAATAAAAAGATGATCCCTGGGAATAACAGAAGGCCTCTTGGAGTAGAATGACAGGCCCCTGAGTGGAGTGACAGCCCCTAGGTGTAGCAGAAGTGCTCTGGGACAGGAATGACAGGCCCCTGAGCAGAGTGACAGCCCCTGGGTGCAGCCATAGGGCTCTGGGACTGGAATGACAGGCTCGAGTGGAATGATGACCCCTGAATGAAGCAGAAGTGCTCTGAGACTGAAATGACAGGCCCTTGAGTGGAGTGACAGCCCCTGGGTGTAGCAAAAGCACTCTGGGATTGGAATGACATGCCTCTGAGTAAAAAGACAATCCCTGGGAGTAACAGAAGGGCTCTGGGAGTGGAATGACAGGCCCCTGAGTGGAGTGATGGCCCCTGGGTGTAGCAGAAGGGCTCTGGGAGTAGAATGACAGGCCCCTGAGTGGAGTGACGGCCCCTGGGTGTAGCAGAAGGGCTATGGGACAGGAATGACAGGCCCCTGAGTGGAGTGACAGCCCCTGGGTGCAGCCATAGGGCTTTGGGAATGGAATGACAGGCTCGAGTGGAATGACGGCCCCTAGGTGCAGCCATAGGGCTCTGGGACAGGAATGACAGGCCCCTGAATGGCATGTGGGCCCCTAGGTGTAGCAGAAGGGCTCTGATAGAGGAATGATAGGCCCCTGATTCCAAGGATAGCCTCAGGGTGTTGCAGAAGGGCTGTAGCAATGGCAGGCCCCTGAGTGGAATGACGGAGCCTAGGGGTAGGAGAAGGGCTATGAGACTGGTTGACAGCCCCATGAGTGGAATGACAGCCCCTGGAAGTAGAGAGGGTGGAATTAAATACTTTACATTTTAATTATTTCTAGAAGATATGTGGCTCTCACTGAATCAGTTCCATCTGTATATTTATCCTTCGTTTCAGCTCCTCTGTTTACTTACGCTTTCATGAGGTTGGTATGAGCCACTTCCTCTATTTTCAAGCAAAAGTCCTGCCCTTGTCCCCCTTCCTATTCTCCTTTCCAATTCTGCCGCCTTCCAGATCTTCCTGTTCCCATTACGTGTCACACCCTGCCTAAGTTGTTTGCTCACTTTTGCTCACCGTGTTCACCACTGACCCAAAGCAGCCTCCTTAGACTCTCTGTGAAAAATCCCATCTCAAAATCTAGTTTACAAACTGTTAACAAACTGTATTGATGCTTTTATCTTGTTTTATGGTATCACTATTTTATCTCTTTATGTATTTAGTTTGTTATTATCTGCTCTGATCCCACTTGCAGGGAGAGTGGACTATAAATCCAATAACATTAACAAATAAATAGTTTAGGACTACTCAACCTTTCAAGCCTGCAGGCCCCTTTGTAATTTTGACACACCAAGGTTGGTGCAGACACAGGTGAGCCAGCCAGAAAAGAATGGCCACAATGCACCTTCACTCGCACAGTGAAGATTCTTCTAATGTGGTGGCTTCTTCTACCAAAGGAATGATTTTAAAAATCTGCACAGCTGATCAGTAGCCTTGTTGGGCAAAAGTCCCACCTGGCCCCTCTCTGTCTTAAAACACTTGATGCGTACCTGGAAAATGTTACCTGGTGCTTTGGAGCCCACAAGCACCATGGTCCATTCTGCATGGCACACTTTAAGCTGATGATGCTGAGCATTCACGTCGATTGGTGCTGAAACAGCTTGGGGTAGCATCATTCTGCACTGCACAACCTCAAGGCGAGTTGGTGACTGCTGATGAGTTCAGATGTGTCTGTTTGGAGCCGCATTTTGTGCGGGCTGGAGGTGACACCAGTTTTTTAAAAAATCATTTCACAAGTGTGGCAATGTTGCAATGATGGAGGCCACCCCCCCCCCCTCCAGTATTTGCTGTTTGTGCTGTCCCTTGTCCACTGGAGAGGCAACTGGTAGCGGCATTCTGGGGAAAAACATGTACTTTTTAAGCCTGTCGTACTCTCATTTTTTTTTCGTGAAATTAGGAAAAAGTTAAAATGCTGGTGCTTCATTCCCTCCCAGCAGCTTCCCTGCCACTTTGGATCAAATGTGCATCAGGATGAGAAGAAGGGAGGGGAAAAGCCAGCAGCAAACACACAGCTGCTACACCAAGGGGCTGTCATTCCACTCTGGGGTCTGTCATTCCAGTCCCAGGACACTTCTGCTACACCCAGAGGCCTTTCATTCAACTCCCAGAATCCTTCTACACCTTGGTGCATTTATGCCACCCTGGAACCTGTTGTTTCAGTTCAAGAGCACTTCTGCTACACCTAGGGGGTGTTATCCCACTCTAACACCTGTCATTCTAGTCCAAAACACATCTGCTACACCCAGGGGCTGTCATTCCATACTGGGGCCTGTCATTCAACACTTGGAATGCTTCTGCTACACACAGGGGTGTCATCCCACTCTGAGACCTGTCATTCTAGTCTCAGAGCCATTCTGATACTTCCAGGGAATGTCATTCCACTCGGGAGCCTGTCATTCCAGTCCCAGATACATTCTGATACTCCCAGGGGCCATCACTCCACTCAGGGGCCTGTCATTTCACCCCAAGAGGCCTTCTGTTACTCCCAGGGATTGTCTTTTTATTCAGAGGCATACCATTCCAGTCCCAGAGGGGTTTTGAACATAAGAACGTAAAAGAAGCCATGTTGGATCAGGCCAATGACCCATTCAGTCCAACACTCTGTGTCACACAGTGGCAAAAAAAACCCCAGGTGTCATCAGGAGGTCTGCCAGTGGGGAAGGGACACTAGAAGCCCTCCCACTGATTGCCCCCCCAAACACCAAGAATACAGAGCATCACCCAGGGGTTGTCACTCCACTCAGAGGCCTGTCATTCCAGTCCCAGAGCCCTTCTGCTATTTCCAGGGGCTGTCATTGCACTGTGGAACCTGTCTTTCCAGTCCCTGTATAGTTTATCTGGGCCTAGAGGCCTTTCTGGAAAATCCATTCCACATTTTCTTTGCCCCCCCCTTTTTTTGCTGTAACGTATTTCAGTGGAGCTCATGCAAGTAAATTGGCATTCTTGCCTCCCATGATTTCCAGTGGGCAATCCTGTCATTCATTTTAGTACATCTCCTTCTTGGCAGCAGAAAACCTGCTCTGGGGCTGGAATGGGGAGGGAAAGGAGGACTCTTTGAGGGGACAGTCAAGGAGATGTTTTTGCAGGGGAGACAGCAGGAGGAAGCCTCTTGGAAAGGACACGAGGACAGAGACAATCTTGGAGAGGAGGTTAAATTGGGGGCGGAGGGAGTGGATTTATTTGGGCACACAGGAACAGCCCTTGACAGGACAGGGCAGAATAGGACAGAGGTGACTCTGGGGGGAAGGACAGTCTCCTGGCGGGGGGGGGGAACAGAAATCTCCTTATCGGGCTGCAGAGAGTTCAATAGCTCCCACCAGGACCTCAAAAGCCAGGAAAGAAAGCACCCCAAGAGGGGCACACTGTTTGAGGAAAGAAAGGCTTTGAAAGAACTCAAGCAAGCAGCCCCAAAAGCTTACTGCAGGTCATCTGAGAGAGTGTTTCACAGATCCCAGTAGCAGCCCCCCCCCCCCACACACACACCTCAAAAGCCAGGAAAGAAAGTGGGAAGAAAGTGAGAAGAAAGAAAGAACTCAAGCAAAGAGCCCCATAAGCTGCCTTGCACCCACTGCGGGTCTGCGAGTGGGTGAGGTCGGAGCACAATAGAACCAACCAGGAACCCAAAAGCAAGTAAGAGTTTGAAAAAAAAAATCAAGCCCAAGAACCCAAGGATTTGAAAGGGGAAAGTAATCAGAGTAACCTGATAGTACGGTAAAAGGATTTTTAAAAAGTGCTCTCACTAAGCAAGCAAGAACTGAAAAGTGAAAAAAATTAAACAGGAATGGAGGGAAGAGTTAGCCCTCTTGCAACCAAAGCCCCAAAGCCCCTTGCTAAGGCACAAGCTGCTCTCACAACCTGCAATGCAAAAGAAAAACTTCCACAGCAAGCAGTTGCTAACTCGCGCTTCTGCCCGCAAACTGAAGCCATGCTTCGCATGCTTTCTCTTATATAGGAAATACTAGTAGGCGTTCTCTGTTTGGCTGACAGAGCTGCCAGTCAAGGTTTCCTGGGCTGAGATTGGTGTGTTCCAAACAGGGAAGGTGACTCCACACTGTTGCCTATGAAATTGATTGAGCAGCAACGGCGGGAATCCTGGCATAACGGGCCAACGGACAGACGAACAGAACACCCCAAAGTTCGGTGCTTTCATGAAAAGAACACACACCGACAGCCCGTGTGTTCGTGAATAACGAACAAGGTAAATCCATGGGGAAATTAGGTCCTTTATGAGGTTCTCCTGCATTGTTGGGTGTGTATAGGTATAGGTATAGGTATAGGTATAGGTATAGGTATAGGTATAGGTATAGGTATAGGTATAGGTATAGGTATAGGTATAGGTATATTATCCAAAATAGAATGTGCACAGGAAAGGGGAGCTAAAGCCTGTTCCTTTCCTGGTATACAGGAAACTATTACACATTTAAAATCAATGGACTGATGAAGTCTGAGTATGTTGATTGCTCTCTAATGAACGTTTCAGGCAATCAAGCTTCAGTTAAAAGGGAGGATGACGGGAAAATGAAGCAAGGGGAAACTGGCCTGCTTAAGCCACTAGAACATATAGGTATCAGGAGGAAATAGGTGCCCATCATTCTGACCATAATTTTGAAAGGTCCTCCACCATATCCAATATGGCTCAGGTCTGGGGCTAGAAGAGCAGCTGTCTAGTCGCCTAAACTTTATCTTTGCAGTCATTGTTATAGAGCAATTATGTTATAGCACCATACTGCTGAAGTTCAGGGTTGGGTGAACAGGAAATGACTTCTCTAGTCTTGCAGATTTGCTGTTCTGCACTGTTGCGCTTTGGCGAGAGGAAATATCCCAATAGTTGCCATCTTCCTTCCCTCCCCCACTTCCTGATAATTCTTCATGGGCATATTTCCCGTAAACAAAATCACCCCAAACCTGATGTTCAAAGAGAGGGCTGTGTGATGGAGGAAGGAATTTGTATATATTTGCTTATTTTAGAATGGGAAATATTCCAACATGCAAATCCCTACAGCTTGAAGAGGTACTATTCTGAAAAATGTTTTAATAGTTGGTTCTACACATTCTGTAGACCATCACACAAGCAAAATAAAGGGAACTGTATTCTTCCATTCCAGTTCTCAACAGCCATGTCAGAGACCAGGGAGACTGACAGTATCATGGCAACGGTCATCATGGTGTGATTCCTGAAGTATGAGGGCAACAGTCTCTACACTTCATGGCCAGCATGAATACCTCTACAGTCACAGCAGCAACAAGGCAACAGAGGGAATTATCACCATGTGGAAGCAGCTTTGTATGAATGAACTCATCTCCCTCCTCACTTCCAGCATTGCTATTTATTGCCCATTCTATTTAGAATGGTGAATGTTGTATTTATCTCCATAATCCTATTGTGCATGTGATTAATGAGATGGCAATAGGGTTTCCCCTTCTCAAATAAATTTGTTGCAATAACAATCTTTTTGGAAAATATAATGGGGACATGAACTTAAACATATTTATCAAGTGATCCTATCCCAGGAGCATGGCAAGAAAGAAATTGACCATTTATCATGGCAGCTTCCCACCTCCATGGAAAATGTACAGCTGGTGTCAACAAGGTGTTCATGCTGCCAGATAAATGTGGTGAAAGCAATGGTATCTGGTGCCTGGGACTGGCACACAAAATTCATGGCATATAAATATGATAATATTGCCTTTTATCATTATTAACCCATTTATTTCAATATTATTGGCTAATCTGATGAGCAACAATTCTCTGGCAGAGACAATTTTCTCAACACACACTACTGAGATCATTGCAACTGGAGAGGCCAGCAATTGAACTTAGGACCTTTCACATGCAGAGCATGTGCTCTGCTACTGAGCCACAGCAATTCCTAATAGCTCTTTTAAAAAGTCGCATATGAAATGATGAAACTTTACTGAATATGTGCTGTGTTTCACCAGTGACACTAATTGCATAAACGACTCAAATAGAAGCAAACATTGCAACACGTTACAGACGAAGTCTGATAACACTGGCTTCCAGCTAAGGAATAGAAAGGTAAAAAAGAATTACCTCTTAGCTTCAGAAATAGCAACTGATTATGAAATGTTTGTTTCTAGAAATGGATTGAACCTTTTCCATCCACCATTGGATGAAATCTAACCCAAGTTCAGCAGCTGAACAAATTGAATTGGTAATCCTTTTGGTAATTGGTAATGCTTTCCTTCATAGACAAGCATCAACATCAGAAACACCCTTGTGAATGTCTCTAGTCAACATCTGTGGGAGATTCAAATCTCATATTAAGGGAAGAATTAGGATTGACGTTTGCCTGGTGGACAACCCCCACCCACCCACCCTCCCATCAGTCATCCACCCTCACTAATTTTAGCAGTGGGAAAAAAGGGGAAAAGGTATGAATGGTGATGCTCTAGGAATTGCCCCCAATCTCTAAGGTAAGCACTGTCACAGCCAATGACCTTCCATCCAGAAGTGACAGCACTTCCTCAGTCTCTATGGTAAAGATTATAGTAATTGGGAGAACTGCTAAAGGAGAATGCAGGAAGCAACATCACCCTCCCAAGATCTACCCTCCCCATTGAATAATGAATTAACATTAACTTGTTTTTTGTAAGATAGTATTCTGGGTACCAGATTCTTGAATAGCATGTTGTTTTGGGCCATTCCATATTTTAGTCCAGTAAGATATTGAGAGTTAAGGAATATAAAAGGGAAGTTGTGTAGCGGTCTGTGTGCACGACTAAGGTATCATGAGACACCGCTCCTCAGGAATGAGTCAGATAAGTTAGGAATGACAGTAAGTAATTATGCATTGTACAGTAGTATGGTGAACTAGAGGTTATTTTATGGACAATGTTTTATTGTCAGGTTTTGTATGTATTTATTTATTGCAGTAATTTAAGTGTGGACCAGTTCCTTGTCCCTGAGAAAGTCGTTTGACGAAAACTGAGAAATATAAGCCAGTCCCAGTTTGGGCAGATGAGCTTGGACTCTCGGCGTTCTTCTATCAACGCTACTGTTTGCAGAAAGAAAAAAGAGGCATGTCAATCTTTTTACTTAGTTACCTTCATTCACCTGCTTTGTTAAGTCTTCCATGGAGTCTTTTTCCCCTGACTGGATTAGAAGGAGTTTCAAGGACAGTTATTTTGAGGGCATAAAGGTTTATAGTTGGGTCTGTAATTGTATGTTGCGTGAATCAATGGTTATGTATGTATTAATGAATGGATGTTATTTATGAATTTATATATGTCTATTTTTCTAAAAATTAATATTTTGTTTGTATTCCAATGTCTAAGAGCACTTGGTATGCAAGCATAGTTACTTTAAGAGTAAATTTGAGTAATTGCATATCTAGATGTTTGTTCATTTTGTACTCCTGATTGGTTTTCTTTTGGGTAACCCATATCAGGGCATAGCTGGACAGTTTACTATGATAGTCACAAATAATATCCAGATCAGCTATTTAGCCCCAAATTGTAAATGCAATTCAAATTTTAGTAATGTGGAATTCTTTGAAACTGCAATTATATTGCAAAACACGAAAATGGAATTAAAAAGTCAGGTGGGGGCTGCACCTGGCAATTGACAAAAGTCAATATGAGCCCCCCCACACAACTCCCCCTTCCCCCATTTTTAAAGTTTTACAGAGTTCATTTTCCTCTACATGTGCCTTTAATAATCAGGATTTTCAAGATAAGTTACTGTCATCATGACATTGTCAGTGGCATCACAGCCCCCTCCCTTTTATTTTTTGTGAGTTGAATAATTTTTTTAATTAGAATATAACCATATAATAATTATACTATATATACCCGCTCTAAGGGGGTGTTAAGTCATCCTGAAGGGTGGTATATAAATCGAATGTTATTTATTATTATTACTAATTTGATGTGTGTGGGTGTGTGCTTATATCAATTTATTGATATAATGGCTGAATTTTTAAAAAGCAGGGAATTCAGAGAACCTGCAAAACCTACCAACATTTCTTATGTGTATATTTATATAGATATATTAGTAAAATAATTGATTTTTTTTAAAAAGACTGAAAATGAAATAATCTTCAGGGCAGAGGTGGGAGGGAAGGAAAGGGATTATAATCTGATGATGATGATGATGATGATGATGATGATGATGATGATGATGATGATGATGATGATGATGATGGCAGTCCAATCATTGAAAAGAGGGTTGGAAGTAGGTGGGAATGAGCAGGACAAAGAAAACCAAGGGAAACATTATGCACATGGAACAAAGATGGCTCAAGGTGACTTAAAAATGGCTTCCAGAAAAAGAGGTCTCAAAAGAACCAGGAAAAAATGCGGTGTGTGTGTGTGGGGGGGGGATCAAAAACTAAAGACACAAAAATATGTGTAAACTGAAGCAGTTGGGACAACAATGAATGGGGGGGGGGAATCTCATGCTGAGAAGCCCTTGATCACTTTAACATTTCTTTAAAGCAGTTGCAGATGTGGGACCATTTGGGAGTGTGTTAACTTTTTGTCCCCATGTTGAATCCCCTATAGAAATTGCCTTCTGCCCCAATTGCTGTTAGCCCTATTTAAAAAAAGTAGCCAGGCAACGTTCCATTCAGGAGTTAAAATAGTGAGGTACAGAGGTCTAGTTTATGTAAGTAAGGAGAGCGAGGTCCCTGTCCCCTCCCCTTGATCTCACTGCCCTCATTTTCCATCCCCCCCCCCAAATTTCTCCCAGTCCAGATCACTTCAGGTAACAAAGCCTATCTGGAAAAAAATGTTTCAAGCACCAGAGAGCAGAGAGGTAAGGCAGGTGAGGACACAGCATTTATGTCTCTTATTGGCATACTCCATTTTTGTTTTAAAATAGATCTATCAAGCCCCAGTTTAGTTGTGAGTGCACTCATACTTGAATATTTACTGTTTTTTAACTTTGTATTGTGACGGCCTTTGGCCATATACAATTAAACCTACTGGCTACTGGAGTAAAATATTAATTAATCATTATCACAAATTCTTTGTGTTCACTGCCTGCTTTCTTGGGCTGACACATCTACCTGTGGCCACTCTGGAAGCAAGAATTGAAATTGTCCATAAAAGGGATATATTTTCTCCTCTCTCCCTAAAATTTGGCATGGGAGGAATCTCTTGAATGTGCATAATAAGAACATACGAAGAGTCTTCTAGATCAGACCAAAAGTCATCTATTTCAGCATCCTGTTTAACATAGCAGTCAACCAGATCCCCTGGAGGGCCAAAAGAACAGGGCACAGAGAGGCTGAGGCCCTCCCCTGCTGCTGCCTCCCAGCACTGGGTTTCAGAGGTTTGCTGCCTCTATTTATTTTGAGACTGGGGTTGCCTGGTGCCTATATCCTCCCCGTGGGAGGGGGGACCTGGCATTTACCTCACGCTTCCCTGTAGTCTTCTTTTCACATGTGTGCAAAGTGCACGCTCCCAGCGCTTACACTACAATGTCACTTCCAGGAAGTGACATCATCATGCAGGCCACAGACATGCTTCTGTGCTTTGCACAGGGCAAATTCAGCCTGTTTGGGGTCAAAATTGGTCCTAACAATGTGTGGGAGTATGCCTACGGCCAATGTGATGATGTCAGTTCCGGAAGTGATGTAGTCGTACCCCACCAGGAGCACACCCAGTGCATGCTTTCCCACATTACCTGCCAGTGGTGGGCGATCACTGGGGAGGGGGGTGCCACCTCCCGCTGCAATAGGGCAAACCCCTGGGAGATTGCCTGCCATTGACAGAAAACTGGGAAGCCTAGTTGAGACTTTCATCCCAACTAGATTGGGCAAATCTATTACCACTGAAAATGCATTTGCCATGAATAGCAAAGCATAATAGTATAACAGCATAATAGTAATGTATTTTTTAAAGTTAAAAATAAATTGAACTTTTAAAGAAAGGTTTTTCCCCTAACTGAAAGGTTTTTCCCCCCGATTGAAAAAATGACCAAACAATCCTATCTATAAAAGCTTTAAAAAAAATATAAGCTCTGAGATGGAAAATGCTACACTTTCATCATACTGAACACACAAAGCTGTTTTATACTAAGTCAGGTGCAGGGTTGCCAGATAGGGAGAGACTTCAGGCAGTGGGGGAGATTTACCCTTGTATGCGCATCAGAGCATGCACTCGCTAGCAACGTAATGAGGTCGCTTCCAGTAGTGACATTATCATGTCACTTGGTGATACCAGAGTGTTTCCAGCATGGCAGTGAGATGATGATATCACTTCTGGGCATACGGGAAGTGATATCGCATCACCAGCAGCATCCCAGAAGGGCTGGCAGGAACTGGTACATCTGCCTGTTTTTTCCCCATGATGGCTAGCTGAGTAGCAGCGGGGAGCACAGTCTGGGGGTACGAAATCTGCTCCCAGTACAGCTGGAAAGTTGGCAACCATACTTAGGTATGTCTCTCCATATACTCTGACTGGGCTCCAAGCAGAGCAACACTTATGACCTTAGTGCTGTCTGAGAATTCCAGAAGTGTCCTTCAAGGAAGGTTGGTGCTGTTCTCCTGAATCACATCCCTTCCCCTTATATTAAAGCACTAGTAACAAAGCCCATTGTGGGGAAAAATATAATGGGATCTAGAAAGGGGAGGGCAGACAGGCAGGCATTGCTTCCTCCTCCATGACTGATCGCAGCTGGGTAAAGGGGGGAGCAGGCATTGCTGCCTGCTCCATACCTGATTTCAACGGGTTGAAGTGGGAGCAGGCATTGCCACCTGCTCTACTCTGATCCTAGTTGGGTGAAGGGGGGAGTGAGCATTGCCTCCTGTCCGTGCCTGATCCCGGCTGGGTGATGACAGGGGGCAGGCACTGCCACCTGCTTCTCTCCTGATCGCAGCTGGGTAAAGGGGGTGTGGGCATTGCCATCTGCTCTGCTCCTGATCCCAGCTGGGTGAAAGGGGTGCATGTGCTTCCCTCCATGGCGTGTTCTCGGAGGGACGGTCTGCCTCTTCTGGGCTTTCCTCCACACCAGTGCCCTCTGGAGGCACACCAGGGTAGGAAGTGAGTTGTCTGGAACACGGTTAGCCTTTTATATAGTAGGATATAGAAAGGAGTATAAGTAATGGTTCTATAATTATTGTCATTTCTGTTCTTTTCTGTCTTAGTTTGATGTAATTAATAATACTGAACCACAAAGTAAAAATAGATGTCATCTACTTCACAAGTGAAGGTACAGTACTTTCCTAACAGCAATTTTACACTGCAGTCCTGAATAGAGTTACATCATTCTAGCCCATTTACTTCAATATAATTCTGGGATTACACTATTACTCTGGGTTTTTTTGTAATCCATCCCCATTTGAATTCCCTTTTGGGGGGGGGAGTTATCATTATGGTATATTTTAACTTATGTTGTACACTTCATGAAAGAGTGTACCTTTTCATATCTATAAAGCAACAGAATAAAAGCATCATCATGTATAAACTTTGATGGAACTGTGATGGTAGCCTATTTTTATACAGTTCACATTAGAGGGTGCAGATTTTCAGTCAACATTCCCAGAATTCAATACTGCAATTGTGCGTCATACTAAAACAAACAGGATTTCTCTTAATGCAAGACTGGTTTGTTGGTAAAGCTCCAACCCCATAGGCCAAATCTGTTCCTTGTGAAAGCCCACTGAAGTTTGTTGGGCTCTACCACAAATGGATCTGGCCCATATGCAAACAGATCTGTTTTATGCTTTAGAACAGGAAAAAAGTCAGAGTTCAGTGTTTCTGGGGCAGGAATGTGCAAGCTAATGGAAAAACGTGATTAATTTCTGCTCTACTTAGAATTTGGTCACACTAATGGGTGAAGAGATGCGTTTATTTAATGGGAATTGTATTGTAGATTGTTGAATTAATATTACCCCCTCCCCCCAAAAAACAATTATTGAGAAACCGAAACCTGGCATTACTATGGAAATGTAGAGACGGATTTGTTACTGTGTAAATATGCACAAGGCTTAAGACTGGTTTGTACAAAGAGTAAAACTGGTGATTCAAGTAAGTGATGCTCACTGCGACGGCAGTATTACAAGCCTAGTCTATACAAGCAACAGAATATGGTGGCAGAATTCTGGAAGACTTTAGACTACAGGTAGAAGTACTTGCATTTTGGATGTTCTATCAAAAATACCCAGCAAATTGAAGATCAGGACCTCAGGGGGAGAGACTCTGGCATAATCCTACCCATTCTATGTTGGTTTTCCATGCACAGAGATTGGTTAATGAGAGCCAGCACTGTATAGTGGTTAGAGCATTTGACTAGGATCTGGGAGACCCAGGTTCAAATCCCTACTCCGCCATAGAAGGTTGCTGGTAACCCTGAGCCAGTCACACGTTTTCAGCCTAACCTACCTCACAGGGTTCTTGTAAGGATGAAATAAAAGAAAGGAGAATGATTTAAGCTTCTTTGGGCCCGTATTGAGGGGAAAGGCGGGCTATAAATGAAGCGAACAAAATTAAAAGCAACTTTGAAAAAAAAGTTACCTGTGGTCTGAAGTAGCACATTCTATTCTGCCAACTCAATCCGCAGATCACTCTGGGGTGTGTCTAAACCAGACAATACTTGTTAGTACTCCTGAATGGACATTCCCTCAGTGAAAAAATCTTCTTCTCTCCCTATCCCCTGAGCCTACACTTCACTTTATTTTCTCCCGTACTCAAAAATCTTCAAGTATTATTAGTGTGCATATACAGAGGGATGTCAGCTTTTCCTCTCTTTCTGACAACTGTGTGACGAGAAACAGAAATTCAGATGGTGCCATTTTCCCCAGAAATCAGACAGGAAATGCTTCACCTAAATTTAGGAAAGAAGTCAGTAATACTTAACATGGCTTACATACAATTCCTCCTGTGTAGAAAAAGTTTTTATTGTTTTACAGTTAAATGCTGGTAACATATTCTATTGTTTGTTTTTATCTTACTTGGGAGTAGCTGCATAGCTGCCTTATCTTTTTATGTAGTTTGGCTTGTTTAATGATTATATGTTGACTGATGGTTAACACCATGAACAAAAAAGATGAAAACCACTTATTAGCAACTGGCGAATTACAACTGACAGCCAGAGCAAACCATAGCATAATTTTCAGGCCAATTAGGCTCTACTTGTGGAACATAAGGGTTGCCAATCTTCAGGTGGCAGCTGGAGATCTCCAGGAATTATAATTGGTCTCCAGGCCATAGAGATTAGTTTGGGGGAAATACAGGGGTCAAGTTACAAATAGAGATGGGGTGCCCATGAGGTTTGTGGTTTGTGGGTTTTCATGAACCAAGAACCACAAACTGGCACAAACTGAGGCAAGTTTACGAACTAGTTCGTGGTTCGTGGTTCATGGGGTTTAAATGCCCCTTTCCAGCCACTTAGCAGTGGCAGGGAAAGAGGCATTTGACAGTTTAAAGGGCCCTTTCTTTCCTTGCAAGTGGCAGGTCCCTTTAAACTATCAGCTGGCAGGTGGCAGGGGGGGATCCTCCCCTCTCTGCCTGCCAGTGAATAGTTTAAAGAGACCTACCGCTTGCAAGTGGCAGGGCCCTTTAAACTACCCAAACCCCAGCCCCCAGCCCCGCCCTGCCCCCACCCCGACACTTACCTTACCCTGCGGGCCTGCGGCGTCCTCCCCCTCCTCCCACGAGGGGTGGGAAAGCCATTTTTGGCCTTTTCCGCTGCTGCGTGGGCCCGCAGGGCAGCAGCGGAGGCTGAAAACGGCCTTCCCACCCCTCAAATGGCTGCTGCTTTGGTATCAGAGGCGTGTGGAGTGAAGGAGAAAAGCTGCCAGCATTCAGTGAGTGCACAGTCCCTTTACGGATGTGTGGAAATGGCCATTGTTGCAGCAGGCTTGCTTGTAACTGCAGATTGATGAAACACCCCCAGAAATATTGGAAACCAAGTCTCAGAAAATAATATCGAATGAAGAATATTGTGTGAGTGTAGTCACTATGTGAAGCTGTCAGATTCAAATTCAACTGTCTAATTACTAAACCACTCCTTGCAGCTCCTAGTATTGTTATGTGCCCCTGACTTCTCTAAGCAGTGAGAAGTTCTAGGGACAGTTTTCTTTGGAGGAGAAAGCACCAGATACTTAATGAGGTTTTTGTAGCATTTATTTCCAAAAATGGAGGCAAGAAAGCACTCCTGCAGGGCAGCAAAACTGTTACTCCATATCAGATCTCCAGACAGAAAGACAGGGCACCCACCAGCTGCTTCAGCTATACGGCTTCTCTCTCTGTTCCTATCACAATCTCAACTGCTATTATTGCCCCCTCCATTCAGTTGGTTATCCTAATGATTGCTTGCCATTTCAATTAAGACCCATTGAGGAAACATATACAATCATTAAGAAACATTGCTTTTCTTTTGTCGTAGACTGTAGCTCTACTTTAGTCTAAGTCTATAAGATAGATCAATTCATAATCAGGTTCAAAATTCACAACGGTATCCCAGAGAAGGAGATTTGGATGGGGAAGGCAGGAGGAATTTTTCAGTTCTTTAGTTTCTACCCTGTGATTCCTTGCTAGCTTTTCCAGTTGGTATTACAAAATCCAAAAGTCTTAAATAGCGTACCTTTCGTGTCATTCAAATTAATCACACACTGTATTAGGAAATAATGTCGGTGTACTAATTACATTAATGTAATACCATATTGTTTGCATTTCTCTTACTTCCTGTTTATCTATTTCTTTGGGCCATCTCATGTGTCTAACTATTTAGGACATCCTCAAGATAATTTGGACAAATATTGCTATATAGATACTTGAGGGTAGGGCAACTATATTATCTCCTTCCAAAAATGCTCAAATGATGACACTCTATAACAGCGAGGATCAAATAGAGGCATTTTACAGTGAAGTCCTAAACAGACTTAACTCTTCTACAGCAGTTGACTTAAAGGCATTTAGAAGGGTTTAACTCTGTTTAGGATTGTTCTATTAGTTACTTTGTGATTTTGTAAGTTGTCCCTGTTGTTGCCTTCAGTTTTCTGTTTTCTTTGTTTTTGATTATTCCTTTGTTGCTTTTATGCCATTTTTATATAATTTTGTTCATTTTTATCTACTTATAAAATTTATAACCCATTTTTCTGCCCTTATCTGGGCCACCAATGCAGCTGACAGATTAAAAACACACATAATAAAAACAGGGCCTAAAAACCATTAAAACCAAACAAAAACACATCATTAAAATAATGAAATCCAAGCAAAAAGACACATATAAAACATAAAGATAACGAAACACAAGAGAGGAAGAAGAGATTGTTGAGGAAATGCTAGACAAACAAACTGGCAGATGGTGGCAACGGAAAGGGACAGGTGGGAACAGAGTTTCAGAGTTTGGGTGCCATGACTGAGAAGAGCCTCTCCCAGGTTGTCACCCACTTAATCTCAGAAGGTGGGGGCTCCTGAGGCATGACCTTGGAAGATGACTGTAGTGGTTGGGTAGGTAAAGGGTGTAAAGGAATGTAAAGTTGAAAAAGCTGACAAACAAAACCAACATGGGGATATTTAAATTCAACCAAATAATTTTTGAACTTGGAATGAATCCCTGCTACAGAACTTCTTTAGATTCATTTGGCAGTCTTTTGTCCTTTGTTTTATTGCACATTGATTTGAGGACTGTATGATGGAAAAGTAAATTATAAATTTGGATATAAATAAGAGACTACTACGAAATTAGTATAGTTTCTGAGCTGGTTTACAGTTGATTGCTAAAAGACCACCTTGGCTGTTCAGTTCTCTTTTCTCATTCTTTAGAGGCAGTAGAGACTCTCAAATATTAGAATTGAGTTTTTGCCTGTTATCATCACTGGAATTATATAAAATCTAGCAAGACAATGGAATGAATAAAAATAGCCATGCCCTAGGAAAGACACTTAATGAAAAGGATAAAAACCTTCGATAATCTGCAACTGTGGCTATGAGGAAGAAAATTCAGTCTCCAACTCCATCACTCTCATTTCTGTTGGTTGCATTATACCAAAGACTCAATCTGAAAGCTAAAATGATGGAAGTTTTCCCTAAAAGATTATTATTTTATTCATGTAAAAGGAAAATATAATATGTGTGGACATGCTATGGAACAACCCCTATAGGGAACACTGGTTTTAGACTTCCTCTGTCCTTAACAGAAATGACACACTTGTCTCGGGGGGGGGGGATCTTGTTTTGCTGGGCCTTTTCCAGATGGCTTACCTGAAGCCGCTCCATGCCGCAATGTTGTGGATTGTGCCGGGGAAAACGTGAAATACCGCGTTTTCCCCGGCACGATCCACAACATTGTGGCATGGAGCGGCTTCAGGTAAGCCATCTGGAAACGGCCTTGTTCTTTCTTTCATTTTGTAGTGTTCATTATACTAATTATGTAGCCTGTAGGTAGCTCTGGTAGACTTCACTTCTAAATATACTACTATTACTATTACAATTACTGCTGCTGCTGCTGCTACTGCTACTATTACTACTGTTGTTGTTGTTGTCTGTCTTTTTCACTCAGACCCAAGATGGATTATATAGTGCAAGTCAATACAATATAATCAACAGCTAGAGCATTCACTGAACAGAATACAATATAATCAACACTTTGGACATTCATTCAACAGATACAATAGGATATGGTTGCAGAAAATTTTTTAAAAAGCATAAATCCAAACACAGAGGTGAAACATTTCTGAAACAAAGTGTAACTAATTAACACATCTTTAGCAATGTGGAAACTACTCAGAGGGAGGATATCTATAGTACCCAATAGTATAGTCTATAGTTCCTGTCCTGTACCAAGGCATCTATTTGATCTATCTCTTATGACCCAGCCCTATAATCTGAATAGAAAGCCCTTCCGAATAATTCAGTTTTGCATAGTTTGCAATTCACTCTTCTGTATCAAGGGTATGCTGTATTCCAAACATCTGTTCTAGGTCTTCGGGGCAAGATATGCTAGAGAATCTCTTACTTGTTCAATTGGTCTAAATAAAAACTGCACTCGAGAATTTAATGCAAGACGGCTGATGAATCACCTTTGAGAACACAAGAGAGGCCTAACAGAGAGAGTCTTGCATCCATTGTCCCTGTTCTGTTTTGCAGCCAATAGGCAGTGGTCTTCCTGAGCCTGGCAGGCAGACAAGAGTCAGGGCATGCAGGCAGCAGGAGTTAAAGTGAACTACCAGGCCAGAAGCAGGCAGGTGACAAGGCAGACAAGAGTCAGGAGGACAGGCATAAGGCAGGCGGGGTAAGGCAGAATGGGCAGAGTATGGAGGCAAGCAGGCAGAAGCCAAGGCAATGACAGCAAGCTTATGGGAGCAGTTGAACCAGCAAAACTTTCAAGCTTCTGCAGGCTTATATATGAACCAGGGATCCCTGACCATTCTATGATCTGGTTAAAGTCCTAGGTCATATCAAGAGCTACTACATCTCACCTCCCTTTGAGAGACTAGAAAAATGCAAGTGCTGGGCATCTTATTGTATGTTCCTTCATCAGGTCCCTGTGTCTGCCCCGTCCTCCCGAGTCTCTGACTCTGAAGATCGGGGGGGGGGGGGGCTCTGTGCTTGGCAGGGCTCCTTCAGCAGCCCAGATCATTGGAAAGTGCCAACAGGGTGCCGGACTTTCCAAGTGGTTCCTAGTCTATTGGCTTACTTGGGGCAGGGTGCACAACTGCCTGCAGTGGCAGGATCATAGGGTCTGCTGCAGAATGTTCAGATGGGTCTAAACCTCAGAGATCTCAGGGCCTGAGAGGGACTCAGTGTCCCAGTAGAACCCTTCCATCAAAATGAACTTCCATCTTTCCAGGTAATTGCCCAATTAAATGGCTCTTAATTACTCACAGGAATATCTGTATCTTGGGAATTTTTTTCTGTTCCCTTTGTCTGTAGTTAATACATGCTGGAATCAGTCCTTCCAAATTCACTGCTAATAGAAATTCTACCTGGATTATTTTTTTTTAAAAAAAATTGTGATCCAAGTTGATTTGGTAATTAAATGGAACTGCATGCATAGTCTTTTCACCCATTTCTCATACATGTGTTTAGTATTGGAAGGGGGTTGGTATGTATTGGCGAGTTTATAATTGTTAATGTTAGATGAATTACTTATTACTTTGGTGTGGGTGAGTTCGGGGTGTCTTACAGAATATTCTGCCAGATTCTGTGTCATGCACAGGTGATAACAGATTGAAAACCACTGGATTTAGAAAATCTCATTTCCCTTTCCCTCATTTCCCATCAGGGGATAAGAGATACAAAGGTCAACTGTACTAGAAGCAGAAAATGAATTAAAACTCCTGTCTAGTTTTAGTGTGTAGCCATGTGGGTCTGCAGTAGAACAGCAGGATTTGAGTCCAGTGGCATCTTAAAGACCAGCACAATTTTCAGGGTATGAACTTTTGAGAGCCGGAGCTCCCTTTTTCTGATACTCTGAAGAAGGGAGCTCTGACTCTTGTAAAGCTCATACCCTAAAACTCTTGTTGGTCTCTAAGGTGCTACTAGACTCAAAGCTTGTTGATCTCCTGTCTAGGGTTTCATTACCTTGTCTGCTCTACTTCCTATTTAATATCAGCTAAATAGATCACCAGGAAGTCTTGCTATTGAACATATTGCTATTGAACATACAGGTTCACAGCCTTGGAATGCTGCTAGCTCCATTGCTGGGGCTGGATGCCCAGTTGCGGCATCTGTTATTATTATCATCTGCTGAGAAGGCTACAGTGCTTTTCATCAGAACTGGTGTGATGAAAATCTGGTGACTACAATTCATTCTTTTGTAACTGTAGCTATTGCTGCTGTTATGATGCTGTCCTTGACAACTATTTCGAAACTTCAGCTGAGGTAGCAAACTGCCATCTACTTCTTGGTGGTGGTGGTTTCTCCAAAAGTATGTTGTATTACTGTTTAAGCTTTGTACTGGCAGCTGTTGTCTTCCATGTACAAGTCAAGGTTTTGTTTGGCCTACGATGGCTTCAATTGAACATGTTTAGGAAAATGTCCGTATTCCACAATTAAAATGATGAAAAGCCTTTTTATTGAGCTACTATCTGTGTACATTGTTAGGACATGATCAAATGTATTCTTGTGACCAACAACTGTGGAACGCTTCTTTCTGCATATGCCTGAGCATCTTTCAGAAGTACTGTGAGCCTTTTTTAAAAATGGGCTTTTTATTAAATTGGTGAAGGGATATGGAACAGTATAGCATAGCCCGATTTCAGATCTTAGAAGCTAAGTAGGGTTGCTGGCTGGATGGTGGACCACTGAAGAAGACTCTGCAGAGGAAGACAGTGGCAAACCACCTCTGCTTCTCCCTTGCCTGGAAAGCCCCTTGTTGAGGTCACCATAAGTCAGCTGCAAATTAATGAGTACATATATACATATTACATTGGTAAGAGTCACATATCATTTTAGGATTTGTTTACATTCACCTCTTTTTAATTGCCTGTTTTGATTGGTGTGTGAAGGTAGGTTACCAAGTCCTGGTTGGGAAATTCTTGGAGTTTTGGGGTAAAACCTGGGGAAGGTACAGTTTGGGAAGGGGAGTGACCACAGTGGGGTATTATGCCATAGAACTCACCCTCCAATCCTGGGAATCTGATCTCTGTAGTTTGGAGATAGTTGTAATTCTGGGAAATCTCCAGACCCCACCAGGAGGTTGGCAGACCTAGTGGAGAGACATCATGGGAAGTTGCATCATGGGACTACAGTGCATCTGTGATTGGTTTAGCATACAGGAGAAAATAATTTCTCTGTAATCATAGTGGGTTCAACCACTTTTAAATTCTTGTAAAGAAACATAACTTGATTTTATCATGTATCTTTTTTAAAAAGAGAGCAAGGGCAGTTTTTTTTACTCAGATATATATGCAAATATTTATAAAAACCATTAAAATATATTCAGTAAGAATATATGAAATCTGGGACTATAAATTATAGTCCGTCCTTCCTTCCTTCCTTCCTTCCTTCCTTCCTTCCTTGGAAAATGAATTCTCTTTCTTCAATCTATAGAGACAGCCTTGAAATTAGTCAGGCCATTGAAGCTCCCTTCCCCCCTGCCACCACTACAGGAAGCCCTGCTTAACTCCCACTCCGATGTTTGAGTACCAGAACAACCTCTCCCTATATGCGTTGAACAAAGAAAAGGGCTTGGTAGATGGCCAAGTGAACAAAAGTTCCACATGGTCTCCTGCACATTCTGATCCTCTGTTTATTCAGAAGAAAGTCCCACTGAGTTCAATGCCTCCTGCTTTTAAACAATTGTGGATAGGACTGCAGCTGTTAATCTCCTGCTTTCTGCTGCATGGAGCCTGACAGGTTCCACACAGGTAAGTCTAACAGATAGATTTATGGTTCAGTGCTTTGCATCTCTTTGTTGTTGCCATGGTGGATTTAGAAACAAAGGGAAACCCTGGAGCAGGACATCTCCTTATCCCCAGTTGACTTGGTATCCCTAAAGGAGATCCTTGCTATCCTATGTTAAAAGGAAATCACTGTACGTAATACTGCTAGTCTAGTCTCATAGTTTAGAAGCTTGGAAGCTTAGAATGGACTACTCCAGCCTGGGAGGGAAGGCATTAAGGATGTATGGATATGCCATTCTTTTATTTTATTTTTCAGATATGTTTACTGTTAATGTTTTTGTCCCGGCTATTTTATTTGCTGGTTTTTGTCACTATTTATTTCTTTTTTGCCATTTTTATATGCAAAACCAGGCATCAAATAACAGTAATATTTCTACCACATTTTGTAGATATGATAAAGAGAAAAGATGAGTAGTTTTGTTCCACGTGAGGAGAGTCCATGTGAAGAACTGGAAAAGTGTGCCCATGAAATTCAGTAACATCCCTAGAAAACACCCAGATTCTTCTGCTCTGAGAGCTCGGATATTGACTAAACTCCATGTGCTACTCCTTGTGACTCTGGGAGTGGTTAGTTCTTGATCCCCTGCTGTCCACCTTCCTCACATGTACCTTCCTTCCATACACCATAGTACAGGATGATCTTATTGGTCCAGGAACCGCAGTCTTCTCAGGGAGCTACTAGTTGTCAAATCCTTCTTCTTTGTGTTGGTCAAAGATTAAACTACGTCCAATGCTTGCCTTTGAAAATGCCTCATGTGTATTTTATTAGTTCTAGAGGGGTTGCTATGCTACTCTTTTAGGAGCCTTCTGGCACTTTAAAGACTAACACATTTACTGGTTGCCACCTACAGTTCCTAGATTAAGGCAGCCCAATGTACCATGAAAGATCTAGAACCCATCTTTGGTAATCAAACTTCTTTCTCACAGACTGTGGGGTCAAGTCTTTTCTTGCTTACAGACAGCCACCTAATATAATACAGCTTCTTATGAACAATAATGGGCCACCTAACAGATACACAAACTCAGGGACCATACCCTTCAACAAAACAGGACACCAACTTTGTCCTTCTGTACTCTCAGGAAATACTATTACAGGACCCAATAATATCAGCTATACCGTCTTGGGCTCATCCTCTAGCTCATCCTCAAATGTGATATATGACATCATTTGGCAACGATGCCCTTCTCTACATAGGACAAGTAGGTCCTTATCTACACAAAAGAACAAATGTACATAATTCTGACATTAAAAAAATCACAAGATTCAGAAAATAGTGGAAGAAAATGTTAATCTACCAAGATGCTCAGCTTCTGACCTGAGAACCACAGTTCTTCAGCCAAAGAATTTCAAAAGAAGAAGCCAGTGTGAAACTGCTAAATGTGAATTCACACTACCTCTCCCCAGTAATGAAGAAGTAGTTAGGATTTTTGACACACTGGTAATTATTTTAATAAAATCTGGACCTGCCTGCCCATTATGGGTGTTAGCTAGCTTAGCATAACAAGTGAATAGTCTTCAAATTTTTCTTAATTAGATTTGAAGTTTACATAGTTACCTTTCATCTTAAACTTCCTGCTTATCCTGGCCCCTGCTGTGTATATTCTTTTCATAGCCATTTCATAATATGTCTGCATAATGAGAATCCACTCATTGCATATGAAGAAGTGAGGCTCTAATCCACAAAAACTTATACTGGAATAAATTTTGTTAGGCTTTAATGTTCCAAAAACCTTGTTTATTGCACTTTAGGCAGATGTTCAGAGGCAGGAATTTATTCTGATTTTCATGTAATAATAGCCAGGATGTCCACAGGGGCTTAGAGCCTTCCATTATAAAGCCTATGCAACAGTCATTGACCCATAAACAATTAGCCTGAATAATAATATATCATATATTAATGTTATTAATCACTACTTGTTATTACTTATTATATATTCCAGTGAGTAGCTGTTTTGGTCTGTAGTAGAAGACCAAGATTAGGGTCCAGTAGCACCTTAAAGCCCAACTAGATTTCCAGGGTTATGACCCTTCCAGAGTCAAAGTGCCCTTCGTCAGATATGAGGAGAGCTCTGACTCTCAAAAGCTCATACCTTGGAAATCTAGTTGGGTGCTACTGGACCCAAGTCTTGAACTTCTACTTATTATATATCAGCTTTTGAACTAGGGAAAAGAACAGGAGCTACAGACAATAGAAAATGGAATGCACATTTTGACCAACATCCCCACTATGTTTAATTAACAAAATAGTACTGTCTACATAGGATTTCCCAAGCAATTGAGGGAAACAATGCACTGGAATAGATGGAATACAAATAGAGCTATTTCAAGCTACAGAAATGGAGTCCATCAGAATCTTAAAAAGAATCTGTGAACAAATATGGAAAACAATACAATGACCCACGGACTGGAAATGCTCAGTCTACATTCCAATTCCAAAAAAGGAGATGCCAAAGATTGCAGCAACTATCAGACTATCACATTAATTTCCCATGCAAACAAAGTGATGCTCAAAATTCTACAGCAAAGACTCTTACCATATATGTAACGAGAAATGCCAAGTGTTCAAACTGGATTCAGAAAAGGAAGAGGCATCACACTGCAAATTTTTGATGGCTAATGGAACATACTAGGGAATTTCAGTAGAAAATCAGCCTGTTTTTTATAGATTACAGCAAAGCTTTTGACTCTGTGGATCATGAAAAGCTATGGAGAGTTTTAAAAGAAATGGGAGTGCCACAACATCCGATTGTTTTGATGAACAACTTGTACTCTGGACAAGAGGATACTGTCAGGAGAGAATATGAGGAAACAGAATGGTTTCTAATTGGCAAAGATGTCAAAGGTTGCATATTATCTCCCTACCTATTAAATCTCAATGCAGAGTATATCATAAGGAAAGATGGATTAGATTTAGAAGAAGATGGAGTAAAAATTGGTGGAAGGAACATTAACAATTTGAGATATGCAGATGACACCATGTTACTCGCAGAAAATAGTGAAGACCTGAAATTACTACTGATGAAGGTTAAAGGAGAAAGAGACAAAGTAGGATTACAGCTGAACATCAGGAAGAGTAAAGTAATGACTACTGAGGAATTACACAATTTTAAAGTTGACAATGAGGAAATTGAAATTATTCAAGATTTTCTATTCCTTGGCTCAGTCATCAACCAAAAGGGAGACTGCAATGAAGAAATCAGAAGATTGAGACTTGGAACAGCAGCTGTGAGGGAGCTAGATAAGATCCTTAAAGATAAAGATGTCTCTCTGGGAACCAAGATCAAGATAATCCAAACTATGGTATTCCCCATTATGATGTATGAATGTGAAAGTTGGACAGTGAAGAAAGCTGACAGAAAGAAAATTCATTTGAAATGTGGTGCTGGAGGAGAGTTTTGCAGATACCACGGACAGCCAAAAAGACAAATAAGTGGGTACTAGATCAAATCAAGCCTGAATTCTCCGTAGAAGCTAAAATGTCAAAACTAAGGCTATCATACTTCAGTCACATCATAAGGAGACAAGATTCTCTGGAAAATCAATAATGCCAGGAAAAATGGAAGGCAGTAGGAATAGAGGAAGACCTAAAACGAGATGGCTTGACTCAATTAAAGAAGCAGGATTTGAGCAAGTCTGTTAATGATAGGTCGTTTTGGAGGTCTTTCCCTCATAGGGTCATCAAGGCAACTTGACAGCACATCACATGCATGCGCGCGCACTCCTGTCTACATACATAGTTTGTTGTTCTAGGCTCTATAGCAGCAAATAGGCCATTCTCCTTAGAAGGTTTCTTTAAGTTTCATTCAACTGGCCAGATGTGTCTTTTGATGTAGCTGGGATTAAGCACATCTCTAGGGTGTGCAGAGGTCACAAGATGCTGTACATGACTGGAGCCTATGACTAAAAGTTCAAAGTTTCTAAACACAGTGTAAATTCCACAAATGAGATGTGTTGTAATGATAGAAAATATATATTAATGAATGAATCATTGACTAACATTATAGAAACATTTCTTTGGGAGGGGGTGGGATTGTAGGGAAATTTTAAGTAAGAACTTTGGTTCCAGTTCTAAAAGTCTTCTGTGACAACAAAGTATAATCTGCTGCTGAAAAATTAATTTTCAGTTTAAAGCTCCAAAACTTTCTGCTTCTCAAGGCACCAAGTGATTAATCACACAATAAAGCTATTAATGGGAGTTCCTTAAAAGAATGAAGAATGATAGGAAGATTCCAATCTCATTTATAATGAAGTAGATCCATACTCACTCCATTGTCCTTGGAGAATTTTATGTCATTATACTATTATTAATGAGAGCAAACTTCCAACCATTGTTTAAAAATATTGGTTGCCACTGGGTCCAAGGAATGAGAAAAAAGAATTAGGCTGCATTCAGATGGCAAATTTAACCATGGTGAAGTTAACAAAGAGTACGAACCTGATGCTGGGCTTTTTAGGTACTATGCATCTTGCTTCCTCTCCTGCAGTGCGTGATGAAGGAATCCCAGTTAGACTCCAGTCACCCATGATGTACAAATGCTGACATGCAGAATAACTGAAACTAGTTTTCCTCTATAAACTAGGATTCTGTGGATAAAAATCCTGGTTGGTAGGGGCAGAAACTAACTGTGGGCCAAACTACATGTGACGCCTGACACTAGTTGGATGCTTGTCAGCTTCCCTCAAGTTTTGATGGGAAAGGTAGGCAACTTGACGGAATGTTGGACAAGTGACAGTTGAAAAGTCTATTGGACAGCAGTCAGAGAGCCAAGCTGCAAGACCAGGATGCCTACATTTCCCATCAAAACTTGAGGGAAGCTGACAAGTGTCCAACTAGTGTCAGGCATCACTTGTAGTTTGGCCCTGAGGCTAACCTGTGCGCCTGTGTTTTTATGCCATGGGTAACCAAAATTAGTTTCTAACTGGAATTCCTTCATTGTGCACTGTACAAGAAGTGGGTGGGGGAACAAGTCACAGAAGCCTGCCAACACATGACAGGATATCAGGCTTGTTATTTGCATACTTGTATTATGGCCTCATTTAAAGACGTATTAGCGTTTTCTCTTGAGGAACAGGAACAAATATTGTCTGGCATGCACTCCATTATGCAGGAGACTCTCCCCCCATCTGAGGATCATAATTGGGATAATTTTCAATTTTTGAAAACCAAACAAGTTAAATTTAATTTACATGCAGTGACCCTCTATGATTATCATATGGCTCAGCGCATACCGAGGGGGTTGAGAATTCAGAAACACCCGGGTATGTTTTTTGATGACGATGAATTTAAGTCTCAATGGGCGGCAGTGTTCAATAAATGCAGCTTCGATTTGATGCTTTTGCTCATTAGGAGATGTAAGAAGGAGACTGAGTCCCTTAAGGAGGAAATAGACAGGGTAGGGGAAGAGATCAAGTCTACTTCAGAAATCACAGATTTTGAGAGTCGGTTAGCATCCATTGAGAAGGAGGTAGCAGCATTCGAGCAGAGAACTAAGGAAGTAAAAATTACGAAATTTAAAAGGGACAGCCTGGATTACACGAATGGCCGTGTTTATTTATGGTGGGACCAGGCCCCGGCTGATAAAGGAACCAGCAAAAGGAAGCGAGTAGCCTGGGCTAAGACATTAGAAACTTATTCCAATTTGGAAACCTCAGGCCCCTTGGGAGCGGAAAGCTCCGGTGATGAGGGGAGTACTTCTAAGACCTTATGCAGCTGCACCGTCTCTTATCAACAACGCCCTGTTTTAGGGAAGGGCCAGCCCCAATCCAGAGCCAGGAACAGAGTGAGAAATTGATTTTCAATTTATCCTCCCGATCCTTGAGCCGAGAGGAAGAATGTGTATTAAATAAAGGCTTAAATTTTGTTCCAAAACCGACTTACAAGCCCTTTCAGACCCGTGTGGATTTCTTTAAATTAGTGAGGTTAGTGAAACTGAGAAAATTCTTCACGGATGTTCAGATTGGCAATAGAATGGAGGGGGTACCTGTTAAACTGAGACCCAAATCTAGCTTTGTACCTACAGTAGAAGATCACAGGATTGCAACGTTTGAACACATGGTTCTGAGAGATATAGAAAAACTGAAGGCGAAGGGCTTTAGGGGCTGGAATAATTTGTGTAACACAGAGCGCAGGGCGTTAAAGTCCTTGGATGAAGATCCCTCAATAATTATTAAGCCAGCAGACAAGGTGGGTGGGATAGTCATCTTAGATAAAACCGTATATGTGAATGAAGTAGAAAGACAACTCTATGATGAAAGCAACTATAGGAGAATCCCGTACGATCCCACGGGTGAGATTAAAAAGCTTATTAAAATAGTTCTCAATGAAGCCCTAGCAATTGGGGACATACAAGAAGAGGTTTATGATGCACTACATAAGGAGGCAGGCAGAACTCCAGTGTTTTATGTACTGCCTAAAATTCACAAGAAGTTGTTTCCACCGTCAGGCAGACCTATTGTTTCTGGCTGCGGCTCTGTCTTAGAGCCACTTGCCATCTATTTAGACTCCTTTTTGCAGACAGTGGTGGTGAGTGCACCTTCGTATATCAAGGACACGGGCAGTTTCATCAGAGTCATTGAGAATGTCCCTATAGAGGATAATCATGTCTTGCTCACCATGGATGTGAACTCTCTGTACACCTCCATTCCCCACGAAACGGCCAGATTAGTAGTAATGGATGTTCTGCAAAGAAGACAGCATCCCAGGCCAAGTTCTGAGTTTCTGATACAACTCCTTGACCTGATACTTGAGAAGAACTATTTCAGATTTATGAACACCTTCTTCTTACAGGTCAAAGGCATTGCTATGGGGTGTGCTGCTGCCCCTAGCATCGCTAACATCTTTATGACTGTATGGGAAGCCAAATACATTATGAATCCGACTAATCCCTTCTTTAATCATATACAAATGTTCAAGAGGTACATTGATGACCTCTTTTTCTTAATCCAGGATAAGAGTGTGATAGAAGGATTTTGTCAATGGCTCAACAGCCAAGATGAAAACATACAGTTCTCTTGGTGTAGTAATGAGCAAGAGATAAATTTTCTGGACATCACTGTATACAAAGATGATGATAAGGTTCTCAAGGTATGCCCTTATACTAAATCCATGGATAGAAATACATATTTAACTTATAATTCTCATCACCCAGTGCACCTTAGGGACAATATACCATTTGGGCAGTTCCTAAGAATTAAAAGGAATTCCTCACTACAAGAGGACTATACGCGCGGTAGTGACACTATGCAGTCAGCATTTAAGAGCAGGAGTTACCCTGATAGAATCATACATAAGGCAAGGTCAAGGGCTGATCGTATCTCTAGACATCAGTTGCTACAGCCGAAATCTCAGAGTAAGAGGGAGGGACTATTTTGGTCCTTGGATTTTACACCTTTATCCAAATCCTTACAGAACATAGTCAACAAGCATTGGAACCTTGTAACAGACATTGCCGGTTGTGAGAATCCACCATGTGTTAGTTTTAGACATACCAGAAACCTCAAAGAAATGGTTTCACACTCTGACATGATCCGCTCTACAACAGATACCCATATGCCTAGGGGCAATTATAAGTGTGGACATTGTGCCATCTGCCCATTAATTATAGAAGGCAGTGTGCTTGAAATACCAGTCTCCAACAGGAGAATTCATCTTAAGCATTTTGCGACCTGTCAAAGTTCTGCAGTGGTGTACCTTCTTATATGCCCTTGTAATAGGCTTTATATGGGCAATACAATTAGACCTTTAAAGGTGAGAATTTTGGAGCATATCTCACTGTTAAGAAATAGAGTGATGGAAGCACCACTGACAGAGCATTATTTAGAGGCTCAGCATACTACTGCAGACATCAAAGTTGCTGTACTTTTTGTAGCACGACCTACCCCCTCTCACAACACCAATAGGGAATTGCTCAGACGAGAGACAGAATGGATTTTTTCTTTAAATACCCTTAAACCACATGGATTAAACACTGAACTTTCTTTTCAGTGTTTCCTAGGTTAATATTGTGGTCACTGCCCTTTAAAATGTGTTTGGTCTTCTTAATTATTCCTAGAGGATGGTTCCCATATAAAGATTAGCAACACCTGGGAAGGCACGTGGATTAGCTCCTCTGCGTCTCTCCAGGGTGTGATGGAATGAGTCAGCATCAGGGTGAGTTTACAGGGTTTGAATAGACACATAGAGAAAAGGACAACCTGGTTGTTATAATTGTATTTATTGTAATGAAGTTTATTGTCATTTGTGAAATGGTATTATAGCTATGTTGTTTACTATTGCATAGTGAGCCACCAGTCGTCCTGACGAAGTCGTCCTGATGAAAGCTGCCACTAAGCCAGTTGCAGTTAGGACTGTCAGTGGCTGTTTGACTTCTATACCAGCTTTGGGAAGATTCTGTAATCATAAGAAACAACATGAATTACAGAAGACTTTTATGAATGCACTTACCATCATACCATCTTTTTCGCCCTTGGAGTACTTACCTTGCTCAAAGAAGAAACAGAGTGGGGTGTGGAGCCCCCTGTGATTAATGAACTGATTCAAAGAGTTCTGGAGATTCAATTAGTACTATGTACAATGATTGTATTTATGAGCATGATTGTATTGTTTGTATAAACAACATATTTGTATTTTGACATTGAAGAGAAATAGATATAGTACTTTTGTTAGATATCCGGGTGTTTTTCGCTCTGTGTATTGTAACACATGACATGAGGCAGATACATTTAAACTTAATTCAGTTAAGTTTGCTGTCTATATGTATACCATGCCAAAGTGGTCTTCCAGCAGTTATGCATAGATTAGCCCAGATGTGATGCACAATGTTACTGAAACTTTGAGTAGTGTTTTATTTATATTTTCATTCATAACTCACTTATGTAGCATATGGTGCTTAAAGCTTCTGCATTGCTATTCATGTAGTAGTGGTGGTGGTGGTAGTAGTGGTGGTGGTAGTAGTAGTAGTAGTAGTAGTAGTAGTAGTAGTAGTACTAGCAGCAGCAACAGCAGAAGCGCCATTACTAATAACAATAAGAACAGAACTGGAGAAGCTTAACTTATGATGAAGCTCTAGAGTTAGTCATTATTATGTTGTCTACATTTTCAAATAATAGGTATCATTGGTCCCAAACTTCTTTGTTGAAATGATCTTTAGCAAATCCTCTGTGGGTAGACATATGGAAGTCAGACCAATTGAAGAGGTCAGGACTCTGACTGGGTAGCTGTACTCAATCACCTGAATGGCTTGGCAGAGACTGTCAGGTGTCCTCACATTGGCCAGCCACATCAGCAGGCTCTGGGCCACTCCAAAGAAATGCAAGGCGTGCTGTTCCTCTCAGCGTTCTGGAAGCCTCCAGCTGTTCCACTCCACTTCCTTGTCAGCCCTACATCATCCCAGTCAGCAAAGTGGATGTTCAGCTCTTTCAGCAGTCTTGGATCTCCAAGCCAATCAGTCTGGACAGAATCAGCAATCTCTCTCCAAAAGCAGAGCATCAGCTATAAGCTCTTTAAGAAAACTAGGGCACCTTCTTATTTCTCTGTTGCAGCAAAATGGCAGTTTGTCAATTTCAGCTTTTCCTACTTTCAAATAAAAGAGGACTGGGAACTGAGCTGTGGGCAGCCTTTTCTCCCTCAATATGTCCTCAAGGCTTTGGCTTGGTTACACCTTACCCAGGGTAGGAAACACCCACATTTTATATGCAGTAGTCCCCCAAACCATAGCACAAAGTAATAGAACATTTACTTTATTTGCTTACTTGCTTACCTGTTTATATTCCACCATTCTTGCTGAGACTCAAGGTGGCTTATATAACGTAAATCAGTGAAATCAACAGGATGAGGAGACATCTCATAAACAATGTAATGGGACTAGGATTGCAGAAAACTGAAATAATGCAGAAGTATTAAATGGGGCATGTTAAGCAACGGAAGAAATGGTATTACATAAACAGAAATATAATGCAGTGAGAGCAAGATAAAAACATAGACAGTTTTAGAATAGATGGGGGCTAACAAGCTGAAACTTAATCCTGACAAAATGGAAGTGTTATTCGGGGGGGGGGGGTCTGACTCAGGAAATGGGTTATCTCCTGTTCTAGATGGAATTGCTGTCCCTCTAACAGTTCATCATTTGAGGGTTCTGCTGGTTCTGGGCCTCTTGTTGGATAAATAGGTGGCAGTGGTTGCCAGGGGTGCCTTTGACCAGCAACTACCCTTCCTGGGGCAGAAAAAATCTTGCCACTGTAGTACATGCCCTGATAACATTTAGATTAAATGACTGTAGGGTTGCCAGCCTCCAAGTGATGGATGGAGATCTCCCGGAATTACAAGTGATCTCCAGGCCATAGAGATCAGTTCCCCTGGAGAAAATGGCTGCTTTGGAGGATGAATTCTGTGTTGAGGTCCCTTCCCTCCCCAAACCTCACTCTGTCCAGGCTCCACCCTCTAAATCTCCAGGAGTTTCCCAGCCTGGAGATGGCAAGCCTAGACAACTGCAATTTGCTTTACACAGGGCTGCCCTTGAATACTGTCCAGAAAGTGCAGTTGGTACAGAATGCTGAAGCCAGAGTGTTGACTGGAGCAGGTCGTAGGGGCCGTATCACTCCAGTGTTCCATCTACACTGGCTCCCAGATTGCTTCCAGGCCCAATTCAAGGTGTTAGTATTGACCTTTAAAACCCTGTACAACTTGGGGCCAGCATACTTTGAAGACCCCCTTCTCCCATATGAACCTACCCATTCACTCCAGTCATCTTTAGAGGCCCTGCTTTGTAGCACCCCAACCATTTGAGCCTAGATGTGACACCCCAAGAAAGGGCCTACTCAGCCATGGCACCAAAACTTTGGAACTCCCTTTCCAGGGAGAATAATCTCTCTTCCTCTATTGCTGTCTTCTGCTAGCAAGTGAAGACTTTTCTGTTTTATTTGGCATACCCCAATAACTGTTACAGGCCCTCCTTCTTGTTCTCGGAGTTGTGTTTTTTAGTGAGTGCATTTTATTGAATTATTTTTATACTATTTTAAATGTTATTTTATATTAAAATTGTGTTAAATGTTGTTTTAAGTTTTTTTTAATGTTTGCTGCCTTGGGGACCCTATTTGAGTACATAGGCAGTATACAAATATGAAAAATAAATTAAATAAGTAAGTAAACTTGTTGGTATTCTTTTCCCTTTGTCTCTACAAGAATTTAGAATACTCAGAGCTTTTTTTTTAATGGCACTCACTGGTACTGAGTATCGGCACCTTTTTAGAGGGCAATCCCAAGTCCTGAGGGGGAATTTGTGGGAATTAGGGCAACTTACAAATGAGTTGTCCTAATTTTTTTTTTAATTAAAAATTTAATTTTTTTTTTTAATTTTAATTTTTTTAAAATTAGGACCTTTTTTAAAACAAAAAATCTTTTTAAAAACAATTTTTATTTATTTATTTATTTTCGATTTATATTCTGCCCTCCCCACATTTCCAGCGGGCTCAGGGCAGACAAAAAAGCACTGAGAATTCAGCATTCTCAAAAGACTACCTGGGCCGATTCCAGACGACTAACCTGAAGGCGCTGCATGCCGCCATGTTCCGGATCGCGATGGGGACGTCGCGCCAAACTCGCGCGAGAAAACGTGATATTTCACGTTTTCCCCGTCGTGATCCGGAACATGGCGGCATGCAGCGCCTTCAGGTTAGTCGTCTGGAATCGGCCCTGCTATGCACGCAGACGGTCCTCAGCACTTCCAAATAAAGGTATATGATGTGAAAGACCCCTTTCTGAGATTTTGAAGAGATGTAGCAATTCAAAAGTAGACAATACTGGCCAATAGACTGACTCTCTAGTCCTATTCACACATTGCAGTCAACACATGTACATCCTGCAAGTACATGCATGGATCTGTTTGTAAGAGAAAGCCAACTTGCATTTGAACTGGCGACTGGTACCTGAATAAATGTGTGGTTTCTATCACACACATTCAGCTGTACATGCATTTAATGGAATGTGAGAATTACTCAATGCATGTACATTGCGTGTTCACTGTATATGCATATGCATGTTCACTGTAACTTGTGACAAGGGACAGAGTAAGGCAGCTTTGTGTGTTCTAATCTGGCCAGAGAAATGGAGACACTGAAAAAAAACACTCCTCGCACTGCTTTTTAAGTTTAAACTATAGGTAAGGAGATGTAGCCGTGGATGTGCAACGTAAGCAGCTGTGCTTTTTGCTTCAGGTCTCTAATTTTTACTCAGATGCATGCAAACGCAACTGAATAGCTCATTAATCAGCTAAACATTATATTAGTGACTTTAAAAAACAAAACAAAAATCAGGCAACAGCATCAAAAAATCATCAGTATTGGAAGTGAGACCCATGTATGCCACCCTAAACTGAGTGGGTTAAAAATATGCCAGAAAGATAGATAATTGTAATATCTTAGAATAGCCAGTTTTGTGTAGTGGTTAAGAGCAGTGGGACTCTAATCTGGAGAATGGCATTTGATTCCCCATCCCACTCCTTCACTTGAAGCCAGCTGGGTGACCTTGGGTCAGTCACAGCTGCTTGGAGCTCTCACAGACCCACCCACCTCACAGAGTGATTGTCGTGAGGATAATAACAACACACTTTGTAAACTGCTCTGAGTGGGTGTTAAGTTGT
Organism: Eublepharis macularius; assembly: GCF_028583425.1. Lineage (NCBI taxonomy): Eukaryota > Metazoa > Chordata > Lepidosauria > Squamata > Eublepharidae > Eublepharis > Eublepharis macularius. The sequence continues at coordinate 32,760,016 of NC_072799.1, read as the reverse complement.
TCTGAACGGTGGTATATAAATCGAATGTTATTATTAATAGTCTAATTGTAAGGGGTGTTTTTTCAATAGTAATTAGAATGCAGGTGCTGTATTGAGCACAGAGTGATTTACATAGATAGCATCAGGCTGAAAGTAAACTGTTTTTACTGGCACCATATAAAAACATGAGGTTACAATAGGAGAACACAGCAAGACTATTGCTTTCATAACAGAGAGTAGGATTAATGAATGGATAAGGGCAGAAGTTGGTTGATTCCATCTGGTTTGAAACCTGCGGAAATATTTTAATATCAAATGTTGCAGTGAGTTACCGATGCTATCTTTTGAAAGTTCACGCCATTAGCAATACTACAACAGGCCCAAACTCTTTCCCCAGGTTCTCATCTTTTCTTCTGTGTAGCAGTTCAAGGCACAATAGTCCATAACAACACCCCTAAATTTGAGTTTTATGGTTACCAACTTTTCAGTAAGGCTGCCATCTTTGGACTGGGTAATTCCTGGAGATTTGGGGGCAGAGCCTGGAGAAGGTGGATTTGTGGGGAGTGAGTGAGCTCAACAGAGATGTGATGCCATACAGTCTATCTTTCTAAGCTGCCATTTTCTGCAGGGGGACTGATCTATGTAGGCTGGAGATCAGGTATAATTCCTGGAGATTGCCAGGCCCCGCCTGAAGGTTGGCAACCCTACTTTTCAGCCAACCCCTAATGCTGACTTGAACTACAACATACAGAAGAAGAAAAGGCTGGCAATTCAGCTGCTTTTAAAAACACAGCTTAGAGGGCTGCTTGAAAAGCTGATATCCCTGGATGCTGTGCTATGGTATCCTTGCAAAAAAAAAAGTTCATATTTTATTTATTTATAAAAAAAATATCTACACTGCTTTCTACCCAACTTGGGTACAATATGTTGAGGCATTAAGAATATTACACTTCCATTAAAGGGACTGGCCATTTTTTCCTGGCTAGTTGGGTGTCATGTGACTCATGTCTGTGCCCTATCCATGCCATACTTAATGCTGACCTATTGTTTCCGAACCAATGTTTCATGCTATAACTTGATGTCATATTGCCAATGCCATAACTGTTTCCTCTCACAGGCTTATTGAAGCTCCAGGTGCCTTATCTAATGGGCTGTAGAAACTTTCAGTGCTTCTGGCCTTGTATACTGCTCACACCCATGCACTGCTATGCCTCAACTTTGATCTCTTGCTTTCTCAGTGTCTAGACTTGATAGTACAAATATGCAAGATGTTCCCAGGACGAGTTCGCGCCAAAAGTCCTGTTTTACTGTTGGGAGGGGGAAGGGGCAAACGTGTGTGTTAAGAGGAAGGATTTTCCCACAGGTCGCTATTCCTGTCAACCTGTTCTTACTGCTTAGATGCTTACCTTGCTTCTGAGTAATTCTATGGACATATCTGTGGAAATGATCTGATTTCTGAATAAAGCCATTTAACCAAGAGCCTGGATTTTTTGTTGCAATGGTACAGGGATCTTTCTGCCATAGCCTGTCATCCATAGCCTGACATTGGGAACCTTACTAAACTACAGAGCAACCAAAAGACAAAAAAAAAAGATCAGAGTTATTTTTAAAAGACCATAGCAATTTAAAAGCGAGAGGGGAGTGTTTGGTACAGTGATGCCCCTGGAGGTGACAAATATGCTACCTGCCCAGACTCTCTTTTCTTATTTCTTTACAGCTTCCAGAAGGTGCAGCAGAACTAATGAACGTGTGGCTGGGAGCTGCTGAGTGTAATGCAGGTGCCTTAAAATGGAGAAACTGCTTTTTGCCTCCCATTCATCACTTTATCGAGAATTAGCACTACTTGTGAGTCAAGCGAAGAACAGCTCAGCCTTCAAATCCCTTCTTACACACAGAAAGCCAAGTAATTGTTGAGTTTAGCAAATTTATTGAAAAGAAATACCTGTCTCATTAAAGAGAGAGGTTTTGTGAGGGGATTGTAAAGGTTGAGGACAAGATGGCTGCGCAAGGAAGCTGTTGTTCCAGCCTTTGGAGATGCATGGAAGGAGATATAATAGACATGATGATCCCATGAAGCTACCTTAACACTGTGTCAAACCCACTTCTTTTTTCCTTTCTTTAAAAAAGAGGTGCCAGCTTGTGATTTTCACCACCTTAGGGGCCCAAGACTGCTGGCTGAAAGAGGTGCCCATGCTGCAGAAAGATGTGCTGGTCCTGTGGAAAGATGCGCTGGTGTTGCATACTGCCATGTACCCCCAGAAAAAAGCCCCGGTCAAACCATTAGTTTATCAAGGTTGGTACTGTGTATTCTGATTGGCAGGGGCTGTCCAGGGCCCTAAATCTTTCATATCACTTACTACTTGATCCTTTCAGCTGCAGATGCCAGGGACTGGATCTGAGATCTTCTGCGTGTGAAGTAGATGCTCTACGACTGAGCAACAGCCCCTCCCCAGAGATCAGCAAGAAGGCCACAATCACTTTTAGGGTTGTCAGCTCCCCAGCAGGAGATTTCCTTCCCCTGCCTCTGTTTCCTGCTGCCATTCTAAGGAGCAGTTGAAGAAAAAATATAAAAAATGGCCATTCAGCTGATGGCATCTCAGTCCCAGGGAAAACCCGGAAGTGATGGGTTTTCTAGGAATTGCTGGAAACTCTCTGGTTTTACCCAGGTCTCCCTTCCCCTGCCATCTCCTGCTGGTTGCCAGGCACGGCACCCTAGTAACTTTCATATTCCATCTATCACATTGTCATCACACCTTTTTCTCGAAGGATCTCAAAGTATTGCACATGGCTCCTGCTTCCACTTCATCATTGCAACAACCTGCTGACATAGGTCAGGCTGAGAGGCCCAAGGTCATCAGATGCATTTCATGTGAAGCAGGTATTTGAACGCAGGTCTCCCAGGTCTTACTCTGATGCTGTAGCTTCTCACACCAGTTTCCATTCTTCCACAGCTAGCACAATGATGTCACTTCAGGAGGTGACATCACCGTGCTAGCCAGGAGTTTTTGTGCTGTCCATTTGCCCAGGCTGCCTGCTGGTGGTAGGCGATCGCCGGGTGGCTTGACACCTTCTGCTGATTGGTGATCAACAGGCAGAGGGGCAAATCACCTGGAATTTGCTCACCACCAGCGGGCACCTGGTAACCCTAACCGAGGTCCTGTATCCTCTCTGAAAAACAGAAGAGTATGACCCTTCCCATGCCTTGTTACCACACATCTTAAGGATGTGCCTGTCCTCAATTTGTTAAAGCAATGTGGGATTTTCAACTTTCAAAGTGTTTCTACTTGCATCTCTTATCTCAAAGCATTTCTCTGGTATGTTTTCAGTGGAATCTTGCTGTAATCTGAACTTGAATATGATAGAAATGAAGCTGGTAAAGAAGCAGGCAATAAAGCCGATGGTACAAGTAGGATTTTTTAAAATTACTATTCAGATTAAAATTCCCTATGTCTTTTGCCAAGAAGGCTTTTGGGGGATGGGGGTGGGAACCTACAACTAAATATAACACACGGTTATAAACACTGTGTTCCGATAATTAAAAACTAATTTATGAAAGTTATATAATAGACAAAATATGAAATTGTATTCAATAGCAAATTGTACAGTTATAAAACAGTTAAAAAACAACTACTTGAAAAAGCAAGTTTTTAGAACAGCAAGTGCCTGGTCTATCATTTGGATTGTTTAAAGAGAGGAGAACAAAAATTTCACTTGAATGTGTAAGAGACAAGATAATGAACCTGTAACAAGCAAGTTCTTCTGGCTCAACATAAAAGAAGGCTTTTTAAATTTTCTATTAAAGCAAATATTATTAGCCTCTTTCATCTTTCGATGTTCTTTCAATGAGAATGCAAGTGCAGTAACGATGATTTGGTGAGAGAAGCTGCTTGATATATGTCTCAGTACAGGATGATGCAATCCTTTTATGTTATGCAGGCTATCGCTTGTGTTAAAGTTCTAATGCTACAAAGATTCCCTCGGGATTACACATTGCAGTAATTTGTTACTGCAGAAGAGATCTAATTATTTCCTAACTAGGTATTCTCATGACAGTTCCCAGAGTTTATGAACATGTTATTAATTCTTAGGAGAGTTCTTACTAGATCTTAAACAGTCCTTAACTATTTTTATTAATCTCACACATTTTGTTCATGTTAAATTGTATGTATGCCCTCTAGTTCTCTAGTTTCTAAAAGCCCATTGAATTCAGCTTCACAAGCTTCACGCTGAGTCTCAACAAATCACTCCAGCTCTAAATCTTCCCAGAGGATCTCCATGATTCCTCAAATTTTAAATCCCACTGGGACTCAGGGAGTATGAGGCTTGTTTCAGTGCAATATAAACAGAGAGAGAAAGCCCAAGGAATTTGTAAAAGGAAAAAAGCCAAGGTGTCCCCCTTCCCATAAATCAGTGTGGTGGCAGCTAGGTTTAGCCTGAAGGGATGGTGAGATTAAATGGTGCCAGGGGGCGAGCCTTTAACCTCACCTGTGGCAACTCCTCTGAGAGGCAGTACTGAGTGCCAGGCTACACTCACAGAGAAGGTTATTATAAGGCCTAACCTTGTCATACAAGGATTCAATCTATCTTACTTTATTTCTACAGGCATCGGCCTGTGATGTATGCCTAGGTGTGAATTGGCTTATATCACCCAAATAATAATGATTGCATCCACACAGAGAATGTATGCTGCCTGACTCTCAAACAGGACCAGTTTTTTTAAAAATCATCCACACAATGCCATCTTCCGTCCATACTCCTGTGGCCTTCTGTAGTTTCCCATGTTTTCCACAATCGTTCTGGAAACATCCGTCAAACCAGATTTCCCCACAATGTGGGCAGAGAGGTGCAGATTTATGGACCTGTCCACCCACATCAGTTGCCATTTCCCCTCTTTATCCCCACACACCCATCATCCCCCGTTGCCAATCACAGAATTTTTGCCCGCTTATTTTAAAAAAACAGTAGAAGATAACGGTATACTTCAACACTACAGGAAAATATCTTCCACTTATTTTGATAAAGGAAGATCTGCTGATAGGAGAAAGACAGGATAAGGAGGAAAGAAAGAGAACCACCGCTGTGTAGACACACCACTGCAAATGCCCATGAGGCCACAAAATAAGGGAATTGTCCCCATCTGGACACAGCCAAGTGCTCCAGAAAAAGGCAGCAGACCAGTGCAAGTTCAAATTGAGTACAACAGTTCAGCTATAGTAAGTGTGCAAGAAAAGAATTCATGCTAGAGAGCAACACAAGGAAAAGCAAAGGAATTATCAATCTCACACCTATGCTGGCTAGATCTTATGCCCCGCCCCCAATCATTTGTTAGTCTTTACGGTGCCATCAACCTTTGAACATTTTGCTGCAACGGATTTGACTTAAGGTTCCTGTATGCTCCCAGGCATATAAGAGACCCTACTGTCCTTATCACCTGTCTTTGCAAATCTTTACAGTTCATTTTCCAAAGTCATAATAAACTGGGTTTATAATCCCTGTGTTCTAAATTGAGAGCTACTGTCAAGCTATCAAACCCTCGTATGTAGACATTCTTCAATAATCCAGGATAAATTGGGGCTGGTTGTCACCTCGTGGTGTTTGTCAAAACCACTCTGAAAATGCTTACTCTTTATTATCTACTCATTCTGAACTGTTGGACCTGCACAGGCAAGCAGATGAAGGGAGGGGCTAGACACGCCAGTAACAGGAGCCATGTCACTTTGAAAAGTGCGCTCATCCGGTCACATGTAATGTCTTGTCTTGTGGTTCACCCTCAAGTTTTGCTAATTTGAAATGGGAAGGGCTGCACAGAGTGCTAACTGGTTGGACACATGTGACAGTATGTCTTGCCTTTGATGGACAGGTAATGAAGAGAGCCAATGCAATATGTTAACAGGACACAACTTTATTAAATACAGAAAAGTATCTTTAATAAGGAGCATAAATTACAACAATTCCACTCCTGTACTGGGCATAAAGCTACCAAATGGGATGCAGAGGATTCAGGCCTCCTCTATATAACCACTCCTAAAACCAGGACAATTTCACTCTAGATACAAAATGCTACTCCTTACCAAACTTTGATGTATGAGGAAAGTGTGCCAGAACCTTTCTCTCTAGCTGTGAGGTGTTTGGGTCCTAGATCAGCACAGCGAAATGGGTGTTCCCATCCCATTTCCTGAAAAGACTTTAGGCCTGAGATCCTGGTCTGAAGAACTTCCCCTTCCCCTTTGAATTGATGCCAGGGAGGGAGGGCAGCAGACTTAGTGCTTCTAACTGCTTTACCCACACTGCAGTTGCCAGTTGTGTCCAGGTACCCTCTCAACATCAGCTAAGACTCTAGAAGTCCCTGCTTTGACCTGCAGAGTTAAGTAGGTAGGAGAAAGGGCGGGGGGGGGGGGGAAGCCCTAACAAGGTCAATCTGGTTAATGAGGTTTAGAACTCTTACTTGGCTCCAGAAAGGTGACTGTCCATAAGCCCACTATATAGAGTTGGGAGGGAAGGTGAGTGATGCTTCTGCAGAAAGAGGTTGGGAGCTGGGAAATGGCTGCTTAAATAGATGTCTCTAGCCCCTCTCCTATTGGCTGCTGCAAAAGCAGCTTCATCCAAGAATCTATTGCCCACCCCATGCAGTGCCTCCATATAACCCTCCCAGAAATGGCATCCTCTCTCTTCCCAAAGCAGTTGTTCAGTTTAAAAATAAACTATTTACATTTTTAAAAAGAAGAATCAGATGCTGAATTAATGTTTAAATGTACCAGTGATGGTCTTAGCCACTGGGGAATCAGGGCAGCTACCTAAGGCTCCATGATGGAGGGGGGTGCCAAACCAGCTACAAACACCCCCTGGATGAAGAGCAAGCTCCCACTCATGCCCGCTCTGTCTAGGGCCAAGGAAGCCAGCTTCCAGGGGGCGGGTGGTGGTGGCTCTCACTGGCCTTGCATAAGGGATGGACCACACGTCATGGGGGGCTGGTGGGGGGTAGTGATTCTGGAGCCCCATCACCACAAAGATTGCCTCTGAAATGTATAATAATAAAAACTATGCTTTGAACAAGCATAGCAACTAGTAGGCTGGTTTAAAGTGCAGTGTGTTTGTTTTGATTTAATTGTTCGAGCATGCTTTAGACATGCCCTGTGCAATTTTAAATAATCCAGATACATTTTAAATTCAGTAAGTAGCAATTAAATCCAGTGAGATTAACATCATTTTTTTTTAGTAAATATTTTAAGGATTGGACCGTTAAAGTGATAAAGGCAGCTAAATGTTATGAGGAAACAACCTGAAAACAGGACCTACAAGCTTGTTTAGCTGGATTGGTAGAATTCACTCTGGTTTGGCTGCATGGAGTAAACTGGCTTCGTTCCAAATAATCTCGTTTAACTGGTTTGCGGATTGCTTTGCAACCTTAGCCCCTGGGGAAGCTGTGTACCGTGGTGAGAAAGTAATACACTAGCAAGTTGTTTGCTACTCAGTTGGAAGGCGGGACATAATAAGAAAAGTGCCAGAATTTGCAATTAGGTTTGCTTACTGTCAGGAAAGGGAGTGGGAAGACATAAGCACGTTTCTGTCCCCTTAATAGGAAGGCGGCTGTCCAAAAATCAGCCTATGAAGCGCTTTCTGGCGCGGAGTTAAACACGACGCGCCGCTAATTGCTGCAGATCACTTCAGAGGAGCAACTTGGCAATCTCCCCTACAGTCTACCTAGGCGGTCTGCTTTGCAAGCGATTCTCACAAGGGCGGAGTGCATGCGTGAAAGCTAGTTCGGAGCTGCAAGCTTAAGCAAATTTATTTGGAAACAAATCCCACAGGAGCCCATGGGGTTTACCGCCGGGATCAAGCTGCGAAAAACTCATTGCCTAAGCACATGGCCTCTGACGATTCGCTCGGGTGACGTCCCCGCCACAGGGGCCGGTGCAGCGGCCGAGCATCCAGCCCGCCTCTCGCCGGCGCCGCGCCGCTTTCCCATGCACGCGCCCGAGTGTGACGTCACTTCATTCATACCTAGATGTGCCGAACAGTCGAGACGCCGGGAGCGCGGGAACAAAGGGGCGGGCAGGTGGGTCGTCGCGCTTCGCTCCTCTAGCTACAAATGCAGCCGAACGGGTCGTGTTGGTTGCTAACCACATGCCAGGAGCAGGGCGACCTCTGCCAGCGCTAAATGCAGGTCTCTGTTCTTACTTATGTTTCCGCAGCGGGCTTTCGGTGTCAGCACAGACCGCCGAAGAGTGCCTCTCCCCCCCCGCCCCCTCGCAGATCTCGGTGGTGCAATCCATTTTTGACATTCCGCAAGGAAACCTGTCGGGCTTCCTCAGCTACAGGGGACGAGGTCGCTGCTTGGTTTAAAGTCTGACTCTTTTTAATGGACTTGAATGTAATTCTCATCTTTGGAGGGGTGGGGTGGGGTGGGGGGAGAAAAACAAAGGACAAGATCTGGGCAGAGTTTTCAGCGGGTGAGAAATGTAGTACAATCCTATGTAATCGGTACTCTTTAAGTCCCATTGCCTTTAATGGGATTTACTTCCTGGTAAGCATGTGTAGGGCAGTATCCTTAGTATCTCTCTCACTGAAATCAATGGATTGGAATTACTTAATTTTGAATGAATGATGTCCAGCAAAGATAAGGGCTTTTTTTAAAGAAGAAGAAAGGCAAGCAAAACGTGACAATGTTGTACAGGAACATTAAAAAGTAAATAATCTGTAACATTAAAAAAGAAATAGTAAAAAGAAGTTACTGTTAACAATTATCCATTCAAACAAAAGAAACTGTGGAAATATCTTTCTAAAGTCTGTTACAATTATTCTGTGCAGTAACATTCACTGAAAACATTAAGCAAGAAAAAGACTTATAAATACACACATGCAAATGTGAATATTGGTTGTTTGCGAAACTGAATTTTGCAGTTGCTTTGTTAATGCAATTTCAACGGAAAGGATGGTTTGGACTCTGCCAGGGGCCAGCTAACAGGCTGCATCATCTCCTACCCTGAAACACTACCATGGGAGAGAGAAGGCCTACCCAGGCTGGCCAGAGAACAGCTTTCTTCATCTGTCTCCCAGAAAGAACTCTGAAGGTTACTGTCACTTGGTTGTTGTCATTACAGGATTGAAGGCCATTGAATAGATGCACTGCCTGTATCCCAGCACCTCCAAGGGAAGATCAGCTTGGATGCCATTGGATGATAATCCCACTCTTTCACTCTACGTTGGTCAGACTGATCTTCCTCCTCCACCTTTTCCCATTCTCTCTTATAAGGCTGTAAACATCAGGAATCTCTCTTCTAGTATGGTTAGATGAGTAACCATGTTGGTCTGCAGTAGGACAGCTGGATTGGAGTCCAGTGGTACCTTGGAGACCAACACGATTTTCAGGTATGAGCTGTCCAGATTCAGCTCCCTTTTTCAGACAGCTCCCTTCTTCGGAAGAGCAAGAATCCAGTAGCGCCTATAAGATTAACAAAATCTGTGATATGGTATGAGCTTTTGTGAGTCAGCTCCCTTCTTCATACAGACTGAGAATCTTGTTGGTCTCTAAGGCACCTGTGGACTCACATCCTGCTGTTCTTCTAGTATGGTGCTTGCTGTCTGCAATTTGAGGGCCAATATTAAAAAATATTTTAAGAGCATAAGAAGAGCCCTGTTGGATTGAACTAGGGGTCCTAGTCCAACATTCTGTTTCACATAGTGCCCAAACCAGGTACCCCAGAGGTCCAACACAGAGCATAAAGATCAAGGCCTTTCTCTGATACTGCTTCCTAACTGGCATTTCAGACGGCTGCCGTCTCAGACTACAGAGATTTCCTTTGGTCACCATGGCTAGTACCCACTGACAGATCTGTCCTCCATAAATCGGCCTGATTCCTTCTCAAAGTCATTAATGTTTGCAGTGATCACTACATCCAGTGGCAGTGAATTCCACAACCGAATCACTCATCGAGTGAAGAAGTATTTCCCTTTGTCTGTCCTGAATCTGTTGCTCATCAACTTCGTTGGGATGCCCCGGAGCGCTAACATTTTATCCGTTTCATTAATTCATTATAGTTAGTAATATAATATTAAAACATTGTCTAATATATTATCATGGCCCCCTTAGCTGCCATTTTTCTAGAGTCCCAGGTTCTTCAGCCTTGCCCCACAGAAAAGGCACTCCCACTCCTTAATCATCTTTTCTGTACCTTTCCCAGCTCTGCAATCACCTTTTTGAGATGTGCCAACTAGGACAGTTGGTGGTTTGTGTACAAAAGAATGGCCTTGGTGAGCCACCTCCATCCATCCCAGTATGCTATAGATGCTCAGATGCCTCTGGATGCTCCCAAGCAGGGCATGAAGGCCCTCCCTCCTAATCTGCTCCTCTGTACATTGGAGTTCAACACTCCTGCTTTAAGAAAATGTGCATGGAGGTAATTCTTCCAGAGTCATAGCTTGGTCTGAACAAGATGATTTACAGTTCCATCACAGGAATGCTTTCCAGGGAGTGAGCTACCACCCTCAGACTTCGGTAGGATTCTGCATAGACCTGCTTCGCAGCGAGTCCATTGTTAGACTGCAATCCTAACAATACCTTCCTAAGAGTAAACTTTTAATCCGGCTCCTGCAATGAGAAGGAATTCTTCATACTCAACCATGCCTAACAGTTTAACAAGTTTAGTCAAAGATTAATAGTCTACTATGAGTGGGGTTGCCAGTGTTTCAACTGGTCCCTCTCACTGTCCCTTGAATATCAATTCAATCTCCAAGCAATTGTCAGGTAATGTTATTTAACTTCATGCCGTGAAAAACATCAGTAGCCCTTGTTTATTAATTTAATACCGGCTCAAGGGACAGAGCAGAAAGAAAAAGCAAACCAGGTGGCATCACACTAAATGCAGAATAGGACTAGAAATAAATTATAGATTTCAGATTAAGTAAATTGTCATAACTAGAATGAAAATTCCTAGTGCGAGGCTGCTTTAACTGAGATAATATTACCCCTACCCTACAATTAGTTGGTTACCTGTTCGTTCCTGACGAATCTCAAGATGGGCGATGCAACACTTTGATATTCTTGCCCAATATTATCTCCAGCAATAATTGACATTTGTATACATAGGGTCACTAAACTGTTTATCATTTATAACCCAACTTTCTCCCCTGCAGAGACCCAAAGCAGCTTACCTCATTCACCTTCATTTTATCATCACAACAACCCTGTAAGGTAGGTCATGCCAAGAGGGTGTGATTGGCCCAAGGTCACCCAACCAATTTCTATGGCCCAGTAGGGATTCAAACCAGGCTCTCCCAGATCTTAGTCTGACACATCACACTGACAAACAAAATATGAATGGATAGCTATTAACATATTTCAGACATGGTACATGATGAACAATGAACAACTTCACTGTTGTATAATCCTGTTGTTTTTTTAAAGACAAGGTAGAAGTCCCCCCCCCCCCATCAACTTAAGAAAATTTGGAGCAATAATTGATCTAGTACCATTTATGGGTTAAATGATCTGGAGTCAGATAACTAATTAATAGAAAAAGGAAAACTTTAGCCACAAATATGTACTGGAAAAGTGGCTAAAATTATTGATTGGGCAGTTAGGATGCTTAAAACTAACCGAAGTAAACTTGGGGATACACCGTGAAATCTGTTTCAGTTGGGTAGCCATGTTGGTCTGTAGTAGAAGAGGAAGATTTGGGTCCAGGAACACCCTTAAGACCAACTAGATTTTCAGGGTATGAGCTTAAAGCTCCCTGCGTCAGATCCCAGATATCTGATGAAGGGAGCTCTGCCTCACCAAAGCTCATACTCTGGAACTCCAGTTGGTCTTTAAGGTGCTATTAGGCCCAAATCTTACTGTGATTGTTATTGATCCTGAGACCCCAACCAGAAGATGATACTTATTCCAGACCAGAAGTACTTGTGAACACTTTAGTGCAGCAAGATCTACAGCAAGGTGACACAGAAGTCTCACTGGAGTTCAATTACTCCCTGCCAGGTGCATCTAAATGCCAATATGTAATAAGCAACTGCATTTTTAAACTTTATTTCCAGAGCATATAACGTGAAACAAGGTTGAGAGGAGATGGGGGAAAGATGGGTCCCCACCATACTGTGGTTAGTTCGTATTTTCTCCTTATAGCCTTACAATGACACCATTCTTTTTTTTAAAAAAAAAACCTGCTGCTTTTGTCCAGGGCAGAGGCCAAGTCTAGGGAAATAATCCAAATGACAAAAACGACTGAAACCAGCTTCTCGATTTGTGACGAACAGCACTTTGTTCTTGGTGGGATTTACCATTCGAATTTGCAAACGTTGGGCTAAATCCGTTAGCAGTTTTCCCGGGGGAGGGGCGGCATCCTCTCGTTCAGCATCAGGAGGAAGGCGAGCGTGAAAAAACGGTTGCGAGGGCCGTCGGGCGGGTGATTTCGTTCCGACTGTTGCCAGTGCCTCCCCTCCCCGGTTGGAGAGCTGCCTGGCTAGGAAAGGAATGAATGAGCTGAGAGAAGCGAGGGAGGGAGCGGCACTAAGACCGCCTCGGCTGGGTTTCCGCCTAGGGTGGATTGCAGAAGCAGAGAGGAGGAGGAGATCTCCAGACACGAGAGGAGGTTATAGGAAGCGGCGAAAAAGCAATGCTCCATCAAGGCTATAGCTGAGAGAGCGAGGCAGGAGAAGGCGAAGCGATCCCCGGCCCAGAGGCGTTCCGAAAAGGGTCCCCGGCAGACGGCAGAGGAAAAGCGGTTCTCCCCAAGACCGGTCCAATGAACATGTCAGTGTTGACTCTGCAAGAATACGAATTCGAGAAGCAGTTCAACGAGAACGAGGCGATTCAATGGATGCAGGAGAACTGGTAGGTGGCGGCGGCTAGCGCGGGACTCGCCCGGTTGGGTGCGCAAACGTCTGGCGCTGGAGGACGAGCCCTTTCTCCCCTCTCGGATGGTGTGGGGAGAGCAGAGCGCGGGGTGCGTGGAGCCAGGCTGGGGCGAGCCGTGCGTCTGCGTGCGTGCGCCGCGAGCATGTGTGTGCGCGCACACGGTATGGGGCTACGCATCGCATCCGCGCTTTCTCGGAACGGGCCGGTCCGGTATTGGAGAACCTGGTGGGTGAAACGGATGTCTGCGGCGAGGGAGCGGGGCTCGGGCTCCGCAGTTGGTTTCAGAGTCAAATTATATAATACGGAACGCCTTGCGAATCATTTCTTGCTGCAAGAGAATCCAACCGGCTTCCTCCACTCATCCCGTAATTGTACGCGGGGGTCTCCGATTCCACCCTTCCTTTCACCAGCGCTTAAGCAGGCCCCGTCCCCAACTAGCACAAGGTGGGGCGGGCCAGACCACTTCCAGGCCTGCCCGCCCCCAATGCAAAGACCGCTTTGTTGCTCTGCTGCATCTCTGTTGCTATTCGCTTTCGCTCGAGGCAATTCGGCGACTCTCTTACGGGTCTCTCTCACGATCGCTTGGAATGAGGAGGGATAATCGCGTCAGGGCTTGGTTGTTGCTTGGCGGCGGAGAGGCCGGGAAGTTGGGAGAGCCCAAGCGGTGGTGCGGAAGACAGCCGGGACGCACAGTAAGCAGCGCTCGGGAAGAACACTTGCATTTTACACACGTCCCTTATTGCTTCCGCTGATACAGCGAGACGCCGATGTGATTCTGCATCAGGAGCCCCATCTGATCGCTATAGACGATCTCTGTTCTAGCAGACTGGTGTGTGCCTTTGATTGCCCAAATTTCGGCGCCCTGGCTCGCCTGAGATGCCCCCGTGAGAATGACGATGTGCATCTCGGGGAAGGGGTTCCGTCTTTCCAGATGCTGGTTGGCAGCATCCCTCCGTAAGCCCATCACGAGCCTGCTTGCGCCTGCCTTTCCCCCCAAGCACGCCCTTCCCGACTCACGGAGAGGGCGCGAAAGGAGGCGAAGCTCTCGGAGTTCTGCGCCCCGGCACCTATCGGGATGGAAGCCAGGCGCAAGGCAAGGCCTTGGCCTCCTGAACGCAAACGGGGATTAAGGGCTTCGGGGCCGAGAGTAGCGCCGTGGGGGGAGCGGTGCAGGGCGCGTTGCACGGGGTGAGAAACTCCTCTTTGCCCTGTTAAAGCAGAGGATGAAGCCGATAGGGGCTGCGTGGTGCCGCTTGTCTTCCGGGCCCGCTGGTACTGCGCGGCGGCCGCCATCCTCCGCTCTCCCTCGCGCGAACACGTGCTCGCTCCTCGCCCGGCCAGGTTCAAACCTTCCAGCCGGCTTTCTCCTCCTCCCCCGCCCGCCGGCCGATCTGCCTAGGCGGGCCTTAGCGTGCCGGAGCCGCCCCTCGCTTTCCCAGCCGCGCCGCTTTCTCCTTTCAGGAGCGTGGGGTGAGGTGCCCGGGCCCAATCGCAGAGGCACCGAGCAGAAGGCGGCGGCCAGGACGGACCACGCGCTGGTCACCGTCGCGGGGGGAGGATTGCATCACTGTGCTCCGAGCCTTTGGACATCAGGCCATCCGGCGCTGCCCGGCTGATCCTTGGCCCACCTGGCTCCGAGCTGACAGATTAGTAGTCTGGAGCTCATCCTTCCCAGGAGTGTGCCAGCTGGCCAGGAGAGAGAAACCCTGGCCAGACGTGCACTTGTTCCTTTTAATAAGAGACAGGAGAAATGAGCGAGTGAAAGGAATTGCAAGGTTTGGGTCCAGTAGCACCCGAAAGATAGACTGGATTTCCCGAATCTTGCTCTTCTTCTTCAGACCAATAGGGCTACCCACCTTAAGCTACGTTCATGAAAGAACTGTTATCGCTTCATGATTGCATTGGCTAAGACTTGGGCTGCAGGGCCAGTTCCTTTAGTTAATGGAAATAACTGTTCAACATGTTGCCCTACAGATTTTGGAAAAATAACGTTTTAAAATTCTAAACCCTGTCTCAAAACCTGATGCTCCCTGTATCTCCACATTCGCTACCGTCCCCCCTACAACCCTTTTGCAGGTGCTGGGAAGGAAACACTGATCTGGGATTTCTCCTGTGTCTCCTGCTTGTTTTATCAGGAAGCAAAGACGCCAAGCACATCAGCAGGCCTGCATGACTTGGAGCCCTACAAGCCTGTAAAGCTTCTCCCTTCTCCCGTCTTGCCCTCCTCTCCGCTCCCTCTACTCTTCTCCCCCAATAGTGCTGCTTGTGATCCATAGACAAGGGAAGCAGCCCCTGCTGCTGTAGGTGCCACTGCCGGAAGGGAGGCGAAATGTTTCCTCCCTCCTTGGGTAAACACAGCAATAAAGTGGGAACAGAAAACGCAGCCCATTCTCTTACTTGTATTCTTACTTGCGACTTGCCACACTAAGAGTGGCTATGCCTAAGCGAGAGCTGGTCTGAACCACCTCACATTCTTTCTTATAGAGAGATGGTGTGGTGTAGTGGTTAGAGTGTTGGAGTAGGATTGGAGAGACCCAGGTTGGAAGGTGCCACTGCCATAGAAGCTGGCTGGATGGCCTTGAGCTCATCATAAACTCTTAACCTACCTGACAGGATTGTTGTGAGGATAAAATGGAGAAGAGAACAATGTAAGTAGCTTTGGATCCCTGTTGGAGAGAAAGGTGGGGTATAATGATGTAAATAAGTATTCTCTTATACTTGTGCCGGAGAGTGAAAGGGTCTCGTATATCATACAGTGGCCCTTAGTTCTCCCATGGTGCTGTCAAGTCATGTCAGACTTATGGCAACCCCTCTGGGGTTTTCAAGGGAAGAGACTAATAGAGGTGGTTTGCCATTGCCTGCTTCTCCAACCCTGGTCTTTCTTGGAGGTCACCCATCCAATTACTAACCAAGGCCGACCTTGCTTAGCTTCCGTGACCTGACGAAATTGGGCTTGCCTGGGCTGTCCAGGGCAGGGCTAGTTCTCCTTTATGTATAAGAATTCCAACACATCTGGCGATACTGCCCTTCCCTTGTTCCCTCCCTGACCCTTCTCAGCCCTTTCTTGGTAACATGGGAGGATCTGGGGTTCAGACCTGCTTGGGAGTAGCACACTGTCTTGGAAACAGCTTTCCCCTCCTCCTAGATGTGTGTGTGCTAACTGTAGCTGGTTAGGGGAAGGAAGACCACTCTCTGTTTCAGCCCTGAGGCTAAGCCCTGGTTCAAATGAAGACCTGATTGCCCCTATTCTGACTCCCCACCCACTGCGCTCTTAGCTCTTGTGCTGCACCGCATACCAGCATCTAGGTCCCTGTTCTGCATGACCATCCAGTCCTCAGGCTGAAAATGATTTAGAGCCGGGCAGAAGCTGTTTTGCAGCTTTTCTAGTGGTATGCAGTTTTCTGTAGGATCCTCTGATGAACTTGAGTGGAGAATTGCCATTCCTTGTGGCCGCTTTTCTCATGTTAATCCAATAGCACAGGGAGCCTCTTCCCTATTTGTGAGAAGGCGTGTTGTGGGACCAGTCAGGTAGCTCTCTCCCAGCCAGTTGTTGATTGGGCAAAAGAGCCACCCAAATTGGCCCCACTCTCCTTGATGTGCTGTATAGATGCTGACAACAGCAGCTTAGGATTTTACCCCAGGTGCCCACGTTGCTGAGCAGTCATGGAAAAGGCTCAGGTATCTGCCTTCCCATGTGGTTATAAAGATCAGGCAACAGTCTTCAAAGTGGCTACTGTATGGCTTCCAGTAATATAGCCTGACACATTGTAATGGAGTCACATAAAGTGGTATGTCTGTGGTTTCTGACAGTGTAGTTCAGCACAGCTGTCTGCTTCATTTATAAATTGCTGCGCCCTAAATCTAGTGCATAGCAGTAGGGGCTGACTTTTTCTAATGGTCAGAGACATCATAGCTTTAATGGCTGCATAACTGCAATCTAAACGGGCCATGGTTTTCCAGTGCTCAGTTGCCTGTAGTCCAGCTGTTCAATGGCCAGAGTTCCTGGCCATAAAAAGGTAGTGACTCTAAGTAGGACAAAGGCTTCTACCATAAAAGCCTGCCCCCACTACCATTCAATCTAAAACAGATGTCAGTTGACTTAGATGGGAGTAACTGTGCATAGGATCGTACTGTTAAGTGTCTTAAGTCTGAGTATTGAGCGTGTTACTTAGTTAATGTATTTTTTATCTCAAACTGGAAGGGGAATTTCAGAGGATTTTGTTTTGCTTATTTTTGGTCAGTTTTGTTGTTATTTCTTCTTTGGAAATTAAAATTTAAATTGCCCGGAATGTAATCTTGATAATTCTCAGGTCCAGTCCAATGATAACTCTCTCATAAGGAGAGGGCTTCTTCTCTGGAGCCTGCCGGTAGATAGCAGGGGACAACTGTTCTGTTGTTGAGCAGGCTTAAGTTCCATCTTCCAAAAAGTCAGATACCAGCAACTTTTAGCTGAAATGAAGAACCGAACCCAGGGCTGTCATAGTTTATATCCAGGTCACCAGCCTTCTCTTTAATGAAAGCTGCTTCTGAGTAATTTATTTAATAACTTCACCAAATGTTTTTAATTGTTCTTAATTGTGTTTATGTATTTATGCTGTAAATCCACTCTGAGCCTGCAGGGAGAGTGGACTATAAATTCAATTAATTAATTAATTAATTAATTAATTAATTCTCCTTTCTCCCCAAAGCAGCTTACATCGTTCTCCTCCCCTCCGTTTTATCCTCATAACAACCCTCGTGAGGTAGGTTAGGCCGTAAGTGTGTTACTGGCCCAAAGTCACCCAGCAAGCTTCCATGGCAGAGGCCATATAGAAGCATCCTTCATGCCCCACCTCCTTTTATTTCCAAACACCCACCCTCTCTCCCTCAGGCACAAGCTTATCTTACCAGAACAAAATCTACAAAGATACATGAAAATATGCTGATGTGTTTCTCTTTCCCAAGCCCAACATGTTACCAAGTTTTGTTCTGGCTTAGCACCAGAAAGGAAGCTATCAGCTAAGCAGCACAGAGAAAAATCCTATGAAATAAAAAAAGCATGGAGACTCATGCTTTACAGTCTTGAAAGTGTCCTGGCTTTATTAACCAAACTGGAAGACATTGTAAGACAGTTAGGTAAAACTTCGTAGATTTTGTTCTGGTAAGATAAGCTTGTGCCTGAGGGAGAGAGGGTGGGTGTTTGAAAATAAAAGGAGGCGGGGCATGAAGGATGCTTCTACATGGCAGTTGGACAATAAGGCACAGGAAAAATCAAGGATGTAGTCCTCTTTTAGCAGGAGCTACTCAGGCATGGCATTCTACTTCAGCTGAGATACGTCTTTGATCAAACTCTGCTGCCTCAATCGTTTCTCGACATCTTTGTATCTGTATTCACACAACCCCTTCCGGGCAGAATGGTGCTGTCTCTGGTTTTTGTTAGTATCATTTACCCTCCTCAGCTCTCTACTACTATTTCTTCCTTATGCATTTGCATTTTTGTTTTTCTTTCCCATATGGAATGTCATTCAGTTCTTCCTCTTCTGTATGGTGCGTACTGTTGTTTTCCTATAGTTGTCAGGGCTGTACCCTGTTCCGTTTGTGTATTTAAATATTTGTAGCCTGAGAGACCCAAAGCAGCTCACAACAGCTAGAGGTAAATAAAAAGAAGCCGACAAGAAGCAAGGCTGCTGCTCCAGAATTTCATGTAACAACAAACAGGGCTTCCCCTGGGTGGACCACAGTCAAGAACAGCAAAAAAACCGGAGGAGAAAAAATATTTTTAACTCACAATTTGAAACAGAGTATATATTAGTCATGCAAGGTAAGAACCTACTAATGGTGTATTCAGTAAGTGTATCATCTACATCTACAATCCTATGTAGGATTTTCTCCACGTCGCAATGGGTCATGTAGCAGGCAAGTTTGGAATGTGACACCATAAGGTGGTTGCCCCTGAGGAAGTCTCCAAGGACGAAGAACTAAAGAGATAAAGTGCCGGCTGTGGTTCCGGGCATAATCTACAAAAAGAAAAGATATAAGAGAAGAAAACAATTATATCAGAAGTCTTTGTATAACATCTTTAAGGCTTACCTGTTTTGTTTCCATCTGCCTGTACACCCTTGAATCCCCAGCGTGGGGACTCTGTGTTATGAATTCATGATGTATATGTGTAATTAATGTGAAATGTAGATGATACACTTACTGAATACACCATTAGTAGGTTCTTACCTTGCATGACTAATATATATTCTGTTTCAAATTGTGAGTTAAAAATATTTTTTCTCCGGTTTTTTTGCTCCAGAATATCATAGCTGGCTTGTTCAAACAAACTAGCTGTGAGCCACGGGCTGAGTCCCAGGGCCCAAAGCCCATTAACTTTTAGGCATTTCAAGTTTCTAGCCATTTTGGCCTGTATAACCTAAGGAAAGGAACAGCTAGTACAGTCCTAAGCAGAGTTACACACTTCTAACAGGGCAATCCTATGGTAAGTTATCCCATCTAAGCCCATTGAAGTAAATGCGCTTAGACTGGAGTAACTCTCCACAGGATTGCAGTGTATGGTTCACTTAAAGTCAATGGGCTTAGGTAGGTAATATCTCTTCTTGTGACTGCACTATAAATCTTCAAGGTAACTTCAAGCCACTTTCCAACTGTGTTTTAAAACAAAGTTAATTTGTTGCAGTACCTTTCAAATCTGACAAGGCGTGTTTGGTTATCATTATACAGTGTTCTTGTTATTGAATTTGATATATTAATTGAAAATGATGACATTAGATATTGAAGCACCTGACTGAAAGTACCATTACTATGCTATAGTTAAATATCACATTCCATTCAGTATCATGTGCAGACATAAACATTGTAATAATTATGAAGGTGGAACAGCAAGTAGATTAAATTATCATGAGACGTTATGGTCTAAGCGCATGCTTCGGAGTTATAACTATGCATTTTTAGTTAGGCCATTCTGTTTATTGAGTGGCCTTGCAGGAATCTTGTATCTGCCTCTGTTTCTCTGGTTGTAATACGAGGATGCGAATGCCTGTCCCAAAGAGGATAATTAATCCTTTTAATATTTTTGGAATGTGCTGTGAACATGGTAAATGCAGAATGTGGTGTGTTGTATTAATAATGAGAAACAGCAGTCATCATTATAAAAACCCTTGGGTGCCTTAATTTGTCGCAAAAGTTTACCTGCTGGGATTTCAGTAATGGTAAACTCACATCTAATTCACAAGAGAAATCCTTACTTAGCACTTCTCCCTGCCGTCTTCAGATGCTGAGTCAGTTGCTTGTTGGCTTCAGAAGGTTGGATGGGACCAACTCCTCCACTGTTGAAAAGGGGAGGAGACGGTCCCCTTTGACCACCACCAAAACTGTGATGGGGATCATGGGATCCGCATGAAGAAACACAATGTGGGACACAGGCTCTAGGAAGCAGGGGAGTTGGTCATGAGGTTGCAAAAATAAACCCAAACCTGACTGGATCCAACCAACAATTCTGTTAGATTCTAAAAATGGCTATCTTCCTTTTCTATCAGCTGTTTCAGCCCCCATGGTGGTTTGAAATGAGGAAACACTAATGTTAGAACACTGTAGAAAATGGAATAGAGAGTCTAGAATTGTTCCCTACATTTCTTGAATGTACTAGGAATGTTTTTCTTATTTAAAGGCACTCAGTTTGTTAATATGGGAGATCCATTTGGCTACTGGACAACTAATTTCCCCAGTATTCCAGGGATGAGTACCAACTGCGCAAGCTGGATGTTTGGAGTTTGCTTCTCCCTTTTGGATTTTGCTTTCCTCATTGTTAGAGAAACAAATTCTTGAATCTTTCTTTTATGCCATTTTCTATGTATTTGCACCAAATCAAGTGAAGGATTTTAAAAATCCTGCTTCTTTTTTTGCAGCCAGCTTCTGCCTTGTCATGGGGGCTACATCGTTTTCCACGTTGTGGTTGGAGACCTGTCAAAGTAAACCATTCTCTCCCACACACAAAAGCAGTTCACTAACAAAGGACTAAGCTATTATTTCAAAATCGTTCTTCCAGTTGGCGTATCAGTATCTGGAAGGACAGATTGTATTGCTTCGGGAACTGGAGCTGGCCTATAGGACCTGCCAGCTGCCTCATTGCTGGAATATAATGCAGTCAAGGGTAACAACTCCCAAACGTGGATAATATTGATTTACGGATCCGTGCTGCAATTCAGCATATAATCATTGGTTCATAACTCCTCACTGACTTCAGTGTGATTTAGGCAACTTAATTTATGGCCGAAATAATGGGTTTTTAAAGCTCTAAATGAATATTCTAAGCAAGTTCCCTTTCTAATTGTTGTATAGTAAATTTGAATGTCAAATGGCTGAGATTCAAATGAAATACTAAAGTCTCTCCAGACTGTTATCCATGTTGTTGTCCCAGAATAGCAGCAAAGGTGTATGGGTCCATGTGCACAGACATGGGAAGCAGCAAGTGTTGTTGTTATCCAAGATATTTCCAACCCTGCTTTTAAAAAATGCAGTAGTTGGTGGAGTTGCCTTTGCTCAGAATTGGCTCTGTCCAGGAGGTTGCAGTTGCTCTTCCATTCCCACTCAAGGTGAGCCACTTAAAACCTCTTTGCTGCAGCTTTGGAGGTCTAGTTCACACATGACGGGGAATGAGATGGCAGTGGGGTGGCAAAGGCCTGAGGTCATAGAAAGGAGTGCACTCCTTCAGACCTATGGTTAAAACTCCATGGAGAAAACCAACATAGACAGAGGTCACTCTTGTGCTTGATTTTCATTTGCATTGAGGGTTTTTTTTAAAGCCAAGGAACTGGATCTGCAGTCTGAAATGGTATGGTCCATCCCACCCCTACCCCCCATTGCCCCTTTATATTCTTGCATGTGTGCACCAAGCTCAACAAGCATGTCTCCTGCTTTTCCTTGCAAATTGTAACCATAGCAGCTTGCCCAGAGAGCCCTTGGGGGTTGATAAGAAACAAATAACATCACCAATGTACTACAGACCTGTATTTGGGCATACCCAGGCTCTAGGCAGGCAATAATAGTTGCAGGAACAAGTCCCCCTGACCCAAAAGGTTATATGAGATGGCAGTGCAAGCCTCCAATCCTTAAGCCACTTTATAACTTTCTGATGTTCACATTGAAGGTGCAACATGATCAGATTACAGAAGCAATGATTGGTGTTTTGTTTGTCTGGATCAGGGCTTTTTTTCAGCTGGAGCGCGGTGGAACAGAGTTCCGGCACCTCTTGAAAATGGTCACATGGCCGGTGGCCCCACCCCCTGATCTCCAGACAGAGGAGAGTTTAGATTGCTCTCTGTGCCGCTCCAGCGGCCAAGTGACCATTTTCACCAAGGGTGATTTAAACTTTAAAAAACTCCCCCTCTTGTTCCAGCTGACCCAAAGTGACATCATTATGCGGTCCTGAGTTCCACCGCTGAGTTCCACCACCTCTTTTCCCAGAAAAAAAGCTCTGGTCTGGATGATACGGGTTTTATGTTCTCTACTGTAGATAGCACTTCATGTACCTTAACACTGGGACAGGGTGCTTCTTGTCCTCTTTGCATGGGTCCTTATGCACATAGTTCTCTGCCATTTAAACCTCTTCCCCCAGCCACTCCAATCCCTCTGTAGCACACATAGTCATAATCTCTGCCTCTTGGTCCTCCGTAAGACTTTCCTTTTTCCACACCATCCCTCTGTATTCCTTATACCATTCAGTGGTGTGTCTTTTTTTCTTTTGAGCAGTACAGTGATATAGCAGACTGTTCACTGGCTCAGCAGCTGCGATTGTGTATGGATGTCCTCTGAAATTCAATGTTTAGATTTATCTTGTTATATAACACCTTCATTTTTTTGTCCAAACAACAACAACAAAAGATTTACAGGAAGAATGAACAAAAATGTGCTTCTGGATCTCTACAGGTTCTCTAGGGTTTTTTTCTGATTATATATATATATTTAATTTATAAGATTATCTGGAAGTAAAACTACACAAATGCAGTAATAGACATGTCTCATTTGTGTGTTGAGTCGAAACAATCTACTTGACATTCTAGGTACTAGTCTGATCCTTCTTTAACGTGCAGAAGGCAACCAGAGCAGATTTTAAACATTTTTTTTTTTGCAAAGCATAATGAATTCACATGAGCAAGTTTTCATGTACCACATCTGCTGTCACATAACACTACGTTTCTGAAACTCAATCCTGTGGCAAGGCTGCACCATTTGCCACGCACCCATAAGCAAAGTTTCACAAATGACCTCAATGACCTTGTTATAACCCTGCTTAGAACTGAGCTTTTAGTCAATTGGCAAAATTAATCAGTCAAATTTTTTTGATTGGTTAAAAAGTTGTCTGATTAATTAGGCACCAGAAATGATGTGAACAGTGATGTGTGCATTCAGATTCCTTTTCTCCAGAACTGTTACTTATATGCAAATTTTATCAGTGAATGAATAAAAATCAGTGACCGTTTCTTCAACTGGGTGATGGCTATGTGTCTTAGCTGTCATGGACAGTGCCACTTATTTGTACGCAGGCTCTGTCCATTAATGTGCAGTGGTTCTGGGAACCCTCCTGTTGGTCAAAGAACCTCATAGTACCCACTGCAGAACCCCTTGAGCCTTATAGAAAATGTGGGGTCAAGCTTTAGTGAGCCCAGTCACTTTTTTGCAAGACACTGGTGAATGCTGTGAGACGTCATTGCCATGCATAAATTGAAGAGTGTCCCTAGAACAAGCTTTCCCAGCAGCTGGCACCGCAATAGAAAACTAGTCATGCTGAAAAAATGTCCATTGGCGAAATTTTCTTTGGGGAACCCCTTGGTAAGTTTCCAAGGAATGCAGCGTTCCTTGGAACACAATTTGAAAACCAGCAGCTTACAACATGACAGTTGCATGTGACGATATGAAGTCCAGTGAGCCTTTAAAGAGAGAGAACATTGATTCCAGCATGAGCTTTTGTGAGTTCACTTCTCCCAATGCAATGCAGATACATATCTGTATAGGGGATTTACAAGTTGATGGGACGGTGATCAAGTTAGATTATAGGCATGAGGTTTATGAATGAGCTTAGATCCCCATTCAACTGTGAACCGCATTATCACTTCCCTCAAACAATGAAATCTCTTAATGTGCCAGCCAGCACACGGCAATTGTGGCAGTGCAGTAAAGACTGTAAAGGACTTGGCTGAAAGGTACTAGAGAAAGAATGTCGAATTGTTTCGTTACAATGTGTATGAAATGAATATAGGTTGTGCTTGCTAAGGATTTAAGACCAAAAACTTTCCAGGTTTGTTTGGTTGTTGCTGAAATGAGGTATATTCTGTTGAAACATAGCTGGGCATTAATTTTTCATTTAAAATATTTATATTATGCCTGTGATGTGGTAGCAAACCCCTCTATGCTTAAGGACAAACACTGAGTTGCATCCTGCCAGCTTTTTTATTCCATTTCCCTCCTTACTACAGCCCCCATCCAGTGTGGCTTTTATACATGCAGGATCACCATTTTTTTTTGTGTTTTACCAGTGGAAAAGCTGATTGGATCCATCCCATCATTATTGTTCAGCAAAGATCACACCCAATTTTATTTAGAACATTTTAAGCCTGCCTTTCCTTGATACCAGACTCACGGCAGGTCACAATGATAATAAAAACAACATGCACTTTGAAAATCTACAAAAATACTGACCAATCCGTCTTGTACAACTTACAGAATCTAAATAGAGTAGAATCTTTTCTATCAGTTTCAGAAATGTTATTCTGAACAGCAGTGAAAATAACAGTAGACCTGTAGTGGCTGCCCTAACGGTCCTGCAGAAGAGAACAGCCAACAGCTGTTGGTCCAAAGAGTGGAACTATTTCACAACTGGTACTGATACTAATTTTTTTTTTTAAATTTTAGTTTGTATAATTGAATAACAGTTAACATTTCAACTTTCAAACAATATAAAACAAATCGACAAACAAACATAATACATGTATTTCTCAGGTATTAGAACAATGTCTGAACATTAACTTAGGGCAACCAAAAAAAAGATAAATGTTTAGGAGGATGTATATCATTGATAATTAGAAATTCAAAAAACGGAAACCATTTAGTTACAAAGTTAGATTCTTTTGAACGGAGTTGTGATTGACTAGTGAGGTCCGCAATTCTTTCTTGGATAAAGAAATCCCATAGCTTAATTAACCAATTCTCAATAGAGGAGATGAATTCCAGTTGGACGCTAATAGAGACTTGGCGGCCATCAAAAAGTTGCAAATTAACTCTTTCCTTATTTCAGGAACATCTACAGATTCGCATTGGTTCAAAAAATTAGTTTTGGATCAAATGGGATAGAATATCCAGTGATACCTTGTATATTTGTTAAAATTTCTTGCCAATATTTCTCAACGTATGGGCAAGCCCACCAGCAATGTGCGAACGTGCCAACTTCGCCACACCCTTTCCAGCGGAGTGGAGAATGCTTTGGATAGATTAAAGAGAGTTTTGGTACTGATATTAATATCTGTAGGCATTTCTTAATTGGAATCAATTGTGTGGGAATCCTTCAAGCCTATAAAATGAATTATATTGCCATGCTGCTAAATAGGATGACTGTTTTTACTATGGGAGAAATATTTTAAGGAAATATTTCCCGTTTGAATTGCATTTCCCCTCCCCTGAGTGTCAGGGGGCTAAGGGGACAAACTTCTGGGGATTTTCATCACCCTGGAGGCACAACAAGACAGGCAAGTCTTGTGATGGTTCTCCAGAGGAAACCTTTGAAAAGGGGACCATAATTAGGATTCCCAGGTGCCCACTGGTGGTGGCTAATCTTCCAAGAATTTCTGCCTCTGCCCACCATCTTTGGGCACTGATGGTTGCTGGGAAGAGGCCAGCCTCCTTGGGATTGCCAGCCCACAGCAAGCAGGTTGGGGAAATGCTTACATCCCTTCCCTTCAGCTGTCAGGAACCCCACAGAACAGATCGGTCCTCTCTTGATTAAACGTCCCTGGAGTACTCTTCTTCTGACTTTTCATTGCATTGATTAGAAACAGAAAGTTTCCAATCCACCCGAAGTTTGAGGAGCAGTATCTGACGTGTACAGGCAAACATATCAAAACTAGCACAGAAGGAAAGTTTTTCTTAGTTTAAGCGGTACATTTACTAGCACTCCAAGTCTCAAAAATAAGATTATGTGGCATGGTATAACTCTACAGCGCACTGTCATCTTATGTCTGGTATTGTGTGTGTGTGTGTTTACTGAATCTATCAATTAAGGCAAAATTTTACCCAAAACTAAATTAGGAATACACTCCACATATTTTACTTGTTTTCTTTTACAAAACTAATTAAATATAGACTTGTCTTGTAAATGGATTGTAGACTGATCAGAAATCAATTAAATGAAGAACTGGCTCTTTCTAAAGAATACTTAGTTATCCATGTGTTGTGCAGGATGTCTCCCCACAGCAGACATCTTTTGGGGAGGGAGGTATTTTTTATCTTTTTAATTGTATTTGATTTTAATTTGAAATGTTTATTACCTGAAACCTGCTTGGAGCCAAAAGGAAAGACAGACTCAATAAAATAAACCCTGTTCCTGTTCTTCCCTGTGAGAGCAATCCTAAGCAGATCTGTTTAAAAGTAACTCTCATGTTTTTGAATGGGGCTTACTCTTAGGAAAGCAGCCTTAGGATTGCAGCCCATGAGACTTAAGAGAATACACTGAATAGTTGCTGTTGCTTTGAAGTCAGAAGCCTAGTACCTGAGTTGAATGTTGTTTGTTTTCCTGGGTTGGGGTGTAAGCAGGGCTTTTTTTCAGCTGGAACGCAGTGGAACGGAGTTCCAGAACCTCTTGAAAATGGTCACATGGCTGGTGGCCCCGCCCCCTGATCTCCAGACAGAGGGGAGTTTAGATTGCCCTCTGCGCTGCTCGGCGGCACGGAGGGCAATCTAAACTCCCCTCTGTCTGGAGATCAGGGGGCGGGGCCACCAGCCATGTGACCATCTTCTCCGAGGGCAACCCACTGAGTTCCGCCGCCTCTTTTCCCAGAAAAAAAACCCCTGGGTGTAAGGAGTGTGATGGGCCTGTATTCTGTTGGGTTGCATCCAGTGAGCTTTTTTGCTTGATCTTGACTAATTCGGTTCCTTATTACAGGCCCTATTCTGCTTTTGTCCATGCAGTTCCCAGGATCCCCAGGATAGCCTTTTTGGTGGCCTCCTCCCTTTTTCATGAACAGAAAAGCTGGTTGGATCCAACCCATTCCTTTCTACGTGTGTGTTGTTTAATATATTAAACGTGTGTTATTAAACATCCAATACAGTGTAGTTCCACAGAACCTCCAGTGCTTTATTATTTAAAATTTAACTGAAGATAGTTGACTCATGACTGATTGCGTTGTTGTCTTGGTAGTAACGTTTACTTTTGCTCTAGATGTTGAACTCTTCTAATCAGAATAAAGGCAGAGTGGGCTGATGAGTCGTTATTAAAAACATGCTAGTTTCCTCTCTGGGCATATCCTAGTGGTAATCTTAAACTGGTGTAAAATGCATGTATTTATTTTCATTTATACTCCTTTCTCACTGGGACTCAGGGCTGCCAATTCCACCAACCTAAAAACAGAGGAGGGGTGTGGGGATCTGGGGCAAGAGGTATGGGTCAATGATGTCACTTCCAGCACAACCTGGAAGCAACAGGTCTCACCAAGGCAATTCAGTAAAAATCAGCCCAAAACATGGAGTTTGGGGGGGGGGGTTTACTGCATCGGCCCTGTGTGACCCTTCTCTCCTGGGTTGATCATCATGCAGAAACACAGATGCCCACAGACCTGCATCCCCAGCCTACCTACCTCTATTTCGTCTCTCTTTCCCCTGTCAGCCAGAAGAGCGGCAGCAAAGCCAGAGGATCCCCCATCCACATGGGAGATCAAGCAACCTTACTGTGACTCAAGGTGGATTACGATAGAACTATTCAGTCGGCTAATTACAAAATATGACAATGTTTGAATTGTCATGAATTCCACCAGATTGTTCTCTGAATCGCATTTTGGTCAGGGTGCTGAATTCTCTTATAACTTCTATCCTCCATGGAGCAGCAGTGAATTCACTGGGAAGAGGCAATAATTTTAAAGTTTAAGTCTATCATTGTCGGGTTCAGCCACGGGTGCAGCAGTGACTGACCCCTGAGCTTCTGCGGGGATAGTCCCAGAGACGTCCAGGCTCAGCGTAGGCTCCTGCCTAGTGGTCGGAGGGGGGTATATATCACCCTCGCACCCTCTCAGCCATTTCTGGGCCTACTCCGCCACTTGCCTCTACTCCCTCCTCTGTTCCTTGCTACATACCTCCTCCTTCTCCTCCTCCTCCTCTCTCTCTCTCTCTCTCTCTCTCTCTCTCTCGTACTTGCAGTATGTGACGCTTGAGATGGCAACAGCCCCTTTTATGAACTGACTTTCTCCAAATCTCACCTGCAGATTTACCAAATTATTAAAATGTGCCTAGTTTTTACCTTTTCCTCATCTTGAGTTGCCCACTTGCTAATCTACCTCCATCTGTGTCTCTCTGCTTCGTGTTTATGTTCCAACCAACATCCTTCCCTTCTCCCAGCCCTGCAATTCCAGCATGTGCTATTTAATCTCATGTATCAGATTGCCCAATACTGGGCAAGGCTTAGATTAGGCAAAGTCTCATTCTCTATGCTGGCGCTCTTGCCTTTGTTGTGGTAATGGGACACAGCTTGTTTACTGGCCTAGACAAAGATGGAGAAGAAGAGCAGGGCTCAGCATCCAAATGGGAGACTAAAGGGAGAACAAATACAAATGTTCCTGCATTTATGTTGCCTAAAAAAACAGGATGAGGGACCTTTGCCAAGGAATCATGTAATTTTAGCCTCAGGGTATCCTTAGTCCTGCCACAGCCTATTCATCTGCCTGTTTACCTGACCTGGTGTATAGTCCTTCTCTAGAACATCATTCTGCCTAAGTTTATCTGCAGGATGGCATAAACATAAATTTGGCTTTCTCCAAATTAGGTATGTGCCACACATTAAAAGCATATGTACTACATGCATACCTGTGGCATTCTCCATACATTTTAAGAGGGAGAAGCATCTTTTTAATGATACTTTTTAATGATACTTGGCAAGGACTCAAGACCCACTTGTGCATTCCCTTGAGGCGCATACATGCTTTTGGGGGGAGGGGCACAGGTTCTTCTTCTTCCACATTATGGGTAGGTATAGTACACTTGGCAATTTCATAAAATGTATTTATTCATTTAAAGCCCACTTTTCTCCCCAACTGGTTCCCAAAGTGATTTGCAACATTCTCCCTTACTCCATCTTATCCTTGCAACAAACCTGTAAGGTAGGTTAGGCTGAATGTGTGTGACCGGCCCAAGGTCATTTAGCAAGCTTCCATGGCAGACTGGGGAATTTTAATTTTTTTAAAAAATTATTTATTTATTCAATTTTTTGCCCACCCTCTCCACGAATGGGCTCAGAGCAAGTTACAACAGATATAAATATAATATAAAATCACAATAAAATCAGGTAATCATAACACACATAAAATTTACAGCTTGCAATCCCCAAGATGGCGGTCCTCATCCTTGGCATAGTAATAATACACAGGGGAGGAAGGGAAGGAGGGGGCAATGTTCGAATTGTGCTGATTCATATGGGGGGGCAGGATGATTATACAGCCCCCTCCCAAACAGGAGACAGGTAGGGAGGCTCACCAGATAGCACAGAATGGTCTCAACCATATACCTGGCGGAACATCTCTTTTACAGCTAGGAGTGCCATTCACCTGCCCGGGGCAGGAGGTCCCCTGCTCTCACCCTTCCCCCCTGCACCTACTTACTTGGCTGTGGGGGCATGCTCCCCGCAGTGCCCCCCCCAGGCAGTGTAGCGCACTCCCGTGCCCACAGCAACCTGATTTGGGCCGAAACATGCCCTGTAGCAGGTCTGTTTCAGGCAAATCGTGCACCTCAGCGGGCCGATCCAACCCATGGGAGCACTCCCAGCTGCCCTTTGACCCCGGAAGTGACATCATCATGCAAGCCAGGAGCGTGCGTGCAAGACTACGACCCAGGAGCACCGCACGGTAGGTGCTAGGCTCCCAATCTCCTGCTGGGGGAGTCAAGAGACCTGGAAACCCTACTTACAGGCCCACCAAAAAGATAGAAGGTCTTGGCATGCCCAAGTGTCCACAGACAGAGAGTTCCACCAGGTTGGAGCCAGAACTGAGAAGGCCCTAGCTTTAGACTAGGCCAGTTGAGCCTCCCTGGGGCCGGGGACCACCAGTAATTGTTTGTCAGCAGATCTAAGTTCTCTCTAGGGTACATAAAGTGAGAGGCGGTCCTGTAGGTATGCTAGTCCCATTCTACTTAGGGCTTTCTAGATCAAAACCAAAACTTTGAATCTGATCTGGAATTCCCCAGGAAGCCACTGTAGCTGTTGCAAGATGGGAGTAAATATGTGCCCTATATGGGTTCCAGTTAGGACATGCGCAGCAGCATTCTGGACCCATTGCAGTTTCTGACCCAAGGGAAACCCACCGTAGAGCGAATTACATTAGTCCAAACTGGAGGTGACTGTTTCATGGATCACTGTTGTTAGGTCATGGGTTGACAGGTAGGGGGCAAGCTGCCTGACCTGCCAGAGATGGCAAAAAGCAGATCGGGCAACTGCTGCAACTTGGCCCTCCATTGATCCACCTCAAGGTTTCTGTCAGCTGGAACGGGCACAAGTTGTGCCCCATCAAAGGTCAGGAGCCGGATCCCCAAACCCGAGAACCCACAGGACCTCTGTCTTCATGGGATTCAATTTCAGTTGAATCTCTCAGATCTTAGTCAAACACTCTAGCCACTACTCCATGTATTGGGCACATGATCTTGGCTTTTGAGCCCCACCAAGTTCTGCCTTGAAAAATGTCTAGCACATTCTTTTGGTCATGGTTAAGTATTTAGGAGATAATTATCTTTCCCTTGTATCTGTCATTGGTCTTAGTCATGGTTGCCTTGTACAATAAAACAGTATAAAAATATTTCCAAATTGTAGAGTACATCGATGGATTCTGAGAGATGCCACCACATTTGTTTAAGTGAGCAGCCACATAACTTACATTGTAGGATCCCCAAGCCTGAAGCGCTTCTGTTGTTATTATTTCCTTTATTTCCTTTGTGGTTCAGAACAGCTTACAGATTGAAATGTAAAACGGAAAGGACAATACAACCCCAACTAGCCGCCTTGACCTTCCCCAAAATTCCTGCAGCCCACAACTAATTTGTCAGAAGTACATAACATTGCGACTGAAGATAGAAGTGAATGAACAAAGGTGCATAAAGCCAAGCTGATACTCAGTTTCAACTCATTCTTTCTTATTCATGTTACTTGTGTATAATTTCTGACTTTGAATGTAAGCTTTCAGGAAGGGACTATCTCTATTTGTTTCAGTGCACCGTGACTGCCTGCTGTAGCCTCTTGATAAATATTAAATATGATTGGGAGAGATTTGTGTAGGTTGCAGGATGAAAATTTAGGAATGCGAAAGTATGCAGTTCATAC
Organism: Eublepharis macularius; assembly: GCF_028583425.1. Classification (NCBI taxonomy): domain Eukaryota; kingdom Metazoa; phylum Chordata; class Lepidosauria; order Squamata; family Eublepharidae; genus Eublepharis; species Eublepharis macularius. The sequence goes on along the minus strand of NC_072799.1, from coordinate 32,728,643 downwards.
AGTCAGATTTGATGGCTTCCAAATACTGTTTTGTCTGACTTTTCTTCCTTGTCTGACTTTTCTTCCTTTATGTTTGGGGCTCTGTGGTTGACCTGGAATAGATGAACTAGCCATGCTACATTTTGGTACAGCCATTTCAAACACAGAGACAACTTAAAAAGGAATTTGTTATTTAAATCTTCGGTATAGCAAACTCCTCTGCTGATTGTTACTTTTGCAGCTGGATAACCATACTGGTAGATATTTTAGTCATGTTTTGGTCTGACTGTTCCTTCCGTGGAAAGTTAGCTAAGTGCAGTTTGCAGATGGTAAACTGCCACAGAAATCAGGTGAGAACTGTGAAATAAGCAACAGAGCTTGTGTGAAGATTGATAGCTGAAAAAGTATCAAAAATTGGTTGATGGCTGTACAATTTGCAACAAAAAAAGCCACAAAAAGTCCTTGTGCAAGCAGCAAATTCCCACTCTTATTCATTTGTGCATTGTCAGTCTTTTTGCTATCAGCAATGAATGACAGTTACTCCCCTTGCAATTGTCCAGCCAATAATAATCATCTTCTGATGACTGCTGATGCAGAGTACACCAGTAGGAAGCCAGGAGGCCACTGCTGACTGCTCAGATATTATGTGAGGCTATGTCTTTGGAAGGCTTGCCTGAAATGCCATCAAAACTTTGCTCATGTGCCAGTGCAACTGCTGTGCAGCGTTAAGAGCAGCTCTGCTTTGCAGAACAGTCAGTTTTTAAGACCAGGTTTGCTTTTAGATTCATGTATTTCTGACGTTTGATTTTTTTCCCTTTAAAATTCTGATGAGAAGCTTAACGTGGAATAAATGCTGCCTATAGGTCAGACTGAAAGCATGCTTTCAATATATTTAACACAGTCTTAGTAGCTGAAAAGGCTTTGCTTCTACTGAGGCAATGTTCAAATAATCTAAATCATATGTTTCAAAAGGCATCTTTATAAATCAGTGGCAAACAGACCTGTATGCATAATGTTCTTTACAAAAAATTACACAAGCAGTTGCTTGTTCCATGGTCACTTTTTATTACCAAGCAAGCCAAATTTTAGTTTAAAATGGCCTTGATTTAACACTTCAATGGCAAAATATAAAAATAGATTTTTGATTAGAGTTCTAAATTCTCCCTTTCTCTCTCTTTTTTTAAAAAAGCAATTACTCTCCATTGTGTTCTAATTGTACCTATTTATGGACATGTGGGTACCACCTAATTACGGTACTTTGGCCAAAGTATTGATTTTAAATCACATTTTGAATGTCATATAGTTTCTTGTCAAGCATGCAGGTTACTTGCTTTCTGTACACAAGTGTACAACTTGTTAGTTCGGTATACATTCTAGCAGCATAGTCTGAAACAATAGGCCAGTTATTCTACATGCCTTTTGCCGTTAGGGTTACCATCTTTGGGCTGGGAAATTCCTGGAGATCTGGGAGTGGTGTCAGTGGAGGGCATAGTGGGGGGGGGGGAGGGACCTCAGTTGGCATAATTCCATTGAATCCATCCTCCAAGGCAGCCATTTTCTCCAAGGGAACTGATGTATGCTGTCAGGAGATCAGTTGTAATCCTGGGAGATCTCCAGGCCCAGCCTGTAGTTTGGAAACCTGGTTTTCATTATGGCAGGGAAATGTGAAATTAAGAATTTATGGTCTGGCTCTCTCTAGGCACATATTAAGGATGCTAAACAAGATGATTTACTTGAAGATCACATATCAGGAACTTAGCATAAACATGGACTGGGCGGAATAGTGTTTCCCCATCGCACTGATGATTTGCATAGTCAAATTATGAATTTTTAGACTATAAAGAATTTGACTGTGTAACATTTGCATTGCTTTTGCCCCTGTTTTATTCTTTTTACATAGAAAACTTGACTTTGTATCGTGTTCAGATTCTGAAATGCAGAATCTACTTCAGGTTATCTGGTTCAGAAAGTCAATGTGGTGTAGTGGGTAAAGTGACAGCCTAGGATCTGGGAGACCCAGGTTCAAATCCCTGCTCTGCCATGGAAGCTTATTGAATGATCTCATGCTAGTCATGCTCTCTCAGCTGAACCTACCTCACAGAGTTGTTCTGAGGATAAAATGGAGAAGAGGAGAATGATGTTAACCACTTTGGGTCCCGAGCCCATCTGTGGGGAGGGTGAGGTATAAATCAAATAAATAAATAAATAAAGGCGGGGTATAAATATAGTAAATAAATAAAATTCTGTTTTGAGAGATTTGAGAGAGGTTTTGATAAGTTTGCATTCTATTCATGTACCACCTTTAAAACCTCTTATGTGATAGGGGTATGTATTGTAATTTTTTAAAAGTATTTTGATCTTTTTTTAAAAAAATGATTTCTTTTTAAAAAACTGAATACACGTTTACCCGCCACCAGCGGACACTTGGGAATCCTAATGCATAGAGAAGTGAGATAGATTTCATCGATTAAGAAAAAAATACATTAAAATCCTAACGCTTCACCCTTTAGGTAGGCTTTCCCCTCATTGCCATTAACAGAATGAACACATTCTATCCTTCCCTGGTGTGAAGGGTTAGCGGAATTAATCCCTTGTGTTTTCTTTGTTTAGTTGATTCCTTGCCATCACATACAATGGTTCTGAGGATTAATGAAATAAAACTGGGCAGGTGAGCCTGATCTTGTCAGATCTCAGAAGCTAAGCAGGGTCTGCCTTGTTTAGTAATTGAGTGGGAGACCTCCAACAAAGACCAGGGTTGCAGAGGCAGGCAATGGCAAACCACCTCTTTTAGTCCCTTGCCATGGAAACTCCACCAGGGGTCGCCATGAGTCAGCTGTGACTTGAGGGCGCTCACCATCACTAAGGTGCTACTTCGAACTAAAATGTTTTGATCAGGGCTTTTTTTCTGGGAAAATTGGTGGTGGAACTCAGTGGGTTGCCCTCAGAAAAAATGGTCACATGGCTGGTGGCCCCATCCCCTGCTCTCCAGACAGAGGGGAGTTTAGATTGCCCTCCATGCTGCTGCACGGAGGGCAATCTAAACTCCCCTCTGTCTGGAGATCAGGGGGCGGGGCCACCAGCCATGTGACCATTTTCAAGAGGTTCCGGAACTCCGTTCCACTGCGTTCCTGCTGAAAAAAAGCCCTGGATTATTAGAATTCTATTTGTTTCTCTGTACTGTCTAAATATAAACTGAAATAGCCATTGATCAATCTTTTAGTACTTAATTCTCTTGAGACGTATTCCTTCTTTCCTGTCTTGATTGTAGTGACCACTAGGGCATTCCTATGCAGTTGTACTGGTCAAAATCAATAGATTTCAATGGTTTTAGGAGACTATCATCCAGTAGAACAAAAACCCTGTTATGTACCAGTTGTTAAATACAGAGAACTGGATATGCAGATCGTTTTATTTATTTATTGTTCATTCAGTCTGAACCATATGCTATTGCAAAATGGCAAAATATCCTGAGAGCTCTCATAAAACGAAAAGCTCCTCTGTGGTTTGAGAACGAATGGAGGGCGGTGAGAGTCTGTTTCTTCAAATAAAGAAAAGACCTGTGCTTTTTAGCATGACCCAAGGCCAGTTCACTCAAAGATCCATAACCACTGTGGACAAAAGGTTGTCGATGAAGGGCAAAACTTGGAAAGAGCCAAAGTGGTTAGGAAGCTAAGGGGGACTTGAATGCTGTCCTAGCATTGTATTGCAAAGCAGTGATATTGCCATTATTACAAGGGTGTGATGTTGATGTTAGTGGTGCATCTTCCAGTACCAGTTTTTAGGGTTGGTGTGGTTGTGGCTTATCAGGTTATCTCAGGTTTACACAAGAGTTAATGTTGTATCAGAAAAGTCCCATTGTTTCCAGCAATATCAATACACAGTTTTTGCTGACCTACCTTATTTAGGGGAGGGGGAGGGTTCCTATTCCTTCCTTTGCTAGCAGTGATGCCAAACAGAAATTCAACATATGAAATATTTTTCCTTGAATGAAGAAACGTTAGGTAATGTTTCACTTGTTGACATCGCACCTGGCATCCAACTGATAAAGACAGAGGAGACCCACTGGGAAAATGGTGACAGTTGCCCCTCATGACAAGAGAAAGTAAAGGGCTTTGGCGTGTTAAAGTTTCTCTGAAATCAAGGAAGCTGCAGAAAAATGGGGTGCCTCACAAAGCATATTTTTGACAGTAAAGGTTAAACTCAGGGCTTTTTTTCTGGGAAAAGAGGCGGCGGAACTCAGTGGGTTGCCCTCGGAGAAAATGGTCACGTGGCCGGTGGCCCTGCCCCCTGATCTCCAGATAGAGGGGAGTTGAGATTGCCCTCCGTGCTGCTCAGCGGCGTGTAGGGCAATCTAAACTCCCCTCTGTCTGGAGATCAGGGGGCAGAGCCACTGGCCATGTGACCATTTTCAAGAGGTTCCGGAACTCCGTTCCACCACGTTCCTGCTGAAAAAAAGCCCTGGTTAAACTAATATATATTTAGATATATTATTTGGGGTATTTATTGCATGCAGTCTACTGAAAATAATTATGATATCTCAAAGTCAAGAGAGCTGGTGTAGCCAAGGGGCGTAGTGTGCGTTTTTATCAGTGGCTAGCTATCTGCTTCTAGAACATTCCCAAGTGGGACATCAAGGCAAAAAGCTTTGATTTGGCTACCTGACTATGCACTATTGATAATCCTAGATTCTGTGAATTTGCTCTGCTCCTTTTAAATCTATGTAGGCTAGGGCTATCCCTGCAGTTTGTGATGCTTAATCCCTAGGTAAATAGTGCATTTGGTGAAGGACTTTGGAGTGGGGGGATCAATTTCATTGAATGATTCCAAGTTATGAGGGAGAGGGCTTTATTTAATCTCTCTATACCATTCATAATTTTACTATCCTTTCTCTCAATCACCTTCTTCCTACCTTTAAGTAAAGAAAAAAACCCCAAGCACTTTATCTTTTGTCTTGTAGGGAAGATGCTCCAATACCTTTGTCTGTTTGGTTGTTCTTTTCTGTATGCCATTCCTTTTTTTTCTTTTTTTTAGTATTAAAAATTTTATTGAAACTGCATAACATACAAAAAGATGTAAAGGACATTAGAAATCGTACAATGCTAATTACAAATAATTACAGATAAAAATGAAACAAAACACATTGCATTGAATTACAAGAGATTATAGCTTTTGTATTGCAGATTTCAGAGAAAGTGTGTTAAACAATAACCAACATGGATAATCTTTAAACAATAAGCAATATTCAGTGTAAGCACGAAGATAACTTACACATTTGCATACATATGAAATAATTTTAAACCAGGTAAGGAACTGCTGCTTTCAAGGTACTCAAAAAATGGAAACCATTTCTCTATCAAATTTGTAGTTCTCGGAAAGTGTTCTATTTGATAGACTTTATCATATAATTTCTACAAAATAATCCCAAATTTTTGCGTACCAGTTGTCAATAGATGGGATAGATTTTGATTTCCAGATGTCTCTTTCGAGATTGGGCAAACAGAACTGTGCACGGTGAAACTGGATTCAGTGTTTTTGTTCTGCTGATGTTGGAGCTTTCCCCTACTGCAAATAGCCTTGTGCCACTGGGCATGCCTCTTCTGCTGGAAGGACATTGAAGGAAAGTACCACTGTTAGCAGAATGGTAACGTTGGATCTAACCCCCAAATCCAAATGTGACAGCATCGTAGATTTATATTAGTCCTAACGTGGGTAAAAATGTTATGTACCTCCTCCCTTGGAAAACCTGCTGGGGAGGAAGTGTTTTCATGATTGATAAGAGGACCAACCCATCACCACTGAGGTAGCTTCATAATTGATACAAAGACCGGCCAATCAGTACTATGCCAATCTGGCTCCTGCTGCAACCTGAATCCTGTTTTCCATTGAGCTGATCCAGAGGAGAAGGCTGCATGTCTGCCAAAGTGCAGTGATTGGACTCACAATGGACTGGCCAGAGAAATATGTACCCCATACTTACACCTACAGTCTGTGTAAATACCATCCAGATTTTTACCCTGCCAGCCTTAAACAGAAATGGATAAGAAAACTGTAAATGTGGCCTTACCAGAAATATTGTAGAAACATATAGAACCTAGTGCAGAAACGGAGGATTTGACAGAATCTGATACATTGTTTAGTTCAGCAGACTTGGAAAGAGGTCTGATTGCATATATTGATATTAGTAATTGGAATTGTGTGTAAACCTAACAGATGGGGGAGACTTGCTGAGTCACTGTTGTGCTATTTCTACTCTCTTCCACCCTCACAATTCAATTTTTAAAACCTTTGCGACAATGGCTGTGCTTTCAGATTGCATGCTAACTTGTGTGATTATTTAAAACGTAATTTTCCCTGGCAATGCTACTAGACAACCTCTGTTTGCCTGGCTATCTGATGAGATGTGCATTTAAAATCTCTGACAACTCTTCCAAGCCAGGCCGAGCTGGCCTCTCTCATATTACAGCCTCCATTGTATAGTCAATGCCATTATTGACATTTGTTCGGCAGTTTGGCAGCCTTGTGTGCAAATCCGGAGTTGCACCATGTTGCTCTAATACTGGATACAGCTGTTGCTCATTTGTATTTTCCTGCAGTAGTTCCTAACAAGGCCTGTAAATCTCAGTCGTAGAGTGTTCCCGAATTTGGTAGCTGAAACTGGGAAGAGCGCAAGATTCGTTCCTCCGTTGAAACTGTTCAGTTGTCCCGGAGAAAAATCTTTTTACTGGATCTGCATTGGGAGCAAAGAAGCTGATTGGTTCCCATGCACTTTGAATTTCCTGTCTTCCATTTTTTGAACTGGCAACATCAACACCTTTTTTTTTTTTGAGGGAGGGGTCTTGTAATAAGTGAGGCAAGTGGTATACCTAGCCTACTATCTAGGGCTGTGGTATCCAACCATAAGTTGACCCATAAGATTGAATTTGATTGGTGGGCAGGCCCAGTGTTTTTTGGGACCCTAGGTGATCTATGGTCTTGGTGAGCATCTCGTCCAGTGTTCCATTTTCTACAGTGGCCAGCCATAAATTTCTGAGAAACTGACAAACATCCCACAAATGATGCAGTTGCCTTCAAGCAACGTTCCAAAGTACATAGTTTTTGCCTTTGACTGCCCTGTCCTTCTCCATTATTCTTTCTAATCCCCTCTAAGATTCTAAGATACCCGTTTTCTTTATCAATCGCATGCATATGCAGTGAATTAAAAATACCAACTATTGCATGTCAATGGAAGACATTGTTTCTGGTTTCCAAAATACGGGTTGCCTTGCCTTGCCTCAAATTAAACACTGAAGTTTGTTCTTCTAAGAGCCCCTTCACACCTGACGACTTTCCTATAGAAATGTTATTCTTCATAAGAAAACATGTATGCCTTTCACTCATAGTCAAATGTCATGTTTTGCTTTCTGAGGTAGTACAGTTGGTTGCATTCATCATACATGGTAGCGTATTTTCTTTTCTCTGCAAAACAGAAATATCAAGGCAGGTAAACCATATAACAATGGCCCCTGGGGATGGGTGGTATATAAATTGAAAAAATAAAATAAATAAATAAAAAATAAAGTTTTCAACCTCAGTACAGTGCAAGGGGCTTAGTGTGGTACAAACTGTGAAAGCACCCATTTAAATGTAGAAGACAGATATGGTTCTTTTACTACTGGGTAAAAAACACCATGCATGGGAGAGTAGCTGCTAATACAGCTGTTAGCTCAGAACTGCTTAACATTGAGCATTATACTGCCTTTAACCACCTTCAGAGTGGTTGAAGTGTTGACTTTCATCAGTGTTTGCATTGTGAAAAGAGGAAAGATTTGACACATATTACTGATTTTCTGAGTAAAATCAGTAAAGGTACTGTAAAGGGTCTGGTTACTGGGTGGCTTTTCCCTTCTCATCATTGTCAGAAAGGGAGAGGGAGGCAAGAAAGTTGGTAAGGAGGAACAGCAGAGAAAGAGAGTAATACAAGGAGCAGCCATTAGGGAGGGCTTGCCTGCAACTCACTTCGTGAACCACTTTTGGGTCCCAACCATGATGATGTCACAAAGCCTATGACTAGGAGTGAAAGGCATACATGTTTTCTTATGCAGAATAACATTTCTATAGGAAAATCATAGCCTTACTACCAAAAATAGTCTTAAGAATTAACTTTGGGGCCTGATCTGTACCATAGCAGCAAATTTAATCAGAACACTTCAGTCAACTGTCAGTTCTTCCCAATAATTTCCTCATCCCAGCATTAATAAAGAATTATGTTATAGCCAAGACAATGGATTTTTAAAAAAGCATTTGAATCCAGGATGGAGCCAAAATGCAGAGAGACATCTTTTGTTACAACTTTGTAATCCCCCCCTCCCCACACACACACATGCATACACTGCGCCATACATTTTGGTGATTTCATGGAGAAAATGTTGCCCATTCAGAGTGAAGGAATGAATATCATTCTTGCTCTGGTTTGGCTTTGTGACATCATCATGTAACCAAATATGATTGGTATTGTGCTTACCGGTGCAGTTGGTGTAATTCTTGACCGGCTGAGATCATTTCAAGAAGCCTTTAAAAAAATGGCATTTTGAAAAAATTCAAAGAAGCAACTGTGAATAGGTAGCAAACAGAAAAGGTGAACAAGGAGGGACTTATGAAACTTTTTGTTCCAACTAATTCCCCCTCCCCCCTTTAGCCCAACATTTTCAGGGCTGAAGGGCATTTCCATTCAATTTGTAATAAAATATTGTTTCACATGAAGTTCAGAACAATCTCATTTGGTGGAATGATCAGGAGAGATTTATGCTGTCCATGGACTGGTCTGTTTATTTACAACTTGACAGCATGAGCAGGGGTTATCTGGGGTACAGAATGAAACGCTTGGACAGTATCAGCACTTTATCAGGATAGTATCTTACAAATCTAAACTAGCACAGTCAATATCAAGGACATTTCCATAAACAATGCCATAGGGTAAATAAACACGTTTACAAAGACATAAATTAGCAAGAATCCAATACAGAGTTGAAGAAATGGTGAAACAGACTGACATTAGACAACATAGAACTACCCAGTAGAGTCATACTTGAAGCACAGGAAGCACATAGGAACACATACTTGAAGCAACTGATAGTACATAAGGCAACATATATTGAATCCATTAACTTCTACGGCAAACTGCGGACGTAACCCACCCACCCCCCGCGCCGCCTCTTGTGCAAGCTCCATTAAAATGATAGGAGCGGGACAAAGGACCAGGCCTTTTTTATGGGAAAAGAGGTGGTGGATGGAACTCAGTGGGTTGCCAGCACAGGGGGCAACTCCTGCTGGGAGGTGGTGCCCCTGGAACTGCATGCGCAAAGTGCACGCACGTTCCCGAGACCGCGCAATGATGTCACTTTGGGTCAGCTGGAACGGGGGGGGGGTTAAAAGTTTAAATCGCCCTCAGTGAAAATGGTCACATGGCTGCTGGCCCCTCCCCCTAATCTCCAGACAGAGGGGAGTTTAGATCACCCTCAGCACTGCTCCAATGGTGCAGAGGGCGATCTAAACTCCCTTCTGTCTGGAGATCAGGGGGCGGGGCCACCGGCCATGTGACCATTTTCAGGAGGTGCCGAAACTCCGTTCCACCACGTTCCAGCTGAAAAAAAGCCCTGCAAAGGACTACATGTTCTTGCCCAACTCTTCTTGATTTTAAAGGGATGTTGTGCAGGAAAACTTACAGGGAATTATGTTATCTAGCTTTCTGTGCATATTGTACATACCTCTCTCATATATTGTAATATACTTAAATTTTTATAGAGGCTCTGCAGTCTATGCTAGGAGGCTAGCAGAAGCATTAGAGATGTTCTTGTGCTTGAGATGCAAAGCGTGGCCTGATCAATCTTTGGTAGCAAAACAAAGAATGACGTTTCTGCTGGTACTGTATGTTCGTCCTTCCTCCTTCTGCATTTGCATTTCTTTCATGTCAAAAGCATATTGTGTAAAGAAGGTATTTGTAAAGAATGGCAAAACTGCAAGGGGGAGGGTGGTGCATTGGTAAAGGCCCCTGGCTCAATGCCTGGAATCTTCAGTTAAAGCATCTTGTGCGGGCGGAGGAATGAATGTTAGGAAGGACTCATCTCTGCCCAAGAGCCATTCCCAGCCAGAGCAGACCACACTTAAGATAAATGGACCAAATAGCCTGAATGAATACAAGACAGCTTCATATACTATATGTAAATTCAGAAATATTTTTCCCCTTACACCAGAAAGGATGCAGAAACAAAAACAATTGCGGGACTAAATGAAAATTGTTTGAATACCTCTGATGTCTCTTAATGGATAAATATTTCTTAATGTACTACAGTGTTTTTTGTAAGGGAAGGGATGGATGGCTTCCACTATTTACCTGGCACAGTGCCACACTGAGTACATTTGAGTACTCAGGAAAATGTATTCCTCTTTCTGTCTGTGTGATACCTGTTCCTGTAAGCTTTATCCTATAATAACCTGTATCTTTCGCTGCTGCTGTATAGTGAATTACTCAGAGTAAGGTTGTTTAGCTTAATACTCAAGCAAGGAACCTCTTGTAAGGGAATGCTGCATTTATTGGCCACATTAAGCTTCTTTCTGTGAATGAGCTGTAAGCACTTCCGTGCATATGTGGGAAGAGGTTGTGTTTCTTTCTGGTGCAGCCCCTTGGTTCTTAGGGGTGTTACTCCAAAGAGGACCCCAACTCTGGAAGAATTGTTGGGTTCCATAGTTACTGTAGCTGGAGGAAGGGGACCTGTCTGCCAGGTACACCCTGTACTGCTTTGGCTGTCTGACTACTTGAGAGAGAACTGCAAGCTGGTGTACCCTAAGCTACCTTAGTACATGCATATTAACTTTTATTAACTGAAAAACAGAAAAATTAGGAGTTAAACAGAAAACGCAAGTTTTGTGGTAAATAACATAAAATATATTATTTGGTCAGGAAAAGGGTCATGTACAATCAAACTAATAGTGTATTTTGATATGCAGTTAAACTTTATAATGTTCAAAGCATCAAACCAATCAATAGTGTATTATCAGCATACATATTATAGCATTTTAATTATATGCAAAATTAGTCACATTTAAAAATTAAAGTATCAGCCCCTCACATTTCTAGTCAGAATCAGTTTCTGAAACTTTTGTTTCTGAGCCTTCTTTTTTATACTCTTTAGAAAACTTGAGGTTTGTGCAGATTAAAACAAGTTTCTCTACTCTTTCATACTGTAGGTGCAGAAATGCATCTTGGATTTAAGGACTGTATATGTCTACAGCATGCTTACCTTGTCTTTAAAAGCATTTCACACATTCTAAAAGAGAATTTCATAGGAGGAGTTGTTTTTTTAGTACTCCCCAAAATTTCCAGTTTTTCTACTGGAAACAGTTTTTTTTAAAAAAAATCTGTTTTTTATGTTTCCTATGAGGAGAGGATGCTTTTCTGGTGCTTTTCAAATTTGGGGGGGGGGGGGACGGCTAACAGGGGACATAATAGAAGTTTATAAAATTATGCATGGTGTGGAAGAAGAGGCTAGAAAGTTTTTTCTCCCTCTCCTATAACACTAGAACGTAGGGAGCATCCAGTGAAATGAATGAGCAATTGGTACAGAAGAGACAAAAGGCAATACGTCTTTATTCAATGAGTAATTAAATTGTGGAATTCACTGCCATTGGCTAGAAGTGTGTGTGGTTTTAAAATGGGGGATTGACAGATTTATTTATTTATTTTTTATTTTATCATATTTATATTCCGCCCTCCCCGCAAGCAGGTTCAGGTTCATCAGTGTTTAGTAGCATTGGTGTCTAAAGGGAACCTCCATAGTTAGCGGCAGCAAACCAATGAAAACCAGTGTTAGGAGGTGACATCAAGGGAAGATCTTGGCCTCTTTGCCATGCTTGTTGGCCCCTGTATAAAAACAGGATGCTGGACTAGATGGACCATTGGTCTGACTCAGTAGGGCACCTCTAATGTTCTTATAGACAAATTTAAAAACGAATTATCTTTCATTGAAAATTAATCATGATAGCTAGATGGAACCTGCATGTTCAGAGACAGTCTATCTCAGGTACCAGGCACGGGAGGACATTTTTCATGCTCTCAGTCTAGAGGCATCTAGCTGGCCGCTATTAGAAAAGGAATGCTGAACCAGATGATCATCTGATATGACTCAACAAAGTTCTGTAGGTCTTCTTGTTGTAACCTGGGCCGTTCCATGTTCTCCGATCTGAGCAATTACCAGACTGTCCTGCAACTTTCTAATGTGTGAACATACAGTATAATAAGGTTCCATTCATATTCTATGGTAATCTGCAACACAGGTGTTCGTAGGTGCCTCTTGTTCCTTTCTCCTGGCTCATTTGAATCCTAGTTTGCAGTAACATGGCACTTGATCCAGCTAGCAATTGTTCATTTAAGCTCTGTGAGCAGCAAACTATGCTCAAAGTGGAGTTTAATTGCAGCTTATTATGACATCTGAACACAGTCTCAGTGGTGAAACAAATATATATATTTGCTACTCCCAATGATGCATGTATAACCTACAAGAGATGGACAGTAAAAAAAACACCAGCATTTTTTTAAAAAATTCAGGTATCAGGAAGGTCATAAATATTGGTAATCCCACTATTTGGGTCCGCACATACTGATTTTGTATTTGGAACTGAGGGTGTTTTTTTCAGGATTCTGATATTATTTGGCTCCATTATTCCCTATGGGGGAAATCTTTCAGGGGTAGGGACACGTTGTGGGGCTGTTTTTTATTCAAATCTCACCAAAATTGCAACAGAGTGAAGGCTGCCTGTCTTCTAAAGACCCCTCAAGTTTCAAGTAGCTTGGGTCAACGAATCCAATTCTGCAGGTCCCTGAACAAGATGCTCCTGGCTTGTTAGGTTATTCCTGAATATTTCTAGGATTGTTCGAGACCACCAGTTCTAGTATATCTGATACGATCAGGATTCCTGAATTCATAAGGTATATCTTTACTGGATTCATCGAATCACATACCCGTATAACCTACATATCTAGAACTTATATTTATGTAGGAAATTGTTAGTAAGTGAAGCAGCCCCAAGTCATGACATCTTCAGCCTTTGATAATCATGCTGCTACCATGTTAATCTGGCACTTTTTCTTTTCCTTCATCTTGCTCCTGCAATTTAAATCATTCTTAGACACACATGAATTTTAAATCCCACTGAATTTAGTGATACAAACAGAAATCCATCTAATTTTTTGTAGTATAGCAAAGTTGAGGTTGTCCTTAAATATCTCTCCAAAGATCCATTTGAAGGAACACAACAAAGCTGCCCTTCTGTTAGTAGAGGAAGCAGATTTTTCTCTCATGGCTGCCACAAAACCATGGCCGTTTCCAGATGGCTTACCTGCACCCGGAACATCGTGCCACGTTGCAGGGAAAACGCGAAATACCGCATTTTCTCGTGCAAGTTTTGTACGACGTTCCAGGTGCAGGTAAGCCATCTGGAAACAGCCCATGTAGAGAATGTGGAATATGTAACATCATTAAGACTGGCAAGTCCTGTAAAGCTTCCCCTCTGGGTGACTGCAGGCACAGAACCCAGGGGGGCTTGTTTGACTCTTTTTGCTTCCCACTGTGGGTCATCAAAAAATCGTATCGGTGCCCTGAGTCACAGCAGGGTTGCAACTTTTAGCACTGTAACCTTCTTCTGGTAATGACACGGGAAGGGAATAGCTGGAAAAGGGACAGTTGCGAGAAGGGTTTGTCCAACTGTATCTCCTTCCTTTAGCTGCACAGAGAATAGGGGGAGCAGCTGTAGCTAAATCCATTGTTACAGCTAGCTGTGATGGAACATTTGGTGTCTATGGCTGTAATACTAAGAATAGTTTCCTGGGAGGAAACCCCAGTGAATATAATTGTACTTTCTTCTGAGTAAATATGCTCAGGATTGCTCCCTGTGTATCAGGATGTTCATTTACAAGATATAGTTGGAATTTAGTTGATGTAAAAATGACGAGAAACAAGAAGCTTAACATGGTAAAATTACACAACAGCCCAATCTGGTGCAGTTGACATGATTGCTAGACAGTAGCTTAGGTTGCAAAGTATTGATGTGTGGCTGACTATTAGCCTAAATTAATGATAAAATTTTGTTTTAAAATAAATTATATCATCTGTTTTTAGTGAATTTTACTTTTTAAAAAATACAACACTTTGAAGAGGCTCATCCACTCTGGATTTTGAATCAGTTGATGGAGTATTGGAAAGAGATGAAAGGGGATATGGATGTTCGATGTATTGTCGAAGGCTTTCACGGCCGGAGAACGATGGTTGTTGGGGGTTTTCCGGGCTGTATTGCCGTGGTCTTGGCATTGTAGTTCCTGACGTTTCGCCAGCAGCTGTGGCTGGCATCTTCAGAGGTGTAGCACCAAAAGACAGAGATCTCTCAGTGTCACAGTGTGGAAAAGATGTAGGTCATTTGTATCTACTCAGGAGGGGTGGGGTTGAGCTGAGTCATTCTGTAAGAGTTTCCCAGGGTGTGGAATGCTAATGGCGGGAGGCTTCATTGTATCCTGAGGAGGTTCTTTTGCATATGGATTGGTGCTTGATGTGCTAATCTTCTCTGCAGGGCTATTGTCGGGTGTGGAGTGTTTTGTTGGCCTGGTGTTTTTCAGAACTGGAGCCCATGCTCTGTTCATTCTTAAGGTTTCTTCTTTCCTGTTGAAGTTTTGCTTATGCTTGTGAATTTCAATGGCTTCCCTGTGCAGTCTGACAAAGTAGTTGGAAGTGTTGTCCAGTATTTTGGTGTCCTGGAATAAGATACTGTGCCCTGTTTGAGTTAGGCTATGTTCAGCCACTGCTGATTTTTCAGGCTGTCCAAGTCTGCAGTGTCTTTCATGTTCTTTTATTCTTGTCTGGATGCTACGCTTTGTGGTCCCGATGTAAACTTGTCCACAGCTGCAGGGTATACGGTATACTCCTGCAGAGGTGAGGGGGTCTCTGCTGTCTTTTGCTGATCGTAGCATCTGTTGTATTTTTCGGGTGGGTCTGAATACTGCTTGAAGGTTATGCTTTTTCATAAGCTTTCCCATCTGATCAGTAATTCCTTTGATATATGGCAAAAACACTTTTCCTGTAGGTGACTGTTTTTCCTTGGTTGTTTGATTCATCCTGGGTTTGATTGCTCTTCGGATTTCATTTCTGGAGTAGCCATTTGCCTGAAGTGCGTGGTTTAGATGATTAATTTCCTCATTGAGAAAGCGCGGCTCACATATCCGTCTTGCACGATCCACTAATGTTTTCATTATGCCTCTTTTCTGTCGGGGGTGGTGATTGAAGTAACTGGTTGTCAGACAATGATGGAATAAGGCTGTTACATCCTCTGGGAAAATCTGATTAATCAGTGCAATAGTGTCTTTCCCAGAGGATGTAACAGCCTTATTCCATCATTGTCTGACAACCAGTTACTTCCAATGGGACAACAAATTCTATGAACAGATGGATGGGGTGGCCATGGGGAGCCCACTCAGCCCAGTTATAGCAAACTTCTACATGGAACATTTTGAAAAAACAGCTCTAGAATCAGCACCCCACAAACCCAGTGTATGGTTCCGGTTTGTGGATGATACATTCATCATTTGGAGCCATGGGGAGGAAGAATTGATGGAGTTTTTGAATCATCTCAACAACATCCACCTGAACATACAATTCACAATGGAGAAAGAAAGTGAGGGAAAACTCTCATTCCTGGATACCTTGGTCATCCGCAAAGCAAACTTTCAGTTAGGTCACAAGGTCTACAGGAAACCAACTCACACTGATCGGTACTTACACAAAAACTCCAATCACCACCCCCGACAGAAAAGAGGCATAATGAAAACATTAGTGGATCGTGCAAGACGGATATGTGAGCCGCGCTTTCTCAATGAGGAAATTAATCATCTAAACCACGCACTTCAGGCAAATGGCTACTCCAGAAATGAAATCCGAAGAGCAATCAAACCCAGGATGAATCAAACAACCAAGGAAAAACAGTCACCTACAGGAAAAGTGTTTTTGCCATATATCAAAGGAATTACTGATCAGATGGGAAAGCTTATGAAAAAGCATAACCTTCAAGCAGTATTCAGACCCACCCGAAAAATACAACAGATGCTACGATCAGCAAAAGACAGCAGAGACCCCCTCACCTCTGCAGGAGTATACCGTATACCCTGCAGCTGTGGACAAGTTTACATCGGGACCACAAAGCGTAGCATCCAGACAAGAATAAAAGAACATGAAAGACACTGCAGACTTGGACAGCCTGAAAAATCAGCAGTGGCTGAACATAGCCTAACTCAAACAGGGCACAGTATCTTATTCCAGGACACCAAAATACTGGACAACACTTCCAACTACTTTGTCAGACTGCACAGGGAAGCCATTGAAATTCACAAGCATAAGCAAAACTTCAACAGGAAAGAAGAAACCTTAAGAATGAACAGAGCATGGGCTCCAGTTCTGAAAAACACCAGGCCAACAAAACACTCCACACCCGACAATAGCCCTGCAGAGAAGATTAGCACATCAAGCACCAATCCATATGCAAAAGAACCTCCTCAGGATACAATGAAGCCTCCCGCCATTAGCATTCCACACCCTGGGAAACTCTTACAGAATGACTCAGCTCAACCCCACCCCTCCTGAGTAGATACAAATGACCTACATCTTTTCCACACTGTGACACTGAGAGATCTCTGTCTTTTGGTGCTACACCTCTGAAGATGCCAGCCACAGCTGCTGGCGAAACGTCAGGAACTACAATGCCAAGACCACGGCAATACAGCCCGGAAAACCCCCAACAACCATCGATATGGATGTTGCTTGCGTTTTTCATTCCCCAGACCATCTCGCTGTGCTTCTTGCACTTGTACCAAGGGGGAGGAAAGCTCTGCAGAGATTCTTCCCTGTGTGGGCACCCCACATGACAAAAAAATGGCTTTATCTTTGATTAGATTCAACATAATTTACATGTCTTGACCTGTAAATAAGAGTCTAAATCATGATTATCTTATATACTAATAGCCAAGTGGCCCTGATATATGCATGCTTAAATCCAGAGATGGGAGCCATAAACAGACAAGACTGATCTTCCTATAAACCTGAAAAATGCCCCAGGTTTGCAGAAAAATCTGAAATCTTAAAAAAAAAAAATCGTTTTTTTTTTTAAACTCAAATGATAAAAGCTTTAAATAGATGCCCTCAGTGGCAGTTGCTATGCAACCATAACAGTATCCCAGGCTTGGTTTCTTTCAATAACAGGCAGGGAGAAGGGCAGGGACTTTACCAGGGCTGTTTTGGCCTTCAAGGGAGGACTCATTGGGGCCAGGCACAGGAGCAACCACTGGGTGACTTAATACCACTTGTCCAGTTGCTTGCTACTGTCGAACAGCAGCAGCCCCCCCCCCAGTCACAAAAGCGAGTATAGTGTAATGGTTCGAGTTTCAGAGTGGGCCGTGGGAGACCCAGGTTCAAGTCACCAGTCTGCTGTGGAAGCTCACTGGGTAACTTTGATCCAGCCACACACTCTCAGCCTAACCTACCTCTCAGGGTTGTTGTGAGGATAATATGGTGGCGAAGAGAATGATGTAAGTTTCTTTGGGTCTCCCATTGTGGAGAAAGGCAGTATATAAATGAAGTAAATTAATATAGAAGAAGATGGGGGGCAGATAAAAGGTGTTTAGTGGGTTTGAAGGAGAGAAGGACATAAGGAAAGGTGAGCGAGGCTGGCAAGAGGGGAGAAATGAAATGGTGAGGGGATGGGGATACGGGGTGGGGGAAAGTGAAGTACTGCCTGTAAGACCTTGCAGATTCTCCACTATGCAACTGGTCCCTGCTCAGCCAGACTCATCCACCTGGGCCATAGAGGAGAAGCTGCCAGAGGCGATGGCGGGGGGGGTGGAATGGTGAAGACAAGGAAGACAAAGGTGGGTGAGAAAGAGAGAAGGAAGCAGAAAAAGAGGGGAGGCTATAAAGGGGCCAGGAAATGGAAAGAGGACATGGGGGGGGTAGGCTTGCCAGCCTCCAGGTGACAGCTGGCGATCTCCCAGAATTACAACTGATCTCCAGGCAACATAGATCAGTTCCCCTGGAGAAAATGGTTGCTTTGAAGAGTGAGGCCCCTCCCCTCCCCAAACCCTCCCCTCTTCAGGCTCCACCCCCCAAATCTCCAGGAATTCCCCAACCTGGACCTGGCAACCCTAGGTGGGGGAGGGGAAATGAGATTTACACACACAGAGTAAATTCTTGTGGGTTCTGCACTTATGTTTCTATGATTGTTATAACCAGAGCAGAGTAACAAATAAGCATTTATTTCTGCTGAGTTGCACAATCCCTGTAACAACAATGCATTTTCCTAATTGCTTGTATCATGAGTTGCACAAAAATGCTTTTCATTTTTTTGTGGCAGCAGCTCCACCATGTGCCCCATTCATTCTGTCTTCTCATCCAAATCCCATCCACTATCCATAACCCTAACTTTAGCAGAGATTGAGGAAAAGTGATGCACAAAATGGTAAAGAATGGGTGGGGTTTATAAGCTTTATCTTCTCATTGATTGTTAGAACAGGAAGTGATGTTTCAGTGAATCCCTTGATCTGTAAAAGAAGCCTTTATGTTCCATTTTTAGAGTTCTGGCAAATTAGGTTCAAGCCAGCAGCTTTACAACAGAAAATAATTTGATCCAATCAGTACATAAGAAGATCATAGGCACCAAAGAATATTTGTTGCAATGCTTACACAATCTTATGGTGACATCCAATGAAATGACAGTTCAAAATCCCCTAGAGGATTGATTTAAATAATCACTGCCAAGGTGGTACAGCCTCAAAGTAGGACCACCACAAGTTCTTTTGTTTGTTTGTTTGTTTGTTTGTTTGTTTGTTTGTTTGTTTGTTTGTTTGTTTGTTTATAGTCTGCTCTGTTTTTAACTTTGTATTGTGACGGCCTTTGGCCATATACAATTAAACCTACTACTACTATTTATAGTCTGCCTTTCTCACTGAGACCCAAGGCAGGTTACCCAGTGTAAGTCCATGCAGTGAACTGTTGGGACATTTAATAAACAATACAATAGAGTATGCATGGCAGATATGGGGGAAAACATACAATTCTAATATAGGAATATATATGGAGTTACATGTTTACAAGTTCCATAGTATGAAAACTAGGTCCCACCTCAAGGAGCCAGTTTGGTGTAGTGGTTAAGAGCGCGGGACTCTAATCTGGAGGACTGGATTTGATTCCCCACTCCTCCACTTGAAGCCAGCTGGTGACCTTGGGTCAGTCATAGCTTCTAGGCCTTCTCTCAGCCCTACCCATCTCACAGGGTGATTATTGTTGTGGGGATAATAATAACATACTTTGTAAACTGCTCTGAGAGGGTGTTAAGTCGTCCTGAAGGGTGGTATATAAATCAAATGTTATTGTTGTTAAAGCTTGCTGCCTCGGCAAGAGACTTGAAAGTCATAAATTGTACTGTGGTGTGGAGAAGTGTTCTAATCAATGTGGCGAATCTGAGCATGTAGGTAGTCTTTGCGGGTACATCACCCCACTGTATGTCAAACCTCAATGTGATTTATATCTTAGGAGCGCCAAATTTATGGCCTAGTTGCTTCTTCTGTACGCAATGCCTGTTGCTATAAACCATGTAATAGGACTTCTATACTCAGTATGTATACTAAAGGTGCATATAACTTTGCTTTGAAGAAGTAGATGTATTGAAAATACTGCTGTAGTAATTATGAGGTCTTACCAAAAATGCGTTTAAAATATACTGATATTTTGAAGTTAACTTTTAAGATAGTAGCCGATAGCATGCCCTTGATGAATTTTATGCAATCTTGCAGGAATCTCTCTTTCTCTCCTGTACAGTGGATTAGATTCAACCAGTTTTTTCACTCAGCCATCTAATTTCCCTTCTTCTACAGCCATGTGGCTTTTGTTCATAAGTCATACGGTCCCTCCTGTAGCTTTTTATGGTGCTCAAAGGGGACTCCCCCTCCTGTCTTTTGCAGCAGCAGGAAAGTTGGTTGGATCAAGCCCTGTAATCTGACACACACACACACCCTTTATAGTTGTAGTCTGCCTTTCTTCTATCATAGCATTTAGGTCAGTTTACACAGGGTTGATTACCAGCAGGTCTCCCATCGAGGCCCTGAACAGCCCTAGAGCATCTTAGATTCAGCACAGCCACAGTATCACATGATCTCAAAACAGGTGTGGTCTGGGAATGAGATAATGCCATATGACAGCAAGAGCCACTGGGAAGAATGTAAAAAATAGCTTACCCCTTAGCAATTGCCATGTTTGCTCTGGCAATTGTATAGCTCACTTCTGTTAAAAAGGCAAATAAAAAAATGCCTGATACAAAGTAAAAGTAAATGAAAAGGAAAAGAACACAGAGCGTATTACACTTTGGCAATCAAAGAGGACTTAAGGCTGGGTAGTGCTAACATACATACGTATAGACATATGCAGGTGAGCAAGAGGAGAGAAAGGGCCTGGGAGATTTTGGCTTGCATAAGCCAAAGGTAGAAGTTTACATGGTAATCCCTGGTAAATTTTGAAATGTTTGGTGATTCAACTTGTATACCTGCCAAGTATATGAGCCTCATATATTTTGTAGCTCTGGCAGTAAGCCACATGCAAATTCAGTAGGGCTGAGTGTGAAAGTCTTACGGCAGTGGTACCGGTTCTGTTTTTCTTCACCACAAAACAGTCATTATTTTACTTCTGTTGCTGAGTTCGGTGACTTTTTGTTGAATTAAGTTTAGCTACCTAAATTTGGGGAAGCTTTCTGAGACCTGAGCTGCTTCTGTTCTTCAATGGCATCTGTGGATAGTTATCTTCCTCTGCATGTAGAAAAAAATATGAGGGAAGTTTATCATATTTCCTGCAATGAAATCAAGGATTCACGCCCGCCCGCCCCCCGCGCCGTGCATTTTCTCCTCATAACAATCCTGTGAGGTAGGTTAAACTAAAAGTGAGTAAATGACCTGAAGTTGCCCACTGAATTTTATAACTGAAGAGGGATTTAGGTCTAAATATTTAAATAAATAAATATGCAAGCATGCCCCAAGTCAGGTACATTCTAATACACAACCAAGGGATGCTTTTTGTATTAAAGGTCAGTGTTTTCACTTTCTTGGAACACTGACAAGGCCGTGTCTAAAAGGGGGAGATGTAGAAAGAATAGTGGGTTAAATGCTAACATGTACTGACAAAAAGATCAAGTTTTGCTTGTAGCACTGCAAATTAATAGTCCCAGTCTTAACTAACCTAAGAACTGTCATACAGTTACATAAAAACATTTTGAACTGCAACTGACTAGGTTTCTCTCATGTTTGTGGACAGAATTATTCCAATAGTCTCCTTCAGTCGTGTAGAACTGAGTGTGTATGTGGATAAGTCAGTATGTGATTTTTCCTTCTGTTTTTTGTTAAAAAATGTGTAACTTGCAGAACCCACTAAGGATAGACAACAACACTGATTAACAGTTTTAAAATACATTTTAAAATTCAGCTAACCTGATTCTGAGCCTATTTAAGGCTACTAAAGAGCAACAAGTCATATTTTGGATCTAGAAACTAATCCATTGCCTGTTTGCTGACCCTCTGGAAAAAATCAAATCCTTTCCAACTAATTTTTCATTCTAGTCATCGTTCCTCCTCATAAACATCCCCCCAACTATGACTGGGTTTCCCTGCGTGGGTCTGTGGGAATTAGCACTTTCATTTATCTAAACCTCTCATTATCTATGTGTGTTTGGATCACTGTTCAGATGAATCATGTTATAGTAATAGTATGTTGTCAATTTGGGTGTGGATTTCTGGAGCAAAGAGAAATCTCTACATTCCACAATATCAGATTTTTATTTACAGCCTTGCCTACACTGCTACTTCTGTACCCGCCTGCCGCTTGGCCAGCCTCCACTAGTTGCCACCCCACCCTGTATAGATTCTGATCATTCAAACAAGCCAGCCAAGGAAAAGCAATGGTGTTTTCACTGTGCCTTGAAATGCCTATATATAGCAGAAATTGCCCAGTTTTGGCTTCTGAACTACAATCACTTTTGTTAGTTCCTTGTCTATACAATATTGCCTTGTGAAATGAAAGGATACAAGGTACCAGCAGGGTACCATTGCACTAACACGTGAGCAATACTAACAGAGCAATGGTATTTAAAAGCTAAAAACAAAGCTCCATAATTCATAAGGAAAAGTTTGAAAAAGAATGTTTTCATATACCAGAGGAAAAATTGTATAGTGAGAGTGCCTGATGGAACCCTCTGAACAGTGATACTTGCATTCTTAGGACGGTAAAAGAGGTTTTTATTTCATTACCGAAAGTCCCTTCTAGAATAGGCAGAAGTACTGCTTTTAAGTTACTTCCTGGGGAAGACGGACTTCTCTTACCCAAAGAGATTCTGCCTCCTATGCAGATTGTCAGGGCCCCTCCCCTCATGCTCTTGGCTATGTAGGAAGTCATTCTTTACATTAAGGCAACAACAAAGTCCTTTTCTCACCCCTTTCCCAAACTTCCCCATTCTTAGCCCCATTCTTAGTGGAGGGGGGAGCTTAGTAGGGGGGGAGCTGAGGTTGCCAGCTTCTGTGAAGGCTTATGAGTGGTCCAGATGGCCTATTGAAAGTTAGAGGGTGTGAGATATAGGGAACAACAAGTGCCAAGAATTGACCTCAGTTGCTGGAGGGACTCCTTAGCTTGTTAGTGGAGGCCTTGTTAGCAGTCTCTTTCTTTTTCCCTTCCCCAGTCCAGGGCAGTCCATGTTGTCCCAGGTGGTGGCATGGGGGAAAGAAGGAAGGCTGCAGGCTTGTTGCCTGCTTGTGTACATTTGAGGACCACAGGAGTGCCTTGACAGGATCATTCAAATCACAGGTTGATTGCCGAGCCAAAGCACTAGATCCGCTTCCAGGGAGCAGCAGCCCAGCTCCTTACTTGATGATCTTGTTTATCTTACTATTACGGGTAAGAGGATTGAGTGGGGAAAGGGCAATCTCCAAGCCTTTACATCTTTATTCCGCTGGCTGATTTATTTATGAAATTTTTATCCAACCTCCAAGGATCTTGGGGTCCCTCATCCACACATTCAGATTGCTCTGCTCAGCAAGGAACCTCATGCTCTCCAGAGAGCTGATACTATGCCTCTGCTAGTTTCTCCAGTTTAAACACAACAGAACAGAGACCTCTTTGGAGGCCTCATCCATGCTAGATGAAGTCAGGCATATAATAAAAAGCAGTTATTAAGAAAAACAATTCCAGGTAATCCTTTCAACATACTTTCTGTAGCTTTTTGGAGTGATGAATCTCTCATCTGGACCAATAATGAATCACGTGCATGACTTTTTATGAGAGTGAGAGTGCACAAGAGAGAAATGTATGCTTGCCTTTCATCCACAAGGAGACCTTGTATCTAACTGTATTGTCTTGGGAAAACGGCTTGATGTTGACTTGCCGTAGAAGGAAAGTATGCAGTTAGGTAAGCAGAGACAAGCTAAGCCTTGTAAAGCTGCTTACCTTGTATTAGAGACGCTGTAAACTAAAGAGAAGACTCTATTCCTTCTCCGCAGTTATTTCAGGAATGTCATTGGAAGGCACAGTGAATACTGGCTATTTGGTGTGCTCAGTTGCTGAACTTTCTCGAGAAAGCTATCAGAATAAAAAGTCAGGCCATCCACTGATGTACAGCAGTGTTTTGTTTTTAATAACCTTGATACAGAGACAAGTAGTGGATTGGATTTTCTGCGTACCAAAGATCAAAATGCAAACTTGAGTTATTAACAGAGATGTTATTGTGTAACAAGACTTTGATGACCGTAGCATTCCAGGGGGCTGTCTAAATGTGCCATTCTGGCAACCTGTCCCATAAGGCTCCAAAATCAGCAGGAAACCCTCATGCAATACAGTAGATTTAAATGCAATATACCTGCTTCAGGTATGATTGCAGGAGAGCAGCCACAGGTCATGTGAGTTGGTATAACTGGTTTTAGCCTTGCTGTTGACTGTTAAGGCTTGTTTGCAGCCGGAGTGTTTTCTTTTTAAAGGCCTTCCCTTCCTTTTCTAACTTTCAGTCAGGGCGGCGTTGCTGCTTAAAGGATGAGCATTCAAATAACACAGAATGTACTTTAATGTAATTTATTCTGGGCAATGTAAAGATGAACAGTTCCAGTGTTGATATTTCTCGCTCCCCCCATTATTGTCGTCTGTGTGAATAGGTAACTGCATTTCATAAGAATGTAGCAATTGCTTTCCTGAACATTTACCCGAGCCTAGCATTCCGTTGGCAATAGCGGCAAACAATCGACCTCAAGGTGCTCATAAGGACAACGTAAAGGTTCTGAACCTTTCCTTTCTTTTTCACCTCAACAGCAATGCTTCTGTGAATGGAGGTCCCATTAGGTGTGAGTAGTGGTTAGAGTGTTCCACTAGGATCTGGGAGACCCAGGTTCAAATCCCCACTCTGCCATGGAAGCTTGCTGGGTGACCTTGGGCCAGTCACACATTTTCAGCCTATCCTACCTCACAGAGTTGTCGTGAGGATAAAATGGAGGAGGGGAGAATTATGTAAGCCACTCTAGGTTGCCTCTGGAAAGAAAGGCAGGGTACAAATGAAGTAAGTAAATAAATAGATGTACTACTGCCATATGCTTCTGTTGTAATAGCTAAGGGAGGTGTATCTCTTCTGCACAAGTTCCTTTTTGGATGTTTGGATAGAAATGCAAGAAGCAGAAGCAGGACGTATTTATACATCCTCTTGAAGCCATTTAAAGTAATATTGGAGCCACCCCAAACAGAAGCAGAGTAGTATGTATTTGTACCCTCAGAACATGCTAGCAGATTTGGGGGATGATACAACAGTTACACACCTCACCACAACATCTGTGGCTACATTTTGCTTTCTGTTTCTATTTTCCTCATGCTGCCTTTAAGTTTCTGCTTCCCTGGAGTGGTGAGGAGGATCAATGAAGGAAAGAGAACACATTATCCATATTGAGAATACATGCAAATCATTTTCCTGGCTGACTGGTTAGGGAGAGCTCTCATTCTACATAACTTGAGCTCTGTTTGACTGTGAGCTGCTGCAGATAATGGGCATTAGCTATGTGGTAGGAGTCGACAAATGCCTTACGTGCAACTAAGAGCAGAGAGAACACAGTGTTTCGGATATAGGTTTTTTAAAATCTGAGCCAGCATGCTGTAGTGGTTGGGTGTGGGAGACCCGGGCTTGAATGCTGACCCTGCCATGGAAGCTTGATGGGTGCATATAACTCCAGTTCTACAGCAACTACACTGGCTCCCCATGGAGTTCTGAATCAGATCCAAGGTGCTGGTTTTAACCTATAAAGCCGTTAGTGGACTAGGACCAGCATATCTGCAGGACTGCTTCTCCCCATATGTTCCCCTGAGGGTGCTCCAATCAGCTGATAAAAATTTGCCTCGACCAGAGCCAGGGCTTTTTTGGTCCTGGCACCAGCCTGGTGGAACACTCTGTCTGTTGAGACCCTGGCCCAACAAGATTTATTATCTTTTCACTGGGCCTGCAAGACAGAGATGTTCCGCTATGGCCAGGCTGGTTGAGGCTGGGCCGTGGATGAGCCTTCCAGTCATTTGCTCTGAGCCCACTCACGGGGAGAGCGGACTATAAGTTAAATAAATAATGGTGGTGGTGGTGGTGGGTGACCTTGGGCTACTCACACTCCTTCTAAGCTTATCCTACCTCACAGGATTGTTGTGAGGATAAAATGGAAGGGAGAAGGATATTGTAAGCCAGAGCCCCCACAGGGAAGAAAAGTGGGATATGCTCAGTAAGTCAGTAAAAGTACCCTTTCCCAAGAAGTTTGCTGCATGCCTAGTGGTTGGGGGCAAAAGGAAGAGAAAGGAAAAGCTTCTCTGCTGCCTGGACAGAGTCGGCTACTAGTTGTGTTATTTGTGTGCTTTGCAGAGCAGATATAACTGGGATATCCACTAATAGTAAAAAATACATCTCATTTTGCTGCCCCAAACAGTGGAAGCGTGGTGTGAAAGGAAGCGTTTCCCCCCCCCCCTCATGCTGTCCCAGCTCCAAGATTTTTGTAGTCCTTTGGAGTTGGGGTGGCAGCATTCCAGATGGGGGCAGAGGTGTGCCTGCTCCTATGTGGTCCTACGGTGCTCCAGGTGGCAGCAGCATATTTCCTCCACACTCATGCCAGCTCCAAGGACTACAGAAGATCTCTGCTGCTTGATGGCTTTAAAAGGGGGTTAAAAAGAATTGTGGAGGATAGGTCCATCAATGGCTATGAGCCATGGTTACTAAAGTGAACCCAAGTGGTGGGGGGGGGGACGGACGGACAGGAGGCAGCTACTAATGCAATGAAAAGAGATATAATAAATATGGAACATTATTAAAACATATTATCTTTTCATTGCACCAGTCAGAAGCGTAACAATGCCTGCTGCAGGAAAAGGTGGAGGGGAAAAAACAAATCTCCGTGCTTCTCTGTGGCTGCTCTGCTCAGAACGTTATTGCCCTGTAAAATGTGGTCTGTTTCCCTTGAGGAAGGAGCTTGGGTGAGGGGTACATTACTTGAGGATTACATTCTGAGAGAAGGAGCGTTAACAGGTGAGAATGTGCACTTCAGTTTGAAACTAATAGAAAGATCACCTGAGAACAGTAAAGATAATGCATATATCATGTAATGTTATTGAAGTATCTGAACCAAACTTGCAATGGAGCAAATGAGCCTGCTCTGAACAATATAGATATAATCGCCCTATTATTTTATATTAAGTTGTATTAATTTCCAGGTGCTCTGTTTCAACATCAGTTTTGAAAGCTCTTCTTATATTTTATTTTACTAAACACACACCATGATAGTTAAAATAAATTTTCAGTGACTGACAGTGCAATCTGATGAGTATTCCAAACTTCTTTTTCAAGCTGCATATCCCTCTGACTCAGATTCTGTTGCAGCTGCTACAGGCAAAATGAAAGTGCTGGAGACTGAGAGTAAAATTAATACAAGAATAGGTGTCTAGACTATTATAGACATAGGGTTGCCAGGTCCAGGTTGGGAAATTCCTGGAGATTCTGGGGGTGGAGCCTTGAGAGGGTGGGGTTTGGGGAGGGGAGGCGCCTCCACTGGGTACACTGCCATAGAGTTCACCCTTCATAGCAGCCATTTTCTTCTGGGGAACTGATTTCTGTCACCTGGAGACAAGTTGTAATTCTGGGAGATCTCCAGCTACCACCTGGAGGCTGGTAACCCTATATAGACAGGGTTACACTCCTCTGGAGGAGCAGTTACACACCCTGGGGGTATTCTAGGTTGCCACTTTGTCTTTAGGGAGGCATGTATCTGAAATTGTTTGCACTGTCTTTTTCTAACTTTTTCTGCAGCTGTTCCTGCAGAATGCTAATCTGGCCATTCTCATATATGCCCTGGTAAGCAACCAGACTGGATTACTGTTAACAAAATGTGTATAGGGCTTCCCCTGAAGGCGGTATGGAATTTTAAATGTGGAAACTGAATTACTATCTAGAACCTGCTGCAACAGTCATATAAAACCAACTGCACTGGCTTCCAGTTTGTTTCCAACCCCAGTTCAGGATGCTGGTTTTCATTGCTGAAGTCCTAAACAGCTTGTGTCCAAATTTCTGGAGGGATTGTGTGTTCCCATATCAACTTGCCAGACATTTAAGCTGAAGTGCAATTAGCAAAGAATCGTGGGAGCCAACCAGGTTAGGGATGTTCCTTCTCCAAGCAGCGAAGCTGGCACCACCTTCTGGAGGAAGCTTTCTTTCTGTTTCAGGAGATCTTTAAATATGTGATGGAAGCTAGAAGTGGCTATTGATTGGGGTTGATGTTGAATGATGTATTAAATGTATGATTATTTTGCAATAATTATACTTTGATTGTTATGGTTGTGAGTCACCTTAAGTGCTTTGATTAAAAATGCCATTGAAGAATTCTGTTTGTAGTGGCCTTTTCATTGATTCCAGAGAAGAGGATATTAATTTGGTCAAATCCTGGTTCGTTTTTTAAAAAAATCATGCTTCAGCACACTACAGTGCTAACAGCAGTAGATGCATTGTGCAGATTAAATATCCTACCGGTAAAAGTGACCCTACAGTCCCTGTAGACAGTGGACAGATTTGAACTAATGAACCAGAGATAAAAGGATCTAGATCTCATTACGAAGCCACCGTTCAGTCCCTCTCATTAACATTTTAGTGGGAAAAGCTCAAATGATTTATTTCATTAATAGTCATGAAACCAATTACATTGAAGTGCATCCATTAGGATCAGAGACAGCTTTGTCCTACAGAGTCCTCGTTGCATAGATGTTATTCTTCGAGCAAACAGAATGAAACCAGTTCAAATTATGAAGCTGACAGCTGCATTTATACAACATACTGAAGGTGTGTTCCAAATACAGACTTGGATCCTGTGCCCTTTCTGTGTAGTATGTGCTTTTACTTGTGGGAGCGGAGCAGGGCGATTTTTGCGAATTCCTCCCACTTTGACTCTCAAGATATTACTTGGGATTCACTTATCCAAGGGGGCATAATTTTAGGAGGAACCGAAGTTGGAAATGAAAGGAGATGAGAAAGTCATAAATTATGCATCCCTTGCTCTGCACAGGATCCAAGCCACAGAGTGCAAGATCCTGATTCCTTTGAATGCAATCCAGTCAGTAAATAGATGGGAAGATGTGCTTGATGAATAAAGAGAGATCACATAGGGTGGGTTTTTTTTTTCATTTGTTGTATTAGCACCTGCAGCGTGCTACCGAATCCTTGTCTCTTTAATCCTTACAACTGCTCTGTGACAAAGGCCTGCCTTGGACTCCCATAGAAGTAGGAGAGAGGAAGAACAAACTACACGTGCTTTTTTGTTTATGTTTTCTGGAGGTGGCATTCAACTTGGATGGGGTTGCGCTATGCTTTAAGGCTCCCAACCTGAACATGCTCCTATATTCAGCACTGCTTTTGGATCCAGAAGTTGTATTCATAGCCTTTTTTAAAAACACTTTGTTTTCCCAGTTTCAAAACAGCGTTATCCATTCTCTTTTGTCATCCAGTTGTGATCATTGGTGCTGTTTCTGAAAAGTCTTTGGAAACTTCTGCTGATTTACAATGTGGTTGTTGTTGTGGCTTGTTACACCTGTTGTATAAGATCTCATTGGCTCACAGTTCTAGGTGCACTTCAAAGTACTGGCTTTGTCCTTTTAGATCCTCCATGGCCTAGTAATCTGCATGTGTGCTGAGATAATATTTGGAGGCACCAGTACGACTATGTTGGAAGTGATTACATGTACATAATATGTGCAAGATCTTGTTTGGCAGGTCTGACCCTAATTCTAATCACTCACTTCATGATCAGAAGGGACTTTGAACCAGAGGCAGCAAGGCAGTTATTAGTTAATAAATTCAGCTGAACAAGGGTGGGAGAGGCCTGAAAAACTTTTCAGAGTTGCTCATAGAAATAAGTCCTGACCTGGATAGCCTGGATGAGCCTGATCTTGTCAGATCTCAGAAGCTAAGCAGGGTCTTGCCACTTATTAACAATTTGCTAGATTGCTGGGCTTTCATGTGCACATGGGTGAGCATGGCCAGGTTCCATCTCATTCACAGTTATATTTTGAGAGCATGCATAAAGTTTGCAACAAATTTTGTGCATGGACAGTTGACATTCGCCATGTTGATACAGAATCAGAATTTACAGGATGGAATTACATTTCTTAGGTGTCAGTGGAAATGAAATATTAGTGGTTTAGAATGCACAAGCATGCTCAGCTTTGGGAGTCAGGCAAGCAAAATGCAGACAGCAAATCTAATGATGTGAAGCACTGGTTGGGGACAGAAGTTGGGGAAAGCTTTTCCCATTTTTTTCAAAGGACATTTTCCCATTTTTTCCTATGGAAAAATTAGGAGTTTCATGTCTTAAGATGTGTCAACTTCATGTGAATTTTATCCAGTGATTAGATGTTTGTTCAGAAAAACTTAGGAGCTGTTGGACATAGAGTACATCTAGAACAGAGAAATAAGCGATCCATATAGCGCAGGTCCAAATGCTGTTTGAATAAAACACTGGAGTCCCAGTTTGCCTATAAGTAACCTCAAAGTGACACTAGGATTGTAAGCATTGAATGGATTCTTTTACCTGTTTCCCTTGCTGTTACCACCACCCTCACTAGTTACCATTACCATAACATACTGCTTGAAGCAAATGATGGCTACGCTACTTGGTTAGTATAGTCTTCTAGAGATGAACTTCCTATGCAGAGATTCTAATTTTTGCCTCTGAAGCCTTTGGATTTCTGTGCATCCTTCTCCTACACATGGTAACCAAGGATGTTAAAACTGGTGAAATAGGCTTCCTCAATGGCTTCGATCCTGTGCTGTCTTGCACCATAATTGTGCCTGTGCTGCAGTATCTGGTCTTCATGCAGACACATCAGCTTAAAATGCATCTAGGGTGTAACCAGACATGATGTTGAAGAGCTATTTTTATAAGTGTTTCAACACTGCATAGGAGTTGTATGCCTTGGGCTTCATATTTTTTCATTTAAACAACCAGCAGTACATATTAACTCTTCTCAGCTATGAGAACAGGACCTGTATCTCTTTCTTGCCAAGCACAGAATTTAGAGAACGGGCTGAGGCAACACCTCACCCTGAAGGGGTGAGCCGCTCCTGGAAGTTAGGCAAGAGCTTCATAAAGGTGAGATTTCTTGTTAATTGTTGAATTATGGGCATTCCTCTTCCATCTGAATAATTGCCAGTGCTTTATAAATCCTATTGAAGTAGCACTTGCAAGATTCTGTGGCTACATTCCTGCTGCATAAGCTAAAGAACATAGTGACGTTATTCAAAGTCACAGAAAGATCTTTTGGAACAGGCATTAAAAATCCTTACCTGTACCACTGAACCACTTTGTTTCCCACATATTTTAGCTGGGTATGCCTGGAAATCTAGTGTTTTGCAGACAAGTGAATGCACAAATCCAATTCTGCATTTAATCATATGCCAACTGAATTGTAAAAGTGATTATTAACCCACCAGCGTCAGAAGAGAGAGATAAATGCCCAGCCCAGAGAGTTAACTGAATCTTCTGTGCTCTAGTGTTAACTTAGGTTAACTAATCTATGAAGTAAGAGCTGTACATAAATATATGAATATTCAAATGAACACGTTTATGACATTTGTTTTCTTGGAATGCAGAAATAGACTTGGCATGTCTTCAGTATACCCCTAAAATAAAGAGCAAAGACATTGTACATAACTCAGTTTGACTTATGGAAAAAGTAGTGAATGCTCCAGGGGAAGAAATTACCATCTTTTCAAATTACGTTGTGGAAACTACAAATACATAGTTGCAGAAATTTGAGTGAAAAGGAGAAGCGCTAGAAAATGTTCGTCATTTGTGCTTCCCGTGATTTCTGTACTTGAATCTTTCCCATTGCATTGTGGGCCAGTTTAGTCTCATGTGTACGTGGTACAGTTATATGGGAATGGGCTTTTGAGTCTGAATCTGGATGTGGTGTCAGGCCACTTCACTTGTGCCTGTCCACTGAGTTCCTCCTGCTGCCGCAGCAGGTGAGTACACCATGCTGGATGTTCAGTGAGGAGATTGTACTCATACCCTGCCCTCTTATATGAGGCCTTATATATCGGTATCTGTGTCTTTTCTTTCTTTTTGCTCCCCCCCCCCCCCAAATGTAATTCAGGGGGTATAAACCTAACAACAGAGATTTATGGATAAATTAATCTAGTTGGGTTTCCTACTACTCTGGGTAATTTATTTCTTTGTTCCTGTGGCGAAAAGCTGTTTGTTGAGGCCAGCAGTAAATCCTGAAAGAAATATCCACAAGTTCTTTCTGTTACACTATAGACATTTCAGAGGCCTAGTTGTGAGCCTAAGGTTACCAACTTCCAGGTTGTTTTCCTCCAGAATTCCAACTGATCTCTATTCTCTAGACTACAGAGATCAGTTCCCCTGGAGGAAATGACAGCTGTGGAGGGCAGATTCTGTGGCATGACATCCTTGCTATGATCCCTCCCATGTCCCATCCAAGCTCTACCCTTTCCAAACATTGCTCTCCAGGAACTTACCAAGCCAGAGCTGGCAACCCTGTGTAAGCTTTTCAGGTATGCAGTCTGCATTATGTAGCCTGACTTTTCCAAAAGCTTAATTGTATTTCCCAAACTTGCAGAGAAGCAAAAAGCTATTCAAAGGCCTAGCTCAACCCTGCCCTGTGATCTTGCTCAGCCATCTTGGGGCTTCTGTCTGTGCTTTTTCATCTTACGCGAGCTGTTCCTGTACCAGTTATTCATTGTTGCTCGCTGTCTGAGACCAAATAATAATCCCCTGCTATTTCAGATATAATCACTGGAGCAACATACTCCGGGATTCAAATATGACTTTTAAGCAAGCTTTATTTATATATAGCCAACTTTTCAAAATGTATGTAAAGTGGATAACAATATACATAAAATAAACCAGTAATCAAACAATACATCAACAATAAGATTAAACAATTCATAGAAACATCCATAATATGCTGAAGTCAACTCATCCAGGTATACTAGAATTTTAGCCCAAAAGCTCTTGAAGTTTAGCCCAAAAGGTTATTGAAATGATAAAAGGAAGGAGGCACAGCAGAATTCCTCCAATTCATCTTGGGGCTATGATGCTAAAGGAAGGTATCCTTGCTGATGTCAGTTGTGTTTGCTGGCTTGTTGGGATCACTAACAAATATTTATCTGCTGACCTAAGTTGGTGAGCAGAACATGTCCAGTGTATGGATTCAGTCCAGTGTATGGATTCCAGAGTGTGATTGATTTTAAAGATAAGAATCAGCATCTTGAGCTGAGCCCGGAAATACACAGACAAACAATGAAACTGTTTTAAAATTGGCATCATGTGCTTATGACATCACGGCCTTTTTAGAAGGTGAAGTGCCATATTTTCCATCAGTGAGTGCCTCCACAGTCCCTCCAAGGGCAGCCCTACAGAGAATGCATTGCAGTAATCCAACTTGAGAAGTCTTAGATGCCTTAATCATCATGGCAAGATCAGGGGGCAGGGGCAATTTTCAGGTCTTTCAGCCATCCTGACCTTTTCCTCCAGTAACAGAGCTGAGTCAAAAAGCACTGCTATGCTGTTTTCCAGCCATCATCTCCTCTGTCTTGTCTGGGTTAAATTTTTGTTTGTTTGTTTGTTTTATAATCTGCCTTTCTCACTGAGACTCGAGGCAAATTACACAGTGTTAAGTCAATACGCTCAACAACTGAGATATTCAAAAAACAATACAACAGGATATGCATTGCGGAAATCTGAAAAGAAGCATAAATTCAAATATGGGAATACAGAGGTAGACCTTACTGAAACAAAAGTAGTTTGATGTGACATATTAAACGATGCAGAAATTATCCAGTAGGAGCATATCTACATCAATAGACAATACTCAAATAGTATACAGTCCCTGTCCCTTTATTAAAGCATATCTCTGAACCATTTCCTTACAGCACTGCCCTGTGGCCTAAGTAAAAAAAGCCCTCCTGATTAATTCAGTTATCTATATTTTGCAGACTATTCCATAAAATGGGGGCCACTCCAGCATGTGTATGTGCAGGCAGTTGTTGATTTTTCCCATTTACAGGGTGCTATCTGCAGAAGGCCCTGTTCAGATGAGTGAAGCTGCCACAGTGAAGCATAGTAGGAGAGGCAGCCCTGTAGATATGAGGGACTGAGTCCATGAATGGCTTTCTGTGTGATGGTCAGAACCTTGAACTGAGTCCAGTAACTGATGGTTAGCCAATGGAGTGACTGCAAAATGGGAGTCACGTGCATGCTCCACCTAGCTCCAGTTGAGCCATGGCATTCTCCAGCTGGAGTCTCTGAGTCAACTTTAAAGAAAAACCTGTGTAGAATGTGTGACAGTAGTCTAGTCTCGATGATACCATGGCATGAGTCCAGGTGGCCAGATTGGCCATGTCAAGGTAGGCAGGTTACCTTTCAGGCTAGTTTGAGTTGGGAGAAAGCCTTTGTTACTAGCTGCATTTACTTGCTTCTCTAGCAGCAGTGCTAGAGAAGCAAGTAAATGCAGTAAACCCCTGGTCTCTTATCTGAGAGCCAAGCTCTCAGATCAAGTGGAGTGCAAGTGAATGACAAGTGAACAGGGAGGGATGCACATGAGTCTGTTCACTTGCTAGGCAAGTGCAATTGTAGCTTGTAGCTTGGCTCTGAGCCTGCAAGGGTCAGACAAAGCCTTGCAGTAGGAAGCACAATGGCCTCTTCAATATCTCTGCCTTCCCAACCAGCGTTGCTTCTGTCTTGTCTGGGTTCAGTTTCAATTTTTTTTCTTTCAGCAATTTGACCACAGCTGTCAGGCAGCAACTCAGTTTTTCCCTTATCCACTTGGCCACGAGATACAGACACCAGCCTAGAACAGAGGGTGGCAGTCCTGTGAAAGAGATCTGGAGCTGGATTTCCCCAGCATATTGATGACACCCTTTTTAGAGCCTTCAATTATATTTTTAAAAAACACTGAAGACGGGAAAGAATTCTGTAGGACACTCCTGTCCAGTTTTCTGATTGGCGATAAATTTGGGGGGGGGGGGCGGGGAATGATGCTACTGAAGACTTGGACCTGGGATCCTGAATTCCCTCTCCCATCAGTTTAATGAGATGCCATGACTAACTGTATCAAAAGTTGTTGATTAGCTTAACAGAAGCAAGAGAGGTATCACCCTTCTCCATTGGAACTTGGATCATCCACCATAAATACTAAAAGCAGTCTCTATCTCATAGCCAGGCCTGGATCCTTTCTGGAAACAGTCAAGGGATGAGCAGGCCAGAAGTTGTTCTTCCACTACACTTTCAATTATCTTTCCCAAGAAAGTGAGATTTGACACTAGTCTGTAATTAACTAGGATTTGTTTATCCAAAGATTGCTTCTTTAAATAAAAGTCTTGCCACAGCCTCTTTCAGACCTTTTGGGAAACTCCTCTCCTGTTCAAAAGAACATTAATCTCATCTTAGTAAAATTAGGCAACACACATGAACTAACAATTAGCCAGAAGGGTGATGGATCTCAGTTATGTGTGGTAGCATACAACTGCAAGAATTCTGTCGTCATCAAATGAGCACACTGCCAAAGTGATCCAAGCAACCTGGACAAGCAGGTATACCCAACACTTCTGGAAGCAGACCAGCTCTCGATCTGATACCCCATTTGGAACAGCTGAGACTTTATCTTGAAAGAATCTTCCAAATCTGTCACAACAGCCATTTCAAAGCAACTAGCATTAGGTGTTTACATGCCTCAGGTAATATTTGTCATCTTTCACCTGGAGTACCACCACCACCATATTTCCCAAACCTGCCCATCCCATCATAAGTACAAGCTCCTACATACTTCAAGGAATAGCAATATCTAAACATCCATTAGCCAACAGAAAAGATGGTCTGCAAAATGTTGAATGTCACATTGGAAGACAATTCCCTCTGTCATAGCCTTCCAGAGGCTTTGGCAGCAACACCATCTAAAAAAGGACAACCAGTTCCAGAACACAGAGTCACAGATAATTCCAGATCTGGGTTGGGGGGAGGGGCTGATGCCACTGTCACTGTTCCAGCCATCAAGATCAATCATACTGCCCAGTGAGAATGCAACAGGAAGCATACTGGGTGGCCTTAGGCCAGTCATATATTCTCAGCCTAATCTACCTAACAGGATTGTTGTATGGATAAAATGGAGGCGAGGAGAGTGAAGTAAATCTTTTCATGTCCCCACTGGGGGAAAAGGCAAAATATAAATGGAGTAAATAAATAAAGCATAGACAGGGGTTAAAGCTGAATTACAAAGTAGAAGATGGTCTTAAAAACAACAAAGTTTATCAGATTCCATAGATATTGGGGTGGATCCAACAGCACATTCCCACAGGTGCAAAGACTTTCCCCTACAGAATACAAATTTGGCAGCTCCTTCCTCATGTGTCAGTCCAAAAAGTTCCCTGCAATTCTGCTCCTTGGAGAGCCTGGACCTCCGCGAGCAGGACTTCAGGGTCTGTTTCAGGCTGCTACAGGAAGGGAGGAACTGCAAAAGTCACACTCCGAGGGCAGAAGACCTTGCATCTGTGGAAATGCACCATTGGATGCACTCCGCCAGTCACAGTAAATGCAAGTTTATTCATGTTAAACAAAAGTCCTGGACAGTTCAGAATTGCCTTTTCAGAACAGTAGAACATTTGTATAGCTAATGACCCAAGTATTTAAACATTCTGGATGGCATGTCTATTATCCACTTATTATAGTTTCATGTAAAAACATTCGATTACTCAACTGCTATTATTAGGGAGCATTACATTAGTGGATTATGAGCTGCATATAAAAATGTTGTGCTCAGTTCATAATTTTTGTTGCAAACCCCCACCCCCATCCTAGTCAGTGTGAGGCATCATGAAAAAAAGTAAGTAATCCTTGATATCTAGATTCTCTTTCCATAAGTCATTCAATGGTCAATCTTCTAAATCCTTCAACATTTTTATAGAGTGTTCACAATTGTTTGGCTGTATGGACTAAATGAGAGCCATTCCATTAAAATCATCTGTCAACCTCTCATCCACAATGTGATCTAAAGATTTCATTGCATGATTATTTTTTTACATTGGTTAGAGTAAATACAACATATGGATATCTTCTGTTCAAAAGCAGATCCTTTAACGATTGATTGATTGATTGATTGATTGATTGATTGATTGATTGATTGATTGATTGATTGATTGATTGATTGATTGATTGATTGATTGATTGATTGATTGATTGATTGATGTGGCTTTATGTATACCCTGCCTTTTTCCTCAATAAAGTTCCCAAAGTGGCTTATATTGTTCTTCTAAATTTTATCTTCACAACAACCCTGTGAGGTAGGTTAGGTTGCGAGTGTATGACTGATCCAAGGTCACCCACCAAGCTCCCATGGTAGAGTGGAAATTTGAACCTGACTCACCCAGATCATAGTCTAACGCTCTAACCATTATACCAGGCTGGCTATCAAGTATAATGTTCATTACTGCCAATTAAGCAGTCTGAAATTAATTAAAAATAATTAAAAAATTAAACCCATAAAATTATTACTTGTTATATTATGTTCGTTGCCTGTCACTTCCCTCCAAAAAAGCATTTATAAAACTTTGGGACATCAACCAGACAGCAGAACTTACTGCTTGTATATAGGATTTTATATTATTCTTAAAGGTTTAAAATATCATACATCATGAAAAATATCTCAAGTATCTTATATACTAATAGCCAAGTGGCCCTGATCTATGAATATTTAAATCCAGAGACTGGAGCCATGGTTGGACAAGACAGAGCTTCCTACACACCTGAAAAATGTCCCAGGTTTGCAGAAAAATCTGAAATCTTAAAAAAATTAAAGAAACATTTAAAGGATCACTTGTAGCTTTAACCAGATGCCCTCAGTAGCTGTTGCTTGGCAACCATAACAGTTTAATTAGTATTCCAGGCTTGTTTTCTGTCAATGAAAGGCAGGGAGGAGGGGACAGGGCCCATCCTGGGGCTGCTTTAGCCTTTGAGGGGAGACTCATTGGGGCCAGACCAAGAAGTAAACCACTGGGCCTCTTGATACATCATAAATGACCAGGCCTGGCTGTTTGCTAATGTTCCATAGCACCCCAGTGTATTGTAATGTAGTGGTTAGAGTTTCAAAGTTACATCTGGGAGACCCTGGTTTGAATCACTGCTCTGTTGTGGAAGCACACTGGGTGATTTGATCAGTCTACCACTCTTAGGGTTGTTATGAGGATAATATGGAGACAAAGAGAATTATGTAAACTGCTTTGGGTCCCCATTGTGAAGAATATAATATACTTCTATCAATTATACTATCAAATATTCTGTCAATATAATATACATCTATCGGTTATACTATCAATATAGTATACATCTTATACCCCTCAATATAGCAGACCAGTATAATATCATATAATATATAACAAAAATCTTAGTTTAAACATATTCTATTCCTTTTAACCATATATTCTATCAAATATACTACTGTCAATATAATATGTATTAAAACCCCTACTGTGTGCCCTGCCACCAATGTGGCACAGCACACAACACCATATCACACAGTCATTATATAATATACAATCTGATCCACTAACATAATCCATTATATATAGTATATATAGTATACCCCATTAGTATATTTATTTAACTATACCCTTATTCATATACTCTGAAAAAGAATTCCCCTAACCCTTATACTAGCTTAGATTATAGTTACATTTCCCCTATATGGTAAGATCCCCCCTCTCTCTTATCCTTATTTTTCTTTAAAAATTCTCAAACTGCCACAGTTCTCCTTTTACATCCCTTTTTTTTCCAAAAATTGTTTCAATTTCCCCCAATCAGTAATATATTGCCCTAGGTCAAGATCTTTAAGTTTCCTAGTCATTTTATCCATTTCTGCCATGTACAGCAATTTATAAATCCAATCTTCTACAGTTGGTATTTCTTGTGTCTTCCATTTCTGCGCATACAAAAGTCTTGCCGGAGCAGTCATGTAAAATAACAATGTTCTATACTGCACTGGAACAGTCTCCATTCCAAGGTTCAGTAGCAACAGTTCTGGGTTCTTATTAATTTGAATTTGCAGAATCTCGTGAATTGCTTCAATTATTTCTCCCCAGTACTGCTTGGCTACTTCACAGGTCCACCACATGTGATATAGTGAACCTTCATGCTTTCTGCATTTCCAGCATTTGTCCGACATATTGGTATTTCCAAGCGCAATTTTCTTTGGTGTTAGATACCATCTGTAGATCATTTTGTACACATTCTCTTTGACGTTCGTACACGTTGAAATCTTCAATGTATTTTTCCATAGATGCTCCCACGCCTCCATCGTTATCTCTTTATGAAAATTTATTGCCCACTTCACCATCTGAACTTTTACTGTTTCGTCCTCTGTATACCATTTCAGAAGTAATTTATAAATTTTAGATATTTCTTTCTTGCCTTCTTGTAGTAACACTTCCTCCAACTCCGATTTTTCCAATCTTATACCTCCTCTCAGGCAGTCCGCATTATAAAGATCTCTGATCTGTCTGTACTGAAACCATCCATAACAAGGAGACAATTCTTCTTCTGTCTTTATTCTCAGCTTTGAATATTGTATTTGTGTAATCTCCTTGTACGTTAAGCATTGCTG
The DNA here is from genome assembly GCF_028583425.1 of Eublepharis macularius. NCBI lineage: Eukaryota > Metazoa > Chordata > Lepidosauria > Squamata > Eublepharidae > Eublepharis > Eublepharis macularius. The sequence continues at coordinate 32,689,413 of NC_072799.1, read as the reverse complement.
TTCATTGTCAACAGTTCTCGGATCTATTACTTCATACGGAACCACCCATGAAGGAATTCTATCCTCCATGTACGCTTTGTATTTCTTCCAGACCGTGAAGAGGCTTCTTCGAATGTAATGGTGCAAAAACATAGAGTCCACTTTTACTTTGTCATACCACATGTATGCATGCCATCCAAATAATATTTTATGTCCTTCCAAGGCCAGAAGCTTACGGTTTTTTAACATTATCCAATCTTTCAGCCATACCAGACATATTGCTTCATGGTATAACCTTATGTTGGGCAGTTGCAGACCACCTCTTTCCTTCGCATCTTGTAGTACCTTCATTTTCACTCGAGGTTTCTTGCCTGCCCACACAAAGTCTGAAATTTTCCTTTGCCATTTATCAAATTGTTTGGAGTCTCGGATGATTGGAATATTTTGCAACAAGAACATTACTCGTGGTAAAACATTCATTTTTACTGCTGCTATTCTTCCCAACCAGGATAGGTTCAGTTTGTTCCATTTTATTAAGTCTCTCTCTATTTGTATCCATAGTTTCTCATAATTGTATTGTCTATTTTTAGGATATTGTCTCCTCCATACATCCTCTAGGTTTTCTTGTTCCTTAAGCTCAAAAAAAGTCTTTGGCAATAGTCCTCTTTTTTTGTGAGCTGCTTTAGACTGCTTATCGTCTTCCAAGTTTGTAACTCCATTGAAGTCACCTGCCAGGATTATGTGATCATAGGATAGGTCATCTAATTGTTTCTCTAAGTCCTTAAAAAAATTCTCTCTTGCACCATTTGGTGCGTAAATTCCAATCAACAATGTCTTCTTAGAATTCCATATAATTTCCACTGCTACATATCTGGCTTCTACGTCGTTTAACACTAGTCTGGGCTGCAATTCATCTTTTATATATAATACAACACCTCTCTTTTTCTTTTTAGAAGCAGCAACAAATTCTTTTCCCAGTTTAGCAAGTTTTAAATATTTTACATCTTGCTTTCTAATATGTGTCTCCTGCAGACAGACTATGTTACATTTTTGTTTTAACAGCCAGTGGAAGGTAGCTCTACGTTTACAAGGTGAATTTAGTCCATTAACATTCCAAGATATGATTTTACACTCCATGATCACTTTCTTGTGGTTTTTGGTAAGTCCTTTTCATTTTCCCTAATAAAAGTCTCCATCTCCTGACCAGATCTGATGCTCTTTCTTGCTCCACCAAACTCAAATGTCAGTCCTTCTGGTATTTCCCATCTGTATCTGATTTTCAGCTCCTTTAACATCTGAACCAGTTCTCTGTATTTTTTCCGCTCCAACAACACCGATCTGGGCAACTCTTTCATGATTCTCACCTCTTTTCCATCGACTTCTAATAGATCCTGAAATTGTTTGCTCACAATTAATTCTCTTGTGTTTCTGGTCGTGAATTGCACAAATGTCCCTTGGTAATTTCCTCTGGGCTGCGAATCTGGAATTAATTCTGTACACCACGTCCAGAAGAGCTGCAATCTCTTCCTCCTCCTTCCCCAGGTAGCCTGCCAAAATCTCTGTAATCTGATTTCTGGGTATTTTTCCCTCCACTTCTGGGATCGCACAAAACCTTAGTTGCTTTTCCATCTGTTTACATTCCGCAACGGCCATTCTTCCTCTCATTCCCCTCATCTCGGTCTTGTGCACGTCTGCCATCGTCTCTACCGTTTCCTCAACTGCATTAACTCTCTGCTGTGTAACTTGTAGGTCATTCTGTATTTTATCCATACCTTTCGTCAGTTCTGCCATTTCTGATTTGAGTGTCTCTTTAAAGTCTTTTAGTTCTTTCGCCATCTCTAACATCATGTCTTTAAGCTCTTTATTCCCCTCTGAAACTTTTTTGTCCAAGTTATCCATCGCGGTTTGCCACTCTTTCTTCGACATCATGGGGCTTGCTCTGCTCCGCTCCCACGAGTCTGCCCGTTTCCTTAACTCCGTGGCGCTGATTTATTACTTTCTGATGTTTTTTAAAAGTCCAAATCCAGTTTATTTTGGCTAGACACTATTTCAAAGTGTTCAAAATGTCGGGCGTTTTTTCTCTATGGTTTTATGCTGAAGTATTCGCCCTTACCTTCTTCAAAGATGGCCTACTTCCGTTTAAATTGAAGTCTTCCCTTACCCTATTCCAAAATGGCGTCTCCCTTCTTCCGGCGTTCAAACATGAACCCTTCTCACCAGTCTCTTTATGGTTTTGACGTACTTCCTGTTCCCCTACGTTACACAGCAGTTCTTGCGATTTTTTAAACTTTCTCACAGTCCATTATCTCTTCCCGGCCGCAGGTATGTAAACAATAGTCCAATTTCCGTGCTAACTTCTTTTGCAAAATTACTTTTTCAAACTTTTTCTTGCCGGAATCTTCCCCCTTACGTTCCCAATCTGTAGCAGTTCTTAAATCCACTTTAGCCACTTAATTCTTTTTAAAATCTGTCCTGTACTAAGAGATAGCGATCTTTACCTTCTTAGGCGTTTTTCTTGGGTTGTAATCACTGCTTCTTTTATTCAATTAAGTCCAAAGCCCCTTGCTGTTTCACTGAAGCTTGGGCATGAAGATCTTATGCCAAAATTTGACTCCAGAGCCACTGCAGAGATCTAGGCAACCTTTCTTCGGGTGGGACCCCAAGGGTGGGTGGGAGTTCGTTGCGTGGAACCCCCTCCTCACCCGAGATCAATGCTCCCTCAGGTGCACGAGCGTACTCACCTGTTCTCCGCCTGAGAACAGGAGGCTGCGGGCTATTTTTCGCCCCCCCAGCCTTCCAAACAGTGGCATGGACAGCTCAGCTCTTAGAGCTGCGTTAGACCTCTATGGATCCCAAACCGGAAGTCTGAGTCACTGCTCACTTCTTCAGATGTGGAAATCAAATGTAGAATGCTTCATATGGGGCAGGTTGGGCAGGGTGGGGATTAAGATCAAGGATGAATTCTCTCATGAGTCTTTCAAGTGCAGATTCATTATGTGGAAAATGAAAACATGAGAATGATTCTCAGGTTGATTTCTATACATATCTGAAGAAGTCAGCACTGACTCGCAAAAGCTCATCTTGCAATAAATGTGCTAGTCTTTAAGGTGCCACTGGGTGTCTGCTTTATTTTGCAGCAACAGACTAACACAGCTACCTTTTTGCAATCAGCATGAATCTATCCGTTTCCATACAGAAGTATACTCTGATTTTTGTGGCCCTTTCACCTAATGGGACTAGATGGTCTTGGACAACTGGTTTTTATTGTTTTTTTTTAAATACTTTTATTGCAGTTAAACCATTACAACATACTAACATACACATATAAACCGAAACATTACTGGTTTTTATTGTTAATATATTTTGATTGTAATCAAAATGTATTACATGGTTTTTGTTTTTGGATTCTGCAAAGGCTAGAAATCAATGAGTTGAGACTGGAGTAACTTTGTACAGGATTATACTGTAAATCTCTCCACCTACCTGCTGCAATCTTGTTGGAATAGAGAAGGCTAACATGTGCCCAGGATGCAGACCCTAGCACATGTTCTCAGATATATTTATATTTGTATATCAAACAGGTGGGAAGGAGAAGTATTAATAACTTTACCTGCAGAGTAATTTAGTTTGATATTTAGAATCCATGTTTGAATAACTGCTTGAATTTTCACTTCTAAGTGAGAAACAATACACATTAAAGTAGTTTGTAGTTTATGTTTGTATGTTTTGTATGTTTGTAGACTGAAATAATTTTTTTTAAAAAAAGGAGGTGCGCTCAAAGTTTTAATGAAAGTTGTTTTGGCTCATAAAGTAGATTTTTAGCTCACAGCACTGCACAGCTTAGAGGGAACATTGCTCCTCACCCCCCACCAATCAGGTCTGCGCAAGGGGAGACTCCTCCCCTCCCTGCCTATCAGCTTAGGAAATTTTTGGAAGGGAAACTTCAATCATAGACTGCAATTCAAAAGACACTTCCCTGGTAGTAAGTAGAGATAGGCACGAAACAAAATACAAACCAAAATTAAGCACGAACCAGGCTGGTTTGTGGTTTGCGAACCAGAGGTTCATCAGATCCCATTTCTGACAAACCGCCACGAACTTTAGGCTGGTTTGTTTGGTTCGTTTTTTGGTTCATCGCTGCAGACAGCCTAGTACCAATCAGTCAGTTTCCTAGGCAACATGGGATGGGCTTACTGCAGACCTTCTGCTGGCCTGGAAGTGACCTTCTGCTGGCCTGGAAGCGATGATATTCTGACCTGGATATGACGTTTTCATGAACCAAACGATCCAGTTCACCAACCAGGGACAGGTTCGTGAAAGTTCGTGATTCATGAAATTTGACGAACCATGAACCACATTGTTCGGTTTTTTTCCAGTTTGTGCCCATCTCTAGTAGTAAGCACAAGGAAACTTGCCACCAGAGGCCACAATTTATTGGTACTATAGAAAAAGAAAAAAGTGAACAGAAAAGTTTTGTAAAAGGTGAGTGGGAAGGAGAGAAGGAAACAAAAAGAGGGAGAAGCTATGGGTGCGGGGAGAAAGAAGATATGGGGGAGGAGGAGAAAATGACATGCCTCCCACAAGTCCTTGTGAGTTCCCGCTTGTATCCCAGAATTACCAAGGTCACTAGGTCAGTCATACTTTCATGTCTGTAAATATTCCTTTAAAAATTATAGTGTATATATGGCCTTATGTTTTATGGCAATTACTATAGAGCTTAGTTCCATAAGCTTCCCAATATTTTGTTTGTTTATTGCTTCAATATCTTTCTTTTCTTTCACTATGGAGCACAGGGCAATTTATGTAGGGTTCTGAGGAGGTGGCCCTAGAAAGGCACTGAGCAGACCTCTACAAGCATAGCTGCAGTAAGGGTGCTGCTGTCTTTTGTTAAGGGAGAGAGAGAGAGAGAGAGAGAGAGAACTTATAATGGTAGAGCATTAGTAGACCTTCCTTTTACCTTTATTGTTCTCCCTCTTTCTTTGCTGTTTTCCTGATGCCTGAATAGGCTTTCTTGGAGGCAGGCAGCACTTACTCTCTCTATGTCTGACAGGAAGCACTCTTTTTGGAGCAGATAGGTTTTTCTACCTTTCTTTATTTCTCTGTCTCCACAACCCTTTCCACAGACTTTTACTGTTACTTTATTTTTTTCCTTTTCCCATATTTAGCATGACAATGTAGATAAGCAATGTACTCAGTAGTTACAAACTGTGGTTGGTTAGTAAGCAGGAATCCCTCATTCTCCCGCTTAGTGGGCCTGATCTGAATTGCCTCTGCTGCACATTTACTCATCAGTTGCCACCAGGAACTAGTAGCTGCAGTATAGCTGCAAGTCTCAGTGGAGAACTTGTGCAGTTTACAACTATCTAGTTAGAGACTGAGAAATCACAGATCAGGTTTATCTGTGATGAGGATGGGAGCTTGTTGTTCCCCTCCTTAGGTCATATTTATTTGAGGTCACACTCAAATAAAATTTTATTTTATTTCTTTTAAATAAAATTTAAATAAAATTCTTTATTTTAAATAAAAATTTATTTTATTTATTTTATTTCTTTTAATTTATTAATACCCCCAAAACAGCTTACACCATTCTCCTCCATTTCCCCCCTCACAACACCCTGTGAGGTGGCTTAGGCTCTTACACGATTTTCCAAATGTGTGTGAAGAAGAGGGGGAATTGCGTTAAGATTATTCACATGGAACAGGGACAAAAATTCAAGCAGGCTTCCTAAGATAGATATAAGGTGATGTCACTCTGCTTCCTCTCGGGACCAAATCCAGGTTCAAGGCCCATTCCCCTATCGGCTCCAGTCACCAGCTGATGGGCATTTAATACAGGTTGTTTTCTCCTACAGCCACTATCCTATTTGCCTGGTTATGGGTTGAAAACGATATTGTGTCACATGGTAGTTTTCAAGCAAACGCCCCGTTTTCCCACAGACAAACTGCACCGTTTTTATATAAGTGTCACCTTCTAGGACCAGGGCTCTAAGTTACATTATCCATTATCTTTAAATTCCTTTGGAATTTAACTTTTGAGTGCATCTTCTAAATGGCTCTTTGGAGCCCAGGCTCTGTTGTGAATTTATATAGAATACCACAGAATTACAATCCCATTTTTTCCTGTCACAGACAGTTGGATGCAACAGGACTTCAATACGTGATATTACTGCCTAAATCTAAGATCCTGTCTAAGTTTTTGAGTTTTTAATAAGCACACTGTATATTCTTAACAAAAATGGAACAGAAGAGATTCCCAACATTTCTGTGATTGAACTGATTTAAATAGGTCAGCTACTATACTTAACCCAATTAGTATATTAGATCACTTCCCATATTTTTAATTAGCTCTTTAATCCTGACTTTTAAAGGTCATAAATACTATCTGCATCATATTTGTAAGATACTCTGAGAGATCTTGCAGGCCAGATAAATAGCAGGCATAATGATTGGGCAGTAGAAGACATATCAGTTGAAATGGGACATTATGGTACTAATTTATGACGGCACTCAAAGAGCAAACGGGGGGAAATAATAATTTTGGTGAATATTCGTGACCAGGTACTAATAGGATTGCCATCTTCAGGCTGGGAAATTCCTGGAGATTTGGGGGGGGGGGGTGGCGCCTAGAGAGGGCAGAGTTTGGGGAGGGGAGGGGAGGGACCTCAGCCAGGTATAATGCCGTAGAGTCCACCCTCCAAAGCAGCCATTTTCTCCAGGGGAACTGATCTCTGTAACCTGGAGATCAGCTGTAATTCTGGGAGATCTCCAGCCACCCACTGGAGAATAGCAACCCTTGATTCTCCCCTGTCTTGTTTACAATGGCTGAAACAGCCTGGGAAGCACAGGTGGGAGTATTCCTTTCTCTATGGGAGCCAGCACACTCAGCACATGCACTGGCTCTCAGTGGAACAAATCATTCTCCCGCAGCATCCCCCAAGCAGTTTCAGCTGCCAAAAACAGCACAAAGGAGAAGGAATTCCTCCTCCTTCACACCAGTCCCAATCCTATTTGGGACTTGCTATTTGGGACTTACTCATGAGTTGCCATCAGGAACTAGCAGCTAGAAGATACCTGTAAATCCCCATGGTGAACCTGTGTAGTGTGTAATGTTTAGTTAGGCTCTGAATGACAGCAAGTAAGGGGTGTGTTTTTAAATTACCTAGTTTTCATGTGGGGCTGTTGGACAGTAACTTTACCAACTTTACCACCCCCTCCCCCCATCACTTCTCCATCAGTAGGGAGGGAGAGATACAGGAACCCTTCTGTCTTTATCACTTTCACAGGAAAGCAACTGTAGGGGAGTTTGATCACAAAAATGATCCAAAGGGAAAGAGTGAAGCACCTGCTCTCTGTTCTTGAATCAGAATGGTAGATTTTCCCACTCTCGTTTTATGGCTGAAAGTGTCAGAAAGTGATTATATATCTCCACGTATCTAGTCCAGTTTGGTCTTTAGTTATTTTAGTTTCCAGGAAAGAGATTGCATTTTTAAAAATAAAAATGCAAGCCATTGGAAGCCCATGTTTCCTGTTGTTAGAAAAGTTTTAATTTGTTCATTTATTGGCTGTTCTCTTAAGAATTGCAGCATGGTATGGTTTACTTTCTGTGAGAAGGTCATGTCTTTATTTTGGAGATTCTCATATTCTTTCACATGGAAGCCATTCCTCAGTTGCTACATGTAGAAAAGTTTGTATCTCTCAGCAGACCAACCATGAGGGGGAAAATTATAAGTAATGCAGAAGTCCTGGTGTGGCTAAACAGTGAGGGTTAAAAATGGGAAACGCCTCCCCCCCCCAAACCCAATTGGGTCCATTTGGAAAATGCTGCAATCTTACCACTATATTTTGTCCTGAGCCTGCATTAAGTATGAAGTTTTTAAAAAATGTATTGTTGGTATGTTTGAACTGGAACTCCGCAAGCTGGATTTTGAATTCAGACCTGAATTCAGTTGGGTAAGCTAGAAATGTGTTTTTTATTCTTTTATTTTAATTACAAAGGCTTTCTATTTAGGCTACTCTAAGTCCTTGTAAATAGTAGTGCTGGGATTTTGTTTATTTTACTGTTTTGTTCTGTACTTATGAAGGACTGCTGTGTGTGTCATATTAGAACAAGTTACAGTCTTTCAGGAACTAAATGTCACGGGCTAGGCCAGCCCAAGCAGGGTGGTGCAAGTCCAAACCTCAATACCAAGTCCAGAGGGAGTTTCAGGAGCCAAAAGCCAAGTCAAAGCAGTGGTCAGAGCACAAGCTAATGCCAGAGGTGAGTCCAGAGTCCAAGAGCAAGGTCAGGCACAGTCCAAGGTCAGTTGCCGATAGTGTCAGGTCCAACAGTAGGCACGGGCAAGGTTCACGGAGTGGTTGCAGGCAGTAGACACGTTGCTTCCACTCCTGGCTGTTGCTCCCGACTGGCTTTTATAGCCAGGCATGGTTTTCAGCCAGCTGCTGGGGCTCCATCCTGAAGCTACTCATCATCACTCTCCAGCAGCTGGCGTCGGCTCAGGAGACGAGCACTGCGCCGTCTCTCCTGCAGCTCCAGTCTCTGGCGCTGTCTGCGGCGTTCTCTGGGTGTGGGTGAACCTGGGGGGGGTGGAAGCCTCTGCCTGGGCTTCCCCTGTGGTGCTGGCAGTCCCTGACTGAGCTTCCCCTGTGGAAGTCTCTGGCTGCACTTCCCCTGTGGTGCTGGGGCTGGAGAGTACTGATGGCTCTGCTTCAGCTGCTGGCTGTAGGCTCCGATTAGCCTACAGCTGTGGCTCCTGATTACCAGCCTCTGCTGAGTCAGGGCTGGCTGCATGGAGCTCCTCTTCTCCTGAGGAGTCCTGGCTGGCTACACGAAGCCCCTCTCCTCCTGAGGAGGAGTCCTCGCTCTCACTGAGCCCAGGCTGGGCCATGACAATAAAATAGGAATCCAGTGAGACCTTATAGACCATACGCTTTTCTGATTCAGAGCTCACTTCATTTGAGGCGTTGATATATTAGCATCTACAGTGTGCAAAGAATACCTTCCTTTCAGTCCTTAAGGTGCCAGTGGACTCCTGTTTTGTTTTGCTGCTACAGAGCAACCCATCCAGTATTTCAGGAGTGTTTGGAAGGGATCAGAATGCACAAGGTTAGATTCCTAGCCAAAATCTTAATTGCTTCTCTCTGTCTCACATTTTATGCCTCATCTCCCCCAAGGAGCTCGAGTTGGCTTATGTTGTTTGGCTTTCCTCTATGTTCTCATTGCAACAAACCTGAAAAATAGGTTAGGCTGAGCCAGAGAGACTGGTCCAAGATAGGCTTGCCAGGTCCCACACCCCCGCCTCCACTCCTTACCACCACTCACCTGGATGGCAGGGGGAGAGAAAGTTGAATAGAGGCAGGCTGGTTTAAACCAGAAGCTATGGTATCTCATTGTGAATACAGTCTTTGGAGCCTGCTGAGATGCTGTAGCTTCCAGACATGACATCACTGGGGGCTCTACAGGTAAAGAGGATCATCACCGTGGCAACCTCCCCTCCCCCAACCCACACACTCACACCCACTTTTCAGGTAGGGTGGCCTGGCAACCCTAATCCAAGACCACCTATTGAACTTCATAGCTGAATGGGGATTGAGGTCATCATTAAGCATTATTTGACCCTGGCTGTCCTTTTCTAGATAGCTATTGGTCTGAATACCAGTCACATGCTTAGAATGTTCTCTTTTCTAACACAATTAATTTACAGACAATATGGATCAAGGGTAGTGTCATAACCTCCCTAAGGATGCCTCTGCCTCTGTGACACCAAACAATCATAACAGTTGATTTGGTATAACAGAAGACCTCTCCTTCTGATCATCCATATGAATAGGATGATATTAGAAAGAAACCAGAAGCAAATAAATTGCATGCTATGATAAAAGTCTGTGTGACATGAATATTATAATAATAAAACCAAGATATTTCATGAAAGCAATCATACCATGTACTCCACAGATAAGTGACGAGTTTCAAATTACCAGCCAATCTGATGTGGCAGAGTTCTTCCCACTTATTCATATACTCAAAGGTTTTGTTTGGAGCATGAAATAGTAACATACGAATAGGCAGAGCTGCCTTATACTGAGTCACGCCACTAGTGACTAAATCGGTATTATTTTCATCGCCTGGCAATGGCTTTCCAGGGTCTCGGGCAAAGGAACGTTTTTCCAGATTACTGATACACGAGATGATTTCAGTAGGTCTGGCCAGCAGTTGAACCTGAGAGCTTCTGCAAGCAAAGCATGTGCGCAGCCACTGACCCATAATGCTGTGTAAGAATATCCCACATTCAAATGCACCCACTTGTTTTTCCATTGGCGGCATTGTTCCTCCTGACAGGAAGGAAGAAAACAGTAACTCCTACAGAGTCGCAACAACCTTCTCTTGAGGACAGATCATTCTCCTGAATCTCCATTAGGAAAGACTGGATCAATCATACCCAATTCGAAGATGAAAAATTACTCCTTTTTAGCAGATTAGTGGTGCAGACCAGACAGCTTCCTCTGTGCGTGTCTACTTTGAATTTTGCTACAGGCAGCTAAAGCACTGACTGAATATCGTAGAGTGATTGTAGTTTTGCTTTTCTTTTACAGGAAGAAATCTTTCCTGTTTTCTGCTCTGTATGCTGCCTTTATATTCGGTGGCCGGCATGTAATGAATAAGAGAGCAAAATTTGAGCTGAGGAAACCACTAGTGCTCTGGTCTCTGAGCCTTGCTCTCTTCAGGTAAGCCTCTTTTTAAAGGAATCGTCTGCATGCATTTTATGGACAGGTTTAAATAAATAAAAACATTGTGTTAATTCTATGATTATTATCCTTTATTACTTCAGGTTTCTTAAACTTTGTAACATGCCTATTGCATTTTGCAGTACATTACAACAGGAAAGTAAAGGATGATCCCTAAAACCAATTCAGATATGAATGAGAAAATTTTATTGAGGTACCAAATGCCCTTCATTGTGAAAAATTTTCATAGAAACATGTACATTTTTCTGAAAAGCACACTGTAAAAGTAAGACCTTTGTTAAATTTCTCAATCTGTGTTGTAATTTTAAAAATTGTAATGATGACCTACAGATTATATTTTTCATAATATCTAGACCCAAGTCTATAACTAGGAAGGGACCATTGGGTAAATGGCCCTATTTGGGGCATTAATTTCCGCTACCTAAGATTTTGGGTTTTGTTTTTTAAAAAAGGTCACATTGCAAACTTCATCAAATGTTCATCCGTAACAAAAACTGGAGACAAATGTGGCAAAAGCTCCACTGAAACAAATAGATCCTAGTGGGCAAGCATGTTTTCCATGTGGTGAAAGCACCACCATGTGGTAAGATTATAGATGTTTAAATAACGAAAAAGAATTCTCTGTTTTCTGTCATATTACTCAGTCTTTTCAAATGGAGGTGCTTGTCATTAAAAAAAACCTATTCTGGAAAAAAAATGGAGGTGCTTGTCAAACCACCCGTCCTCAGAAACACAGGCTTCTCTCACATGGATATCAAGCCCTTCCACCAAGGAGCAGAGAACAGGATACATGTTTCTTTCCTCCCTCCAATTTTGTCCTTACAGTAACTCTGTGAGCTAGTTTAGGGTAACAGTGTGACCTCCGAGAGAGCTCCATGGCTGTACAATAAAATATGATAAAATCTTAAACATTTTTTACCTTCAGTTCTCCATTTTGTGCTTTTCAAACATTCTGGAAAACTTGGTACTTACAAATGGGGGACCCACAAGGACCTGTGAGGGGCATCTCATTTCCCCACCGTGTCCTTTTCCCCTTCCCTGCCCCCCATAGCCTCTCCACATTTTTCTGCTTCTTTCTCTCCTCCTCACTCATTGTTGTCTTCATATTTCCCCTTCCTGCCACTCCCACCCCCCAGCAGCCTCTCGCTTGTCTCCCAGTTGCATGGTGCTGGCTGAGCTGGGCTCAGTTGCATGGCAGGGAATCTACAAGAACTTGCAAGGGGTATTTCACTTTTATCTGTATTCCCTTCCCCACACGATTTCCTCTTTCTCTCCTTCTGGCAGCCTCCATACGCTCACCTTTCCCTATGTCCTTCAGACCCACCGAACAGCTTACCTTTTATCTGCTCCCGTTTCACCTAATTTACTTCATTTATATACTGCCTTTATTCACAATGGGACCCCAGAGCAGCTTACATCATTCTCCTTGCCTCCATATTATCCTCACAGCATCCCTGAGAGGTAAGTTAGGCTGAGAGTATGTGGATCAAAACTACTCAGTGAGCTTCCATGGCAGAATAGTGATTTGAACCTGGGTCTCACAGATCCTGCTCTGAAATTCTAACCATTTGGGGTTCTTGTTAAACCTCCCAATGTCTTTTAGATTTCAGATTTTTCACCAAACCTGTGGCATTTTTCAGGTGTGTAGGAAGCTCTGTCTTGTCTGTTCATGGCTTCGGTCTCTGTATTCAGATCAGGGCCACTTGTTTATTAGTATATAAGATGTTAGAATTACCCTTACTGATTTGCTGTAAGGCCACTTCTAAAGATTTTCATTCATGCTGAAATGCTAATGACCCAGTGCAGTTTTGCCAGCCTCTCTGACAAGCAAGACCTGAAGAAATCTATTCGTTTAAGATTCTGTAATTGCCAGTTGTTTTATGGATCTGGACAGTTCATTATAATTGCTTCCATCCAAACTATCAATTACTGTCTAAGTAATTTCTATTATATCCCATTTATTTTCTATTGTACAGTTTTAGTCTTGTTGGTTAGATTGACTTGCCTTATGCCTTTCTTACTTTTAACATTATTGCCCTAAGATAATTTTTAACTTGAGAATACTTTGAAGCTGCAAGTATTCTAGTTGCTGTAACAACTTTGATCGTATAAGAACCTTAAAAGTTTCCTCTTAAGAGCAGGTATTCTGCTGACAGCGAATGGGGGGATTACTTTTCAAATCTCTAGATTACTGCAGTTATTCCAAAGATAAGGCTTTTTTCTGTAATAATACAGGAGTATGTCCCCAAAGAATTCTTTAAGGGTTTCTTAAATATATCAGGCTCATGAATTCCTGTCAGGTAACTTTAAAGATTTTTAAATGTATTCCCTAATACTTGAGATGTTTTTTGCCATGCATAGGATCTAAGCTAAAAACTGAATTTTGCCTGCACCCTTGTGTGTGTGTAAAAAAAAAAAATCTAGTTGCTTCTCCCTTGAAATATGTTATCAGTTACATTACAGCAGCCATCCCCAATGTGGCACTTTTTGGCACCACGGTGCCTACTAATGTGTTTCTTGGTGCCTGACTACTTTATTGGCTTCATTAATGATCCACATTTCCACTAAGCCTCAAGGCAGATTACAGAGTTATAAAAATAATGCAATAAAGACCACTGTGATACATATAATGAAAAAGGCAATAAAGCTGGATTACACAATTAAGGACCAGTATAACATATCCCATAAATTGGATTTCAAGAACATTGATCCAATAAACTGGATTTCACAATTAGAGAACAGTGTCATAAAGACAGTATAACATATCCAACAAACAATGCAATATAACAAGAGAGAAAAAGAAAACAGTTGGGAAAACTTGTACAGAATTTTAAAATTTGAACCCTGTTACTTTTCAAAAAAATGCCCTTCTTGCAGGATTCACATCATTATTTCATCTATAAGAATGCCCTCCTGAGCATTAATTCTTGAATCTTGGGGATAAAATCCAAGTGGTTGAATGGAGCAAGGGGAACAACGGTTCTGACTGACTAGCAAACTACTGAACTCATCCAAGGCAGATGGATCAGTCATGTATTCCTTCTTGACCATAGACACAAACGTTAGTGATTCTGGACCTGGAAGCCTTTCCCTCTGGCTGCGCAGAGAACAAACCTTCCTCTTTCTTTGGAACATGAAACTGAATCGCATCTCTTCCCCAAAGCAAAGAGCTGATCCTTATCCCTCTCCCATTTTAGACATTTTGTTAGTGGTTCCATCTCCGACAAAGCCTTTTTATGATTGCCCCCACCCAAAAGCTATTTTATAGTAGTGCCCAGTACCCATTTCTCAACATTCCTAAAGGGCCCACGGGTTCACCAAGGTTGGGGGTCCTGGTTTTAAAGATGTATTTAATTATTTACACCCTGTTTACAACAGCATTTCTCCTTCTCTTCCTCACAAGAAGAATGGTGAGAGAGATGGGATAGGCTGAGAAAGAGAGACTGGCCCAAGGTCACCCAAGTTGCTTCTGGGGCAGAGTGGGGATTCAAACCTGGGTCTCCGACCCCTTGTCCAACATTCTTACCATTGTGCTATGCTAACACAAGTATGCTTGGCTTTGATATGTCAGTTGGTAAATGTTTGGATTTACAAAGAAGAGAAAACGTTTGGATCTACCATTGGGCTAGGCAACTGGTCATTGCCACCTCCTCCTCCTGCAGATCCTACTAGGAATCTTTATATCCCCTTTGTTCAGTTCTGTGCATGGTATGGGAATTCTCTCCCTACAGTCTAGTGAACGTGTATAAATTGGGCTGGGATCTGATACCACAATCTGTGTTCCACTTACACAGATATGCACACACACACTTTAAACGACTGCTTGAAAGAGGCCTTCAGCTCTGGATTGTGAAAATCTTCATTAGGAAGAATAAGCAATGAACTGGAAGTAATTTGCATCTGTTTTAAATAAGAAAGGACTAGGGGAATCTGATCTTTCTTTTACAGTTGCTCAATAATACAGAATGTGCTACTCCACATAGCATGGCACATTGCAGATCTGTTTAATTATTCTGCCCCTTTTAAGGTGTTCAGTCTTCCACACATCTATTGTTCCTAACAAAGAAGGGGAAACGAATGTGAAGTGATTGTTCTGTGTAATGCTATTGAGGTTCTCTCTGGGATCACTCTTCATGAATGAAAACTTAAGGTGCAAAGAAAGGGGAAATAATCAGGGACTATATTTTTCATTAACTTTTTGACGTCTTGTGTGCAGTGGCTTTATATTAGTTTAGAATATTCATCCCTCTAAATGTATTAGTACTACTGAATACTAAAGTAAGTCATGCTGAAACAAGTGTGATGAATTTTGAATATATATAAAGGCATGTCCCAGTTAGAATAAAACAAATTGTTTAATAAAAAAAAATAACTCAGTTCCCTGATAATGGTCAACAGCTATCTTTGGAAAGGTGAGATAAAATGCTCCAAGACATAAAGGAGCTGCAAAAAAGGGAAGATTTTTTTTTTAATGATGCCTGTAACTCTCTCGTTAAACGATTGCTTGAAAGAGTCGTATGCAGTTCTGGATAATAAAACTCTTCATTAATAAAAAGTAGTGAAAGCCTTTGACAATATGTCCTGAGGTTCTTTTTAGTCATTCCTGTTATTGATATTGAGGGGGAACGGCAGGGATAGTGTTCTGTATTCTTGAATTCCATCAGTGGCCACCCTCTCCTACTCTAGCACTTCCTCACCGCTAGCACCTCTGGCCTCCATGTGATCAACAAGTCATCTTCATAGCGTGAACTCGTGGAGAAAGTACCCATGAAAATGCCTCCTCCCTAGGATCAGTGACCCTGCTTTCTAAATGTTGCTGATCATTGGGAAGGGGGCACACACACTCAGGCTCTTCTTTTGCACCTTTTCACCATGCAGATAACTCAGCAATTGCATAGAGACGGGGAAGCGGGGCCAGTGCTGTTGTGACCTCTTTATGCCCCTGTGTTGTGAGTCAATGCACAGGTGGGATGTCAGCGCCAGTAAATCTCTATCTGGATTCCATATAGATACATGTCTTGGACGCAGGGAGATGAGTTTTCATAAATATCCTCAAGCATGATTTAAACTTTACTGCACTGACTGATATGTTTTAATCTAATTCATGCTGTTTTAATTGTATTTATTACCACCTGTGATCCGCTCTGAGCCCGCTTTCAGGGAAAGCAGAATATAAATTGAATAAAATAAATGAATGATTTAACCTCATATTTCTCCCTTACGGTAATCAGATTGGCCAGGCTTCCTGGATTTCTGGTCCCTGGTAAAGTGTACCCCACCCCTCCCATAACATTGACCCTAAGCAAAGGAGTTTCCTTTGTCAAGAGCAAGTTGGTATGAATGTACGAAACTGATACCCATAGCTAGAATTAATTTTTTTAATGTAAAGAACCAAAATTCTTATGTCATTAACTTCCTTGAAGGTAATGGTTTTTGGAATATATAGGAAATAATTTCACAGCATCAAGCCAGTAGTTGAAGTATTCTAGTATCCTTCTGCCAAAAGAACTAGATGTTTTAGGGTTCTTATGAGTTAAGGCTATAAGTTCACCGTAGTCTAAATGTAAAAGGTATGCGGGAGGGGTACCTCTCCTCCCTGGCCTCTGTGAATCTGTCTGTCTTTTTGGCCTTTTATTCACTGCTTGTTCTTTGTGTTCTTTTTATGGTCCTGAAGTATATTTGGTGCTGTTCGAACGGGTGCTTATATGCTATACATTTTGATGACCAAAGGGCTAAAGCCATCAGTTTGTGACCAGAGTTTTTACAATGGACCTGTCAGCAAATTCTGGGCATATGCGTTTGTTCTAAGCAAAGCACCAGAACTAGGTGAGTGCCTCTTCTTCTTTTCACCTCTTCTTGTATTGAAGCACAAGAAGGAAGACATGGAAGAATTTCTCAGCAGTGGCTGGGAAAAATGCTTTTTGTAAAAATTGCAGTCCACCATGCAGTCCTAAGCAAACCCATTCTAAGTGTCTTGACTGCAAGGGATGTAGAAGGGGTACTCTGTTTAACCAGTCCCCATCCCTGTTCTTCCCTTATTGGTGATCTATAAAGATGTTTCTCAACTGACTAAAATTATAACATGATGGTAAGTAAGATGACACCTCCACCCCAAGAAGAAATATTTATCTTTAACTAGTTTCTGGTGGGTAGCTGTGTTGTTCTGCAGTAGAACAGCAGGATTTGAGTCCAGTGGCACCTATGAGACCAACAAGATTTTCAGGGCATAAGCTCCCTTCTTCATATACCAGAAGAGTAACTAGGGATTCTATCATTCCCCCCCCCCACCTTGTTTAACTTGTTTTGCTTTATCTGCAATTAAAACCCATTAGAGTCTATTTGGGGACTGTTTTCTGTTTCCTCACATTTAATTTTGCTCATAATATGTTTACATGTTGCTGTTTTGTTTCTGTAAATGGCGTGTGAATGGCCCTGAATCAAAGAAGGGAATAATAATAATAATAAATAATAACTGCACTTATATACCGCTCTTGTAGACAGAATAGTGCCTCACCCAGAGTGGTGGGGATTATTATCCCCATGATACAGCGGGGGAGCTGAGGCTGAGAGGAGTGGTTTACCCAAGGACACTTGGGCCGATTCCAGATGACTAACCTTAAGGCGCTTCATGCTGTTCTCTTCCGGATCGCGACGGGGAAAATGAGAAATATTGCGTTTCCTCGCATGAGTTTTGCGCGTCGTCGCATGAAGCGCCTTAAGGTTAGTCATCTGGAATCGGCCCAAGTGTCCTTGGGTAAACCACTCCTCTCAGCCCCAGCTCCCCCACTGTATCATGGGGATACAGGTTAGTCATCTGGAATCGGCCCTACTGCGCTCATGGCAGTAGTGGGATTCAAACCAGTAGAGAGCTGGTTTGCAGCCGAACTACTTAACCACTGTGTTACAGCAGCTCAGCAATGAAAATTAGCAGAACAAAAAGCCTGGCATTGAGAACTTAACAAAAACAGAAAGAAATGGAAAAAGCATGCTGGTACATCCCTATCCTTAGCCCATGTTGTTTTGATTTGGATTAGTAGGACTTGTGGATTCTTTTAGCAGCGCTGTTCCATCATTGTGTTCTGGTTTTCACCAAACCAGTGAATAGTCAATGTTGCCACAAAAGCTTAAACTTTCACTGCTACAGAGGCACTCTGGTGTCTTCCACAGTCATGCACTCTCTGCTGTTATTTACTTTGAAGTAGTCCCATCAGAATCACATAGATGTGTGATGCAGACCATTCTCTGTTGTCATCTGCAAGTTATATAACATCTAACTGAATAGAAAAATATTCAAATATTCAGCTTCAATGGTATGTGTGAGTAAGGAAGTTTGAGTAGTTCAGGTAACTGCAGAATAGGGTTTTGTTTTTGTTTTTGACATGTGAGAGAGCTCTAAAAATATATTTTGAAAAAACGATCTGAATGAAAGCAGTTCTTAAAATATAGCATATGAGTTTGTTTATTTGTTTTTCCCAGAATGAGTAATTTGTTCTGGAACTGTGAGTTTTGATATAATGGTTGGAACAGGTTGAATACCAGGTAGTAATCTGTCTGTGAAACATGTGGCAAGTCTGTAATCTGGAATATTCCTGCCAAATGGTAAGGAAAATTCTACCATACCTCTGCATCTCTGGAATTCTGACTAGGTGCACATATGCGGTAATGTTTTCCACACCATTCTGAAACATTCCAGTATACTTCCACACTGTATGATACAATCTGGTAAATGGGGCAGAAGTCCAGAGTTCACTGGTTTAGTAGGGAGTCCTAATGTTAAGCTGTGACTGTCAAACCCTTTTCAGCATGGTAGTACTTACTTATTGCTTTCTATAGGAGGGCATAACAACATTAAGTCCAGAATCTAAAATTGCACAATCGTACCACTGCTCACAGAGACTAAAGATATTTTGGTTTAGGATAGAAAAAGCAAAATAGTCCCATACTATGCAAGGTTATTTAGTGCCAATGTCTGATTGGGCTTGGTCCCAAGTAATTGTGTGTAGGATTGCATCCTAAAAGTTTCTCTCACATTGTCAAGTCAAGTTTGAACTTTGCTGAGACAGATGAAATTCAGAGCTTAAGTAGGGCCATTAGAATGCACTTTAATAATGCTTCATGGCATCTGTAGTATGTCTGTGAAATCTCATGTAAATGTTAACTATTGAGCACCTCAATTCTATATGAGGTGGAGGAGTGGTTTGATTCCCGCTCCTCCAGTTGAAGCCAGCTGGGTCAGTCACAGCTTCTCAGAGCTCTCTCAGCCCCACCCATCTCACAGGGTGACTGTTGTGAGGATAATAATAACATACCTTTAAACTGCTCTGAGTGGGAACAACTTGTCCTGAAGGGCGGTATATAAATCAAATGTTATTATTATATATTCATACATAAAAGAGTACCTGTTCACGTCTGACCCTTGTAGACTCAGTTAAGATCCTAGGGGTTATAATAGATCCAGCGCTACTAGTAGAAAAGCAAATTAAGGCAGCTGCAAAAGATGCTTCATGGCAGCTTCACTCATCTGAACAGGGTCTCCTGCAGATGCCACCCTGCACAAGTGTGAAATCAACAGCAACCCATACACGTGAATTCTCTGTGGTGGCTCCTGCCCTATGGAACAGCCAGCCTGAGGAGGTCAGGAGAGCCTCCATTCTCCTGGCCTTCTGCAAATAATGCAAAACTGAACTATTCAAAAGGGCTTTTTACACAGAAAGGAGGGCTATATTGTAGGGAGGAGCTCTCAACAAGATGCTTCACTAATGAGTTAGGGACCATAGACTTCACCACTACGTTACCTTACGTTCTATCTGTGGCTTTAAGTAGGTGCTCCTATGTACTACCTGTTGGTTTAAGTATGACCCTACTGGGTGGTTCAGTGTTGTCTAATGTCAGTCCTAGAATTGCCTATGCTCTGTTCCAGCATTTCTTCAACTTTCTATTGGATTTCTGCTAAAGTTATGTCTTCGTAAACTTGCATTTATTTATCCTGTGTTTATTGAAATGTCCTTGATGTTGACTGTGCTAATTTCTCTCTATGTAATCTGCCTTGAGTCTCAGCGAGAAAGGCAGACTATAAATAACATAAATAAATAAAAATAAATAAATAAATAAACAATTATAAGCCAGTTTCCCTGTAGAGGTGGGGTAAAATTCTGTAAATAAATAAAATAATCTCCCCCCACCAAGACCCCTGAGTCCCAAGGTGTTCTGAGAAATAAGGCTAACAAGCTACTCATCTAGAAATAAAGGTTTCTTGCCCCATGCAAGTGATAATTGCAGAAGAGGCTTGGTTAATGTGTCTTTTATTCCAAGGGGAAGAGAACCCTCCATAGTATTTTTCTCTCTAGCCCACATGGTAGCGCTTGAGAAAAGATTTGTTTTCATTTTTTCCCCGATTAGGGCCTGTGTCTATTACTGCAATTATATGCACATACTTGGCAATGTCTCACTGAAATAATCGGCAACACATTTGAGTATGCATGCATAAGATCCAGCTGTAAAAGAGAAAATCTCTTCCTCCTCAGAAATAGCAAAGACACCGTGGTTAGGTTTGTCAGCCTCCAAGTAGGGACCGGAGATCATCCAGAATTACACCTGCTTTCCAGACTTCATAGATCAATTCCCCTGGAGAAAATGGCTGCTTTGGAGAGTGGACTCTATGCCATTATACCTGCTCTCACCTAGCTCCACCCCTAAAATCTCCAGGATTTTCCCAAACTGAAGCTGATAACTCTAACTGTGGGCCGCACTCAAATGCTTGCTATTTTATGATGTTCTCCCAGATGTTGGAGAATAAGGAGGGCCCACACTGCCCTGCAGCTGTGGGTGCCGTAGGAGACGCCTTCTGTGAGGTGCTCAGGCCAGACACTGTATCTTCTGGGCAGAAGAAGATGGCTGAAGAAGATGGGTTTGAAATGTGGGCATCAGCACTTTCATAATCTCTTCCTCTTCCTTCACCATTCTCCTGTGTCACTCTGAAAGGCCTGCCGCTTGCTTCAGAGGAAACTGGGAAAGGCTTACCGATGATGGGCCCCTCCTCCACTTCCTCCAAAATCCTCCAGGTCCCTGGCTTGAGCGCAAGGGACGGAAAACTCACATCCCCTAAGCCCACCCAAAAAGACTCCTCATGCTTCTCCTCCTCCTCCCACTGCTGGGAGCTAGAGAGAGGGGAGCCTCAGCAGCAGGCCCCTGCCCAGTGCCAGCTCCTGCCTCAGGCACCTGTGGTGGGGGTGTTCCTGCAGCTGCCTCAGGAAAGATTTTATTTTTATTTATATTTCAATTTATATACCGCCCATCCCCAGGGGCTCTGGGGATGGCCTTGCGAACCACCTTGCTATCGCCAGAAGCTAGGTTGGTGAACAGCAGCTGCGCTGGGGTGGTCCACCTCCGTGCAGGTGGGAGGAGAGCCACAGCCCTCACCCTCTCCTCTAGTCTTAGCCCTCACCTTTCTCTCAGAGCCCCTCTCTGGTCTCCTGCTACTCATTTTTCTGCCCCCTGTAACCTACATTTACTAGTAACTAACTTTATTAAATAGTTAAATGACCTACCTGCCTACTCAGAAAGCTTGCTTTGTAGGTCTGAACCTGGAGATGGACACACAGATCTCTTTTTAAAAGGTCTTATTTAGGTATGTGGCACTACATAGCAAACAGCTTCAGGAATGAAGCTATCCCTGAACCTCAATCTACAGGTAAGCCTATGACAAAAAAAAACATACTTCTAATATGCCTGACCTAGCTCCAAGCAAGCCAGAGGCGGACAGGCAAAGCCTAGTTAAATGTAACTAATGGGCAGCCTATTTATCTATAGAATTTGAGTAGAACACGAACACGCCTGAACCCTTCTTAATTCCTACACAAGCCTATTGCAAGGGGGGGGGGGGGAACTTGGTTGTCCCTAAAAACTAATGTTGTGCTTTACAAGATCTACAACTAGCCTACCTTAAAAATACTTCTTAAAAGTTCGTGTGTGTGTGTGTGTGTGTACACACACGCAACCCTCTCTGAATACGCAAAGTAGATCCAACATCCAAACGCCACTAGGAAGAGGGAACCAAGCAGCACCCCTACAAACACACACCCTCCTCAAAAGAAGAACAACCTACCAACAAAAATCTACAGTGAGCATCAAGCCAAACCTCTATGCCAACAGAAAACAGAAACACCAACCAAACTACCATAAAGAAAGAGCAGCAACAGGGAAAAACAACAACCCACCCCCTACACATACAAAGAACCAACAAAAATTTACAGCAACAAAACACCCACAACAGGAGAAAACACAGAATTCACCCCCCCCCCAGCAAAGAAGAAGGGAATATAATAAGCAGGAATTATAGAACAGCAAATAAAGCACACCTACAACAGGATAAAACAAAAGAACCCCCCTCAAAGAAAAGCAAAGTGAACACTAATTATTTTAAGTGAAAGCACCCACACTTACACACAGCAAAAAAAAAAACCCAAAGGACAGCTCAGCCACAGAGTAAACTTCAGTTCAGGAATAGTGAATCTAATTCAGTATTCCCTTTTGAGTTCAGTAATACCGGATTCCCCTAATCAGGTGGAATTTGGTATTTTAAGGGAATACTGAACCCTAATTGTACATCTCTGCTTTTAAGCAACAAACCTGTAATATGTACATCATTGTTTGCTTATCCTGAGGTTTCAGTGTAGCTCTAATTAGAAACAGGAAAAAATGATTCACTAGACTGTATAAAGTTTGTTTCTAAGGAAACCTCACAGAGCTGCAGACTTCACTAAATAATGATGAATATTAAGATTATGTTGTTTCAGAGATTTTTTAAAAAAACTTCATCACAAGCTATGAGAAGGGAATAATCTACAGCCTTTATGTGTCAAGAGACTTTGAATTCCTACTGTTTGATATATATATATATATATATATATATATATATATATATATATATATATATATATATATATATATATATATATATATATATATATATATATATATATATATATATATATATATATATATATATATACACACACACACACACACACATATGAAAACCTACTGAGGTTTGGCTAAATTAGTCCTGTGATAGCTTTTCAAAATGTGACTTCGCATTTCTGCAGCTAATGAAGCAGTCAGGAACTAGGGGGCTTTATTGCTGACTTAGACTGTTCTCTTAGGCACGCTTACTCAGAGGTAACCCCAACAGATTTTCTTGCAATGAAACATGTTAATAACTGAGGCACAGTTTTCAATCCACCCCTTACTGATATTCTTTATTTGAGTTTCTAAGGATGCACGTGCAAGAGAAATATATTTTGTGTCTTGGAAGCAGCCCAAGGGTCTTTTCCTCTTCCAAACCTCTGTGGCTTTAAATTGATTGATATGTAGTAGGCAAGTGAACTGAATTAAAAAGAACTTTAAGAGATGTAGTAAAAACGAAAAGTGGTTTGAAGATGGAGAGAGAGAGAGATGTTAACAGAATAAAAGGCACATTTCTGCAACTGGAAAAGGAGGGTTTGCAGGATGGAATAAAATCTAACACTTCCATCTTAAATACATTGACCCAGTTTGAAAAACCACGGAACTGGTTGTGTGGGCCCAAGGGAACTCTAGCCTTGTGTTTTTCCAGCCCAACAGCATCCATTCCACACAGCAAAGCGCTTTTCAAAACTGAGGGGTGTTTGAAAAGCACTTTATGATATGACATTCCGGAGGAGGGGAGTGTGCAGCTGTTCAAAGAAAAATAAGCTAAAAATTCTGTCATGTGAGCGCAAGCCATTTCCAAGACCTAAGCAGCCTTTTAGTCCATTGGCACCAATCCAGCAAGCCGTGTTGTATTTGCCAGAAGTAGCACATGCAGAGCCAGAGACTTCTGTTTACTTTTAGAAGCCCATCAAACAGACACACTGTGTGTAAAATTCTGCTATATTTAAAACTCACTCTGTGGTTTGGCAGGGAACTGCTGGAGTGAGAATATAAATAAAACACCTGGATCTTGCTATCACAGATATTATTTGGGAAGGGCTAATTCAAGTGTTTGCTGGCTGAGGCATTACAGGCCAGTCACTGGACTATACTGCCTCAGTTTTCATATAAGGAGGGTGTGGGTCATTATAGAGATCCCTTGTTTGAAACGCATCATTCATGTTACAGCTTATCACTTCAGACAGAAGGTTGGTGGTAAACTTAGACATAGATTTGATATTCATACTGGGGTGATTTCAAACCAGTGGCTCCTTTAGTGAATGCCAAAATGGTGTAGTCTGTCTCAGTAGCCCTTTTAAGCACTGAAATTAAAGGACATAGAAGGAGAACAGTCATGGCCTTCTATGACTGTTGCTGCTGTTATTATTTACTTTATACCACACCTTTCTTACCAGTGGGTCAGCTCAAAGCAGTTTATATCATTCTCCTGTCATCCATTTTTATCCTCACAGCAACTCTGTGGGGTATGCTAGGCTGAAAGTGTGTGACCGGCCAAAGGTCACCCAACAAGCTTCCATGGCAGAGTATAGATTTGAATCAAGGGCTCACAGATCCTAGTCTGCCACTGTAACCACTGCACTACACTGGCTCCCTGTCAGACAAAGTTATTAACTATGTTTAGGTCATATGTCATACCATCATTAAAATGTCTTAAGTCCAATTCTTTTTTCAAAACAATGGAATTTTGAAGCAGAAGCTGATCTTTTCTTTCTAATGTATACCTTGCCTTCATTTCACACAGACACTAAAAATGTCTCATTCCAGTCAGTCTCAACCATGAATTGAATATAAGATTCCCCAAACACCTTCATGGTTTTATGAGTTTTGACAATATGGTAATGTACCAAAGTGTTAATTCTTCATAACTTTACACCCTAATCTTAAAAATATGACGTAGTTGTCTTCATGCTTCAATTCTAATTTCTTTTTTTTCTTTTTAACAGGTGATACAATATTTATTATTCTTAGAAAACAGAAGCTCATTTTCCTCCATTGGTACCACCACATTACTGTACTACTTTATTCTTGGTACTCTTACAAGGACATGGTGGCTGGTGGTGGCTGGTTTATGACCATGAACTACGGAGTACATGCTGTCATGTACACTTACTATGCCTTGCGGGCTGCTGGCTTCAGAGTGTCTCGGAAGTTTGCCATGTTTATCACTTTGTCGCAGATTACGCAGATGTTCATGGGCTGTATCATCAACTACTTGGTCTTTGCTTGGATGCAACAGGGCCAGTGCCCTTCGCATGTGTCAAATGTCATGTGGTGTTCTCTCATGTACCTTAGCTACTTTGTGCTCTTCTGCCATTTCTTCTTCGATGCGTACATTGGCAAAACCAGAAAAGCAAGGAAAGCCGAATAAAACCTAGAAGCAAGATGGAAGCCGCAGCTCAGGTCATCTACAAAACAACAACACAGAAATTTTGAGGGGAAAAAAATGGCACAAGGAAATATTTGTATATGGTGCAATTAAAACTCAGCAGCTAGGTGGCGGCTAGGCTTGTTGAAACCAGTAAGTTTATGATCCTGTCTGGGTGATGACTCACTGAATTATCTTGCATCGCAAAAGACTGCTGTCAATAAGACATCTTCTTCCTTGCATCTATCCACTCAAAACACAAATTTTAAAAAAAGGAAAGAAAAGCAAAAGAAGATAATGATTTTGCAAAATAAAAATATGAAAATAAATTGTTTCCCTGACAATAGACGACTTTTATTTAAAAAAACTAATTATTTCTATATCCTTTCTAAACTTTTTAAAAAAAAAAATGCAAAACTTGAACAACAGTAAGTCGAGGAAATACATGGTTTGTGTCACATGAACGTATGAAGCTGCCTTGTATTGTCAGAGCACTGGTCCACCTAGCCTGATGTAGTCTACTTTGACTAGTAGTGGCTTGCCGAGGTGTCAAGCAGATGTTCTGCAACCAGAGCTCCTCTTAAAACTGGAGAATTAAACCTGGGACTTTTTGCATGCAAAGCATCTGCTCTGTCACTGAGCTATGGCCCCTCCCCCAATGATACCAGTCTTCTTGCAAAGTTTACTAACTTTTTCCTTGAAAGGGTGGCTCCATGTGAAAATGAAAGGATGAATGCTCCTGGAAAAGTCATTTAAATGTCCTTAAAATAATAAAATGGGGAAGAACTGGTTGATTTTCACACTGTATCACTTTGCTGTGAACAGATCTGGTTGGTCAGCTAAAGACCTGGGAGTTTCTTAAGATATTTATTCAGTCATCCATGATTGTTGTTGAGGTGCATATGTCAGCAAATTTGTTCAAGTGCATAAAGGCATAAAGGAGAGCAGGCTAACATGCAGCTGATTAGTTGAATTACCTGGGTCTAAAAACAGACGAAAGCAAGGGAAAGGAAAGAAATATGAAGGGAAAGGAAGAAACTGTATATCAAAGCTGATTATTTCTCAGAGTGCCCTTCAAATCCTTGTCTTTTGCTGTCGACAGAGTTTGAGGATCACAGGAACTTTTTCCCTCCTCAGGGCCTGTTCTGACATACTGTTTCTGATGTACAGGATGTCTTTCAGCATAGGTGCCATTTGGTAGGTTTAGCTGGAAAAGAGATCGCCCATGTCTCTTGTCCATAGTCAGTTTCACAACTAGGTCAATCTGGTTCATGCAGTATCTTTGAGACACTGAATGGATCTTCTGCTAAACAATGTATTCCTGTGCATGCAGCCATGGGAATCATACCAAAAGCCATTTTGCGAATGCAAAATATGAGGGTGGGTGCGGTCTTTGGAATAGGAGTCCATGCACAAGTATGCCCTTGTTGTAGTGGCTATACTTTTTTCTTCTACCTGTGGTTCCAAATTCATAACCATTGCCTCAAAAAACCCCTTCAATTTTTGCATCCTATCCTACAACACAAACTAATGAGGTTTGTTCTGGCATGCAATATTTGCAGGTTCACTGTGTAGGAAATGCATCAGAGAATCCATTAACTATGAACAAAGAGCTATCACAGGTAGAAGAAGCCAGCAGCTGCTACAAGCACAGCATAGCCCTGAAATGACAACATTAAGTGCAATTTGAGTGAAAGGTGCAAAAACGAAAATCTAGACAACCTTTTAGAAGGTGGTGGTTAGCGTTAGATAGGAACTTCAGGAACAAAGAAACCTGTGGTATGGTACATATTTTATATTTTTATGAACTTCAAAGAATAGGTATCTGCAATCTTAATAGTATTCTACAGGACTGTATGTGACTTTAGGTAACACTGTGCTTCTGCGTTTGCTTCTAAAGCAGTACAAAGATGTTTAAAGTGCCCTCCTCTGGTCACTTTGAAATACAACAACAAGATGTATTGGAATTGTCATACTGGAAGTTTTATTATGGGACTTGAATGGAGTGATTGTGCTACAACACAAAATTTGTGATCTAGAGAGAACTATACTTACTTTAAAAAAATCTGTAGAAAAATATACTGTAGCATTCTTGATCGCTTAAAAACACATCTGGTTCTTCAGTCAGCTGCAGATATAAGGACAAAAGTATTCCACTCTGAAACTCAGAGAATTAGCTGAAAAGAGCCATATTTTCTACAAGAAAAAGTAGATTGCATTATATGTAAGATTTCAGTCCTTACAAAGCCAAATAAACTATGTTATAATGTTCCAAGTACATCAAAGAAACAAATGTGTAAACTTAATGTTATAACTGTGTGTTAACATAGTATTCTCAATTGTATCCGTTTGGTAGTTGAACTAAAAAATTAGAAGAACTAGAAGGACAGATTAGGAACTGCTGTGCTACATAGAAAATGCATACACACCTATAACTATACTCGTAATACCCACTATGTGGGCTGTCAAAACACAGCATTGGAAGGAGAGGGAAAGAATTGGCTATTTCTTTTCCTGGCTAATGCAAAGGATTGCCATTAACTTTCTTCCTTTCATCTGAGACTATACAAAACAAAGTATTTTTTTCCTTCAACTGTACTGTCTCTCAGTCATGACACAGAACTGACGTGATATTTGTTAGACATAACAAGGGCTTTCAGTGTTTCACTCTGTGAAGAAGAAAAAATCCTGTTACATTCTGTATTATGTGGAAAGTCTTTTTAAGAACAAGAAATCCAAAAGCTCTCCAGAGCTGTCACAACTGTGAAAAAATGGAGGGAAATATGTTTGTGTCATTTAAGTTATTGATATTCAGACATTGCTATTTTTTGCAAAACAACAGCATAGTATTATATTCCAGAGAAAATATAACATGATTATAAGACTCCTGTATAAGTGGAAATATCAAAATGTAAACAATGTTATTTTACAGCATTGGGAGTAGATTATATTTCACAATAAGCCTTTTTTTTAGCAAACACATGCTTAAATATTTTTCCAGCCTGTAATTTTTGAAGCCAACCAAGCTCAATTAATATAGAAAGAGAAACAACAGCAAGCGTTTGTTTGTTTTTAATTGTGGCATTCATTTCTGTATTTTTCACTTTTCATTTAATTTTCTGTGAAGGCTGAAAGACAGATTTCTCCAAACCTTTCTTAAAATAAATAAGGAGAAGTTTCACAAAAGACTCTTAACAATGCTTTATCATTTCTTCCTTCTGTAAACAAAAGGATGAAACTACATTGATTAGAACATAAATTTAGTTTCAGACTTACATTAGTAACAGCAACACTACTTTAGAGACATAAAAGGTGTTCTTAGTTAAGAATCAGAGGAGTTAGCCGTGTTAGTCTGTAGTAGCAAAATCAAAAAGTCCAGTAGCACCTTTAAGACTAACCAATTTTATTATAGCATAAGCTTTCGAGAATCAAGTTCTCTTCATCAGATGCCTGATCAAAACAGGCATCTGATGAAGAGAACTTGATTCTCGAAAGCTTATGCTATAATAAAATTGGTTAGTCTTAAAGGTGCTACTCGACTCTTTTTGACTTAGTTAAGAAAACGTCTTAATTCTTCTTGAATAGTCTGCATTTTTTCATTTAATTCAGACATTTTTATCATTAATATTAAACAGCGAATTAAATATTGCAAATTTAAAACCCATTTATACAAGGCTGCAGAAATAATATTAGAGGAGAATATTAGCACGTGGATTTTTTTTCTTTACAAAAGGTACAATACAACCAAATTTTTAGTTCCACTAGTTTAAATAACAGGATTTAAGCACAACTTTCCCTCTGAAATCAATGGGTGGTTCACAATATGGGGCTAAATTCAGTGATGCCCTTCCAACCCCATGGATCCAGTCTAATGGGGTTGTTATCTTAAGGACATTTTCCTGGTCTTACTTCAGAGTAAACCTGCTTAAAATTGCTCCCTGAGTCTTAAGCGTGCTTAGCTTAGATTTTGCCAGTTTAATTTGTCTTCATATTCAGCACTTCCAGAAAAATAGGTAGCATTTTATAAAATTCATTTTGCTTCTCAAACTGTGAAGTGGTGTTTAACAGCAGAATCCTATACTTGTTTGTCTATCAATATTACTTAATTCAGTGGGATTACTTCTCTAGTAAGTGATTTCAAGTTTTGATCCCACGGCATTCTACATATTCTTATTGTATGACCTTCTGGAACCCAGCAGGGCTCTAAAGGGAACCGCCTTAAGGAATGCTGCCTTTAACAATCTATATGGGAATCCTCGCTGTTCCATCCCAGTGTGTAGTATATATTGTTTAACTGTTCTGTGGCAGCAAGACTGTGTGAATAAATTCTCTGTATGCTCATCTCTCAACTCAGAGATGCTTTCTACATGAATGAATTAAACTATTTTGCCACAGCTTTAAAAATGCATTACAAAAATTACCTGAAAACACAAAGATGGTGCAAACACCACATCTGGAATTACACACTCTGGTTGGATCCAGCCAACTTTTTCACTCAATCACATCCAATTCTTAGTATACAAATATGTTCATAGGTTTCAAAAGTGAGCAGTATCCATGACCATCAGTGACTTGCAAGTGTGAAAGTATCACACATTAGTTTCTGAATTGGCTGTGGAAATGTGAGATTGTGCATTTTTATAAATTAATTAGTTTTTTTTTTAAAAAATCATCCCACAATGTCTTGCAGAAGTGATGATGTGGGAAGGTGCTAGAACAATGCATTAAGTAAGCACATTTTTATGTTGGGTAGCATGGATAGTATGCTGATAAATCCAACATTCCATGAATTTATCAATAGTGGAACTTGCATTTGCAGCTGAATTCTTTCCCATTTCAGAATTATTTGAAAGTCATCGCAGTGCTTCTGAACATGAAGGCTTAAGCCTTTGTAGCTATTATAATATGAAAAAGGTAGCTAAAATATATGACTGAGGCACATGTTTTTAGATGGGTACCAGCATTGTAAGAAAGTACTTTTTCACACGCTTATTGTTCCCCAAAGTAAAAATGGCGTTGATGGCACATCTGAATGAGTGGGTGAGAAGCATTTCAATAGATGATATCTCAACAAGGGTCTGATACAAAGCTGCTGAAATCAATGAACTACTTGGTTCAAGCCAAACCCTATAAAAGTTATAAATGACTTGAAGCGAAGTCTACTGATCTGGATTCTGTGTGCTTTTCTCTGTCTGGCAGCTAATTTAAATGAGACTGGTCACATATAAAGCATTTAGCCGCGCATAATTCTGTGCAGCCTAGTATTGCATTAAAGGATTCTTCACTGGTGCACCACCTCCACATCATGTGCTTGTACATCAACGACTGTGGCCCAGAGGGAAGCCATGCTGGTGGGTAAATGCTGCCTACGAAGCAGCAAGCACATTGGATAAGGATTCTTTAGTCGTGACGCTGGGCTGCGCAGATGCCTGCACATTAAATCAGACCCAGGAGATCGCTTCTCAGAGAAAATGATGGAAGCAAGAAAGGTTCAACATCCCTTAGATATACTTCTGTTGCTGTTAACAAATTTAACCTCCACTCTACGGTTTTTAGAACTTGGGCAATTTGGCATTTAAACACATGGAACTGCTGCCATGGTCTCTTCGACCTTAGAAATCTCTACCATACACTGAATTCAGATGCACAAGTCTGCTTTTATGTAGTCAAACAAAGCTATACTGTGGCTTGCATCTTACAATTGTTTTGACGTAGTTAACGCAGCTAGACATGAATTTTCCCCATTTTTTCATGTAGTGAACATGTCTTCTGAATTTATTTTATCGATCTAGAAAATGTATGCACTGCCTCACAAGAGACCTGCTTGAGAGCTGAGATTCCATTTATAACACAGTGTGTTATAATAACTCCGTTTTCTTTCTCACAGACCATTGTCCTAATCCAAACATAGCTGGCATGGATGTGCGTTACAATACTCACCAGTATCTATTATACTTGATGGATGTGCTTGTTGCAGATGGGGATGTGCATCCTCACCCATGTGACAGGCCACATGTTATCAGTCAAGATTATTGGGTCCTACACAACTAGTAACGGAAGGATTCAATAGTCAATATGCTGGATCCCATGGTTCCCTTCCTCTAAGAGCTGTGTTTTGACAGTCAATGTTACATAGGTCCATGTATGTGTATATATATAGATATATGTTGTATTGTCCAAACAGTGGTATGTTATGTTTTTACATCAGATAATACCACCTAGTAAGTACTGCCACCTATGTCAGCTTACTCTGACCAGCTTTGCTGAGGGATAAACACTTGCTCAGCAGTCTTGTTTTGCACCCAGTTCTGCTGAAGTCATTGCCAATATGATCTGTCCTGCTTGTCATTCATTCCCATTACTGCATGGACCTTTGGTGCCTCTAAAAAGACTGTTGCTCAGACTGTATGGCTAGAGGACTAGCAAAGCTCTGTGGGTAGTGGCCCTGGCTCTCATGCGTGGGTGGGGTCTGAGTGCCTCAGCATATCATCTAGGACTGAGAGATAAGTTGCCTCTTATCAGCAATAGATTTCCATGACGTTCAAAGTGGCTCATTACTTCTAGAATCTCTGTCTATGTTGGTGTCAAAGATGGACTCATATCCTTGCAATGCCCTATATGTTTCCCTGTGCTGGGTAGCAGCAACACACAAGCCTTCTTGCTGAAACGTGCAGGTTGCTAACCTTGTCTGCTTTGTCCAAAGCCGTTTGGGTGCTTTAGGCTCTTTTGTGTCTTAAAGCTTAAGCTAGGTGTATGTTCAGATTCAAGTAGTTCTGTACAATTATCTATGAGATAATGACTAGGGATAGCTTTATTTTCCCATTTCAAATGGATATTTCACTACACAAAAGGAATTTTGATTTTATTTTATTTTTGGTATATGAATATTCAAAATAAAATGTTAATTTTTGGTTTAAAATGATAGATATGTCTCTGTCTTTTTTCCCTTGTGAGTTGGGTAGTTGTGTGTATGCAATTTCATTCATGGTCCAAGAAAATGTTTTTAATGCGTTTACACAGAAACTTGTCAGCATGATCATTTATCTCCTTGGGCCCTATCAGATGGTAATAATGTAGGCAATGTACTGCGTGATGCTGGAGTCTGCCTAACGGTCTATTCATAGCCTATTTGCTAACATTAGGAGTCAATATGGGATAGTAGATAGTCTAGATCTTCATTGGCAGAAATGTTAATGCAACAGGATCCTTTATATGTACACTTTGTAAGTATCCTTTGTATGCACATGATTAATGACCAAGAAATTCAGATTGCCTAGAGTTAGGCAAGAGGAAAATCACATTTTCTTCTGAAACTGCCTTTGTCCTTGGTGAAAATGAAGAGATATTGCTGAATTACACCCAGATAGTTTTCTGGGTAGATAGTTTTCATTAGTTTTCTGCTGGCTCATGTACTGTAGATGTTTTTGTGGGCTTCATGTGGCTGGCAAAGAAGAGTAGGTCTTAGGAAAGAAGAAAGGCCAACAAAACGTCAGCTCTATGCCAACAAATTCTTCCTTGAAAGAACTCAGGAGAGTGAAATGGTTTCTACCATGTTGCCCTATCTTCACAACAATCCTGTTAAGCTGAAGAGTATAACTATATCTAGATCACATTTTCCCCATTACCACTGTGTTAATAGCCACACACTAGCAGCAACCCCAGGATAACCACCCCCACCCCACCCCTGAATTTTGTCCCCATAATTCTCCTCCAGTTGCCTATGACTGGATTGGCATGTTCTGTGGCAGCTGGGGAGTACACTTGAAATGACTGGAAAAGGTGAGTGCTGTAGCCTCAGAGGGTCACATCAGTAGGCCCTGTTTTTGGAGCCAGGCAAGACTGGAATATCTCAATAGGCATTATGAAGCATGCATAAAGAAAGGTGGAGACCTGAAGATCTGGGCTTGAAGCCTATGCATCCATCAAGGTATCTTTATGAGAATTCTGTTGCAGTTATCAGGTGAAGAACATTAATGTGTGACCCTGCAAAGTCTATCATATCTAATTAATATCAGTTCTTCTGGGCTTGCACTGGTTGCTGGACAATTGGCTGCTGCTATTTTTAAACTCATACAAACTCTCTATTTTTTAAACTCTCAAGAACTCCAGATAGATCTTTCCTATATGCCAGTACGGGATCTGTTCTATGTCCTTTTATATTCAGCCAGCAAGCTCTGCAAAATCTCTTTATTTGAGTATTCAATGTGTATTCAATATGCCAATGTTAACTGCATTTTATACATATACATTTTCATTTAACCTTGGCCAATTTTTCTTACTAAAGCCCTCGACTTGCATGGCTTTTTCTGCATGCAGGTCCCATAATCCTCCACACAGCTACTTTTGAGGTTAAAGGGAACACCTCCTATTTTCAATATCAGAGAAGCTGGTTGGATGCAACCCTTACTTCAGAAGGGTTTGTTTGATTGTTTTTTGTATCTGCATATGAACGATGTTGCCAGTTCCAAACATTAGAGAAAGGGCAGGTTATATATTAAAGTAACGCTGATCTAACAGTGAGGTTCCGGTTCTGGTTGTACTGGCAGGGCATTTGTTGGCAGTGTGCTCTAGTTTGATTTTTATGTTTTTAATATTTTTTATTGTTTGGTTCTCAGGTTTTTGTTTTGGGTTTTTTTGGTGGTGGGGAAGAAAAACTATCTTGTAGGGACCTCTTAAGTCACTGCAAAAGAGTTTCTTCTGACCAGCTGTTGTTTTCTCTTTTTTCAGCCCATTTCAGCAGGAGTCTATCAGGCAGAGCAGACATAATTTAACATAATTAGTTCTTGTTCAAAGGAAGTGTTTGCTTTTAGTTCTTTTTTGTTTGTTTTCATTATTTATTTTATCTTTGTTTTATTTGTCTGACTGTTTGAGAGGTGATAGAGCTGCCAGCTGTACTACCTGTGTGTGAGACAGCTGGCAGCAAGTACTGAAGTCTCGAAAGCAGTGCTGTACTTTTAGTTTTATCCAGTTTTTAGTTTATTTTAGCTTGGAGAATTTTTTAAAGAAATTGATATTAACTGGAACTAATCAGGTATATTAATGATAAATTAATTAGTTACCAATAGTAACTATATTATATGATATTCAGGATGGGGAAGAAGACAGGACTCTCTTTTAAGGTTAATATTGCCCCACTGACCAAGCAAAGCAGAATAGAGAATTTTTTACCAGCTAGACCTTCCCGTGCTCTGGCAGATACAAATAGATTCCAGAGCTTTTTGAATGATGCCCCCTTGTCAACTAGTAATGTTTCTATCTTATCACAGCAGTCAGCAAATAGTGTTAAGGAAGTGTCAAATAACAACAGCAGCTTTTTATTTCTGTTCCCTTCATCATTTTTTGAAAGGCCTAGTCGAACAAAACCTGAGAATCTAGATTTATTAGCAAAGCAGACAACGCTTATTCACAAACTTTGGAAAAAAGTATGAGGAAAAGGTATTTTCAAGGTAATTCTATGAAGGAACCATCTACGGAATTGAATACAAATATGGATAGATCTCAGGATTTACATAAACTAGCCTCAGAGAAATCAAAGGATCATCTGAACTCAAGGTTTTAGGGTGCGTCTGGCCCATATAGTGATCCTGCCACAGTATTTCTTAACGTTTTTCCATAACAAGAACACTTTATAAATTGGGCAACTAAGTGGCAAGTAAGGAGGCATTTGGCATATTTACTGCATATATCTTATATTGATCTTTAAAAGGTAGAACTGATACATGGCCCCATTTATCATGATAAAATTCTATTAACTTTTTCTTCACTGAGGATTCCTTCATTACTTTTGTCCCAGCAGGACTATCTTGGGAGATACGGTATAATCCCATTGAGATTTCTTCGAGTTTCTGTAATGAAACCTTTAGTTCATTCAAAGAAGGGTTATGGTCAAAGGCTAATAAGAATTTTCTTCCCTCTGCTTTTTGAAGGTCTAACATAAAAGAGGGAAGATATAGAGATTCGTAGGTTCAGAATTACATATATACTCTCACTTCGGGGAGGAGAAATGTAAAGATTTACAGGATCAGAATTGTTTTTCTATTCAGTGCCAGAATTCTACCAGGGAGGCTATGGGGCTCTCTGAAGCAAATAATGAGAACGAATGTCCAATTCCTGACTTAGCTGATGAATCTAACCAGGATGTCATTTTGGCAAGGAGATTCCAGGATTCAAACACTGATTTAGTGTTAGAACCTACTGAGGCTAATTTGAAGTAACACTACTTAGTGTCCTGCCCACTATTCCCTCCCATCAACCTTTTTGATGAACTTAAATCACCAGCTAAGGATATTTACTCCATTACTGAGGAAATTTCGACTAATTGCTAGAGTGGACTTGCTTATTTGATAAATAAACAAAGACTAATACCAGTATTGCTGTCTACTGAAAGATTTTCTTTTTACGTCCTAGAAGAAAACTGAATGTGTTATTGATTTCAGTTTCTTTTCCAGCCAGCAAGGTCTTCCGTTCAGTTGTGTGCATTGCAAAACCAGAAAGGTGTGGAGCAGCCCATCTGTTGTTTGATGATTCATGGCTGCTTTAAATGACTACATTGGTGGTATATACCAGCAAGAACAGTGTTTAATTATAGCAGAGCAGTTTAATAGAATCATTCATAGGAAGTTGAAGGTTCCTGGGATGTGCTGTATGTGTGTGTATCGGGCCTTTTCCTGCCAGTTCCAACTGTTCTTAATTTTCAGGAACAGTTTCAATTTTCTATCATTGTTCCTGGCAAATCAGTGTATCAACTTTTTATTTTTGCCTTTAGAAATGCCTTGTTAACATTTTGTCAGTGTGACATTCGTTAAGGTGCCGCTCTCCCCTTGTGTGTCTAGAAACTAATATCTAATCAGGTGGGTGCATCTTGTCTATTGTGCATATGCATGAAAACACATGCATGAGAGCAATTTGCCTTATGTAATACAAAGCCTGCTATATCATGCATTATCGTTTCTGAGGCATATTTTGAACTGTTGATAACACAGTATAGGGGATATATGTTAGTTTTTACCAGTGGCTCACTATGTTGAGTTTGTGGGCACTTCCAGAATTTTGAGAACAAGTAGCAGGCAGCACCACAAAATGTCTGCCTTGAGGGCCTAATCACAACCTGACTGCCATAGAGGCAGCCGTTTCTGAATGGGTGCTGGCTGTGGACACAAAGGTGATAATAATAATGATAATAACTGTGCTTATATACTGCTCTTCTAGACAGATTAGTGCCTCACCCAGAGCGGTGAACAAGTTAGTGTTATCATTATCCTGGGGCTGAGAGGCTTACCAAAGGCCACCTGCTGAGCTCAGGGTAGTAGTGGGATTCAAACCAGTAGAGTGCTGATTCGCAGCCAAACCATCATATGCTCTTCTGAAGCACCCCCTGTTCAAATGAGGTAGAGAAAAGCTGGGTGGCTTTTTGGTTTAGGGAAGAATTGCTATGGAGAAGCAAACGGGTTCCAGAAAACACATTGGTAGGTGCTGTGTTACCCTTGGGCATAGGGTTTCCAGTCCCGCACTGGGGGTGGGGGGTCCCTTGCTCTCACCCTCTACACCCTGCCCCTGCTTACCTGCTGGCAGGCGAAAAGGTGGGGAAACGCGCCTCCCAAGGTGCACTCCTGGGTGGCGCAGCACACTCCACAGTGAGCCAATTTGGGGTTGATATTGCCCCACTGCAAATCACACGAGCATTCCAGGGCCCATCACTCCAGCGCTCCCATACTCTGCAGTGGGCCAATTTTGGCCCCAAACAGGCCAAAATCAGCCTGCTGCAAAGCACAGGAGCACTCCAAGGCCCGTTGCACCGCCCCAGGACCATTCCCAGGGGCAGTGCAACAGCAGGCCGATTTTGGCCCCAAATAGGCTGGATTCAGCCCCAAATGGGCCAAAAACGGCCCACTGCAGATCATGGGAATGCTCCCAGGGGTGGCATGAGGCCTGCAAGATGATACCACTTCCCAGAAGTGATGTCATTGTGCAGTCTGGGAGCACATGTGCACAAAGCGCGCATGCGAGGACAACTAAAATGTGAGTGCCAGATCTCCTGCCTCCCACCTGGAGGGTAAGGGGACCTGGCAACCCTACTTGGGCACCATGTTGGGGATTACTACTTTAACAGGAGTAAAACCTTCTTGGCTCTTTAAATGCTGACTTCTCTAGTTATTTAATAAACATTCAGATAAAGACATACTTGATGGCAGATTTCTTCCTTCGCCTCCTAACAGTGCTTCCACTTTCTAAGAATTCCAAATGAATTCAACAGTGAATGAACATTATTGTATATTTTATTTCTTTTCTTTTCTTTCTTTATACCCCACCTCTCCCCTGAATGAAGATCCAAAACAGCTAACATTGTTCTCCTCTCCTCCATTTTATCCTCACGACTACCCTGCGAGTTAGTTAGGCTCAGAGTTTGTGACTGGCCCAAGGTCACCCAGTGACTTTCCATGGCAGAGCAGGGATTCAAACATGGGTGGCCCAGATCCTAGCCTGACACTCTAACCATCATAGAACACTGGCCGCGGTGACTGAACCAAGCAAGTCCAAAATAGACCTGTAGACCACACAGCCTGCATCAGAGCCTGCTACAACTTTTACTGAAATCCAGATGAAAGACATTATGAATCAACCTTAAGAACGTGAACAGACCTTCACTATTTCCTGCTTTGCGACCGCGCCAAAGATTGATATGATACTTCTTAATATTATTCATTAAGACCAAATGAAAACCATGTCGAAAAGATATTGGTTTTGCTAACACATCAAGTCCATGCCCTCCAACATTTTTGAGAGGAAAACAGATACAACCCTGTGCATTTTACATTAGGTGAACAAGGAATTTATAGACTGATAGCAAGCAAATGAAATGAGTGAACCATTTCCATATGGTCTGGGAGTTTGCCCTGCCAAAGAATATTTGAAATATTATCTTCTAAATGTGCAGTACCCTACAACCTGAGATACACACTTTTTACACTTTGCTGTTATATATTTGTATATTGCTATTGTCAAAAGATGCCAAACTCCTGTCTACTATAATACTCAAAAATGTAAAAAAATAATCAGTTGATATACTGTTAAAGTACAAGGCTGCAGTCTAGCTGGTCTACATTGTCCAAAATAGGTATAGTTGGCAGTTGATTTCCAACAAAAAAGTGGGGGAGATGAGCCTTAAGGAGCTCAATTGATATTACCTGTTTTGTTTGCAACTTCATACTGGGGTGGTGGAATAGCAGGGATTCTGGTGCCCGCTTGTGGCAGGCCACCTCCCAGTTGTTTGCCCGCTTGCCTGCCAGTTACTGGTGTAACCCTTATGAGGTAATTGGTTGAGCCCAGTAGGCAGAGTCAATAGCTAGAGCCAGGCAGCTGAAGAAGAAGCTGCAACTGAATTTGGGGAGCATGCTGCAGCACCTGGGAGTGCCCCCCCAGGAGGCCCGTGCCTCACTCACTGGCCAGGTAAGTGGGGGTGGGGTGGAGAATTGGAGTAGGGGATTCCCCCGCCCCCAGCGGGTGACTGGCAACCCTACTGACAACCCTAACCAGGGCTTTTTTCAGTAGGAACGCGGTGGAACGGAGTTCTGGAACCTCTTGACAATGGTCACATGTCTGGTGGCCCCGCCCCCTAATCTCCAGACAGAGGGGAGTTTAGATTACCCTCCGCACCGCTCAGCGGCGTGGAGGGCAATCTAAACTCCCCTCTGTCTGGAGATCAGGGGGCGGGGCCACCAGCCATGTGATCATTTTCTCCGAGGGCAACCCACTGAGTTCCACCACCTCTTTCCCAGAAAAAAAGCCCTGACCCTAACTATATAGGTCATTGGTACATTACATGAAAATGAGAGATCCTGTCAAAGGTATTTATTAGCTTCTAGCTACTGTTGGTATCATACAACGAAGAAAATACAGATTGCCCTCTCTTCAACTACTGGAAAGGTCCTCATATTTTCCTTCCTATTTCTATAGTGGTTGTTGAATGATGACTTGAATCTTGGGGGTATTTAGAGTAATAGATATAAATACTGAAGAACACTCTAGTTGCAGGTTACAGGATTTTCCATCTGTGGCGAATTTTTGGAACTGGTTTAGCAGTCATTAACCTGTAATTGTAAGAAATCAGCAGAGATTATTCCTTTACTATGTGTTTGGTTTTTTTCAGGTAATATCAATTGAGCTCATTAAGGCTCATCTCCCCCACTTCTTCTGTTGGAAGTAATGAGAATAGACACACACTCCAGTGTAGCTCTGTAAGAATACGTTACTAAGAGGATAAAAAAATGGATTACTTTGGAAGAAAATAATAAATTGCTAATAGACTACATTTTGCTAGAAAGGTAACTGAAAGAGAGAGAAACAGCAACTGAAGAAAAAGTAATAAAACTTCAATACATAGCATCACTTAATTGTTCCCCCCACCCAATAAACAAGTTACCCAATAGGAAATCCTAATTCTACTTCATTGTGCCTAGAGAGTCCCCCTTCTACGGTGGGAATCCTTTCT
The DNA here is from genome assembly GCF_028583425.1 of Eublepharis macularius. Taxonomy (NCBI): domain Eukaryota; kingdom Metazoa; phylum Chordata; class Lepidosauria; order Squamata; family Eublepharidae; genus Eublepharis; species Eublepharis macularius. The sequence continues at coordinate 32,649,868 of NC_072799.1, read as the reverse complement.
CGAAGCCCTAATGGTTACGTGCAAAGTAAGTTTACTAATTAAGTAGGTAACACAAATAGTTTAACTCTTTTGTGACTGAAAAGGAAACACTTGCAAATCCCCAACAGTAATAAGGCCCCAGTCGGAGACTGCAACTTTGAAAAAAGTGAGGCCTGGCATTTTTCATGGATTTACACTGGTATGCTCTGTGTGCTCTCTTCCTTTGAGCTTTTTATGTTAACCGGTGGTGCCACCATTCTTGAATTCCCTCCCCACCTCTTTGTTGTTTGGTGCCAGGTGAAATCATTTATTTTTAGGCAGGCTTTTTGCTTGTCTACTTTTGGTACTTCACTGTCTAACTACTCTAATGATTAACACCTTCTATATTTTACTTTGGGTTAGATCCTGCCAGCTTCTTCACACAGTCTCATCCAGTCTCATAGCTCCTGTGGCCCATGTGGCTTTTGTGCATGAAGGCCCCTGATCCCCAGCATAGACTTTTTGGAGGCCAAAGGGGTGTCCTTTTTCCTTTTTCACCAGTTGGAAAGCTGGTTGAATCCAGCGCTTTTACTTAATTATGAACAACTTTTAATGCTTTACGATTTAATTATTTTTATCTTGTAAGCAGCCTCAGGCATGCTTACATGGCACGGACATTTTCTAAATGAAGAAATAAAAATATTTTAAAATTTCTTGAATTCACCATGGCTTCTGAATTACCTTTGTTCCCAATGGTCGTGGTTATTGATCATTTGTATAAGTTTCTGCTGATCATTTGTATAAGTTTCTGCTTCTAGTTGATATGCAGTAGTTGTTTGCACTTTTAAGATTATTGCTGCAATTCTAGAAATAGTTATACCTTTCCAAGCTCATTGATTTCAGTTAATTTAGAAGACTGTAACTCTGTTTGCTCAGTAAGCATTGTTACTTTTGTAATTTTTAGGTTTTTTAAATAAAATTGTGTTAAAGGAGGTTGGTAAATTACTGTTGGAGCTATTGGTTGAGAGCACAGGACATACTTTATTGAATAAATAAGTATATAAAATACAATTAGTCTAATTTTCTTATTGGCATTTTGGGGGGAAATAGTTTGAATACTGCTACAGAAAACTACTGTTTTAATCATGAATAGCTCTTGGTATTAAAACTTGTTTATAAACAATGTATAAATATTATTCTAAATATTAAGAAATGATATTGCTGATGCTGTTAAAAAGGCATTTTTACTGACATTTGTTGTAATATAGATGGAAATAGCTGATGATGATGAAGCTTTGTGCAGGTGGGCAAGGCTTAAACTGACAGCTGAGCTTTGCAAAACAGAAAGAGGAGCTATATGGAAAACTGAAGAATGGAACTGTTTAGCTGAAGGATGATCCTCATGTGCGTACTCCCAGCGCTAACCCGGTGCCATCATGCCCACTTCCCTCCAATTGCAAGCAATCAGCAGGCAACGGAGTAAACCCCCCACCCTTGGAGATTTCCCATCGCCGGCAGGCAATTCCCAGCTTCCCAAATGCAGAGTTGGTCTCCGTTTTGTATTTGAGAATTATAATGTGTACTTCTGTACCCATTTCGTGGAATGTGGAGGATATTTATTTAGAAACTACAGAGGGACCGTATTGCCACCATCGGTTTTTCAGACTTTTATTCTTCTTCAGGAAAAACTATTTTATTTAGTTATTTATTTTATTTGACTTATATCCCGCCCTCCCCACAAATGGGCTCAGGGCAGCTCACATCATATTTCCCGAATTTAAAAAGTAACAACAAAATGCTCTTTAAGCCACTGCCTTTATTTATTTATTTTTTAAAAATTATAACCTGTTTTTTTCTGTATAGCCCAAGGCATCTTACAAATATGACTACTGACCAAATAACAGTTTTTTTTAAAAAAAATACACCTCCACACTAAAATGACAAAGCTTTCCAGGGAAGGAGTTACATCTTCAATATATCCACATTTCAATATTTCAGTTTCATCTCAGTAAATCCTATAGCAGACCTTTGGACCCCCTAAGATGGAATTCCTCAAACCCCAACCTCTGAGCTTCAGAGAAACGCTACTGAGGATGTCAGCCTTTCTTGTTTGGGGAGGTAGGAGGGCAGTGGCATTCCCAAAGGAAGGGGGCAATCTAGATTAAACTATAGAATTAGTTTGGCCAGGTAGGTCCTTCTACAATATCAATTTTATTCCTGTTCATTGGACATAGGATTTTTCTCATATTACATATTCTAATTTTCTGCACTTTGCTGTATCAAGCTAATTATAATAACATAATAACATTCGATTTATATACCACCCTTCAGGACAACTTAATGCCACTCAGAGCGGTTTACAAAGTGTTATTATTACCCCATAACAATCACCCTGTGAGGTGGATGGGGCTGAGAGAGCTCCAGAGAACTGTGACTCGCCCAAGGTCACCCAGCTGGCTTCGTGGAGGAGTGGGGAATCAGACCCGGCTCTCCAGATTAGAGTCCCATGCTCCTAACCACTACACCAAACTGGCTAGTATTATAGCTAGCTTCCTTACTCTCTACCCCTCCCACCCTCTGACTGGATTATATAGACGCTTTTCTTTGTCCATTCCTCATATCTGATGAAGAGAGCTTTGACTCTCAAAAACTCACATCTTAGGAATCTAATTGGTCTTTAAGGTGCTATTGAACCTGGATTTTGCTGTACAATTTGAAGCCGTTCTTGTTGAAAGTGAAGGGTGATGCAATGTCTCTTTGCAGCAAGCACACCATGACTGTATTATCATTTCAGACTATTCTGTTGCATCTCCTAAATTATCTAGATTTCTAATCTTAGGAACTGCCTTTCTTCCAGCTCCTCCTCCTTCTCCTCCCTTTCTCTCTCTCTCTGACTTCTAAGATGGCAACTCTGTCTGTTCTAGTTAGCTAGCTAGTTAGAACGCCTGTCTTACCTTTCCTATCACAGTATGGATTTTTTTACCAGTAAATAATCTTGTGCCTGATGAGACACTTTTTCACAGCTGTCTAGTTTGCTTCTGTACTTGCTCCAAAGAAGTCACCTTATATTCTGTGAGTATGCTTTCAGTCTCAGAAAGTCGGTTAGTACACCTGATTCCCTGCAAATCACATGATCTGCTCAACATGCATAGACATGGGTGACCATAATCATGAATTGTGTGCTGGTGATGCTGGGCACATGAAGAATAATGTGTACAAATTCCACACACAGCTTTCCAAGTACTGCTTTGTAACTTTCTCATTGTGTACTAAATGCTGGAACAGGAAATGTAGGGAATCTGCCATGGAGCATTTTCCTCCTCCCATATTAGCACTTAGTAAACCAGACTAGAAAAACTCTTTCACCACCTCCTTCTGCCAACTTCCTGGTGCTACGTACCAGGTACTTACTGACAACAGGACCTAATCGCATGCTACACGGCCCTTTCAGCATGTCTCCACATCACTCCGTTTCAGAGGGTGGGGATGGCTCATAGCAGCATAGGGTGGAAAAGGCGAATGGCATCTGGCAAATTGTATCCCCACCCTGAGTGGTTAGTTATGCATAATGCAGCCAGCTATAAGAAACAAGAATGTTTGTTTACATTTATTTTTATGGTCTTGAGAAATTGATCTGTAGAACAGTCCTATGGGAAGTTGCACCTGGGTACTCCTGAACAGCATCCAGTGTGGCCTGTGTTCTTTCCATCACATCTGTTCTGCGTTTATAGATTATCATAGAAAAAAGTATTCATGCTGTAGCTTATTCTTGCAGGCAAAAGAACTTCTGGTGTTGAAATGTATACAACTTGGGTTGTAAAAACAGCAGTTTTGCAAGGTGTTCTTTTACTAGTCTGCACCAGTTTATAGCACACATCTAGGAAACAAAACATTGATCCAATTGCCAATAAAATCCCAAGTACTGAATCGTACTGGGCATCTGTTTTCAGTGAGACACTGTGACAAATTCCGCTCTCTCCTAATCCTATCATATCTTGACATTGTTCCCAGTGAGCAGAAGCAAGGATGGGGAAATGTGTTTACATCCCTAACACCTCACTGGAAATGTATGGCAGTCATATGTATTTAGTCATCTTTTTAATTAAAAAAATTGGGAATGTAATATATAATTCTTTTAGAATTGTGACTAATTCCCTTTTACCAGTTGAGACAATAGTCCCTAAGCCATTTGTAGCACATGACCTATCAGACAGAGACCCATTTCAAAGATCAGTTAAACCAGGGTTTGTGGATTTAAGCTGCTTTTAGTTAGTTTAGCATTAAACTAAATTTTAGTTAAACCAACCTGAAATCCATGTATTCTGCCCTACTTGGTGGTGAGATCAGGTTGCCTGTTTTCCTAGACTCTTCTGAAACCAACCCACATGTACACGTACTCTGGCTGTGATTGATAAGCTCAATTGTGCACATACAACCACAGATGTGCAGAGTTAATATTCTCTTCTACAAGATGGACTTTATACACAAGACAGGAAATATGGGCTGTTTCTTTCTTCCCGATGATAATGCAAAGTTCCTGAGTATGATATGAGTATGATAATGAAAGTTCTGTGAATATTAAGAATAGTTAATAAATGCACATAATATTTGGATGTGATAAGACTATTGTACATTTCCTGTCATATCATCCTATTCATCATCCTCCACCACTAGCAGTGGGATTTTCTGCAGGCTTTAAAAAACCTATGGTAAATGTAATGCTATAGCATCAAAGTACTATAGCTAGATACCTTTTCTTTAAAAAAAACACTCTGGCAATAGTGGTAGGGAATGATAGGCAGAGAGGGATGTCATGGAGAAACCCTTTTGTGGGACCTGCATATCCATTGTGAAAGCTTCTATATTCACAGCAGCAATGAGTGCATGGTGGTTTTCAACTGAAGCTGTCTATGTATGCCCCATTTTGAAATAGTGCTTTTAAAAGTATAGCAAATGGTTTTGTTTCTTCCTGGTTTAATTGACTTCTTAAAGAACTGGTATTAGAGGAAAGGGAAAAAGAGAGCTCCTAATGGAAAAAATGAAACTTGCCACTTACCCATTTTCTACAAATACATGTGAAACAAATAAAAGTTTAATATTCTAAATCTCTGTTCTTTGTTGCATTATATTCCAAAGACTGGTCTTCCAGCTCTTCACTGTAACCTTTTCACTTTTCTTAGGACATTACTATATTGTTATACACATTCTTTGAAATGAATTATTCATTAGAAGCAACTGTTTAAAGAATTGATCCACAATCAGTGCCTTTCTTTCAGTACTTTTTTGTGCATTGGGTGGCACGTGGTGGTCATAGTTCCAATTCTGACATAACACATAAGGGGTCCAAGGAGGCGAAGATTGCAATTCTCCCTTTTTTTGACGTTATAAATACATATATTATGCTTGGTCAGAATCTTAGTGCAGTTGACTTTGAACAATGTTCCTGATCTCTTCCTAACTCACCAGAATCTTCAGGGGTTGGATCCAGGGGTGCCCTTGCCTAAGTGGAAGGCACAGGTGTGAAAGAGCTGTGACTCAGTGATAGAACATTGGCTTTGCATGCGTAAGGTCCCAAACACAATCACTGCCATCTCTATTAAAAGGCTGTAACAAATATCCTATGACTTCTGTCTGAGACCCTGGAGAGCTGCTGCCCATCTGAGTAACTTAGTAGTTGCTATTCAGGACTTCCCCCCTTCTTTTTTGCATTGTTACCTCTGGTACTGCCCTTGGTTTTTTATAGGTGTTCTCACCTCCCCCTTTTGTGATTTATCAAGGTCATAGCCATGAAATAATGGAGCTGTTAGTTCTCAGGTTCATTTTTACCAGCTAAAATACAAAAATACATGCAAAACCAGATTGCTCAATTTAAACCTAACACAATGGAAATATTTGATGGGAAGGTCAAGAGGAGGTGGAATTATCTGCAACAGTGAACTTACATGAAGTTGACACCTATATACTATTAGGCCATTTGTTCATCTTACTCAATGGCATCTAGTCTGACTTTCAGCAGCTATCCAGTAATGGAAGGTCTTTTCCTTTGCAACATGTACTAAGATGCTTGTAGGTAAAGGTGTCAGAGAAGGAATCTGGAAAGAATATGCTCTATTGCTGAGCCATGAACCCTCACCAAACAGTATTGTTTGAGGAGAACTTCCACTGAATTTCCTTCAGAAAATTTCAGATCCAAAAATACATTTCAAGTGCTCAGCATAAAGAAGTGCTCACTCTATCTTTGATAAAAACAGTCCTTGCCTGATGTTGATGGCCAAATGAGTGATTTTCAAGTGGTATATCGAAATGTTACTACCTGGGGACTTGTGAATGTCTCAAATAGAGATGGGCACGATCCAAAAAAAATTAACTTTCCAGCTGATCGTGGATCGGCGCTGGCGACAATCCTGAATTAACGATCCACACCGATCATCTCCTGTTCCCGAGACGTGGATCGTGGATGCCAAAGCAGGGCACGCTGGTATTCCCAGCTATGTGGGAAGGTGGGCTGTGGTGGCGGCCGACTCTCTCTCTCTCTCTCTCTCTCTCTCTCTCTCTCTCTCTCTCTCTCTCTCTCTCTCTCTCCAAAGGCTAGCAAGTAGCAAGCAAGAGCTCTGTCCCACTCCACTGCTCGCAGAAAGTGAAACCCGGCCTGGGAGACCACGGCTATTTATAAGCACGGGTCTCATTCAGCAACACAGGAGGTCTGTGTTTGGCCATCAGAGCTGCCTATCAGGGTTTGCAGGGATGAGATTGGAGTGCCCATGGCTTCAGAACACCCCCTTCCCCCTCCCTCCCCTGGGTGTCTTCTCCCAGCTTGTGACTGCTTTGCTGCTCCGTGGTTGGAAGGAAGCCCTGCTGATCAAGGAAAGCTGGGCTTCCATTTGGGTTTCCAGGGCGACAGAAGGAGGGCAAACACAGCTCAGGCATTCCCCTGGCTCCGTTGCCAGGGGAATAGATTGCTGGCGCCTGAGTGTCTGAATCCCCGACCCGAGCCCGATGCCCCGATCCAGGCCTCTCCTGACCGCTGGATCATTGGCCGTGGCCGATCACGATCCGCCAGGTCATGATCGCGCGATCGCCATTATTGTGGGGTTTTTTTGTTCGTAATGCGGATCATGCCCATCTCTAGTCTCAAATATAGAGAGGCTTGTTGGAAATGAGTGCTTGAGCCATAACAGCAGAAGAAACTGGGGCTAGGGTCTGCATTGGTGAAAACTGTCATGGTTTCTCCTGTCTGTTGGTCAACAATTGGTCTACAGATAAAAAAAATCTGGCGATTTCTTGACATGTTTGATGAGTGCATAGTTGCTTTCTCTATGGATAAAATTTGTAAAATGAGAAGAGACATTCATTTAGCTTCCATAGCATTTATTTAAAAAACACTTCTGGCTTCAGTAATTAGTAAATGAGGAGCAATATCAGTTTTTAAAAATGTCATTAAAGAAGACAAAGGGTACATAAGTTTGAACATCAATGTGGATGTCTTTCGCTTCACTCTTGAAGTCATAATGTATCTCTGTTACAAACAAGGTACTTAGAACCAAATGAGTCTCTCACTAATGATGGATGAGACCCTAAACCACTGGCAAACCGGCATATGAGCATTCCAGGCAATCATCAGGTACTGGTCTGAAAGGAGCAGTGGCATGCCTGGTGAGATAAGAGACTAGAACATAAATAAGGCTTCTGTCCTGTGGTGGACACTTATTTGGAAGTAAGCTACACTGAAATCTGTGAAACATACTTAAGTAAACATGAGTAGTATCATCCATTATGTAATCCAAATGGTTTCAGAAGAACTCCCTAGACCAATATAATCTCATATAATAAAAACTAGAGTTGTCACCCAATTAAAGAAATCAATGGATTACATCAACATACATGTGTGCATGAATAAAATATACCAGAAGAAAAAGTATACATTATTTTAAGATGATGCATGCATCTGCCACAGCAGGCACGTTTTAAAAGAAGCAATCTCTCTTGCATAAGGGATAAATGTAAGGCTGATATATTGGCTGCAGTGTTAAACTATGACCAGAGAGCCCTGGGCTCAAATCCCCACTGCCACAAAAATGACTCGATAACCCTGTCAATTTCAGAGGAGTATCAAGCAGTATAGTAAGTAGCAAAACAAAACAGACGTCTAATAGCACCTTAAAAACAAACGATGTTTATTCCAGGCATGCACTTCCTCAGATGTAAAGGAAAGAAGAAAACCATTGTAATGTTTTAGCTTATTTTTTGAATACCATCCTGTAATGGTTTGCTATAAACCTTTTACCTTTGGCTTACCTTTTACCTTAAGCTTACATCTTAGGAGGGTCCTGGTCCTTCAAAAGGTTTTCTTCACTGAAGGCTTTTGCCTTAGACCTCCTCTGCTTAACTAGTTTACTTGAAGCCTTGAACCAAAGTAGGATTTATTTATAGGTACATGAGCTTGTTTATCGGTACAGAAGAAGGCTGAGACTTGGAAGAGCAGCCATGAGGGAATGAGGAAAAGATCCTTAAAGAGAAGAATGTTTCTCTGGGGACCAAGATCAAGATAATCCACTCTATGGTATCCTCCATTACTGTGTATCAATGTGAAAATTGGACAGTGAAGAAAGCTGACAGGAAGAAAATTGAGTCATTTGAAATGTGGTCCTGGAGTTTTGCAGATACCATGGATGGCCAAAAAGATAAATAAATGGGTTCTAAATTAAATCAAGCCTGAATTCTCCCTAGAAGCTAAAATGACAAAACTGAACATCATACTTTGGACACATCATGAGAAGACAAGACTCTCTGGAAAAGTCAATAATGCTAGAAAAGGCTGAAGGCAGTAGGAAAAGAGGAAGACCTAAAATGAGATGGCTTGACTCAATAAACAAAGCCACACCCTCCGGTTTGCAAGGTCTGAGTAAGTCTGTTAATGATAGGACGTTTTGTAGGTATTTTCTTCATAGGGTTGCCATAAGTCAGAAGTGACTTGATGGCACATAATACACACAAGCTTTCTAAAAGCTTTTCTAACAAAATTTCTAAAAGGTTCTCCTTCCAAAATACTCTGAATATAACAATTTGTTCAGCTAACATTCCTATAAGTTCTAGCTGGGGTCAGAGTCTAACTCCTGTAGGAATTCAGCCCTATTTCTGCCTTCCCCCTCTATGGTATCTTCCAGTGGAGTGGTAACTGCTGAGTTTCCTGTACTTTACCACCCCCCACATTCTCCTCCTCAGAACCTTCACTTGTATCAATTTTGACAGAAGTCTCCCTACATAAAATCTGTTTCAGGAGCTTCAATTCTCTCTTTCTCTTGTTCAATCTGTTTTTCCTGCCAGAAGTCATCACATTTCAGCCTTTCCCTCTCAAATTTCAATTTCTTCACCCCAAACCTCTCAGCTTCTGTCTGTAGCTCCCTCTCGTATTTCAATTTCTTTCCCTCAAGTCTAAGTTTCTCCTATAATTCCAGATCTCCTAATCTATTCTTCTCTTTCAGAAACTCTATGTACTCTGGTGATACAGAAATTACCTCAGAACCCATTGAAGTTCCTACTGTACCATCCCCCTTTGCATGGTGCTGTATCAGGGACACCTTTAAAATCTTAACTGATTTTTCCTCGTGAGGTATTCCCCATTCAATATATTTTTCAATTAAAGCATCCTTTCTCATTCTCATAAATTCTGCCATATACACACAAACAGTTCAGGTTTCACACAGGTTGCCTGGCTGAACTAAAATAAAACTCCTTTCAGGCTTCCATGCAGTTTCCCTCCTTGGCCCCGAACAAACACTTTCTCTCAGCAGAGTAACTAAAAAAACTGCAGTTCGCCCTGCCCCCTAGGATACAGCTGCTGTCCAATTGGACTCCACTCCACTCACCCATTGAGCTCCCTTCCTTCTTTCCTCAGAGCCATGCAGTTTAACAGCAACAACTTTAAAAACCCTACATTAGCAAGGAGAAAAAAATCTGAACTATTTAAATGCAAAACATTACAACCATTTTCTCATTTTTATTCAGAAAAGGGAGGACTTTCTGCTCCCCTCGCTCATAATTGTCCGAATAAAAATGTTGTTCATCTTTAAGGTGCCAATGGACTTACATTTTGTTTTGATAACTTTGGACCAATCAACAGCTTACAGCCTAATCTACTCAAAGGACTTGTTATGAGATGTATGACATCTTGAGCTCTATGGCAGAAAGACACCATTAAAAAATAAGAGGGAATGGATCTTCAAAGATGGTGCCTGACGTCCACTATTTTTGTGCTAAATGTAATTTAAAATTATTTTTAAATCTGCAGTCTAATTTAGTTGATAAATTTTTTAAGCAATTAGCCAACTAAACATTAACATCCTAGTAAAAAATATATATTTTTTAAAAAATACAGCCCTGAAAAATAATTCCATTCCAATAACTGGCAAAAGACTAAACTGCAGCTCTCAATAGAACACCAAATTTCCAAAGTCTGTTAGTTGTGTGTTAAAATAACTCTTTATCTAAATATATCCCACCCACTCACCCCCCCAAAATAAGACCCTTCAGTGTTTTTCATACAAGAAAACTTACAGATTTTATGGAGGCAATATAGGCAAATCTTTTCTATGGGATAAAAATCCATTCCAAAATTATCATCTAGTTTTGTTTTAAGTAGACTCTCATTAGAGACTGAGGGCCAAGCTACACATGACGAATGACACTTGAACAACAAGTGTATTTCTCCCTGTTCACTTGCCCTCCACTCAATCCACTTGCTTTTCAAGTGTCATTCGTCATGTGTAGCTTGGCCCTGAGAAAGTCTTCTCTCATTCAACAGACTCTAAGGATCCTAGTTTGATTTTCAGAGAGTACACTGTAAAGACATACAACTAGGGGTGATCTGCCAGCCCTGCTATGTCACTGCTAGACGCTAAAAGTGCAGACAATCAAAGGCTTGCAAAGCAACATACCCACCCCCATGAACACCAATGAAAAAGCCCTTCAATTAAACTTTCTCTAATCTTTGCATATTGCAGGATGTTTATTTTTAATTGGAAAAGGGGCATTTCAAAAAGGCAGTGCAATGAAGAAACAGTGAGGCAATCAACCACATCATCTCCTCTCCCACTCCTCCTGTCAGGTGTTTAGCATATTACCAGTCCACACAAGGCCAGCTATCACTGCAGTACTGTTCAAAGCCAAAAATATCATCATAAACTAGATATGAAGAATAGTGGGAGGAGAACACAGAAAACAATGGACTGCAGTAGTTTAGCTTGATGTCTTCTGGATTCTCCATAAAAGCTACGTAAATGAACTGTGGCAATTTCAGACAAGGGCTCACAAACTCATACACATCATGAGTCCATTAAGGGCATTTTTAGGTGATACAACTCCAGAGATTCTTGAAGTTTTAGAAATGGAACATCCAATGCACAAATCTCTTCTTTTTCAAAACAGTCGTTCTACCTCCTGTGAACTCATTCTTCCTCATTCATCTTCATTATCTTCTTTTCCAGAAAAGTACTTTCCTGTATATTAGCAATGCTGGCAAACACTGCAAAGCCTGTATTTTGTGGTAAATTTTGGTAGTTGCTCCTGGTGGATTTAAGATCCCAGATGCCATGTCAGGTCCAAAATAAATCTGTAGACCCTCTTTATACTCTATTGCCTAGTGGCCTCTAGCTATTGCTGAAGGGCAATGAATCACCATCACAAGGTCTCAGACCACATCATCTCCCATCTCTGTTCCATGATGTGGAGGCCACAGCTGAGTCTGAGGGCCAAGCTACACATGACGAATGACACTTGAACAGCAAGTGTATTTCTCTCTGTTCACTTGCCCTCCACTCAATCCACTTGCCGTTCAAGTGTCATTCGTCATGTGTAGCTTGGCCCTGAGACAGACAATCCAAAATCCAGATTGGTTTTCCAGATCCCATCAGACTCTGGGAAAGTATACTGTTTTATTTGCATTATATCAGACAAGATTTTGGCGAGCTCTAGTTATAGCTTCCCATTACCTGGAGTATTTTCCCTCCTGCTTGCTGCCTTATTTTTTAATATACTATATATGAAGACATTTGTTACAGCAACATAATTCAGATGATAATTCAAATGAATCATAATCTCCAGTGCACAGTTCCCCCCCCCCCTCTCTCTCTCTCTGGTGTCCATTTACCTGCTGGCTGAAGTTAGCAAGGCTGGCCTTTGAAGTAGTATCAAGAATGTATTAACCCAGAGAGATCATATCAAGAATATTTCCAGTGTTTCCGGCATGCATAGTATGAGTGGGCAGCATAGCATTTGTCTGGGTGTTTCTTAAATGTTCTTTTGAATGCTGTTTCCAGAGATCATGCACTTCACCTACCTAATGAGCCCTCACAGTGTCCAGCTTAGTTGAAAGTCTTATTAAACTGCCTACATTTGCTGACTGCATGAGGTTGGAGACAGAGAAAGTGGCTTTCTAAAAGGAGTTTAGGGCACACATGCCACTGAAGCTGCTTAAAGTCATATTCTGATTTGCAAGACTCGATCTTCCTGCTTTCTGAGCCTGAAGTTGATAGAGGCCTGTTCAGTTGTTGTTTTTTTGCTGGCAGTGGTGAGTCCAGGTTTCTGCAGCTCAGGCTGGAGGGGGGGAAAAGTGGGGAGTACATAGAATACACTGAATCCATAAGCCTGCAAAGATAAGGGATATCATAACAGCCACTGTGGTGTAGCTGCTGGTGCTGGAACAGGCCTGAAGACACTCACAATCAAATTCCCTTCCCACTCAGTCATGAAGCTCACTTTGGCCAGTCGTTCTCTCAGCCTATCCTACCTCACAGGATTGTTGTGATGATGACCCGGGGAAAGGGAGAACCATGTATGTTGCCCTGATAGTGTGAAAGGAGAAATCAAAATGCAATTGTTAGTGTCCTGGACCAAGGTAGTGCCAATCAGTACTTGGGAGGTGGGGCGCGGGACTAAAAGTTACATCCAAAACACATCAGAGGTATGGGTCTGAACAGGGATATTTATTTTTGCAAACCTTATAAACTGCAATGTAATTTAGAAAAGGCCCATCTGTGGAGATGAGAGTGAGAGATACTAAATAGCACAGAACCACATGGAAAACAATTTGTCTGAAGTGGCTTGGCTGCCAGCAGTATGGTCAAAACCATCCTGATCTGTATGGGAGCCACTGTAGACAAACTCCTTCAAAAGTCATTCATGTTCCATACAGGTTAGGAGGATCTTGTGACCCCACAAGACAGCTACCTAATAACATTTCATTGCTGAGATGTGAGAGGTTTGCCTTGTTCTTCTTGCTGCTGAATTTACCAGGTAAGGAATTCCACTACAGATAAAGAAAATCCCACTCACATGGTTTTGAAAGGCAGAAATAGCCAAGATCTTCTGTTTCATGGTCTCTTGAATCGACAGGTCTATCTTTGATGCGATCATCATATTCCACTACAACAATTAACTGCAAAAGAGACAAGTTATAAATGTTGAGTGAAATGTAGAGTCATGTATGCTTAAAGTTTACATGTACAAGCTTTACTGAAATGTATGGAAGTTGCAAAAAAAAAAGTTAAACAGAGTTTTACTCTTTTAAGGCCATTGAAGTTAATAGGCTCAAAAGCATGTAACTCTGTTTAGAATTGTACTGGAATCCTGCTAGCAATCTTTGGGACTTTTACAACAGAACTTAAATCTGTAGCAATTGAGCTTACAGCAGGCCCTCACCTCCAGTCTCAGAAGGTCCTTAATTTTTTGTTTAATTTCAGGTACATCCATATGAACAATGCTCTGCAAACCTCTCTCTTTCCTACGGAACTTCTTGCACATCCAAACATCCTTTTCTCAAGCCCTGACCCCTATGCAGGGGAGCCCACAGAGGGAGGTGGTTGGTGACTAGAGACGGGGCTTTTTCAGTGATGGCATCTCACCTTTGAAATGCCCTCCCCATTGAGGCACCTGGCTCCTCTTTTCCTTTGGGCACCAGGCCAAAATCTTTACTTTTACCAGCCTTTATTTCCATCATTTCTAGCTGTCATCTGCCTCTGTACTGAGGACAGTTTTATGATTATCATCTTTGGCTTCTTGGTAATTGTTTCATGCAGTTTTATGCCTTGGCTTGTTTTAATGTCTTACATGGCCCTAAACTGGCCTGCAGTCCAGCCTCTTTTCTCCTTTACAGGTGATTTACAGGTGTTTCAAACAAAAATTACAACCCAGCTTTCATATAGGGTTCCCATCTGGATTCAAGCTAATATGAAAGTTATCCAATCATCTTTTTTCAATCTCTGTTTTGTACTCCTAGATGTGTGGCATCATCCGTTTTTTTATTAGAAGCCTGTACAAAACAGCTCGCCACTTCTGTCTGATTTGCTGCCATAAAATTCAGATTAGCTTTACGTCTCTTAGAATCTCTCCCTCCTCTTTTTTGCTGTGGTTGTACTTTGATTCTTTTGTTAGTGCATAGAGTCAGCTGCTGGACTCCAAAATTGTAGAACTAGGTTTTTCTATTCCAGTCTTGAGTTAGGGCTTAATAGAGCTTTTACTTTGATTTTTTAAAAAGCCTGAATTACTTGACTGGGATTATCTTATAAAAGATGCCAGACAAACTTGCTTTCCATTGTATGTTCCCTCATACTGCTGATTTTTCTTCTTGGGCAGTTTTAATGCTCTTCCAATTTTAGACCTACATGAGAGATTTTCTAACATCTCATGTGACCATAGGAGGTGTCCATGTGGGCTTCAGGGTCAAACTAGAGGTGTATGTTTTTAAAGAGTTGGTTCTGGGTTCCCCAGACCCAGCCCAGGTTCCCTGTAGCCACACAGCAGTTGTGGGGAACGGCTGTTAAAAAATAAAGGCCTCAGAATAGTATGATGGAGGGAGAAAGAGCTCCTGCCTTCCCCACTCCAAGTTGTTTCCCCATGTCAAAAGAACATGGGGAGAGGGTATTTCCCTGTTTTACTGCTCCACATGCACAGAATGCTCCACGTGAAGTAGCAAAAACGGAGGACTCCTCCCTCACAATTTGTGTAATGGCTTGAGGGGGGAAGCAAGGAGCCCTTCCTCCCCCCACAGTGGTGGTCTGAGGCCACTTGAGCTCTCCTTTATTTATTAACAACCATTCCTCACAGCTGCTGTGGGGACCCAACTTGGACCCTGACCCAACTCTTCAAAAACCTGCATGTCTAGTTTGACCCTCAGGTCCCTGATAAAGTCAGGAATACTATTCTGTTTCTTTGTATTTTAATAGTTTCAGGGGGATAGCCTGTTGGTCTGCAACAGCAGGATTTTTATCCAGTGGCACCCTTAGAGACCAACAAGATTTTCAGGGTATAAATTATTGAGAGTCAAAGCTCCGTTCTTTAGACACAGATACAAAATACTTCACTACATGTATCTGAGCAAGGAACCTTTGACTCTTGAAAGCTAATACTTTGAAAATCTTGTTAGTTTCTAAGGTGCCATAGCACCCAAATCCATTTGTGTTTTTTTTTTTACTTTTGTTGTCTAAAACTATATATATAGACTTTTTGGGAATAAAATAATGGCTTGTTTGATTTGGTTGTATTATTTTAGTTGTGAGCTGCCCTGGCAGGTCTCTGGAAAAGTGGCATACACATTTTCTAAATAAATTAATACATCCCCATTTTAGCTTAGAATTCCACAGTTTTAGATTCCTACAGCTGCAACCAATTACTTCACAAAATATATCTATACAACATCAGGCAAAACCAATGTGGACAGTAGAATCAACAATGAACAAGCATACCACAACAGATCAGGCTAAATTAGATTTATTGTCTCAGTCCAATGTTTAGATATTTAATTAACCTCCATACTCAATGAAAATTACGTTAGCATCTGGGATTAACAGTAGCGACAACTGCTACAGTCTCGTCAGTTCTAACAGAGTTTGAATGAATGAGGTGATTGCGATTCTAATGCATGCTTTGCCTTTCAGAAGTCCTGCAGTTTACAAATGATGTGTTTCACCTATTGCCCGGCAGAGAGTTGATACTGCAAACAGTGCAAAGCTATAATGTGAAGGCAACTTTATCCTGACAGGGAGATACACTGTTGGGTCTCATGTAAAAGATAATGAGTAACATAAGGAGATCTCATTGGGTCATATCTCATTCCCTGTGTTCCAGTCCTTAGCTGCCCAAATAAACAGAGCTGTTTCTGATACAAAAGCATTCCACCTCCTCCAATCCAAAGACCTCTGGTCAGCATGCAGAAAACCTGGGCTGAAATGCCGCACCTTATTACGCATGCTGAAGCCTCTAGACCAGGATGGAAGCAAGCAGGCATAACTGGCTGCAAGAGTGTAGCCCCAGTCTCTAGGAAATGAAGCCCCGTTTCCATCTCCGGTGGGAGAATCAGTCACCAATATCCTATTTCATCACGTTGGTATTCCTTAATTTAGAACACATCCCTCCAACTGTTGTGTTCGGAGCTAACAATAACACCATGCCCTGCTTGCAACGCATTCAGGCAGCTGTGAACTCGGAAGGATAGCATAGCAGTGAGGTAAGAGGAACCAGGGTTCATAGCAAAGCGCTTGATGACCCCAGCGGTTATTTAATATATTGAAGATGTGAATTATGTGGTGGATAAGCTCAAGTGGATCCCACATGTCCTTTGATCCTTCCTACTTCTCTCACCACTCCACATTTCCATGGAATTACCAAAGGCTCGTTGCTCGTGGGCTTCGAGTTATCACTATCAGCACTGCCACTGCTGCCTCTGGCATCTTTCACTGCTTCTGCACCGGAACGCTTCTTGCAAAATCTCTGCTGTCTACTGTGAAAGAAAAAGCTTACAGACATAAATTGCCCTCCGGAGGAAGGGACACTGTCCAGGCAAAACCGTTCAGAATGCTTATTTGTTTTGACAGCTGAGCTCTGCTCATCATTACAAAACTGAAACCTCAGAGGAGATCCAGCCTGATTAAGGCAGTGGCACATGAGCAATATGATGAAGCTGTGCTGGGCTGTACATAAGGAGTAGAAAGGCTTCTCGTGGGGTCACCATGGGGTGAACACTATGCGATGTCACACTTAAAGGTGCTCTTAGCTGAATAATTTTATCCAATCGTGAGAATAACTGCCCTTATAAGTCCATTGAAGTCAATGGGCTTAGAATAGCATAACTCTGCTTAGGACCACACAGTTAGGTAAGCACAGCATACTTTCCCACTCCGTCATGCTCCAACTCACAGTTGGGTATCTATGCCCAGTTACAAAAGTCAAAGCTGGCCTGCCTGGAAGTACAATGGATGCAGGTGATGAAATTTATTGTTGTTGGTCATCAAGAGAAAGGCAGACTACAAAATCTAATACTTTGCATAGATATAGCCCCTTCAGGGTCTAAACCGCTTCACACAGTAGGACAGCCCTGAGTTCGGTGAATATTATACCCATGTTGCAGATGGGGGACTGAGGCGGAGACAATGCAGCTTGCCTAAGATCCTAAGATCACCTTTTTGTTTGTGCCTGAGTTGAAATTAGGACAACCAGCCTTTAGCTCATCTGTTTTACCACTATACTACACACCAGTATGAAAGTTCAAAACCAGAGACCTCTCTGCTGTTATCCTAGCCAAGGCATTGACTTGTGTATTATGGCATGCCCTTCCTTCATCCTGATCCCAGTCCAAGGAAAATTGGTTATTCTTAAGTCTCAACAACAGAAGACCCAGTACTTTCAAAGTAACGTGAAGCCTAATTCTATGAATGTTTACAGATATCTATGCTAATGGGTCCAATGAACCTTACTCCCAAATAATTAAGTGTGATTTGCTCTCTCTCTATTGAGACCATTGGTTTAATCTAGTTGCTCCTTTTCCTCAGTCTAGACACACAAGTATGCTCCATCTGAATAACGATATAACTTTTTATTGGGGTTGCCTGTCAGGATCATCAAGATGGTGTTTGTAAATTACTGTAAATAAGCAACAAACATTATATTATTTTTAATGTATTTATTAACCTCTTTGACATGGAGTTTACCCTTCCACACTCTACATTATAAATGTTCTGAGTGTGTAAATATAGTGGAGGGGAGGATTGAGAGACTGAAGGAGGTCTTATAAAAAGCCTCATCATAGCTGCTTGGTGGGTTTAAAAAAAATCTTGCAAGCCTCACATTAAGGAACAATATGAGCTTATGTTTTATGGATGAAGAGAAGGGTTTTTTTTTTTAATGACCTACCCATGGAACTTAATCAATATGTCTGAAAATATAGCCGAGTATGAGTAAAAATTGAAATAGTAACTCTAATCCAAATATTGGTTTCTGGGCTCCAGTTAAAGGGGGATTTAGATCAGTGGTTTCATTTTGATCTTGTGGGGCTACTAATAGCTGTAGTTCAAACCTAGCCAAGCATGTAATTGAAAACTTGCTTTCAAGATAAACAGTTAAATCGATCAAAACCATTTGGAAGAGAAGGAAAGTAAATCAGGGCAAAACAATAACCCTTTTTTAAAGTTTGGATTTTAAATGGAAACTGGGTTGACAGACAGACAGACAGACAGACAGACAGACAGACAGACAGACAGACAGACAGACAGACAGACAGACAGACAGACAGACAGACAGACAGACAGACAGACAGACAGACAGACAGACAGACAGACAGACAGATAGATAGATAGATAGATAGATAGATAGATAGATAGATAGATAGATAGATAGATAGATAGATAGATAAAAGCCACCAGTATTTCCAGTGTTGCTAACATGATATCTTTAGTGCAAAACCTGAAAGCTCTATCCCATGTACTTTCCCCACATATATCAGTGAGTTTGCTTGGTAAGTAGGGGAATAATAATAATCTGCAATTAGCTTTAAATGTGGAGCTCCAGACCATATGAAAGAATCCGTGAACTACAACTTCAGCATTTCTTGATGTAAAAACTATAAGTAATTATGGTGATCCATTACCCAAATGCAAAACAACAGTAGCATAACCAGTTAAAATGTCCCCAAATTGTGACCAAACTTTTGATTGCTCCAGAGTTCTTCAAAAGGTTGCTTTTTAAGCAAAATAAATGGGAGGAAAGATGCTCATTAATTTGGAACATTTTTCTTTACTTCTGCATTCAGCCTCACAAAAAACCCAGTGTTTTCTGTTAATTTTATATTTTCAGAAGGTCCGTTGCCATTTCCTTGAAGTTTGATACAACTGAGGGTTTTTTTTCAAGTGGTAGAACTTAAATTAAATCTGCATAATCCATTTACAAATGTATGGGTTTTCCCATCATGCCCAGCAACATCATTTTCTCTACTACCATCCTATTTGTTGTTATTTTGCTTTATATCACACCTAATGTAGAGTTCTGGGGAGCCTGAATGCCTTGTCATTAGCTTGCAACATTTCAGCCAGCCCTGCCTTATTCCTGATTTTTGAGTATTTCCCAACATGTAGTTTAAATATTGCACACATCATAAATTAGGAAGAAACAACTAGAAGCCTCAATCTGTCCTCAAGAATTTCCCATCTGGCCTCCAGCATCGTCCTTTATTCCAAAGACTCCCCCCCCCTTTCCTAAACATCAGCTAATTCTTAAGAGTTCTTTGCCAGTTAGAAACTTGGAATGAGAAGCTGGCATGCTTTTTAAGGGAAGGGGTTTGCCAAAGCAGGTGTGCCAAATTTGAAATTAAGAAACATAAAAATATTTAGTGCCTGGGCAAAGCCTGTATTTGAAGCCCAGACAAGTAAAGCCAGGAAGATGGAGGATCAAGGAACTGAGCCCAGTAGTTTTCTGGGCTCCAAGCTCAGCAGATTCTGGTCAATTTGGGGTTGAGCCCAGTATAGAAATTCACAACTCAAATGGAGTACCACAGCTCAGGTGTTTATATTATAGGAGTATGCATTGCTTTGGATTCTAATTTAGAAACATAGACTGTGGTGTCTATATTATAGATGATGTATGCTCCTACATACATTTCATGCCATGTGTCCCTAGAAAATCATACACAGATCCATTGGCCCAAGGGTGAATCTGAAATATTGTTAGGATATTATCATTCAAACAGGTGCTGTTTATATTATTAATATATTATCAATAATAATTATGAACAATCAAAAGGAAATGTATTATGATGTTTCCTGGGCCGGGTGGGGTGAACCCTGAAGAACATTCTGGAATTCACCATCTCAAGGTGGCAGGTTATTTGCAGAAAACAAGGAAGGGAATCAAGTTGCTCAGGGAAACACGCACCCCAACCAAAGACAGACAGGCACACACACACACTCACACAATTATGGTAAACGACAAGCAAAATACATTTTAAAGTGACCCATAAGAATAACTGAAAATCTAAAACACAGAATCGCAGATATGTTTTCCAGGTAGCACTACCTGTACCAGTAGACAGATCCAACTCCAAGGAGGAGGACCAGGAGTAAGAGAGCCAAGCAAAGAGCAGTTGTTAGATTCCTCTTCCTGGTTTGCTTCCCGTGTTGTTGCTCCCTCCACTCCAAGTCACTGAACTGACAGCGCTCTCCCAAGTAGCCTTTTGCACAGCTGTCAGAAAGCAAATGAGCAAATACAGTAGCCAATAATGAAGAGAGCAAATGTCACTGTGTTGGCATGACTTCCCCCAACATAATCCTTAGGAAACTGTTGTATTTGGGACACTCCAGAACCACTGAAACTGCTGGCTTCAATAGGAAGTGAAAACCTATGAGACCAAAGCTACACAAGTTATTTAGGTGTTTAAAAGAATTTGGATTAAGTAAGAAGATCGCTTTTGATCAGGCTCAAATTGTTATTCTTAAGGGGGATTTTAAAAACAACTGAAATTTTTCCAAGGTGTTTTGTACTACTTGTCTATCATATACGGAAAATTCTCAATTCAGCATTCAGTGTTAGTACTTAATGTCTAAATAAAGCATTTACTCAACTCCTTAAATGAAAACATCACATTTTATTTACGGATTTTAAATTTCATTTGCAACTTTACTTAACAAAGATCTGCTTTATGAAAAATTCCGAACCTGTTTCTATACTTATTAAAATTCTTTTTCCTATTTGGGAAGGAATGCTATTCTAGTTCATAAGGTACAGAATGAAATAAACGAAAGTATAAAGTGAATCAAATTATTCAGCTCAGCCTTCTCTTGCTGTGCTTCTGTAGTACTTTCTATCAGGGCGGGTAAATACAAGTTAAGATACAGGGCAAAATCTTTGTGTGACCAGTTTTCACCAAGCTATGTAAAAAAAGGCTAAAGTCAACTGCATAGTGTAAAAATAAATGAAGCAAGTAGCATTTTAAATCTATTCTTGTGGAAAATAGGCAAGGATAAGTTTAGGCAAACTCTGTGGAACTACCACACATTTTATTCAGAAGACATATTTTAAAATATGTCTTGTATCATTCAAGAAACATATATGGAGGCGACTACTATACAGACCATATATTTTCACATACAGTAGAGATGCTGTAAAAGTTATGGTAATAAATTATCTTGTATCATCATGAGTTTGTTTATCAAAGTCAGTTGCAAATCATGCAATTATGTCTATGTTCTCAGTACAGCTGGGGAGGGGGTGGAAAACCAAAAGCATTTTCTCCCCAATTTTGTCCTGGATTAGAATGAGGGTTTTCCTGATGGATGATGAAACACTGCCACCTAGTGTACAATTGTAAAAACAGAAACCCCAGATATTTTGTACTTGCATCTGTAGTGTATGGAAGCTCACACACGCTCAGCCTAAACCGCCTCACAGGGTTGTTGTGACAATAAAACAGAGGGGAGGAGAACAATATAAGCCTCTTTGGGACCCCACTGGGGAGAAAAGTGGGGCATACATGAAGTAAAAAAATAAATAAATAGTATATTAAGACCATGCCAGCAGAGTGGTAGCAAGGATAATAGAGAGTATTTACCCACCTAGTGTACTGGTTTGCCCCATCTAGGAGTTTTAAAAATGAAGGTTTTAAGTTTATTTCTTTATTTTAAAACTTTATACCCTGCCTTATCTGTGCAAACTCAAGGCAAGCCTGATAACAAAACAGCAAAATGTGTGAGGTCACAATATCATGAGGATCCAGCAACAAGTTAAACCAGTACACAATTAAAACAATCAGCTAAAAACCAAGGCTTACTGTTAAAACACATCCAAAGACTCTTTTCTGTCCACCAAGTGGAACAAAACAGTCTTACACACTTTCCTGGTGGTGGCAAACCAAGGCACATACCACAAACACCCATAGCAATGGGCCTACCACAGAGTATGTACATGACCTAGCAGTTCCCAAAGAAAGACTCCCAAGAGAAGGGACCATTTGGAAAAGGATGTCTGAGGAGTAAAACAGGTGTACAGAAGTCGTCTCAGAGCCAAGCTACAAGCGACGCCTTACACAGGTTGGACACTTGTCAGCTTCCCTCAAGTTTTGATGGGAAATGTAGGCGCCCTGGTTTTACAGCTTGGCTCTCCATTACAGCTGCAAGACCAGGATGCCTACATTTCCCATCAAAACTTGAGGGAAGCTGACAAGTGTCCAACCTGTGTCAGGCGTCACTTGTAGCTTGGCTCTTAGAGATGTGTTTCGAGAGGTATGTTACATCTGGCATTTAAAAAATGAGAGTTTAATTTTAAAATGTGAACATTTGTACATATTCTTTTAAAATGAGCAGTAGAGGATGGTGCTTTCAAAAAAGAGAGAACTTCAAACTCTATGCATGTGACTCACTGTGCTTTGCCCACCCGATATCCTCCCTGGCACTTTCGCCAAGGTTTGTGTTGGAGAATAAGGTGAAGTGAACTCTGACTCATAAAATGCTGGAATAAGTTTTATTAGTGTTTAAAATGCCACTAGAGTCTGGTTTTTATTTTGTTGTAATTGAGTGCATATATTTCTTTTCTTTTCTTTTTTTAATTATATTTTATTTAACGTTTTCAATAATTTTTTTAAAACAAGAACCAGTTAACAACATAGTATATTACATACAACAATCAGAAAAGTACACCTTCTGTTACATGGTTCAATACTCAATATTCAGTTATTTGAGTGGCTGTCGTGTAACAAAAATATATAGGAAAAGCTCTGTTAAACAAAATTTTTCCAGGTTTGGTTACTGCTTAGTGGTGATCCTATTAATGTGCCAACCGGTATCATAAATATGCTAGGGAACAGTAGAGGTCATGTTTCCTGCTTGCATCATACATTTCTGATGCTAACAATCAAATATATTTACTTCATTTATACATCCCTGTTCTCCCAAAGAGGCTTACAACACTCCCCCCTTCTCTATTTTACCTTCACAACAACCCTGTGAGGGAAGCTAAGCGGAGAGTGTGTGACTGGCCCATGGTCACCCAGTCAGCTTCCATGGCACAGTGGAGATTCAAACCTGGGTTTCCCAGATACTAGTCTGATACTTTAACCACTAGACTATACTAATTTCAAAAAGTGGAAGCCCGTACAGTTGAAAATTACTGCTAAGCATTCTCTTCACTGTTCTCTGTTCAGTACTTTCACTGTCCAGAGTTCAGTACTTACTTGCATGCATAAACTTGCAGACTGGAAAAATAAACACAAACTCCCTCATGAAGACAGTATGATGGTGGGCAACCAACAGCATTATCTTGTGTAGATGAAGTAAACTCACTGGTTGCTGCAGTAGGTGGTATGACAGATTCTGAAACATAGTATTGAACAAGATATAAACCAGCTCCGGCAAATCGGCAATTCATACTGCAATGTAATGTGGGGTTTTGGTGGCAAAACCTTTGGCACTGGTTGCCTGAGAAGTGGCAATACCACTCAGTGTTCACAAATATGCAAGAAAGGAAACCGTCAGTAACAGAATGCTTGTAATCCAGTTTCTATCCAGCATAGGGAAGTGGTGGTTTGGCTGGGACTAAAATCTGGCATATAACCCCGAGGCAACTGTGTGTATCCTACGAGACTGACAAAGACAAAGACCAGAAGTAAAGTTGCCAGATATCTAGGCAATAGACTGAGATACACTAATCTCAGACAAAAAGTGTATAATTAGTTAAGACTAATCAAAGGAACATAACACAGCACAAGCTTCTCAAGTTCTCCAGAACTCTTCATTAGGCTGGATGTTAAAGGGGAGGGGAATCTCAGGCCATAATCATAAGGCATGTCCATCAGCAGGGCTTTTTTTCAGTGGGAATGCGGTGGAACGGAGTTTCGGCACCTCTTAAAAATGGGTCACATGGCCAGTGGCCCCTCCCCTTGATCTCCAGACAGAGAGGAGTTTAGATTGCCCTCCACGCCACCGAGCGGTGCGGAGGGCAATATAAACTCCCCTCTGTCTGGAGATCGGGGGTGGGGCCACTGGCCATGTGACCCATTTTTTGCAGAGGGCAATTTAAACTTTAAAAAACTCCTCCCTTGTTCCAGCTGACCCAAAGTGACGTCATTGTGCCGTCCTGAGTTCCACCACTGAGTCCCACCACCTCTTTTCCCCTGTCCATCAGCATACTGTTTTGGATGTGTTGGTTGCACATGGATTTCTTGCCCCAGCTTGTTTTCTCTTGGTCGCAGTGGCATGGGAAACAGAGGAAACTTCTGCATTGCCTAACGTACCATGTTTAATACTATATGCACTGTTTCAACTTTAAACTCGCCTGAATGTTAAAAATGCTGCTCTTCTTGTCTATGACAATATTTGACTGGGGAAGACAGTAT
The DNA here is from genome assembly GCF_028583425.1 of Eublepharis macularius. Lineage (NCBI taxonomy): Eukaryota > Metazoa > Chordata > Lepidosauria > Squamata > Eublepharidae > Eublepharis > Eublepharis macularius. The sequence goes on along the minus strand of NC_072799.1, from coordinate 32,625,267 downwards.
ACTGACAGCTTAACATCAGCCCTCAAGTTCTGTCTTTGAGAATCAGCAAATCTGATTATGAACATGGCTTTAAATGTACTTGGATTGTAAATGTCAGCACTCTGAAACTCATGATTATTAAACTAACGTCAAATTATTTGATGAGTCTTACAACTGACTCAATACTTGCTTTCATTTATATGCATGGTAATGATTTCCAATAAATCTCTATTGGTTCATCTACTCCTCCCTGCCCCCATCAGGGCTACCATACAAAAGGAGGCGAATACATCCACTGGCAACTAGAGGATTTGCCTATTGATGAGATGTCAGTGGCACACATCATACAGAAGGGGAAGTGCTGAAAAGGAAGGGATAATACATGTCAACTGCCTTTCAGAGACTGCAAATTTAACTCGGGCAAGCAGGGCCCTACAGGCCGGTTTATATCTAAATTATTATTTATTAATGCAAATCCATTGCATCATTATTTTTAACAGGGTTGATTTACAAGGATAATTTATTTTCTAATTATTGCCTGCCATTCTAAGGCTCAGCTGATGTTGCTGGCCTGTACCACATTGCAGCAATAGCTTTGCAGGATCTAAAGACACTGAACAAACATTAAAGAACTATAATACGCCACCACTATAACACTAGGCTGATTAAGTACACCCGGAACATACAATTGGTCCTACAGATACAAGATATAGGTACAAGATGAGTTTCTTTCTTTTTCTACAGAATGTCTGTACACAAGACATCTCATACGATGTCCCGAAGGGGATGTGAAATTGACAGAGCCTTCGAGGTGAAGATGAAATTAACAAACCCTCTGAGGAGCGATCTCCATCTGCTCTGTCTTTTTAAACTACCCTCCCGTAGAGAGGTGAAATTGACAGAGCCTTTGTCTCTGTCGTTTTAAACTACACTTCCCGGCTAACATTGCATCTCCCTACACTTGAGCATCCGCATGTAAGATGTCTCGTGTAGAGAGACTCTTTAAAGATTGCTTGTTAACTAGCAGGCCAAACAGAAGAGTAGAATGATTACAGCATAACTGCAAAATGCAAAACCTAAGGCTGCATCATTGCATTTCTACACTGGTAAACATAGTACCTCTTAACAGTATGCCTATAATGCAGAATCTGGCCATTTATTTTTTAAAACCCTCTATGTAGTACAACAAATAATGTAAGATTTCAAGAGGAAAACAGTAGCAGCCTCCAACTCACTGGCTCACCAGAACAATGAAGCCCATCTTCAGTATACCCCACAAGGCACTGGCAAGTGTAGCTGCCTTCAGTATTGACACACCTTGACAAGCTTCGATTGCATTGGTCCAGGTTAAAAGCACACTCATCAATATCTGCAAGAGAAACAGTGTTGAAAACTGGGGAAAGGTACAGGCAAGAAAGTCTGACAGAACTAAACAGGAAAAAAGCCAGTGTAGTGTAAAGGTTAGCTTGTTAGATTAGAAGCAGGGAGGCCCTAACTCAATGTTTTGCCATGAACCTTCTTGAGTCTCAGGCCAGTTACTCTCCTCAGCCTAACTGAAGAGTCTCTCTACACAAGACACCTTGGCGCATGTTCGTCAAGTGCAGGGAAACACAACGATAAGTGGAGTTTTAAAAGACAGAGCCAGCAGAGATCACTCCTCAGAGCTGGGAAGTGGAGTTTTAAAAGACAGAGCCAGCAGAGATCACTCCTCAGAGCTGGGAAGTGGAGTTTTAAAAGACAGAGCCAGCAGAGATCACTCCTCAGAGCTGGGAAGTGGAGTTTTAAAAGACAGAGCCAGCAGAGATCACTCCTCAGAGCTGGGAAGTGGAGTTTTAAAAGACAGAGCCAGCAGAGATCACTCCTCAGAGCTGGGAAGTGGAGTTTTAAAAGACAGAGCCAGCAGAGATCACTCCTCAGAGCTGGGAAGTGGAGTTTTAAAAGACAGAGCCAGCAGAGATCACTCCTCAGAAGGTTTGTTAATTCATCTTTGCCTCTTCCAAGGCTTTGTCAATTTCACCTCACCAGTCTGTTTGTGGGATTGCAACCAGAGGGCAGCGAGGAATGGAAATGGGCCGGGCTTGGACCTGGAGAGGTTATAATGGGCGGAAGTTTCCCTTCTGGCATTTCAGAGTCCCTTCACACAGCTACAGTATATAGCAAGGCCTTTGCCCTGCAGCCAGCTCTGTCTTTTTAAACTACCCTTCCTGGCTAACACTGTCTCCCCCAACACGAGTTCTTGTCAGATGTCTTGTGTAGAGAGAGACTAGCTCACTGGTCATTATATGGATAAAGTGGGGAGGAGAGAACTGTGTATGCCTCCCGGAGCCCCTTGGGGGAAAGGTGGGCTAAAAATGTACTAAATACACAAAAGTTTCCAGATTTTAAGTGAATGAAGCCACCTTTGCATTTAGGTTGACATTATGCCTGTGACTGAGAAGGATCTGGGCCCTGACATGCCTGAAAATTAAGTTTAAAATATTGCTGAGAGCTCTGAAGATGGCATTTCTAATATTTGGCAGGTGATATTTACCATAGCACAATTTGCCGTCCTTAGTGAATCCCGTCTGACACATACAAGTGGCGCCATCTTCATCTGAAATGCACTTAGCGTTGACATCACAACCCAATTCTATACAGTCATTCTTCCCTGTGGCACCAAATAAGGAAGTATTGTTTCAACTAAGCTCATAATACATACACTCAGAATAACAGTTTTAGACAAATTAATTAGAATAAACCTTTCAAAACATAATCCCACTAGACATCATGTCAACTAACATACAATGTTCACCCACTCACTTTCTTGCAACAGACATGCCCTCAGACACAAGCTTTGCATTTGGTTTTTCTGAAAATTGTTCTCTACATCAGTTTCAAATCTTTTTTTAAAAACTGTACTGTATTCTTTACAGTTGTTTCACACCTTTTCTAGTCCACCAATTGTATTTGTTCATTTGTGTTAATCTAAGTCCATCCTATAACACTGAATGCGTTTCATGGCGCTAAGTCCAATTTTCCTCTCCGGAAATAAGAGGCCACCACTGATACTTGCTGACACCATTGATTTTCCAGCTTTGGTGTGCGTGAGCACATACCCTGAAGAATTCTGGACTTCCAACAGGTTTACTAGGGCTCCCACTTTGGCTGCAGACCTCCCACTCATCATCAGCCCTTCCTGCCAGTTCTCAGTTTGGGGGGAAGGCAATCAGTGTCATCCAGATGCCATTAAATCACTTTCATTGCAACCTAAAAATGGTGTCTTCACATTGGGAAATGCTCTAGCTGTCACCCAAAACTCTATTGTTAAATTATAGAGTTTGGGCCAAATGCTAGAGTGATGCAATGACATCACTTCCAGGTTACACCAAAAGTGATGTCACCATGTCACCCATGACATCACAATGTTGTGGGTAAGCCCTCTCTTATGGACAGTGAGTCTTCCGCCAGTTGTTGCCAGTCTTGGGCTTGGAACCCTAGCTTCCAGTTATGCATACTTAAGCTAGAAAATAGGAACGTTGTCCTATTCACATGAAATAGTACAAGTCATGAAGGGCAATACACCGAGAGTACTCCAAACATGAACCACAACAACTCCCAGGAACAGTTCTGCAACCACAAATGTGCAATGTTATCTCTATCAAAACTTACAAAAGATTTAATCAACAGTCAATCAAGGAGAAAATAAGACAGTGAACAATAGCATTGTGTCCAACATTAGATACACCAATACCAAATTAGTATTCATCAATTCATTCTCTCAAGAGGAAATACAGTCCAAAAACTTTCATCAGTTCAAAAAAGTGCAATCAATGAGGCAGGGAACGTCTTGGGTGTATTTGTGTCCTTCCTGCTGGTTAAACAGGAAGACGTGCTCCTTCTTCGTCCTGTAGAGTTTTCAGCCAGCAACTTCACCCAAGTTTTCAAAAGGTACAGCAACAACTGTGCCCTACATAGTCTTGAGCTTTGTAATCAGTTGCAATTCAGCAGTCTCTCAGTTATCGGTTGCAATTCAGCAGTCTCTCAAGCTCAATACTATGCACCCACCTGGACTGAATCGAGACAAAGGCTTCCTGTCTCATTACCAATGTTAATTTCTCCACACCCACTACCCCTCTGCATACCCCACCCTATTCAATCTTGCCTGCCTTTGTCATTCACCAGGTATTATCATTCAGCTTCTGTAATCACTCCATTCTCCAAGATATAAGGACAGATGGACTCGTGAGCTGTCGCTCACGAAAGCTCATACTCTACCACTAATTTTGTTAGTCTTATAGGTGCTACTGGACTCTTGTTATATTCCTGTCTGTAACCCCTCCATTTTCTATCCAACCAACAAATTCTCAGGGACTGCATCATCACTCAGAGAATCCTTGATGTCACATTTCAGGTAGAATAAGAGAAAGGGGCAGTTAAAAGTGTCACTTTAACAGAGGTAAGTGTTAGTTGTTTGACAATCTATGAAAACAGATGGAGAGATAAAAATAATACACAATAACAAGGGATTGTTGTATCCCATCTAAAGTGGGAACAACTCAGCACACAGGCAAAGGGAGATAAATTCTGCCCCTTTTCCCACCTGGATAGTATCTTACCTAGATGGATACCAGTACTTAAAACTTTTGTTACCCCGATTGGTTCTACTTCTGATACTGGGAATGAACTTGAGAAGATAGAAAATATTTCACACAGGTTTTTTTGTGGAAATGGTCTAATGATTGGTACATATCCTTATCCCTTCCACACCTACCGAGTCACTCTCTCTTCATATCCTCCCTTCCTGTGACCATTTTGAACTCTCAACCAGACAGCCAGGTGCCACTATAATGGCTAGATTTGAACGCACTCTGATATTACTATCATTAATTTTCAAATTAGGATTAATTAACATCCAAATGAGCATTCCTAGCAGCTATGGTTCCTCAGGCAATATTCAGAGCTAAGATAGGAATACTATGAGGCTATTGCCTTCTATTCTACTCAAAAGAAAAATAATGAGTTTAAACCTTTAGGTCACAGTGGAAAGCGAATGTCTGATGCAACTCCAGAGCGGACATGCAGGGCCTGAACTGCTACCTATACAAGGTTCTGGCTTTTCCTCTCCTTTCCATTGAGACAAGGAAAGAATCTGCTGGGTTTAGGAGAACTGTGAAAAAGAGCTTACTGCCAGTTGAGAGTGAGAAAGAAATTTGGCCCAAATTACTCAGTGATTATTCCAAAGAGATGAAGGCCTTGATCCCCACTAGCTTACATTGTAATTCATCAGTTTCTGAACTATTTGGATGAATTTCTGCTTTGTCTACCTTTACCAGAAGGCTATTGGATATCCAACACATATCTATTCTGGAGTATGTTTGATGCCTATCTGAGAAGAAAGTATAGTCTCTTTCCTTTTTATGTAGCCATCTCCAAGCATCTTCTACTTCTAGGACTGACATATAATTGAATACACACTTTGGAAAAGTTTCATCCTGACTCACAACCTTATCGATCTATCAATTTTGGAGTTGAGGACACCATTAATGTCTCCTAAAATTAAAGTTTCTCCTTGAAAGTCTAAGAATTTCTGGAAGAATCTCTTGTAACATTTCTTTTGGCCATTGTTTGGTGCATATAATGAGACCAACGTCCACATTTGTCCATCAAAGAGCCTTATTTATTTTTTTAAGGCCATATATCTTCCATCATCTTTCAATTCTTGGAGGATTTCCAAGCTTTGAATATTGAGATATATAGCCACGCCATTTTTCTTCAACTGCAATGACAATGTGTAGACCTTACCCAATTTTTATAATTGAATACACACTTTGGAAGGTTTCATCCTGACTCCCAACCTTGTCGATCAATTTTGGAGTCAAGGATGGAGAAAACTTAAAGACTATTTGGAAAAGAATTGGGATGTAAAAAACCAATTGTGGTCTATGGACAATTTTTGATGAGTATGATGTAACTTGTTGAATTTAATAATGATTGTAACTTTACCTTTGAAGATTATGGAAAACAATAGAATTAGAGGGAACAATGTATGAATTATAGAGTACAAGTGCTGTTGGAGGTCTGATAGGAGGGAGGGGAAGGGTGGGTTGGGGATAAATTTGTACTTTGTAGGAGAAAGAAACAGTGAAGAGTATATGTTTTTTTATGTTTGTTCTCAACCTATCCAATAAAATGTTTCATTAAAAAATTTTTGAGTCGAGGACACCATTCATGTCTTCGAAAATTAACGTTTCTCCTTCTTGAAAGTCTAATAATTTCTGGAAGAATCTCATAAAATTTCTTTTGGCCATTGTTTGATGCATATAATGAGACTAACATCCATATTTGTCCATCAAAGAGCCTTATTTTTAAGGCTATATATCTTCCGTCCTCATCTTTCAATTCTTGGAGAATTCCCAAGCTTTGACTATTGAGATATAGAGCCACACCATTTTTCTTCAATTGCAATGACAATGTGTAGACCTTACCCAATTTTTTACAATTTAATAAGTGTTCTTGGTCTTTTTTAATACGAGTTTCTTGAGTGCATATAATGTCTGCTTTTAGTTTCTTCAGTTGATTAAAAGTTCCTGATCTTTTGGAGGGGCAATTTAATCCATTCACATTGACTGAGATTATCCTAAACCCATTCATTTTTCTTCCTTTTTCTTTTTCTGCTTCCATTTACTTATTGCTCCTTCTTTCTCTCTAGTTGGAGAATTGGTGTTATCCAAGCTCGATGTCTAAGCAGTTTTCTCCAATTCCAAATCTTGTAATAAGCTTCTGCTTCCATAGCTGATGTTACTAGGGTTTTTTGCCTTGATATAGGAATATTTCAAATCCACAAAGGATCTTCCAACGGTATCTTATTTCTTTCTGTTGCAAAACTTTTGTCAGGAACACAAATTCTTTTTGTTTTTTTAATTGTTTTTAGTGGTAGATCTTGAAATATTTGCATTTCTTTCCCTTCTACTTTCAGTGGTTCTTCCCTGTGTTGTTGAAGAATGGTGTCCTTTGTTTTCTTATGGGAAAAAGAGACTAATATATCTCTTGGGAACTTATATCACGTATTTGGAGTGGATCCTGAAGATTTGTGCAATCTCTGGAAAGTCTCCTCGAACTTTCACATAATTCTGAATCAGAATCAGATGAGGAGCTCTTCAAAGAAGCTCCTGTTCAGATGCCATGTTGCATCGAGTGAAACCAGTTCAACTTTCAACCTATGCTGGAAACTGATACTCTTCTCTCACAAGCGTTGGGAGACAAACCTTTCATTGACCACAGACAGCCCCCTAACCTTAAACAACTACTCACTAATAATGATGTACTTCTCAACACTGAACCTGGGCCCAGAGCCAGGCAGTAAACCAAGATGCCACCTCTGTCCCCATATTTACTCCAACAACATAATCATTGAACCTAACAACATCAGTTACACCATCTCCAAATCATTTACTTGCTCATCTTCCAATGTTATATATGCTATCAAGTGTCAGCAATGCCGTTCTACTCTCTACATTGGACAAACAGGCAAAAGAATAAATGGACATAAATCTGACATTAGAAATCAAAACACAAAAAAACCAGTAGAAGAACATTTTAATCTTCCGGGACATTCCATTGCTGACCTAAGTGTGGCTGTCCTTAGAGAAACTTCAAGGGGAGATTACAATGTGAGATTACTGAAATTAAGTTTATTGACAAATTCAGAAGAATGACTTCACACACACACACACACACACACACACATATACACCAGGGCTAAACAGAGACTTAGAATTCTTATCTCACTACAGATGCTAATTTCTGCTCTAATTAAGCTGCATTGTACCATCATATCCCGAAACCTTCCCATGTAACATCCCACTCACCTTTGGCTGGAATATAAGGGCTCAGTGGTCTCCATTCCTATTCCTGTCTGAAGAAGAGAGCTCTGACTCTCGAAAGCTTATACTCTGAAAATCTTGTGGTCTCTAAGGTGCCATTGAACTCAAATTGCTGCTGTTAAGCAGGCCACATTACTTTTACGAGCAAGTAACCAGATTGACTTTGGTAATGGTGGGAAATGAAGCAAAAGGAACTAACAGCATTTAATTTAAAAGTCAGGGTTTGGAAATATGTGGGTTCCAAAAAGAGGCAAAACTCCATTCATGGAAGAATACTAGAGGATTTGAAAATGTAAGCTTGGGTAAGGCACTCCTCTCAGACCCAGCTCCCCAGGTATATTGTGGGTATAATAATAACACTGCTTTGTTCACTACTCTGAGTGGGGCATTAATCTGTCTAGAAGAGTGGTATATAAGCACAGTAGATGCTGCTATTTTGCTGGAGATATTGTACCACTGAACTCAGCACCATTCCCAACATAGTCTGTCTGGACTCTGTTCTGGAATCTATTAGTAATCCTTGCCACTGGAAACAGGAAACTGCAGTCTTTACCAGACACCACAATTTCTGCAGTCAACATCTGCTTATTCTGTAGATCCTTTCCACTTCTATCTCCATATGCATTGTTCCTTAAAGGTTGCTGGTATGGAACTTCCAGTGCTGACGTCTTGTTTATTGTCTCCTTGGGCATCAACATATGGCCTGAAACAATAAAGAATGAATGAGTGTATAAACTGCTGCCCTCTAGCATATCAAAACTGTATTCAAAATTTAGTCTGAGAAGTCAGCAAAACAAAAAAAACACCGTTAAAAACAAAATCAAAGTCTAATGGCCACGGGACTTTCATATCTCAAAACTATCTGAAGTGGAATTGCTGTAACACTCAGTAGCAGTGTTTAAATCAGTGCTTCAACTGGGCTGCTGTCTCATCAAATCTGATGCCCCAATGTTCCCTCTAAGCTGTGCAGTGCTGTGAGCTAAAAATCTACTTTGTGAGCTGAAACAACAACTTTCATTAAAGCTTTGAGCGCACCTCCTTTTTTAAAAAAATATTTCAGTCTACAAACATATAAAACATACAAACATAAACTACAAACTACTTTAATGTGTATTGTTTCTCACTTAGAAGTGAAAATTCAAGCAGTTATTCAAACATGGATTCTAAATATCAAACTAAATTACTCTGCAGGTGAAGTTATTAATACTTCTCCTTCCCACCTGTTTGATATACAAATATAAATATATCTGAGAACATGTGCTAGGGTCTGCATCCTGGGCACATGTTAGCCTTCTCTATTCCAACAAGATTGCAGCAGGTAGGTGGAGAGATTTACAGTATAATCCTGTACAAAGTTACTCCAGTCTCAACTCATTGATTTCTAGCCTCTGCAGAATCCAAAAACAAAAACCATGTAATACATTTTGATTACAATCAAAATATATTAACAATAAAAACCAGTTGTCCAAGACCATCTAGTCCCATTAGGTGAAAGGGCCACAAAAATCAGAGTATACTTCTGTTTGAAAACGGATACATTCATGCTGATTGAAAAAAGGTAGCTGTGTTAGTCTGTTGCTGCAAAATAAAGCAGACACCCAGTGGCACCTTAAAGACTAGCACATTTATTGCAAGATGAGCTTTTGCGAGTCAGTGCTGACTTCTTCAGATATGTATGGAAATCAACCTGAGAATCATTCTCATGTTTTCATTTTCCACATAATGAATCTGCACTTGAAAGACTCATGAGAGAATTCATCCTTGATCTTAATCCCCACCCTGCCCAACTTGCCCCATATGAAGCATTCTACATTTGATTTCCACATCTGAAGAAGTGAGCAGTGACTCACAAAAGCATATACTGAAATAAAAATTAGTCTTTAAGGTGCCACTAGACTTTTGTTTTACATCCATGCTTACTGGCTTTCTTGTGGTTCAGGTGTGATTCTAACTGTAGATTTCTCAGCTCAGGGTCTACAAGCACCTGGAAATCTGACACCATATAACATTTGGAACAATTGTGCTTTAGACAATTACAAAATACATAAATGCTGTCCAAATGTAGTATCTCTCTCATAGACTTCTACTCTTCTTCATGTCACAAAGAAAATGTGGCTCATCCACCCCTTTCATTTTAGACAGAAGTTGAGGAATGGCAAACCTGGTGCCTTAGTAACTTTGTACATGCAACTTCAATAGCCTGAAGTCCATTTGCCAGTTTTCTGCACAGTGTTGCAGCTCAGAGGGATAGGACGTGCAAACACAGAATTGCAAGCTTTGACTTTTCTTCAGCATATTTATGTACCCCCTGTACAGAGAGCTGCTTGAGGTGGCTCACAAACATAAAACAACATAATTTTTAAGAAGTCAGGATGACAGGAGGAAATGCTTCGATCTACTCTAAAACTGGGCCCATCAGCAGGTTACAAGCCAGTTAACATGACCAGGATCAAAACTTAAACCTATGGAATTGGCCAGTAACCACTGGTTTTGGTCAAAGTGAAAGAGGAGACTTTGTGGCACAAAAAAAGTTTTGGTTTGGTAGCTGTCTTGGTCTGCAGTAGAACAGCAGGATCAGAGTCCAGTAGCACCTTAGAGACCAACAAGATTTTCAGGGTATAAGCTTTTGAGAATGGAAGTTCCCTTTTTAGTATCTGAAGAAGAGAGCTTTGACTCTGGAAAGATCCTGAAAATCTTGTTGGTCTCTAAGGTGCCACTGGACACAAACCTTGCAAAATCTTTGAGGCTTCCCGCTTAATTCTGCACCTACAGACTCCTCTGTGAACAAGGAGGCCTTCCCTCAGCTTCTGCTGAAGGAAAGAAGACAAGTCAGGCATAGCTGCCCTTGGAGGCGCACTTTAGCTTCAGATCCAGATTTGGGCTGGGGAGGCAAAGAAGGGCTGTTAGCCTGTGATACTGCAAAGAAGAAGGCAGCTTAAAAAAAGAAAACAAGAGGCCCAAGCTGGAGCCAGCCCCAAAGTGGCCGTGCTAAAATAAACCCCCAACAACGCGATCCTATACAGAGTTACTCTGGTCTACATCCATTGATTGCATTTTTGATGGAGATGCTTGGTTTGCCGAGACAGGGCAGCCAGGTCCAGTTCTTGGTCAAGTCTGCATTTCAGGCTGTAAATGCCACTTTGGAAGAGCCCTCGAAAAGAAGGCCTCACCGTTGGGTGAAGTCCAACCAGCCTTCTTCAGCACTGCAATAGTCTTCTTCTCCTCATCTGGCCATCAGCGGGCATGATGAGCATCTGGGCCAATTCTCCACCCTCCTTCCCCTCCTTGTCCTTCTTTCCAGCCTCCTTTTGTACCAAGGCCAAGTTAAATGACACTTTCACCATGGCAGCAGCTGAGGTGCCACCTCCTCTCCTCTGCTTTCTGGGGCTGAGGGGATCCCAGTGGGGTCAGGCTGGGCCCCATCACTTGGCTCGGCTCTGTTCCCCAGCTAGAGAGCTGGCAGCAACTGGAGTTGCTCTCTGGCTCCGCCCTGAGGACTAAGCCAGCCACAGCTGGGAAGAAAGGAGATAAGCAGGACAAGGCTTCATCTCTGCTCCATCCCTATTGGGCCCACCTGCTGGCATCAGCTGAGTGGGAGGGCAGGGCCACCTGAGAGTTAATACCTGTGAGCTACAGCTGAGAATCTGTGAGTGGAGGAGTCAGAATCTGTGAGCAATTGCTCACATGCTCACATTAGCGGGAACACTGGATGCCACCATGTTTTCCTTTATTTACAATTTTCACCATGTACTGCTCAGCCAACCATTCTGCTTCTTGAGATGTTCAAATAAAATTACCTAACAGGTTAGCCATGAAAAACAAAACTAATAAGAAAGCAACCACATAACTTTAGCAATGTACCTGGTTTTGCTGTGGGATGGATGACCACTAGGGAGGAGGGCCTCAGCATGCTGCCTCCAAGACGCACCCTACTTTGGCCAGTCTTCTTGTCCACTCTCATTAATGAATGCTTAGCCCAGTCAGAGAACCAGACATCATCCTCAAATACTGTTATATCAAATGGATGTCCTAAAAATATACATATAATCTCTATAACCCTTTACATGAATATGTTTTGGAACACATTAAGTAAACAACAACAACAACATTTGATTTGTCTGGCCTCGGAACTATTGGCGACACCTGCGAGGGCAACTAAAGAAGAGGTAAAAAGCGCCATTTTGGAAGTCCGTCGGGCTTCTTCAAAATATGCAACGAAGCGTCAGCTGCCTCGCGAGATCATCATCGATTTTTCATCTAAGAGGATCCGAGATACTATCCTATACAACTCATACAATGCGGATCTGGACTTCCTGGGTAATAAAGTTAAGATACTGAAGGACGTCCCATTTTTAGTTCGGAAAAGAAGATTTAAGTATAAAAAGTTCACAGCTCTTCTGAGGGAACGTGGAATAAAGTATAAATGGCTATTTCCGGAAGGTATCTGGTTTAGTTACAAAGATCAAGCTTACAAGATAATATCAGAAGATCAACTAAGGGATTTTGAGGACAAAAATCAAGAATTTCAGCAAGACACCAAGCAAGAAGAAAAGGATTTGAAGTCTGAAGGGGGGGGGAGGGAACAAGCACTGCGGTTGCAGTTGCTCAGAGAGAACTGTGTCCGAGGCCCAGGGGGGGGAGGAAGACTTAATTTGGATTGTAATCTGTATTTTGCAAGGTCAACCACTCCATCAATATCTTACAAAGTTTTAATTTTTTAATAATGGCAGTATGAAGGGAAAGCATTATTTGTAGTGTAGTGTTGTTATATGTTGCTGTTTTTTTCTTTCCTTCCCCTGCCCCCCTTCTTTCCCTCTGTATTGTTAGTTAATGTAGGTAATTAAAAAAAAAAACACAACATTTGATTTATATACCGCCCTTCAGGACAACTTAACACCCACTCAGAGCAGTTTATAAAGTATGTTATTATTATCCCCACAACAATCACCCTGTGAGGTGGGTGGGGCTGAGAGAGCTCCTAGAAGCTGTGACTGACCCAAGGTCACCCAGCTGGCTTCAAGTGGAGGCTTGAAGCCAAACCCAGTTCTCCAGATTAGAGTCCCGTCACCCTTAACCACTACACCAAACAGGTTTATGCGCATAACCATCTATTCCTAACATGTTATATACACAAAAGGTTGGATCCAACCCATTTTCCTATGAAACAGGGAGGTGAGGTCCCCTTTTGACCAGCAAATGGTTATGCTGGGGGTGATGGGATCTCCATGGACAAAAGCCAGATGGGATGAGGGCATTTATTTATTTTTATTTGATTTATATTCCACCCTCCCCATAATTGCAGGCTCAGGGCGGATTACATACAATATAATGCATTATATATATATATATATATATACATACAATATAATGCATTATATATATATACACACAACATAATGCATTACACACACACACACACACACACAGATAAAATCACATAAATATTTAAAACAATGTAGCAGCACTTCTCAAGAAGATCCACCACCCAGTCCTCTCCACAGATGTTTAGCAGAAGGCTGGGTGGCATGTAGATGAAGTAGGAAGTGAAATTGGACACATTTGATCAAAAAGGTTGGCTAGATCCAAACCATTGTCACAGAGTTGGAAGAAACCTGCTGTTTACCCACTCTAGCCTCTTGCCCTCAAGAGGACATCCTACACTTCAATCCTTCACAAGAGATATTTATTCAATGTTTAAACACTTCCAAGGAATGAGATCCTCCAAATTTCCTGTATAGCTTGTTCAATATGAAAATGATAATTACAATTTCTAGCTAATGTTTAGCTTAAATTTATTTTTCCACAACTCCAAATTGTTATTTCTTGTACTACCCACAGGACATAGGAAGACAACTCGGCCGTCGTCACACGGGCTTTTATTTAGCGCTAAAATGGCGCTATTTCCCGGCAAACACCCACCTTATTCCAACACTGTAGCGATTTTCTCTCTTCTGCTTTGTGCTTGATAGTCGCGCTATTTTGTGCCTCAGTGTGAATGCCTCACATCGATGTATTTTGCCTCGCAACGTCCTATGCCCTCCCTTCAATCTCAGAATCCATTTCTTCCTGCGACTCCCCTTTTTTTATTTTATTATGTCCTTATAATGCCATAACGACATAACACAATGCAAACTTTCAGCTGAAGTAAAAATGACTCAATCGCCATGGCAGTCTTCAGCGATGGGGATCACGTCAGACAGGGAGTTTTCTGCGGGCAAAGGGCTATTTATATAATTTCAAAGTTGGAAAAACAAAAGGGTCATAATGTTTTGCTCTAACAGAATGTTTATATGCTGTTATTCTGTTATAGCGGAATTAAACGCCAGAATAATAAAAAAAGGGGGAGGAGCTGCTTCTGCGTGGTTAGAGAGAATAGAACAGAGTGCTTCGGTGTGGACAGCTGGTGGCGCAAAGAGCCGTTAGGTGACCCAAAGAAACGTTACTGTGCCGATAACAGGTAGGACACTATATGCTGTAAATTTAATGGAAGAGATGCCCGTGTAACGACGGCCCTCATCTCACTCTTGTTTCTGAAAACCTTTGAAATATCTGAAGACGCTGTCTGTACACTGGCCAGCCACTGGTATTCTTTTATCAACCCTAAACACCAATTTTATCCTAAGACCTGCACTTACTCTTTAATGCACCTGAAGATCTCTCCTAACTCCATTGGACTTGTCTGCATCCCTTTTGATCCATCAAAAATGATCCCAATGAGGTAGGTTGACTTTTCTTGTTGTTTAGCTCTCTTATTGGAGTTGATATGACCTATGAGTTTTGCAGCATTTCAGTGTGTGCTACTCCCAGCTAGCACACCCCCAGCTTTATAGTATGGGTGTTACCTGAATTTGCCCATGTTATAAGAATATATGATATGTACATAATTGTACCTTGGGGATAACGGCTTGAATGAATGACATCTTTGGCATTCAGAGATTTATTCTCTGGTCTGAAAAATAAGAAGTAGTCTAACAGCACCTTAAAGGCTAACAAAATAACATTTTGTGAGTCACAGTTCACTTCTTTAGAAACACAAGCTCTGATTTATGAAAACTTATTCTGGAATAGAGTTTGTTAGTCTTTAAAGTGTTACCGGACACTTGTTTAATTTTCCTACAACAGACTAACCAGGCTATCCCTCTGGACAATTTCCAAAATATCCTCATCGGAGACCGGGATTCTAATGCTGTGCTGTATTTTAGTTCTACTTCTTGTAACTGATGTTGAAGTATCCTTTTCATTACACACAGATTATCAGCAGCAAGAATAACACTAGGGGGCAGTAGTAGTGCAATAGGAAAGTGTGCTCACTCATACATGTTATTTCTACAGCTGAAGCAAAATACTAATGTTTTAATTAACTTTTAAATCTCTTCTTTAGAGTGATTTTACATCTGTTTAAAAAAGGTGCAAACCTGTTCACAAAGAGTGAGCATCAGTGGAAGAGGGACTGTGACAGCATTGCTTTCCAGAGCTCCAGGCGTATTATTGGGGCAGAGTGTGGATGGAGAAGAGCACAGTGAAGGCTACATCCACATATAGTTGCATACCTAAATGTGGATCTTGTTCATTCACACTGCGTTCTATACATTGGAATGCACATGCTGTTTCATTTAATCATGTACCCTCAATTAAATCTATATTAGGATTAAAGCACAATGCTGGCAGACACTGAGCCTAGCAGCACAACATTTCAAGGTACAACATTGCAGGCCAGGGAGCATCAGTCCAGTGGCCTGGCCATTAGGGATACGTTCCATGTTCTCTGTCCCACCCTTCCAAGTCCGGGCCAGAAGAATTCTTTGTTTGTGACATCAGCAAAGAATTAGCTTTGGTTTGCTATGCAGCAGCATAATATTGCATTCATTTCATAATGGCTGCGCTTACACAATGAAGAAAAATCCTTCCAAGTTCCAAAAACAGCATAAAAGAAACATCCGGTCAGGAAAACAAAGACTGCAAATGAAAAGAAGAGTGAACAAATATATAAAAGAGCAGAAGGCAGGGTTTTGTCAAATAGTTTTATGCCCATGAAATGATGGGCAGATTTGGTTTCTGGAAAATGGAAAGATTTATAATGAACCTAAACAATCCGTGCAATCCTAAGCAGAGTTACACTCTTCTACATCCATGGACTTTGATGGATTTAGAAAGGTGTAACACTGCTTCAGACAACACTGTATTTACACTTATGAGTGCGGTGCCAAATCTTGCGAGGTTCACTTTTCATTGCAAAACCTGCCATTGTCTCATGTATATATTAGTAAACACTTTTTTTAAAAAAGAAAGCCCAACTCCACTCCATTTGACAAGTTAAACTTAAGCTTACTTTTATATTCAAAATTATATCTGCCTTATCCCAAATTTCCCAATGTGGTTCACCATCAAGATTTTAAAATCAATAAACCCTCACATAATCAGGGGAACAAAAAGACCTCATTACTTCATTTCAGTTTAGCTGGTGTTGGCCTCTCCACATACAGAGTATTTAAACCTTTTGATCTACAATCATAAAACTATCAACCCCAACGCCTCACCTACATCATTCCGTGTGAGTATTCGGCGTTTCGAACCATCCAGGTTTGCAGTTTCAATAACTGACTGCTTGGCATCACACCAGTACAACTTGTCAGCTAAATAGTCAATCGTTATTCCAGTGGGCCAAGCTAAGCCTGAATCGGCTATAAGGAGACGCTTGGTGCCTTCCAAGGAAGAGCTTTCAATCTTTGGATGGATCCCTAGGTCTGTCCAAAAGAGTCTCCTGGTGGCAAAGGAAAATAAAACCATTGCATAAGTTTTTGTTCCCTTAAAATATAAAGTAGAATACAGAAAACCTAGTAAGGCTCAGTTGGGAGAGCGCTATATAAGCAATATGGGTAGATCACTATTTTGCATCTGATAAAATCTATCCCTGTTCATAGGACAATTATTTTTAAAACGTGTTTATATTTTATTTACTTTATTTATAGCCAGCCTTTCTTGCTGAAAATCAAGGCAGATTACAAAATATAAAACAAACAGATAACAAAGAACTTCAAGCAGCAGTGCAGTCAGACTAGGCTTATAGAACGGGGAAACAATGCAGACAAAAAGAAAGCCACTGTTGAAGGCATGACATACTATAATATGTTTGTAACAAAGGTAGAACACTTCTGGAAGGAGAGGTGAAATTGACAGAGCCTTCAGGGAGGTGAAGATGAAATTAACAAACCCTCTGAGGAGCAATCTCCACCAGCTCTGTCTTTTTAAACTACACTTCCCGGCTAACATTGCATCTCCCTACACTTGAGCATCCCCGTGTAAGATGCTTTGTGTAGAGAGACTCAATGCAGTAAAAGGAAAGTGCTACGTTTAAAAAAAATTACAATTGACTATGAACCTTATTGAACAACCTCCATTATATTACAGCTCTAATCCATTTATAAAAATGCCACACTGTTTTGTTCTGCACATTCTGAAAAATTATAATAGAGCAGGGACCTTCCTGACCTCACAAAGTGGGAGTCATCCCAGAGAATGCACATGAATAGGCAGTTGCCAGTCTTACCCATTTGCAAGGTAGCACTTTCAGAAACTTTTGCACACAGAAACAAAGCTGTTGCAATGAAGCATAGCAATAGAGGTGGTCCAGCAGGGATGTGGGTCCAACACCATTAAAGGTGATAACTAGAACCTTAAACTTAACCCAGTAACTGATCAGTAACGAATGAAGTATTTGCAGAAAATGTGTGACATGCACATTCTAAACAGTGCTGCAAGCTAAGCAAACCGGAGTTCTGTATCAACTGGGGTTTCTAAGCTGGTGCATTGCAGTCTAGCCTCAAGGTAACCACAGCATGAATCTACATGGCCACATCAGCTGAGTGGAGATAAGGGATATATTCTAGGGTAAATGAAGCTGTAAGAATATCTTTTTTGCAGATGTGTTAACGTGCTTCTCCAGTAACATTTCTGGGCCCAGTATAACCCCTAGTCTCTTAACTGAATCAGCAAGTAACAGCTGGACCTCCTCAGAAGGGGGAAGCACAGAGTCCTTCAAGATCTCTGCCTTCTCCCTTTCTAGCCAAGTTCTGTCTTGTCAAGATTCAGTTTCAACTTGTTCACTCTTATCTATTTAACCACAGCAAAAAGGATCTCTATAGCATCACCAGGCAAATTGGATAAAGAAATACAGGCCGTTTTCACGCTGCTTACTGGCCGCAGAACATCACACAAAGCTCCCAGAACAACAGCATCTTTCTGGCGCGATTTCCCGTCATAACCAGGAAGAAACTGTCGTTCCGGGAGCTTTGCGCAATGTACCGCAGCCGGTAAGCAGTGTGAAAACGGTCATAGAGCAGGGTGTCATCAGAATGTTGGCGACAGCTCACTAGACAAGCCGTGGTAACCTGTAAAAACACATCACATCACTTTATTTATTTTTTTAATCCCACCAAGGAGCTCAGGGTAGCATCTGTCACTGTTCTCCCCTCCTCCATTGTTTCCAAACAA
The DNA here is from genome assembly GCF_028583425.1 of Eublepharis macularius. Lineage (NCBI taxonomy): Eukaryota > Metazoa > Chordata > Lepidosauria > Squamata > Eublepharidae > Eublepharis > Eublepharis macularius. The sequence continues at coordinate 32,606,935 of NC_072799.1, read as the reverse complement.
CAATCTTGTGAGGTAGGTTAGGCTGAGAGAAACAACTGGCTCAGTGTCACACAGTTAGATCCATAGCAAAGTAGGGATTTGGGCCCAGTTCACCTACACCAGTCTGGTTTTCCCTAGATCATCAGCAGGAAGGAGTAGGAACTGCCAGCTGACTGACTGGAGAAATGAGAAGCGGAACCAAACGTGAAGCAGTGGTTGGGGCAAGGAGTGTTTTGGCAACCACTGTGCAATCATAATTACTGATTGCTTAGTAGTTAACCCTGATGACACCAGAAGCCCATGCCAGTCAGCAACTGCATCTGTTCATGTTGTCCAGTGAGGCACAACCTCACTGTCACCTCCTACTGGTCACAAGCAAGGATGAGAATTCTTGTTACCATGGCCGCTTTCACACTGCTTTCCAGCCACGGAACATCGCGCTGAGCTCCCGTGCCAGGAAAACACTGTTGTTCCAGGAGCTCGGTACAATGTTCCATGGCCGGTGTGAAAACAGCCCGTGTCATCATCTCAGAGTTGCAGGAAGCAGTTCCTAATAACGCTAGCAAATCCCTTTATCGGACACCAGTATTTCCAAGTGACAATATCCCTGCAATGAACATCTAAATAGTTGATTAACCTATTCTTGCCAGATTCCTCCCTCGCCAGTCCTTCCATCAAAGCTAGACTCTGCTATTTTAAGCTGTTCAGCTATCTGTTTTATGCACTGTCTGGGTTGTCAACATCCAGGGTTTCAATTAATAATAACTTTTAGTGTTTTATGTTTTTTATTATGGTTTATTTTCTAAGTCACCTTTGGCAAGTTCTCTGAAAAGAGGCAAAAAAACATTCTAAACCAATGAATAAACCTTCTGAATACTTGTTTTCTCCCAATAAAAAGTTGTATTGCTTTCTGGAAAATGTACACAACCTACCATTGCTTTCAAAGTATGCTTGACAACTTACTCAGCAAATGGATGAACAGCAATCCCTTGAGGCTGAGACACATCCTCTTGGATGATTATTTTCCTCTGCCTTCCATTTAGATCACTGATTTCAATGTGAGACATCCTACAACGCAGACAGATCAGTTAGCGCAATCATTTATTTCGGTCACAATGCACTGCTACTAGTCTTTTAGGCAGTGACCGCAAATAGATCCATTTTAACTGCTCCCTCGGCCCCACTACCAGCTACATATTGATCTCTCCTTCCTAGCCCTGTCTTGTTCCTCTAAGACACATTTTCAAGATGTCTAGTTAAGCCTGTGCCCATTCCACAGTGCACTAAGCACATTTTGTATTGATGATAAACATTAGCAATTATTGCAACACATTTTTATTATAGTGAGCTCAGGTGCTGCAGTGATTTAGCATAGTGATTAAGAGTGCAAGGTATAAACAGAGACTTCCTCTTTCATATCTTATATGAACCATAGATACACAAGGTGTGTTTGTCAGCCTCTGTGCCCATTCAGCTTAGGTTTACTGAGTACGTATTTGGGGCTGAGAACAGGCTTTGCAAATCCTGAGGAAGCTCCAGTTTGCCAACAAAAAAAATCCAACTGTTCCAAAAAATTGTGGGTCCCATATTGTAATGTCTGCCCATGCACAGACATTGCAAATGACAGATGCCATTTTGGATTGCTGTAGTAAAGAAAGGTACATTGTTAAAAATGGAAGCAGTGAGGAGGCAAGGATATGGTTACCAACCTCCAGGTGGGGCCTGGAGATCTCTAGACAATAGAGATGAGTTCTTCTGGAGACAATGGCTGCTTTGGAGGGTGGATTGTATGGCATTGCACCCTGCTGAGGTCCTTCCTCCTCCACAAACTCCTCCCTCCCCACCTTCCAGCCCCAAATCAAGAAGAATTTCCCAACCCAAAGTTGGCACTGATAGGCAAGGAAGAAGTGGGAACAAAAGCCAATGGCAGGGGTAGAGAAGTAGAGCCAGCACCAAATAACAAAATGGGGGTCAACTCCAAAATGGTGACAATGGAGAGAGAAATTTCTGTCTGCCTACCTTAGCTAAAGAATGGATTTTGCCTTGGCTCTTGGGAGGGACGATGCTGTGAGCACAGCAGGACATTAATTTCTGTGGGGTGGTTTTTGAAAGAATTTAACCTCTGTGAGCTCTCCACACTTCCCCTCTTATTTATTTATTTACATTATTTATAATCCGCCTTTCTCACTGAGACTCAAGGCAGATTACATAGTGTAGTTCAATATGATCAACAATACAATAGAGTATAGACTGCAAAATCTGAAAACAAGTAGAAATCTGATACAGAGCTGAAACAATGTTGGAACATAACATAAGCAATTTAACATGACATAATAAATGACAGTAACAGCCAGCGCACTCCAGCCAGGGCACAGGAGTATAATCCACATCCCTTTATCAAAGCACCTCTTTGAACCTTTCCCTTAAAGCACAACCTTATCACTTGCATATGAAAGCCCTCCTGAATCATTCCGTTTTGCACAGTTTGCCAAAAGCCAGGAGAGGGGAGCTTTCCTGACCTCTTTAGGCAGGCCACTCCATAGAGTGGGGCGTAGGCACTACACAAAATGTGTGGCTGGCTACAGGCAGCTGTTGGTTTTGCCCATTTGTAGGGTGGTGCCTGCAGAAGGCTCAGTTCAGATGAGTGATGCTGCCAGGGCTGACCATAGGGAGAGAGGCGGTCTCACAGATATGAGGGACCAAGGCTATGAAGGGTTTTGTATCTGATAGCCAATAACTTGGATTGAGTCCAGAAACTGATGTATAGCCAATTGAGTGACTGCAGAATGAGAATAATATGCACAGTCCACCTAGCTCCTGCTAATAATCAAGTTACAGCATTCTGCACCAACAGGAGTCTCCAAGTTGCCTTTGGGAGGCATCTGTAGAGTGCATTACAGTAGTCTAGTCTCGATGTTACCATGCTGTGGATCAAGCTGGCCAGATCAACCATGGCTGAATCCACATTACCTCCGCGCGTCCCGGTGTTGCACTAAATGTCCGCGAAACACCCGGAAGTATAGCGTCTTTCAAGCGCGATTCACTTCCGGGTGTTTCGCGGACATTTAGGGCAACACCGGGATGCGCGGAGGTAATGTGGATTTGGCCCATGTCAAGGCAACGGGACAATCATCCAAGCTAGACTGAATTTGAAGAAGGCATTTTTGGCAACCGTATTAACAAGTTTCTCTAGCAGCAGTGCTGGATCCATTATAACCCCCAAGGTCTTAACCAAGTCTGCAAGGGTCAGCTGAACCCCATCTAAAATGGGAAGCACAGTGTTTTTTCAATATCTCTGCCTTCCCAGCCAAAATTACCTCCATCTTGCCTGGGTTCAGTTTCAATTTATTTACTTTTAGCCATTTGACCACTGCTGTCAGGCAGCGATTTAAAACCTCTACTGCATCACCAGGGGATTTGGATAGAGAGACAGAGATTTAGTTATTATCTGCAAGCAACATGTTGTGCCAGCTTGCTTCTGGCTGAAGAATACCAACATTCTTTACTTCTAACTTCCCTGTTTAATGTTAAATTTATTCCTTCTGTTTTTAATGGTTCTAGAAACCTGTAAACATGGGGCAGGCAAAAGACAGCAATAGTTGCATTATGATTCTTCCAACCCCATTTCCACTCTTATTTTCTCAAAAAGGAGCAGGTTCACAGCTTGACCTAGCTTTCTGTGACCATGTCCATCCGACATATTATTCACTGAAAGGTCTCTTTGAATCTTTGACATTTAGCAACTCGCTTTGCTGCGGATACATTCCAACGATGGTTTGCCTAAAGCATACAAAACATGCTGGTGTTTTAGAACAGCTTCTTTCCCACAGGTTGTTTATTTCTCAGAACATCTTATGCCAGTATGAGGCATCCTGTAATATCTGCAGGAGAAGCATACCCCTTGTCAGTCCAGTACAATTTTCGGTTAATCCAGTCGACAGCAAGCCCCTCAGGTCTCTCGGTTGCATCACGGATAACGTTTTCACAGTCTGATCCGTCAAGATTAGTTCTTTCTATCCGCTTCAGTGTTGCATGGGCAAAATAAATCTGTGATGAGAAAACAGAAGGTTTGTAGGTAATTACTGCACCTCTTATTTTGGGAGCAGGATTTCCTTATCTAGGGGCTTTACCTCTAGCAATGAAATTTCTTTTGGAAAAACATAATGGAGTTGTTTACAAAATTGCAGTCCATCATTACAGATCAAATGAGAAGGCACTTATTCTTCAAGGAGAATAACTTCTGCTGAATGAACATCTCAGTAAGTAAATCCCAGCTGCCCTATATACCATCTCCCCAATAGCCTGCATTTTCCTTTCAGCTGGCCAACTTGCCATATGAAACTCAAGTTGTGAGGTGAAAAAAGGAAGGTGAGATAGGCCACTTTCATATACTCTTCCTTGGTTTTACCTTTGAATGTGATTAATGAGGAATATAAGAAACAACAATTTTTAACTGAAATAACCTAGAATCATAGGGTTGCCAGCTCCAAGTTGGGAAATTCCTGGAGATCTAGGGGGAGAAACCTGGAGAAAGTGGGGTTTGAGGAGGGAAAGGAACTTGGCATGGCATAATTCCATAGAATTCACCCCCCAAAGTAGCCATTTTCTCCAGGTGAACTGATCTCTGTGGGCTGGAGACCAGTTGTAATTCCAGGAGATCTCCAGCCACTACCTGGAGGCTGGCAACCCTATAGAATCATGACTATGATATGATCATACAAATGTGGTAGTATTTTTCTATTCTCTTTGTAAGAGAAGGTGTCTTCATGAACAAATGCCATTCTGGGGGGGAAGACTGGGGCTTTTTCTCTGGTTCCGTGGCATGTATCACACAAATTCAGTGGTATTCTGTTTCAAAGAGGACCTAGATTGAGGACATTCAGCAAAAAAATGTTGCATTTATATTAAGGAAAACCACAAAATACAAATAAACAAAGCCATGTGTCCTTACAACACTTTAAAATCATCTCTTTGAATGGCTTACCTCACTTTCAACCGGGTCATAGTCTAGAGCTAAGACTACTCCCATCTGCCAGCGGAGTACACCTGAGTAATCAGTTCCATCAAAATTAATACGCCGAATGTCTTGGTGGTTTGCAAACAACAGAAATGGCTTGGACTCTGTTAACAAGGCATATAATGTTAATTCTTTCAGACCCCATAATTGTCTGTAGTTTAGAAACTTACAAGTAGTAAAAGGCAGTTTTCAGTCTGTGGCTCTCCCCTTTTCTATAATCTTCAGTTCATTAATTACCATTAATCAGAATAATAAAATAAATTACAGGAAGTTCTAATTAGTGAATATGAAAAAGACAGCTGATAGTCTACCAATTATATAGATTAAAGCTAAATTTAGTATCCATTTTTGAAAATAACTGAACTATATAGAAAATATATTTATTTATATATTGCTTTTCTCCGCAATGGAGACCAAAAATAGTTTACAAATCCTAAGCAGAGTTGCACCCTCCCAAACCCACTGGCTTCAGTGGACATGTGCAACAGCATAGCCAATCCTAATGGGGCTTAATTAAGCATTATGCGCGAGGGCCCCGCTATAATGTGGTGGTTGTTTGCAAGGCAACCAGTGATTGTATCTGCCATAATATATCCCACTACGGCTACAAAAGAAAGTCTGATGTTCAAGGTATTGTTCAAAGAATCTAAGAACAGAGTTGAGGATCAGATCAAGCAGTCCCTCTGTTCCCAAATCCCGTTTTTCAACCAGATTTCTCTCGGTGGCTCATAGGTAGGCATAAAGACATCCCTCACTGCTGCACCCAACAACTTGTGCATACAAGCCTCTGAATGAAGACGTTTCATTTAGGCATCATGGCTAATAAACTTTGACAAGCGGCAGACTAGCAAGGATTTGAAGGGGGCATCTCATTTCCCCCTATGCCCCTTCTCCACATTATTTCCCTCCTCCTGGCAACCTTGTTATCCTCACTTTTCCATGCTGCCTTCTCTCCTCATCCATCAGCCAAACTTTATCTGCCCCCCCCCCGCCCCGTCTTCACCTTTTCCTCTTTCCCTCCTCTGGCAGCATCTACCTGGGAACCCTATGGCCCAGTTGCACAGAGTGGACCCCACAGGGATTTGCAGGGGCATTTCATTTTCCCCTCCCCCACTTTTTCCTCTTTCCCATAGCATCTTCACTTTTCCTGCCTCCTTCTCTTCTTCCCACCTATCAGCAAACATACTTTTATCTGCCCCCTTGTCTTCAGGTTTTCCTCTATGTGAGGAGGAGGCTAAGAGGAAATAGTGTGAGGAAGGAATACAGGGGAAGCTGAGGTACCTTCCCCCTGCCCAAGTCCGTACAGATTCCCCACCACACAACTGGGCCCAGTCCAACTAGCACCATGAAACTTGGCATGAAGTCATTTGTACATATTGGTACATATTTGTAGAAAAGCAATAAGACACAGCCATGTGCCTGGGAAGTGGTAAGCTAGGGTGGTGTACTGGTCAGAGTGTTGGACTAGGATTGGGAAGTCCCAAGTTTGAATCCCCATTTTGCCATGGAAGCTCATGGCAACCCTAAACTTGCCTGGCAACCCTAATTACTTACTTCACAAAGTTACTGTAAAGACTACTGATATAACATAAGCAAAATAATTGGAAAACTCTAAAATGTTACATAAATGCTATTATTATGTATCATGACTTTCCATTTTAAACAACTAACATTAATGCCAATTGCAATATGTTCCCAAAAGTTAAAACTGTAAAAAAATATTTATTTTCTTACCTGTGCATGTCTTTCCATCTTGTTGGAGAAATGATCCTTCCGGACAAATGCAAACAGTTCCGTCAGGTGTCTCAACACAGCCATGGCTGCACTGAAGGTAATTGCTTGAACAGGAAATTAGTTCTAAATTAAAATTTAAAATAAGTAGAAAAAAAGTTAAGAAAAATATTAAGAAACAGAAATAACGTCTGGAAGGAATTCTAAGAGAGAGCTAAATCTGAGCCACTGCTCATAAATTCCAAACAGCCCTATCTTAAATTATGAGGGTCCTTCTTAGCATATGCAGAATGACTTTACTCACCATCATTCCTATGCAACGGGGCTCCCAGACTGTACTAATACCCATCATCTCTGATTTAAAAAATGAATCACCCTCTTTTTGCCATTTCTGTTATTAAGAAATTAAGCAAATCTTATGAGCTTTGCACAATACATTCCAGGCCCAAGATTTCTATTTGTCTATGAATCTGTGGGGCAAGGACTGAAGTTGCAAAAGGTAAGGAGGAAGGAAAACGGACTACCGCCAAAGAGGTGGAATTCTGAGCAGTAGCAGTATTGTCTGGTCTGGTCTAGAGGTGGGCATGAACAGCAATACGAACAAAAAAAAAAACACAAATAGCCCGATCAGCTGTTTGCAAGCAATCTATTCGTGAGGCCCCGTTCCCGACAAACATGTGTTCATTCCAAGCCCTGTTCATGGTGTGCATCAGCCATTTGTCAAGCCAGTCTGGCGCCTTTCAATCAATTCCCTTGGCAACATTAGGCACAGACTTTCTGAACTCTGTCTGAACTCCTGTTGCCCTGGAAACCCCAATCTAAACCGAGGGACACTTCACCCCCAACTCAGCCGCTTGTTAGGGGTTTCCCTGACAAGGGCTGATTGCAGCCTGCCAGGGTTTAAAGTTCCCTCTCCCTGCTGCTGCACAGCGCAGGAAGAGGGACATTTAAATCTGCCACTCAGCTGCTTGTCAGGGAAACCCCTGACAAGTGCTGAGTGCAGCCTGCCGGGGTGAAAGGCCCTTCTCCCTGCTGCTGCACAGCAGCAGGGAGAGGGGCACTTCACCCATGACTCAGCCGCTTGTCAGGGGTTTTCTGACAAAGTCTCCCCCCTCCCTCCAGCTGGCTGGAAGGAGGGAGACTTTGAAGGGAAGGAGGTTCCCCATGCCATTTGCAAACGGCATGGGGAACCTTCTTCCCTTCAGAGGAGTTAGCCGTGTTAGTCTGTAGTAGCAAAATCAAAAAGAGTCCAGTAGCACTTTTAAGACTAACCAATTTTATTTTATTGTAGCATAAGCTTTCGAGAATCAAGTTCTCTTCATCAGATGCCTGATCCGAACTGGTCAATGTATTTGACCAGTTCGGATCAGGCATCTGATGAAGAGAACTTGATTCTCGAAAGCTTATGCTACAATAAAATAAAATACAATACAATAAAATAAAATTGGTTAGTCTTAAAGGTGCTACTGGACTCTTTTTGATTTTTCTTCCCTTCAGAGTCTCTGCCTCCTCCCTCTGGCCAGCTGGAAGGAGGGAGACTTTGAAGGGAAGGAGGTTCCCCACGCCGTTTGCAAACGGTTCAGGGAACTTTCTTCCCTTCCAAGTCTCCCCCCTCCCTCCCACGAACAGCCAACCACGAACATGTTCATGAACAGAGTCATGTTTGTGGTTGTTCGTGATTCCCTGTTCGTGGATGGAAATGAACAACGAACATCGTGTTCGGGTTTTTTTTCTGTTCGTGCCCACCTCTAGTCTGGGCCGAATCCACATTACCTCCGCACGTCCCAGTGTTGCACTAAATGTCCACAAAACACCCGGAAGTATAGCGTCTTTCAAGCGTGATTTCTGAATCGCGCTTGAAAGACGCTATACTTCCGGGTGTTTCGCGGACATTTAGTGCAACACCGGGACGTGCGGAGGTAATGTGGATTTGGCCTAGGTCTCCTGGATACCTGAGAAGGAATGTGTTTGCATTCAGACATGAACATTGCAAGGCCCAAGCGTGGGGAAGGCAGATGGATACACTTAACTAGTGGCCAAAATTCCAGGTAGGCCAAGGCCAGCTTACAAACCAATTATTTCATTTCAGAAATAAAACAGAAAAGTTCCCCTCATGACCCATGAGATTTTATAATGGAATGGGGTTGTTGGGTCCAAGAGGAAGTTAAAAGTTTGTAATGGCTTAGAGAACTGATGCTTGCGCCCTGAAGACTGCGGTCTTGATATCCCTAGCTGCTTTTACAATAGAATCAAAGAGAAATGTACATATTACGTCTTACCTTTTGCCGGCACATCACGGAAGTGTTAGAGCGAGTGTTTAACAATGCTGCGGAATTAAACGCCGAGCTGGTCAGAGAGGCAAAAGCTTTATTTGAGGAAGTTACATACTTGAGGGAAAAGGGGAGAGATAGATCCTAGCTATCTGACTACATCTTGCAGAGACAGAGAAGAAGTGTGGAGCAGGAGAGAGAAGAAGCAGGATATTGCCCTGTTTAGCCCAATAGGAGACAAGACAAGGAAATGACCCCCAGGAAACAAGAGAGGTGCTACTCTCACTGTCCTAACTAAGTGATCCTTGCTGCCCCCTGCATGGTAGGCTCTTCTTACTTCTTGCTGCTGCAGTACACCAGACATTGTTATTTCTAACACCCCTTCTCAATGTCTAGTGTACAAAGTCCACAAAGTTCAGTCTTTCACGTAGACTTTGAAATTTCTCTTTGGCAAGTGGCTTGGTGAGGATGTCTGCTATCATTTCTTCTGTAGGGCAGTACTGTAGCTCAACAAGCCCTTCTTCTTGCATATTTCTCACAATGTGATTCTTTATGTCAATGTGCTTGGTTCTTGATCCAATTCTTTCTGTATTTGCAAGCTTTATGCAGGATTGATTATCTTCAAAGAGTTGTATAGGTTTGGGTTCATTTATCCCAAAGTCTTCTAATAGTTGTAGAATCCACTTGAGTTCTTGGCATGCTTCTGCTGCTGATATGTATTCAGCTTCTATAGTTGATGCCGCTACTAGGTCTTGCTTTCTGCTTGTCCAACTGATTGCTCCTCCACCATAAAAGAATACTTGTCCACTGGTAGACTTTCTGTCTGTGATGTCTTCTGCCCAGTCAGCATCCATGAATCCCACTAGTCTGGGATTGTCGCTTGCTGGTAACTTGAGCTTCAGTTGTGCAGTACCTCTCAGGTATCTTGCCAGTCTTTTGACTGCTTGCCAGTCGTTCACACTTGGTGATGCACTTTTCCTGCACAGTATTCCAACTGCTGCTGCTATGTCAGGTCTGGTCACTGTACTTATGTAGAGCAGTTTTCCAATTGCTTCTCTGTATACTATGATGTTTCTCAGAGGTTCATTGTTTCCATTTTGTTTCAGGAAATCTGTTTCCATTGGAGTACATGTTGGTTTTCCATCTTTCATATCCATGTAGTCTAGGAAATCCATGATCTTTTGTTTTTGATTGAGAAGGTAGCTTCCATCTTCCTCTCGCTCTATTTGAACTCCAAGGTAAAAGCTGACATTTCCAAGACACTTTACTTCAACCTCTTGGTTCAGGTGCTGAATTATTTCATCACAATCTTGTTGATCCTCATAACAAAGGAGAATATCATCTACATAAATCAGAATAAAAGTCCATTTGTTGTCTTTCTTTCTTGAGTACAGGCAGCGTTCTGCCCCGCCTTGCTTGAATCCTTCTTTGATGAGCATTTGGTTCAGTTTCTGGTTCCAGGCCCTTGCAGCCTGTTTCAGTCCATAAATGCTCTTCTGCAGTTTGCATACAAGTCCTCTGTCTTTGGACTGTTCAAATCCAGGAGGCTGTGTCATATACACGTCTTCTTCCAGCTCTCCATGAAGAAAAGCAGTTTTCACATCCAGATGTTCCACATGCATCTTCCTTGCGGCTGCTATGCTCAGTAGTGTTCTTACTGAAGTGTGTTTCACTACTGGTGCAAAGGTTTCATCATAGTCTTCTCCATACTTCTGGGAATATCCCTTTGCAACTAGTCTTGCTTTGTACTTTTGTACTTCTCCATCTGCATCAAGTTTGGTTTTGAAAATCCATTTGCATCCTACTGTCCTTTTTCCAGGTGGTAGTTCTGTGAGAATCCATGTCTTGTTCTGGATCAGAGAGTCAATTTCTTCTTTTGCAGCTTTTCTCCATTTCTCTGCTTCTCTTGCTGGCATTCCTTCTATGTCTTCCCAGCTAAAAGGTTCTGGTACAGCTTCTGTTTTTGCCAGGTAAGAGAATTTCAGTGGTGGAACTCCTTTGTTTGTTCTGTCTGAGCATCTGACACTTGGCTCTGCTTCCCCTTCTCTTTCTGTGGGCTCTGCAGGTGTCTCTTGCGTCTCAGTCAGGTCCCAGAGTTGCACAATCTCTGGCTGCTGTGCTGCATCAGCTTCCTTTGGTGTAGACTCTCTGGTGTCAGGCTTGCTTGCCTTCTCTTTTTCATCAATGTACACCACATGGCGGATCTTCACCATGTCTGTCTCTGGGTTGAGGATTCGATATCCCTTGCATCCCAGTGCATATCCAACAAATATGCCTTCTTCTGTTCTGGGATCCATCTTAGACCTCTTTTCCTTCGGAACATAAGTGTAGGCCTTTGATCCAAACACTCTCAGATGCCTTACATTGGGCTTGCGGTTGTACCACAGTTCAAATGGTGTGCTGTTTGCACCCTTTGTAGGTAGCATGTTCTGCAGATAGGTAGCAGTGTTGATAGCTTCTCCCCAATATTTTTGAGGTAGCTGTGCTTCTTGCAGCATGCTCCTGCACATTTCTGTGAGAGAACGATTTTTCCTCTCCGCTATCCCATTGAGTTCGGGGGTGTATGGCACGGTCAGGTGATGCTCTATTCCTTCATCTGCTAGGAAGCTTGTCATCTCCTTCCCCACGTACTCGCCTCCATTGTCTGTGCGGATAGCTATTGGTTTTCTCTGGAATCTGTTCTGCACCATTGCTAGGTACATCTTGAATTTTTCCAGTACTTGGCTCTTTTCCTTGAGCAGGTAAATCACAGTAAATCTTGAAAAATCATCAGTAAAAGTCAGAAAGTACTTACTTCCACTGGGTGTTTCTGTTCCCATGGGTCCACAGACATCACTGTGAATCAGCTCCAGTGGTCTTGTCGTCTGCTTCTCACTCTGTTTGGTGAAAGGAGGTCTTGTGCCTTTGGCTTGAATACTTAGCACAAAATATGGAGCAACACGGTAAGTATGGCAGCAACAAAACACAATTTCCCGTGCAATAACAATGTCTCCCTATTTTATTTACAGTAATTGCATAATTTAACAGAACTATACCACATGTAACCAGTTCTTGGAAAAATTATTTTGCAGGCGTCATATATGCTCCAAAGTCCATACATAAAGTGTCCAGTGCTTCAAGTGCTCTATTAATATTGCAACAGGTATTAAAGTGCAAATGCTTCCTAGCACCATGTACACATTAATTATTTCATACAAGCTCGCCTTATATTCCAACTGGAGTTGGGTATAGTCCAAGATTTGGTTCCAATAAACTGTGTAGTTCACAGATCACAAGTAGACCTTTGCGTGTATTCTTTAGGTGTACATTGATAATTCTGTGACATCATTATTCTAACGGAAGGTCCAGATCACCATTGTATCCGTTTCCAAACTCTTTCTCAAAGAACACAGTTGTCAAAGTTTCATGCAGCTACCACTCCATATTAGTCATCAGTTTTCCAATTTTCACCATTTGAGTCAAATTTGCATATGAATTCCAATTCAGCAGCCTCCCGTTGGATTTTGTTTTTGAAAGGTTTCTGTTGAACCACAGCGACCTTTAAGTCTTTGGTGGAATGTCCTGGTAGATTGAACTGTTCTCCCACTGGTTTTTGGACATTTCATATTCATATGCAATTCATATGCAATTCATATGCAAATTTGACTCTGTCAAGCTGGGACTGAATAGAGACTATGAATGGTTATCACATTATCACAGGTAACAGATTCCCTTTACAGAGGCGTGGTCTGGGGGAGCCCAGTGACGCCTGGTGTGGGCTTTCGGGGATCACAGTTCTCTTTGTCAGATGCAGCTGGCAGGGAGAGCTGTGGTCATCGAAGGCTTATACTACATAGGAATTGGATACTTTCACTGCTACAAATGAATACGGCAAACTGACTGCACACCAAAAGGAGATGTTTACATTTCCAAGCAAAGGAATGTTTTGACTGCCTCCACGCTAATTGCATTCTGTCTCCTTGTGATATATGTCCCCTTCTTTCTCCCCTCTCATCCCTCCTCTTCTGTATTTGACCAGTTCGGATCATGCATCTGATGAAGAGAACTTGATTCTCGAAAGCTTATGCTACAATAAAATTGGTTAGTCTAAAAGGTGCTACTGGACTCTTTTTGATTATATGATCCAGTTTGCTAAAACTTTCCTTTTGCAGTCTTGCAAGTACATAGTTTAAGCTTAGACTTTCTCTCATTTCCAAAACATGTACTATGCTAGTATAAGACTGAGGAAGGCTAGTTAGCAAAATTATAGACAAATCCTCATCCTGGATCTCCTTTCCAAGGGATCTTAATTTCTGTGTTAATTCCATGAAATTTGCAATATGATCTTTCAGCTGTTGCTGTGGCTTCATCTGAATCCGATACAATTGCCTCATTAGCAAAATTTTAGTTTTAATTGATTCTTGACGGTTTATTTCTAGAAGAGACGTCCACATTTGTCTAGAAGTGGGCTCATGAATAACTCATCAATTGTTTATCACTTAAAGCATTAATGATAATAGATCTTGCCTTATTGTCCTGCTTGACCCATTTGGCTTCCTTCTGTGGATCTCCAGTCGGTTTTTCATCTGTTACTGCAGACCAGACGTCCAGTTGAATAAGATGGGCTTTTATTCTTTCTGCCCAAAGATCGTAGTTGTTGTCGCCTAGTCGGTCGACTTGGAACCCCTGCTGTGCTCCCCAGGAGTCCGCCATCTTTCCTCTATTGTCTGCCCTCTGTGCTTTAGCCTGCGGCTACGGCAGAACTTTTATTGCTCTCTCTTAACTTCAGCTTGCGTTAATTGCCTCTGTGGCCCATTACCCTGTTAGAGCGAGTGTTAAACAACACTGCGGAATTAAACGCCGAGCTGGTCAGAGAGGCAAAAGCTTTATTTGAGGAAGTTACATACTTGAGGGAAAGGGGGAGAGATAGATCCTAGCTATCTGACTACATCTTGCAGAGACAGAGAAGAAGTGTGGAGCAGGAGAGAGAAGAAGCAGGATATTGCCCTGTTTAGCCCAATAGGAGACAAGACAAGGAAATGACCCCCAGGAAACAAGAGAGGTGCTACTCTCACTGTCCTAACTAAGTGATCCTTGCTGCCCCCTGCATGGTAGGCTCTTCTTACTTCTTGCTGCTGCAGTACACCAGACATTGTTATTTCTAACAGGAAGACAGCGTCTTCGTGCGTGAAGCCGCGCCAGGAAGACGCTGTTATCGTGGAAGACAGCGTCTTCTCACGTGATTTCACGCGATAACAGCGTCTTCCTGGCGCAATTTCACACGCGAAGACGCTGTCTTCCACGATGTGCTGGCAAAAAGGAAGACATGTGGAAACAGCCCATGTTAATTCTAACACATAAAGTGTACTTGAAAAAACTTTGACATGATAGAAGTCTTCCCAAACCAATCTCAGATTAGTACAGTTTGTCACATGATTATCTCCGTGGAATGCTGTTTCCATGCTCTCAGAGTCTATGTCCACTCAGACTCTATCCTTGGTCATGCAGTATGAAAGAATCAAATATAAAGCCTTGCTACATGTATAAACCGCAAATTTTTTCAGCTTGCCAAATCCCAACTATAAAATGAGCAAACTGACCTTAAGTAAGTTCAACGAGCACAAATGACTCTAACATGGAAACTGAGATGAGGAAAAGCTGAAGATCTCCATTATTTACTAACCACTAACGTTATGATAATGGATTCGGACAACTTAGTTGTTAGACCCAAGTTTCTTCTGTTTGGGAATTTTGTAATTTGTAAATAAGGACTGATAGTAAAAACAGGAACAAAACTGGACATCTGAAGGATGTTTTTTTTTAAAAAGACTAGGAGTACCTTAAAAACTAACAACATTTGATGGCATTACATTCCATAGCCATCATTTTTCCAGAATGCAGAGTGTAAGTAGGATTGCTATAGAGGTGCTAATTAAGGGAATTCAAAATGGTGCAAAAAAGAATAGTACACTGCTCTCCACTATGAAATCCAGAGGAGCCTCAAACCTTGAGAACTGTGATTATTAAGAAGTTATTGCTTGCCCTATTCTTAGTGCTTTTGCATTTTAATTGTTATGTTAATTTTTAATTGTTACTATTTTAATGTTGCTTTATTTTTTTTCAGTAGGCCATTTTGCAATATTTGAAAAACAGCCCAAGCATATTTTCAGACTGCAATCCTATGCAGGGTTACTCCAGTCTAAGCCCATTGAAATCAATGGCCCTAGACTGGAGTAACTCTCCATAGGATTGCACTGTTGGTCTTTATCAGAGATACGGATTACAGCTGTTCTTGAATTAGCTCTTTTTAGATTCACAAGTTTTCTAACTACGCACCCTTACCCCTCTAATCAATTTTTTTTACATGTTCATAATAATCAAGCCATCACTTAGTTGCTATGACAACAACAGAGATTTCTGGGGAGATGATATTAGCAAATCATGTTTCAGTTTCTTATGTCCCATACAGAGAAGATTAATGGCTCAGTCAATTTTTAAGGATAATATTGAAAGGGGACTATAACAGCTGGTGATTGAAGTCATTTCTATTTAATATTGCTTTGGGGCTGCACAGAATTCTTTGTCAGGCCATGATGCCTGAGGTAGTACTCCGTGGCTTTAGAAAGTTTTCATGGTGTTATATTGTCAGAAGTTCTCCATTAATGGATTTTACCATACCTGTTCTGCATTTTTTTATTCCCTGGTTCAATATTACAATAATTGTCTATTCCTATTCCTTTTCAGTTGTCAGAAAGAACAGCAGCTTTAGATAGCCTCCTACTTTGTAGTCTCTGCCGCCACCTGTTTTCATTCAAACTCAAAATACAATATGGAAACATCTGCTCAGATGGAATAAATGTAGAAATAATTAGGGGTGACTGCAGCTGTTTCCTGGAATCCATGGCTGGTATTTACTTCATCAGTGCATAACAAAATTGGTAAATATTCCTAATCCACGGCAACAGGTCTGATTGCTTCAGGGTCCTATAAAGATGTCTAAATATTAGCTCATGAATTTTGGTGAAAGAGATTCATATCATAAACAGAGGATTATTAATCTCTCAAAGTGGACATGTATACTTTTGCGGGGACAACAGCTGTACATAGCCTGAGTACTGAGCTCACAGTGGGCCTGTTCAAACTCTTTTTGGGACAGATGTAATATAGTAACTAACTACTATAGTCTTTATTATCCTCGTTGTACCCTTTATTGTTGTTTATTGTACTTTGGTTTTTTTTCCTGCTTATTTATTTAAATTGTGGGTTCCCTTGTGGGACAAAACACTGCCCAGAAAAATAAATACATACATAAACAAGATGTACAGGCTTGCAAACTGAATCAACTTGAGAAGCAACCAGTTCTTTCCACTTACATCAAAAATCAGCTGCATCAGAAATCAGAGGTGATTGGCTGGTCCTTGTGGCAATCATTAAGGAACAGGCACAGGGGAAAGCCTAGCTCAACACGCTACACAAAAAAATCTCACTGAACCTGCTAAGACTCCAGAGGTATACCTGTCTTCACTCTTCCACATCTTCATTTGCTAGTGTATGATTTGTGCACTTAAGACTTGATGTGGGAGTTATTCTACTTTGTATGAGAAGTTGTTGAAAATAGACATGCAACCCTAAGCACATGTACTTAGAAGTCCCATTTTCTTCAATGGGGCTTACTCCCTGGAAAGTTTTCTTAAGAGCAGCGGCCATAGAGTGGTTTAAGCAGGCTGAAGATACATTTTCTGCCCTGCCTTTGGAATGCTACCTTCATCCTTACAGTAATAAACCTAAGTCACACACTTTGACCTTTTCAAAGCACTCAGACCTTCATGATAACTTTAAAGGTAGCTCAGATGGGATAACAATGGGTTATGTGATTTCTTGTAAAGAGTTTGAGAAAAATATGTCTAGCTATGGAACAGCATATCAGTATCAATACTGGCAAGTGTGGTCCGATAGAAATAAAGACAAATTCATTTGAGAAGCCAATTGTTAGTCCTGAAGTTACTGTCTATACTTGACTTTTCTTTATATGTGCATTTACTAATTCTCATGTTGCATTCAACACATGTACATTAAATGTGTGATTTGAACTACATGTATTCAGAAGTGATCCCCAATTTAATTTGGGTCTTTCTTACCAACAGAAATACACATGTACATGCAGGATATCTGTGTACTGTCTGTAAGATGAGAACTGGGCTAAATCTGGGGGTTTGATCACATGTTCCAAAACTGGAAAATACATCACAATACAGTAACACAAAATGGCCCCCTTAGACTTAGTTGGAAGGCCAAAATCATAACAAATGAATCAGGTTTACGTTCACCCTTTCTGCAAATAAGAGTAAAACCTTGATGTGTGCATAACAATGCCAAACGCTTTCAAAAGCTCCAAAGAGGAAATTTAACAAGATACTACAAAGTTTTCTTAAGTTAACCAGTCATTTTGCCAATTGCTCTTCAGCTACTGCTGTAGTTTCCAAGAAAGACAGTTTGGTATTTAAATCCTAAACCTGCTCATACAGAAATAAGCTGCACCTGAGTTTAATAAGGCTGGCTTCCTGAAAATATGTCTACAATTGCATCCTCAGACATATGTCTACAATTGCATCCTCAGACAAACTATTTAAAATTAATGGAACTTTGATGGTGCAAAATGTAGGTAACATCAATCATCAAACCTACATACATACCAAGAGAGCCAGAAAAGTGAGATATTGCAGGAAAATGTATTGTCGAAGGCTTTCACGGCCGGAGAACGATGGTTGTTGTGGGTTTTCCGGGCTGTATTGCCGTGGTCTTGGCATTGTAGTTCCTGATGTTTCGCCAGCAGCTGTGGCAAAACATCAGGAACTACAATGCCAAGACCACGGCAATACAGCCCGGAAAACCCACAACAACCATTGCAGGAAAAACTTCTACAGATGTATACAGGAGAGCAGGAACAAGCTTTCAAGTGTTTGTCCACTACCTACCTTGGCATGTTTTCCTGTCAGGCAGTAGAACAAAACTTCTTGGACATGTACAATAATAAGAGCCTGGAATATTGACACAGCCCAAAGTACACCCATGGTTCCACAATGCACATTCATTGATATCTGATGAAAGAAACCGTTATGACATACAAGCTAAAATATTAGGAACAGCAGTCAATTAATTATATTATGTTTGGATGTCTTGTAAGGTGACAACTCTGATACTGTCTATATAAGATACTTAATGTGATGTAATAACCTAGTGGGGGAGAAATAAGCGCATGCTTATTTCCTGTAACTGAAACCAACAAGACTTGTGGCACTTTAGCAGATTTTTATTCCAGCATAAACTTTCATGGACTAGAGATTCCTTCCACAAATAATTAAAAACCCATTTTTAGATTCTCACTTTTGCCCACTGCTAAAGCCAATGAGATTTAGAAGTGCTTAAATGTGTCTGGATTGTACAAACCAGAAATTCGGAGTATCTTAATTTCTGAAATATTCCTTTGATACTTCCTGAAATGTGTTGGGCTGGTTTCAGCTCTTGAATTTAACAATTGATGCCCAATTTGGAAAACAAAAGAAAGATGTAATAGCAAACTTTGGGTGGACCATAAGGCTCTCACAAACTCACTATCTCCAGGTCAAGGTCAAATTTTCAAGGGTATCATAAGGATTATATTTTAAAATCTTCTTCTATATAAGATGATTTGGTAGCAAATGGCTATTTTATTGCATCTAACCTAATGTGTGATGTTGGACAGATGATCAAATTATCTCAGGCAAAAGGAGCTGCACCTTTGGATATGTGCATAGGTTCATATGCACAGACATATCCAGGGGCAGAGACGCAAAACAGCTATAATGAAATAGGTTCTCCCTTGTAATTCTGTGCCCATTGTTAAGTCCAGTCTAATTTTGAGCTCTCCATCATTTCAGTCTGGAGGTCCTGTATATCTCCTCTGAAAAAGTCAGACTGGAAAGTTTAATAAGAACAGCCTTTACTTATAACACTTCCATATTTCTTTCTCTGAAGCTTACAAACCCAAAAATAAACAATGGATAAGCACCCTCTGTTTGTGTATCTTGTTGCCTGAAGGTGAGTTTTAAAGTATGCATATTTCCCTGCCTTATTCATTTATAATTCTATTCCACCTTGCAACATGATGGGGAAGGGGAGGCAATAGGCAATGGGGGTCCCACACTTGGGGGGGGGCAAACACCCACAGCCTTCCCGCCCAAGGGAGGGGGGAAATAGAGCAGGCTCCTGCCACCACTTGCACCTACCCTATCTGGGGTTCAGGCAACTGGTTTTGTTGGCAGCAGTAGCTCCTGTCCATCTCACACAGTTTGAGGGCAACTCTTGTTTGACCTGGCAGTGGGAGATGTTAGTAGAGTTGCCAAGCCTTGTCTGGCAACCAGTGGGAGATTGAGGAGCAGGGGCATCTATCAGTTTTCCCAAGAAGTGACACTTTACCATAGAGTTTCTGGCGATGCCTAAAGAGACGTGATGTCACTCCTGGGTTTTTCCTAAAAGTGATGTCATGGCCCAATGGCCATTTAAAAACATTTTCTCCTACTGCTGCACAGAGCAATGGCAGGGATCCCCCACCTCTACTGAGACAGGAAAATCTGGCCGACAACTGTATGGCCATCCTCAACTTCTCCAGGGCCCCAACATCACTTAAGACCATTATTCTGGACCCACAGCTTGGAGAAAAGCACACTTCCCTCAAGTATTACCAATTCTTGGTGAAGAGGAGCCAGGACTATGTACCACATGACTAGGACTTGAAGTCCAGGTGACCTCACTCAGAAATCTGGGATGTGCAGACAGGGGAGGCTTTACTCATCTGCATCCCTTCAAATGCCCGCACTGCAAAACAGGTGTGGAATGTGTTCTCTGCCCTCGGCCATTACTGAGATGGATCTGACATAAAATGAATAAAGGGACCCTTTATTATGCCCTCCAATGATGTCTGCTCCTATTATTTCATGTCTGCCTGCAGTCACTTCTCTCCATTACCTTCACAACGTTGCCTGTTTTTACTTAAGGTAAATCCTTGACCACATTTGCCCTGATTGGTCTTGGAGCGGTGCGTGCAGAGTCTCGACCTGCAGCCTTTTCTGTTTGAACAACAAGGTCTTGCTTCTGGAAAAGAGGATTATATCAGGATGAAGCGTGACTCCAAATGTACTCAGTTCTTATTTGTATTTACACAGCGTGGTCCTAAAGCCGCTGATTTACAAAAGCTCACATGGCTGTAGCTATAATATGATATTGCATTATACGATGTGAGGATATATTCCATTTTATTGTTGTTTTTATGCCTTTTTCATACTGATCTATCAACCTTGCAAAACCTCTCGATTCTTCTCCCTTATAAAAATTCTTTGCCAGAAAAATTTCTCCTTTTTTCCAAACCCATCTAAATTGTGATGTTTCCTATTGTTTTAACTGTAGCCAGTGGCAGTAGTGAGAGAACAGACTCCTAGGGCTGGGCGAAGGTTGATTTGCCATCCTTGTGTGTAGCGAGGTCTGCTATCCATGGCAAATGAAAGTGGAGACTTGCCATCAGGAATGGCTTCATCTGTCAGGCAGAGAGATAAACAGTATAGGAGCCACCTTCCTGCCACCACATCTCCTTCTGGTCGGTTTGCAATTTACAGAGCTATGGAAGGAGCCACGGTTAGCACTGTTGCAACTCTAGCCCACCTCTGCTATTGCCCTGATATGTAGGGGTGCCAGCTCTGGCCTAGGAATTTCCTGGAGATTTGGGAAAAATGCCTGTGGAAGGAAGAATTTGGGGAGAGATTTCACCTAGAATCTATGGTGTGCCATACCGTTCACCCTGTTAAAGCCACCATTTCTCCAAAGAGACCAATCTCTGCAGTCTAGAAAATCAAGTATAATTCCAGGAGAACTCCAGGCCTCACCTGGAGGTTGGTGACGCTAGATGTCTGCTGAACAGAAAAAATCTCTGTGCCTAGAAATTCTTGGCCTGCATAAACCATAGCCTGAATTGTAAGAGGGATGCTAAATCACATTGGAATTATGATCTCTGCATTTGTGAAACCTCTAAAGTTCAGCATCTGTCTATGATTTAGGGTTGCCAACTCATGCTTGGGAAATACCTGGAGATTCAAGGGCAGAGCCTAGAGACTGGGGTTTGGGGAGGGAAGAGACCTGAGGGTGGTATAATGCCATAGAGTCCACCTTCCAAAGTAGCTGTTTCCTCCAGGGGCACTGATCTATGTTGGCTGGAGATTAGTTGTCATTCTGGAAGATCTACAGTCCCCACTTGGAGGTTGGTGACTCTACTATAATATGATCCAGATCTAGATGGATCCCCACTGCTCTACAGCTTGCTTTACAAGGTAATTTTAAATAGCAAAGAGGGTCCTACACCTTGTTTGGAAGGCAAGCTAGGGACAAAAGTATTTATAAATATCCAGTTTTTTTCAGAAACAGACTAGGAAGCTGAAATAGTCCTGAGGCAAGCTGAGGCAAATGGCCCTTGTGGCCCTAGTAGCATTGCAGGGTCTATGTAACTCTGGCCTGGGCCACAGCAATAAAGTCCACAAGTGTAGGGTCATCCATTGGGCAAGCTGCTAGTGGTCTTCTAGGGCAGGAAAACACCTTTCCCAGTAAATAAAAGAGCCAGCCTACCCCTGAGTTCTTTAGATATCGAGGTTGTACAGGGCATGGTTGAAGGTTCCATTGCTTTTAGAGACTGCCCATCAAATATAATCATTACATCACCAAGCTGGACTATTTATGTTGCAGGAATAAACCATGTGGGCTCTGAGACCACTTTAATACTAGACCATCAAGGAAGCTTAGCAAACAAGCCTTTGTGCAAAGGGTAGGGCAGGTTAATGTAGTAGGAGGCATCCTGATTTGACCTGTTGCGCTTGCAACCAGAGAACTAATCTAGTGGGACAACCAAGCTTGTAATATCCCAAACTTGACCTTTGCAAGCATTTAACAACTAAATAGATTTCATAATGTACATGAAAAGCACTTCTGCTGCCATTTTCTTTTTGAAACAGTGCTAGAGTGTGGACTTTTCACTTCCATCTGCAGTGCATTTAATTACAGCTTGCAGTTTCATTTGTAGATCTCCCTTGTTGTATGATCCCTTTATAAATCTCATTTGCACTTTAGGCTAATTAGCCTCTTTCAATCCAGGTTCTTGGGCTGGATAAACTATGCAATGCACATGCCAAGTCCAAATGGTTCATCTGGATTGGACAATTTAAGCTTCTTTCCACCCCCTCAAAGTTTAATAAGAAACCATGTGTGCGGGGAAAATATGTATATTAGAAGCAGTCCATGTTTCTATGCTTTAGACTACCTTGCTTAGAAAGGGACGGTTCCACAATCAGCACATTTAAAAAGCTGACAATTTATTGAGAAAAAGGGAAAGCTAAAGTAAACAGGAGAGCCTGTTTGGTGTAATGGTTAAGAATGGCGAGAGAATCGGGTTCGATTCCCCACTTCTCCACTTGAAGCCAACTGAGTGACCTTGGATCAGTCCCAGCTCTTCCAGAGCTCTCTCAGCCCCACCCACCCCACAGGGTGATTGTTGTGGGGATAATCATAGCATATCTTGTGTTATGTATTGGTCAAGTTTCTATTGCAAACAAGGCTCCTGAATACACATGGGCATGAACCAAAAAAATTTAATGAACGAGTGGCTCGCAGTTCGGTGCAACCGACGATCCCGAGGTCGTGAACCGCAATGAACATTTCCCATTGCCGAACCGGTTTGTGGTTCATGGAGTGCAGAATGGCCCCTGTAGCACTTAGAGAGCCCATATTCCTGGGGAGTCTTTTGCAGGCTCTCCTACAGCCATCATCCAAGTTTGGACAAGATTGCAAAAGGGATCTTGGAGTTATACCCTCTCCAATCCAAGGCCCCCAGGAAACTCCCACAAAAATCCAAGCTCAATTATACTCTCAGTCTCTCTCCCCAAAGGCTAGCAAGTGGCAAGCAAGAGCTCTGTCCGACTCTACTGCTCGCTGAAAGTGAAACCCAGCCTGGGATCCCCCTGCTATTTATAAGCACAGGTCCCATTGAGCAATGCAGGAGGTCTGTGTTTGGCCGTCAGAGCTGCCTATCAGGGTTTGCAGGGATGAGATTGGAGTGCCCATGGCTACAGAACACCCCCTTCCCCCTCCCTCCCCTGGGTGTCTTCTCCCAACTTGTAATCGCTTTGCAGCTCCGTGGTTGGAAGGAAGATCTGCCGATCAAGGTAAGCTGTGGTTCCATTCAGGTTTCCAGGGCAACAGAAGGAGCACAGACAGAGTTCAGGCATTCCCCCGGCTCCGTTGCCAGGGGAATTGATTGCTGGCGCCTGACTGTCTTGCTTCCCGAACCACAGCCGAATGCCTCTCCTGAACGCTGGTTTGTTGGCCGTGGACGATCACGAACTGCCGGATCGCGATCGCGCGATCACCAATTTCATGGGTTTTTGAAATTCGTAATGCAGTTCGTGCCCATCTCTACTCCTGAAGTCTGCATCGTCATTGGTTGTTTAGCGCCGGCAGTAGCCAATCATAACAGCACAATAAAGACCAATCACTATGCTGTAAATAAGTTACAATGTATATAGTTGATGCAAACAAGGGCTTCTAGTTATGTGATTCTTATTGAGTGTTGATTAAGCTGGGGCGTGGTTTGGGGGGTTGAAATTGTGTATATATATTTGCGGCTTGCTGCCTGTATTTAAGTGATGTTCTTGATGAATAAAGAACTTGTTGAAATCACTTCAGAGTCTGAACCCACTACATAATATTTTGTAAACTGCTCTGAGTGTTAAGTTGCCCTGAAGGACGGTATATAAATCAAATGTTATTATTAGTATTAGTATTAGTATTAGTATTAGTATTAGTATTAGTATTAGTATTAGTATTAATGTGGGGAGAGAAAATACGAGGGAAGACAGTCATTCAATAAGATTTCTGATAAGTATCTGCATTTGAATGGACCGCTGCCCAGCATTCTATTGTCAGCAACGCCTCAGTATTTAGAGTGCTGATTGTCATCTCCTGGTACATGCACACATGTACTGAACACATTCTGACAGTATGAGTGCTGGCTGAGGTGAAATTATGCCATGACGTTGAAATGTAAGTCAACTGATGGTATCAGCCTAGTGGGCTGATACCTCCACGTCAGCCTATGTTTGACTTTATATGTCTGTGCGTACATGATGACTGATTAGTAGAATACAAGTTTGCAATGTTCAACAGTTAAAAATACAGTCTTTAGCTGCTATCTCTGGCAAGGTGTACAAAGCAATGGAAACAGATCCAGCTTTAATATTACTCCTAGCTAGAAAATATTTTAATATGATAACCAAGAAAATCCAGTTGGCACATTATGAAGACATTTGAAAGACTTGGAATTCATCTTGCATAGATGCAAAAACAGAGGTTGCACATAATTAAATAAAAAGGAATATGGCTACTATCAGGGATCATTTCATAGAAAAAGAGCTGGAGGAACTCATTAGCATAAGTCATTAGCATAACTCATTAGCATATGCCATACCCTTTGCCGTCACCGGAAGTGTGCCATTAGCATAACTGATTTGCATATGCCACACCCCTTGACATCACCTATCCTGGCTGTTTTGAACCCAATCCTGGACATTCAGGGCCAAAATTGGGTCCAAAATGGCAAAAAGGGGCTGAAAATGGACGAAAACAGGCCCAAAATGGTCAGGATCAGGCCACTGCTGAGTGGGAGAGTGATCCACCACCCATCAGAGGCCCAATCTGGGCCATTTCGGCCCCAATGCAGGCTGAAACGGGCCCAAAATGGCCGAGAGTCAGGTGGGCGGGGCCGCCTGACATGTGACCTCTTTGGGGAACTGCTGGAACTGCTTTCCTGTGCATTCCCCCTCAAAATGAGCCCTGACTACCATGAATAATAGGTTCCAGAGAATTTGGAATACATTTGCAATGGCTAAGTTGACAGGTACATACAAACCAAATAGAGTTTATCATGTTATTTTGAAATATCAAATAATGTCATTACCAGGAAACTTACCAAAAGCTTTAAAGTCTCTTCTCGGGCTTGGCTGTTTTGATGGATGCACCACCAGTATCTCTGTAGGTAAGGGGAATGGTGGTGGCTGATTAATTGCAACTATATCTTCTCCAGTGTACTTATTGGCTCTCCAGATAGTGCCAGTTGATTCTGAATAGTACATATGGTCCGCAAAGAGAACTATGTCATAGAACTGCTTTCTGTAAAAACAAAACAAATAATTGAGTCTGTTATTTACTTAGGCTCATAAAAGAACAACTTTTTTATTTTTATTTATATGCTAGCCACATAGACCACAATTCAGAGACAGTTAGCTAGCACTTAAATCCATTAAAATAAATAGGAGTCCAGTGGCACTTCAGAGACTAACAAAATTTATTCCAATGCATGTTTTTGTGAGTTAGAGCTCCCTTCATCAGAGGCACTTCATTTTGAGGTATGCTGAAAATGGTTGTTCCATTTGAGACTTTTTAATTTACACTACATGGATTGTAAAGTTTTTAAAGTCCTCCTGATGCTGCAGCAAACACTAACACAATCACTTCCTTTGGGATAGCAACTCAATTCCTGTAAGTCTGACAGAGCCTGAAAAAAAATTCTTGTAGGCCAGACTCCTCTAACAGCCTCCACATGCTACACCTCAAGCAGATCAGTATATGTTATGCTGAGAGGAAAAGGGGAGAGGGGGACACAGCCCGGGGGACATGCAGCCTGGAATTCATGGACCCACCCGGTCTGCAAACCAGGGCGGGTCCATGAAAAGATCATGGTCCATGAAACATGACAGACCACGGCCTGATAGCCCATTGTTTTTTCCCAGTCCGTACCCACCTCTACTCTGGAGGAGACAGATTCTCTCATAGCCCTCTGCTGCCTCTGGCATCTCCCCTTCTGGAGCCTTTGCCCTGCCAAAGCTCAGTTAATTCAAAGTTTTAAGCAGTGAGGGCAGCAGGGTAAAAACTCCAGAACAGGAGACAGTCTGGCATGTCAGAGGCAGTGGAGGGCTGTGAAAGAATCCTTCCCCTCTGGAGCAATCTTCACCAGCTCTGTCTTTTAAAATTATGCTTCCTGGTTAACATTGCGTCTCCCAACACTTGACAAACACATGCCCAGGTAACTCGTGTAGAGAGACTCATAGATTCAATCAGGCTTTCCTATACAGCTTGCTTAAACTAAATAGATCAGTCTCTCAGTCAGATATACCCAGACACTTTCTCAGGTGCACACACAACTTGCCTGTCTTAGATAGAATAATTTCTTTCTCAGATATACATAGACTGCCTCAGGAGCACACACAGTTTGTCTGGCTTAGACAGAATTAGGCTCTCAGGTTTCCACACAGCTTGCCTGATTTAGCAAGCTGAGTCTCCCAGATTTTAGTATGACACTCTAACTACTACACCACATTGTCTCTCTGTGCAGCACTGGCAACTGGATCAGAAGTTGTAACACATGTAGCATGTTTACATACAGGTTGTTCATCCAGTTTAGGGATACATGTGAAGAAATTTACGTCCAAGCTTATATCACCCTGAGTTGGGCAGGAGAATCTTCAAGTCGACACTTGATTTCTAAAGACATACCGCACAATCTGTTTGAGCAAATGGACAGAACCACCATCATAGTCACAGGTTCCAATGTGTGAAGCATCATCATCATCATATTGGATCCAGGAGATCCTCTCGTCAATAAAATCCAGTGCAATGGCTTTGATTTTTCCTGTGCTCCTCAAGATATTCCATACTTCTTTTCCATTCAAAAGTGCCCTGTAGATGCTTCCAACATCAGTATTGGAAGACCAAAATATAAACCTGTTAGGAAAAAAAATCAGTTATTAAAATTGTTCCAAGGCCAATCCAGCAGATAACATAAATATTTTATAAACATATAAGTATCTCTTTTTTCAGTGCTCAGGTTTGATCCCAGCACCTAGTCCTATTACTTCACTTATCAAATGTCTTATTCTGTTGATTGCACTTATTTGCATTGCATAATCTACCTAATGAGAAAGGCAGGCTATACATAATGTAATTTAATAAATAATTTTTTTAAAAAATATATAATTGATTGAACATTATTTTGTTCTGGAAGATAATTACCTTGAAAAAGAGACTAAATGTTTTCTGTTGTGTGAGTTACTCTTTTAAAGATTGCTAGTTTTTAAAAATGGTATCTATCACTTGGATGGCGCAGAGCTTTTAAAAGTTATACAATATAGTCCTAAGCAGAGTCACACTCTTCTAAATCTAGTGAAGTCAATGGACTTAAAGGGTTTAACTCTGCTTAGGACTGCCCTGATAAAAACAACTCTAATAATAACAATAACAACCACAACAACATTTTATTTACATACCACCCTTCCGGACAACACCCATTCAAAGTCATTTACAAAGTATGTTATTATCCCCACAACAATCACCCTGTGAGGTAGGTGGGGCTGAGAGAGCTGTAACTGACTCAAGGTCACCCAGCTGGCTTCAAGTGGAAGAGTGGGGAATCAAACCCGGTTCTCCAGATTAGAGTCCCCAGCACTCTTAACTGCTACACCAAACTGGCTCACACGCAGGATGACAACCACCAGTCTTTTTTTAAAAAAAAAATCAGTAAACTTCCCACAATCCTTTAAAAGCTTTGTCCGAGAGGCTTTCTAAGCAGGGTGTGCATTTAAATGCCATAATTTGATGCAAAAATGTGTACTCTCCTAAAACTGTAAATCTAGCAATAATAATTCTACTCTACGTAAAGGAATATGTTATGGACCCTGTATCATAGCCATTGCATTGCAATGCTCTGTTTACTTAACAGCATCTGTCTGAGAGCCATTTCAGTTACCTTTTGCCTGGGTCAACTGCAATGCTTGTGGGAGGATGTTCATCTTTGAAAAGTATTCGGGAATGGTTTCTGTCCAAGCTGACTGCCTCAATGGTGCTCTTCTGATAGTGAGCCAAATAAATGCCTTGATTTATCCAATCTACTGCAAATCCTGAAATATCTTTTCCTGTATAACAAATTGTCTGCAATAAAAAGATATACTAAAATATCAATAAAATATTCCTGGTTGAATCACTCCTTTGAGTGCTGTAAGGCATTGGAACTCACATACTTAATGAAACTGTGAGCTAAATGGCCCATAATGGAAACTTTCTGAGCGTCACTCCAAGGGTCACTCTCCACGTTGCTTCTTTTACGAGTTCTCCATGGTGCAACCTGTGCTCCTTGCAGACACACTTCAGCTTTGGGATTGGCTTCTATACAAAACCAAGAGTGTAAATGGGCTTGGACAGCAGCTGCCAGGAATGAGAGAGCTCCTGCCTTTCTCCCAAACCAGTGTATGGATGGAGAGTTTTCTCCTTTCTGCCGCCGCGTGTGTACACAATACCTCCACGTGGAGTAGCAGAAATGGAGAAATGTCTCCCCTCCACACTGCTTTTGCATGGGGGGAAAAGCTTGGGGGAAAGGCTGGAACTTTCCCTCCCCTGGTGGCAACTTTCTGAGCCCATTTGCATGCTCATTTTTTAATAGAAGCCAGTCCCTGAGATGATGTGTGTCTGTACAGAGCATGGGTCAGCTCCATGGAGAACTCAAAAAAGAAGTAATGCGTAGAGTGCCATAAGCGCTATACCTTTAAATGTTTGCCATTGAATACAACAAAGCAATCTTTTATATCTAGAAGCAGAGGATAGTCACATGCAATACAGAATTATTGCACAGGTAGTTTAATGAGTCGAATAGTTTTATGACCAATGTGCCACTGCAAAGGTAAACACAGCCTTTAAGACATAAAAAAGCCTAATAGATACAACTTAAAAACAGTTTTCATGGATACTATGATAAGCGTTGCGACAAGGAGGTTGGTTTCTTCTTTGTGGACGCTGAAAAAGCATTTGATAATTTGAACTGGGATTTCATGTTTGCCACTATGGAACAGCTACAAATGGGGGAAAGATTCATAAGAGCAGTGAAAGAAATCTACAGAGACCAGAGTGCAGCAATTGTGGTGAATGACGAGATGACTAAGAAACTGATTATAGGTAAAGGTACAAGACAAGGTTGCCCGTTGTCTCCACTGTTGTTCATTTTGGTTTTGGAAATATTGATGATACAGATTCGAGAAGATAATGCAATCCGTGGAATAAAAATAAAAGACTTTTCCTATAAGGTTAGAGCATTTGCGGATGACATAATGTTAATTGTGGAAGATCCAATTGAGAACATGCCAAAGGTAATAGAGAAAATTAAGGAATTTGGAGATCTGGCAGGATTTTATGTAAATAAAAAGAAGTCAAAGATATTATGTAAAAATATGACCAAACAAAAACAACAGTTACTAACGGAAATAACAGACTGTGAAGTAACAAGTAAGGTGAAATATTTGGGAATTGAACTGACTGCAAAGAATATAGATCTATTCAAGAATAATTATGAGAAATTGTGGACTCAGATAGAGCAAGATTTGATTAAATGGAATAGATTGAATTTGTCGTGGTTGGGAAGAATTGCAGTAGTTAAGATGAATGTGCTGCCAAGAGTGATGTTTTTGTTACAAACAATACCAATTATTCGGGACTCTAAGCAGTTTGAAAAATGGCAGAGGAAAATATCGGACTTTGTGTGGGCAGGCAAGAAGCCTCGAGTGAAAATGAAAGTATTACAGGACGCAAAAGAGAGAGGTGGAATGCAACTTCCCAATCTAAGACTTTACTACGATGCAATCTGTTTGGTGTGGTTGAAAGACTGGATGATGCTGAAAAACCGCAAATTACTGGCCTTAGAGGGATATAAAAAAATATTTGGATGGCATGCATATCTGTGGTATGACAAAGTAAAAGCAGACTCTATGTTTTTACACCATTACATTCGGAGAAGCCTCTTCACAATTTGGAAGAAGTATAGAGATTACCTACAGGAAGGAATTCCCTCTTGGGTGGTTCCTTATGAAGTAATAGATCCGAGAACTGTCAATAATGAACAACAGTGCTTAACGTATAAGGAGATAACACGAATAGAATTTTCTAAACTAAGAATAAAGACGCAAGATGAGTTGTCTCCAAGTTACGATTGGTTTCAATATAGACAGATTAGAGACCTTTATAACTCGGACTGTGCGAAAGGAGAGGTAAGAATGGAGAATTCGGAATTAGAGGAGGTAATTCTACAAGAGGACAAAAAGGAAATCTCTAAGACTTATAAAGTGTTGTTAAAATGGTACACAGAAGATGAGACAATTAAAGTGCAAATGGTGAAGTGGGCTATAAACTTTAATAAAGAAATAACAATGGAGGCGTGGGAATACTTGTGGAAAAATACGTTGAAGATCACGACATGCACTAATATTAAAGAGAACGTCTACAAAATGATTTATCGTTGGTATTTGACACCAAAGAAAATTGCGCTAGGGAATTTGAACATGTCTAATAAATGCTGGAAATGTAAAAAGCATGAAGGATCTTTGTACCACATGTGGTGGACCTGTGAGGTAGCTAGGCAGTACTGGGGGGAAATAATAAGAGTGATAAGTGAGATTTTACAATTTCAAGTTAATAAGAACCCAGAACTCCTGCTACTGAACTTGGGAATGGAGGATATTCCAGCACAATACAGGACATTGCTATTTTACATGACAGCAGCGGCTAGACTTTTATATGCGCAAAAGTGGAAAGTACAAGAAGTGCCAACTATCGAGGACTGGATTTACAAATTGCTGTACATGGCGGAAATGGACAAAATGACAAGGAAACTGAGAGACCTTGATCCAGGACAGTTCAACATGGATTGGGAAAAGTTGAAGCAATATTTGGTGAAAAAATGGGAGGTGGGAGGAGAACTGTGGCAGTTTGAAAATTACTGAAATACAACAAAAGAAGAGGAGGAGGAGGAGGAGGTCCGCCGAATCAGTTTTCTAGAGCCCATTGTATTTTTTCATACAACGGCAGTTGTTTCTAATCTTTTGAATAAGTTGTGTGTGTGTTTGTCCTATTATTGACAGCCTTTCTCAGATCGTGCAAGCTGGAGGACATGGCTTCCTTTATTGAACCCAGCCATCTTGTTTTGGGTCTTCCCCTTTTCCTATTGCCTTTCACCTTCCTAGAATTATTGTCTTTTCCTGTGACTCTTGTCTTCTCATAATGGGACCAAATTACAATAGCCTCAAGTTTTGTCGTTTTAGCTTTTTGATTTGATCTAGAACCCGCATATTTATCTTTTTGCTATCTGTACAACTTTCCTCCAGGATCACATTTCAAATGACGATATCAGGTAAGAGCCCTAAAGAGTCCAAGGGAGACTTTCAATCCTGTCTGGAATTGCACAGCCAGAGCAAACCCTGTAGGATGTGGTTATCTATTTATCTAGTACATTTTTGTCCCAGTATTCCTCCAGAGAGCCCAAAGTAGTCTCCCTTTGTTGTTTTTTATACTCACCATAACCTTTGGAGTTAAATTAAAGAGAGAGACAGTGAAGCCCAGGGTCACTCATTAAATTCCATGGAGATTGAAGGTTTGAACTTTGGACTCCCAACACTACACAGGCATATAAGGGTAAAGGCCTATCTCTGCAATGAAAAGGGCTAGAAATTTGTTTTTTAAAAAAATGAAAGCTGGGAACTCAGGGAACCTTTTACACATACTGTTATAACAATATTTTCCAGGGTTTTTTTAAACTGGAAAAGCCCTGGGGGGAATAGTTGCTGTTGGGGGGATGGGATAAAGAGACTTTGGGGAAACCTGCCATGTGGAAGCTCTGTTGCCAGTGTATTGGCAGACATTAACAGCCTGTTTTCTTATAAGTAAACTCATTTAATTGGGGCTTATTTCCTAGTAACTGTGCACGTGGCAGCAGGGTGTTTATTGAGCTGAGCTTCAGCAATATTTTCTGCTGTATGTTAACTAGTTATATCTTGCAAACACTCATTTGGACCCTTTACCATGCCCTGATAACCTTGCCTGCCTGTGTTTTCAGAGGAAGCAGTTATAATCCAAACCTTCTCTGAATATTATTCTCAAGGATGCACAAAATACAGGTAAAATAAATCTATTTCCTTTGAGAAGAAGGGAGAAGGGGGATTGTACAACTTTGTGAATGTCCCTTGCTACATTGAACTTTTAGACTTCAATTACCTCCTGATTTGAGCCATTCAGGTATACTCGTTGGAGAAGACCTTCTTCAGTGTCCATCCAATAAACTTGTCCTTCATCATAATGGAAATCTATCAGTGCTGATGAGCCAGCATGGGTCAGTAGTCTCTTTTGACTGGTTCCCTCCATATCTATTCTAAAGATTGTGTTTCCTTGGCTGAAAACTAAGAATGGTGCAACATCTAAAAGACAGAGACAGATAGAGAGCAAAAGATATGAACACAGATAAGTCAGAATCAACTTTATCAGGCACACATGGTATACTATGAGATTGTGTCCACCAATAAAGTTCTATGGTTTAGATCCAACCCCTGGATTTTTATTCTGATTTTTTATGGCACACAAATATTAACCAATGCAAGAATAACATTGGTCTCAAAGGCCGAATCCACACTACATAAATTTTCCCGCAGTTTTACAACTGTTCACACTACCTGTTTTCCATTCCACAGTTCTCTCGCTTCTCTTTCGGTTTGGTTTTCATCACCAGTTACTGGTCTATTGTGGGAGCTGCATGGTGGACGTGAATGCCTAGAAGTGGTTTTCAAGCGCCTTTTCTTGAAACCACCCCTACTTCCGTTAATCTGTTTTAAAAAAATTTTTAAAAATTGAGCGGGAAGATTGATCCCCGCCCACTAAGACAGCTTTGCCAACGGATATGTGAACAGTAGATCGCGCAAGGAATATGCAGTTTCAGCATGAATGTGAACAGACAGGTGAAATTTGCGGGTTGGAAACACACGGATTTTTTCCGTTAAAAAAACAGAAAATAGGTGAGTGTGGATTCGGCCAAAATTCGGATTGATATTTTCCCATTTTCTATAAGTATTTGAGCTCAAAGTACATAATTCCTATGACATGCCTGGACAAATGTTTTGACTTATTTGGTAATACAGTGCTTTTACATTGTGGCCAATTCTTGATTCACTGCTACATAAGACAGGCTTTACATTATAAAATATTTGGAAAGTTCAGTTTATAAGAGCAGCTTTTACACTTGTAGCAAAACTATTTTCTACTATTTGCAAGACATAACATTTAATATAAGATGTCCCAGGAATCTGACAGCTGCTCTACTTGCTGTGACCACCCCACCCCCCATCCTAGTTATTTCAAACATTTATGTACATTTTCTTACCATGATGCCCAGACACAAAATTTCCCACTAGGATAATCTACTCTAAGGCCTCAATGAGACATATTGACGTTTTGTCATCTTCTCCCACCTACTCCAGAGTGTAGGATCCTTCTTAGTATGGCTAGTAGGGAAACAAAATGGAGAAGAGGAGAATAATGTAAGCTGCAAGGGGAGAAAGGTGGGGACCAAAAGTAGCATACATCGTTCTCCTCTTCTCTATTTTATCCTCACAACTAGAGATGGGCACGATCCAAAAAAAAATTAACGATCCAGCTGATCGTGGATCGGCGCCAGCGACAATCCCGAATTAACGATCCACACCGATCATCTCCCGTTCCCGAGCTATGGATCATGGATCGTGGATGCCAAAGCGGGGCACGCTGGTATTCCCAGCTATGTAGGAAGGTGGGTTGTGGCGGTGGCCAACTCTCTCAGTCTCTCTCTCTCTCTCCAAAGGCTAGCAAGTAGCAAGCAAGAGCTCTGTCCCACTCCACTGCTCGCAGAAAGTGAAACCCAGCCTGGGAGCCCATGGCATGGGTCCCATTCAGCAACACAGGAGGTCTGTGTTTGGCCGTCAGAGCTGCCTATCAGGGTTTGCAGGGATGAGATTGGAGTGCCCATGGCTACAGAACACCCCCTTCCCCCTCCCTCCCCTGGGTGTCTTCTCCCAACTTGTGACTGCTTTGCTGCTCCATGGTTGGAAGGAAGCCCTGCTGATCAAGGAAAGCTGGGCTTCCATTCAGGTTTCCAGGGCGACAGAAGGAGGGCAAACAGAGCTCAGGCATTCCCCTGGCTCTGTTGCCAAGGGAATAGATTGCTGGCGCCTGAGTGTCTGGATCCCCAAACCAAGCTCGATTGCCCCGATCCAGGCCTCTCCCGATTGCTGGATCGTTGGCCGTGGATGATCACGATCTGCTGGGTCGCGATCACCATTATCGTGGGGGTTTTTTTATCGTAATGCGGATCGTGCCCATCTCTACTCACAACCCTGTGTGCTAGGCTAGACTAGAAAGAACACTCATTTTATGAATTCCCGTTTCCTTTCCAAACCACAAAACCACCAAGACTATGTAAGCAGGACACTAAAACCACCACAATGTCCAGTTAAGATAGTTACTACTAGGCCATGAGTTTACACTTGAATTTTGTATGATGGAAAATCTCCCTTATTTCTGATGATTTATATGTAACTGTGACTAGAACAGAAAAACCTTACTGCTTACTTGACAAGGCCACTTGTCATTGCCCAAGGTATAGCCCAGAAAACAGGAGCAGATATAGGACTCTGGAATACTGACACAATTTTGACCAGAGGTGTCAAGTTCCCCTTTCCGACATTGATCAATATCTGCAACATTTTATAGTTCAGAACCTAAGGCAAAGTTTAGACATGTCTCCGTATAGATCAAGCTGAAATAAGTGAGGCTGTCTTACATCATTTTAGACCATTGGCCTGCCTAGCTTATTATTGCTTGGTCTGATTGGCAACAGTTCTCCATAAATAGAGAATGTCTTTCCCAACAACTGCTACCTGAGATCCTTTTAGCTGGAGATGCCAGGGACTGAGCCATAGACCTGATACATAAAATGCAATGCACTCTGCCACTGATTCTTGTCCTCTTCAGTCTAAAATAATGTTCCATTCCAGTTGCTAGAATCTTTTTCAGCTTCATCCTTTTAAAAGCAGCCTCACTTTTGCTGCATAAAACCAGCTCCAGCTAACACAAGCAGTGTATGGAACTGCCTGCCCTGCTTCTTTATCTGCCTCCCCTCCTTTCCCAATCCAACTTCCTCACTCACCGGAGTTTTTATGTGAGCATTTCTGGTAACCCCATTCAGGACCACTAGTTACATGCAATAAAGCATAAGTACAGCTGGATGTTGCCACTGGCTTTTGTTAAATGAAACCGAGCACCCTGTTTCTCTTGCTCTGTATCTGCTGTTCTACATTTGCTACTCTTCCTATTAAAAATTTCTTAAGCTGGAAAGGGTGTGGTGAGCAGGGAACGTTTATACACGTATGGTGGGGATGCCAATCCATTCAAGGATTTTGGCGCTTAGTCTTCAAAGAAATCAAAACCATCACCTCCCACGCTATCCCTCCTAGCCCTGAACTGATCTTTTTGGATGTCTGGACTGACTCTCCTGTACCTCGCCAACGGAGGGACCTAATTCGCACGTTCTTGACTGCTGCCAAGAATGCGATAGCAATCAAATGGAAATCACCTGTTCCCCCGGATTTACACATATGGTACAGGATGGTGTGGGACCATCTTATAATGGAAAAAATATCTGACAGATTGCAATTCTCTACAAACCCCTTGAAACCCTCTGACTTTGCATCCAAGTGGTTCCCTTTCTTGGATCATCTAGCCAAAAATGAGTTCTTAGCATCACAGCTGCCCTTTCAGGCAATCATAAATCCGGAAGTGTGAGTGATCAAGAGGCCATTGTGGTACTGGAGTAGTTATGTTATCTTGTCCATGAGATGTAGTTCAACAATCATCCTTGCTTGTATGTTCGCAGATTAGGTAAAGTGTACCAGCTAAGGTATATGTATTGGAAATCTCCTCTGGTGTCCCAATTGTATATACAGAAATCGTTTTGTGTATTGTTATATGATATATCCTCTTACAGTTGATGTTGTTATGACTTATTGTTAATAAACTTTTAAAATTGAAAAAAAAAATTCTTAAGCAATGTATTCTTTAATATCTACATTTGTTTTTCAAACTTTATTCCATTTATTTTGGGATTCAGAGAGGTGTGCATAGACCATTTGAGCTTCAAAAACAAGAAGTTTAATTCAATTAAACAATGCAAGAAAGAAATAAGCATAAAGCTCAACATCCACGTTCTCCAGTTTTCAAGTGGACTTTTTGTAATGTAGTTTCAAAAGTTTCACCTGTAAGAAATAATTCAAGTTGCCTTCCCACACGCTGTCTAGTAAAAACCTATATGAGACAGCATGTCAACCCCAACTTTCAGGAGACAAAAAAGTTCTAGCAGTAGTGTTAAATCTATGCAAGCTAAAATTTGATGCCAGCGCCAATAAGAGAGACACACTTCCTGTTCAACACTAGGGAATGATTTTGCAGCACCTCCTCAAAGAGAATGGCAGGCACTAACCTTTGAGGTGAGAAATAACCAATGAGGTGGCCAGGAAGGGAAGGACCCTTCTTACCTGGTGCACTTTTACCACACAGCTCCCCACCTTTCTCTCCCTGTGACAGTAATGTTGCAGTCACTTCAGGTCCAAAAAGAATCTTTTAGGAGTCCTGTCTGATCATTCTAGAAAAGGAACATTTTTTTCCTATTATATACTTGTGACAGGGTTGGGTTATATAAATGTACCCAGAGGGATTTGTGAAGCTCTAATTAGAGTTGGCAGGATTTGTGCAGGTTAGGCCAATGTAGTGTAATAGTTAAAAGTGTCAAAATAGGATCTGGGAGACCCAGGTTTGAATTTGTACTCTGCCATGGAAGGTTGCTGGATGAGCTTGGGCCAACCATATACTCTCACAGCTACTTCCATGTAATTCTGCAGGCTACAAACAGTTCAAAGTGGCCTTTATTCTTAAACATTTTGATCTGGCCATCCTAGTGTCACCAAGATACTTTCCTCCTGGGAGTAAACCTAATGGGATTTACTTCTGAGTTGACCCGCATAGGTTTGCACCTTTATTTATTTATTTACATTATACCTTTCTCACTGAAACTCAAGGTAGAATATCTAGTGTAAGTCAGTACAATCAACAGCAGAAACATTCAATAAACTATGCAACGGGGTATACAAATTCAAATTTGCAGAGATTTGAAAACAAGCAGAGATCTGATACAGAGCTGAAACAATACTGAAACAGAGCATATGTAAATCTTAACCTGACCTATTAAACAACATGGGAATTACTCAGTAGGCTTAGACTTACAGCACAGACAGTACATAGTAGTATAATCTATAGTCACTATCCCTTTACCAATGCATCTCTTTGAAACTACTTCCTTACAGTACAGCCCTCCTACCTGAGTAAAAAAAAAGCCCTCTTGAATAATTCGGCTTTACATAGTTCATGGAAAGCCAGGACAGTGGGAGCCTTCCTGACCTCTTTACGTAAGCCATTCCATAAAGGGGGGGGGGGCTTTTAATTTCTTCGCAATAAGAAAAAGCAGTTTCTTAAAACCTAAGACAATTAAAAAACAACTGATATGTCCACCAGGCGTAACCAAGTCTTAGTAATCATCTCTCTGTGTTTAAACCAAAAGTAAAGGTTAGCAGCCATCTTGTTGCAGCTGTTCTACATATCCTGGCAACTATTTCCTTGTAATGAGAACTTTCCGTGTGTTAAATAAATCCTCTTAAGGAACACAAAGGCTGCCTACAGTGCCCCGACAGGCAGCACTGAATGGAAGAATAAGGTTCTACTGAAGGCTCAAAGACTTCTTTATGCCATCTCAGCAGAGACTGTCTTGAGAATGAGTAAAAACGATGAATCATGTCCTCGCTATGCTGGCAGTCAGTTCTTAGTGCCATTATATACAAGTAGCCTCATTTACTGAGAGTCCGGAAAAAATGTCCTGATTAAAGAAAGCCAAGCATTAGCATGCATGGCACCAACACAGAAACCAAATGAGTGTATTCTAGAGCCTGAATCTGCCTTCATGTATTTCCCACCTCACTTGGAATTTTTTGATTAGGATGGGGATAAATCAGTTCCATTATTGGGTAGTATAATAAAACAAATCTGAGTTAGAGGAAACCAATGACAATCTGTTGCCTCTTTAAAAATAAAATTCATAATATATACTGTTGTTCAGTGTGGAAAATAAGGACTTAGAGGACAAATTTGGGATTGGATTAAATGTATTGTTCCCAAGACTGGTGTTCTCATGAAGTTGAGCTGCAAACATTGCAGTAGGGAAAATGGAAATGTGAATTCTTTCAACTAACAATCCTAACGTACTTCTGGTGACAGAGACCTCCATGAAACCAGTCACTTAACAAGTAAATACAACATGCTTAACTACCTTACTTATGATCTAACGTTATTTCTTTTTGTTGTGTTAGATATTCATTATTTTTTTCACATTGGCCAAAAAAGAAATCCCTAAAAGAAACAGGGCATCCCCCTCTCCATGAAAAACCTGATCAACATCAGCTGACTGAAATGATCAGCAGAAATAGCACAAAGGAGATTGCAAAAGAAGAAGGCAGAGTGGAACAGTTCCAGGATCTACACCACTGTTCTGCTGTTAGAAGCAGGAAATTGCATCACTGATGTGGTAAACCAGCTTTACGCTCTTCCATATATGACCCCATTGGTCACACCAGAATCAGAGGACCAATCAGTTTGTAGATGCTGAATTCAGTCAAGTACATAAAAACACCTTAGCCACAGGGATCTTGTGTGACATCTAGAATGGAGGCAGAGCCCTGGACCATGCAGTTATGCTGCTTTCACTGTTGAACCGGAGCTGATGGATCAATTCCTATTCATCAAAGAAGGGAGGTAGCCTGATGCCCCTCCATAGTCAACCACCATTCTTAATTATGTCAGGAAAGTATAAACAGGCTATCAGAAGTTATTTACTACTGGGTTACTATGTCAATGCACTTAGGCCTTTTTCGCATGGGTGATTTTTGCCGCTTTTGGCTCTATACCTCTTCAGGTTTTCTTCTGAATTATGGATGATTAACTCCTCCTTCAGATTTCAACATGGCATTTCAAGGGTTCTTTTCTGAATTTCCTGCCAGCTCAGACGTTAATAATCTGCTTAGAAGAAAACTCACAGAGATATGGGGCCAGGGTTGCCAGCTCCAAGTTAGGAAATTCCTGGAGATCTGGGGGGTGAAACCTGGAGAAAGTGGGGTTTGGGAAGGGAAAGGACCTTGGCATGGCATAATTCCATGGAGTCCACCCCAAAAGTAGGTATTTTCTCCAGGTGAATTGATCTCTGTGGCCTGGAGACCAGTTGTAATTCCAGGAGATCTCCAGCCACTACCTGGAGGCTGGAAACCCTATATGGGGCCAAAAGCAGCCAAAATCACCCGTGCAAAAAAAGCCTTAAGAGACACTAACACCTACTATACTTGCACTAAATATTTAAACCAGTTTAACAGTCATTTCTTCTTCACAACAAACCCTGGGAATTGTATTCTGTGAGCATGGAGTAGAGCCCTCTTTGCCAAACTACAGTTCCTCCAATTCAGTGGGTGGAACTATGACTATTAAAGATGCATAACTAATATAAATGTGTAGCATTTGTTCGAGCAATAATAGTTATTCAGTGTAATGGGCAGGCATGAATCTTGTCTCAAATGTCTGTTTTGCAGTAAGAAAGAACTCGAATGTTTTTATCAAAACATGTTCATCATGTATGCAGTTCTTTTCTGTTTACCAGTTGCAGACTCTTGGAAGAAGACTTGGAACACCTGTTTTTATTCCACTGGAAACTCGCCTAGAATGGATCACATATGTTTTTAACTTCTGAAAATGTGTATGCCATTTGTATGACAAATTTATTATCCCTATAACAAAAGCACACTTCATAAGAGGGAATACAGAGTAAAGTTCCAGCTATTCAAACATTTGATCAGATGATTTAAAAATTCACTTACCTACACAAGTGGAATTTTCATGCTGCATTTGGTATCCGCTGGGAAAGTTCCAGTGCTGCCGAGCTGAGATATTAACAAAAGCAATTTTTAAAACCACAAGAGCTGTAAGTAAGTGAAACATTGTCTTGAAGGTTATTTTCGATGTCACTAGGAGAGAACGGCTTTCTTGACTTCAGGCATCATCAGAACCAGACACGTGTATGCAGTCCTAACAGCAAAATGAGAGACATCTCTTCCCGGCTTGATTGCAAACTCTTGCTTTACTTTCAACTAAAACACCAAGGTGTTCACTGGCCTCCTGTCTGACCTCTAAAGAAATTCCAGGGTGCTCTCCTCTGTGCTCATTTACACACTTCTTTTTAAGGTGGGGGTTTTTTTTGGTTTGTTGAAGCCAAGTACGAAATGTCTGACCCTCTTGTTAGAAGTTTAACATGGCTTAAAACCAAAGATCATATGCCCGGCTGTAAAATTCCTAGGCGGTAAACAAAGTGGTAGAGTAGATGCTTGAAACAAAAGAGTACCAGTTAAAATAATCCTTTGGGAAATATTTGAAAATAATACTTTGTATTCGGTAGTATAGTAGGGACTTCCTACACCCCCACACATACAGCCCTTCTTATATACATGTTAAGGGCTCTTTTCCCTTTCCCCAGCTTGCCCCGCCCCACTCTTTAGCCCCCTCTTTAGTGCCGCTTGAGCAGAGCCTGTGTTTGCAAACAGAAACGTTGTCAGCTCCCAGGGAAGCCAGCCAAAGAACAACCCTTCCATCACCCCTAGTTAATAGCTTGCTGTTTAAAATCATTCTGATATCTGTAGGTATCTGCACAATGCTTTGGGCGTTCTGATGCCTTTTAGTGTCTGGAGCAGCATTTAATCTATGTGTTCTACAACATTATTTATTATTTGTTTTATATGGTCAAATCCACATTCACCCATTACCCGCATGTTTATCCGATATCTTCGGTTTGCCTCCAATCCGTGATTTTTTCCTCTTCGTTCACATTCCTGCTTCCAATCCATCTTTCTCGCACGTCCCTCTGGTCACACGGCCACTCGAAAACCGCTTTTTTGGGCGGGACCTTTTTTCCCGCCCATTTTTTAAAAATTTTTTGAGCGCACTTTTCCGTTATTTCGATCTTGCCTTATAATTGCATTTCATTGCATTGAAGATAATGATGCCTTATAATTGCATTGCATTGCATTGAAGATAATGATGCCTCTCTTTCCCCCACTGACAGCACTGATGGCTCTCTCCCGTTTCTTTTTTGGAAATTTGGAAGCATGTGGGAAGCTTTCGTGGGCATTTCCTATGCAGGACAGTTCAGTGCCTGAATTTTACTGAAGTTTCACTTCCTTGGAGTGTCATTATTTCGTAATTTTGATATTACAGTAATATAAAATAAAAAAATAAAAAACAGTTGAAAAGGAAGTTTCGCGAGTCCGTTCTGAGGATGGATTCACCCCAAAATGATTTTTCAAACTACCAGATTTGATTCAGAAACAGCATAATCAATAAATCCAATGCTATGAAGTCAAAAACAGTCTTTTGCAGACTACGGAGCACTTGCAAGTTGAATCAGCCAATAGGAACTCTCGGAACGGCCGGAGAGACAGGAAGGGGGGTGGTTTTTAAAAAAACCGCGTAAATTGCGCATTGGCCCATTCACGGCCACCGTGAAACTCCCGTTGAAAACCTGTGACCACATATTCGGGAGAAATGCGAATGAAATGCGTCTGTTTAATGAGGTAATGTGACCGGCACTCGGGATTGCATGGGGAATGTGGGGAACATGCGACTTAGAATGAGTAATGTGGATTTGCCCTATGTCTCCTGTTTTTACTCCAGGTGACTTTTATAGCTTAGACTTAGGCGGAGTTAGTGTCTTAAAGACTGGAGTCACTCTCCATAGGAATGCAGAGTAGCATTGTAACTCCTGTGAGGTAGGCTAGAAGGTCAGATCATTGACTGGTCCAAAGCCATCCAGTGACCGAGTTCTCTGGCTGAGGGCCAAACTAGATGCGATGGCATCCTCATGTCTTCCATGGAGATGCCACTGCCATTTTAAAGCCTAAAATGGAAGGGGAGATGAGAGACACTCCCCCCATGCCTTTTCAAGTGCAAAATAGCCATAGGAGGGCATTTTGGCACTTGAAGGGGAGTGGGGGTTAACAGGAGCACCCCATCCTACTGCACTGTTTAAATTGCCCATTTTAGGCTTTAAAATGGCAGCAGCGTTCCCATGGCGACACACAGATACTGTCATGTCGAGTTTGGCCTTGAGCTAGGAATCCTGAGCCTATGAAAAGAAGACTACCTTGTCTGAGTCCACAAGTATGCTAAGCAAGAAAAAGAATTTGACAGCAATTGCAGAATCAAGCATTCTGAAAATGTAAAGTTTATTTTCTTAGAGGGGTGAAGGACGTTCCAGCCGCAGTTAAGCATTCCTAAGGGTTAAATTAGGTGAAACATCAAAGTATCTGTAACTGTGAATGGATGTCCAGAGCTTATTTTATTTGCAAATATCACCTGTCAGTATCTCAGTTTGCATCAGGTTTCGGTACGATTTTCCTGAACTCAAGGAATCCCTTGGAAGTGAAGGGGGCTAATATGTATGTTTCCCCATGGAAGCAAACAACAGCTCTGGGGAAAGGGGAGCAATGCATGTGGTCCAACTTGTTCATAATGTGCCTGATCCACTCACCCTGCACATCTAGCTTTGCTGTAGTCTATTTACTCCCCACAGCTATGTATGTTTAGAGATTGAACTTCAAGTTTAAAATGGTAGAAGGGGAGTGTGACCCACAGTATTACAGACAGGTCATATGTAGCCAAGAGAGAACATATACGGGGTTTCAAGAGTTCTGGGACACGGATGTCCAATCAGGGCCCCTTTACTAACACCCCTGAGCCTCCTAATTTATCCTGATTGACATCTGTTCCTTCCTATATTTCTTTAGAAAATGTATATGCTGCATCTCCAGAGACCCACTTGAGGTGGCTCACAAATAAAACAGCACAATAAAACCATAACACAACAGCTTAAAAATAAGCTATAAAAATCTGTGCATGGAAAGAATCCATAAAAACCATCTTTCCACTTTTCAAGTATAAACAGTATAGATTTATATCAGAAACCTGGATAGCACTTTAACTTCTCTGCTGGCTTAAATTGTTTGTATCTAAACAGGTGTTTGCCCTGATCTGAATAGCTCAGATGAGCCTGATCTTGTCAGATCTCAGAAGCTAAGCGCAGGGTTGACCTTGGTTAGTAATTGGATGGGAGACCTCCAATGAAAATGAGAGTTGTAGAAGCAGGCAATGGTAGTCACTTCTATTAGTTTCTTGCAATGAAACCCTGCCAGGGGTTGCCATAAGTCAGCTATGACTGGAGGGTACTTTTTTACCACCAAGTAGGTGTTTAAATGAAATTGTTAGGTATGATTCTTCCCATAAATGATGCATCTGACGAACAGAACTGTGATTCTCGAAAGCTTATGCTACAATAAAATTGGTTAGTCTTAAAGGTGCTACTGGACTCTTTTTGATTTTCCCATAAATGTTGTTTACTAGTAACATTTAGAGAATTATATTGGAATCACACTGCAGCTGGTGACCCTGGCAGCACCCAGAAGATACCACAGCTGTATGCGGCGCCATCCCTGAGAATGCTGGCTCTATTTACCTAAATTGACAAAAGCAAGTGGATTTGACTTTTTAAAAACAAACAGCATGAAATACTGATTTAAGTGCATCACTCTCTCCCCTAGCCTGGAAGAGCAACTGTAGGAAACTGTTTACATGGTGTTTACATCTGTGCATAGTAACCTTCTGTTTGCTTAATCTAATTACTCCATTTCTGCAAGGCCAGCAAGAGAAATTAACTGTATCACTCCTGGCAAGAGAGTTTTCTCTTTACGCACATGTGTTATGTGAATTCATGGCTTTGGGCATAGCTCTTCCCAAATTCTATCAGCTGGACCCTTTTGCCTTTCTCATGTTATCCAATGTTGAGTTCACATCACATATCTAATTCAGCACCGGATCATAAAAGGGGGAAGCGCTTAAAAAATTCACAAAATGGAGTCAAGGATAGATGAGTGGGGTTTTCCTAACCTGAAGGAAGTCCCATGTTTGCAGAAGAATCAAAACCTTTTTAAAAAGTACATTGGGAAATTAAAACTCACCCAAATAATGGAAACAATGCCTGTAGCTGAGGGGAAAAAAGAATGTTCCCTGAGCAATTGTAATCAGTCAGCCCTGGCCTCCACCATATTTAATAGCTGTTTGATAGCTGCCTATGATATAAAAATCACAAGGCCCCTGGATTAATGCAGCCTGATTTGCAGGAGGGGAATTCCAGCCAGAGTTGCTGACTCCTGCCTGGGAGATTAAGGCATGAAAGGAATACTCGTGCAAGATGCTGAGGATTGAGGTGGTTTGATTTACTGCCCCACCAGCTGTGGGTGGAGCCATGACAAGAAAGGGCCTCACTGAGTCACCCCACTTAACAC
Source organism: Eublepharis macularius (assembly GCF_028583425.1). NCBI lineage: Eukaryota > Metazoa > Chordata > Lepidosauria > Squamata > Eublepharidae > Eublepharis > Eublepharis macularius. The sequence continues at coordinate 32,562,521 of NC_072799.1, read as the reverse complement.
ATTCCGATACCCTCCTTCCGTGATTGTACACCCACCCTGAGAACAAGGAGCAATCAATCAGCACTGATAAGTTCTAATTTGTCCAGGGGGAGATGCCATCCCTATCTAAATTCATCAACTCAGCTCTGAGAGTATTAATTAGCATACTGCTTCTTTTCAAAATAACAGGAGAGCAGTCTGCATTTCCTTTATCCCACCCTGGAAGCACCAACCAGCCTTGGGACACGTTTTGCCCTATAAGAACCAGGGCTTTGCCCCATTCAAACTCTGCATGCTGTGCCCTCAGATCTGAGTGTTGTACCCTTAGGGTAACTTTCCATAAAACTCTCTCTCTCTCTCTCTCTCAGAATATTTGAAGCTCCCTTCCTCCTTGAACCACACTGCTCCTCTGATCAGAAAATATACCCCCCTCCCTCACTCTATTCCAACCTCTGGCTAATTTTTTAGGACTCTGTGTGTTTGTGCAAACTGTTTTATTGCTCATGTGTGTGTGTGTGTGTGTGTTTCCTCTTGAATAAAAACACTCTTTAACATTAAAAGCACCAAGCCTCACCTGCTACCTTGGGGAAGGGACCCCGTAAATACTGGTGGAGTTATCCTGTAGTTACCCCTCTTGCATAGCCTTCCTCCTTGCCACTAATTCCCCCCACTTACTTGCAAGGAGGCCCATTCCCGGTAACACTCTCATAAGATTACTGTTCTGAGTTCTCAGTAGCCACTTTGGGAGTTGTTAGACAACCATAACAAAATTGCCACGCTTTGGTTTCTGTAAAGAAAAGCCCTGGGCAAGGCTGCTCCTGACAGGCAACCCTTTGCCCCCTGGCCCCCGCTGCTGCTCTAATGAGCAGCAAGAGCAAACTACAAGTGGAGAAACACATCATACAATGCTGCAACATCATTTTGGGCTGAAAAATGGAAGTGATGTTACCATGTTGCACAATACTCTAGGAATCCACTCAATTTCTATAGCAAAAAAAATCTCTATAATACCATGATGCCCTTCCTACCTGTCTCTGCACACTAAAGCTTCTGATCTAGCTATATGGAAAGACTCAGGGTGGACTGGGAGGCCAAAATAGCCCTGGAAAATGTCCCATCCATTCCCCTTCTTGTAAGGCCACATGATGGAGGAGAACATGCTGGAGCCAGGCCCAGTGATGGCCACCAGCGACTTGCTACCCTCAGCAACATTGGCAGCTGCTGCCGTAGCACAGTTCAGTTGGGTTTGGTGGCAGCCACCACCACCACACTAATTTTCCAACATTTTTCAATTTGATATTTTATTGCTGGTTCTGTGATTTTTAGTGCAATCATAAAAACTCTTTTCCAGGAATAAGTCCCATTGAGCAAACTTGACTATGATTGCAAGTAAACCTGCACTGTCAGTTAAGGACCAGACTAGACCAGACAGGCATCCTTGAGTTCACCCAGGGACTGTGCTGCCATTTTAAGTCAGTTCCCATCAGGGAACTCCCTTAAATTGTGCTGAAGGAGGGATTTTGCCATCCCCCATGCTATCTTTCTGCTCCCAAATGGCTCTGGCTGGTGTTGTTTGTCCATAAGCCCCCATTGGCTAGGGTTGCCAGATCCGTACACCCTCCCAGTGGGAGGGGGGACCCAGTACTCACCTGGATGAAGATCTTCACTCTTGGCAATGACATCACATCCAGAAGTGACATCATTGTGCTGATGGCAAGCATGCTCCTGCTTTTTATGCACGGCCAGTTCAGCCCATTTAAGGCCAAAATTGGCCCTTGTAAAGTGCAGAAGCACACTCTCATGTCCGGAATGATGATGTCGCTTCAGGAAGTGATGTTGCACACCACTGGAAGCATGACCGCTGTGCACTTGCCTGAGTTGTCTGCTGCTGCTGGTGATCGCTGGGTGATTTGGTACCTCCTGCCAATTGCCAGTGATGGGAGGGCAATGGAGCAAACTGTTACGAGATTGCCTGCCACTGACGGGCAACAGGGAATCCTGCCATTGGCACCATTTCAGATTGAAAAACTAGTGCATGGGAGAAGGCAAGATCCTCTCCTTCCCCCATGCTGTAGTGGTCCTGACCGGAATTGGACCCCCACAGAACAAAGCTGAACCCGAGTGAGTGGGAACTCGCTCTTTAAAATGGCAGCCAGCGTCTAGGGTGAACTCAGAGATGGCTGTCATATCTAGTTTGATCTTCATATATAATTAGCCTCTTGTTTTGAGATTAACAATGCAATCCTAAATAAAGTTACATCCTTCTAAAGCAATTTAAATATATAAGCTTTAAAAAGCGTAACTCTGCTTAAGATTGCACTGTGATTGTTGTAATAGCTGCAACAAATATAAGACAAATATAATCTTTGTTTACAAAAGAAGCATGCAGGTAAGAAGGGCTCAGTCCAACTACTCCTGCTTTTTACTTTGCCACAGTTTGTTGTTTGAAACATTTTGCTCCCAGTCTGATTTCCTATGTCTGATTTTAAAATAATAAGCAATATAGCAAAATCAATAAGGGATGGCAGCATTTAGCTCCCCCACGAATGGCACTAGCCTCTGTCCTGCCTTATGAAGCAAGCAAACCAAGCGCAGATGCTGCACAAGCAACAGCCAATTCTTGCTCATTCTCTACACATGCCAATCACCTGAGCTATTAGAGGGCCACATCCTCTAATACCTGCTCACTGAATGTACTGGTTTTTGCACAAGAGGTTCCAATATAATCTATAAGAGCTGAAACTCATTCAGTACCAAACAAAATTAAAAAGCAGTTGTAAATAAAGATGTCTTTCAAAGGTGTGATTTACAGTAGAGTAACATAATATGCCCATGGAGATATCTAAATGCCTTTGTCACTGGCAGGTTATGCCAGTAATGCTTTTGAACTAACAAAACTTCCAAATGTATAGAAATGGCTTCCAGCTAACATTTCAGGAAACAAATTGCCTCTTGTTTCTTAATTTGCATGAGAGCACTTCAACAAGTTTTCTATTACCTTTCTGAATCTCTATACTAGTGTTTGTTGTTTCTTCATTTGGTGAAACTTGGTGTTTTAAAGGAATCAAAAAGTTGGTTTCAAAGTCTTCTCCAAGCACCTTCAAGTTCTCATGTCCTTCTAGGCTGAAGTTTAGTGAAAAGAACCCTCCACTCATGCATGCAGAACTCAATTCCAAGGAAGAAAGAATCCATTGGAATCTATAGGCTATCTAATGGGAGAATGTTCTTGGTCGGTTTATACTGGGACTTTTAGAGCCCCAGAACTGTGACCTGCTCTAGAATGGTTCAGCAGTGCAATTACAATGTTACATCATCTTGAATTGTAAAGTTACAAGTTTAACATACACCTGTGAATAAGCCATCAACAGCACTATACGGAAGAACAGTAGGGAAGAATGGCTCTTGTAAAAATTTAATCAGTATAAATACTATCTGAGCTGGTTGCAACATTATTATATTGATCCTTGGGACAGATCAAACATAGCTTCTTCTTATATTCTTTTTTCTAGCCTGGATTATAGATACTGTGTAGAACATAAAACCTCTGTGGCTGCCTTATATTCCTACACCGTAACATAATTGTGAAAAGACTCTTAAAATTATGCACAAAACCTTGCCATAAATTCATGATGCAGATAAAGCCTCTTCTTCCAAATGCATCCCTTGTAAACTGCTTATTTGTCATTTTCCATAAGCAGCTAAAATTCAAATATTTTAAGTAAATAATTTGAGCCTTAATTTACCTACATATCACAGTCGGGTCGGGTGTCATAAAATATGTGCTGCAGTTTGGACCACATTCTTATTATCAACAACATCTTGGCCTCAAAACAGAACAAAATAAATGAATGAGAGCCCATTGCTTTCAATGGGTTTAAATATCCCAGGAAGGACTGTTACCTTTGTGATGTAAAATATTGAAGCACAACAGTCTAGCATTTTATCTGAGCAAAAAGATGTTAAGATCTACCCTACCTAAAGTAAATGTATATAGAAACAAAGAAACGTGCATAGCAATGTATAGGTACAAGGTAGATTTTGTTCTTTTTTAAACAAAAAAATGCAAATTAATAAAAAGACATTAGAACATAAATCAGGCAGAGTTGCTTCAAAATCACAAAGTGTCACAAAATATTAAGACTTTTGAAAGAGGCATCTTTTTCCTTTTCTTCTGCCATGTCTCACCAAAAAGACTTCAGTTTCTTTCTATTACTGGCACTAGTCCAATGTCACAACAACTGAAGTTACATTTCCCCCCTCGGATATCTTCAGAATATTCACTGAATATCCAGAGTCAACAGAAGTACTCTGACCTTGAACCTTCACTTTTGAAAGTCATCTGAGAATCCATACTTGATCGAGAGCAAAGGAGGAGTCTCTCTGATTCTTCCGTATTTCTACGAGCCCAGAGTTCTCCACTTGCCCCCACTGACCGCGGTTTAAGGGAAAGGGTTTCAAATTTGACATAGGTCTCTTTAGCAAGGTCAGCTTCCCTGGTAGATTTTGGTTTCCTGTGAAGCATTAAGACTTTATATAGTAAGAAAAATATCAATGGTAAAATAATCACACAGGCCACACCACTTGCCACCAGCAAAATGGAAATTTGAGACTCATCTTCAAGGCCAGTTCTGTCAGTGGAGAAAATTATGCACTGGTCTTTGGTGGGTGGAATCCCTTTGGGGCAGACACAGGCCATATATTGTATACCTGGCTCCAAACCATCTATTGTGATTTTATTTTTGCTAGGGTCCGTGCTGAGTGGCAGCATGTCTTTCTCCCCATACTTAGAGTACAATACAGTCAGCGCAGAGCTGGTTGTGGCAGTGACAGTTTTCCATGTTAAGGTGACTCTTTCATCAGTTTCAGGGATCACTCTTAAGTTTCTTACTGCAACAGTTTGCTCAGTGGCTGTTACTGCACTGAGAGGAGCACCACCTTCCTTCTTATCAACATCACCTGGCTGCTTCGTGTTTCCATCAGTAACTACCTTGGAATACTTTCTTCCGTCAGGGGTAGACTCGGGTTGCTTTTTTTCAGTGGTTCTTTCTGTGGCAAGACCTACAGTTGTAGCCATTGTGGTTGTAGTTGTGGGAAGTGTTGATGTTGTAGGAACAACAGTGGTTGCATTTAAGGATTCTTGTTTGATATCTTCCTGTGTTGTAGTTTGAGGCTCTGTTTCAGTCTTCTTCCCATACTTTTGTGGAGACAGAGTTGTGGTGACAACACCAACAACAGTGACAGTAACAGAACCTTCTGACTGTCCAGCCAAATTTTTGGCTTTACACCTATAGTCACCGGCATCCCTGTAGGAAATGCCTGTTAGACTAATAATGGACCATCTAACACCCTCTCCTGGACTTTCTTGAATAACTGGAAAAGAAAGAAATGCATGATAGAATGATAACCTGAACACAAAGAAGCAAGCACATATTTTGCAGCTTGAAAAAGATGTTTTAAACAAGATGGATTTGTCATAAGCAGGCTGGCCCAAGGGTTTTGGACAGCCGAGGCAAACTATTACTTTAGTGTCCCCTTCCAATTTGCGGATACCATGGACGGCCAAAAAGATAAATAAGTGGGTTCTAGATCAAATCAAGCCTGAATTCTCCTTAGAAGTTAAAATGACAAAACTATCCTACATTCGTCACATCATGAGAAGACAAGACTCTCTGGAAAAGTCAATAATACTAGGGAATACTAGGGAAAGTGGAAGGCAGTAGGAAAAGAGGAAGACCTAAAACAAGATGGCTTAACTCAATAAAAGAAGCCACGTCCTCCAGTTTGCAAGATCTGAGCAAGTCTGTTAACAATAGGACATTTTGGAGGTCTTTCATTCATAGGGTCACCAAAGATCTGAGGTAACTTGACGGCACATCACACACACACACACACAGAGCGAGAAAGAGGGGTGAAAGACAGAATAATACCAACACCAGCAAAATAACATTATTTTAATCTGCATAGCCAATTAGATCTCCAATGGCCATTCAGAAGCCCAGAAAGACAACAGGCACTCCCCCCCGGCCCTATTGACTTTCTAAAAGCAGTTGGCAGGTGCCAGGAAATGGGGTTAGTGGGGGCTACAGTGCCCATGGGTACCACAGTTGGGAACCCCTGCTCTACAATGTAAAATATGTAAGTTTTCCTCTATTAGTCAAATAAGATATACTTGCTTGAATAGGAAAAAAAGAACTGAAATACATTTCTTGTGATTTACAAAAGCTACTCTGCCTTGTCACCTAGAGGTGAATCTTACTCAACGCAGGTACTTTTGGCCTACTTTGAGTATAGTAAGACAGAGATCACACTGTTCCAGGGACCCTTCCATGCTACTTATACAATGGTTCCCAGTTTTCCCATTGCCTGCCAATCACTGGTGATCGGCGGGAGGTTGGAAACTCGAGCAAGCGTGCAGTGAGTGCGCTCCCAGTGGCGCACGACAACATCACTTCCTGAATTGGCAGGGGCCCATTCTGATCCCAAATAGGCTGAATCAACCCTGTGCAAAGCGCAGGAGCATTCCTACCACCAGCGCAATGACGTCATTTCCAGAAGATCAGCATCCCAGTGAATACCGGGTCCACCCCGCCCCCACCAGGAAGGTATAGGGACCTGGCAACCCAACTTATATGCCACAAACACCAAAGGAAAGTGCTGTATGGATGAGCATTTAGACCATTATTTTGGCGTGACTTACAGTGCAATCCTAAACAGAGTTACTCCACTGAAATCCTATTGAAATCAACAGACTTAGGCTGGAGTAACTCGCTCTAGGATTGCGCTGATTGTCTGGTAAGAACTGTTGCAGCGAAATCCTAAGCAGAGTTACTCTAGTCTAAGCCCACTGAAATTAATGGGCTTACAGTGGAGTAATTCAGTTTAGGATTTCACTATGAGTCAATGAATTGGTTAGATTGATTAAAATTGAGAGATAATCCAATAACTGGGGATAATTTTTTAAAGTTACATTTTAAATACAAGTATGTATACACAGTGCTTTTTGGGGGGTTTTGTTTCTTTAAATGTGCCTGCTGCACTGATTTCTACCTATTCTCCTGTTAGGACTTAGGAGAGCTCCCCAAAAGGCACGGGTATTCAAATCCTGGTGTTGAATACTGCCCCCCAAAAGTTCTGCTTATACAAAAGAAACCCATGGAAGGTGCCACCCTAGAAGACTTATTATCTTGGAAACTTTATTGCATAATTTAAAAGTATTAAAAAATAAAGAGCTTGGAAGCACTTGTGAACAATGGCAGTTACTGATATTTAAAAGGTAGGATTCAGTGAACTACTTTAAAGCACCATTTTGGTTTTTTAACTAGTTTAATTTGGACAGCACCCACCCAAACCATATCTCAAACTTCTTCTAAAAGTTACCTCCATTTCAAAATTGCTTTGCATGATGGATCAAAATATAGATCAATCTGTTTTCATAAAATTTGGACCAAACCTAGGACATCTCTTATTATTCAACAGGTCTACATGAAGTAGAACCATTTCTGGTTTTTCTTAAGAACAGTTAAATACCTGTATAGTTCACTGGTACGTTGTCTGATCTAACCCAGGTAAGTTGTGGGGTGGGATATCCGGTTGCATCACAGCGTAGCAGAACATTGCTTCCCAGAGATGAGGTAATCTTTGTGGCTGAAGTCATGACTGATGGCTTCAAGCATTGTTCCAGCTCTGCTTTTTGAAACAAGATTCCAGCCAGGCTCTCGGGCCCACTACAAGCCACAAGGGGATCCAAAAGTACGACTGTGGGATCCACGATTTTGGAAAATTCAATGAGCTTTGAAATTCGGCAGTCACAATACCATGGATTATCCTGCAAACCTTCAATAGAAAAACAGTACACTCATAGTCTTTCCAGCATTTCTGCAATGCAGTAGAAAACAGTAGCAGAATAGCTTTGACTTTTAGGATCCAGCTTGTCTGAAGCAGCTTGATAGGGACAGGAAGGAATTGCCCAGCAACTGGGATCTCTCAGAACCTTTGCCTATTGCCGAGAGGTATGCCCCTTTTATTTGTTAGCAGCCTGCTGCTCATTGTCCTCATACTCTAAGTTGTGACTCAGTAACAACTTTCTGAGGAGCTTGGACTTAAGAGTCTAAAAATAACTGTTCTTCCACCATGTGTCTATCTGTAGCATGCCCCAGTGTGCACTTGAGACATGCATTGCAACAGACAAAGATGCATGTGAAGTAAAGACGAAGCACATCTGTCGAGGTCAGGGAGGCTCCCACATTTCTGTCATTCCACAGCATGTGCAAAACAGTAATGCTCAGGAAGGCAATTTATAGCAGAGATTAGAATCGTAGCAGAATGGAGCAGTCCAGAAGGGTTCCTTTACAATGTACTCTACTGCAACTGTTGTTCTAGGTATTATTCTGCTTTTACCGCCTTGTTTTCTACCTTTGTAATTCCACTTGCCACTTCCTTTATAGCATGATGACCCTGTCTTTGGTAGTTTGTGGTTCACATTTAATTCCATACCACAACATTTTCATTGCATGTCTTACACTGTATGACAGCAGGATTTGAGTCCAGCAGCATCTTCTGAGCTCCCAAGTCTTGTTGGTCTCTAAGGTGCTTCTGGACTCCAGACCTGCTGTTCTACTGCAGACCAACACTGCTGTCCAGGCCAAAAGTATGCTGCACAAGTACATTACTTTTACTCATTCCTGAGTCTGAGGTACATTTCTGTACCCAGCCCTGAGTCTCAGTGCGAAAGATGGGCTATACATAAAGTAAGTAAATAAATGTTTTCAATTGTTTGGAAGGTGTATAAAATTCCTGATAAAGGGCTTCGCATGAAGATTTGCTTTGTTTGTATGTTCATGTTCAGGGTGTGGTATGATGACATAGGACAAGGGGTCCCATACTTGGAGACTAGTCTTATCAGGGAACCACATTGATGAGGGCCTAATGCAGAAGGTGGGGAGAAAGACATGGGAAGTCATTGCCTAACAACAAATCTACAAGCAGTGGAAGATTACGGTGGCACAGTTGCATGGGCCTGTCCTCATTTTACCTTTCTTTCCCTCTGTTTGAAATATCCAGGGGTGTGTTACAGGAAGACTCCCTTCTTTCCTTTTGCATTGCAGGAAATGATTTTGGTAAGGCAAGGAAACCAGGATGAGGAACTGGTATCATGTAATGCTGTTAATCTTTGCTGGGCTGGATATTGGTTGCCAAAGGGCCAGGTAGAAAAATTCAAAAACAACAAGAGAAACTAGAGAGAGAGAGAGAGAAGATATTCTGGTCATGAAGTCCTGCCACTGCCAATTAATTGAATGAGTGAGTTCTTAAAGGGGGACTGTGTGCCATGTTATCTTTCAAACCTGAAATATTGCATGGTATAGGGGCTACTTCCCAGACCTCTGCTGTCGACCTTTATTTGAGAAGTAGAAATGTTTCTAGGCAAGAACATTTCCAAAGATGTATGCAAAGCCATATAATTTGCAAGGACCATAATTAATAGTGAATCCAGATTAGCAGCAGTAAATTATGGGAAGGCAGCTGGAGGGAATAATCAAGCTACTGCTAAATGGAAAATATTTAAAGTCCTTTATAAGTGGGATATTGTCAAAATTGGTGTTCAATTCAGACTCTAAAAGAACAGTGTCCTCTTTCGAGCTTTCATTTGTATTGCCTAAAATGCCTTTGGAAATCCCAAGGGTAACTTGGGAAGAGTTCAAAATATCAAAATCCATGACTTTGTAGCCATGCATTCCTGAAGCTTGTGTTTCAGATCATTTCCCACGAGAATCTTGAAAATAACAGGCTACTGTGATGCAGGAGTTTTGGTCAGGGGACTAATGTACCAACTGAGCACATCAGTTGTCCACAAACAAATGTGCTGCTATGTGGTGTATTTATTTATTTACTTCATGTATACACCATCTTTCTCCTGAGTGAGGAGGACCCAAAGTGGCTTACATATTTCTCCTGTCTTCCAATTTATTTTCACACCAACTCTGTGAAGCAGGTTAGACTGAGTGTGTATGAATAGCCCATGGTCACCCAGTGAGCTCCCCCGGCAGATGGGGAATTCAAACCCAGGTCTCCGTATCATAGTCTGACATTCTTGTTTTAAGATGCCTGCCTGGCACGAGGAGAAACTTGACAGACAGTGTTGTCTAGTGGTTAGGGTTTCAAGCCAGGATCTGGGAGACGCCAAGAGCAAATCCCCCTTCTGCTGTGAAGTTCACTGGGTGACCTTGTACCAGACGCTCACCCCAACCTACCTCCAACTGTTGCAAGGATTAAAAAATAAAGGGATAATCATATATGCCATCTTGAGAGATATGCCTGAGCAAGGACCCAATAATGATGTACAAAATAAATAAATGGTGTAAATATTATTAACAACAATAACAACAACACATACTGGGATGGACCCAGCTGTCCTCCAAGGATCCTTTGTCCAACTTCAGTGGCAACTGAAGAGCCACTTAAGATGGAGGAAGGCTCCTTAGGCTGGAGGAAAGCTTATCAGGGTGGTGAGACAGGGGTAGGGTCCACCACTAAAACTAAATAAACATAGCAAATGTATGCCCAGCACTTTTTTTCAACAGTGGAAGAAAGTGGGCAGTTGGATCATCCCGTAGGCCAGGGCTTCCCCTAAATACCCTCCAGCTGACAGAGTTCAGAGTAAGAAATCCAAAGTACTTAAAGGCTTACCTAATACAACCCTCTGGGTTGTTAAGTCAATGCTTCTGGCTGATGCTGCTTCAGAAAAAGGAGGCCAAATATCCATGAGGTCTGATGGCAAGGTAGTGAATTTGTTGCTGGATATGTCCAGGTAATTGAGGTTTCTCAGATACTTGCCAGCCTCCGCTGGAATACTGGTCACTTTATTGTTGTGCAAATCAAGGGTTCTTAAACTGGGCATTTCGGCCAAAGATTCCCAAGGGAAACTTGACAGCAAGTTCCCATCAAGGCGCAACTCATGCAGATGTTTTAAATTATAAAAGCTGCTCGTGTCAATGTTAGCTACACTGTTGTAGGTGAGCCACAGGTATTTGAGATCCACCAAGTAGTAAAATGCTTCTGTTGGGATCTTCCTTATCACTGTTTTTTCTATCCGTAGTTTTACGGTGTCCACAGGAACATTGACAGGGATCTCAAACATATCAGGATCATTACACAGTACAGACCTAATGTCAAAGAAAGAAAAAACTTTTAATCACTTGTGGTTTTTTTCCATTTTGTCAACATCCAATAATAAAGGCATGCCATCGTGGCAAACAATATATGGCTCTTATACTGCATTCAGTCCTAACCCAGCCTTTAGAATCTAGAAGACTGGTACTCTAATGAAACCACTGAATCTGTTGAGCAAACTGGCAGATATGATGCCATGATCCAAAGAAAGAATGTACATGAATGGGAGGCAGGCAGAACATTGTCTGCTATTTATGGCATAACAGTTCCCAGTGCTGAAGAGAGAGGCCAGTTTAAAAGGCTTCTTCTTCAGCCTCAGGAAGGTCTGTGTCACAAACTGCAAACAGGTTACAACTGTAAGCACAGCACCTCTGCTTATACATACAGTCTTCTTTGAAATGTGGCTTTGGTGGATTGATGTGGTCCCTTGACCATACACTGACTTTGCCCATTCAAGGAAGGAACAGTGTCAGTATTGCCTCAGGGTTAATGACAGTGAATTAAGAAAGACATCTTCAAAGGATGAAATGAGAACTCTAAAACTGAAGTAGATATCATTGGTCCGGTATATTAGAACAATTTGCCTCAGTATTTCTACCCCACAAATTAAAAAGTTGACATTTTGAAGTGATATACATAATGAGAAAATAAAAGCTTTTTCATAATTACAATGTGAAATACAAAGTGAACGTATTTTTGCCAGATTCCCTCTTCACTGCAAGATGGTGAATATATTAACACTTTTCATAGTCATAGAACCAGAGGGCTAGGAAGTCCACCACCCGTGCTACCAGCCATGGTGACTGAAGAACCTCCACATTCAGAGATGGAGACCTCTGAATATCATTGCTACAAGGGCCTCTCTGCCCTGTTGTTGGCCCTCTGGAGTGACTGGCTACTGCATGAGACAGGACACTGTCCTAGATGGACCACTGGCCTGATCAGGCAGGGCTTTTCTTATGTTCTTACACTGTGTGCAAACTCAATCTACCCAGTGCCAAGAACAGAGGCAGTGCTTAAGATTCCAGTGAGACTCCTTCTCACTAAAGAGTAGCATGGCTATCCTGCTAGAAAGAGACACTGAGTATGAAAAAATACCTAGAGAGCCAGTGTGGTATAGTGGATAGTGCCAGACAAGGAACTGTGAGGTGCTAAACAAAGGTGCTATATGTACCATCCTAAATTCCTTGGAGGAAAGGCAAAATCTCCCACCTGATTCACAGCCTACAGATCTACTTATTAATTTCTTTTATTTTTCTGGTCTGAGATAGCTGTTTCAGCAGGGAATTCAGTAGCATAGGCAGCAGACAGCTCATTTTAATCCAATTTTCATACAAACGTTTCTCCGTGCATGTCACATCCTTAAGACATCTGTTATCGTTAGCACAATAAAACACACATTTGAGTAACAGCTAGACATTAAATTTTATCTTCTCAACATATTGTTGAGGATTATGCTGCCCACCTCCCATACAGGATTCTAAGGTCAGGAGGCTACAGTAGCTTCCTATGGAAACTGCACATATGGTAGGTTCGGTGTACAAAGATTAATTCCACGAGTCTCAACCTACTTGTTCCAGAGAAACCCTAATGGGGTCACCACAGGATTATTTCAATAAATGGTGAAAATGAAACTTTAATAGTAGTTCTGTATAAACACAAGAGCCTCTGTAAAAACTACAGCCATATGAATGCAAACTTTAAAAATGAACCTTAAGAAAAACTGTACATGAATTTATAAGCATTTTCTGAAGGGACTTGAATTTTGACTTGAATTCACATTTTATTCTTTCCAGCCAGCGCATTTGGAAAGAAGAGACAGAGCATGCAAAAATGAAGAATTGTCTAGCCAGATAGCCAAAACTTGCATAACTCTTTAGATCTGGCTTTAGAGGGGGCGGGGGGTGGGGAATGTCACAAAGTCCTGAAGTGACGGTTTTCACATGCTCTGGAAATAGCACAGTTCTCATCATATACCTGTAACTGGGTTTATCAGTTCCAAACATCAACGAAATTTTACTTCAAATATTGAACTGTGAGTTTAAAAGCATTCTTTTTGACAGGTGGGAATTTTTTTTGTGGGGTTATTAAATCTCAGCTGCAACCCCTGCCCCCCCCTTTCAATCAAACACTGGATACAATTAACAAAACATAACAAAAATGTGCAATAAAAAGATCAGCATCCTATTGATACAGTCGGCTCCTGCAAATTATCCATATCACACTTGCAACTAGGTGTTGTGGGGACACAAAATCCACCACATTTCCAAAAAACTTGCCTGGCACCAATTTTTCTAGGCCAGATCCAGAAACTGCAGAATAACCTGCCCATTCATTTGTGGACAGCAGGATTACATCACAATCGCGTCTGACAGTTATGTTTTCCCCAGGAGAAAATGGAAAAGTTAAGAGTTCTGAATACATTCATATTTTTCCCTTGTGAAATCAGACTTCCCTACTGTATGATCAGCCAGAAGAAAATTGGCTAGATAGTGGAGTTCTTTTGGCACTATTTTTATTTCTTTTCTGCACAGAAGTATGCTGAGAGGTGCTGAGCTCCAGCCCTCCCCATGTCTTACAGCAGCTAAGGTTCAGCTGAATGCTGCCCTTGTCTAGATACTTTAATTGTACTATAAAAACGTGCAATGAAAGCTAAAATCAGCCTGTGAATGCTAGGCATTGCTGGAAGATACATGAAGAGCCAGTTTGGAGTGAGAGCCAGTTTGGTGTAGTGGTTAAGAGTGCAGGACTCTAATCTGGAGAATCGGTTTGATTCCCCATTCCTCCACTTGAAGCCAGCTGGGTGACCTGGGGGCAGTTACAGCTTCTAGCACTCTCACCCCCACCCACCTCATAGGGTGTTCTGTTACAGGGATAATAATAGCATACTTTGTAAACCGCTCTGAGTGGGCGTTAAGTCATCCTGAAGGGCAGTATATAAATCAAATGTTGTTGTTGTTATGATGTTACAGGTACATTTCTTTCCCCTGCATTTTCAGACCTGTAACTACTGTATACTGTCCATTAAGATTTTGTGGTGACCTACCCTGGTCCATGCATGTCATTCACAATAAGGCTGTGCAAAAACACAAACACCTCTCTTGATATATTGGTGCTGCACAGTAATTGATTTGCTAAGCAACTGATGTGCCATGGTTTGCACTTTAGAGTTTGCCATTCTAAATCTCGTCAGCTATATAACATTTACCATGAGTAACAACCTACCTTGTTCCAGAGCCATCGCTTCTGCCGTGATAAATGCAAGTGCATTGAGAAGGACAGAAACTGTCCACTTCTTCCCAAAAGCTTATCATGATGCAAACAGCAGTGATCAGATACATGACTTCCATCCAGCACAGTGGAGAGTTCCAAAAATGTAAAATCTTTTATTCCCAAACACTCTCACCGTGTGCTATGTCGGTGAATGTAGGCAGCCATTCAGTAAGCACAGATTATACCAGATTAGCCAAGATCTGCAGTTACTTAACCTTTAAAAGTATACTGCAATGGATCTGCTTGTTCTATGCTGTGTACAATGTGGAATATATTACTTTTAAATTGCGGACTTTTGAAGCAGGATTCCTTCAACAGCAGATTAAATACTGAAATTAAAAGTACTTTACAATTGTGGTGTGAAACATATAAGAACCCTTTTTATTATTGAAGCATCTGATCTATCGTTTGAATGACTGTACAATGCAAAGTCGCATATATTTAGTTGCAAAAACACAAAAGCAGCAGTCCAGACATGGAAATACTTTACATGACTTGCACATGTATTATTTTTAAAAACCTTATTTATTTCAAAAGAATGGCTGAATTAGCATTATGAATATACAGATGAAAACACACAAAATTTAAAAAGTCACAGTCAGCATTTAATGAAGTGTACTGAAAATTAGCAGCCGATGGCACCAATAACAACTGAGCACAATAATCTTGAAAGGTTGCCTCCAACTTAAACAGTTTAGCCTATGCTCTTCTTTTCAAAACAATCAGATATTTCCTTTTCAGCACAAATTACCTATTAGCTCTAATTACATAATTTCAAAAGTATTGTTTTCAATGGAGATCAATGTGGTTAGTAACAATGAAGCCAACACAACCTGCTGACAGAAAGTATAATCAATTCCACTATTTGGCTACCTTTGGGGAAAGGAGATATGAGTATACACAATTATATACATTAAATAAGCTTACATGCTTGCTTTTATTGTCTTTCTTCCCTCGATCATAATTCCTTTAATTTGATGGGTACAAAATCTTTTAGATATGAAGATGGGAAAGAATAAAAGTATAAACACTTAGTCTTGATTTTGCTTTATTATAGATGCTAAGAATATTAAAGCATTTCTGCTGAATCAGATCAAATGTCTGTCTAGTTCAGCTACCTGTTTCCTACAATAGCCAACCAGAAGGCCTAAAAGCAGGACACATGCCAAAGTTTCCTTTATTATCCCACAGCAACTGATATTCAAAGGTACAATGCCAGGCACAATGGAAGTGCCAGTAGCCATTGACAAACCTATCCTCCAGAGATTGGTCTAAACTCTTTTTAAAGTCATTTAAGTTTAGAAATGGCATTCTAATGGATTGATCCTAGTAGTAGAAATGCTTCCTAACAGCGTAACTCTAAGCAGTTGCACAAAGGGCTAAACAAAGGGTGCAATGCTACTGTTGGTAGCAGCCAGCACAATGTCAACAAGAACTTCCGCCTCCCATATGGCAAGGAAAAGAGATGGTGGTATCACCACAGCTACCAAACATCCAGTGTGGTGATAACACTAAACAAGGTGGACTAATGGTCTGACTCCATATAAGGAAGCTTCACACATTGATCTGATCAAGCTCATTGATTCATTTGATGGGAGGCAAAGTTATTACAAAACAACACTCAGCTGTCCATGAAATAGATCACACTTTTCTTTCCTGGGAGACCACATGCAAAAGATATGAACAAAAAAAGATAGTGTGAGTGTTTTCTGGCAGCATCCTTAAGCAATCGTGCTTTGAGACACGCTCATTGGCAAAGAGTTGTTGATAGTTGTCTCTTGTTGAGTCTGACATCGAACCATAGCAAGGATGGCCCTTCGAAACCTGCAGCAAGAAGAGAAGTTTTTGTTGTTGGACAATGGGAATCCATCCAAAAGTGTCAGGGAGGGACAATGGCTCCACGGTAGAGCATCTGCTTGACACACAGAAGGTCCCAGGTTCAATCGCCAGCATGTCCAGTTAGGATGCTGAAAAGAGTGACATGAAAGATTTCTACCTGAGACTCCAGCGAGCTGCTGACAGTCAAAGTAGACAAGGCTGAGCAGATGGACCAATGGTCAGACTTAGTATAAAGCAACTTCATGGGTTCAGAAGGATTTAAGGTACATTCCTACACTTTCTAAAACAATCACACAGAATTTGTCATTTAAAAAAAGGCGGTATGATATTTTGACCTTCAACTATAAACCATACATATTTCCTCATAACAGTAAAGAGGCAG
Organism: Eublepharis macularius; assembly: GCF_028583425.1. Classification (NCBI taxonomy): domain Eukaryota; kingdom Metazoa; phylum Chordata; class Lepidosauria; order Squamata; family Eublepharidae; genus Eublepharis; species Eublepharis macularius. The sequence continues at coordinate 32,545,882 of NC_072799.1, read as the reverse complement.
AAAGAGGGGGGAAACAAACTACAGTTACAAACACTGGTACGCATTTAAGGATTTTCAAATTATAATAGTCAATGAATGATGAAAGGAAAGGGCAGGAAAGAGCAAAATGCTAAGACTAGAATGTCGCAGTTGTGGAAAAGAAACATGGAGTAGAGCAGGCAACAATTAAGACAATTTGAAGATCCTGTGAAAAGAGGTAACTACTCCTGCAGGAGTCCTATTCAGCTATGTGAGATGTGCATAAAAGAGACTCGTGTTCTTTTCACAGGAGTCATATAGGAAATGCTTGAGATTTCTCCTTCCAGATTCTTTGACTGATGGGTTGCTGATTGCTCTGACCCCTGAAGCATGACAAGGCTTTGTCAAATCCAGCTGCAGCAGCCTTTGCAAAGGCATTTAAAATGTGTTTTCAGAAGTCTTTTGAGAGAGAACAAGGCCCCATCTCTCAGCCTGCTTAGCCAACTGCAACCCAGACCCTTCCCTCTCCAACCAAGGCACAGCACCTTTTTACCAGTTCTTACTTGTAAGCCACTTGATTGTTCCATTTGGGAAAAAAGAAAGATGGGATATAAATATCCTGCTGTTACTCTAAATGATTTTGTCAGGGTAGCTTGTTGTGTCATAGGACCACAACAGCAGCTTTGCTGGATCAGACCAGAGATCCATCTAGTCCAGGGCCAACAACAGGACATAGATGCCAAGGCCTCCCCTTGATGTTGCCTCCTGGCACTGGTATTCAGGGGTTCATCACTATCATCGGATATCCCTGAGTTCTAATATTTCGGGAAAGCGAGAAAATGTCCTCTGTCTACTCTTTCTACCCCATGCATAATTTTATAAACCTCTATCAAGTCTCCACATAGTCATCCCTTTTCTAAACTGAGAAGTCCCAGACTCTTCAGCCTTTCCTCACAGGAAAGGCTCTCCAATCCTTAATCATCTTAGTTGCCTTCTTCTGTACCTTTTCCAGCTCTGCAATGTCCCTTTTAAGATACAGTAAACATGTGGTGCATGCACATGTGGCATGCACCACAGATCTATAGATCTATTATAATATTGGCCATTTTATTTTCAGTCCCTTTCCTAATACTCCCCTATATGAGTCAAGCCATCTTGTTTTAGGTCTTCCTCTTTTCCTACAGCCTTCCACTTCTCCTAGCATTATTAACTTTTCCAGAGAGTATAGTCTTCTCATAATGTGACCAAAGTACAATAGGCTCAGTTTTGTCATTTTAGCTTCTTGGGAGAATCCAGAGTTGATTTGATCTAGAACCCACTTATTTGTCTTTTTGGCTGTCCATGGTATCTGCAAAACTCTCCTCTAGCACCGCATTTCAAATGAATCAATTTTCTTCTCCACAGTATAAAGTTTGCCTTTTTCACTGCTGCAGTACATTGGGTTGACACTTACACTGAACTAACCACTGTGACCCCAAGGCCCCTTTCCTTCTCACTCTTGGCAAGTTCAGACTCCATTACATGTACTTAAAAAGTTGAGATTTTTTTAATCCAGCATGCCTCGTCATCATTTTATCTGTACTGAACTTCATCCGCCACACTGTTGCTCACTCACCCAGTTTGCGGAGATCCTCCTGGAGTTCTTCACAGTTGGCCTTGGTTTTCCCCATGCTGTATAATTTTGTGTCATCTGGAAACTTGGCCATTGCACTGCTCACCACCAGTTCCAGATCATTCCCCACAACCCCCAAAGAACTAAGGTTGCCAACCTCCAAGTTTCCTGAGATCTCCCAGCATTACAACTGATCGACAGACTACAGATATAGGTTTCCATTGAGAACGTGGCAGCATTGGAAGGTGAACTTTGTGACATGATATCTCTCCTGAGCTCCCTCCCCCAAGTCTGCCCTCCCTAGGCTCCACCCCAATCTCCAGGAATTCTCCAACCCAAGAATACACAAACATCAATTGTAGCTGTGACAAAGGATTTCCACCACTTGTGATATACTCCCACCCAACCAAAGGATCACTTACTTTTTGTTTGCAATGACATAGATACAGGGATTATAGAATGTAGATGACTTGGCAAAGAGTGGTGCTATGATTGCCATGGCTGGGGAAATTTTCTTTGGGTCTCCAAAAGATGACCATAAACATACAATAGAATATGGAGACCAAGCCAGCAGAAACATTAAAATCATAACAACAGACATCTGTAGAATAAGAGAAAATGAGATTGTTACAATGTCACAGATATTTTCATTTCTATTTTAAAAATACATTTATTTAATCAATTCCTCAGTCCTCTATTATCTAAGAGAAAGGTAAGGGAAAGGTGCAAGCACCAAGTCATTACTGACCCACGGGGGGATGTCGCATTACGACATTTTCTTGGCAGACTTTTTACGGGGTGGTTTGCCATCTACACTTTACCCCCAAGAAACTGGGTAATCATTTTACTGACCTTGGAAGGATGGAAGGCTGAGTCAACCTTGAGCTGGCTATCTAATATTTCTTTTTTTGTCTTAAACTAGCATTAATTTCAATTGATCTTATTTAGAACAGATATTTTTAGGATTGGGGATGTAGAAATATTTAAGCATTTGAGCCTATGGGTAGAACTAAAAAGTGAACAGAATTGTTCACATTAAATTCTTCCATACATATAAAAGCTCCAATGGTTAAGACAGTACTTGTTAGTAGAACTAGATTTCATCATCTGTTCTTATACAGGCTGTATTAAACTTAATATTTTCCCTCTTCAACAGCTTTTCAAAATTTGTATAAACTACTAGAATGCTGACAAAATCTAATGAATATATGAACTCTGCTGGGTTGCATTGTACTCATTCATAAGTTCAGCTAGAAAACGCTGTCATGTTTTTGAGATAAAGTACAGTTTGGATGAGGAAAAAGTCTATTCAGGATTTGTTTTCATTTCTCAGGTACTCCAGGGTCAGTGGCACCTTCAAGCGCCTCAGAATGGAACTCGTCTCTCCCCTACCTTAATGTTTAATATTCAGTCAGCTAGGAATGGCACAGATCACAGAAAACCACACTCCTGGACCACAGGCTTACGATTTGCATCAGAGAGGCAAGAGAGGAAAGTAGGGGTGACGGGAGGACTTTTCAGAATACTGAGGTGAGTCGGGTGACCATAGAGGTGTGTGAGGTTCCATACAAGAATATCCATGCAGAAACAATATTCAGGCGATGTCTATGAAAAGGAACTGTCCAAATGACCATACCTTGGTTACATCAGCTTGGTCAGACCAGTCTATGTCGAGGCTTTCTAGTCCATTGTGTCCAGGGTACTGCTTCATGGTTTTTGAAACATTGTAGTAACAGTAAAACATGACTGACAACGGGATGACAAAATTAACAGCAATTACAGACATGGTGTAGGAAACAAAGGATCTGAAAGTTTAAAAATACAAACAAAATGGAAATAACTGAAAAATGCTGTCTCTTATTGTCAGCTGAGAACGAACATGTAAGATATTGACAGAATTTTGACTTTTTGGTACTAAAACCCACAATTGCACCAACATTGTAAAACTCCTAGTTCAAACACTCATTAGGCTCCACTTGGCTGCCAGAGGATATGCCACCCATCTGAAGTCACATGAAGGGATCAACGGAGTGAGCCAACACCTTCATGGGGGACCTCTACCCTATGTGGCTGATGTATGTGTCTGCTAAATTGTGTGCCCAGAGGCACAACACTGCTGCACTGTGACGGCAGCAACCACCTGAGCAAAAGATGCTACCCTGTAAATTGACATGTGCCCACAGCTGAGTATTTTTTGTTGCATTTCCCACCTGGTGGAGTGGACTGCGTGAGGAGGCCAGAAAGGCTTCCAATTCCTTGTTGCCCCACAGAATGTGTAAAACAGAATTGTTGAAGACCTTTTTATAAAAGGAATAGGGAGGTAGTTCAATGTGTTTCCTGGGTTTTACTGCATTATTTTCCACTTTTGGCATCTGCCTTGAGTATCAGCAAGAAAGGGGGACTGGTACAGCTAACAGGTAACTTTAACTATAACAGACCGGGCATTTTCTCAGGGGGTATGGAGTACTGGCATCTTTGGGGCATTTGGGACTTGGACTGAGAGGGGAGACCATCATGAGTATGGGCTTTTTTTTTTTTTTTTAGAAAACAAAGCACTGACAACAGTAAATAAGGAGGAAGCCTTCAGCTGAACTGGCTGGTAGCGAGAGCCAGACTGAACTGGAGCGGGAAAGTGAAACTTCCCTTGCTAATAAGCTGAATTCTAGCACTTTCCCATATAGCAAACCTGGAGGATCAACACACTACAGTAATGCTTGTGTTGAAACACTAGTTGCTGCTATAGCAGTGCAGCTAGCGATAGAGTACAAGCATAAACTATCCGAGAGACATTTCACCTCCTGAGCGGCTTCCATACAGAAATCATTCTGTTTGGTAACGCAGAAAATGAACACAAGCAGCTAACCATGAGGTAAAACCAAGTGCCAACATTCTTAAAGAACTTCTGCAGAAAAGAGTGCTCTAAGTTGTAGTGGGAAATGATGGTTGTTGTGGGTTTTCCGGGCTGTATTGCTGTGGTCTTGGCATTGCCATGGCAATACAGCCCGGAAAAACCACAACAACCATCGTTCTCCGGCCATGAAAGCCTTCGACAATACATTGTAGTGGGAAACATTCTCCCTATGTTGGCATGGTTCAGGCATCATACTACCCAGTTGCCAAAGACTGTTTGACAATTAGAAGCTCAGACATTCATTCTCCACCCTGTTTTAGCTTGCATTCTTCCCCATCCCTTTCCATTTAGCATTATCTACTCAAATGGAATACAGTAATAGAAACAACCCATGTGGGCCTTTGATTATTTCAGTCTGACCCTGAGAACGGCAACGTGTGATATTCTTCCCATTCTTCTCTTCACAACAGATGAAGTCAGTGTGGTGGCCTATGCTCTTCTCTCCTCTGTCCCCCAAAAGACACAGAAATCTGGGGAGTCTGGAGATTCGTTTTCGTTTTCGCAGCCATGTTGGACGCTCCTCTCGGCAGGTCCGAGAGGAAGCGGCCGAGCCGCCTGGCCGGGCGGCTGATCTGCAAAGGTTAGCCCCCAGACTCTCAGGCAGGGAGTCTGAGTCCGGGACGCGGCGGGAAGAGCCCTCTGACAGATCGAGGCAGGGGGTAAATCGCCCGTTTGTCCCTATGGAGGCCGGCAGACGAGCGCGGCACCCAGTGTGCTGCCGGGCTATGGAAAACGGCAAGGAGCAGGATTAGGCGAAAAGCCTGCAAGTAAGCGAATCCCTTCTGTTACTACAAGCGCATGTGAGGAGTGGTGGGGTCTGAAGGTTAGAAGACTCGGATTTTTCCCCCCTCATAGAGTCTCGGAAGATTGGCGGTTTCCCCCCCACCCCTAAAATGGCAGCGAAAAAGCAGAGTCCTTCTCTTGGCAAGTCAGTTACGGCGGCCTTGCAGAGGGGCGAGACGCTTGAGGAACTGGTTAAAAGAGCGGTTATGGAAGCCATAAAACCCTTTGTTGACAAGCTGAATGAAACAGATCAAAGGGTGGGCTTAATTGAAAGCGATGTGAAAGCCATTAAAGAAGCAGCGGGGGGGGGGGGGCAGAGAAGTCTGCCCGGGAAAGTGCGTCACTTACGAGAGCAGCGAACAGGGAATTAAAGTTGGTGGAAAATCAGCTGATCGGATTGCAAGTGGAGCGAACACAAACCATTTTGCGTCTCCAGAATGTTAAAGAGGAGGAAAAAGAGAATTTATGGGATCTCGCCTCGGAACTTTTAGCGACACCCACGAGGGCAACTAAAGAAGAAGTGAAAAGTGCCATTTTGGGAGTCCGTCGGGCATCTTCAAAATATGCAACGAAGCGGCAGCTGCCTCGCGAGATTGTTATCGAGTTTTCATCTAGGAGGGTCCGGGACAGTATCCTATATAATTCATACAATGCGGAATTGGACTTTCTGGGAAATAAAGTCAAGATATTGAAGGACGTTCCATTTTTAGTGCGGAAGAAAAGATTTAAGTACAAGATGTTGGCAGCTCTTTTGAGGGAACGGGATATAAAGTACAAATGGCTACTCCCGGAAGGAATCGGGTTTAGTTATAAAGATAAAGCTTACAAGATTAATTCGGAAGATCAGCTAAAGGATTTTGTGGATAAAAATTCAGAATTTGGACCAGACACCAAGCAAAGAGAAGAGGATTCGAAGCCTGAAGGGAGGGGGGAGGCAATGAGCGCTCCGGCGGTAGCTGCGCAGAGGGAATTGCGCCCGAGGCCCAGGGGAGGGAAAAAGTTAATTTGAACTGTAATTTGTAATTTGTATGATCAACCACTCCGTCACTATTTTATTAAGCTATTTTTTATTATGGCAGTATGAAGGGAAAGCATTGAAATGTAGTGTTTAGTGTTTGTAGGTCACCTTCCCCTTTTTTCCACCCCTCCTTCCCTTTCTCTTTTTTTTCCCTTCTTTCCCATCCCTTGTGCTATTGTAGTCTTTTGTAGTTACTGTCTTGTAGGTTATGTATGTATGTAGTAGTTTTGTATGTTAGATATTGAAAAATAAAAAATATTATATAAAAAAAAATAAAAAGAAATCTGGGGAGTCTGCATGAGAATCTGGCCCATATGTTTTTTGAGGAGAAAGCAGAGGGGTTTACTACCTCATCTCTTTCTTCGTTCCCCTCCCTGACAAATGTGGTATTACCCAAGACAATGCACCGTGTAAGAATTATGAAGTGATACACAGAGAGAATGATATCCCACACTTAAAAACATACGTGTCATTCTTTCTCCAATTTACAGTACAGGTGGCTCCAGTTGGATCTGGGGCATAGCTCGCCCAACCCACCGCAGGCATGGAGGCCCAAAAGACTGCATTAATCCAGGCAGCAAGAATCATGGCTGTGTAGCTGCGAGCAGTGAGTCTTCTACCTGTTGTCAAATACACAGTATTATCTCTATTTATTCACTTTGTTCTGATTTTTTTTAAAAAAAGCTTAACATTGAAAGTTTTATTTGACTAAAAAGGGGGAGTAAGGAACATGGTTTCTGTAAAAATTTACCCTAAGTCAGTATTCTTCAACTTGTGGTGGGTCCTGAGTGCCTACAGAGCTGCTGTTTTATTTATTTTGGCTGCTTTTACCTAGAGCTAGGGCCAGCTAAGTGCAGGCAACTGGCAGGAGTTGTAGGAATCAAGGAAATGAAAAATAGGTCTTTACATCACTCCCAGAGCAAACCCAGAAGTGCTGTCATCATGTAGATGTGACAGTCTAGGATTCCAGCAAAAACTCTATAGATACACCACAAAATTTTGATAACAGCATAACAATATTTGTTTATATACCGCCCTTCAGGACAACTTAATGTCCACTCAGAGCAGTTTACAAAGTGTGTTATTATTATCTTCATGACAATCACCCTGTGAGGTGGCTGGGGCTGAGAGCTCTGAGAGAGCTGTGACTGACCCAAGGTCACCCAGCTGGCTTCAAGTGGAGGAGTGGGGAATCAAACCTATTCTCCAGATTAGAGTCCTGCCACTCTTAACCACTACACCAAACTGGTAGAATCCTAGACCATTGCACCAACTTGCTGACATCACTTGCAGGTTTGCATCGCTGTAACACTCACCCACCCATCCCCACTCTGCCACTCTACTGAGAAGCAGCAATGGGCTCTTGGGCTCCAGCACAAGAAGCATAGCCACCCAAGCTAGAGCACGTGTGTTGGGAACCCAGGATTCAGCCACCTGCCTCTCTTCATTTACACTGAGTGGAACAGCAGTGAAGCAAGGCAAATTCATTTTCTGTTAATTGAAGGCACTTCCATTAGCGGAACAGAACACTCCTGACCCCTACAGCCATTGATAGAACCACAGTGCTGCTCCTGGGAGACATTTGCTCAGGAATGGCATTAGGAAAAAATCAGCGGTGCATCAAGAAGGGGGTTCTGGCATAAATTAGTGGAAAATTTAGTCTGGGTCCATCCTGAATTCATCTAGTGGTGCTGGGTTTCTTTTTAGAACATGCAGGTTTGGAGAGTCCCGCAACAGCAAGAGCTCTCACCAGCTCTTCCCCACTACCACCACCTGATCCAGCCACCTTGCACCATCTGCCCACTTTGCACCTCTGCTTTAAACAGTGCCCCCTCTCCCTGAGAAAGGCAATCTTTTCATGGGTGGGAGGGCTCTGCTGTGTTACAAACACAGTTGAGCAGCATTGGATTGGTACAGGTATGAGGTTAATCCAAGTATGTGGGGAGAGAGAGAAGAAAAATGAAAGCATTTGCTTTGGAGAGGGTATCTCTGAATGCTGCTGGCTTCTTCCTCACTACAGAAACACCGTCTGGTCTTCACTCTGTTTTCCACTACTGAGGCTAACTCTGGCTTCTCTTCCCATCATGTGATGTAATATGACTATTACACATGACAGTCATGTGCACACAGCCCGGTGGATCCCATGCTGCTGTCTGCTGGGCTCTGCATCTGGAAAGGCTGAAGACCTCAACATTAGACATTCTCTTGACCAGAGTGAAGTCTTATTTTTCTGTGACGGGTCCATTCCTCTGGACAGTTTTGTTTCAGGAAGCTGATCCTGGACACACCTGACTACTTACCCACTCTCTTCCCACCCCACTAAAAATATTACTTTGCACATTTTTGGTGACAACCGCTAATAGCAATAAGGTAGCCAGCCTCCAGGTAGGGCCTGGAGATCTCTCAGAATTACACCTGTTCTCCAGACTACTGAGGAAAAGGCTGATTTGGAGGGCGGACTCTATGGCATCATACCCTGCTAAGGTCCCTCCCCTCCACAAGCTCCACCCACCCCAAGCTTTGCCCCAAATTTCCAAGAATTTCCCAATCCATAGTTGATAATCCTTATAGCAATGAGTTCTTCTATATATGTTATCCAATTGTAGACTACAAAGACCAAATAATGATCCTTTTTTAAAAGACAGCATAAAAGCAGAATTTGTGTATGACTAATCTCATCAAGTACAAGCAATATGCAGAGTCAAAGAATATGGAAAAGCAAGTCATGGCTTTACTTGAGAAAAAATCATATAAACCTCTATTCAGTTTTATAAATGAAATAAATGCATTTCTGTGCAAGGATAATGAGTACAGTACCTATACAAGGCTTGCAGATTGTCAGGTAGCGATCAATTGCTACCACAGTAAGCAAACCGATACTTGCCATTCCAAAAAAGATGTTTAAAGCAGCATAGATCTGAAATGGGAGAAGATTTTATTATGATTTTAACCCATTAGTGTTATTTTCATTATTTAGAATCCGCTCCCATTACTTTTACAAAGAAAGCTGTGTATTCCATGATCAGTATGTTTATATTTCTAACTGGTCAATAAACCTTTACCATCACTGAGCTTATCAGATGAATGTCATCAAGAATATAGTTGTCAAGATGCCATTGATATTCATGATCTGGGTGCTCCTTTAGTCATCCTAAACAAAATGTTCCATCACTTCAATCAGAGAGCTGCTGTATCATAGTGGTTAATTGGCTGGACTCTGCTGGTTCAAATCCCACTACTGGGTAAACCACTCCTCTCAGCCTCAGCTTCCCAGCTGTATTGTGGGGATAACAACACTGACTGCTCACCGCTCTAATCAATCTAGAAGGGTGGTATATAAGTGAAGGTATTGTTATAATCCAAGGTTCTGGAGCCAAGCAGCTTCCTTGCATGGGCTTTCTTTGCCTTCATTGTGTTCTTTACTACCAATGACCCAAGCCCTTCTTTGCCATCACAGTCTGCCTTTCCATCTATGTCCCATAGTGTATCCTTCAGACATCTTCTGGACAACCTCCCACCCCATACTCCTCATCGAGCCCTATTTCCTTGTTATTCTCTCCCACGGATGCTGTTAGCCCCACGTTCACCAGTGGCCTCAGGGCTTCCCACTCCAGCCATATTTCATCCCAATAACTCACCCCTAATAACCCTCACAGCTGGATGTACAAGGCAGAGCAGGAAGTGAAAATCCTTTTTGCCTTTTCCTGCCCTAAAAGTGCTACCCTAGGGAACCACCTAGTGGCAAGATTAGCTCTGTGCATTATTTTACAATGAGAGGCACTCATTCCCCATTTTAAATGCATACTTCCTGCATTTCTCATTCATGGAACCCTATCGTACAAAAATGGAGGTGCCCCCCTCCAAGTATTCAGGGTCACCTGGTCCAGTGTTTACCTTGCAGCAATCAAGTGTGCTGAAATCAGCAAACCTAAAATACAGAAACCTTGTGTGTTATGCTCATATGCTGGAAGAACATTGACCCATATTATCAATAATTGTAACTTTATAGTGCTTGATTTCAAAGATGCAAAAGGATTAATCCCAGGTCAGTGCAATTTTATGTCATACTGGTAGGAGGTCCCTCTTTCAACTGGCACATTAACCAATTATTCAAGTCCAATGTGCATCTCCAAGCATTGCTCATTCTTTTCTCTCGCCACTCTTCTAAAGAGCTCAGGGTGGTCTACAAGTTTCTCTCCTCCATTTTATTCTCATGACAATCTTGTGAGGAAGGCCAGGCTGAGCGCAACTAACTGGCCTAAAGTCTTCCAGCAAATTTCACAGCCCGATGGGAACATGCTTTGCCTTGTAATTTCTAATGCCTCAGTACCTGGCAGCCTGCATAGCCAAATTTCCAGCTCCCATGCAGATCTGAAGCTGCTGACATGGGATACCCAATGCCACTCACTCCAATGTCAGTAAAAGCCAGGTTGATAATAATGGCATTGGTTGCTGTTCGAAGTTCCCTGTACTTAACAAAGATGCCCAGTACAACGATGTTACTGAGAAGGCTTATGATTCCTGTTGAGAGACAGAAAAGGGCAAGGGAGCATTAATACTGAAATGGTTTTTGTTCAGAAAAAAATCACTCTACCAGTCTGGGCTGAAGTCTAATGCTATTTACAAAGACTCGTTTCATACACATCAAGTTATTGTTCAACAGTTTATGTACAAATTTAACCCATTAGTATTCTGCCAGTTTTCTAAGTTCATATGTCCTTTCATTTCATCTTCACAACAACCCTGTGAGGTAGGTTAGGTTGAAAGAGAATGACTGGCCAGGGGCCATCCTCCAAATTACATGGCACAATTAGACTCGAACCTTGGTCTTTCCAGACCTAATCTTGTATATAAATGACTACGTTGCATTGGCTATCACAGGCAATTTTCTTTTTTAAAAAAAAAAAATTTTTAGGTGAAGTTATAAATCATGCCACATACAAACACAATCTTGGTTTTTTACTGATGCTGATCTTGCTGTCATAAGTACATATTTTCTACTGCATCCTTTTGTCTTGCAAATGGATGCAGCTTCCGGATGCACTTTCCACAACCCTTTCTGCTCAAAAGAAGGCAAATGTGTGTACCAATATTCTGTGCTCATATAAGGTGATCATGCAATAATTACCCTGAAAGCTTTGATCATATGAAGCCGTGACATGCCGACTCCAATCAGCTCAATACGGTCTCTGACTCGCATCAGCTCTCACAGGCCAACAGCAGAGTAAAGTCTTCCCAACACCTGACACAAGTGCTCTTTTAACTGGTATTCCTAGAAGCCTGAAGGCTGGATCTTCTGCTTATGAAAACTGCACAGTACCACAAAACCTCATCCCCTCTCCACTTTTCGGAAAGCATTCAGAAACTGCATTTAGTCTGGAACACATCGGCCAGGATTTGCATTGCTGTCCATATTAGAGACACCAGTCTTTAAAGGTTATAAGCAGGTACCCAGTAGGTGTTCCCATCATGCCCGATTCTGGGCAGGGTTACACTCTGCTGTTAGGACCAGGCTCACAATCTGGGCATTGTAATAGATGGAAACTTGCATGTCCTCTGTAATACACCGCACCTTTGCTCAGCTTTTTGCAGGGGGGGCAATATGCACTGGCAGCTGTCACTTGATGGGCAGGATTTGACCCTAGTTATCACATCTAGACTGGACTACTGCAATGTGCTGTACAGGGAACTACCTTTGAAGACTGTTCAGAAGGTTCAGAATGCCGTAAATAGGCTGCTGAGAGGTATAAACCACTGGGAATACATCTCCAATATTAAAGAGCAACACTGGTTCCCTGTTCACTATACTACTACTTAAACTACTTAAAATGCTTATTATTGTGTTTAAATTCCTAAATTGTCTGGGATCAGGGTACTTTAAAAACAATGTATGTCAGTAGGAGACTAGCTTTGCTTATCCATCAAGCCCCTTCCCTCAGCGCCCCAACTTCATAAAGTGGGTCTGAGCCAATTTCAACCGCTTGTTCACCACTCTAATCAGTTTAGAATACTGATCACTTCATTGTGGCAAAACAAACTGAGGGCCACACATCTCAAAGTGTTTGAAACACTTGCAAAACTGTCATTACAAGGAAAAACCATTTTTGGGGAAAAAACCTAACACTAATGATATTTTTTCTTTGAGAATATTTTAAAGGAAAACTAAAACAGGATACACTGGCATACCTAATAGGTAAGTAAAAATTATCAGCTCTCAGAATACTGAGATACTCTGGATACTGGATACTCTTAGTTCATAAAACAAAACTTCAACACATCTCTTGTTCCAGTTAAGAGACAGATGTGATCAGCTGCATCTCAGTGGTACAGTCAACTATTTTTTATTCAGAAGATCCCAGGCTTAATCTTTGATGGCTCCAGTTAAAATGTCATATAGCAAAGGGGGGGGGGCTTGAGACGCATCACTGATCAGAGTAGACAATGGATGAGTAGTCTGGCTCAGTATAACGCAGGTTCGTGTATTCTTTTGAGAGGCAAATTTTGCTTCCAGAGGCAACAGCGTAAATGCTCATACCAATGTTTGGCATGCTTGAAGTCTCAAACCTCTTCTTTGTACTAAGACCACCATGATGGAATTCATCCAGCTACATCAGTACAGACTTTCATTTGTAAAGTTTGTATACAGATAGGTCTTAAAATTCCTTAAAGTGTTTGGCAAATGAGAAGTCTTCCTCTCTTGCAAGTCTAACATCTGTCATCGGATGCATACACATATTAGGCTAGTCAGACTGAAAAAGCATCTTTGCACACAAGAGAGGGGGGTGGAAATCTTCCCAGGTACAAATTTGAACAGGAGAAATGGGTCACACATTAAAATAGCCACTAACATATTCTTTGAGCAAACATATTAGATATTCTCGTTTCGTTATTTCTTGAACACACCACGGCTGTTTGGAGGTCCTTGGCCCCAAAATAAAGATCAAGGCAGATGGGAATGTAAAAAAGCTAGCATTCTCTTCTCATCCTTTCAGTCACCAGACCTCATTCTATACACTTGACAAACAGAAAAGTCAATGCAGCATTGAAACCAGTACTAATATTGTTTCTGATTTATGCCAAAATTTGTGGAATGTAACAGAACAGATCCCCTGGAGCAATAAAAAAATCAGTTCCCTTAGTAAGCCCCTCTGAATATCGGGCAGCATTTCTTTCTGCACCCTGACAACAAATTCATCTCTCTAAAAATTCACAACCAACAGCTGTTTGTTTACAGCTTTATATTTTGCAACCTCATATATATGATTTTTCTAAATCTTACACAAACAGAGGAAAAACAACTCTGACAGGTTTTTGGTGGGGAGAACTGCACTGATGTTAACACAAAATGCTTCAATTCAAGTCTTAAATCCCATTTTTATTTGGTTAAAACATCCATACCTGCTGCAATCAAATAAGCCGCGACTATGTTGTGCTCAGCCTGGGTAAAAGCTGAATGAGGTCCGTGTTCTCTTTCTGAAGAGTTAGCAGAATCATTCAGAAACATGGCAGGGAAAGGAAAGTAGGGAATGCCCCTGCAGATGCAGCTCGCAAAAAGGCCATTCAAAGAACACAGCAAGCTTTTTCAGACAAATTCCTTCCCTTGCAAACCTGGAGAAGCCCTTCCGCATTGAAAGGTTCCCAGCAGGATTTAGACATAAGAGCAAAGGGGTTTACATTCCCAGCCTATGAAAGGCAAAGGCTCGTTAACTCAACAAAGAGCCGTACTGAGCCACGTTGGTTTTTAACAAGATGCTTATGCATCATAGCTTTATTACTAAAGAGATTAGCAGTCGCACATGCCCCACAATTTGTACTGATTTTTTTCCCTTTAAAATGTTGCCCAAAATGGCAAGGATTAGATTTTGGCTTTGGTCAGAATTGTCAAAACTGCCAAGATGCTCACAATAAGCGGTTAAGCAAAAAAAAAAAAAAAAAAGGAAAAACCCCAAAGTAAAAAAAAAACACTTTTGTTTAAAGACACAGTCAAGGGCAAAAACAACCCATTCCCCCCCCGCCCCACCCAAGCACACATTTTCTTAATGCAACATACACACACTGTTATTTTTCCTGAAAAGGAAAACATATAGGTATACAGTGCCTACTCATTTCCCCCCATAAGAACAGGGGGGCGGCTTGCATTAGAAATCAAGTAAATGGGGAAAAAATTAAGCCTTCCTCTGTCAACAGGATGGCCCAATGCCATTCTACTGAACAGATAGACAGATATTTGCCTCAGCACCAGCAAATATGTGGACTTTTTTCTTGGGTTTCCACTTGCTCAAGAGCTCTAGCACAAGTGAAAATGTTGCACTGGATCCAACCTGTAAAATTTAATGGGAGCCAGTAGGCACAACATAATTTCTTAGCCCACCCTCTCATACAGGGTTGGTGCAGCGTTAAACACCACTTAACAATATATTATTTGTATATGTCTAAACACAAGAGATAATTAGACACGGGAGAAACATATATACAGCCGAAACAGCTTTAATACTACAAATGTAATTAAGAGTTTGACACTAGTATTATTAATGTCAAAAATGGCATTTAGGAATGTTATAAATATAATTGTGAAATTGTATTCAGTTTGTTTAACGCACACACTTTTCGTAGGTTCATGAAACACTATCCCAAGACTGCCAAAAAAACCCAAACCACTGAGTTCTGGAGAAATAGGGAAGGAAGTACAAAACATCGTGCATGGTATTTTGAATCTGCAAATTATTTCATTTAGTTTCCCTCTTCAAGGTGAGGTTTTCAGTTAAAAAAAGAGCATAAAGTCTGTTTAAGAAAAATAACATTCCATTTCACCTCTGATAAAAACAAGGTCAAATATATTTCAAAGTCAGAACTGTAAGATATTTGCAGTTTTTCCAAAATTGTCCTTTCTTAACAGTTATCCATGAACTAAAGGTAAGATAGCACGTTATTCCTTTAGTCAACTGGCATGCTGAAAAGCCCATTTGACAGCATTCAAGCTGGCAAGAAATCCTCTTGGAGCGTCTTGTAGATGAAGCCAGAAGTTCTCCAGATCTTCGTTTAACGCCCTCTCCCTAATTTAAAAGACAAATCACAAATTAGCTCCTTTATGCCCAGTGCTTGGAAAGAAGGTACAAGCTCTTACAATAGACTCCTGCAGCACTGTGTTCAGTCTCTGGTATTTGCACTGGAGACTTTGAAACATCGAGAGAATTGGAAGTGCTCTACTACTCTTCAAATCACCTACTATCAAGGAACCTTTTCTACACTAACTTGAATTGGGAGAAGTAGAATCATAGAATCACAGAGCTGGAAGGGGCCCCAAGAGTCATTTAATGCAATCCTCTGCACAATACAGGAGATTCACAAAACTGATAAATCTGCCCCAAAAGCCCTAATGTGCTCCGGAGAAGGTTCTGAAATGCATGTTTATGCCCAGGTTACAGATCAGATCCTCTGAGCCTTACCACTGCTGCTCATGAACGCAGCATGTGCCAGAACGCACACCAGCCGGCTTGGGGTTGCAGGCCAGAGATAGTAGCCAAGCAACACTTCAAAGAAGACCATCTTCTGTTACTGATATTCCCACTGAAGCACCTGATAAGCTTTCAAAGGACACTTAAGTTTCTTGCAACACAGTTTGAAAACCCTTCCTCAACTAAAACATCAAAACCCACAATATGGCTTAGAATGTCTGCTGTAGACATTACAGCGGCAAAAACAATGGCGACATTAATCACTTCATTCTTGGAATCAACACCATTAATTTAAATGTCTATACAGATCGCTTTACCTCTAAATCCACGGCCACCACCTCCACCTCGTCCGCCTCTGAACCCGCTGCCACCACCTCTGCCACCACGGAAACCACCTGCAAGTAGGTAAAGAGGTAGACAGATTAGATTTTATGGTCAGCAAACAGGTATGGAAAAGAGACTGGCAACTGTACGGTCTAGAGAAGTATACAGAGAGGTATTTGTAGTCTCCCAAAACCTCTGGATTTAAGAACTGGTTGTTCCACCTTCCCAGAAAAAAAATCCAAATTGTTTCATCACACGCATCTGAACACACTGCAGTAAAGAATGCTACCTACCTCCACCTCTGCCACCTCTGCCACCACCTCTTCCTCCTCCACGTCCTCCTCTTCCTCCTCCTCTTGGAGGTCCTTTCTCACCAGGGGGCCTTGGCAAAAACCTTTGCAGTGGGAGCAATTTTGCTGGATCAATAAAAAACTGCAGGGAAAAAGCCAGAGCTCAGCTTCGTTGAACCTCCTCTTTCTTACACTTATTTAATTTAAAATGCTTATTTGCTGACTTTCTACTTTACAGCATTCGATGTAGCTCACGATACAAAAACAGTAATAAAAATCCAAAAAAATTAAACAATAAAAATAAAAATCTCCTCTGATGGCAGGATGGCAGTTGCTGGGAGGGTGGCTCCCTAGCCCCTCCTCCCAGGGTGAGAAGTCTTCAATGTCCCGAGGGCCAAGCAGGGAAGGCAGAATGGCAGTTGCTAGGATATCCATGCATAAAACAACTTAAACTAGTTTATTTCACATCTCATGGGCATGTCTGGAATAAATGTGCCCTTAACAATGTTATAGTTATATATAACTATATATAAAAAATCCTAAGCAGAGTTACTGCAGTCTAAGCCTGTTGAAAGCAATAGGCTTAAACTGGAGTAACTCCATTTAGGAATGGACTGTGGGTTTGCCAATATGTGATTTAAGATTAAAAAGCAACATGGTGCCGGGGGGGGGGGGGGCACAGACGTTGAGACATGGTGCTGGGCCAGGGGAAGAGGTTAACCATTTTCTCCTCATGATGTTTCCTCAAAAGAAACCATCCCCAATACTTCCCCTTCCAGGTGTTTCTTGCCCTGGATGGGGAAATTTTTAAAAAGACTAGCATCCACAATGTACCTGTCTTTCCCCTCTACCAGATTAATATCAGCAAGAGGAACGGAGATTATTTCTATCTAGGAAATGAGGTTGGCTGGGGGGGGGGGGGGGGACCTAACCCCCTCCACCCTGCCTCACAGGCATGATCCAAACCAATCTTATTGGAAGATTAAACTTTTCACAGGAAAAGCTGCATGTAACGTTCATTAAGAGAAACTCACTTTTTGTAGCTTTTTGAAGGAAGACGCTTTCATGTTTTCTGACAATTTGACTGAAAAATACTGTTAGAGATTTAAGGATCACACACATTTCTAACTCCCTGTAACATTTCCTCAACCAGCGCCCCCCCCCCCCACACACACACGGCAACAGCCTCTCATTGGCATGTAGCCCTGGCTAGAAGACTCGGGTAGGAAGCCATTCTCTTTTACCCTCCAGCCCCTGTGTTAGGCAGGACACCGGATTACTCCTTCGGTAGCATGCCACCATGCCGATACTTGCCTTGTGCTAGGGGCTTCCCTTTGATCACGAGCAACTGCCCAGGGGTACATTTGCCCCACGGGTTACTTTGGTAGTATGTACTAATGGTCAGGGACAAAGCAGAAATCAAGGCAACGCATCTTATCCTTATCAACCTTATTACTACAAAGGCACAACTCTACAGTAAATACAGTACAGAACTAGGATTCAGGCTAAGAAGACAGTGAAAGGGTTTCTAACTAAGAGAGACTTACAAGTTCTTTGCATCAGGCTCCCGGCCAGGAGCCAACAGGTGGGCGCACGGCTTCACATGCAGTCCAATGCACACAGTCACATACGTTCACACCCACCCACAAAGGGTCAGTCCCTTTTTCAGGGTTTCCCCCATGTGTACCTAAGAGACATTAACTAACTTGGGCTTGAGGTTCTGGAACCCAAAGCCGACCAAGTTTCCACAAGGCATCCCACCCTTATATCTGGATGAGAGCAAGGAACAAACAGCAAAAGCTACACGACACACTTCATAACACACAGTACACAATACAACCCTACTACAAAGGTTCTCTGTTGCATACAATGTCACTACTCACAGTGACACATAGCCACTGGGCATAAGCAGAGTGTACATTCACATCATTACAAAGCAGGCTGCTGCAAGGCACAGACAAAACAGCAATTACAGGGTTAATTCCCATTCCAACCTTCCTCAAGAATGTTCTCAAGAATGTTCTCAAGAATGTTCTTGCCTAGATCAAGCATCAGCCACCCCATTCTTCTTCCCAGGGATGTGCTGGGTTTCAAACTCAAAGTTCTGAAAGGTGACGGCCCAGTCCATAAAATGTTCTGGTTCTATGCTCAGTCCAGCTGCATGTGGATGCAGCTTTTTGGTCGCCCAACTGTCCAACACTCATTCGCAATCATGGAACGCTGTTGCTCATGGGAAAAGTTTGCAGCTCAGAAAGGTCACTGGATGCAAGGCCCCGTCATCCGCTTGGGAAAACACAGCCCCCAGGTCCTTCTCTGAAGGGTCAGTTTGTAGCATAAAAGTCTTTTGCAAGCCAGGAGCTCTTAGTGCCTGTCCAGGCACGAGCTTGGCTTTCAGAGCCTCGAAAGCTGCCTGACATTAGTCATTCCAGACTACCTTGTCTGGTTGTTGTTTGCAGCACAAGTCTGTCAGAGGAGCAGCCAGGGTGCTATACTGGGGCAAAAATTTCTGCTAGTATGCTATCTATCTTCTTTGTGCGCAGAGGCAGGGTGGACAATGTTCAGATACTTCCACCTTGGAGATCAGATCTTGGAGACCAGATCTCTCCCCCCCCCCACCCTCTGGATGCCCAATCTGGCACTTACAGGCTTTAAGCACGAGCCTAGTATCTTTCATGTGCTGTAGGACATGCTCAAGAGTTAAGAAAAAAGCTGGTCATTGAGCTATGCTGTAGCAAACGATTGGCATCCTTGGAGCAAGCACTTCATCAAACGGTGAAAGGTCAAGGGGGCATTTCACAGCCTGGAGGCATCTCAGTAAATTTGTACAAGCCCACATGCATGAAGAACACGGATTTGGGCTGGTCCTCAGCACTCAGTTGGATCTGCCAGTAACCCTGCAATAGATCAGATTTGCTAATAAAACTTTACTCTTCCAGCTGGTCTAACAGAGTACCAGTTGGGTAAGCACCAGGTTGAGTAACAGAATTCAGTTTACAGCAGTCCTCACCAAATCAGACTGACCCACTGGGCTTTTCAGCCAAAACGATGGAAGCAACCCGGGGCGAGTGGACAGCTGAATCACTTCCATCCCCAGCATCTTCCTCCTCCTCAATACACTCTGCCTGCTTTCCCATAACATAGAGGAGAGGGCGATCCCCAGTCAGAAAGGAACATTCTGCCAAGAAAGTCTTCTCTGGCTTGTCTGAGGAAGTGGGCACAAAGCCAGCAACAAGCTCTTGGATCTATGCTTTCTGCCGAGCTGTAAGGGAGGGAGAGAACTCCAGCTCATGGATCCCCCAGCCCTTGCACCGACTATGCACACTCAGATCAACTGACCAGCCACTTTCTGGCTCGTCCCCAAGCAAGACACCCCCCTTGCAAGGTAGATGGTTTGCCCCCCTTCCTAGATCAGTCATTCAATCCCAGTCTCTCTCATGAGCGGGGAACTCCGCCCCCCACCAGCTCAGTCATTCTTACACAGTTCTTCAGCTCTCCAGCAGCCAGGGGATTATGCAAAGCAAGTGATGTTGGAGTGGGTGGGAACGCTTCTGCCGGGTTCACAATGCTGCTCCCCTTGCTTGCTTTTCCTGCCGCTTGGCTCCTGATCACGGTTCCCATCCTCACTGCTTGTGCATGCAAATCTGTCCCAATTATGAACTGAGTGGGTGTGTGCAATGGACCAAAACATCCAATAACCTTGTCTGGTTATATGACTTCCACCTGGCTTCTGAGAGTTTAACAACAGGGCTTTCGTAGGGCTTCACTAGCACATACTCATTTGGCATTACCTGCCAAATTACCTGCCCAGGGCTGAGCAAATGGGCATATAGATGATATTTCAATCACAGAAGCATAAACCACCCAGAGGTGTCTGCCCCCTACCTGGATGAATTCTCCCTTCTCTGCTACAGTCCACACTAAGTATTGCACTTCAATGCACTTTGCATACGCACTGGGTTGATGTCAGCCGCTTTCTTCTTCCTCCCCTAAGTGGGCCAGTTTTTCTGGAGATGTTGGTCAGAGTTGCAGTTAAAACAGCAGCATGTGTGCGTTTCCTTCTGAGCAAGCACGGGGCTGGTTGCGGCTCTCAGTGGAGCAGAGGAGGCATTATTCCCATCATGGTGAGTGCTTGTAGAATGGGTCCCCAACCTCCTACTGCTTTGTGCCAGTCCTGCTTCAGTCAGCCGGTTCCACGCCACCACTGCTACGATGGGATTCCTCAACTCCACTCTGTCTTGCAGACACGCAGAGACAATCAAACAATTTATCTCTCACCGATAGTTCCAATAGCTATGCCACGGTGACAGCTCTCTCTCCTTCTGTCCAACAGTTCCAAGAGGCGGTGCGCTCATATGGCTGTGTGTGCCCATCTCTCACTGGGGTCCCTACATAGAGTTTGGAACTGTTCCTCATTCCACGACACTCTCTCAATAAACAGAGGAACGCTTGTTTTGCTTATGCAATGTGCAAGTCACATGACTGCCTTTTTAATATTTTGTATTAGAAAACCCTAGAATTTCTGTAGAGGAATGTGTATTACATAATTCTTTTTCAGTTTTCATTTCAGGCAGGATTAGCATTCTGAGCCAGTAGTCCCAGTTCTTAAAAGTTTAATATGAAAAAGTTGTAGTCATTTCACAAAATATGATGGTAACAATTGCTACCATGGGAACAGCTGTCCTTTAGAAGCATTTAGTGTAACCAAACACAGTTGCACTTTAGAAAGCTTCTCTGAGAAAACAGT
The DNA here is from genome assembly GCF_028583425.1 of Eublepharis macularius. NCBI lineage: Eukaryota > Metazoa > Chordata > Lepidosauria > Squamata > Eublepharidae > Eublepharis > Eublepharis macularius. The sequence goes on along the minus strand of NC_072799.1, from coordinate 32,524,787 downwards.
AAGCTGCAGAACCCACTTAACTCATGATTTTTATTTGGTAAATACATTCCACTAGGTTGGAAATACTTCTCACCTAATCCTTAAGAGACTTTTCCAGTCCAACTGGAGCCAATCCATTTCTGTGCCAAGTCATTCAAACCAAATCCCCTCGACTCAGAGAGGAAAAGCCAGACCACAGACAAGAGACCATGAAAAATTGTCCTTTCAAACTGACCATGATGGTCCCCAGAAAGTCTACAAAGGGTTTAAATCAAAATCCCCAATGACAATAAGCGTAAGGGGTTCCTGCACTAAACAACTGGAGAAATTCTATCCAAAAACTGAGCTTGAATCCTTCAATCAGGCCATCACGTTAAAATCTATACACAAAAAGACATTTTTTTTAAAAAAGCCACTTTATGAATAGGTTCTGCTGTTAAAAGTCCATTTATTTACACCTGACCAATCTTGACTTTTGCAGCACAGAGGCTGAGCTACCCAGAAACTGGCTGCCAACGGGCTCGCTCCTCCTACTAGCTTTTCTGTAGATTTAAGAGGAAGGAGAAAGGGCTATGCTGGGAGATGTGGGCTCTGCAAGGACACAGGCAGCACAAGACAGGGCTGCAGTGAGGAGGAGAACCAGACAAGATTGATTGTTCTCCCTCTTGCACCAGCAAAAAAGCCAGCAGGATCCAACCCCCACATCTCTGATGGTAAGTGGTCCCATCGAGCAGTGATTACCGTAACTGGTAGCGTAACTGGTAGCCCTGCGTTTGTACGGAACAGAATTAGCTTTGAAAGGGTTAGACGGCACTGCAGAATTCTGAGTGTACAAAGAACTATGATCCTCTGAAACAGAGCCAATACTGTTGCCTGAACCTGCACTTACACATTTCAACTTTTCTTTTCCTGAACATTATGATACCATATGATGATCTTTGAAATCTACAACATCATTCCAATTCTTTAACTGCCTGAGTTGCTCCTCAGCCTCTAGAGGACAAAAGTATTAGATATTGGTCCCCAAATATGTGTTTCCAGGGTCAAGAGCTGTAGTTCAGTTAAAAGAATCTAATAAACTAACATTCAGGATTTGTCCACAATAACCTCTGACCTACCTACAGGGCCTCATTGTCCAAGAAAGGGGAATCAATGCAGTTCTTTTCACACTAAATAAAAAAACAGGGGGGAAATAAAGCTTGTAAATGCGAAGCATTAAAAAAAATGCCAAACTGTAAAAAGATCAAGTACAACTGCAGAAACAAATGGTAAGTGAACTACCATAGCAGCCTACCAGCGTCCGAACTAATGCAAAGATCCAATTCATTAGTCTGCTAGGATGAAATACCAAATGCCTTATCCCATAGCTTGTAAAAAAAGAGAGAGAAACTGCCAAGTTCCTTTAAAGTCTCCAGAGCTCAGCTCTATCTCAGATTTTATCATTAACCACTTTGGGTTTTCCCCTTTTAAAAAAATGTGGAACATAGATATGAATCTTGTAAAGTAAGTTCTTGGTAACTGGATCTTCTGCAAACATTCAAAAAGTACACTATTAAAGGATACAAAGTCTCTGAGCTGCCCAAATATTTCATCCACTTTCCCAATCTGCTCTTTATTTTCCAAGTAGACTGGTGCGTTGAAATAAGGTACTTTGTTTTCCTGAGTGGTACATTTGCAAACAATGTCATCTTCGCACGGATGCATAAACTCTCCCAGTACTATAAATAAAAAGAGAGAGATGTTGGTATCATGCATTCATTCAGAATGTAAGGTTTTTTTTAAAAAATCTGTCCAAAATGAATATAACTTACTGACTACGCTTTCTGGAGGTCCTTGATCATATCTGTTGAAGCCTCCACGGCCGCCTCCTCCTCGGCCAAATCCACCTCTTCCACCACCACGTCCGCCTCTGTTGAAGCCGCCGCCACCCCGATTGAAGCCGCCACCCCGATTACCTCCACCTCTTCCTCGAAATGACATCTCCTCTGTTTTGTTCAAAGAGAAAGAGTTCACTGGAATTAATAACCCTTCTGGCCTTCCTACAACTGGGTGGAGATTGCATCACCCTGTATATACTGATCACAGTGATAGTCAATATATCAAAGAATGAAACAGCTATGAAGCACAGTGGAAATATGAAAGCCTGGGGCGGGGGGAGGGGAACCGTTTTTGCTGGTTTTTTAATAGAAAAAATTAAGAAATTCCGGGCAATACATTTTTAATTAGTGAAATTGTTTTTTCTCACTCAAAAGAATAAATGGACATAAATCTGAAATCAATAATCACAGCATTCAAAAACAGTGGGTGAACATTTTAATCTTCTAAGACATTCCATTGCTGACCTAAAAGCTGCAGTTCTCAAAGAGAGAAACTTCATGTGAGATTGCTGAAACTAAGTTCCTTTGCAAGTCTGGAACAACGGACCCACCCAAGGTTGAATCAGGACATACGATTTTTCTTGCACTACAGATGCTAATTTTCTGCACTTGGCACTATCAAGCTAATTACATGTATTTCAGGTAGCTTCCTGACACTAGTTTGCAATACCACACCCAACCTCTGTCTGGATTATAAAGACTCCTTCCTTTTACGATTCTTTGTATCTTACGAAGTGACCCTCAAAAGTTCATACCCTGGAAATCTAGTTGGCCTCTTAAGGTGCAACTGGACTCAAATTTCACTCAAAAAGTATATAAAGAAGGTCTGAGAATATTTTTCATTTTTTTCCAATGGAAAAAAAATTGGGAAATTTTAGGGAGGAGAGCACTAGAAGGAAAAACTCCTATGAAAGTCCCCCCCCCACGCCCCCCGGAATGAGTAAAATGTGCTGGCATAAAGTACAGCAGTCTGCAGATCTCTCTCCCTTATTATTGGGTAAATTAGCAATTTTGCTTGTAGAAAACTAAGGCATTTATACTTTAAAACTCCATAAGCATGCCAATTAATACATCTATCATTAGCAAAGACAGATGTATTAATTGGCATTTGTTATGCATTTGTTTGCATAATTATGCATTTATCTGTTATTAAAACAGAAAAATAGGTGTAATTTGGAAAGTTAGTATTGCATGTTTCAATCCTCTTCCCCCAATTTCAATTTTTTAACATGGCTTCTAAATTTCTGGAAAATTTACACTTTTAAAGTGGAGTAATCTTGGAGGCTCTTTATAAGATCAGGTGCCTGGAATAACTTATTTAAGTCACAGAAATAATTCAACATCTTACATTCATCATCCAGAAACAAAGACGACAGATAACTCTGGATTGGGCCCTATGACTCTTCTGCCATGTTTTCCTTCAAGGGAAAGGTTCCTCCAGCATAGAATCATTTCTTCTGATGAAGAAAAGTCTTTCTTCAGTGAAGGAAGACAGGAAGGTAGTCACTGGAATTCCTCCCAACTTTTATGATTTATAAATCATGACTGGGGAATAACTGTTTTCTTTCCCTTTCTTATTATGAATGACTTATTATTGTTGGGTTTTTTTGTTAAACGTTTATGCTTGTGGATTGCCCTGATTTGCTGCAAGTGGGAAAGATACTCATTATTTTTAAATACTTAAAGAAACTAGGTGGCTGGCACCATACTGAAAGGGCTGTGCATGTAGCCGAAATAGGACTGTTGGCTATTGTATCACGTAGGTCGGCCATCTAAAAACAGAACTTGCTGTAACTGGTATGCAAATTCATGCTGATTTAATCAACTTAATTAATCATGTATGCATTTACTCAATTAACAAATTAAGTTTTTTTAAAAAAATGGTAATAGTCCTATGTGAAACTAGTTTTATCATTTCAACCCTGAGAAAAGAAAAAGATGGTTAAGGTGTGTACTAAGCCAATTCATCTCCCAATACAGATTCTGAGTACCTGGAGAGAGGCCAAGGCAGTACTCCCCCTGCTGGAGTAGTAGATAAGGGTCTGGAAACTGCAGAGTGTTTCCATAGAAACTCAGACTTTTGCTTGCAAAACATGATTTTTGCAGTTCCCCTGCCCAACAGAAGCCCAAAATGTCCCCTGAAATCCTGCTCCTGAGGGATAGGGTCACTCTGATCGCACTGCATGGGAAGAACCTGCACCCATGTAAATGCTGTCAATTCTCTGTGCAATCCATCTCTGGTTGTTTGAAAAGGACAGCATATGTCTTACATGACAACTGTCACATCTGCTTGAACACTGATGAGTCACTCTGTCCTGGAAAGGGTTGCAGTCCCCCTGAAAAAAACAGGTTCATAGCTTGGGGATGCTGCTGAATCCTGGCCTATGCCTTGTCTCCTCTATGGCACGTAGCAGCTTTTAGCAGCTTCAGCTGTTATGCCAGTTACAGCACTTTCACAAAAAGTGTGATACAGCTACTGTGATCCATACTCTGATGACATCCAGATTATACATTCTATTTTTAAAGGGTATTATTAGGAACACCAGTAACATTTTGTCTCAGCTCAGTTCTCAAAAAGGGACAACAGCAGCACATAATCATATAAAATTCAACCACAATCCAAATTTCAGGTGGGTAGCCATGTTGGCCTGCAATAGAACAGAGTCCAGTGGCATCTTAGAGTCCAACATTTTCAGGGTGTAAGCTTTTGAGACTTAAGGCTCCCTTCTTCAGATACTATGACTCTTGAAAGCTTATACAAAAAACTCCAGTTAGTCTCTAAGATGCCACAAGACTCAAATCCTGTGTTCCCTTCAGAGACCCTGCCTGCCCTGTTCAGTTACTCACGAGGTTCTCAAGTAGGTAGCCATGTTGGTCTGCAGTAGAACAGCAGGTTTGGAGACCCGTGGCATCTCATAGACCAACAGGATTTTCAGGGTGTAAGCTTTCGAGAGTCAGATCTCCCTTCTTCTCTTCTGAAGAAGAGCTTTGACTCTCAAAAGCTTACACCCTGAAAACCCTGTTGGTCGCTAAGGTGCCACTGGAGTCCGGTCCTGCTGATGATCCAAACCTTGGGCCTCCAACATTTGTTCGGACAAAGTTTCTCCTCGATGGAAGCTTTCTTCAGCGCAACAAAAACATAAAAATCACCGCGCTCCTGCCCGCGAAAGCCTAACTTACTTCAAACGAAGCTCGCACAGAATGGCGCTGTATTTTAAAATCAGAAATAAACCCCAGTCAACTCCATGCGACTCTCTTCAAGGGTAATAATCTCCTAAGACTGAAATTTTGGCAAGGGGTCCATAGACCCGACTGGAGCTTCCTCCTGGCTGAGCGGGCTCTGAACTTTCTCTTGCCCGCGCCACTCATAAGCAGGACCGGCAAAAGGAAGCCGCCAGCCTGGTGCCAAAAAAGCACCACCACTCGCGACAGCCCAACAACCGCGCTCACCTAAAGGCACCCCTCTCCTCCTTCCCACGTGTCGTCCTTGCCAAAGGAACCCGCGCCGGCCACTTCTGATGACCTCCAACAACAGCGCCGCTCGCTCTCCTTTCGGCGCACGCGCAACACAGACAGCTTTCTCCCAATCCCAAACTCAGCCGGTAAGGGCCTGCCGTAAGGCGCAAGCCGGTCGTGTTTCACGACAGTGGCGAACGGAGGCCTTGCAGATCATAGAGGGCAAGGGATGTTGTAAGAGATAGGAGAATCATACTCTTCCGGCTCTTGAGCCCATGAAAAGTAAGACAGGCTCCAAGAGCGGTTTTCAATTACTGCCACAAGTTTAGCTTGATTGTCTCCGCCTTCTTTTCCCCTCGCCTCTATGAGGGCAGACAGACTGAACTTTCCAGTATTAACCTGGAAGCGGTTATTGGCCTTGGTTTTAGAGAACGACTGGGAAGATGCCGCTCTAGCCCAGCATTTCTGGGATGGCTGCCATTGCCTCTTGTGGTGACTTCTCGTCCAAAATACTATAATTGCGAAAGAGAGCTGTACCCGCGTGGCTTAGTAGTTGGCCCAAATTCAAATAACTCCCCGCGTTAGACGTCCTCCTGTCAACATATCACCCTGGTTTGCTTGGTCATTTTTTAAAAAGAATTTACAGAACTTTAGCCTTACAAATCCCCAGTCGAGGGGATTCCACCCCCCACCCCCACCCCCGCAGTATATCCCTTAAAATCTGCCTTTGACAGATTTAAATCTGTTGGGAGTTAAAGCACAAAAACTGCTATGCTTACTCAGATTTCGGGAATCCTAGTGCCGGCACTTTGCTCCTTCCCCGTATTGATTATACCAACCTACGTTGCTCTTATTAGAGGTCTGTTTAATCTGCTTTGAGTCTCAGTGAGAAAAGACAATAAATACAGTAAATAAATAATTTCATTTCAGAAATTGTTCAGTTCCAACAATTCAAAACTTTATACCTGCATATAAAGCTGCCTGTTTTTCAGGCAAACAGAGGGAAAGGGCTGAAAAGAGCTTTCACTAGCATGAGAATTCAGTTTGGGATGAGGAGAAGATGAAGGTATCAATTTAATGAGATGTATTTTTGCTGCAACCTGACGTGGTTTTGTGTGCATATTAATTTTGCTGTCCTACTTTCAGTGTGACATTATTATTTGGTAAATTAAAGTGCAGTCCTGAACAGAGTTACACTCTTCTAAGTTGAGGATTGTACTGTTAAATTCTCAGACACTCCTGGATACATTTGTTCATCTGGAATATTGCTATATCCTTTTATGCATTTATTAAAATTACCAATAACTAAAAAAAATTAAAAAGAAAACAAAAAAGGAATCCATTGGCAGCTTAGAAACTTTTTTTAAAAAATCCAGTATAAATGTTTGTGAATCAGTGAGTTTGTGCTGGAATAAATGTTAATCTCTAAGGTGCTAATGGACTCCTGTTTTATATTGCGAATGGCTACCCATCTAGAACTAAAACATAACAAGCCACAGTCCCAGTATGAGTTTGGAGGTGCTGCCTTTCATGCAGCTGGTGGCAGGGGAGGCAAAGTAATTCATCTAGGGTGTCAAAAATGCTTGCCCCTGCTTTGGATCATGGGTCTTCTAACAGTTGATTTCACTAGTTACAAATTTCCTACATGGAAATGTGTTCTGATTGAGAGTTAAAGTGCAACCTTAATTCTACTCACTTCCATGAACCTGACTGTTCATTTGCAACCTTGGTAAGGACTTAACTCCTGCTGACTTTTTCACCGTATATCAAGAAATAAATGCTATGTAGGAAATCAGGGACAGATTGGGAGGCCAAAATAGTCCTGGAAGAAACAGGCTTGCAATGACTCCCATACAAAAAAGGGGAGCCCAAGGTCCAAAGAGACCACCAACTAGTATAATATTATTTTTTTGTATTTTTTAAGAAAGTGCAAGTGCAGTATGTGCAAAAATTATTATTACTTTGTAAATAACACTACTGCCCAAACAGGAAGAAACTCACCAATGCTCAGTAGGATTGTATTGAGAAGGAACATGCAGTAAAAGTCTGGCTTGACAAAGTGACACAAAACGGGATGTAGTCAAGGCTAGCGCACCCGTTGCCAACTGCCCAGGAGATCTTTCTTCCATCTGCTTCTCCTGGAGTACTCTGCCTATGAAAAGAAGAAACAAAGTTTATTCCGGCTCAGATTTGGACAGCTATACTTACCTTGTCACTCTCAGGATTGAGATAGACCTTATGAATGTTTCTATGGATGTATTTTCTAAAAACAGATATTTTTGGCATTGGTTATGGAATACTGATGCGGTTGACCCAATATTTGGGCAGTAGTGTTATTTACAAAGTAATAATAATTTTTGCACATATTGCACTTACACTTTCTTAAAAAATACAAAAACATAATATTATACTAGTTGGTGGTCTCTTTGGACCTTGGGTCCCCCTTTTTTGTATAGTTCATCTTAGAGACCATTCCCTTCATTTTGCTGTTCCTTGCAATGACTCCCACCTGCCTCATGAGAGGGGCAGGGGCCACTCTCACCTCATGCAAGGTTGGCGCCACTACTACTAGCTTGGTGGTGTCACTAGTTCACAGTGGTGGTAGTGGCTCCTGCACACCTCATGTGGGTCCAGCCCATGGCCTTATGGAAGCAACCTAAGGTTGCCAACTCCAGCTTAGGAAATTTCTGGAGATTTGGGGGTAAAGTCTGTAGCGGGGGCTCATCAGAAATGTGATGCTATAGAGTTCACCCTCCAAAGCTACCATTTCCTCCGGGGGAACTGATCCCTGTCGTCTGGAGATCGGTTGCAATTCTAGGAGAACTCCAGGAACTATCTGGAGGATGACAATCCGAAGCAGGTCTACTTGTAAGTAAGTCTTATTATAGTCAGTATATCTTACTCCAAGGAAAGTGTTCTTAGGAATGCAGCTGAGTAGGTCAGAATAAAAATATATTTATTCTGAATTACTTTTAGGAATGTGTGTGAGAGAGCCATATTATTTGTTGACTTTTCATCATTATGAATGACTAGATTTTCTTTTGTTGATTTAGTTAATACTCTTCCCAGAAACCGGCACTCCCGAAACTAAGCACACAATGTTTTTTTATCCATTTGCCAAGAAATTGAGCAACTGACCATACGAACCTTGAAATATGAGCTTCAGGACATGAAAGAGGTAGGGCAGGCAATATTCTCATTTGTGCGCAGCAGTTGGTCCAAACAGGTGTCTATATAAAGTAGTTACGTGAAAGTCTTAAAGGGTGGGAAAGGTATGAGAGCTGAGAAGAGACTGGGGCATTCCTCCTGGGATTTTCTGTAATAACAGTCAGCTAGGCTAACCTGAGATGCAGTCCTCTTAGAGTTAAGAACCATCAGTCCACACAGAGGTACCTTTCAAAACAATTCTTAAATATTTACTATTGGTTAAAAATTAAACGCACTGGGAAATCAGAGGCTGGGAAGAATTGCAAGGAAAGAAGATCTTCTAAATAGACAGGAAGATACCATTCATCATGAGACAATTATTGGTTCTCGTGCTTATTTTATGTTCATTGCTTTGTATATATGCAGTAAAGGTAAGAATTTTATTTTAGATAAAATCATTAATATAACTGAGAAACACATTTTATCTGTATTAAGACTGATTGATACTGTAAGAAAAACCTACCTGACTTATGTTATGTGGTATTTCCACTGCAATCCTAAGTACAGTTACACCATTCTGAACCCATTGACTGCTCTGGTCTTAAACAGCTGCAACTCTACTTGTAGGATTGTACCACTAGAAGCTTTTGTGTTTCTTACAGGGTAAATCTAGGCATAAAAACAAGCCAACCCAGCAATTTCCACTAGTTCAGCAAGAAAAATATTTGATTAAAGAATGTTTAAACAACAGCTATACTGCTAATTCTTGCAAGAAAGTTTTTTGCCATCCCTGGCAAAGGTGTGTGGATGGTTCCTGTTCTTGTAAGCTGCCCTACCAATGCCCGAGGAATGGCACTTCAGTTTGTTCTGCTGAGGGAAAGAATTTTCGAACTTACTGTCAACTCAAGAGCTATGAATGTCTACGTCCAAAAAGCAAGTTTAGGAGCAGAGGAAGCTGTAAACTTCAAGGTAGGAAAGTTGTATATCTATCTCCTTGACACTCCAAGTGACAAAGACCAATTTGTAAGGATGGGAAGCTCAAGCATACTGGCATTAACTGGTCTACTGGCATTAACTGGTCTACCAGTTACTCTGTAATATCTGCAGAAGATGGTCTTAGAAATTTTAGAATATATTAAGGAGCATCTGTTTCTTTGCAAGACAAGGATTTAATGCTTTGATCAATTGAAAACTGAACTTCATTTTAAAATTAGATATGCATGTTCTTAATTTCTTGACTGTTCAATTTGCTATGGCAAATTAAATTTAACATTATTCAATCCAATCTAGTATATATCATGACTATTTAAGTTTCATTGGGTCCATAAATTCCCAGAACTATGCCCATGATTTGCATTGTAATATTTTGTTTTGTTTGCTTTTATTAAAAAAAAAGTTATGACCTTTTGGCTGAACATAATAGTGAAATTAAGATTGAATTAACATGGCTATGCTTTAAGGTAATTTTCCAGTTTTTTGCCACAGTAGGAGTGTGGATTTTATGGATGTAGTTGTCTTTTGTAGCTAAATAGACAGAAGCTTTAGAAGATTTCATTTGCTTTCTAGACAATTTTGAAGTTTTCTTGAAGCCAGAAAATGCATCAGAGAGATTCATTCAAGTCGAAGTAAATTCCCAGAGGACATTTATTTGTGGTCATGGATGGAGTATGAATGAAGCAAATGTGGTCTGCAGACATCTTAATTTCCCAGAGTAAGATTATGTGGTGGGAGAAATATTTTACACTGATAAATGTGATGTTGAGAGAAGATGTCACTGTTTAGTAAAGCACTGGTGTTTGTAAAGATCTCTGTAGCAGAACTATGCAAAATTAGGTCTAGGCCATAGTTCAGTGGGAAAAATAGGGTTAGCGTTGGATCCAGCCAGCTTTTAAATTCAATCTTGGTCAGTTCCCTCCTCGCTATAGCCTTCATCTCACATATCAGGAGAGGGGCTTGCCAACAATGTAATTATGTCACCAGCGATGCACTGTCCCTGTGCACCTGGAAGTGACGTCAACATGTCTCTGGGGACAGCATTTGGGTAAAACTGTATCATAGAGTTTTGCACAAATGATAGAGTATCCCATGCAACATGCTGATGTCAATTCCAGATGCATGATGGATGCTGCCCGTTGCCTTCTCCCGTTTTCCTCCTGTTGGCCGCATGAGTGGTGATGGAAACAGCCCACTAGTGGCAGAGGGGAGCCCCCACCACCAGTGGAAACATAACCTTTTGGATGGTGAAACGGAGCCCCTCCTCTTGTTTCCACCATCAGAAACCTGGTTGGTCCAACTTGTAATCTCAGCATGCATATGGTCCCAAGTTCAATCCCCAGAACCTCCAATTAAAGCATTTCAAGTTGCATATTGAGGGAAGGACTATCCCTAGAACCCCGGAAAGCTACTGAAATTCAAAATAGTTGGTTGTGGCTTGGATGGACTAAGAGTGTGATTCAGTGTAAGGCAGCTTGATAGTTTCATAGGCTGAAATTGCACTGTAAATCTGTTGTTGGCCCTCCAGAGTAACTGGTTGGCCACGGTCTGAGACAGGATGCTGGATTAGACGGAGCACCAGTCTGATCTTCTTATGTGGTTAAATAAATTTGGGTAGTATTCAGTACTTTATTTTTTAAAACACCTATCATTAGGTATCATTAGAATTTCTGATATAACTCAAAATGATTAGCTTATTGGGGACAAGTCATGGCTCATGTGGGTGATCATAGAGGACAAGATGGAACTTTGTGAACACACAGCCAATTCCATAGGGTAGATCATTTCCCCCCACACCATCTTCTGAGAATACTATCATAGTAGCTACAAAATTCAGAGCTGTACTTTTCAATGGGTCCAGTATACAGAAACTAATAAACAAGAGAAACTAAGGGCCAAACTACGTGAAACGTTTTTAACAACCACACAGCAGCTGTAGGGGGAACGTGGATCTCACTTGTTAAAAAACTATCTTCTGTAGTTTGGCCCTTAAAGGGCCTCCTAGGTAGAGGTACACCCTTCTAAGCCTATGGACTTCAAGGGTGTAACTTTGCTTAGGATGGGGATGTAATAGTTATTTTCCTGCACACTGGTCCAAAAGTATTTTTGTTTCTATGAAAAATGTTGCATCAGCTCCATCTTTTGTGACAAATAGATACATATATAATTTATATTCTTCTTTTCTTCCACCTTGAAACCCAAAATGCATACGTAAGGCTCCCAGGCGGTCTCCTGTCTGTCCAGGCCCTGCTGAGTTTCAGTAAGGCTGATGTACCTTGGGTTGTCAGCCTCCAGGGCCTGGAGATCTCCTAAAATTACAACTGATCTCCAGGCTACAGAGAAAATGGCTGCTTTGGAGGATGGACTCTATGACATTATAACCTGCCCAGGCTCCACCTCAAAATATTTAGGAATCTTCCATCCTGGAGCAGAAAACCCTATATGTACTTCTGCCTTCCACCTATACTTTAGGATTACGTAGTGTCCTGCTAGAATAAGATTTCAAGCAAACCGTCTGAATAGCAGGATAAAGTTACAACATGTGCCTTATACAGCATGCTGCTGTATATAACTCAATCCCAAATGCTTACATGATGGTAGCTGACCTACAACTTTAAAAACAGGGCTGTCATTTCACATGGAAGGAGAGGGTAGGGAATATGACTTACAGGCTCAAGTGGACATGTGTTCTGGAAATGCTGAACTCTTTCCAGCTGATGCCTCCTCCAGCCCTTGCATTCCCTCCTAGAGGCACTTGTCAAAATTCCACAGTCATAGCTATTTAGTGTTATTGACATCATGGAATCAGAACCTGAATCCAGTTAGCGATGGCCAGTCCTTTGATCTTGACTTCTCTGTGCCTGATGGCTTACATGATGGGGTGAAATTGCCATCCCCTCCCACAAAAAACCCTTGACCATCTCTGCCTGGCTATGGTGGACATTACAGGGTGAACTAAATAATACACATGGTTCTTGACACTTTTTGTATGCATTTTGCAGGGGAGCAGACCACGTAGAGTTGGGTGACCCAGCTGATGCCTGGAACTCATCAGAATGCCTTCAAGCAACCTGCAGAGGCGCAGAGACCAGCTTAAAGGAATGTTCTTTAGCTAGAACTGTTAGGGGCCATGAGAAGCTTGCTAAAGTGGTGTGCCACACAGCACACAAAGGTTGGTAAAATGTGTTTTCCAGAACAAAACCAACTGTTTGCTTGGTTGTCATTTTGTACTGCACATTTCACTTTAATGATGCTGTGAAATTCTAAGCCAATGAGCTCGCGTTACAAAGTTTCATTGCCTGTAATATTTTTAGTACAATGTGGCTAGCCTGATCCCATCAGATCTCAGAAGCTAACCAGGGTTGGCCCTAGTCAGTACTTAGGTGGTTCGTACTTAGCAGCCAGGCCACCACACAGAGGCAGGCCATGGCGAACCACTACTGTTCGTCACTTGCCTTGAAAACCCTGTGGGGTTTTCAAGCTGCAACTAGGTGCCACTTTACATGCACATACAGTCCTTCTTGCCTGGAAATTACTATACTGTTTCCATTAAAAATGGGATGTGCTTGAAAGTTGTTTGGCACTTTTTGATCTCCTAAGCATTAATAAGCTTAGGAGTAGCTTATTTGGTCTCCATGGAAGTATCCTTATTGTAGAAATGGACATTTTATAAATAGGAATATAATTGACAATACAATGCAATAACCTGGTTCTGTTCAGAGACCAGTGATCAAGCCATCATCAATTAAAGCCAGCAAAGTCATGGACAGTGCAACACTAAAATCTCTATGCCAGCACAGTACCAATTGTCAGTATCCTATGCTCAGCTAGCAAAGGAAATGTGCAGAAAAGATCCCACTTCAGGGAGATCATAGTAATTACATCAGAGCCCACAAACCCACCACAAGCCACCATTTATTGTGCTGCTGCCTCCGATGACAGGAAGGAGGAAACAGCTAACCACTGCACAGATGTGATACAGTAACACAACCCTGACATCAAGGAGGGAACATGCAGAAGCAACCTGAGTAACATGCCCATGGCCTCTCCTGGAAAAAGGTTGAGGTCTTGGGGTGAGCAGGGCTCTAGAATGCCAGGCCAGGGAAATGCAGACATTGGAGAAACAACAAGGGAACACACTTCTTAATGTTCCCACATTCACAAGGCATTCCTGTATTTCACTGTGGAAAGCCACATCGGTGTCAATCAATGGCCAGGGTTCATATCCCACCAAGGAAGTTGCTGGCAAGAAGGCTAAGCTCACCTTTTGGCCAGCAATGAGTGAAACAGCTGCAAAATAAAAGAAAAATAAACAGACACAGGAGCTCTCAGCTAGGCACACAAGAACAACATATAGCAGCGGGCATTAGGAATCCCCCAGCCACCTTGTTGTCAACACCAACCGTATATACCAGGGCTGACAGAAGGAAGGATTGGGCATGTCCTGTTGCTGCTACTGGGTATTCATTCAAGCAAGTAGTCCTTTCATTTTAGAAAGTAGAGGCTTCTCCTTCTTCAGCAATTTTTCTTCAAAAATAGTTTCTCATCTCATTTGACAGAATGTTCCTCCAGAGAATTCCCCTGTGTCAACAGAAAATGCATCCCTTTGGATAAAACCTGTGATGGAATCAATGATTGCGGAGACCTAAGTGACGAGTTGTGTTGCAAAGGTATACTTCTGGTGATGTACCACCTTCTTTTTCACATTTTATCAATTATATAGAAGCACATGTTAAGAAAAGATGCTGTACAGTGTATAGACAGTTTACATTTATCTTAGGAATTTCTCTTATAAGACGCATTCAAACAAGTCAAGTATTAATTGACTTGTTGAATTAAAGGAGTGGGAGAAAGAGGAGACGGAATCTTTGGGCTCAGCCAGATATAAGTTCCCCACATCCTTGTCCGTGCAGGTTCTTAGTTCTATTCTTTCTACAGGAAGAGTCCTGCCTCTGCCTTTTATGTACATCTGTCCATTCTGACACCCTTCCTGACTTGCTTTATTCATATTATGCCCTCACTCATGAACAGACCATTTTGTGAGCAGGCCCCTTTTCCGTTCCAGCCAATGGGAAGAGCCAGCTCTCCATCGCCTCTACAGCAGAGCTGCTACTTCCCCTGTGGCTCCTCTCCCTCCTCCATCTTATATTTTCTTCTCATACATTTAGCACCTCCCTCATCATTGACTCTGTTCCTATATCGGGGCAGGGTGCCAAATCCAGCTTGGGAAATCCATGGATAAGAATCTCCCATGGGTCATGAGAAAGTTGAGGCTCAGCTCTCTCAAAGTAAAATTGGCTAGATCAGAACTGCACACTCTTCTTGCCAATTTCATCATTCCCTTGTTGAGTAGAGAGAGAGTAATTGCAATTAAAAGGCTGAGGAAGGAAAGTTTATTTCTGCCTCATGCCCCTCCATTATATCAAGCTACCAATCATGCACTAGGGCTAACACCAGGTAACAATGTGGAGGAAGTTGCTTCCATCGTTCCACAAAACTGACTGTTTTTGCACAATCATAAGTACCTGCATGTGTTTGTGTGTGCACGTGTACACACACAAGTAGAAAAGTTGCTATTCCATTCATAATGTGTAAACGTTCAAAACTGCTGGTTACACTGCATAGTTTGCATACTTGAAACTGACTATATTATGTACTTGGCCTTCTGGGACTGTGTTGATGACAGTCCCTTGAATCATGTCCCTTGTATGCTGAATAGTCTCTTTCCAATAGCATGCAGAGGTGAAAGCTTCCACTGTAAATCGGATGTGTGCATTCCAAACTCATACCTCTGTAACAAAGAAATGGACTGTTTAACAGGAGAAGATGAAACTCACCAAGGGTGTAGAGGTAGGCTTCTTCATTATCTATGGGTTGATTTAGACAGTCGTTACTTCACCCCCTCCACCCAACAAATTCAGAATGCTGCCTAAGCTAACATTGTTACAATAAGTGATCCCATCACATAATTAAAACACAAAAGCCATGTAAACATTTTATTGAGACCAGCACTCTGGCTAGGCTTTTCATGCTGATTATTAATAGTATGATGTTTTATATTTTTATTATGTCTTATTCTATAAGCTGCCTTAGGCAGGTCCCCTAGAGAGCTGGCATAGAAATTTTCCAAATAAATAAATAAATAGTTAAGTTGATACACTAGGTAATAAGTCAATAAGTAAGTGAAACAGTGGTGATATTACCTAGTAAAACTTCCCTAATGTGTTTGTTTGCTTTCTCCTCCCACTCAGGTATCTCTTTCTTTGTTGGGTAAATTCCAGTATTTTCAAAGTAGAGGAACAATGTAGTTGTAGATAGCTGCATTGGTGTATGGCAAAATTGAGCCTGATGAAAATTTCTGGAGAATTTGAAAGCTTGCATACCATGCTTTGTTATTTTGATTGGTCTAATGAAAAGTATTATATAGCTTTGTTTTTTAGTTTTGTTATGAAAGGGATACCTATTGCAGTTAAAGGAAAATAACAACATAAATAGAATATAGTCTAGTTCATAACACAGTGTGTAAACTGTACTTATTTTATATATATTGTATATAAACTTGTATGTATATTTTCCCCCCAAAATAGGTGATGAAACAGCTGAAGAAAGTGAAATAGGTAATATTTTGTGAGTTGATACTGTATTGTTCTATTTACTGTTCCTTTTAAAAAGTGATATATTCTCTCCAGGACATCAATATACAAAACTAGACTTGGCCTAAGGCACTGAGCTGCTATAGCATAGTGGTTATATGGCTGGGCTGCAAATCAGCATTCTGCTGATTTGAATCTCATCACTTCCATGAGCTCAGTAGGTGGCCTTGGGCAAGCCACTTCTCTCAGCCTGAGCTCCCCAGCTGTATTGTGGGGATAACAACAACACTGGCCTTGTTCACCGCTCTGACTGGGGCATATCCATTTCCATTCTTATATTGCCATCTCATCTTCATCCTGCCTTCCCTCCAAGAAGGTCAGGGTGGCTTACACATTCCGTACCATTTTATCTTTATTCCAACCCTGTGAGGTAGGTTAGACTGAGAGAGAGTGAAAGACCCAGTATCACTCCAAGCTTCATGTCTGATGGGAATTTGAACCCTGGGTCTCCCAGGTCCTAGTTCAGCACTCTTATCCTTTTCCTGGCCCTCCTGGGCAGTAAGGAGGTATGTGAGTGGACCCGTCTTAATCTTATTTATTTTGTTTACTTTTTTTATAGCCCACCTTTCTCATGACACTTATGGTGGATTAATCAGTGTAAAACAAAGCAGTCAAATAGCATGAGGCATCCCACAAGCAGTAGGGCTACCATCACAAAAATTAAAAACAATGCCCACCACAAGGTATCAGAATGATACATCATAAACAGCACAAAACAAAATGAAGTTATAAAAGTAGAAAACTATGCTGTGAGCTTAATAATGCATGTAATAAACAGCAGAATAGGCTACATTCCTGTTCGTTTTGTAAAAAAGACTTCTGTTTTTTAATTACAAGAATTTAAACTAGCTGTAAACAATGGTTGTTGTGGGTTTTCCGGGCTGTATTGCCATGGTCTTGGCATTGTAGTTCCTGACGTTTCGCCAGCAGCTGTGGCTGGCATCTTCAGAGGTGTAGCACCAAAAGACAGAGATCTCTCAGTGTCACAGTGTGGAAAAGGTGTAGGTCATTTGTATCTACTCAGGAGGGGTGGGGTTGAGCTGAGTCATCCTGTAAGAGTTTCCCAGGGTGTGGAATGCTAATGGCGGGAGGCTTCACTGTATCCTGAGGAGGTTCTTTTGCATATGGATTGGTACTTGATGTGCTAATCTTCTCTGCAGGGCTATTGTCGGGGATAGAATGTTTTGTTAGCCTGGTGTTTTTCAGAACTGGAAACCATGCTCTGTTCATTCTTAAGATTTCTTCTTTCCTGTTGAAGTTTTGCTTATGCTTGTGAATTTCAATGGCTTCCCTGTGCAGTCTGACAAAGTAGTTGGAAGTGTTGTCCAGTATTTTGGTGTCCTGGAATAAGATACTGTGCCCTGTTTGAGTTAGGCTATGTTCAGCCACTGCTGATTTTTCAGGTTGTCCAAGTCTGCAGTGTCTTTCATTTTCTTTTATTCTTGTCTGGATGCTACGCTTTGTGGTCCCGATGTAAACTTGTCCACAGCTGCAGGGTATACGGTATACTCCTGCAGAGGTGAGGGGGTCTCTACTGTCTTTTGCGGATCGTAGCATCTGTTGTATTTTTCGGGTGGGTCTGAATACTGCTTGAAGGTTATGCTTTTTCATAAGCTTTCCCATCTGATTAGTAATTCCTTTGATATATGGCAAAAACACTTTTCCTGTAGGAGACTGTTTTTCCTTGGTTGTTTGATTTATCCTGGGTTTGATTGCTCTTCGGATTTCATTTCTGGAGTAGCCATTTGCCTGAAGTACGCACTTCAGGCAAATGGCTACTCCAGAAATGAAATCCGAAGAGCAATCAAACCCAGGATAAATCAAACAACCAAGGAAAAACAGTCTCCTACAGGAAAAGTGTTTTTGCCATATATCAAAGGAATTACTAATCAGATGGGAAAGCTTATGAAAAAGCATAACCTTCAAGCAGTATTCAGACCCACCCGAAAAATACAACAGATGCTACGATCAGCAAAAGACAGTAGAGACCCCCTCACCTCTGCAGGAGTATACCGTATACCCTGCAGCTGTGGACAAGTTTACATCGGGACCACAAAGCGTAGCATCCAGACAAGAATAAAAGAAAATGAAAGACACTGCAGACTTGGACAACCTGAAAAATCAGCAGTGGCTGAACATAGCCTAACTCAAACAGGGCACAGTATCTTATTCCAGGACACCAAAATACTGGACAACACTTCCAACTACTTTGTCAGACTGCACAGGGAAGCCATTGAAATTCACAAGCATAAGCAAAACTTCAACAGGAAAGAAGAAACCTTAAGAATGAACAGAGCATGGTTTCCAGTTCTGAAAAACACCAGGCTAACAAAACATTCTATCCCCGACAATAGCCCTGCAGAGAAGATTAGCACATCAAGTACCAATCCATATGCAAAAGAACCTCCTCAGGATACAGTGAAGCCTCCCGCCATTAGCATTCCACACCCTGGGAAACTCTTACAGGATGACTCAGCTCAACCCCACCCCTCCTGAGTAGATACAAATGACCTACACCTTTTCCACACTGTGACACTGAGAGATCTCTGTCTTTTGGTGCTACACCTCTGAAGATGCCAGCCACAGCTGCTGGCGAAACGTCAGGAACTACAATGCCAAGACCACGGCAATACAGCCCGGAAAACCCACAACAACCATCGTTCTCCGGCCGTGAAAGCCTTCGACAATATAGCTGTAAACACTTCTTTTTAACTGCAGAAAAAACAGAAGAAACTGAAGATGAATCCATGGATGCAGGTAACAGGAATGTGCTTTATCATAAAAAGCGGGGCGGGGGGGCAGTCTGGAGTGTTAGCGTTTGCCTCAACTGCTTTCAGAAAGACGAACAACCTAGTTCTTTGCATATTTACTCAAAAGTAAATTTTGCTTTGACCATGGGGCTGACTTCTAAGGGCCCAGCTGGACATGGCTGGAGTAGAAAGCAGGGGAATTCCCAAGTATTTATCCATGCGTCCACCTGTTTGCATCTAAAATGGGGTGTGTGTATGTGTGTGTCTATTTTAAAAAAACCAAAATTGAATGCATGGGCAAAGGGAACTCAAGGCCCTGAGAGGAAAATGCTGAAAGCAACCAAGTGCTGTGACAGTCTCTTCTATACAGCAATATGTCCTATGGTTTCCCTGTTGTTGTTGTTGCTGCTGCCAATACAGTACAATGGCAATGTGTCGTTTCTGCAGCCATAACAATACAGTGGCCATGTGTCTTCCATGTGGCAGATTCCCCACACATTTTTCCTGTGCCAGCCCATGTAGCAGCCACCCACCCCCGCTGTCTCTCCCCCACTCCGAAGTGATTTTACATTAGTAATTGACATGTTGATATACTTTATATTGATATGTCAATTACCAATTAATCAATTGCCGATTAACTTAAAAAGCTCCCCCAATGGCATGGGAGGGGGAATGACCACTGTGTGGGCTGAGGAGGGGGAAATGACACCTATGTGGGCGGCACCAGGAAAACCCGGACTTTCCCATGCACGTAGCAGCCGTTCTCACTTTGCAGCAGTCCTTCCCAGGACATCATTGCAAAGCACGTTTGGAAAAAAATACAGGAAAGTCAAGGGGAACCCAGGAGGTGCACAAAAGTTCCAAGATGCTATAAGGAAGTGGGAAGAGACTCCACTTCCCAGTAGTATCCATGCTGGAGCAAACAACCTATTTATCAGTGACCAATTTAAGACAGTGGAGGGGGGGGCACATGTGGCTTCCCTTGACTGCACATTCCTCTGCTTTAGTCTTGAATGGCTGAAAATGTAAACATGCGGCTCCCCACCCCCCCATCAAGCACCATTTGGCTGTTAGTATATGTTAAAATGATTGTAGTCATGGCTTACTTCATTCACACTATCACAAATTAGCAAAAGGCTGTTCCATGTGGTGAGACATTAATAAAATGAATATGCACCCACCTATTCATGCTTCCAGTGATTTTTCACTTTGCTTCTATTTGTACAGTGAATTGGCTGAAGTGAATGGGAAACTGGTCCCATGAACAGCTTGCCACTTAGAGTACATGATATTGATCGCATGTGTTCATCAGGCTTAAGAGCTCTTGGAGCTACATATTGGTAAATTGCTCAAGAGCCCCTTCATGTTTTTAAAAACATTTGGCTGACTGTCTTTTCTTTAAGGTCTTTGGAACCGTTGCAACCTGTTTGTTTCCCAATGAAAATTATATGCACATATAAATGAAAACACAGAAGCAGATTACTGAAATATAATCTTGTGTATGGTACAACGTAACCCTGAAAGCTCTAAAATCCCTACTGACTTGCCTCAAGAACTTGTTCTAGTGTTATTATTATAAGCTTGGTGTTTTTTTTACACTGCCATCCTAAGCAGAGCTACACTCTTCTAAGTCCAATGCAATCAATAAGCTTAGAAGAGTTTAACTCTTGTTTAGGATGGCACTGTGCATTAGAATGAATAGGCCTATTCTCAGGGCTCATTTCGAGGG
Source organism: Eublepharis macularius (assembly GCF_028583425.1). Lineage (NCBI taxonomy): Eukaryota > Metazoa > Chordata > Lepidosauria > Squamata > Eublepharidae > Eublepharis > Eublepharis macularius. The sequence goes on along the minus strand of NC_072799.1, from coordinate 32,504,203 downwards.
GGAACTCACAGGAATGCAGTTCTGGCAGTGCCCCAAAGAGATCACATGTCAGGTGGCCCCGCCCACCTGACTCTCAGCCATTTTGGGCCCGTTTCGGCCTGGATTGGAGCCGAAACGGCCCGGATCAGGCCTCTGATGGGTGGTGGACCACTCTTCTGCTCATCAGCGGCCTGATCCTGACCATTTTGGGCCCCTTTTCGGCCATTTTCAGCCCCTTTTTGCCATTTTGGGCCCAATTTCGGCCCTGAATGGCCAGGATTGGGTCCAAAACAGCCAGAATAGGTGAAGTCATGGGGTGTGGCATATGCAAATCAGTTATACTAATTACACACTTCCGGTGATGGCAAGAGGTGTGGCATATGCTAATGAGTTATGCTAATTAGTTCCTCCAGCTCTTTTTCTATGAAATGACCCCTGCCTATTCTGTTGCTGTGGTTTTGGCTGACAAATGAAGTGTGGTCTCTCTCAACCATAAGAAACTAAAGCAAGTAATGCTGGTGTGTCTGTGTGCCGTTTAGTCACAATCAACTTATGGCAACCCCAGCAAGGGGCTTTTAAGTAGTACTTATAATTGATAATAATTGAAATAATTAGGAGGTACAGAAAACAAATCATAATGCAATGTTTTTTAATAAATACCATTATGATACCACTTATCTGTTTTATTAAAGAAAGAAGAAAGATTAAAACATTTTTACCCCAACTACATTGTGGTATTTCAAACCACACTGTTACTCGTTGGAAGCGAATCATCGGTGGACATATTGCAGGAAAGGTGAAGTTAGCAGTAACTAATTCATACAATGGTGCAAGGTTTGTTTTAGTAATGCCTTTTAAAACATTCTTTTAAAATACTTTCAGCAGGGAGGAAGGCAGTGAAAGTGGCTATCGTTAGTATCTCATTGTGTTCTCACACATAACCTCCAGAATGCAACATGGCCAAAGCAGGGCTTTGCTATAGAAGGAGCAGGTGATTGATTTAAATCTTTATTTTTTGCAATCCGGGGCAGGGGGAGCGAAGCAACAGCAGGGTCTGTTATCCACTTCATGATCTACAGGCTGTAAGTTCTACAATTAGGCAAGATGTTGAACATCTGCAGTCAGATTTTCCATCTTCAAAATTTCTATAGGTAGCAGTTATAGTTGATGAAGACTGAATCAGACTGAGCTGATTTAACAGTTAACCCCCCAGATGTCATTTTCCTTATGTAAATCTCTGTCTCACACAAATAAAAGGGCAAATAGTGGCTTCTGATGTGGGGAGGGCAATTGACATTGGGATTACAAAAAACACGCTGTCCCACCCACCTACCCTACTGTGATCCTTTATTAGACTTGTTTTATACTTCCTCCCTGCCTTTCTTAGTGTTATCTTAGATTTCTGTTGCTACCAAAGACTCTCACCTTAGTTCTCTCTCTGTTTGACTTGCAGTGTAGGGAGGCTTAGTTATATTTAGTAGATGGTCAGAATGGTCAGCGCATAGGGGGGTGGGCTGTGAGGTAAAAGGATTCTAGATAAAACAGACAGTTTACTTAAACAAAAATAGAGTTGTTTGTAAGTACATATGCATAGTCATTTCAGAGTAGTTCATAAGTATAATGATTTCCAGATAGGTACAGATCTTCTAAGGTTTTCAAAGGACACAGTCACAAAGACTTATATTACCCCAGTTGTCACTTAGGCTAATATTATCCACACACACAAAAAGAACACACAGACTTCCATCAGATTGCAACCCTTCGCCCCTTCTCCCTCTTTCCCCAGAATAGCTCTGATCAAAACTTGATCAACATATTGAACTCTTTCCCTCAGAGCCCCTCTGACAAAACTGCAGTTCATTCCGCCCCCTAGGGTACAGCTACCATCCAATCACAGATCCAGAGGAGTTAGCCGTGTTAGCCTGTAGTAGCAAACTAGTAAAGAGTCCAGTAGCACCTTTAAGACTAACCCACTTTACTTTAGCATAAGTTTTTGAGAACCACACTGATGCATCTGATGAAGAGAATTGTGGTTTTCGAAAGCTTATGTTACAGTAAATTGGGTTAGTCGTAAAGGTGCTACTGGACTCTTTACTATTATCCAATCACAGTACACTTCACTCACCCATCCAGGCCCCTCCTTCTCACCTCCGAGGCCTGCATTCAAACCACAAAAAACAAATAAAAAACAATAAAAAGAGCCGGTTTGGTGTAGTGGTTAAGAGTGACAGGACTCTAATTTGGAGAACCGGATTGGTCTCCTCATTCCTACACTTAAAGCCAGCTGGGTGACCTTGGATCAGTCACCGCTCTCTCAGAGCTCTTTCAGCCACACCCACCTTACAGGGTGATTGTTGCGTGGATGATGATAACACACTTTGTAAACTGCTCTGAGTGGGCATTAAGTTGTCCTGAAGGGAGGTATAGAAATTGAATATTGTTGTTATTATCATTATAATTGTTATTAAACATTCAAGACCCCACATTAATTAGCTGAAATACAAGACACAAAAATATTTACATTGCAAAACATTACAGGGAATTTTATGTATTGTTTGTCAAAATACCCTCAAAGTGAAGAACTTTGTGGCTGAAAGAAGTATTTAACAGTGTTAAGTTCTGGAAAATACATGAAGGGTTCTAATTAAGCAGCATTAATACCACAGATGTAATTTGTTTAAAAGTATAATCTGTTCATAGCAAGAGATATAACACAGCCCATCTCTGTTTCGTGCAGGGTGAATTTCCTTGGCAGGTGGCCATTAGAGGTGAGAAGACCACCGTGAACTGTGGTGGGATTTATATAGGGGGCTGTTGGGTTCTCACTGCTGCACACTGTGTTAGGTAAGTGACTTTGGAAACTTTCAGGTATTAAATCTGTTCTGGCTAAATTACAGGATGTCCTTTCCTTGTAAGACAGGACTGAACAAAACTATTTTCATGGTTTATTTATCTCTTTCATTGGCATGGTTTCCTCAAAGAATGCTGGGAACTGTAGAATGGTGTGGTAGCCACACTGAATGTTTGGGATATGATTTCACAGCAGAACAGAAGAACGATACTCTGGGATCGTACCACCTCTGATATGCATGTGGAGGAGTCTCACGTTTGAAAGTGTCCCCACTTTAAAATCTGTCCTCATAGGCAGACTGTGCTAGGACATCCATTGGACAGGCATGATTCTTTGTTACCTTCCTTGTGATCAAAGCTAGTCTGGCTTCAGATACTCTCATTGTGTCTCAGCTGCTGTTCAAAATAAGATCTTCCCATCGTTTCAGAAAATCACAAAAGATAGTACTTTTAAAAGTGAATAATTATTTATATTACCCCTTTGACTAATCATTTAATTAACTGGAGACCACAAGCCGAGGTTTACATTTTTATTTGTATTTTTAAAATGTTTTGTTTTCTTTTTCAGACAAAGCTATGTTCATACCTATTTGATATGGACTGGAATGTTAGATTCAGTACTTAAGAATGATGGGATAGAAACCTTTAATTTAAAAAGAGTGATAATCCACGAGGACTATAATGCAAAAACATATGAAAATGATATTGCTTTGCTGGAGATGATCACCAGGCATCCAGGGCAGCCATGTTCTCCACCCAACACGGTAGCAGCATGCATCCCCTGGTCACCTTATATGTTCAGAGCAGGCCACCGGTGTAAAGTGTCTGGTTGGGGACTGGTAGAAGGTAAGTAGAATTTTACATTTTAGTTATGGCATTATGATTTCTCTCACTGCAGCTGGCCCATAAGGATGCCAAGCTACAGTGAGCCTCTTTAGGGTTGCCAGCTTCCAGGTGGCACCCAAATTGTAGATGTTCATGGGTACCCACCTTGTTTTTGTTGAATTGTGAACAATTTCTAAACTGGTTTTGTTTTGTTTTTTATTTGCTCTTAATTTCCTCCTTTAGATTATGGAAGACAATTTACACTTAAATGGGGGTACGTTAATTTAATGTCAAACTGTTCTGAAATCTACCAGGAACGCTATTTTAAAGGCATGGAATGTGCAGGTGAGTTTGACTCGTATCTTTTTGGCACCTACCCTGACACATCAGACAGAATGATTCCAGATTTGTTTGATGGTCTGGATCCAGCGATGTGTAAGCAGAAATAGAACAAGTATTCTAGCCCAAGTGGAAATTTTGTGCTGGATCCAACCAAGTAAGCCAAATGGCACCCCCTGTGGAGGTGACAGTGTAGCGATCTACAGAGGTCATTGGTTTAGCAAAATGTTGAAGTACCTCTCCACATCTGGGAACTGCATAAGCTCCTTTGTTGTCCCACAGTTCTGGGGAGTTATTGGCTAAGAAGGCAAATAATTAGCAGCCTAGGAAGTGAATGTTCCATTTAATGCCCACTGTCATTTTTTTTAGTTAACAAGAATTCAATCTTTGATTTTTTTAAAAATATAGCATATAAAGCTTTTAGGATAACCATACAACCTTTTGTAAGACTTTGTGTAAAATCTTAGTTAGAAGTAACATCCGTCATCACTAAACAGTAGACTGTATGAACAAGATATCTGCACACATACTTGGCCTTTTTACAAGACGTTCTGGATTGTCATGTCTGTTACCAATTGCTGCATTCAGATGTCAAGACAAACTGACATTTCAATTAGATTTGTCCATGATGGGCACAAACCCATGCTTAGGCACTCTCCGCCCTCTTCCTTCACACATGGAGCTTGAATCAAAACTTTCTAGACCCATCTCCAATATGCTATGATGTTCCCATTCAGGCATCTTGGCCAGTGGAAGTATAGTTGCCCCACAGAAGCTGGGATTCTTAACCTTGTTTATACCCTTTTGTGGACAAATCTGTTTAGGCAGCCAAAATCAAAAGCTTTATAGTAGTTTGCGAATGAAACTGGGCCAACACTAACTTTAGGGGGAAAGGTGGGGTTTCAGTTCCAGAAAATGTTTATAGCTTTTTATTTTTTTTTGCTTTTCTTCCTAGGTACCTACGATGGTTCTGTAGATTCCTGTAGAGGTGACTCAGGAGGGCCTTTGGTTTGTTTTGACTTTAATAATGTAGCTTATGTTTGGGGAATTGTGAGTTGGGGTGAAAACTGTGGTGAAAAAGGACACCCTGGTGTTTACACAAAAGTGGTTGATTATTTTGAATGGATTAGTCATCATGTTGGAAAGTCTATAGTTTCTCGATTTAATCTCTGACATTTAGAATTTAAATATTCCCTCATTCTCTGTTGCAATAATAAAAGGTTGGCTACAGAAGATGGGGGCATAATTCCAGCTCAAGTTAAACAAGTTTCAATTTCTTCCACTGAAATCTATGGACACAAAAGTTGTTGCTTTTGGCTGGATCATGCCCTGGCAATTTAGCAACAATGACTGTCTGAAATTTGCATTATCCTTTGAAGTATGTTGGCCTTCTAAAAACAATGATTGCTTTTGTACTTGTCTTGCGTGTTACAATAAAAGTGATGCAAGGGGAAAAAATTAATAATGGGCACTGTGTTTAGATTCGCAAAGAATACTACAGCATTGACAAGATGGCATGCATTGAACAGATCAGGAAAGGCCAACATAAAGAGAGTATTTAGGTGCTATACAATACAGGCCTAGAATCCCACTCAAAGCTGATTTATTGCAAATTATTTCGGAAGTTTCCTCGCCTAACAGTGTGGAATCCTAAACAGTTATACAGTTATATAATGTATTTAGAAGGGATTAACTCTGCTCAGGATTACACCAAAGGACACTGGTTGTAGTACCTACATGAATACTTTATTCTGTGCAAACAAAGAATACAAAGTGTCTTAACAACAAGTTGGGGAGCTTCTATCTGGCCTACCTACAGGCATGTCCCCAGGCATGTCCCTTGGTCAGGTCAAGAGATGTGTTCCGGGGTTCTGTGCACCACTTGCCTTACATGCACAGACCCTGTTCAGATCAGGACCACAACATGGGGGAGAGGAAGCAGATCTTCCACTGTACTGTTTTCCTTAACCAGAAAGGTCCATGGAGCTGCTTTTGCCCTGATGGAAATGGAGCCTGTCGCTCATTGGAACACACGGAGCACAAACAGCACCCCTATGGGAACGTTTCTGGCTGAGAAAATTGGGGCGGGGGCATCTAAGTCACCTGTTCCCATGTGGCATGGTCCTGATCTAAATTTGGCTCACAGACATCTAGGAAGCATGGAACTCCAGTAGATGCCTCTGAATCCAACCCAGGAATGTCCCCAGGAAAACGTAATGTGTGGTTGGCCCTGAGTCATGGACAGCCAGACTCAGGAAGCGAGGTGCCACAAGAGACACCGGCACTAGGGCTTTTAGTAGTCCTGGACAGGAACAGGACAGGATGAAATAGGTTTACATTCCTGCCTGCTTCTTTGTATTGGTTGCTTCCTATTCTCCAGCTTGGTAGACCAGAGGCACTAGAACAGCCCAATCTCATCCTTTGTATGCAATTTGTGGCACATACCTGTTGATGGTTACATAACTGAACCAAGATGCAAAAGCAGAAAGTAGATGCGCTGCAGAAAAAGTCTTGCCTCTCAAAAATCAGATGTACTCTGTAAGTTCCATGTCTGGAGCTCTCAGCAACTTTGAAACAGCGTGTGGGAGCCCCATTTGAATCAAGACCATAGCAACAAGGGAGGATTCAAGTCTTTCATTCATCTTGCCTGGTCCATTTCCCCAAAGGAAGAATCCTTGGGAAATTGCTATTTGCCCCATATGCTTCCCTATGAGTGCTTATGATTTCTCCACATCATATATCTGCTTCTTATATATCTGCATGGATCAGTGAGGCCTGCACGGGCTAAGGAGGGGTGTGTGTTTATTTCTACCAATCCATAATAACAACATTCGATTTATATACCACCCTTCAGGACAATGTAATGCCCACTCAGAGTGGTTTACAAAGTATGTTGTTGTTATCCCCATAACAAAACGCCTGTGAGGTGAGTGGGGTTGAGAAAGCTCCTAGAAGCTGTGACTGACCCAAAGAGGAAGTGGGGACTCGAACCCAGTTCTCCAGATTAACTCCTCATAAGCATTCCAAAGGGATAGCTGCTGTTAGTTTATTATAGAAAAATTAAACAGTGGTCCAGAGGCACTCTGTCAATGATGTTTATTCCAGAATAAGCTTTCACCTTTCCATTGTGAGTTGGTTCTCACAATGACATTCTCACTCTCACTCACTCTCTCTCTCACACACACACAAAGCTTAGAAAAGGTGAGTTTCTAGGTGATTATTTCTTTTTCCTCATGATCTGCCTTAACATCTCATTGGACTACAGAGCTGTGTGATAAAATCTTATACACTAATAGCCAAGCGGCCCTTACATGTGCATACTTAGATCTAAAGACTGGAGCCATAAATGTACAAGACAGAGTTTTCCACACACCTGAAAAACACTCCAGAAAAAACTGAAATCTAAAAAAAAAAAAAACCATTGGAGGAGAGTTAAAAATAACCAAAATGATAATAGGAGCACTTTTAGCTTTAACCAGATAGTCTCTGTGGCTGTTGCTAGGCAACCATAACAGTTTAGCCCGTATTCCAGCCTGGGTTTTTGTCAGAAAAAGGCAGGGGAAGGTGGCAGGGCTTTTTCCAGGGTTGTTTTGGCCTTTGAGGGAAGACTCATTCGGACCAGGCCCAGAAGCAACGACTGGACAACTTGATACCACATGACTTGCATGACTGACCCAGGCCTAGCATGTTGCTACTATTTAATAGCAGCTCCCCTCCAAAGCTAGTGTAGTATAGTGCTTAGAGTTTCAGAGTAGAATCTGGGAGACCCAGTTTCAAATCAACCACTTTGCTGTGGAAGCTCACTGGATGTTTTGATCTAGTCACACATTCTCAGTCTAACCTACCTCTTAGGATTGTTGCAAAGATAATATGGAAGCATGAAGAATTATGTAAGCTGCTTTGGGTCTCCGTTGTGGAGAAAGACAGTAGACAAATGAAGTAAATTAATAAATATAGATGAAGACGGAGGGGAAGCTAAAAGGTAAGATGTTTAGTGGGTTTGAAGGAGAAAAAGTAGAGAAAATTGAACATATGTGGGCTGCCATGAGGAGGGAAAGAGAAAATAGTGTGGGGAAGAGGATACAGGGAAAGGTAAAGTATCCTCCACAAGTTCTTGCAGGTTCCCCACCATGCAACTGAGCACAGCTCAGCCAGCATCACACAACTGAACCATAGGGGAGGCTGCTGGGGGGGGGGGCGGGGGTGAAGGTGGTGGCAGACAAAGGTGGGTGAGAAGGAGACTAAAGAAGCAGGAAAAGGCAGAGAGGCTTCTACTTATGGGACCTTCAACACAATAGACTTTGCTTTCCATTAGTTTCAAAATGAAATCCAACCATATGGGCCTGGGCCTGGGCCCATAGTAAAGAAAAAAAATACTGAGCAATAAGTCATTACAGGAGATTCTATACTATTCTTGGAGCAAGATTTCAATACCTGGCAAGTTTTAATGGGGGCAGCGGCTCTCAGAATACAGTCCAGCTCCCCTCCCCAGATATAAAACGTGTATAGCTACCTTTTGGCCTAATCTTTCTTAAATTGTTGTTGTGAGTATAAAATTGGAGGTAGGGGGAACGACCTAAGCTCTCTGGAGGAAGGATAAAAGTGTAATGAAAACAGAGCAGACATGTTCATTAGTGTGTCATTTCCATTTCCTCTAAGCAGCTTTGTGAGGCTGGATTTAAACCTGTATCTACTTGATTCTAGTGTAGAACATTACCTGCAATGCCATGTTGATGGTCTGTGCCCAACAGAGATGATTCCCACCCCCCAGCTTCTACTTGGATGGTAGCAATCTGCACTGCCCATTTAAAAAAATGACTTTTTAAAAATCTCAACTTTGTGCCATTCTTCACAGAAAGGTTCTTTCCATGCACCGAAAAGTGATCCGCCTTTAAATCCTTTTTCACAACTTGTGGTGCAAGTGGTAACCAGCAAAGAGATGCTTCTATTGGAGACTAGCGGTAATTCAGAGGGGAGTGGGGAGCTGCCTTGCTATTAAAAAATGAACAATGGTTGAAATCTTGCCCACTTGTATAGAAGCACCTGTCATCGATGCAGGGAGATTTAGGGCTGCCCTTAGATATTTTCTTATTTTAGTTCTAGCTAGGTGGACTTAACTTTCCACTTGCAATCAAGGGGAGGCCGAGCCTCTTGTACCCTGAAGACAGTTTCAGGTGAATAGCTGTGCTGGTCTGCAGTAGAAGAGCAAGATTCGGATCCAGTGTGGCGAGGCTTAAAAACCAACAAGATTTTGAGAGTACGAACTTCCAAGAGTCAAAGCTGGTATATCTGGAAAGCTCATAGTCCGGAAATGTAGTTGCTCTTGTGCCCTGAACAACAGGATTGGAGTCCAGTGGCATCTAGGGTTGCCAGCCTCCAGGTAGTGGCTGGAGATCTCCTGGAATTACAACGGGTCTCCAGGCCAGAGATCAGTTCACCTGGAGACAATGGCTACTTTGGGGGGGGGGGACTCCATGGAATTATGGCATACCAAGGTCCTTTCCCTCCCCAAACCCCAGTTTCTCCAGATTTCACCCCCAAGATCTCCAGCGATTTCCCAACTTGGAGCTGGCACCTTAGGGACCAACAAGATTTTCAGGGTATAAACTTTTGAGAGTCAAAGCTGGTATATGGAAAAGGTTGCTGCGTCCACCCCGAAAATCTTGCTGGTCTCCAGAGTGCCACCTGACGCCAATCCTGTTGTTCTACTACAGACCACCCGAGCTACCCACCTAGAACCCCGACGGCGCGCCTAGTGGAAGGGCTTCTTAAGGCGATGCACTTCCGGAGATGTAGCGGGGAGGAAGCTCTTGTGCGCGCGCCTTTCTTTTTGCGTGTGCACCTTTCTGTTCCCTTCGGCGGCGACCCACCCCCTGGGGCCGAGCACCGCCTCTTTCCCTCCGGGCGTCCAAAGGCCTGCAGCCTCGAGGCGGGGCTGCTGCGGGCTGACGCTGCGGAGAAGTTCCGCCAGACTGTCGAAGTTCCTCGGCCCGAGAGCGCACAGACGCCGACCGGCTGCCAGAGACTCCGCTGGCTCGGCAGGGCGTGCGCGCATGGAGCCGCTCGCCGGAGACTGACTCGATCGCGACTGCCAGGGCGCCGAGCAGCCCCGGCGCTCCAGAGCCCTCCGTGCGGGGGCGTCCTGCCATGACGCTGCGCCGGGCGCTGCTGCCGTTGCTCGTGACCTGCGGCTTGCTGGGGATGCGGCCGCCGCCCGCCCGTTGCCAGGAGCCGCAGACCCCGGACTGGAGGATGACGCTGAAGACCATCCGGAACGGCGTCCACAAGATCGACACTTACCTGAACGCGGCGCTGGATCTCCTGGGGGGAGAGGACGGGCTCTGTCAGTATAAATGCAGTGATGGTAATGAGGATGCGTTATAATAAACGGGCGGTGTGCCTGTGCCGCGGTTCCCTGAAAAGGAAATTGGTTATGTGGTGCCTGAGGTTGAGATGCAGATTCTGTGGCTTCAGAGTGGCTCACTGAGCATCAGGTTAGAATGACCATAAACATCAGTTTCTGGTGGGTAGCCGTGTTGGTCTGCAAGAGAACAACAGGATTGGAGTCCAGTGGCACCTTAGAGACCAACAAGATTTTCAGGGCATGAGCTGTCAAGAGTCAGAGCTCACTTCTTCAGATGGTGAAGCTCCCTTCGGATGCTCAAAACTCCCTTTTTCCAGGTATAAGCTTTCCAGAGTCATAGTATCTGAAGAAGGGGGTTTTAACTCTTAGAAGCTTATACCCTCAAAACATCTTGTTGGTCTCTGAGGTGCCACTGGACTCCAGTCTTGCTTGCCCTGTTCAGTTACTCATGTGGGTCTCAGGTAAGTAGCTGTGTTGGTCTGCAACAGAACAGTAGGACTGGAGTCCAGTGGCACCAAAGGGACAAAGAAGAGTTTCAGGGTGTAAACTTCAGAGAATAAAAGTTCCCTCCTTCAGATACCTTAAGTCTCTGGAAAGCTTATACCCTGAAAATCTTGTTGGTCTCTAAGGTGCCATTGGACTCGTATCCTCCTGTAAACTTCAGGTGATCACAATTCTTTGCCAAATTGGTTTTGTTGTGTTTTTGGCAGCTGGACCTTACAAATGAACATTTCTATAGCCTCTGATTTGTGATGTTAGATAACAATAACGGTTTCTTGAGAATGTTCATTTATGTTCTGTGTTCATTAATGTTCTGTGTTGTGAATATTTTGCACTTTCTGTGTTGTGAATCTTTGGCACCTTACTGCTTGATTAGTCTGCATAGCTTTTGTTTTAGCTGTTACCTGTTTTATCATAACCTAAAAGATCTCCTTCGTCTTAAATTGCAGTAAGTTGTTATCAAATGCAAGGCCATCTCTAATAGCACCAACGATTTTGTTACGGAAGGACTAGAGTGTTTACAAATACATTATGTGATTAAGAACCAGTTTTGGAGAGACATAGATTAGAATATTTGGAGATCATTGTGAAAGATGATCCATTCTTCCTTCATCAGTCTTCAAAGGCTAAATTAACCCCTTGGAGGTCAAGTCTTAACACTTTGTACTAATTTTTGTTCTCTAAATTTCATTGGAGAGAGTAGTTTCCAATTGTATTATTATGTTTAATCTGAAGAATAGAATGGTAATCGTATTAAGATTGTGCATGGGCTTCCTTTTTATCCTCTCTGTATAGCTAGTTCGCCAATAATTTTGGAAAATTCTAGACTTAATTCTCTTTTACTTTACCCACGGGAGCCATTCTGTAGTTTTTGCTCTTCTTACAGACCCAAGGGAAAGCTAAAACAGAATATAAAGGGCTTTACCTTTTCATTACTAGTAATCTAGTACTCTGTCAGATTTTGCAGTGAAGTAATTAATTTCTTTTCTGATTGATTGATCACTTCAGTTAGGATTAAGTTTCTGCTGTTTCTCTTTGCCAAGAAGAAAGCAGAATAATGATATTCCATAAACTCTTGTGCTGTATAAGACAATGCTTCCTTTTATAGGTAATTTGCAAACTGTTTATATCTAGGCAGACAAAAGTAAGTCCTTGCTTCAGTAGAACAATCTGCCCTGTTTCCTGCTGGGATAATCAGTTGACATTATTATTGACCGAGTGTTCAAAATGCATGTTTACGTTAGGTAGTTGTAAGGAACTCCTGTTAATGTTGGTGGAAGTATTCCTTAATCTGCCATTCCTAAACATGTGCATTCTTTGTGTGCCTATGTTTCTGCTGGATTATTCTATTGGAGTTGCTGAATCTAATCGTACCCGTACTTCCTGGGGAACGAGCCCCATTTAACACAGTGAGACTTACTTCTGAGTAAAGTCTCACTTGTACTGCATGCTCATTTTTATAGATCTGCACCAACCGACATTGTGGACTTTTTAAAAAGATATCTAATGAGGCGAAAACTTAGAAATTCTTGTATTAGAAGCTTTTTTGTATTTTACAGGATATAAGCCTTTTCCTCGTTATGGCTATAAACCTTCACCACCCAACGGATGTGGCTCTCCCCTCTTTGGTGTTCATGTAAGTATCCTCTGACTCAGACACTTCTTCACATATATATTGATGTTCGTATAACATTAATATATGTATTGAAGGATGTTATACTTGAAATGTGTTTGGGTTGATAAGTTTATCAATATTGGTAAATATTGATATATTCAGCAGCAGAAGAAAATCACTGTATGCCCAGATAGTAAGCTCATTTTTTAGAGGAAAAGGGGAAGTCTGTTCCTATGTGTATATTTATTTAAATATCATCCTGTTTCTGTAGGTGTTGTGAATATGATGAAAAACACTCATGTGATGGTTTAGAAAAGTAATTTTCTATTCAGTGTCCCAGTAATTGAAGTTAGAACGTCTCTTAGACTCCTGATAGCTATCTTCTTATCTCAGAAATGTATGCCTGAAATTCAGACTCATCAGAGCTATACAATACGAGAGATATAGCTAGTAATCATCTAAATGATTGCACAGTTTTGGCAGTGAGAAAAACAGATATGAGGGAATTTACAATGAAAAGAAGTTAGTGAGAAACCTCCTAGATCAGTGCTGTAAAATGGGTTGAAGAGCCAAACTCCCCACCTAGCAGAAATATATTATTTTTTTCCATTAAAAAAATGCTCCAGATTTTGTGGGGAAGATGGAAATAGGCCCCTTGGTTTCCTTCTGAAAGGCATGTTTAGGCACGTGGATATGCCTGACCACTCGCAATCTAGAGCACTATCATATGTTAGCTATGTGTCCGTCATGTAGGCCAAAACATCCCCCTGCTTCTGCCAGGCTAAGTGCTCCTCCACACATTCCATCCTTGGCTGCAGATTGTAAATGGTCTACTTTTTGGCATACCTCCTTGCCAGTTAGAATGAAATGCCATACATAATGCCATACAGTAGCAGTCACTGGTAGACCTCTTTGCACAAGTAAGGCTATTTCTTCTTAGCCTTCAGGAACAATAATTTATGTACAGTGTGGCAGGGGGGTGGCACAATCTACATTGGGGATCCAAAAGGGTCTGATAAATAGCTCTCCCCGTCACCCCTGGTCATAGGTTATATTTGATTTTCCTTCCTAGAGGGCTCAAGCGAGTAAACTATGCTGCAAAAAACCAAATCCCTTTATTAGGCCACTAATAATGTTAACATTTGTTATAGCAGTAATGCTTACAACAACTCTGTAAGGTGGGCCAGTGTTGTTATCCTCATGTTACAGATATATGACTGAGGTTGAGAGAGAATAGCTTGTCTAAGGCCAGCTGGAGAGCTGGCGGCTGATTTCAACAAGCAGCCTCATTGTCTCCTAACCATTATTCTGCACTACTGGCAAATTCTTCCTAGACCCTATCAGTTGGTCTCTGACTGTGCAATTCCAGCCTTCCCCTTTACAGAAAAATAACCCCCTTTGCCCCTTTATTGTGTAGTGGAGCAGACAATGAAACATCCAGTTCCTTTAAGCTGAAGATTTCTTTGTTAACAGTAACTGTAGGGCTGGTAACTTGGCTTAGAAAAAAAGATATAATACTTAACTAAGGCTGTTTCTTGTCCACTAGGCCCAAGGTTGTCTTGACCTGGTTCTTTCCTTTTATTCCCTTAGAAGCTCATTGATTTATAACTCTTGAGTAAGGGTGAATACTTAGCCTTATTTTTAGATGCCAGGGCTAAAAGGACTGAGACATATTTTGCAATTGCTAAAGTAAATTTTAGGATCCTTATCACTAAGCAAAAGAGCCAGGAAGTATAAGGAGATGGTTGGTTAATTAAAGGCTTAATATAGTAATTCCTTATATTTTCAAAGAACCTACATTCGAGCAGGGCATGAAAGGATGTATCGATCCTATTAAGGCCACATATAGGGGAGTATTAATTTTGGGAAAGAAAGACAAAAAAATAGGGGTGGACAAACGGGGGGCTCTCGAAATCAAGCTGCTATAATCAATTTCTAGGACATGGCTTTTAATGAGAGAAAATGCTTTGGATTTGTCCGTCTCAAAAAAAAAATCAATTGACATTCCAGCTATCAACAGTTTTTCATCCAGGGCTTTCATCTAAGTAGATTTGTAGGTATCCTGATTTTGGGTGTCTAACAAACCATCTTCAACACAGAACAATTTTAATCTCAGTTTAAAGGCATATAACCCTGCTCTGGCTTCCAAGAATAGCTGTCCAGCTTCTACCCACAATACAATGTTACACACACAATGGAGGATAGTCAATATTCTCATAAGAAATTGTGCTAAGGGTTGGTCAGTATCATCAGAGATGGCTTTACTCCAAATAACTGAGCCACAAAGAATAATGGGGGTCACTTTCAGATTAAAATCTTGCACCGCTCCTGGAATATACTTCCCTCCCTGTTGTGGAAAAACCTGTTCATAGCACTTGCGCATGATTTTGCATTATTCTGAAGAGTTCTTGGTAGACTCTGCATGCTTGCAAGCTTCTGCTCTCCTGCTTGCACTGAGGCCTGAGTAAGTTCTATACTTCTTGTTACTGTTAGACAGATGCTATATCTAGTAGCCTGTTCTTATTTGCAGCAAACTCTGATGCCTTCAAACAAGGTTAGTTCCTCCTACCCCTTCCCCAGGTGGTAAGGGTGAATTGCGACCCTAGTTATGAACACTTCCTGCATAATACCATGATAAACTTTCCAGCTACATTGGAGTGAGCGAATCTTCTTTGCTTTCCCAAAAGTGTTGGGAAGGCTGCTATACCATTGGATGCCACTAACGGATGGAAAGAAGACCATTTTGGATGTTTACCTCACGTTTGAGTGACATTTTATAAACTATTTGGTTCCATAGCCAAGTTCTTGTTTAATTCCCAATCTGTTTTATTAACTCTGTAATGTCTTTGTAGAGCATAATTTTTGGTTTTGCCTTTTAGTTTGACATTGGCATTCCTTCGATGACAAAATGCTGCAATCAACATGACAGATGTTATGACACCTGTGGGAACCAGAAAAATGATTGTGATGAACAATTTCAATATTGCCTATCTAAGATCTGCCGAGATGTACAAAAGACATTAGGAATACCCGAGAGTGTACAAGGTAAGCTGGATATTTGCCGAGCATGAATAACAATTGAAATGTGGACTGTTCTTTGCTGGAAATTTGAATTGAAAGGCACAAAATTTTATGTGTGGGGGTGTGGATGTGGGTGTGTTAGTGGGTGTTAAACCACAATTAACTATGCTTATTATTTTCTGTCCTTGAGCAAATATTTTTCCACTCTATTACTTGGACTAAACTTCAGAATTAGTATGTGGTGTATTTTTTTCTTTTAAAAATGTATTATAAGAAGAGGGAAGAAAGGCTTCAATCCTATTTCCTAAAATTATGTTGACTCTTGGTATTTGTATAAAGTGATAGCACAACTTGATCAACATGTAACTGTAATGACAGATAATATTAACAGCACACAGCAGATGCATCTGAGATTTCAGTCTGTGCAAACACAGAGAGCATATGCATAACTACCACTATGAGTTTTGCAAATACTCCTTGCCGGGGTCATTTCGTAGAAAAAGAGCTGCTTGAACTCATTAGCATAACTCATTAGCATATGCCACACCCCTTGATCGGGCCAAAAAGGCAGGGATTTGGCTGTTGCAAGACAGGGGAGTGTTCTTCCACCTGGCAGTGGCCTGATCAGGGCCCTTTTGTCCCCAATCCAGGCCGAAACAGGCCCCAAATGGCTGGAAATGGTCATTTTGGGCACATTTTGGCCTGGATCGGGCCCAAAATGACCCAGATCAGGTCAGTGCTGGGCAGGGGAGGGGTCCCCTGCCAGGCCCCGACCCAATCCTGACGGTTTTGGTCCTGATCCCAGCTGAAACGGGCCCGAAATGGCCATCTGGTCCTCATTTGGGCCTGGATCAGGGCCGAAACAGCCAGGACCAGGTCAGTGCCGAGCAGGGGAGGGTTCCACCACCCGGCACCGACCTGATCCCGTCCGTTCTGGCACCGATAGCAGCAGAAAATGGCCCAAAGTGGCCATTTTGGGCCTTTCGGGCCCAGATGTGGCCCGAAACGGCCCGGATCGGGTTGGAGCCAGGCGGGATCAGGGCCAAAGCAACCGGGCCCGGGCCAAAAATCACCATTTTGGGCCCATTTTGGCCCGGATTGGGGCTGAAACAGCCGGGACGAGGTTGGTGCCAGGCGAGGGAGGGTTCCCCCACCCAGCACTGATCTGGGCCATTTTGGCCCTTATCCAGGCCAAAACATGCCCAAAATGGCCCAAAATTGCCATTTTGGGTCCGTTTCAGCCCGGATCAGGGATGAAACGGCCGGGATTGGGTCGGTGTCGGGCGGGGGAACCTTCCCCCTCCCGGCTCTGACCTGATCCTGGCTGTTTTGGCCCGGATTCGGGCCATTTTGGCACCAGTCCAGGCCTAAACAGCCCTAAAGTCGGGAGTGTGGGGCCACCTGACTTGGGGGAACTGCTGGAACACCATTCTGGTGCGTTCCCCCTCAAAATGAACCCTGGTCTTCGCTTGCTATCTTGTTTATCAAATGTAGGCTGTACAAACCAGAGGAAATATATTCCTTAACTATATACCTAGTTCCAAGAGAGAAGTCCAGTGAATTTTTTCTCCCTCTAATGACATCTGTAGCTCACTGTATTATTATCCTATGAATTGATTAACTCCTCCTCTCTGTTCCCCATCCTCCTTTTGCAGCATGTGAATCAACCGTTCAACTGTTGTTTGATGCAGTCATACATTTAGGATGCAAGCCGTACCTTGATAGCCAAAGAGAAGCTTGTATGTGTCGGTACGAAGACAAGAGAGACCTTTAAAGATGCTTGCAACATCATTCAAGATCAGTCTTTGTTGCAAGTTGCCCATTTTAGTTTGTTTTGCATTTGATTTGTTACAAAGCTGCTTGAAACAGGCAGTTTTTGTGTCTTCCACTGAAGAGTTTTGGGAATTTTTTTATAGCACTTCTTCCCTTCATTATCACTGTTGGGTTTGTCCTTCATTTTTAAGGATTGTTTGCACACATCTTTTAAGCTGACACTAATATTTTGTCAATTGGTCTTGGAGTTGTGATTATGATTATGGATAAGTGCTGCTCCAAAATACTGAAACGTCATAGTAGTAGTGGAGGTGAATACCCATAAAAATGCATGGGGGGCGGGGATAGGTCAAGCATTGGTCCTACCAGCACTCAGTGTCTCTTTAGTGCCTTTTTTATTGGCAAGCAGGAAAATCTCAAAAGTTTGTGAGTCCTGCTTGCAATCTTGTTTTTTTTTTTAAACACGTAAAGCTGCCTTTTACTGAATCACACTACTGGTCTATCAAGGCTTGTCTACTCTGACTGCTGCTTGCAATCTTGTGTCTTATATTAGTGTGATAGTGGACGATTAGATCCTCTTCAGTCTGCTAATATTCACAGAATGTTAAAAATGCTCAGATGGATGTTTAAGAATTACCCAATGTAATCAAGGGTATACTTGACTCCGTTTATGTAGCAGACTCTCTTCTAAAGCGCCTGTATAATTTAAAACCAAATGTTTGAAATATTTTTAAAAGACTTTAGCAATGTTCAGTGGGTTACTTGTTGGCTTTCTAGAGTGTATGTGCAATTTTTCAAGACAACCAAACAAAGCTTTCTTAAAAAACAGAAAGACACAGTTGAATGTTTAGACACAAATATATTCTATTCAGTAGAGGCCTCTTAAGACTATTACTAAAATAGAATCTTACTGGCCAGAATAAAAAAAAATAGATTTTTTTCCAGGTATAAAACATACTGTTCCTTGTATTCTAAGTAAGTATTAACACTAAATACAAAATATTGAACATATTTATCATAATTTCTTTTTCTTTTGAGACCTGTGCAAGGTCTATTTTCATTTGCTATTTAAATAGTCTTATCTGCACTTTTCCATTGACCTGTAGAGAGAAAATTTTTCTATACATTTCATTTTCTTGTCTTCTACATATTTTAAAGAATTGAAGTTACTCCTCAGGAACAGTGGCCACGTTCTAGCTCGAGGTTTCCTGTGACGAATACTGCAGTTGCATGCAGACTTAAAGCATTGTACTGAATACAGAATACATCTGAGTAAACATGCATAGAATTGGGCCTCACATCCCACTGAAAACAATAGGACTTTGCAGCTTAATTTTTTAAAACTGGTTTCAGCAGGATTTGGTCTTGCCTAACTTTAGCTGGATCTGAACCAAGAGGCTTTCGTTATCTTTGAGCTTCAGGTTCAACAGAACTTTTCCCCCAAGATGTTCTCTCTTTTATGAAAGGTGAATTTTTTTTTATCTCTGAGCCTAACCCTCAAGAATCTGAACACACACACACACACTACAAGCTATTAAATGAAGTTACTTGAACAGTGGCCTGTGATATGTTGATGAAGGATAAGGGAATTTTATATGTGAAAATGTGTAAAGTAGAACTGTGTCAGTTTGGTTTTAGAAAAAATAAAGAGCCAAAGCTGAGTGTGTCTTCTAATTTTTTTTGTGACTAAAGCGGCATACTATCGCAAGGATTTGACAGTGAAAACTTACTGGCCTTATTTTGCATGATCTTATTCTGAATGTGTGTCCTGGAGCTCTGTAGATGAAAAAAAACATTGAGAAAGAAGTTCTTTTGGGAGAGGGCAGCTGTCTGTGCACAACAGAAAAATCTGCGTAATAGAAGTAAGAGACGTTGTGCCAGACCATGATTTTGTAGTAAGCAAATAAACTTGGCTTTTGCATGTTCCTCCTCCCCCCTTTATATACTCTCTTGTGCATGCTCCTACTGTACTTCCTGATTCTCAAGAAATCATAGTTTTTCCATTGCATCCAAACCAGGCAAGCATGATTTGTTTGCAAATCAGAATTGGATATCAAGCCACCATTTTAGATATATCTTGGGTTCCTAATAACCATGAGGTCATAATGGTGTGCACTGCATAAGAAATTTCTACCCCTTCCTGTTAGAAATTATGCCTAGGCATGCCAACCTCTTTAGAATGCCCCACAAGGAGGGGCAACTGTTGCTCATGCTTAAATGATACTATAGCCCTGGTTGGCTGTTGTGTCTGTCAGTGCTAGTCTTTGATAAACTTACCATGTTCCTGGTTGAGGAAGTGATAGATGCTTCTTGTTGTGTCTCTCAATCCTAGTCTTGATAAGCTTACCATGTTCATGATTCGTGAGGTGATGTATAGTGTGAGTCCCTGCTCCATGTGATGATGGTTGCGGGCAATAATGTGCAATGTGTGGCATAAGGATTTTTAAAAGTTTTTATTGCAATGTGTTTCTCTCTTCCCCTCTGTTAGACTTCTGGATGTTTCATATGCTGTGGATCACTGGTAACTTTCTAACAGAAGTTGTAGAAGCCAGTATTTTAAAGGAGAACCATAGACATACAGAAAGCTAGACAGAGTCCTTTCAGATGGTTTGGAATTGGAACTCAGTGGCCAGCAAGTACTAAAAGCCGCCTTCCCTGTGAGCAAACAGCAATGCCCTTGCCAAAAAGATCGTGTCATCACAGAATTCTTGAGGTGGATTCCTGAGGTGGCAAGCTAACAAGGGCCAAAGGTTTATTATCATCTTTAGAAATGTCATGTGAAAACAAAACTCCCTGTGGTAAGTTGTATTGTTTGAACCAGATCTAAGAAGATGGCCAGGGGAGAAGCAATAGCATCAGCTTCCATTTGCTTTATTGGTTCAGTAGATACTGAGGCCATTGTGCCACCCATACTATAAAGCACCAGCAGAGTGCATAGTTAGATGGGATTGTGAACTTTAATGGCATATATAAAGCAATTACTGTGGGAGGAGCAGCTAAACACTGCAGGATGTACTTGCTGAGCATCTTAAAAATAAGCTGTTGTAATCATAGATGCTCTGGCAGCTGAGAAACAAATAATTTCAAGTTAAATACTTGACTGGGCATGTAAAAATGAAGAATTTCCTCTTCCTGAACTGGCATGCCTCTTCCCCTGGATTGCAATATCAGCAGGACTATGTTTCCAGCAGGTGTGAGGAGAGTCATGCTTTGACCTGCCACCAAAATTCCAGGCAGTGTGACTCAAAGCCAGCAGTTTATATGCATTGCCTCTGCTCTAGGTCCAAAGTTCAGCAGGAGCAATCACAGAGATGGAAACCGAAGGCAACAGAAAGAAAGAATAAACTGCACTTTCTCTAAGCATTTCATGAAAAGAACTGCACGGCAAAGAGAAAAAAATCTTTAATTTAGATAAGTTAGAAGGAGTGTGGGTTTTAATCAGAGGCTGAAAATCCAAACTGCAGCCTGCTACTGTTTTTTTATCCTCTTACTGCTTCCAGTCTCTCACCCCACCCCAACAGACTGTGGGACAGGAGCATTCTCTTTGCTGCTGTACTACCAAACAGTTGGGAAAACGCCAGTCTCTGTAATTACACGCCCTTCCAGTACCACCATCCTCAGATGTCGGAAGGTCTCCTGCTCCTTCCTTCTTGCTTTCCCTTTTACCTAAAATTTGCTGTCAGAACCTGATGCTGTTTACTCTTTCATTTCCTTAAAGTCTCCTCAAAACCTGCCTTTTCCATGAAATCTTTGACCTTCTTCCCCACTGAAACCAACAACATGCTGTTGAAATGAATGCATCTCTTCCCAGATAGTTTACTCACACTTCCATCTTCCTTTTCACAAACTAATGGCGTAAGTCTGTATTTTAAGGTGTTAAAATTTTACTAAACAGTGACTTGGAATTAAGGATACTCACACCCGCAGTTTCGCTCATGGTCTGCTTGCCGGTCACAAACAGGGAGCCATTTTCTTGTCATGGCTGTTTGCAAAAAGCCTGAGCTTGTTTCTCGAATTACTTCTCATATATTGTACAATACCATTCAATCAGTAGTGTTTCTCTCACATTCGCACACCTGCTGATGAGAGTCCTATTTTCCTGTTTTCCCTTTTCCTGCACTGACCTGTTGTCGCTACACACAACATGCCAGCCATATATAAACAGTGAGCATACTTTGTAAACTGCTCTGAGTGGGTATTAAGTTGTCCTGAAGGGCAATATATAAATTGAATGTTGTTGTTATTATTAAGTCTCTACTAGTGATATTATTTTGCACATGTGCATTTTGCAAGCCTTAATGAGTTGAATTTTCTCACATTTCATTATCTGACTCAACCACTCATGACTGGGTAGAATCATCTCACATACTATACAGTTGCAAATGCCCCCACAGTGCAAGGAAATGAAACTCCACCACCACAGCTAGCTGCAAAGGGGTTCTACGCTTATTCAAAGCAGACAGATCAGAGGTTTGGCTCACAGGTGATCATGTCTGTTGAACATGGTTTGTTTGACTATCAGCCATGTTTGTTGCAAAATTTGCGGCATCCTTTGCTGAGATTGTATTGCATGGCAAAGTTGTTATGATAAAATCATTACATTTTGTTGGCATTGTATGTCACAGTCTCATCTTATGGCTGCACAACTTAAGATAGAATCCATAAACATGTACTAAGAAGCACTATCAATTTTTCTGCCTTGGAGTATTTAAATATTTGTTTGCTTTTGTGACTAAGTATCTTGGTTTGTGTGCTACCAAACTGTAGTGTATCAGGAAGCAAAGAACCCTCCGCTTTTCATAGACAGCAAATGAAATTGCCTAGGCATAACATTATTAGCATCTAAGGGTGTATACCAATACTTCCACTTGAAAAAATAAAACAGGATATACAGGTTGTTAGGAAAAACCACACTGATAAAATCTGTGATATAACACAATATATATAAGCCCCTCCGCACTTTCATGAGCACCCTGTAATTTCTAACACATGTAGCTGTAGAGTTAAGAATTTGATTGTAATAAAGCAAATGCCGTCTGGGATCTTTTGTTTCTTGGCCACAGCTGTATTAACTCTGTAGCGGGGGGGGGGGGGGGAATTACTAGTAGGCAAAATAACCAGAATTCTGAGCCTTCATTTGCAGTGGCTTTCCCCACCCTTTGCAGAATTAGGCTGTGCTTGGGTGGTTCTGCTCTTACTAGGCTGGCTGGTTCCAGTAGGTGGTGCTGGAGGATTGCTGTTGGGCCCCATGGTTTTTATGTTCCTATTGTCCCCAATACCGTTTAGTATCAACATGAAATCACTAAGAATCATATGGGAATTTGGATTGAGGTGTCTCCAGTATGTAGATGATGCTCAGCTGTTTCTCCAAGTGAGTCTGTGGGGGGGGGGGGTCACCAACCTCCTGCCTGCCGTTTCAAGCGCTGATTACAGCCACTCAACCCTTAGCAGGCCTCCTGGAAGGATGGCTTACCCCGTTTGTTGAGACTTGCCAGTCTCCAGGTTATTTCACCTGGGGGATTCTGCACACAGTTTGTCAGACACTCAAAGACACAAGGCTTATATATAAATGATGTTTATTAGTTTAGAAGAGTGTATGCAGGTAGCAGGAACCACTCCATTAAGGCACAAGCAAATGGCATTAAAACAACAAATAACTTATTCTTTACTATGGCTAACTGACTAAAAACATAAGCTGGCTAACTTGCATTTCTCTGGAGAAAGCTTGAGGCTCATGCTCACAAACATAGTCCATAAACCATGCCAGGCAGGTCTGGTCCTCTCAGGCCTGGCATGGAGCAAAGTCTCTCACATACTGATGGAAAAGGATAGCGTGGAATAATCCAACGAAGTCTCAGTGCAAGTGTGTAGCATGGTTGTGAGAGCTGAGAGGAGCTATCTTTTCTATGATTGTTAGCCAATCAGAGGTACACTTGCAATCAGCGTTACTAGCCTGAGCACTGAGAAGGAGTACTTGCAGAGCTAAGACTCCCTTGTCTCTCAAGGCCGCCTTCCCTAGGCAACAGCTCACAGGTGCAATTAATTAACTGAGCTGCACATTCCACTCCCAGGGTGTCAGGCCAGAACCGGGCCTGTGGAAACTTAGAAGCCTGAACCCATGTCGGCGATGGGCTTAACGTAGCTCCGCTACACAGAGTCATGTGGGTCTGTAGAAGTCCTGAACAGATGTCTGGAGAAGGTGGTACTAAACTGAATGTACTACTAAACTGAAGCTCAGTCCAGACAAGACTGAGATACTGTTGGTCGCTGACATATCTATCTGAGAAAGTCGGCTGTGACCCACAAACTTCATATTGAAATAAAGATCGTTCAGCTTTAAAAAGTCGCTAGATTTTTGTTTCGTTTTGCAATGACAGACTACCATGGCTACACATTTGTGATCAAGGCGAAAGCTGCTCAAGGAGGGGTAGCTCTCTCCCTGAAGGAACAAGTTCTTCACTGGGGTGTGTGTGTGTTTTGCTGGATCCTGTCCTTTAGTACAATAGAAGAAAAAGAAGTGAGAGAGGCACAGTTATGGGAATACTCGTAGTTTACATATATTTTTTCAATTACAAAATCCACAATCGCTATAATATTAGCGTTCAAATTCCCAGTCAGAATTAATCTTGCACCACAATGGGTAAGTACATAGTTCACAATGATTCAAGCTGTAGTGTGATCCATTGTAGGCACTCGGAGCAAATGGCTATGCCAAAGCAACAGCAATACCGTACAAAGTTCCGGTTGAAATCAATCCTAGACCACAATGGGTAGTTACACAATTCAATTTGTAACGCGTTGCCAAGGGACAACGATCAGAACAGGTGAGTGGTAAAGTAGATAGATGGCAACGAGTACGAGCTGGCAGTCTTTCTTCGCTCGTTTCAGACCAAAATGTCTTTCTTCAGGCCACCATGTATCAAGAAGAAAAATAATTAGTTCAATTCGATCACCATACCACATTAGTAGCTCCATGAATTTTCGAGTGAGTGAGTATTCCCATAACTGTGCCTCTCTCACTTCTTTTTCTTCTATTGTACTATTTATGTGGAAGTGAACCCCCCCCCCCTTTTTTCCCTCCGGATCCTGTCCTTTGGCTGGAGCCTCAGATCTCCTCTGTTTGCACATAGTGATTTTTACCACTGTAGTGATCCATTCTGTGATCACACGATCCAGGTGAGATAACTGTAATGTCCCTTATATAAAGTGGCCTTTGAAAGTAATAGCAAAGGGCTGATCATATTCTTGTGCAGAAATCTGCCCTGACTGCCAGTTTGCTTCCAGGCGCAATTCAGAGTCCTCACTTTCGAGATCCTAAATGGCTTTAAAAGTCTAACAGCTAGGACAATCAATGGACAATACAATAGGGTATGGATTGCAGAGATTTGAAAAAAAGCATACATCCAACAAAGTATAAATAATTAAACTGGACATATTTAATCAATGAAGAAACTACCCAATGGGACCATATCTCCATCAAACAACAATACCCAGTGGTATAGTCTACAGTCCCTGTTCTTTTACCAAAGGATCTCTCTGAGCCATTTCTTACAGCACAGTGCCATTAACTGAGTAAAAAAAAATCCCTCCTAAATAATTCACTTTTGCATCGTTTGCAGAAAATCAAGAGTATGAGCTTTCCAGACCTCTTAGGGCAGGAGATTCCATAAGGTGGGAGCCACCAGTCAGAATGTGCCCGTATGGGCAGCTGTTGATTTAGTTTAATTGCAGGGTGGTATCTTTGGAAGCCTATTCTAATTCTTTCTCTTCAAAAAGGTAACCCCCCCCCTTCATAAACATATTGTTAGTACTGAAAAGGGTAATCAACTGTAGCTCTGAAAAAAATGAAAACCCAAAACATTTTGAAAATAAATCACGACCACGTGAAATAGAAGCAAAATAACCAAGGCTTACAGATACACAAAAGCAGGAGAGAAGGGGGTGATGAAAGGACATCCCGTGAATGTTCCCCCTTCCCCACAAAACATGCTTCAGTTAGGACATCCAACTACAGCAAGCCCTTGACCAACAAAGGTTTGCAGGTTTATTTCAACAATTTGGTGGTTTTTTTGTTTAATTTTTAAAGGTAGAAAGTAGTCCCTCTGCCAATTCCATCTTTTCTCAAGCAAAATTCGGCAAGCAGATCCTAGTTCAAGCGCGCCTGCATTTTTTAAAACATAACCGCCCCTAAAAACAGAGTTATTACAAGCCCCGAGACAGACCCACAGCAGAGATTTAAGAGCACTTTGTGTTTAAGCAATAATGCCTCTTCTCCAGGTGCTCCGGTCGATGACCTCATTGCCCAAGGCCAAGGTCTTGTGAGGGCGGGGACGCCCTGGAGCTGTGCTCTTGCGGCGGCTGTATTTGCATCTCCTGTGACTAGAGAGCTCACACAAAGGGAAGCAGGGCGTGGCTAGTTGCTCTTTTAGCCCTCGTTTGCAAGACTGCAATATTCCTCTCTAACTCCAAAAGCTGTTATTTCAGATGTGCTAGAGATGGGGGCGGGGGGGGGGGGGAGGTCTGAGGTCTGCAGCACTGATGAGCAGCACTAATGATCATTAGCAGCAAACTTCAGAACACTGAACACATGAGGATTTTTCTTTGGCTGCTCAGCATTTTGAGTGGTTAGGTGGGGTTTGGGGAGGAGAGCGAAGGCTGTCAGTGGGATATAAGCAATATCGTTCATCTTCCAAAGCAGTCATTTTCTCCAGGAGAGCTGATCTCTTCCATCTGGAGGTCGGCTGCAATTCTGGGATAACTCCAGGTGCCACCTGGAGGTTGGCAACCTTATCCTGCACTGGCTTCCTCTCTGCTTAACTTATCTGTACACAACCACTTTTCCTTCTCAACTAATCTTCCTTTCAGAGAGATAATTCTCTTCTTGTACATCTTCCTGTGTCTCAGTTGAAGTAAAAGTCTGGCTCATTTAAGCTCTCTACTGCATAGCACTGGGGCGAGGACAGGGAGGCAGACGGTGCTGAATGTTGTGTGGAGTTACAGAGAAGACTGGGCTGCTGCCTTGGAAAGGATCAGAGGTGCAAGTTCCTAGCTCTTTGCAACTGGCAGAACACACCTGCACAAAATCTGGATCTGGGATTTCTGTGCTCCAGTGACTTAAGTGTGCCTGCAAGGAGCATGCAGTCTGACATATCTTCATCCTTCTATTCTAGGTGGATGCTTGGCCTGCAGTCTCCCAACATTTTGGGACTGACCCCAGTACCCGTGGCAGCCATTTTGTGGCGGTGCCCACTCCCCATGCCCTCAAATCCCCAAGTGACCACTGGCTCAGCAACAGCCATGTGTCTCAAGCCACAGTTGTTCACCATGACCAGGCACCAACTGGCCACAACAGAGAGCTTTCAAGTTTTCAAAGCCCTTCTAGAGAATCTTCTAATCATTACAATGATCCTCAGAGCCGACATGGTACAGATACTGGACTACAATCTTGGAAATCATGGTTCCATTCTACACGTTGCCTTGAAGCTTGTCGGGCAACCTTGGCCAGTCATTCTCAGTCCACCTCACAGGGCCGTTGTATGGAGAAAATGAGGACAGAACCCCAAGATCCTTGGGGGAAAGGTGGGAGGAAAATGCACTAAATCAATCACAAGGTTTCATTCTTGCACAAGCTTGTATTCCAAAGCTTGCCAGTCTTTGAAACAATGTCATGATTCTACAGGATAGAACTTCTAGAAGAACCAATGAATAATCTCTCTGCGATATGAACTAAGTCTAATAGTTGGCCCTAGATCTAAGTTTGTTAGCTTTAGCCTTCTTTTTCTTTATGTGTGCCTTTCTCAAAGTCAATTCATTCTTCTTTTTTTCTTTTCATTTTACAAGTCTATCATTATTCTGGAAGCAGCTGGGAGACATATCTGATGGCAGGACCGGTTGTTGCTTCCAGCGCCGCACACTTGAGTGCAGTGGGCCAAAACAGGCTTCTCCCCTTGGGAGGCAAGGTTATCAGGCACAACTGGCTGTGTTGGCGTGGCCTCTGGGTGCATGGCAGTTGCATGTGTGTCACTGCTGCACTCGTAGCATTTTATATGAGTCTTGCAATCAGTTGAGGCATGTTCTCGAGATTGGCAACAACGGGAACACATCTTGAGCTCTGAAATCGTGAACTTCCTCACTGTCAGTGGCAGTTTCCTGAAAGTTGGGCACCTGTTCGCAGAGTGTCCATCCATGTGGAGTGGACAGAAATACGTAGGTCGTGCCGTCGACTTCTGTGCTGATGGCTGCGCTGGCAACTTCGATGTTGAAGGTTTACTTGCGATGGCTTCTGCAGGCGTCGTGGAGACCCCTGTTTTTAGCACCGAAGCAGTTGTCTTGGCTCTGGAGTTCCGTAGAGGCTTGTGCCTGTTATCCCGTGAAGTCCTGATGTCCCGAGAATGAGTCTTCTCATCACGAGGCTCATTGGGGTGCGCGTAATATCCGCATTGGGAATCATTACGTGTCTCTGCCAGCGAGGCGATGAAACTCACAAGGTTTGAGAAAGGAGGGTATGCTCCACGATGCACTTTTTTGTAGGAACTCACCGTGTCACCCCACTTATCTTGAAGTAGGCGTGGCAGTTTCTCTATGATGCTCCTCTGTGTGTAGTACTGATCGAGGCAAGCTAACCCTGGTAGTGCTGGATTCTTCTTAGCAGTCTGCAACTCAGTAAGAAGATCAGCCAAGTCCCAAAGTTTACATGGTTCGTTGTAGGGTATCCTGGGAAACTTGTTCAGGCACCTCATGAGTGAGACCTCAAGCTCCGATGAGTTGCCATAACATTTGTCAAGACAGTCCCACGCTAGCGGCAAGGCTGTTTCGGGATCCTCGACATTAGCTGCATGAATGCGGTCCACCTGGGCTGCAGACTCAGGTCCCAGCCATGCAGCTAGAAGCGTGAGTTCTTCATTTGCCTGTAATCCCATGTCTTTAGTAGCATTACGGAACTTCGATTTCCAAAGTAAGTAGTCCTCTGGGCGGTCTGAAAACTTCTGCATGCCTCTTTCAGCGAGGTCCCGCTTTGTTCACCGAGGCGCATACACAGGCATAAGGACAGGAGCAGTGGGCTGTGGGGCTGGGCTGCCAGGAGCAGATGGCTGAGGCAACAGGGGCGCGGCAATAGTGGCTGGAGCCCGGGGCGAAATGCCTGAATCCAGGGTGTCCAGAGGGTCCACAAGCCCGGGTGAGGTCTGGACTAGCATGGAAGGCACAAGCTGGGTAGGTTCCGCTGGTTTGAACTCCGGAGCTGTGGGGTCAAGCACTAGTGAGGTGAGGCCTTTTGTGAAGGTACATAGGTCAGTACCCGTAGAGTTGGATCCAGCTCCTCCAGCTGTGGTAGGTTGTGATCTGAATCTGAATCCCGGAAGCCGTCCTCTAGGGCCTTCGCCTTGGTGCGTAACTCCGCTGCTTCTGCTTCCTTTTGGAGTGTCCGTAGCTGAACATCCCTGATGGCAGCTTCCTTCCGAAACTGAGCTTCCCTGTTGGCAGCTTCTTTCATCAGTTCTTCTTCCTTCCTGGCAAATTCAGCCCTCTTGGTTGCTGCGGCAGCTTCTGCCTTTGCTTTGGCCACCTCCAAGGCAAGCAAGGAGGTGTTAGAACGACGAGAACAGCTACTGCGTTTTGAGGCTGACTTACAGTGCTTGGACGATGAAGTTGTGGAGGATGGATGTCTGGACTTGCATGAAGAACCGGCTTTAGAATGTGGTTCCCCACTGGCAGAATCAAGAAGTTTCGCAGTCTCTTCCTTGATGCTCCTATCCAAATTACGCATGGCGTCATCAATGAGCTTTTCCTGTGCGTCATTCACCTCTTGAAGGTTTCGCTGTTCAGCCAATGCTTCATCCGTGTCCAGCTGATCCAAGATGCTATGCACACGTTCCATATGAGCCTTTCAGTGAACAAACTCGCTAGCCAGAAGTCTTCCCAAATCATGCAGATCGTCCACATCGGCCGCCGTATCCAGTTTTCCCAGACACTCTTGTATCCGTAGCCAATGTTTTTCAGACTCCTTGAGCCTTTCTGCTTTCTTGGCAGATAACGAATCTCGCATCTTGCGAGTCAGTGTTCTTTTCCATGGTGGACGTTTGGATTCAGCTTCATTGTTGCCATTGGAGGGAGTAGCAGGTGCATTGGCAGGATCCGTGATATCCTCTTCACCTGCCAGATTTCCCACAGGAGTTTCCATTGCGGCAAAAAAAATTTTTTTTAAAGCTGCAGTACTACTTCAGACCACTAGGGTGGCGCTGTTGCGGTGGCACTGTTGTGGTAGTGCAAGCACGTGACTTCTGTATAGCTTATAACAGAATTGTTGGCTGCACTTCTGAGGTTGGCCACCGGGGACACAGTAAGTGAGCTTTATAAGAATTCAGTTGTAGTTGCTCTAAGTGACCACTAGGGGTGTGGGTGTGCTCCTTAGCAGTGCCTACTCTTCTTATGGTGAACGCTTTGCAAGTTCCCCTTGGTAGCTTTTGCAAATCAGGATTCTGAGTTGAGGAGCTGTTTGCGCTCAGCAACTATTCCCAGCGTAGGCTGGATTCTGGAGATGCTTTTCAAACGCGTGTGCTCTTCAAAGTTTGAATCCCTTTGTGTGCTCAGCATTTGGGTTGTGGAGAAAGTGTTCTGGATTACAAGAGCAGGCTGGCGTGAAGCATAGCCCTGAGCAATATTGCTGTTTTGCAATTCAAAGGCATGAGGTACATTCAAAGCGGTGTGAGAGAGGTGATCTGTACTGGAGCTCTCCTCCACTTTGAGTTAAGGAGTATTCAAATCACAAACAACAGGCATGAAACATTTTCTCTGCTTGAGAATAAAGCATGCAGGCGGCTGAAACATTCTTATTTAAGCTGCTTGTTTCCTTCTCCGGCTAGCGAAGGTGGGCTCCCGGGCTGATCAGTCAATTAGCAACTGAAAGGCTCCAGTATCAGCATTTACAGGACAAAGGGAAAGCCTTTGCAGCCAGGAGAAGAGGGAGCTGAGATTTTGTTTCCCGTCTTCATGCAGACATGCACACATATAATTTTTTATCTTTGCAGGACATGCAGTAGCTATGAATTCACTATGGTGATCTTGAAGGAGCAGAACATACTTTGTGAAGGAGCAAGATGAGCCTTTTAATGAGTTTACTATTCTGGAAGCAGCTGGGAAAGATGCTGGCTTCCAGATAGCTCTAACGCGCTGCCTCTCTCAACCCAGATCATAAAAGGGATCCTTACTCACACTTTTAGCCAGTGAACGAGGCATGGTTCAGACATAAACAAGATACATCTTTACTGGTCCAGATTTGTTGTAGACAAGCGGTAAACTCATTATAGCTGTTGCATCCTTGCTTGAGGGGGTAAGATGCCGAACAAAGGGAGGAAGAGGACCATAAACTTTTAACACCTTCACAGGAAGCCTACAATAAACTTCTATATTGGAGGGGGGACTACAATTCCCATGAGTACCAATTGTTAAAGGGACAGCACATAGTTCTGACTACACAGATACAAGGCTTTCTAAGCTGTGGTTACAGTGCAATCATCTTTGGATGACAAATTTATGCCAGCTCTTTCTCCTTTTTATTTTTCTGTAATCTGGGAGCAAGGCTGTTGTGAAAGTTTCCTGATCAACCCCATCAAAATAATTGGGATCTATGCAGGAGAATATTTTGATCTCCCGTTCATTTCAGTGGGATGTATTGGAAATGTTACCTTCAGCTGGTGCCCACAGTTTAATACTGTTATCAGGAAATATAAGATGACTGCTGTGATCATTTGTATTCATAAATTCATTGAAATCTATACACATTTCAAAGCAAGTAGGATTTTCATGAAGCTTACAATGATGGAGCTACTACAAAAGTAAAAAAAATACAGCTTGCAGGGGGCAGTTGAGTGGATTGAACTATTAGTGTACCAAAGTTCAGCTTTTCATCCATAGGGGAAGCATGACTGAGTTTCTAGATGGTACCAAAGAATACAACAAGAACTGCTACTGCCCTCACAATTGTTGAATGTTCTTATACTGTATTTGAAAATGCATACTTGCAATGTAAAGAAAATTTATGATGTGGTTGTATGTGTGTTACATTTACCCATTCATATATTTGCACCAGTTTCAGACAGTGATTATGTTAAGGTTATATGATTTCATGATGCTATTGTGAAGGTTCAGGGGGGGAAATAGTCAATGTACTCAGTGAGCCAGCAACCAAAAACACATGTAGCAAGCCAGTAGACATGTCCATGTTTGCCACTGGCTGCTGGCTCATTGTGGGAAGCTGCCCTTTGCTGGAATTAGTCCCTTGAACCCAATCCTCTCTCTTTCCAATTGATGGCTGCCTTCCAAGGTGTAAGAAGAGATCTTTCCCAGATGTGCTGTTTGCAGTTCTTCTAATGGTAGGTAACAGGGATTGTGTCTTCTGCATGCAGTACCCTTTGAGATTGTTCTGTAAAGAGTAGCATGAAGAAAGTCAGTAATGTGAATCAGTCCTTAATATTTTGTGACTATTTGGACTCTTCATCACACAACATTTATTGTAACAAACACAGAGGCCAGCTCTCTAGGTTTCAAAACTATTAGACTTCACTGCTATATGCCTGCTCAGTGTACTTATTACATATGTCATCTCTGTTGAAGAGAGTCACTGTTTGGTAGTTAAAAAGAAGTGCTCACTGGGGTACTTGCATGTATGTATGTCATACGGTCCCTAACTCATCAGTGAAGCGTTTCTGAAGAAATACAAGAGATTGGTTAGCTGCATAAGCTGCAGTGAAGCTGAACCTGCCTGATCAGATACGGACAGTAGGAGGAGCGTGCGTGCGTGCGGGCGGCAACTTAAACCATAAGGGCGTGTCTTGCTTTTCTTGCGCCGGCGGAAAAGAACTGCAATCCCAGCCTAACGCAGGCAAGCAAGCGCTCCACGCACGCGGCGGAGGTAAGACAAAAGCCCATAGGCTGTGTGTGGGAAGGTGAACGGGGAGGCGCGGAGGAGGAGGAGAAAAAGAAGGGCGGAGGCCGGGACGGTGGGCGTCCCTCCGGAGGAAGAGCAGCGCTGGCCGCCGGAGCAGCGGACGGGTGGAGCGCTTCTCTAGCCGAGGAGCCACAAAGCCTACCATGGCGAGCCCCAAGCGGCATAACGGCAGCCAAGGCGCCTCAGGTAATTCCCCTGAAACAGAACCGGGCGGTGGGAAGGAGAGAAGCCTCGGCTGCGGCCGGGAGCGGTGGGGAGTCTGGCCCTGGCCGCGCTGGGATTCGGGGTGAGCGGCGCAGATGGGAAGATCTTTCGAAGGAAAGAAGCCTCGCCGGCTCCTCGCTGTGGAGGAGGCGGAGGGCGCAGCGGGGTCTGTCTCAGGCGCGCAACCCTCGGCCGGAGTTCCGCCCAGTTCTGTGCTCTCCCGGGCGCTTCTGAGCAAGGGAGCAGCACGAACTCGCAGACTTGGACCGTCCTTGCGCAACGGGAGCGAAAGGTCTCCGAGGCCTCCGTGCGGAAAGGGAAAGCAGAAGCGGGGCCCTTCCTGCGCGACTCCCTTCGTTGCGCCCCGCCTTCCTTTGTGCCTCGCTCGCGCTAGCTGGCTGGCTGGCGGCGAGGCCGCGTCGCTCTGTTTGTGGCCGCGGGGCTTGGAGACTGGCGCTCCGGCGGGCGGGCGCTCGTTGACTGCTCCGGAGCTTCCGCGGTGGGTACGAAATCCGCAGCCCTCTCGCGGCCGTGCCTGTGAGGAATGTTGCTGCAGCATCCACGTTGCAACGGCGTCGGTTTCTGCGCCGGTGAGCAGCAGGTCTGTTCTGCTGCAGGCGCATCAACTGGGAGTAGGTGCACACGGCAGATTGGACGCCGGTGCGATTGTGGGTGGGTTGATGTAATATATATGCACATTCTTTTGAAAGGCAGGAAAATAACAAAGCATGTCTAATTGGTCATTCTACATGAGGTTATTACTGTACTGTACTGTATCTTGTAAAATAGTCATTTTGGGGAGTTAACTTAAATCCGCTCTAGACACACTTGAGGGCTGGCACTGGACAATATGTACTCTTATGGAGTGCTTCCAGTCCCTTATTTTTATTTAATTTCTCTTTGATTTATACCTAATGGGGAGCCACAGCAATTTATGTCATTCTCTTCCATTTTTCCCTCACAACAACCCTGCAGGTAGGGTAGGCTGAGAGTATGTGACTCACCCAGCAAAGCTTTCATGGCAGAGCAGAGACTCAAACCTGGCTCACCCAGATCCTAGGCTGCCACTCTACACAGTCTCTATTAACCATGTATAGACTACATTTAATGTATAGTTATTTTATAGTTCTCCACCTAACCAGAAAAGATTTCCAAACCATTATGTGCCTGGTACTCTCTGCACACTGGTTTCCTGCCATGGAGTACCCTGTACTCAGACAGAATGATGCAAATTCCATAAGCATTCACATACACGAGACACTTGCTGAGGACACATGCCCACAGCCTCTGTTGTGAATTTAAAAAAAAACCACAGGCGTCCATGGAGACAGAAGAGCACTCACCTAATAACCCAGCTTCTTATTTTAGGACAGGAATCCTACTCGAGACATTGCTAATGTTAGTAAAAGAGGGAAAGGGCGATTTTTTAAAAAAAAGTTTATAAGGAAATACATTTCACTTAAAAGAAAATGGGCCTAGCAAGTCCAAACCTCAAATGCAACAGGATAGGAGACAACTCAGACAACCTGCCTCCTGTACTGAAATATCTTGAGGAAGAGTTACAATTTTTTTGCCTTACTCAGGTTTATTGAGCAGAATCCATGCTGTTTCTACAGCCTGCTGCTGTACACAGAAATGCAGAAGGGGACTGAATTGCATCGTTTTCTTTGGAACAGTAATATGAATTGTAACAGTGAATTTTTTCTGTTTTATTACAGGGCAAATACAGGTGGATAGCAAGCCTGCTTCACAGTTTGAAGGTAAAGTACCTGGAATCTCTCAAAATATACTTACGGACTAAATTTTCTAAGCAGTGGCAGAACAGGAAAGCCAGTAGCACACACAGGCAAAAGCCCCAAATGAAGATTTTAAAAGAAGGACCCTGTGAGACCTGATGGTGTTTGGGGTCTTCTAATAAGGCATAAAACTCATAGCCCCTGAGCAGCGGTTCTCAGAATAAGAGCTCCTTCTGCGGGGGATCAGGGATACATGGACAGAAACCGTTCGGGGGGGGGGATTTGATCTTTAAGCTGATGCAACCTCTCTCTTGACAAATACAGTGCGGTTCATGATGTGTGTGTGCGACTGTTGTTTTGTTCCAATGATGTTTCCTTGTGCAAGCATTTAGGGAGGATTTGAAAATAACTTGTGTTCTGTCTAATGCCAGGGTTAGATTTGTACCCCCCCCATGCACTGATCCTCACAAATGGCAGCATGCCTACTGATTGTGTACCAGGATCTTTGTGCGCGCGTGCACACACACACACAACTTTCCAGGCACACTTCGAAGATTTCAATCATACCCAGCAGTAGAAAAATGTGTTGCTTTTACAAGTTGAATACAGTTTATTATTAGCAGAGTACTGTGGGGAAAATCTGGCAGTTCTTTTCTATTGTGTATATTTCAAATTGGCACATTCCTATGTAGACTGTAATTATCTTAGATTTTAGGAAAGCTTCCAGACTTCAGATTGGCTATGCTCCTTAATGCAAATACATTATCTAATACCTTGAGTGGCTTGACTGTATGACATTTTTGTACTGTGTGTTCTTTGAACACTTGAGAAACTGGCTGTTGCCTACTTTTGAATACACCTTCAGCAACAGTCGTTCAAACATGTTTTGTATTCTGTTAAAATTATAGATGGACAGCAGAACATCATAGAAACGGATGCCTTTGATGTAAGGTAAGACTTTGCTTATGACAGTGGGTAATGGTGGGAGAGCACAACGGGAACCAGATTCTTGTCCTTGCCCAGGCTTCTTGCTGCAGCAACCCCAGTGGATCCTTAGATATGAATATTTTGAGAGAAATCAGAAT
This sequence comes from Eublepharis macularius, assembly GCF_028583425.1. NCBI lineage: Eukaryota > Metazoa > Chordata > Lepidosauria > Squamata > Eublepharidae > Eublepharis > Eublepharis macularius. Next base: position 32,468,967 of record NC_072799.1, on the reverse strand, counting down.
ATTGGCCCTCACCTGTTGCAGATTTTCTGTGGAATATCTTCAGAGTAGCCAATTACTGTAACTGAATTTACCATACAAGTGTAGCTGTGCATCACAATACATTCACCATATGTAGAAAGTTGGATCAAATGAGGCTTATACAGTGGTTGAAACCAGTCCTGTCTTTTGTAAATGGTGTGAACTCATGGAAGAGATGTTTGCTACTTTCTCCCTATAGCTCTCTAGACCTTCTGAAAAGCCACTCTAGAAGGGCAAGGGAACTTTGAGAATTGCATGAGAGAGGACGTGGGGTAACTACAAAAAATGGATATTGGCAGAATTTCCTTCCTAATTCTTCTGAGAGCTCTGCTTCTCCATCTTGCTGTAGTCCTCTGGCTCTACATTCCACGCCATTCCTAAATATCCCTACCTGTTAAAGATGACTTGATGAGATAAAGGGGGCAAGTGGAGAAGGTAGCAAACATCCGTCTTGTGAACTAGCTCTATCAGCAACTGTTAGAGCCAACTCATCATACACAGATAAGAAAAATCAAGACAGGTGGTGTTTTCATACAAATACAAATCTAATTTGACTTCAACAAATATATCTGGAATCAAAGATAATCAGACAGGATGGATACACACACACACATATTCAGACAATCAGAATTCCTGGTCATAAGGATTTTCACATTAACACCACTGGGTGGCACTTGAAATAACAGTGTTCTGAACCAGTAAAGTGCAAACCCCGATACTATAGCTTCTTTACCTATAGTAAATTTGATACGGTGTTCAGCATCTAGACTCGGCAGGGTTGCCAGGTCCCCTAGAGCCCAAACCAGGAGACAGGGTGGGGTGGGGGCATGTGTATCCAGAGGATTTACTTCACATGCATATGTGCTCTGGAACATTTCCTTGTCGTGCCAGGAATAATGTCATTCCCAGCATGACAAGGAAGTGAAGGCTCCGCGCAGGGCTAATTTGATAAAGCCCCCAACATTAAATTGACATCATTCCTGGCGTGACAAGGAAGTGTTTCGGAGTGTGCTACAGGGCTCATTCCCTGCACCCCCCCCCCCATCAGCCAGGTGAGAGGTTTTAGGGGGCAGAGGCTGGGAGTGGGGGATCACCTACCTCCACTGGAGGAATGGGATGCCTAACCCAGAAAGATATTACAGCCAGTAAAATTATTTTTTCCTCTTTTGAGTTTTAGAAATCCCACTCTGCCAAAAGTAATTTGCTGTGTGATGATACACAAGTCCAGAGTTCCCATGAGTGTATGGAATACGTTTGTTAGAATCTTGGCTTCTGATTTATTTTAATGTACTTGGGCGGAGGAGATAATAACTTCCTTGTTAACTGAAACACTTTTGGGGGGGGGGCAGCTCCCACCTTTTTCACCCAGCTGCAGAGTACAAAATGAACCACAAGAGGAGAGGCCTTGCTCTGATCTTCAATCACGAACGGTTTTACTGGCATTTAACACTACCAGAAAGACGTGGTACTCTTGCTGATCGAGATAATCTGAAACGCAGGTGAGAAGGGAAGAGATGTCTGCTCTGTGGAATTATTATTAAAAAGATGAAAAATAAACCTAATTCAGGTTGATGGCACTTTACATACATATTTCTACAATAAAATTGTCATGGAAACAAGGCATTTTATCCCCATGAGAGTCTAAAGGTGGGAGTGGTAAAGTCCTCCAGTTCAAATTGTGCCTCAGCTGTGAATTCACTATATAGTCCTAGGGAAGCATTTCACTCTCTGTCTTCCTCTTATTTGTAATATAGGAGAAACCTCACTGTCCTGTTTTACGCGTTACTGAAAGGATTACCAAGATGATGTATAAGAAGCACTCTGAAATCAAGAGTGGCTTTCACATTTTGAACTGGGGACTTGGAAAGAAGCTTTCCCACAAACCGTTTGTATATTGCAGAGGGTGCATGCAGTTAGGATAGATGCTAACCAGGCCTCTTGGGCCTGTCACCCTGAGTTATCTGGAAAATACATCCTGCAGTATAGCACCATTTTGTAATAGTAAATTCCAGTGACCTATAGGTCTATGGTATGTAAAATAGTCTTTGAAGGAAAATTCACTGTTGCTGATCCTTGCATTGAGAAACTCCAATAGGCTTTCAAGAAGTCACATGACCCCCCCCCCCCCCAAACAGTTTAAAGCACACTATTCACAGCATAATGTAAAGGCCGAGAATTATAATAATACAAGTGCAGCATGCACAGAGAGTTTGTGTGTGTAGGGGGGGGGATTTCCTTTCCTTTTACTCACACTATTTCCTCATTCCAGTAACTTCCATGTTTTCCCATCAAGCAGTTTGTCTTTTATGTGGTGCCTCTCTTAAGCTATATTTATTATTTACTTTATTTATTTCTCCTCAGTGGGGTTCCAAAGCAGCTTACATTGTTCTCCTTCACTCCATTTTATCCTCACAATAATCCTGTGAGGTAAATTAGGCTGAGAATATGTAACCGGCCTACTGTCACCCAGTGAGCATCCATGGCAGAGGGTGATTAGAACCTGGGTCTCCCAGGTCCTAGTTAAAACTCTAACAACTGTACCACATTGGCTTTTGTAGGCCCACTGCTGTTGAACAGTAGCAAGCAACCAGGCCACCTGGGTGAGTCATACAGGTTGTGTAGTATCATGTTGGTTGATGGTTGCTGCCAGGCCTAGCCCAGCAAGTCCTCCCTCAAAGGCTGAAACAGCCTTGAAAGGGCGCTGTCCCCCTCCCACTGTCTTTTACTGGCAGAAACCAAGGGTTGAAAGATGGCACTACTGTTGTGGTTACCTAGCAACCCCTCAAAATAGCCACCAAGTTTCTTAAAGCTACACACACTGCTTCTATTGTGGGAGATATTAAAACCCCGTTGCATTTTCTTTACAATTCCGTTTTGTTTTTTTGCATACCTGAGGCTTTTTTTAGATTTGTTAAAAGGGCTGTTTTGTCTGTTCATGATTCCAAACTCTGGATTTAAGTATCCACCGCTATGAACCAAGTTTGTTTAATGATGGTTTAATTTAAGAGATAGCTTGCTTGATTGCTGACTTAATCATTTAGTGATAGCGATCTGTTTCTATTTGCTTGAGTTTTTGTTAATCTGTGGGATGAAAAATGAGGTAGCTGTTGGTTCCCTACATATTTCTAAAGCTTTGTTTAGAAACATTGGCATCCATTTCCAAAGATTAACTGACATGGTTGCATTACAACCTGAACAAGACACTAAAGTGATTTTTTTTTGTTTTTACATTAGCTTGACTGAGCTGGGATTTGAGGTGAAGTGTTTTGATGATCTTAAAGCAGAAGATGTGTTGCAAAACATTTACAATGGTGAGTTACTGATTTCTGTGCTATTGGATTTGCTTGAGTAAATTCAGATATAAATTAGGGTACAGCTTTGCTAGATTGAATGTAAAATTAGCGTGTCTAGATAAAGTGATTAACAAGTTAATTGATGATTAAGCATGCTCTGCATTTTTTAAGAGTCCCATAAGTGAAAAAATCGAGAACAAACTTTGTTCCAAATTTCTGTTTCAGAACGATAAGACATGTACCCAGAAAGATCCAGGAATATTGTATGGGATAATCTAGTTGCCTGGAATTTATTTGAGTGGGATTGTGAAATTGAGATAGTGGGTTCAGTGTAAGCAATGGATGGAATCTCGCCAACAAAATGTAACTTGTGTTGTTAATTTCAACTTCATTACTTTGCAGTATCCACAGGCAAACATGAAGATGCAGACTGTTTCATGTGCATTTTCCTGAGTCATGGTGAAGATGACCATGTTTATGCCTATGATGCTAAAATAAAAATACAGACACTGACCAACATGTTCAGAGGAGACAAATGCCCAAGTCTAGTAGGGAAGCCAAAAATATTTATAATTCAGGTGAGATCATGGAGTCCTGAATTCTTACAAGAAATACAGAACAAATTTTACTGAAACTTAGGAAATACTTGTCTGAACAGGTTTTTAGGAGTACTTTGGGGTGTGAAAAGACATTTTTAAACTCCAGATCAAAAATAGAGATTGCAATGGATAAGTCGTTTCCTTTTTTTGTGTGCACAATACAGGCTCGGCGAGATGAGAAAGCGTGTATGATTCCCAAATTTATGGACAGCCATAGTGGATCAGTCACTTCTTGTGGCACTATTCAAAATGTTTTCATAATATGGGCTTTGCAGTAATCATTTAAAAATAACTTGGAAGTAAATAAGCTCTTGGTACTATTTTCTGTGCTAAGACTGCGTCTCCAGCTTAGAAAAAATCTCAGCAATACATGTTTTTAATGCATGTCAATGAATAAAAGAACGGTGTTCAGATGTTCCCCCCCCCCCCTCCCGTTTTGCTAGGCATGTCGAGGAGATAAGCACGATGATCCAGTCATCTTTCATGACACGGTAGATAGCACAACAGCAAAATCAGATGTAAACGAAACTGAAGTTGATGCTGCTGCAGTTTATACGTTACCTGCTGGTGCTGACTTCCTCATGTGTTACTCTGTAGCAGAAGGTAAAATGCAGTTTTCTACATACAGTGCCCTGAAGCGGTGGTTACCTAAAATACATCTTAATGACGACCAGATTTGTTCTTATCTATGAAACAAGCCATTTCCTAAAAAGTAACCACCCCTGTACATTATTGGTAGGTATATGATTAATTCAAGTAGCTGTAAGCTTTTGAATGGTTGTAGTGTATTTTCTGCAGACAGTAATTACTTCTGCCCCTGACCTGCTGAACTTTGAGTTGCCAGACTGGTGTGGAGAAAAATGTCCTGTCCCTTTAATGGAGGCATAATGTGTGGAAATTGGACTGTTGAAGGTTTTTTTTAGTATGGAGATAAATAACATCTCATTTATGCTCTACTACAGAGACTGGACCCTGAGGTCTTTGGAGGAAGTGTGGGACAAAAACATACTAGATAAATAATATAGCATAGCATATAAAACACCTTTTACTGTAATTCATTTTGTGATTAAATGAAAGTTGTAACATTAAACATACTATGGTTGTTGTGGGTTTTCTGGGCTGTATTGCCGTGGTCTTGGCATTGTAGTTCCTGACGTTTCGCCAGCAGCTGTGGCTGGCATCTTCAGAGGTGTAGCACCAAAAGAGATCTCTCAGTGTCACACTGTGACACTGAGAGATCTCTGTCTTTTGGTGCTACACCTCTGAAGATGCCAGCCACAGCTGCTGGCGAAACGTCAGGAACTACAATGCCAAGACCACGGCAATACAGCCCGGAAAACCCACAACAACCATCGTTCTCCGGCCGTGGAAGCCTTCGACAATACATTAAACATACTCATTATCAGCAATGAAGTCAATACCAGAATAGATGTTTTAGGATAGTCCGAGCAGTGATTAATTTTCAACTTCCCAAAGGCAATGAAGAACAATTTTAGGTGCACCCAGACCATTAATGTCACTAGTAAGAGTATTTGCATGCAGAATATCAGGAGCAAAGCCTCATCTTCAGACAAACAACAACTTGTAACTGTCTTTTGCACTAGGGTACTATTCTCACCGCGAGACTGTAAATGGCTCCTGGTACATTCAAGATCTGTGCGACACGATAAGAAAGCATGGGTCGTCCCTTGAATTTACAGAGCTGCTGACACTGGTTAACAGGAAAGTATCTCATCGCAAAGTGGACGTATGCAGAGATATTGGTGCTTTAGGGAAAAAGCAGATCCCTTGTTTTGCATCCATGTTAACTAAGAAGTTGTATTTTTACCCCAAGTCTAAGTAGAATGGCACACCAGTAAAAAATCCTTTTCTTCCTCTTTCTCCTCCTTGGTGCTGGGGACATCTTGAGCTAAACACAATCTTGTGATATAGATCATACCTTGAAATATTCAAAAACGGTGCATATTTCAGTTTGCTTAATAAATTATACAACTGCTGATTCTTGGGGGGGATGGTTTTAAAGAACCAAATATGTGGATTTTTTAATGTTCAGCTAGACGATAAATTTATAGGTAGCAAAATAAATGTAAAGAAGTGCTCAGTCTTGAAGATGAGGTTCCAAAATTTGAACACTTCATTGTCTTGTCCATTTTAAATAAATCAAAAGTAACTGATTATATTGACAGTACTTCTTACCAGCACTTTTTTGTGAACACTATATCTGAAATCTGGTTACTGTAAAACAACATTGTAACAGACTCAGGGAGTTTTGGCAATGAAATCACCAGTAACATCTGGAAGAAACACTTGATCAGATTTTTCCTGTCATTTAGTGCAAACCAGGATACATTTTTTAGTTTCCATTTTGTAATGAATCTTTTGTACTTTTTCAAGGTTTTTAAGATCTTTTGTTTTTACTGATGAATTAGTGTGTTGGGGGCAAGGGTGATTTTCACCAAAATCTGCTACACCCTCTTTCTCTAGCTTTACAAGACAGGGATACAGTAATTGCTGGCACAGCCATGACCTGTTGGACTACTCAGACCAATTTCTGGCATCCTGTTCGTGGCTCGGGACTGTCACAAGGAGCACCAACTATCACACAGTTACTGGGTCATGCAGGATCATGACTCCCAAGTGGACATAGTTCTCCTGGGTGTGGCTGGGCTACCTGGCTTGATGCTGGACGGTGTCACATCTGTACGAATGGGCCCTTAATGCCATGCTACTGTAAAGATGTTTTATGTATAGCATGTTTTATGATCCACAGTGTGAATGACTGCATGTGCATGTGTAGAATTTTGTCTGTTTAATTGGTTTTTTGTAGATCAGTACTGTATCTGTAACAAACAGATACTGATAATTAGAAAACTGTATTATGCAAATTATTTAAAAATGTTCCCAAAGTAAAAAACTTTTTGAAAAGAACCACACAGATTTTGTCTCTTGCTTTTTAAAGAATGCATTCTAAATACAATGCTAACTATTTGTTCTGTTTTTATTTTGAAGTGGTAACAAATTATATATATAATATGTACACACATGGAGAATCTGAAATAATTTCTTTGTAGGTTGAAAAAGAAATCCTAGTTGTCAGAAACAGTTTTAAACAGGCATTATAGATCCCCTCCCCAGTGTTTGTCAGGCCACTCCTCCTCCCCCCATGTTCAGTTTAAAACATTTGAGGCAATTCAACAGGTCTAAAATGTTTACAGGCATACAAAAAATTAAAGTTTGTCATTTATTTCTTGGATTGGAAGGTGTAATTGTAAGGGGTTCTTCAGCCGTTTCAAGGATTCTTCTACCTGTTGGCATGAGACAAAAGCAAGTAAATGATATGATCTTTAGCTATGAATCCCATTCAGTCATATGATCACTCAGCTGTGAATAGCTTGACAAGTAGCCTTCAGATACTAAATACAGAGCATTGGCCCTGTGTCAGCCATAGGGATGAAATTCTATTGGGAAGCCAAAGGAGGGATCATAACCCCATGTTTGTCTCGTACAAGTAATTCGGTGGCGGCCATTCTGACACCCGATAGAAACTTAGCTATATGAAAAGTTAAGGGGATGGACTGGCAAAGCAGGTCACTCCTGAAAACTGCTGTAGCATAATGGTTAAGTGGTTGTGTTGCAGATGAGGAATCTGAAGGTTTGAATCTCACTACAGCCATGAGCTCAATAGATGGTCTTTGGGTAAGCCACTCCTCTCAGCCCCAACTCCCTAGCTGTATTGTGGGGATAATATTAACAATGTCTTTGTTCGCCACTCTTTTTTTGCTGTCAACTCGTAGTCCACTTACAGCGACCTCATAGGATTTTCAAGGCAAGAGGTGTCCAGAGGCGGTTTGCCATTGCCTGCCTTTGCATAGCGACCCTAGAGTTCCTTGGTGGTCTCCCATCGAAGTCATAGCCAGGGCTAACCCTGCTTAGCTTCCAAAATCTCACAAGATCAGGCTAGCCTGGATTTAACTGCCATGGAGGGGCAAGAAACAATGTGACTCATGGATTTCCTGCAAATTATTGTGTTTTTGAACTATATACTGGGGAATCCTAGCCATTCTCAGCATCTATGCACATGGGGGCTTAACACAATTTACTACACAGAAATTTATGCTAGTGTCAAAAGCCACTGGGGGGGGGGGAGAGCCGGAAACAAGATTTTCAACATCACGAACATAACTTCTTACAAATAATAGTGAAGTTATAGTACTGATGGAGAGATGCTGATGTGTGTATTTTTGTGAGAGGGATTCTTTGGAAGACTATTCACAAAACTGAAAATACCCATATTGTAAAGCTTGGTGAGTGAGCAGGAGATCACTCTCTGAAGGATGCAAATAAAGGATGCTTTGGCTGCTACCTAGAAATGCCAAAAAAAATGGTGCGCGTTACTTGTCTGTTCTCTTTCAAATACTATTCAAAGCATTTTTATTTTAAAATAATCAAAGGGTGTAAAATTTATGTTGCCCTTTAGCTGCTATGTGCCTTTTAAGAATTTTATTTCTAAACCATACTTCCTTCACTACAAAGATCCGTGTTTGCAACCTCGGCTCGTGACACATCATTTTTTAGAGCTGGTACTGGATTCAGAGTGGGAGGTGCAAATCGGCATGGATGTTGGGCTTACGGGTCGCCCTTAGGCAAGTATTTCCTGCAAAGATTGTTTGCAGGTAGAATACTTCAGCCTGCCCCAATCAGGGCTAATGCCCTGGTTACCCAGACAACCCTGTGAACTTGTACACGTGTCCCACCCTTCTTCCAAATCTTTCCTCAGAAGAAAGGAGCTCTCACTCTCGAAAGCTTACACCCTGAAAATTGTGTTGGTCTCTTAAGGTGCCACTGGCCACAAATCCTGTACTTCCAGGAGAGAAGCTGTCATTGGGCACCACAGCAACTGAAGACACCAGCAGCTGGAATGTGGCGTTGAAAGTGGAAGTCTAGGACAGCTGTCCACCATCATCTTGACCAACAGTCCTAGATTTCCAATGTTCTACCAGGTCCCAATAGGTGTTACAATATTTAAGTTTCAGTGTATAAAAACAACAAATTGAATTGTTCATCACTGCAACTGGTGCAGTGGTACTGTGGAAGAACTCTGTAATCTTGAGATAGTGGTGTACCACATTCCTGCCTTGCGCCCCATTACAGATCAGGCCCAAACCTGCCTTTTTGCTTATTACAAAGTGTGTTTCCCCTGAGAATCTCGTTCTTTTTACTTTAACATTCATCTGTTTAATCACAGTGTCAGGCTACTGCTTGATACTGCCTTTTTGGAAGGAGGTATTTGAGGTGTTTAGCACTTGGCATAAAAGGAGGCTAGGATCAGTCGGCTGTGGACACTTGGCCTTGCACCTCCCTTTTGAAGACCATTTACAACCTTCCCCCTCCCTTTGAAGGCAATTGGAAGGGAACATACCAGATGCAACACTTTCTATATAAATCTTAGAAACTCCTTCCCCTGCTGAACTTTGGCTTAGGCTGAATTGTGGCGCTGCGCAACTTGGCCAAAAGAGTCTGCTCCCTGTCGTTTGGAGTTCCCAATAGCAGAAGGGTGTTATAAGCATAACTTGTATCTCTTCTCTGTTTTGATGTTGTGTCTAAATTTTGTTTTCCCTTCACACTTGTGTGTTCATTGCCTTCAAATCTGAAAAGGACTGTTTGCCTGTTACCAAAACAACTCCTCTTAATTCAAACATGACTAGATGTGATTTGTAAGCCACTTTGGGAACTCAATTTGGCTGAAAATGCATCATATAAATTAAAGAATATAGTGAAATGTAAAATGAATGGAAAAGAGGCAATGAAGAAAAAGCTCACAAAAAGGTATCCGTCCTTAGATAAATGCTCAGCTAAGGGCAGCAGAGGGCGCTATTGATAATGCAATTGCATTATGCGCTCTCTTCAGTGGAATCCTAACTGGCACAGAGCAAGTGAAATGTGCCATCTAAGATGGCACAATTCCTTTCTGAGCTGGTAGATCAGAGATAGCAACATCAAGCTGTGTACAGTGCTGTTCCAAGGTTGTTATCTTCCTGCACCTGCAGTAAAGGATGGAAACTACTGTATAACTTGGCCCTTTCTGCTTCAGCTGGTACATTATGGGGAACTGCATTCCAGGGCCTGCACTTCTCGATGCCTTGGAAAATTTGAGAGGATCTGGACTGGTGGCGTTCAATCAACTGCATTTGGATTTTGTTTAAAGCATACTGAAAGCGGGGAGGCATGCCATTCACTTCTGCAGGCAGAAGGCAGATACATTTGTGCATTACAAAGGCACAAGGTTTTGCTTCTTGCATCCCTGAAAAGAACCACAGCCGTAGTGAAAGATGGAAATGGAAGCAGGGTCCATTTCTGCACTTTTATTCCATCCTATTGAGGGACTGCCAATTTGCACTTATAATTCTATTTTTAAAAGCCTCTGTTAATTTTGTTTCTAAGCATTACAACTTCTCAAGGGGAGGGGCAAAAAAAATCAAATCGCAAATATGTAAGTTTCAAAACACTTTGTAGTCACTTTTCCACAAACCCTTATGGCAAAATCAAAATATCAAGATTGGGACAGATTTATGTAAATACCTTTGCAAGATCATCTTTTAACTTGTTGTACTGATCCACATTGAAATTTTGTCTTTTGGATTTCCGGTGAAAGTAGTGGAGAAACTGCCTGTCTCGAGCCTCTGGGTAAACATAATCCTGAACAAGAATAAAAGAAAACAGAAGAAAATGCTTTGAAAATCTCCAGTAGGAAGAGTGGTTTTTGTTAAGATGTTCCAATTCACTGTTACGGTAGTCATCAAGAAGCACTTATTACATGACACGGAACTATCCAGGAGGAGCATAGTTAGAGGAACAGACAGTACACAGTAGTATAATCTACACTCCTTACTCTTTCCAACACATCTCTTCCAACCATTTCCTTACAGCACAGCCCTACTCCCCTCCCAAATCTATTTTGAAACCACCATGAACTGGAATACCAATCTCATCATGCCAGCTTGATGCTGTCAAAATCTGCCCAAGAAGAAAGATTTCAGAGGACTCTGAGATTCTAATAAAGTCATTTACATTTCCCCCTCATCATGATACACGTGTTAGCATATCCTACAAAATTCTAGAGCGGCAAGCAATGTTATAGTAAATCTGTGGCTTATAAGACGGGGAATTCTTATAAGGCCATCCTCGCGTGAAAGGGAATGTAACCCAGTAATGACATGACCAATTTTGTTTGTTTTATAGACAGACTGATTCAAAATTTCATGCTGAGGAAATATAGCAAGTAAAAGCAATGAGAAAGCCTCTTTATATACCACAACTACAGCCAAGATACATGGACGGTATGGTCAGGAAGACAGTACTGGTTGACTGCAGAGATGGTAATGGGAAGGTGATAATCATCAGGATTAGATATTTCAGTCTAGATCAAACCAGCCCTTTGAATAGTACCCGCAACAAGACAGGCAGATAGGGGATCAGCTCTCAGAACAGGACAGCCACCGTCGTAGAACAGGGCTGTATTACATTTTCACCTAATGAGACCCACCTGTTTAGTAAGTACAAAGTAAGCATAGAACGCCATGGCACTTCCATAGGTGATAAAATAAGTGACTGGCTCCATTATATCCCACGAATAGACCCACCAAGTAAGCCACGCTAAAGCTCCACCCTGAGTAGACATTAAGGCTAAGCCAATCCATAGAAGACGAGAAGTCTTCGCATCAGCATCTGTGGTGAGTCCAGCTTTGATCTAGGAAGAAGAAAGAATGGTTACTTAAGAGGAAGTAGCATTCTTCTTGCAGCTACCAATGTCGACTGTCGCTTTGCACATGAGGGTCCTGTGTCCTGAGCAGATAGTTTACAGCAAGGGCCTGCAGGCCAGATCTGGCCCTTCGAGGGCTTTTATCCATCCCACAAGCAACTGAAGAAAAAAGCTGGAGGCTGCTCTGTGGTTCGACCATGTGCCTTCCAAAGAACTTCTGAATGACAGGAGGATGTTGGGGGCAAGAAGAAAGAGTCCTTTACTGGGCAATTTGGAGCCCAGGACGCCCAGTGGAAGGCAGCTGCTGGGAGGTTGCACTCAGCTGAGGAAGCATGTCAGGAGCTCTTGGGGTGGGGGAAGTTCCTACCCCTCAGAAGCTGCTTCCAGTCTCTGCTGTCTAACCAGCCCCAGGGCAGGGAGCTGAGCACGGGGCCACCAGCATGCCCTTTACCCAGGCTGGGCTCAATCCTCTGCCCTCACCTTCACTCACTCCCCCGACGGAAGTGTGTCCAGCACTGTCCAAAGGCAGTGTCCTGAAGTGCCAGCTGGAGCAGTGAGGTGCCTGAGGTACATCACATCTCTGCTGGGCTCCTTCCACACCCCATGTGTGCAGTTGTTCACTGCCAGAAGCCAGGCAGGTACAGATATGAGCAGCCCAGAGTAGGGGAGGAAGGGTGAGGCAAGACAAGGCAGCCTGTGCTAACCCCGGCCCCAAGGCTCCTTTCCCCCTCGAAGATTTGATCCATCTGCTGCTTCTTAGATTGCCCTTTCTCCAGTGGGGTTGGAGGGCCATGCTTGGTTCCCCCGTTTAGCCAGACAATAACAACTCCCTGAGGTAAGCTGGGCTTTAAGAGGGTGGCTGGCCCGAGGGAAACATCATGGCAAAGAGTGTGTGTGTGGGGGGGGGGGGTCGGGTCCAGGTCCAGACCTTAGTAGTGCCCTAGCTGCACCCGTTCAGATGGGGGACATACTGCACACGTACAAAGGTCCCATTCCCTCCCTCCAAGTTACTCTGAGGCTATGCTTTTCTACATAATGCTTAAGTTGGGTCTGAAATCCATTGAACTAGGTTGGGCTACCTGTGAGCAAGGGCTGGAGGAGCAGGAAACAGAAGAGTAGCAAACAGGCAGGAATGCTGGTTCTTACTCTCCTACAGACTCCATCTCGACAGCCAACAGACTCTATCTCAACTGTCATGAGACTCTGTCTGTGTGTGTGTGTGTGTGAGAGAGAGAGAGAGAGGGAGGGAGGGAGGGAGGGAGGGAGGGAGGGAGGGAGCACGCGCATTTGTGTCATTGAGATGAAGCTTCAATTTTGGGTAAAGCAACTTTGAGAAAAAAAAGTGCACTTTGGTGCACTTTCCCACCATGAAAATTTTGTATAGTGATCATATATCCACAGAAAAGTACAGGAGAAAAATTTTCTGACCTTAAAAATGAATTCCAAGAAAGATTTTGTGCCTTCAGAAACCTACACAGAGATTTTGGACTTTTCTGTTTTTTCATCTGGAGTTCCAAATGGAAATAACTGATCAGCAGTGTGATGCTGTGCTCAAGAAAAAGCTTTCTGAAGTTGACATTAGCCAATTTTACCATTTTTGGGTCGAAATTGCCCCCAGCTTAAGGCTTTTGCTTCTAAAATTCTTTCTATGTTTGGGACAACATATGTCTGTGAACAGCTCTTTTCTGTGATGAATGTCAATAAATCAAAGTACGTTCTCAGCTTACAGAGACACACCTGAACAGTAAACTCAAAACTGCTACAGCACAGACTTAACTCTAGATTTTGATGCAGTAGTACAGCGCAAGAAGTTTCCATTATCGAAAACAAGAGTGTTAATTTTAAAGCTTTTTGAGTTAAAATAATATCATTAGTTGGGTTTGCCTGTGTCCTTTATAAAGTTCATATTGCTGGTACCTGGGTTTTTATGGTAATGTGACTCGGCCCAACGAAGTGACATTTATGGCAGCTCCAGCCCTCACAGCAAATAAGCTGGATGCCTCTGGTTTACAGGCAATGGATTACTTCCATTTTCATAACTATAGGATCCAGCTCTTTGCATTCAGCAAACTATTCAGGTAATCTTCCCTTCCCTGAGAGGTTTGAATTTACTCAGCCACAGTAAAATGATTTCCTGAATAAAGAAGCTTCAAATGATGAACTCAGCCAGACTGTCTCCTGAAATTAATGACACTGAACAGGATCCAACTATTCTCTTTCGTTAAGTGAAAAGTTTTCATCTAACAGAAGGAGCTTGGCTCTGTTGGAGGAAGCCCACGCCCCAATAAACTGCTGGATCCAATACACTGATTTTGGGCACAGCAAGCACTACGGTGATCCTTCTGTCTCTTTGCCATAGTATTTCTTGAATTTTTCTATTTTTTTTAAAATCCTAAACTTTTTTGGATGCTCTTAGTGTTGGAGAACAACAGGCAGGGTTGGACAAAAACCCTGAGATATTTATTTCCTTCATTTACATCCCACATTTCTCCCCAATGGCAACTCATTCTCCATTTTATCCTCATAACCACCCTGTGAGGTAGGTTAGGCTCAGAGAGAGTGGCTGGCCCAAGTTCATCCAGCAAGCTTCCATAGTAGAGTGGGATTCGAATCTGGGTCTCACAGATCCTAGTCCAACACACTAACCAATATACAATGCTCAGTCTACACAGTAGAGACTGTGGTTTGAGCACACCGGATAAGATTCAGTCTGTTTTGCGTTCATTATAGACGGAACTATAAAAGAAACAGAATTTTCAGTTAAGAAGAATTATCCAAACCTGCTCTAAAGGCAGCAGTTCCTCTTTCAGAAGTTCCATTTTCTGCAACAATTCTCTTTCTTTTCTTGTTTGATGGTCTTCTAAATTAAGAGCTGTAAATAATCTGTGGACCAAAGACCTGATATCATCAACGTCTGTGATATGTTCAGTACTCACTTTATCTGGAAAAAAAGGAATAAAACTGGAGTTATTACCAAAGCAACAGTGTGGATTCCCGAGACTCTAACTTTCTATATAAAAATAGGCTCCTAGCCCACAAATAGGTGCAGGGATGCTTTCTTGACAAAGCCATGGATTAATTCTCATTATAATGGTCACACGGACACAGATTAAGCTGCTGTTCGGAGTCAGAGCACTGGAAGAGTAACTTGACTATTGTCTATTCTGATTGGCAGAATAGCGTCTTAGGCAGATGCCTTTCACATCATCTGCAATCCGTCCTTTTCAACAAGAGATGCTGGGACCTTCTGCATGCAAAGCAGATACTCTGCACTAAGCCAAGCCCTCACCCCCCCCCCCAAACAGTATGAAAGTTTAATCGTTTGATTAAAATCGAAGGAAGGCGCTAGATTCGACTGAGGATCTAAGCTAATTATTTTAACAGGAACTTGTTTGTTTGTTTTTTTAATTTATTGTAACATACTTTTAACAAAGTTAAAGATAAAATCACACAAGAAACATGAAACATCAATTGAAAGTTAAACACAAAACTATTGTAAGACTATATCATAACAATACAACACAGTTAAATAGCTAATTACAAAAAGTTCCTAAGCTTTATTATAATTTGGGATATCTTAATTTTAGGATGAAGATTATTTCTCCCTATATATTCAAAAAAGGAAACCATTTCTCGTAAAAGTTTGTACCATCCGGGAAGTGTTCTGCATTAAAAAGATTGTCATTTACTTTTTCTAAAATAAAGTGGTCCCATATTTTGGAAAACCAATTTTCTGTTGTCAGTGTTTTCTTTAATTTCCAGACTGACGCAATAGGACTTTTGGCAGCAATAAAGAGTGATGCAATAAGCTCTCTTCTTAATTTGGGAATCTGAGTATTGTCCCATTGATCTAAAAAACTATTTCTGGAGAGAAAGGAATACTATAACCAGTCATATCTTTTATTGTCTCTAAGACTTCTCTCCAAAACTTAACAATATACTGACGTCTCCACCAGCAGTGGGAGAAGGTGCCTTCTTCTCCACATCCTTTCCAACAGTAAGCAGGAAAGGGAGATGAAATTAATGACAATCTTTTAGGAGTCACATACCATCTGTGAATTATTTTAAAGGTTTGTAGTTTGGTAAGAATGATGTTTGAATTAAAAATACTAGGTGACCAGATCTTTTCCCAATTATTCAATGATTTGTCTAACTTACAATCTTGAACCCATTTGGAATAACACTGTAGATAACAAGATAGTATAAAGTTTGAAATCAGACCTTTCTTCAAGGGTATTGGAGAGCTTAGTAATTGTTCAAATTCTGTTAGGGGAGTATTCATTATTTTCCTGAGATTTATTTGCTCTGCCATATTTTTGAGTTGTAAGTATTTGAACCAGTGCATTTTCTGCTGTAGTTTGTTTTCTAACTCAGTTTTTGCTAAGAGACCCTTGTGAGAAGCT
The DNA here is from genome assembly GCF_028583425.1 of Eublepharis macularius. Lineage (NCBI taxonomy): Eukaryota > Metazoa > Chordata > Lepidosauria > Squamata > Eublepharidae > Eublepharis > Eublepharis macularius. The sequence goes on along the minus strand of NC_072799.1, from coordinate 32,452,895 downwards.
ATATCTATTAATCTATTGATATTTGCTTGTTTTAAAGACAAGCTGTAAACTCGATTTTGACCTGGTATAAACCATTTTTGAGAAAGAAAAGATGAGAATATAGAGAATTCAGGTACAATTTTGTCTCTAATTTGATCCCATTCCTTCAGAATAGCCATCAAAAATATATTATCATTAACTGCTATTGGGCGATTATTTTGTTTATTCCAAATTACATCAGTAAATGAGTTTTGATTCAAAAGGGGATGTAGGATCTGTCCAGGGTCAGCAGCCCAGCCCCCGGACTTGCTGACAGACAGCGGCAGGGGGCAGCCGGGAGACAGCAGTTCAACCACTCTGTCTGGCAAACAGAGCCAGAACCTGCCTACTCCAGGGGGAAGGGGTTAAAGGCCAAAGCCTCAGAAGGCTGGAGGGAGCAGGGAGAAGCCAGCTAGTCCCACCCCCCATGGGGAAGAGAGGGGGCTAAGAAAGCTAGAGGAAAAGGGCCAAGGCAAGGGGAATAGGGACACAGCAACAGCCCAAACAGAGCCCTTACCTTCCAAGGAGGAGAAGCAGCCACTACAGCCCAGAGCCACACCCTGGCTAGAGGACAGCAGCCTGGCTCAGGAGGTGCTAGGAGCCAAGCCCCTCCAGGTGGAGCTGCCACAGGCATTCTGGGGGAGGAGATGGGTAGCCCCGCCTGGCATCAATGAACAGGCAGCACAGAAGCTGGCCAGGGCAGCTCCTCGCAAGCAAGGCCAGGCAGGCTCAGCAGCACGGAAGCCGGCTGGGGCAGCTCCTCGTGAGCAAGGCCAGGCAGGCTCAGCAGCACAGAAGCCGGCTGGGGCAGCTCCTCGTGAGAAAGGCCAAGGAGACCTCAGCTGGGGATGGCTCGCATTCAACCCCACCCTGCCAGCAAGGCAAGGAAGCCAAGAAGGGATTAGTGGTAAGAGGGAAACACCTGAGGGAAGGCACAGCTGGGCCAAGTCAGGAGAGGGCACAAGCCTAGAAGGAGGGCGGGGTGGGGAAAGGAAGCCCTATGTAAGGTGGCTAGGAAGAGCTCTGAGGTGGTGGGTGTGAGTGAGGAGTGATGATGTGGAGGGAGAGCAGTAGGATGCAAGGGTGGAGGCTTGGAGGAGAGTTCTGGAAGGAGGAGATGAAGGAGGACGCAGAGGGTAAGCAGGCCAGGTTGAGCAGGTCAGCGAGTGGACTGAGAGGGAGTCTGGGTGAGGTATACCGCCCCTCCTTCCACAGAGCAGGGTCCTGCAGAGTCCCTGGCCCCCCTGTGACGTCAGGAGCAGACTGTCCAGTGCCACGCCCAGCGGCAGCCGGGGCAAGCCCTGACAGGATCAACGTCCAATCAGGAGGATCAAAAGAAGAAAGAATCTGTAATAAATTTACTAATCTGATTGCTGTTTGATAAATTGTAAGATCTGGATAATTAAGGCCCCCATTAGAGATCTTCAGTGTTAAGGTAGTGAATGTGATCCTTGGGTACTTGTTTTGCCACAGAAATTTATTTAATATTGATTGCCAATCATGTAATTGTGGTTTCGCTATTTTAATTGGAATGGCTCTAAAAACAAACAAAATTTTTGGCAATATAAATGATTTGATTAAGTGGAATCTATCATATCATGAGATATTTAATTTATTCTAGCTACAAATATCTGATTTGATTCGTGATATAATTCCGGAATGATTTAAGTTTATAAGATTATCGAGATCTGGTGAGATATTTATTCCCAGATAGGTTATTTGTTTTGAGGCCTATTGATATTTGTATAATTTATTCTTTAATAATGTTCTTAATATTAATAGGAAGAATTTGTGATTTTGCTTGATTTACTGTTAACCCAGATAGCAAGCCAAAATTCTTTATTAAAGGCTGATGATGTTGCAGTGAGAAAAGTGGCTTTGTCAGAAATATTAACATATCATCTGCAAATAAGCTGAGTTTAAAGGAAGTTGAACCAATATCAATACTTCTTATATATTCATTTTCTCTGACTGAGATAGCTAATGGCTCCAGGGCAATTGCAAAGAGAATAGGGGAGAGACGGTATCCTTGCCTAGTTCCTTTTTAAAATATAAATAGGGTCAGAGAATTGTCCATTTAGTTTAATATTCGCTAGAGGCTGGGAGTACAGGAACTTGTTTTAAACTTATTTAAACATTTGATAGGCAGTCTTCAGACAGTTTCAGGGTAGGTAACCATAGTATTTTGTACCTTTAAGCGGAGGGTGTACGCTGTATTCTGTACCATTTATGACAAGTTTAAAGTCATTCATCAGCAGAAGTTCCATCAGTGTTGAAGCAGAGACTGCACTGCCACCTGCAAAAGAACACAGAAGTTTATCAATAATGAAATGCTGTATGTTAAAATCAACGAATCATTAAGGAGTTGATTACAGACAATGAGGTTATAACATTCAAGATTTACTACACTCACACAGTTGATGAAAGGCTGCTGGCAGATCTGGATGTTATAATGTTGTTCCTCCTTCTTAACACTGAATGAAACTCATCATGGGGCGCATTATTTTGGGATGTTGCCTGTCCCCATCAACCAATGAGGGGGAGAGGGGATAAAGATGTTATTAATCTTTTAAATTTTTACTTCTTTTATATCCCGCTGTTCTCCCCAATGGGGATCTGAAGCAGCTTACATCAGGCTCCTCTCCTCCATCTTTTCCTCACAACAACCCTGTGAGGTAGGTTAGGCTGAGAGTATGTGTCAAGCCAAAGCAGAACACATCATATGATGTATTTATTTATTTGGTACATTAATATTCCCCTTTTCTCCCCAATGGGGACCAAAAGTGGCTAAACAATACCCAGAGGAAAAAACCCAGACTGAACAAGAAATTGTCTGCTCACAGGGTGTTTTGTTGTGGGGATAATAATGACATACTTTGTAAACCGCTCTGAGTGGGCATTAAATTGTCCTGAAGGTCGGTATATAAATCGAATGTTATTGTTATTATATATTTTGAGTATGTAGAACTACATGACTCTACTAACACTGGTGTTCAAGGCAAAGATAGGTATATTTTACTGTTAAACACAGAGAAAAAGCATCAGCAAGTACAAGGAATTAGAAAAAGATCCAAAAAGAAACACTTTTAATTTGCCAATCTAGTTCTTAAAACTTTCAAAATTTCTAAGCTATTGCTAAGGGATGTTAAAAATTTGATCAGATCTCTGAAGGACAGTTCTGGTCCCATATGGATGATTTCTGAAGGATTTCTCTATCCCATTGTCGAGCAAAAGGTCTATTAATATCCAGGGTTCTTCAGAGGATAAAATAGACATGAGGAGGATGTTGTAAGCCGTTTTGAGTGCTCGCTGGGAGTAAAGTGAGATATAGGTAAAAAAAATTAAAAATCACATGTAGATGATCCTCAACATTTTTGTTCCTGTGGCAAACTCAGGTCTCATTCTAAGGGGCCCCTCTGCAGCAGTATCCCATACAGAGGTGTGTGAAGCTGCTACCAGAAATGGGAAACAAATCAGTTACCCCCTCCCCTCACCATCCTGTGCCCAGAAGCCAGTCTCTCTAGATCCTGTGGATCATTTTTAAGGCTTAAATGTTGGTCTGATTTAGTGATGAGAAGGAATCTCTGGCTGAAATGAACTCAAATTTGTGTGCTTGTAAGACAGAGGGAAATAACAGTATCAGCAACAGTGTGGTAGAAGTAATGGCAGAGGAGAGAGAGGGTCTCGGTTGAAAGATCAGAACTTCTGTCCATTATCATGTTGAGTTCAGGTATCCAGAAGGAAAGGGCAGACGATTAGGGACATGAGACTAGAAGGAAAGGGAGAGTAGGAGTCAAAAGGTAGAGCTGAAAATCACCAGTGTGAAGGTAGAAACAAGATGAGAGAATACATTAAACCACTTAGCATGGAAGGGAAACAGATGCACACTGACTGAAACCTGAACTCCCACTGGCAGGATGTAAGTTGAGGAGAAAACCCCAAGAAGGAGATGATAGAACAGGCCATCGCGGAAACCATCCTTGTTTTTTCGTGCTCAAAATTTTCTTGCCTTGTAAGAAGTATTGTTGAAGTGGCTGATTTTATACAATGTATATTTACTTTTGTAAAGCATTGAAAAGGCATGACATGAATATAGTAATACTGTTTTTAAACTAGCCCGAGTGAAGGCTTTAGAGACTATTCTACTGCTGCCTTGGCCCTTGACATGCTTTTCTCCACATCCACCACACAAGCCAAATGTGCTGTAGGCAAAACCTCACTAGCACGACCTGACTGGAATTCTGTCATCGGGATTCATGTTGCAGTTCTGGATACTGAACCTGTAAACCAAATACAGCAACTTGCCCACTCTGTTTGACACCCACACAATCAGGCAAAGCACCACTTGAAATGAGAAACAAATGAAACATTTATGTATGCAACATCCTGCTTGCCTTTCATTATTAACTTTCTGTGGGGTTCAAAAAATAAAGTGTTCACAAATAAAACTACTAGCACAAAAATGCTGTCCTGGTAAATGTAAATGAAATCCAGCATGCGAGCAAAAACAACATTTGTATTTGGCAAGAGAAAGTAAGTTGATGTATAATATTTAAGTAGAAATATTTATTTAGAAGCACAGAATTTCTTGTGCACCTGTTACAATGTTAAACTCATATGCCCAATAGTTTAAAAGACAATGGAAACAAAATACACCAGTGCCTCTAAGTACTCCCTAAATACAATAGTCTTCTGCAAGATACAATTTTCTCTTTCACTGATCAAGACACAGGTGCATAACTGTCAGACTTCACTTCGTCTCAGCTTATAAATATGCAGAATAAAATAAGAAAAACATCAAATTCATCAAGAACTGATTTCATTTGAAGTTTGGAATATCTTTAAATTAAACTGTTTGCATGAATAATAACAACATTCAGTCTTTTCTTTGCAGTACAGGAACAAGCTACATGAAGATTCTTTATGGGGCTCTTGGGTTTTTGTTAAAACACAGAATAACATAAATATAAATTTCAGCCTTCCCTTTCACTATGGTAATTAATCACTATGCTATGGTAATACTGGAAAGTATGCTGCCTTTAGCTCTTTGAAGGATGGGCAGATGTAAGTCTATGCTTAGTATAAATAGGCCCCTTGCCACAGCTTACCTACCTCTGGGCCACTCTCACCTGCTCACTTGCCCTTTCTCTAGAATCAAAGCAAGAATGAGGAAGAGAAGCAGCAGCTGGGGCCAGGAGGTCCTTCAACCTCAACAGAAAGCCAAGAATATCAACCCCTGATGCCAGCCTGCATTATTATTAAGCATTGCATTGAAGAACAGCAGCAAAATAAAACAAAACAAAATGTGTGGATCCAGTGGAAATTTCCACTGATGCGGGGGAGGGGGGGAAAGATTTGAACCTGGTTCTCACCAATTCAGTTCTGAAACTCAAATGACGTCACCATGTTGGCACTAATCTGGCAAGGATTCAACATGTAAAACGCTGCATCAGTACCTGTTGTGAAGACTTCTATCTTTTCAATTGCTTTATCTTCCTCCCGTATGTCCTCTATAAAGGCTCCGACAGTCATTAGCATTGGTTTCACAGTAAACTGACAACGTTCCTTTCTCGAGGGTAATGTAACAGTTATCACTGGCAACCCATGTTTATAATTTACAGTGACTTCTGAGGAGAAAAGAAAGGCACTCAAAATGTATTTATGTACTACATGTAAGCCAACCCTCTTGATTGCACAACAAGGGCAGAGCAAGTCAAAAGCCTCTTCTGGTAAAGTCATTTGATCCAAAAAGGTTCATCACCTTCCTAAATGCCTGCCCTGGAACCGTCAGCTGAGGAGTCTCTTCCACAGTACATGGACCAGGATGGACAAGGCTAGTTTTGAAAGCCCTGATGGATCTAACCTCCTTCAAAGACTCGTCATGGAACAGAAGTCAACAACAGGTAGAAAGGTGTAGGGGCTACAGGTAGGAAAACACACACATTCTACTGTACACAGCTTCCAGGATGCTGCTGAATTTTACACCAACTCGTACTTGCACAAGATTTGGTGCTTCTGGCTGGGATGCAGTGGGTTCTGAAATGGAACCAGGATTCACAAACTCAGTGACAGGTCTGGCAGGTTCTGCCAGGCTGCATGACAACCTTTCTATTTCGTACATTTTTTCATTCTAATATCCTGCCTGTCCCACCCCTTACATGTTAATTAGTTCAGTTATACCTTTCTAACTGAATCTGCTTACATCTCATCCTGCACTTCCCCAGATTAGATTTTACTTTAAACCCACTTTGCCCATCTATCAACAGTTGGGAGTATTCCACATCCACCTTGAGTGGACTGATTACTCTTTTGATTGGACAATGTTATTAAACTAGCCTTTCTTTGAGAGGGGGCCTTCATTGTTTGCAGCCTTTACAATAAATGTATCAGCCTAGTGGATGTTCCTGCATCTGATGAAGTGAGCACAAATTTTGTTAGTCTCAAAGATGTCACTGGACTCCTACATATCTAGCCAGTAACGGATGAGTAAGCTTACCATCAGATGGCATCAGGGAGCTACAAAACGGCCTTCTGTGCAGTCTTAGGTTTCCAATTTTTCTCAGACACAGCATCTGCAAGAAAGATTGATTAGACATTAGAGAGTTCAGCCTCCAATTCCCCATTTCTCTCTCACAGAGCACATTCATATAGGTTAGCAGACAAGATATTATTGAAGATCCTTACATTAAATCCAAGACTGCCAAAATACTGAGTAACAGGCAACAGGCCAGATGTCAATCAGACTGCTTCGTCAGCAACAATGCTATAAACTCCCTTAGACTAAAGGCTCTTGAGAGACTTTAATCCATTAAATTGTAGAGAGATTGAAACTAGATCATGTAAAAGGAAAGGGAATGGTTCTAACACTGGGATGTGTTAAAGATAGGAGGGTAAGTTGTTAGCATGGATAAAGTGTAACACGCGTCATATTTCTTAAACGCCTGCACAGGAGACTTATATTCAGGATCAGGATTGCTGAGTTTAATTGGAAACGGTCACAAATAATGTGCAACAAGAGCCCTTTGTGACATTGTAAAAGTTAATTCTAGTTTACAACATGGAATTACCTTTCTCAGAAGGCTCAAGCACCAGCAACAGACTGCAGAGAATATAGAGCAGATCATTCCATCTGCACATTTACAAATCGCTTAAGACAAATTCAACATGTCACTTAGCCTCAAAAGTGCTTGTTCTCTTGCTACTTGCCTTGTGTATAAATGACAGAAATTCAGCTTCAGTAGGCATATACGAAATTTTTCAAGAAAAGAGGAAGCTTACGGCACCTTAAAGACTAGCAAGTTTTTGTTCTAGCATAAACATTTATGTGCCCTGACCTGGATAGCCCAGGTGAGCCTGATCTTCTCAGATCTCAGAAGCTAAGAAGAGTCAGCCTTGGTTAGTGATTGGATGGGAGACCTCCAACAAAGACCAGGATTGCAGAGGCAGGCAATGGAAAACCACCTTTGTTGGAAGAAAGATGTGTCAGTTTTACAGGTATCTGGGAAACATTACTCCTCTACTCTTTTTGCATGTGGCCATTCCACCCCTCAAAATGGCACTTGCATTTGGGCCTATGTCTTCTCCCACATTGACTGGGAGTCGTACATGGGGGCATTTAAGAGGGAATAGTGGTAATGCATATTCACTGAAATGGGATGGTTTCCCAAGGGACAGCTGAGGTGTTTTTAAATGCATGTGTGATATTGGCCTTATGCTTATGAAGTCCCAACAATTTCAACATTAACAACCACTCCTGTAGCACTGAAATATCAAGGGTCAATGTCTGATTGCTAATACTAGTTATGCCACTAGTTATGCCTCTGTCTGCCACTACTGCTGCCACTGCTCGTACAAACAGCCTTGGCATATTTCTGTGATTCACACAAGTAATCTGTGCACTCTTTTTCATACATTCTCTCTCACACCAGAACACAAAAGGATAGAATGTAAATGCAAGGCTCATGGCATGCTCTTCCATTTCCACAGCTACAGCAAATATCTGCACACAGCAGCACTTAGACCATGCCTAGCAACAAGTGAATAAAACAAGTGCCTGTTGCTCTACCGTAAAAAGTCCAGTAGCACATTTAAGACTAACCAACTTTATTGAGGCATAAGCTCGAGATCACAGCTCTCTTCATCAGATGCATCTGATGAAGAGAGCTGTGATTCTCAAAAGCTTATGCCTCAATAAAGTTCGTTAGTCTTAAAGGTGCTACTAGACTTTTTACTATTTTGCAACTACAGGTTAACATGGCTAACTCCTCTGGATCTGTTGCTCTACCCTTAATTAAGATTTTTTTAAAAAAAGACCAAAGAAGTGATAATGAAATAACTGCAAACCTCAATTAAAAAATAAAGTCCACAAGAACACCACTTTGGACAAGGCAACTTTATATAGGTATATTTATGATATGATACACAGATGGCATACATTCAATGAGATTCTTATGCCTAATGGCTGTCAGCCATTAATGATGTTGGATTTCCATTTGTATTGCCACCTTTTCAGTAAAGGTCTCAAAAAGAAATGGTAAGATCTAAGACTTTATCCACTGGATGGGGTGACCACTAACAAACAACTATTCTCTGCTGGCTGTCAAAAGCCATTGCAAATGGGAAGGAGTACCTACCTAAAATCTCAGATTCCATCTATCTGCCCCTCTGTCCAACCTCCCTAAATTTGTAGATTGCTCCCCTTGGGGATATATGGCTCCTATTAAGAATCACTGCCCATTTTAGGTTGAAGGACCTGAAGTCGTTGCTACATGAGAAGGATGTAGAAGGCAACTGAGACTGCAGTTTCTCCCTCTCTCAGCTCAGAAGGATACAAACAGAAGAACAAGAATTTTAATGGCGAGGACTGCAAACAACGTTTAGTAACACTGATTCCAATTCACATTCTTTTTAATATTTTCAGAACATGCATGAGACAGTAACCAGAGCTGGCCCATATAGTTAATGAACAGGAGACTTCAATTCTGCTTTACTTGCAGGGTTGCAAACATCCTAGTTTTCACTTCAAAAGTGCTTTTAATTAGTTATACTGGATGGTTTCTATTTCATTAAACATGGCAGAGGCTTTATTCTACCTTCCGACTACTATGTTACTGGCTTTTCTAGGATACAAACTTTCTTTGCAGGTGAGAAAAGGTAGCTAGATTTAACTAGAAGCACTCTGGGAAATTATCTAAGTTAGGAGGGTGAAAAAAACAGAAACCTACTTTCTCCTACAACCTCTGTTATTGTGGCAGAGTAGAAAAAACCTCCACCACAAAGTAAATATATGGGCAACTACTCTTAAGAATTTTTTTTTAAGGCAAACCAAATCTGAGGCCTGTCTTTGCCTTACAGGCAGGTCAACAGAGAATAGTGCAGGAAGATGATTGTTCTTCTGATGCAAAATTCTTGGCTGTGTGTTGTAGCACAAGCATGTCCTTTACTCTTAGTGAAGCCCTAGAACATTCTGTGTCAGAAGGGGCACACTGCCAAGACATGTCTACACTACCAATATACACTGGGTTTATACTTATTTAATTATCACTGCCCCTTCTTTCCAATTATTTTTGTTGAGAATGTTGGCAATTAGAGATCAGCATTCCTCTCCCCCATAGAACATGGTTATCTGGGGAGAGGAAATCATTATTAAGCTAGTTGAATAAACCCATTATATAGATATGCCTCCAAATGTTGGACTTCACAGAACCACAAAAGAAAACCTGGAATAACCCCCTCAGTCAAGAGGGAAAACTTAGTATATATGTGAATGCTACTGTGGGAGATGTACCCGATGGTACAGCATTCAAAGCAGTGCAAAATGCAAGAATAATCATGTCAATGGATTACCGATAACGGACACAGAGAGTTCTGTGTTCTGCTGTTCAGGAATGAGTTACATACCAAGCAGTATCTTTGTGGGTAGCCTTATAGTAACCACTCTTATGAATATCAAACGAAAATTAACTAAGCGAATGAAAACAATGACCCTGATTTCTCCAAATGATTCTGTTACAGCAAGTCAAGCTACTGCTGCCTGTCGCATTATTAAAACAAAGCAAACAAGTGCCCTTTATTCCAGTTTTTGGAATGCTTCCTTTTAATGGTGGTCCATTATTTTTCTGCATGCAGTCGATATTTAATTATCTGTGGTTCTGGCTACTGTACACTGCTGTCAAATTCTAGTCCAGTTTTATTTTATTTGCTGTAAATCTTGTAGCATAAGCTTAGAAGGATAACTTCTTTTCCAAGTAATCAAGTTAATATACTCATTTGCTTTATAAACTGGCCAAGATGTGGGAAGCCTGCAAGTACTAGCCCTATTCTCTGCTTGCAAAATAAATTATATATATTAACATATACAGCACACTTGTTTTTTCATCATCACAAACTGGATTTACAAAAAAACCCAAATGAACTGCAAAGCAATAAAAAGGCTGCTGTGGATGCTAGAAATGAAGCCGAAACGAATAGTTCCCTGCTGTGCAAGCAGGGACTGCAAATTCATCTGGCCAGCCAGCCAGTTACTGGAAAATGTTATTTGGTATATAAGAGCCTAGCAGATAAATTAAGGCTTGTAAAGATCAGAAGGAATCAGTTCATCAACAGTAACAATGCTTGCTTAATACAAAATAATCTGACCCAAAGCATACTGGCTTTATGCTAGATGAATGTTTATTACACAATGCAACCATCTAAAAGTATCTAGGATTTCAACTGGCTTGGTTTTTCTAGCCAAGTTTGTTGCTGAACGCTGAATGAAATGAAAAGCCAAGAACAACTTATCTGGAAGCAATGATCCTAGCAGGCAGGTTGAAGAAATGGTACTTCAGAACAACTGTAAACCACTGGACAAAGGCAATGCACCTATTTTTCCTCCTTGTTAACAAAACCCCTTGGAACCCCTCCTGAACTTGGTTTCCACCAACTCTTTATTACAGCAGCCATCTCTCACCCCATGGGATGTATGTGCACAGGTTGGCAGTATGAGCTGCTGCACTGAGGTCCTTTCTGGATTGGAATTGACCGCATTTTGTGTTTTTATGTGGTTTATATTTATATATGTTTTTCTCAGCTCTGAGCCTACCCTGCAGGGAGAGCAGAATATAAATTTAATAAATAATAATAATAATAATAATAATAATAATAATAATACAAATATTCCATAAAAAATCAGAAACCTGTGGGGGAACATTTTAATCTTCCTGAACATACTGTTGCAGGTCTAAAAAGGGGGAGGGGGATCCAACTAAATGTTGTGGTGGCAGGACCCTGTCAAAGTCCTGTGATAGGAATGTAAAATGCAACACTGGCGGTTTTAGAAGGGTTAAACCCTCCCCCTCCCATGCTTTTCCAAAACAAACCACTTAATTTTACCTTTTCCTCCACTTTGCATGATTAGTTCAATTCATGGAAGCACAGTGGGAGAAAACAACTGAACAAAACTAAAATGTTGGCATACCGTTATGCTCCTTTCTCCCATCCATCGGTGCCCTGTCACTTTACAGGAATTTAGCAGCAGACTCTGTTCTGCACGTAGAGTCACCATGTCTAGCTCTTAGTACTAGGAATAATTAGACAGCTAAACCTGAGATTAATGTGATGCTTTTCCATCTCAAACAGATTAAATTAATCAGAAAATTGCTGCTTAATTATATTTCACTGCCACTGGTTCGTTCTCAGTTCACTTGAAGCAAGTAGTCAGGTCATTCTATAATTTCATAGTACAAGTTTTTTACAGAAACTGTGTATAGTGAAAATAATCGGCAATAGAAGACAAGGATACCAGCAATACAAGGTCACAGATTTATGCCAGAACTAAATACTGTCTCTTATTTTAAAAATTATGTGAGACTGAGATATAGTACTGTTCTTAAGGGCCCCAAAATGTATCAGTCTAACTTGGAAATAATTGCACGTGACTAGGAGTTAATAATACAGGGATGCACATTTCCATCTGCATTGCACATGTGGCCCTATAACCAGGAAGTGAAACTTGCTTGCAAAATCTCTTACTGGATTGGTGGATTCCCCATGGAAGGAACAGTGTATTATTTGCAGCCACACTCATTTTAATCTGCAAAATGAAGCATCACAGCATTCCCTCCACCCAACAGTCAAACGAAGAACAGAGATTTTATAAAAACATAAATCTTGGCTTAATAATGTCTTAGATACTACAGAAAGTTTCCTCTTAGAGTACAGCTGCTAATAAAATAATTAGCTAGGAATTGATATTTACAGTGTATTCTTGGGCCTCAGTGCTTATGCTAGCTGCAAGCAAAATATTAAATTAAAATACAGATGTAGGCAACTGTCTGAATTTTCAGTGTTATTCTGTTCTAGCTTAACACACTGACTCATGTAAAAGTCTAGCAGCAGATAATATGAATCATAGGTTGAACTAATGTTTAGATAAATTACTGTTAGTAGCAGAGCTTACTGCAAGTGGAGGGAATCAGAATTAATTTCTCACAGCTGAAAAATGTAGTTCAAGCAGTGACATGATCAAAATGCTAAGGCTGCTTTATAAGAAACCACTACCGATTCTAGAGGGAAAGACTAGAATATTTTAAGAACATGAAGGAAGAGTGTGGTGGAGATCAGTTTTATTAAGCTGTGTTTTCTATCCCTGTGGAAGTATGACCTTGGGGCGACAATTTCAAATACTGTTTACAGATTTATGATAAATGCTAGTGAAGCTGTAGCAGTTCAGAAGTCAGTCATCCAAGAAGGTTTTTCAGGCTAATAATTCAAATCCTCTATGCAAGAAAACATGGGATAAGAGTGTAATAAAATACAACGAGGGTGCTCAACAATCTAATGTAATAATCTTACGTTTTCAATTTTTCACAGCTGAAAAATACAGTTTAAGCATTATTGCATTTTATTTACTTGCTAGATTTTAATCATATCCTTCTATGGTATACTGAAGAGTAGCTAATAGAGATGGGCACAAACCTAAATACGAACCAAAAAAAAAAAACCACAAACCAGCCCGGTTCGGGGTTCGCAAACGAGGGTTCGTGGAAGCTTGTTTCGACGAACTTTTACGAACTGGACTACTAGTTCGTTTGGTTTGTATTAAAGGGCCAGTTTAAATGGCCATTTCCCCGGGGGAAATGGCCATTTAAACTTTTCCTGCCACTTGCAAGCGGCAGGTCCCTTTAAACTATCAGCTGGCAGGCGGCAGGGGGGGATCCCCCCTCACTAACTGCCAACTGATAGTTTAAAGGGTCCTGCCACTGGCAAGCAGCAGGTCCCTTTAAATGGCACAACCCCCAGCCCCCCAGCCCAACCCCCCGCCCCAGCCCCTCACCCCCCAAGCCCCAGCCCCCCCCACTTACCTTCCATCTGATGCTGGGTTGGTAGAGGCCTCCTACGCTGCCCTGCAAGCGCACAGGGCAACAGAGGCCAACAACGGCCTTTCCGCCTCTCAAATGGCAGCCGTGACTGCCATTTGATGGGCAGAAGGGCCCTTTTCCTCCTTCTCCACTGCCCTGCGGGTGTGTAGGGCAGCAGAGGAGTCCGAAAATGGCCTTTCCGCCCCTCAAATGGCAACCACAGCTGCCATTTGAGGAGCGGAAAGGTTGTTTTTGGCCTTCTCCTCTGCTGCACGGGCCTGCAAGGCAGCAAAGGAGGCCTCCACCACCCCTGGGGCTTGGGGGGGGTGAGGGGCTGAGGCAGGGGGGTTGGGCTAGGGGGCTGGGGCTTGGGCTTGGGCCGTTAAAAGGCCCTGCTGCTTGCCAGGGGCAGGACCCTTTAAACTATCAGTTGGCAGTCAATGCATGTTGGGTTTTTCCATAAGTATGCACAATCAGACATGTGCTGCAAATTCCATGCTTGGAATTTTCCCCACATGTATACTATGTACTGTAAGGGTAGAAAAAGATTTCCCTAATGGGGAAAACAACACACTGTGGTTCTCCCCTGCTTTGCTGTGATCTTTCTCAGTCACGGTTTCCCCTGTCCTGGAAAGATATTAGTATCTTTTTGGAAAGATCACAGTCAAACTCCCTTTGCATGCCATGGAGATAGGAAGATGTAGACGGAAGCATTTATTCTGTATACAACCAAAAGTTGTCAGTAGGTAAAAATGAAGCCCCATTGCCCGTCATGTCATCTAGAGAAGGATTAGATGGGAACCTCTCTGTCCAGTAAGGATTTTGACTGCTGTCAGATCCAAAGTGAGCAATGTGGATCTGCGTGGGGTGGTGAACCCAACACTGAATGATGTTGTCGGCTCTGAGCTGGATCTGGTAGACTCGAAGGTTCTCGGGCCAATGGATCTGAGTCATCCTGGTCAGCTCCTAATGGCTTGGATCTCGAAGTGTCGGAACTAGTAGTGTAACTTGATCTGGGTGATTGGCCAGTTCTGCAAGTGCAGAAGACTTTGTGACCATGGTAGAAAGGCTTGATGAGGCTGAGAAAGCTTGTTCCCACGATGCAGTTCCCATGGTGGGTGGCCCTCTTTGCCTGAGCCGTGGGCGTAAAGCTTTGGCAGTGCTTACATGCAGCCACGTTGTGCCCTTCTCCCAAACAGACCAGCCAGAGAGAGTATCCATCAGTCTTGGTCATCATGGTATTGCACTGCGTGCATCTTTTAAACACTGCCTTTTGGGCCATTTTAACTCACTCGACTTCTTTTCTTCTTCACAGCCATCCAAAAAAAAGAAGATCATCACGAGGAAAGGAAAGCCTATCCTGGCTAGAAATTTGCTCTGTTGGAGAGGGAAAAAATACTATAGAGGAACTTGTTGGAATAGGAGACTCAGCATGCCTTGGACACTGGGGGGCGCTGCACGTCTCTCTGTATGCATGTGTAACTCTAGCCAAGTAAGCTGCTACTCTTTTGTCTAAGGTGGGAACACCTCCTAACTCCTCCTCTTGTCTCTATGCCTCTTAGGAGATTTCTCTCTCTTGCCTCATCGTCTTCCAAGGAGCAGAATGTGATTCTCTCAGCTCCTGCCATGAAGGCCTTGTTAACAAACCCACACTTTCAGCCGCACCACCTATTTTAGGCCTTGGTTTAGTTATAGGGAAAGTGACTCTTTAGGTTAGGACTCTTTCTTTCTTCTCCAAGATATTGCTATGGATGGAATCTACCTCAATAAAACAGTAAGTTATATCTTTCTATGATTTGTCTGAGGACTAATTAATGCATGTTTGGGGTTAAACGCTTCTGATTAAGTAACTCTGCTGCTACCATAAAGGTATTACAAAACTAGAAACAAAATCCTAATAGAACTGAGGGAAGGGGGTGTCACTTTCCCCAGAAGTCAGCTGTTTGGGTGGGAAACGAGCTTCACATGTGGGACTGCACAGAAGACCAACAATGAACCACAGGTTATATATGCATAGCTTAATGTGCTTTCCTTCTGCATTTGCTAAATGACAGGCCTAATTCAGTTTGTTGCTGAACACTGCATTAAGTCTTCAACAAACATACCACACATTTGAAATATCAATACGGTATCTAAAGTGAGCTGTGGCTCACGAAATCTCGTACCCTACCACTAATTTTGTTAGTCTTATAGGTGCTACTGGACTCTTGCTCTTTTCTACTGCACATTTGAAAGGAGGTTTAACTCATTTAGTATACATTTTAACAATGCTATTATTTAATATTAAGGCCACTATATTCATCAGCAAAGTGGCTGACTCCTGTTATGATCACACAAGCAGCACAACAAGGTAGCCAGTTTACAAGACTGACGTCTATATGGAGGTCTCACCAAGTATGAAAGAAAAAAACCCTAACATTGTAAATTAAGTAAAAGACTGCCTCGTTGCCCTCCCATGTGAAGTTAATATGATCTAACAGGCATGGAATGTTGAATGTTACGTGAAAATTAAAAAGAGTTACAGGGAAAGGGGGTGAAGGGAGGAGAAACTAGCTCAGTTCCAAGACTGAATCCTAGAAGGTTTGAGGAATAGAGGAAGGTTTCTAAATCAGCCCCCACCCCACCCCCCTCAATTCTGCACAGACTCCTAGTTTGTTGTTATGAGCCTGGGCCTACATATGAGGCCTAGTGGCTTTGGGGGATCCTGTACTAAAGTGACTACAGGGCCTACATTTCCCAGGTCCCCTTTGGACCCTGTGATTGGTTAAAAGGGGATTTAGATTGAAAAAGTAGGGGGATGGTGCCAGAGAGAAGGGATAAAAGACCTCACCACAGTGGGAGGGTGTTCACTCCTAGGGAGCAGAGCTGTGGAGAGGGTGCTACAGACGGAGGGATCCCTCATCCAGAAGGGGTGAGACCGTTGCAAGCCAGTCGCCAGGAGACACTTAAGAACAGTCTAGTTAGACTTGTTAGGGTGTTTTATTTTGTTTGTTCACCAACCTTTACTGTTTCCCTTATCTTACAAAGTTGTGAACACCAGTTATTGCTAACTCTTTTGAAATAAAGTTGTTTATTATTCTGCCAGGGTCCTCACGCCTCATTCGGTCACACATAATATAAAACCTACTGGGAAAGAGTAAACAAAAGGGGTCAGTTGGGCGCTCTGGGTCCTTCCGAGGAAATCTGTACCAGAGTGGTAGCAGCCTACAGAGAGCTTCTCTGGTCCTTGCCTGCTGTGACACTTGTTTCTCACCCAATCTCATCTAAGGTTATGACACATAACTTAATGACTCCAAAACTATTCTCACTTTTGGTAGTTTTTGATGCGATGCAATGCTGTAGGACACATTTTCAATTTGTACCAAGCAGTAGCTCTGAATTGTCAAGGCCTCTGTATATCATGTTTTTGGAAAGCTTTTAGAATCAATGACTGTAAAAAGTAACAGCAAGAGATGTTATTAAATATATAAAGAGAGAGGAAATTATTGCAATTACAAGAAATGTGAAAATATAGAGGGGGGATGAAATATAGAGGGGGGATGGAATTTGGTTAAAAATACAAGCCAAGTATGAAATCTAGGTGCACTGGATGACTAGTTTAATTAAAAAGACCAGAACATTTACGTTGGAATAATGAAGGATTTAGCCTATAAGTTTTAAAATGTTTTCAGTCCTAGTGGCTGTTTTTACACTTCTTACCAGCCATGGAACATCGCACAAGGCTCCCAGGAAGACAGCGTCTTCCTGGCACAATTTTGCACAAGAACTAGAGTTATGATGGGAAATCACGCCAGGAAGACTCTGTCATTATGAGAGCTATGTGTGATGTTCCACGGCCGGTAAGAAGTGTGAAAACGGCCAGTGTTATTATTATGCATCTTACCAGTAACAGTTATAAACCCTCCTAGTGTTCTTCAAAGCCCTATGCGGCATATTCTATTTGCAGCAGTTATGTTCACACACATGAACTCTCATCTACTCTGGGCTATCATGTTAATCATACTATACAGTTTGAATTGTCTGGAGGTTTGGTTGATGCTGCATTCTATTCATTTCCAGCAATAAGCCCTGTTCCTATAAGCCTATGATATGACAAAGTTGCATACACTATCATAAAGTCATAGCTAGAGATGGGCACGATCCGCATTACGATCGAAAAAAACCTATGATAATGGCGATCGCGCGATCATGACCCGGCAGATCGTGATCGTCCACGGCCAATGATCCAGCGATTGGGAGGGACCCAGATCAGGGCAATCGGGCTCAGATCGGGGATCCAGACACTCAGGCGCCAGCGATCTATTCCCCTGGCAACGGAGCCAGGGGAATGCCTGAGCTGTGTTTGCCCTCCTTCTATCGCTCTAGAAACCCGAATGGAAGCCCAGCTTTCCTTGATCAGCAGGGCTTCCTTCCAGCCATGGAGGAGCAAAGCAGTCACCAGCTGGGAGAAGACACCCAAGGGAGGGAGGGGGAAGGGGGTGTTCTGCCGCCGCCAGCACACACCTTCTGGCCTGCGCTGGGAATACCAGCGCGCTCCTTTTTGGCCTGGCGGGTGGGCACATGGGGGGTGCAGCCGGTGAGCGGCCAGACCCCCCGCCCCCTGAGGGGAGGCGGCTCGTCACCGTCTCCCCATGCCCGCCGGGCCCAGCGGCTGCTGCCACCATCCACCTTCGCACATAGCTGGGAATAGCAGCGCGCCCCGCTTTGGCCTCCATGATCCACAGATCGGAAACAGGAGATGATCGGAGTGGATCATTAATTCGGGATCGTCGCCAATGCCGATCCATGATCAGTTTGATCGTTAATTTTTTTTGGATCGTGCCCACCTCTAGTCATAGCTAGAGCATCAAAGAGTCAGCAAGAATTTGAGACTGGGTGGATGCTGCAGAAAACACAGACAATAATGAAGCAGAAAGGTTCCAGTGCCACTTTCCTCATATTTGTTCTCAAAACATTTAACTTCCATGATGCCTCTGGGCTGCATCAAGGTAGGAAGAGATATCATGATGATAAAAGATCATGGAAGTAGGGAAAGGATCTGGTGCTAGGGGGACGTCAAAACAAGAAATAATTGGGTAGCCTTAGGAAATTAATTTTAAGTACTGGGAATATTTGTTCATTATTGCAAAGTTGCACAGAAAGGAAAGTGTAGAATCACTTATGGTCAAATGCTTTACAAGCCAGTATATTGCAGCAGATAAAACTTACTTTTTAATAAAAGCTGGTTCCCATTCAGTTGCATTCTTTTAGTAGCAGAAGAAAACAAAAAACCCTTATCTAAATAACACTATTCCCTATTACAAGCAGCCAGCTCATCTGGTTGCATGTGACTGGGAGTATGGGCGTGCCGCTTGCAAGCTTGCATGAGAGAGCTCTGCAGAACCATCTTGCTTTTTTTTCAGCAGGAGAGAGAACAAAAAGGCACAGAAAGAGGTTAGATAAAAGCTTCTAGCTAAGGGACAAAGAAAGGCTTCACACAAATTACACAGTCTGCTTCTAATGTAAATGGAAAATATAGCGCTCTCTGCCATCGCCCAGATCCAGAAATGCTCCGTCGCTTCTATTGCTACAGTAAGGCCTTTCGGCACACACTAAAGAGGAGACACCTCGACTAATGTAATAAGTCATGCTACAACAGTCGAGGGGACTGGGAAGCATTTAACAATGTCCAGTGAATGCGGTCCAGTGCATTGTGTGTAGGTTAACGCATATGGCTAGTATAGTTCAACTAGGCCATCAAAGAGAATCTCATTTGTACCAACAAAAGTATTTGAAAATACTTGGACCAAACGGCTTATATTTGGTCTAGTGTTACAACAGAAAAGTAGCAGAAGACAGGTAATGAAAGAGGGAGTGTCCTAGTACTGTTCCTATTGAAATAACAGAAACCTAAAACAACACCAGTTTGTGTTAGCAGTAAGACAACTGGTCAGTTACATCGTTTTATTTGGCATGGCTGCTCTCTTCTGAAATTCACCGTTTTGCTGATTTAATGAACCCAGCATTAATTAATGGATTTCTTGAGGAACCAACATTTGTGTATTCTAAAATTAGGTGAGTACATCCATGTAGCTTTCACATTCTCAGTCACTTGTCCATCACACACACACACACACACACACACACGAATGCATACACACATGCACACACAAAAATACGCAAACATACAAATAAGAGAATGCTATTAAACATTTAAAATTTGGCTCTGAAGCTTCCTTGTCAATTGTATTGTAATAAATTATAACAAATTTAAAAGCCATTATTAATAGTACTTCTGAAACACTGTTAACAAAGGGATTATTTATCATAACATCAGTGCTATAGCTCAAAGCTCATGGAAACATTAAGATGAATATATAAATATGAAATATTTTTGCAGGGTTTGAGGAAACAAGTTAATATTTCAAAAAAGTCAAAACAACAGAGCCAGGCTTTGCATAGAAAACAAAAAAATAAAAGACAGCAAATGAAGAAAGTAATCAGGGTCAATTCCTTCAGGTTAAGTGACAACCAAGAAAAAATAGAAGGCAGCTTTAATATATTCTTTCACAGATATGGTTTTACCTGACGTGAGTAATCAGGCATTCATGCAGTTCAGTGCCTTAGACAGTACTTCATTTAGGTAATGTTTCATTTACCTTGACTGTAATAATGTTTCTGTGTCCCCAAATCACTGAAAGATCAGAATTTTACATGCAATTCTGTGGCATTAAAACGCCAGTTTCAAAAGAAATGTGATGAAGTACATTTCATCACTGCAAAAATTCTACATCTATTAAAACGATTGAACATGCCAAAGCTGCTCTCATGGAGAACTAAACAGCAGCAACCACAGAACGGTTTTTTTGCAAATTCTAATTCACTTCTGTCAGATTCATCTTACAGGACTTTATTTTGCTGGAGGGATTCCCCTGAACAAACTCTTACTCTTCAAAAGTCAGTTTTTAGATTGCATTTTTCGACTAAATAGCACTGAAAAAGGAAACTTAGCAACCAACATAAACCTTTCATCTCCACAAGGGTGAGCAACCTGCGCCACACTGAAGGGTGCCATAAATTAAAAATCTTGATTAAAACTTACAAATAAACCATTTACATCAATGTGCATTGATTTACTGACTTCAAAGGGCTTCTTCCAGCCTCTGTATGTACTAATCTTTGCGGATTCGTCTCCTGAAAAAGCAGTCTCTCTCTCTCCAAACTGGTGAACATTAAAAACTCTTGGACAGCTGCAAGGACTCTCTCAACTGTGAGCGATAACCAAGGGCCAGTAGATGAGGTTCTCGTGCACTTACATGAAAATGTAGATTATAAGAAAAGTAATGAAACTGCAGCTTGTGAATTTGGGATTGGACATGCATTTTCTCCTAGATGATTTCAACAATCAGACATTCTAGACGTTGCATTTTTCAGGATTCTGTCTCACTGAACATTTAGGGCCTTTTCTAATTAAGTAGTTTCCCCCCAAGTATTGTGCTGTGGCTACCAAAAAAATAAAAATAAAAAGGGATCTGGGCAGCATTCACTTATCTGGCCTATTGTTTGTGGAGAAAATGACATTTTATAGCAATGAAACTGTATGCCTGAATTGCTGGCAAATGCGTTTTTTGCTCATCCAAGGGCTACAGCTTGCACCTGTGGATGTCATTGGATTTTGGTTACAGAATGCCCACAGGCAGCTATCAGAGTATCAATGACGCACTACATTCAGTGCCTTTAGTTCTTTCCCATCTTACATATGCCATTTTACATATGCCATTTATTGTTCTTTCCCATGGTAAAAACTAGACAATGTGCCCTGAACTCCAAAAATAGTACTGGGATATATGAAACCTCCATACACAGAGGCATCATGGGAAGGCCTTGGTCTCTACATTCTGTTTATTGACTTCCTTCTAAGGCAACTGGTTGTCCACTGTATGAAACAGGATGTTGATGGACTACTAGTCTGGTCCAGCAGGGCTCTTCTTATATTCTTAAATTAATACTCATGCAAAAATCCAAGCCAACAACCTGGCCAACACTTGGTAACACTAACTGGCCCGACACATTCAGAACAAAGGGCAGGGAGTCCTGGTCCAGAGCAAGCAGAGTAATCCATATGGATTCAAACGCACTTTCATACCTCCACACAGATGTCCAAAGAGATACAATTTCTTTGGTGACATTCATTTTGCTGGACTCTCATTTAGCACTCAAGTCGCGTTTGCTGTTAAGAAAGTCCTGTCATGGTTTGAACACCTGAATTAAACAAAAGGCTTGAAAGGTACAGATTAGCTTCCCCCAAATGAGTATAAAGGACATTAAAAGGAGCTTTCATAATTAAAAGCAAGCCGCCTTAAAATTCCCAGAATGATACCTACCGGCAAATGAATAAATGCTATTTTTAATTTTGCTGGAAATTAATGATAAGAGACCTACCAATATGCATAAAGGAAGTTGTGTATGACAAGCATGTCTGAACAAATATTAACTGCAAAAATCCAGAATACAAAATGTGACAAAATACTGCACTGAACTGCAGGAAACAGAACTGAAGATAGAAATTGGCTTTTTCAGAGGACATCAAGAGCTTGGGAGCGCCCATGGAACCTGACTTGCTATTTGAAAAGCAGGTTAGTATGTTGGCCCAGAGTGACTTTTACCTGCTGCATCTGGTGCACCAGCTCTCTCATTACCTAGACTTAACCTATCCGGCCACGCTGACCCATGCTTCTATAACCTTGCGGTTGGAGTACTGAAACAAGCTTTATGTGAGACTGCCCCTTGATGACAACCTGGAAACTACAACTGGTCCAGAATAAGGCAGCCCAACTATTGTCACGGGCTAGCCACCAGGAACACCAGCTACACTGGCTGCCAGTTTGTTTCCGAGTTCTGGTCTCCTTTAAAGCATGTTATGGCCTGGGATGCACATATTTAAAGGACTGTCTACTTCCATATGTCCTGGTGTGCCAATTACGACCCACAGGCAGCCATTTGTTGGCTCTCCCACCATGTAGGATGGCCCATCTGGCATCTACCAGAGGTTGGGCCTTTTCCATTGTGGCCCCAGCTCTATGGAATGGACTTCCTGAGGAGGTGACAGGAGCCTCCTCCTTGGAGATACTCAGGAGGTGCTGCAAGACATGCTTATTTGCCAGGGCTTTTGAGGGGATGTGAAGGGCAGGCATCTTTTAAAGGAAGGGAAGAAGAGATGTTATCTTTGTTTCTAATTTGGAAATTTTAAAATCATTTTTTAAGCTGCCTTGAACTTTGTGGAAAGGTGGGATGAATGAATTAATGAATGAAGGTATAATACATTGCAATCTCCAAGACTGTATTGCAATACATCTTCCAATAGGACTGCAACACTTCTTAACCAAAAGTAATGGAAGTGGCAAGAATAGTTGGCAAGAATTAAGAATTCCAAGACAAGTATGATTATCACAAAAATGGATTTATAAACCTCGCTTGCTTCGGAACGAGCTTGTCCTGAAAGGACCTTAACAGGAAGACCCACCAGAAATGCAGGAAGGACATCCCTGCAATGTAAGTGCTATACTGTTCATTGCTAGATTTTGCTTTGGTCTGAGTTTTCAGACTGGGCCACAGGATACTGAAAATAGTTCATACGAACTGACATCTTAATATTTGTGAAATAGTTTCATTTGACCTATTTGGCCTGCTCTTTATAACACAGATTTTTGTATTCGCTTTTCAGTTACCAGAGACCAATATGCTGTCCAGTTTAATAAAGCCACCAAAACATTATATGAAAACATAAAGTTCCATAAGAGCTTTAGTGCCAAGACAGTTTTACTACCCAATTCTTCAACCTCCCCAACATGCACACATACATGCGCGCGAGCGCACTCACTCAGTCTCAGATTTCCTTTAATTATTTTCTTTTTTAAAAAAGACATGGACACTAGATTAAATGACTTTTCAGAATATTTATATTTAAATTATTTTCTCAAAATAAAAGGTGGAAAATCTCTCTCTTTTAATTGCAAAATACAAAAGTGATTTATTTCCATTTTGTGCAAAATATTCCACAGGATGACTAGTCAGTTATAGGGCTTTTACTGATAAAGACACTGTACATTTTCCCTCAATCGTCCTTATTAGAAATGTGCATTAGGTATAACTTGCCACCTTTTTTCAACAACAACTGTGATATATAAATCACTGTTTGTTTCACAACCCCTGGCTGGTTTCCTAAATATTCATAATAGACCACAACTTGTATGTAAACCCTGCTCAGTCTGCTGCTTCCTCTTTTCTTACCATTCTACCTGTGGTGATGCCATATCAGTAGGGTTGTTAGGCCAGGCCTGGAAATAAGCAGCAGGTTTAGGGGTGAGGACATGGGGGTGCAACGTCAGCTGCATCACTATGTCACTTTTGAGAAAAACCTGGAAGCAGGGTTACCAGCCTCCAGGTAGTGGCTGGAGATCTCCCGGAATTACAACTGGTCTCCAGGCCACAGAGATCACCTGGAGAAAATGGCTACTTTTGGGGGTGAACTCTATGGCATTATGTCATACCAAGGCCCTCTCCCTCCCCAAACCACTTTCTCCAAGTTTCACCCCCAAAATCTCCAGGAATGTCCAAACTTGGAGCTGGTAACCCTACCTGGAAGTGACGTAGTGACACAGCTGACATTGCCAGTTAAAAAAAAAAAAATCTCCCACTGCCACTCTGAGAGGCAGTGGGCAACTAGACTGCCAGCAGGGCAACTAGGGCTCCCACCGTAGTGGGAGGCCTGGAAACCTACACATCAGTAAGTAAGATCTTGTGACTTGGCCATTAGTCTTATCCAACTTTA
Source organism: Eublepharis macularius (assembly GCF_028583425.1). NCBI lineage: Eukaryota > Metazoa > Chordata > Lepidosauria > Squamata > Eublepharidae > Eublepharis > Eublepharis macularius. The sequence goes on along the minus strand of NC_072799.1, from coordinate 32,428,727 downwards.
ACCTAAGGACTGTGGGAAGTCACATTCACTTCATCTCTGTCCTAAATAAACCTTGAATCTTGTTTCTTTCACCCAATAAATCTAATCCAATGCTGCCAACAAAGTTGGTATAAAAATACTTCTGTTTTTTACCCTTGAGCAACTGAAACATTAAGGCAAAATAGTCAATGTCTAATGAAGTAAAAACACCTGCTATGGCACTACTTCTTAAAGTCCACTCAAGAGGGCTTTTAATTTAAAAGGAATAACAATCAATTGTCACAATGTGGTAAAAAAGTAAATCTCACACTTCACTCAACCAAGAATCCTTTTAGCAAATGTTAGCATGCATTACCTCCATTCCCACAATATGTCAACATGTGACACAGTTCACAAAGATATATGCTCATAAGACTGATTTGTTGAATTTCCCACACTTTTAGGGCTGAACTATACAATACAATTTTTAACGAGTTGGGTCTGGATTTGCTTTTTACATGGACACAGAGCAGTTGCAAGGAACATTGATTTTAAAGCCTGATAAGACTCATTTTGGTGTGGGTTTGTAGCATGGCATGAGGAGGGCCTCCTGCCTTCCTCCCTGTGCTACTTTCCCAAGCCAAAATGGTGCCCACGGAGAGAGTTATTTACATAGCATTGGAGATGCCTGTGCAGCTCCAAAATTATGCAAAAATTCTCCTAGAGGCCATTTTGGCTCAGGAAAACAGCACAAGATGGGACGGCAGGAGCCCCTCCTCCCCACATGCCACAGTCGCAAGACAAATCAGGCTACTGCAGGCTTTAAAATGATGTTGCCCATAGCTGCTGCAAGGCTGTGGGAAAGCGGGTCCAGATCTGACTTATTAAAAAAGCAATGGTGCAGTCTGGCCCCTTAAAGGCTGAATGAGTACGTGAACCTGTCCTAAAAAAGAGACACATCTATTTTATCCACATCTGTTAAGATAAATAAATCAAGAATTTGTAGTCCTCCAAACCAGCACACTTTTAAAGTGCCAGATAACAGTAAAAGCAACTTAAACATAATTTATAAGTAACGAAATGCCATAATTGAAAATTCCAGAAGACTAGCTATTAGACGTGGGCACAGACTGGGAAAAAGTGTTTCATGGACCACGGACCATTCATGGACCCGCCCCAGTTCGTGGACCGGTTTGTCGGTTCATGGTCCATCATTTCTGGGGGTCCTAGCACCAGCCCCTTCACAGCATGTCTTCAGCAGGCTCTCCTCCAGCCACCCTCCAAGTTTGCATTTCGGACATTTGAGTTACAGACCCCCAAAGTGGCCGCTCCCAGGAAACTTCCAGTACATAGAATAGGAGCTACAAACGCCAATTGACTTGCATTGGCTTGCAGTGATTGGCAGAGCCCTAGGCTAGCCCAACACTTCACAATCAAATAAGAATTGAAAGGGGGTGGGAAATGAGACAGAAGAGTGAGCCCTCAAGGAGACCAATAAACTTGCACCCAGGGCCTGACTGCAGCTCTGAGATTGGGTTGGGGCACAGCCCTACACTATCCTACTGCCCCACAAGCAAATAAGAACTGAAAGGAAAAAAGGAGAAAAGAGTGAGCTCTCAACCGAGGAAACCCAATAAGCTTGCACTCAGAGCCTGACTGAAGCTCTGAGACTGGGTTGCGGCACAGTCCTAGGCTATCCCACCACCCCACAAGCAAATAAGAATTGAAAGGAAAAAAGGAGAAACAAGAATGAGCTCTCAGCCGAGGAAACCCAATAAGCTTGCTCCCACCCAGAGCCTTGCTGCCAACACAAGCAGCAATCTGAAAAAAACTGGCGCAATCCAGAAAAAACTACCGTAACAAGCAGTTCCTCTGAGCTGGTAACCAGCTGGAAAGTGAAACTGCAGCTCCACACTGTGTCTTATATACTAAACGTTCATATAGAGAATGAGAGCTCTCTAGTTGGCAGCCAGAGCTGTCTATCAAGGTTTTCAGGGTATGATTGTTGTGTTTCAACGGCAGCAGAAGGTCGGCAGGCGGCTCCTACATTGCCTAGGGAATTGATTGCTCAGTGCTGGGATATCTGGTTTCACGGACCAATAGACTGAAGGACCCGCCAAAGTTTGTCGCGTCTGTGAAAAAAGGCCCGTCCCACGACCTGCCAGCTCACGAATGCCGAACCGGATCAGTCTGTGTAAACTTTTGGTCCATTTTTCGGTCTGTGCCCACCTCTACTAGCTATGCATTAGTAGCTTTTATGGATACCAAATGTTTCTGTGGATCCTCACTTGTATGTATGAGTGCTTTTAAACTGCATTGCTTTTGAGACCCTGGAAATATTTTTCGTAGTTTTCCTTGCTACCTCCTGGAAAAATTCAGAATGGGCCACAGGAATCCTTCCATAAATGTAGCAACGTAAGAAGACAGATTACCATTGCATCTGAGCAGCACCTATTTATGTGGCATAAACTTTCACGTGATTATGCCATATATTTCCTACAGATTTACTGGAAATATTATCCTTCATTTCCCAGAAAAAAGTATTTTCATGGATATGATAGTAACTTAGTGTTAGATATACTTTAGCTGCTCCCCCTATTATACTCTGAGCCCAGGGGTCATTTCGTAGAAAAAGAGCTGCAGGAACTCATTAGTATAACTCATTAGCATGTGCCACGCCCCTTGCCATCACCAGAAGTGTGTCATTATCATAATTGATTTGATCGGGCCTGAAATGGCAAGGATTTAGCTGCTGCCAAACGGGGTAGTGCTCCCCCACCTGGCAGTGGCCCAATCAGGGCCATTTTGGCCCCAATCCAGGCCGAAAAGGGCCCAAAATGGCTCAAAATGGCAGTTTTGTGCACTTTTTGGCCTGGATTGGGCCCAAAATGGTCCAGATCATGTCAGTGCCAGGCAGGGGAAGGGTCCTCCACCAGGCACCGACCCAATCCTGGCAGTTTTGGCCCTGATCCTGGCTGAAACGGGCCCCAAATGTCCAAAAATGGATATTTGGGGACCATGTGGGCCCGGATCAGGGCCAAAACAGCCCGGACCAGGTCAGTGCCGGGCAGAGGAGGGTACCCCCACCAGACACCAACCCAATCCAGGCCAGGATCGGGGCCAAAACGGCCAGGTCAATGCCGAGCAGGGGTGGGGTCCCCCACCAGACACCGACTCAATCCGGGCTGTTTCAGCCCTAATCCAGGCCGTTTAGGCCCCAATCAAGGTCAAAATGGCCCCAAATGGCCAAAAGTAAGGTGGGTGGGGCTACTTGACCTGTTGGGGGAACTGCCGGAATGTTGTTCTGGTGCGTTCCCCCTCAAAATGAGCCCTGTCTGAACCTCATACAGATATGAATGAGCATAAGTAGCTTGTTTTTCTGCTAGATACCATGAATATTACATATGCTCCATTTTTAATCAGTTCCCAAAGCACAACAGTCACTTTCCAGATATGAAGGAGGATTATTTCTATTTTCTTTAGTGATTCAACTACTGCATATAAAAATGATACTCAGTTTTTTTAATACGTCATTTGAGACTCATATGAAAAAAATCCAGGCCCAATAGCACCTTAAAGACCAACTAGATTTCCAAGGTATGCACTTCTGATGACAAAGTGTATATCTTGGAAATCTAGTTGGTCTTTAAGGTGCTATTGGACCTAGATCTTGCTCTGTGACTACAGACCAACACAGCTACCCAACTGAAACTATCTTCAAGGGAAAAAATATCTGTTATCAGCATATTCATGAGAAGAAAAAAGTAAAACAATACAACTTTAGACTGGTAGCAAAATCTGCTAACAGGAGGAACAAAAAGGAATCTTGGCCACTTTAAATATTAATGAATTTATTGTGATCCATGAAAGCTCAAAGCTACCTCAGATAGGCTTTTTTCGAAGAAAGCTTGTATCACAATAAATATTTTAAGTTTTGACAGTGCATGAGACTAATTTTTTAAAATGTAGTTATGTTTGCATTCAGATGTAAACCATGGTTTACAAACTGAGGTATGATTAGACTCCAATTAGTTGTGACATGTGATTTAACAAACAGGGGTTTGTTGGCTGCTACTAAATTTGGTTTTCAGCACAGAGTTTGTAACAGGTTTATTAACCATGGATTGCTCTAATTGTAATTTGTTGTATTGCATGAATTCACAAACCACAGTTTCTTATGTAGCATTGCCCTTTGTGGTCACCAGGATCATTTTGTTGTTAGGAGGTTGAAGAGTCAACCTAGGGACATCCTCACACACGAGCAGCTCTTGCTTCAGTCTTGTTTGTAATATAAAAGGAAATGCTATATCAGCTAGAATTCTTATTTCAGTAATAAATGCATCTCATTCTCTCTGTTCAGATTTTCCAATAACATTAACATATAAAAACAAGAGATCATCAAAAAATAACAATAAGCAAAACACTCATAATGTTTTATGGACTCACTAATTATTGCTAATGTAATCCTCCTCCCACCTTAATCCATATCTCAAGTCAAAAAAGGCAAAAGATATTGTCTGGATCTGAACATTTACTCAGTATAAAAGTCTTTAAATGGGAATAAAAGGCATCACTATATTAAATAGCCTAGTGGGAAAAACTGTGATTATTATAAAGGTCTTTAAGGGATCTGAATCATCTGAAAATAATTACTGTTCTGGCTAACCTCACTGGATGTAGTGATGGCTGCTAGGATAGATGCCTTTAAAAGGCAAATGATAAATTCATGCAGGAGAGGTCCATCAACGGCTGCTAGCCATGATGACTAAAGGAGCCTGTGCACGTGGAGGTCAGGGAACAAACAGGAGGCCACATCAAGGGAAGCCCTAAGGTCTGTGACCTCTTGTTGGCCCTCCGGGATGCTGAACTAGCTGGTCCGCTGGTCACATCTAGTGGGACACTTCTGAACCCCTTTCCATGATGGCTTCAGACTTTAAAGTTACATTTTTAGCAGTTCCGCTTGAAAGTGTTAATAAATCTTAACCTAAGCACAGGTCTGGCATCTTTATTTGGGATGTGCTGTAGCAAATAAAATTGAAAAGTATGTTTCCATTTTTTTTATGATGAGTTCTGTGTAAGCTGACTGACATAGTCCTCCCCTTGATAATAACAAATAATAAACAAAAGTTCTCCTCTTAATAATTATAAATTAATTTGAAAGTGGAAAATATTGTTATCGTTTTATAAGTCACTAGGAACTGTAGTTTATTGCGCTGAGAATAATTTACGGCAGTTTGGTTGTAGTGCAGAAAGGCAGGAGGGAAGGACATCAATCACTAAACTATAATTCTGGCCCCGGGAGAGTGGGAACTCATTTTATTACTTTGATAGCACAAAGCTTAACTCCTATTACAGTGCAAGCACTTTCACCATTTGCCTACTTCTTCACAGTGGAAAAATATCAACAGTACAAATACAATACTAGTACCGTGTAACAGTGATAAAACAGCTGGCCTTTTAGGCAGGCAAGGCCAATTCTATGGAATACAGAATCACTGGAGATTGCTATAGTAAGCAAACCTTAAAATTCAAAATCTGTCAAGACAAAAACAAAATTGGGTCACAAGGACTATGGCAAAAGTTATCAAGTTAAAAGCAGCCAGTATTCTTAAGAGAAAAGCAACGTTTCCTCTTCCAAAATTTCATAGGTTAAACTAGAGGCAGGTTTCTAACAACCATTTTCTCATAACTAAGAAACACATAATTGTCCTAAAACATTACCACTAACTGCTCAAAATATACCTCAGCAGCCAGAATATGTGAAATGTATATTAAATTTAGAGATCATACATTTACGTGTCTATTGCATTAGATACAAAATGTATATGCCCAGTCTAGCTCAGAAATTTAACTTTTAAGAATCTGTGGAGAAAGTAGAGCCCCCCATGAATGGTTTCTCTAGCTACTAACGCAAGTTCCCAAAAAGAAAAACTCAAGACAAAGTACAGATAATGATGTATCAGGTTCAGATATCAGAAAATAGGGATTACCCCCAAGTAAATGAAAACACTTGGCACTGGTATGTTAGGATCAGAGGTAAAGAATGAGCATATCACATACTTTTATCAAGGCGGATTTTAGACTACTATAGTCTTAACACATTCTACATACTAGCATTTGTCTCTCACACAAAATGTATTCGTTTTAATTACAATACACTAACTAAGATAGCAAATTACGGTTTCACAGGAACAGTTTTGCATTGATTGAAATAAAATGTTTTCCCAACAGGAAAGGAAAAAGTTACAGATAAAATGACCTACTGCTCATTTCTCATTCAATTGCTTGCATCTTATAAGTAATTCAAAGGAAAGCAATTATGTGCTTATTGTGAGATCACATGGGAAAGCTTCTTATCCCAGTCTGAATTTAACTTTATCAGAGAACACGCGGAATCATCAATCTTGTATATTATATACTACTTTAATCAAACCATATGTAGTGGTAGAAGTAAAGAAAGCTGTAAGGCATATGCACAAAAACAACCAAAAAAGGCCAAAGAGATTACAAATTTAAATTACCTATGGGATTCATTAATAACTGTTCTTTAATCAGGTAGGCAAGTGTTTATTAAGAGAGAGCCTCAGAGTATTTTGAAGCTTGTGGGACAAACATTCCTGACTCAGGAATAACTTGCTTGCAGCAACTTAGGAGCAGCCCAGAAATATCTGGGCTAAGTTTGTTCTCCTCCACTTGTGGGTATTAAAAGCCTGGATGGGACGAAAGGCACAAGCCAAAGGGTTAAGACCACAGCTCCCAAGGAGGGGCCTGTGTTGAGCAGCCTCCAGCACAGGATGTGCCCTAGTTTTGTTGACTTTACTGTATTATCTGTTTACACTGATGGTTTGTATTTTGTATTTTTATGTGAGCTGCAACAGATCCCTTTGGAGAAGAAAGCAGCATACGAATTCCATAAAGTAACTGAAGTATCCACCACTAGACAAGGGAACAAACGGGGGGAAAAACCTGAACAGACGACCAGAACCGAACATGTCCCATTAACAAACGTGTTCGGTGGCGCCAGAGCAACCCCCTTAGCACTTCGAGAGCCCAAATTCACAGGGAATGTGCAGCAGGCTCTTCTCCAGCCATCACCCAAGTTTGGACAAGATTGCAGGAAGGAATCTCGGAGTTATACATTCCCCCTGCCCAGGACACCCCCAGGAAACTCCCAATCAACACAAATAGAGCCACCCTCCCCAGATGACTTTGGCCCTGTGCAGTGGTTCTGAAGGTGGGCCACCTCCCCTCTCAGGGATGGGGGGTCTGGCCGCTGCCAGCGGCACACCCATGTGCCTGCCTGCCAGGCCTACGAGTGGGAGGAAAATTATCTGCTTATGTAGCAAGGTGGTTGATGACTGCGGCTGCCAGGCCTGGTGGGCTGGGGGAGGCGGTGGCGTGCCGTTTCCCCTCAGCTGGTGGGGGGTCTGGCCGCTCGCTGGCGGCACCCGTATGTGCCCGCCCACCAGGCCTCTGGATCAGAGGCGGACCGGTTATCCACTTACGCAGCAAGGTGGTTGATGACTGCATCAGCCAGGCCTGGCGGGATCGGAGAGGTGGTGGCAGGCCACCTCCCCTCAGGGGGTGGGGGGTCTGGCTGCTCGCTGGCAGCACCTCCCATGTGCCCACCCGCCAGGCCTCCGGGTCAGAGGTGGACCAGTTATCCGCTTACGCAGCAAGGTGGTTGATGACTGCGGCCGCTGGGTGGTAAGGTGGAGGAAGACCAAGGAGTTCCAGGAGCAGCAACGAGCCACACCTGGACGATCCTGCAAGGGGGCCTGGAAGACCCCGAATCAGCGGCTGCTGGCATCAACCACCTCCCTGCCATCATGGAAAGGAGGGGATGGGATGGTGCAAGTGGTGGGGGAAGGGACTCGTGGCAGTACCTGAGAGGGAGAGGTATGGACCGGGAACTGGAAAGCTCCCAAGCGAGAGGTAGTTGGGAGGGGTCGAAGTGGTCCCAGAGAGGAAGAGGAAGAAATAGTGCAGCGGCAGCAGCTGCCATCACCCACCTTCCTGCCTTTGCGGAAAGGACGGGAGTCACGGGAAACATTCCCACCTGGCTCAAAGGGGTCCAGTCAGTCCCGTTGACAGGGGAGTCCCCATGCAGTCCAACCGCCTGTATCCCTATACAGTACAATCGGCTATGCGATTGCAGCCGAGCTGTCCCTCATGACCAAGGAGGGAGCAGTAACAGGATAGTCCCTCGTGAAGCGGCAGCTGACATGACCCGCCATCCTGCCTTCGCGGAAAGAAGGGGATGGGCAGGACAGGAGAGGTCGTTTGTAAAGATCAGAGTGGTTCCACAGAGGGAGAGGTAGAAAGAGGGACCGGCAGCCTGAGAAATGAGGGGGGCCAGAGCAGTTCCACACCGCTCCGAGACACCTTACCTGTGCAGGCAGTATGGGCACTACTCATAACAGTTTGGGCAGCACCACCAGACACCAACCACCTTCCTGCCTTCGTGGAAAGGAGGGGATGGACGGGACAGGAGACGTTGCTTGGACGAGTCAGAGTGGTTCCAGAGAGGGAGAGGGAGAAATGGGGCAGCAGCAACAGCTGACATCAGTCACCTTCCTGCCTTTGAAGAAACGAAAGGAGTCGAGGGACCAATTCCCCCCTGCTCAGAGTGCACAGCGTTTGCAATGGATAGGGGCACCGTGTGGCTCGACTATATGTGCCCAAAGGAGTGCCCAAAGGAGGCTGCCTTCGCAGAAAGGAGGTGTCATGATGATCTGGCTATGCCAGGATGGCCTATCAAGGCTCAGAAGCCTGTTAGCAGTGGGAGTGGGCCTGGCTAAACTTGACCCAAATGTGCCAGCCCTCATTCAAGATACCTGCTGGACTCGATGGGCAAGGGTGAGTGGCGACGGCATGGAGAACCAAGGGGCAAGATGATTTAGTAGCCTGCGGAACCCCACCCACTCCACAATGGATATGGGCAAGCCATGTAGGGCAATCGTCTCTGCCAAGACGCGAAGGCCTGCCTCCTGAGCCCTCAACCTTGCCGTTCTAAGCGGCTCTGTCCCAGACCCCGAGGGGACAACCTCCGCGAGCACAGCCTGCCTGAGCGTTCCGTTCCTACCAGCGTCACCCTCAGGGCAAGGATTCTTGCTCCTGTGACCCTCCCACTGATCCCCGCTCAGAAGAGCTGGTCGCCCCCTTTCTCTCCCCAATGGATGTTTCACTGGGCAAAGACGGAGACCACAGGCTCGGGTGGTGCGCCTTCAGGTGCTGAGTCAGGGCCATCGACGAAAGGTTCTTTGGGTTTTTGCCCCTGCGCACCAGGACATCACAGGCACGGCACCGCACCACACAGGGGTCATTAGGAAGGGCCTGAAAGTGCCTCCATATGGAGGCGTTGAAATGTGGACCACCAAGTGTCCCAGGGGAAGGAGGATGAACAGTTACAGGCTGCGCTGCGGAGCTGGCCATGGATGACGGAGTGAGGGGTGGACTGCAGGCGGGGACACCACCGAGAGTTTGGGATGGCGACGGGAGGGATTTTTCATAAAACACAAACCATTCCTCCAGGGATCCATCACCCATCCCCTGCTCAAAATGTTGAGAGAGATCCTCTCCCCCCAGCAGAAAGACCTCTTTGGCCTCCTCCACAGCCCCCGCAGGTTAATCTGGGGGAGCGGGAGTACTCTCTGCTGTCCCCGAGCCACACCCAGTACTGCTTTCCACAAGTAAACCAGGAGTACTGCCTTTGCACTCCACTCCACGACCACCCGTGGCGGCCACCTCAACAGGAAAACTCATTGTGCCATCAAACTAGAATTAAGGAGGACAGAAAAGGAGAAAACACTGTGAGACCTCAGCTAAGGTGCCCACTGAGCTTGGCCCCAGGGTCTGGCAGCAGCCCTGGAACCAGAGGGAGGGGGTAGAGCCCTAGCCCAGCACTCCCAGAGACCTGACCAGATCAGGCACTAATAATCAGGGTGAGCCCTCAGCCGAGGTGCCCACTGAGCTTGGCCCCAGAGCCTGGCAGCAGCTCTGGAACCAGTGGAAAGAGAGATCCCCATCTAACCACACAGAAAAAATCCCAGCTCTAATGCACTCTCCCTGTCTCTCTCCCAAACGCTATTAAGAGCTCTGTCCCACTTCACTGCTTGCTGAAAGTGAAACCAGAACTGGGAGCGCAGTGCCCTTTTATAAGCTGAGGACTCATGGAGAAACACAGGAGGCCTGTGGTTGGCAGTCAGAACTGCCTAACAGGTTTGCAGGGATGAGACTGGAGTTTCCATGGCCACAGAACACCCTCCCCTCTTCCCTCCCTCCCCCCTGGTGTCTGCTCCCACATTACCAATTGTAACCGATTTTGCAGCTCCATGCTTGGAAGGAAGACCTGCCCATCAAGCTAAGTTGGGCTTTGGTTTGGGTGTCTGGAGCAACAGAGGGAGTGCAGACAGAGTTCAGGCACTCCCCCCCTCTGTTGCTGAGGCAATTGATTGAAGGCACCTGAGTATCTAGCTTCCCGAATGGCAGCCGAGCGCAACGAACAAGGCTTGCGCCGACCACCTGTTCAGCTGGAATGGCGCATCATGAACGGCCTGTTCGCGAACTTAAACGCCCTAGTAAATGCTCTCAAAGCGCAGTTTGGCGACCCTTTAGAGGACGAAAGAGCCAAAACCCAGCTTAGAGCCAACGAGCAGGGGTCCCGAACTGTCAGGGAGTACGCAGCCGAATTTAGGCATCTGGCCGCCAAACTACCGAACTACCACAAAGGAGTGAAAATTGAACTCTTTCAAAATGTTCGTTGGTTTTTTTCCGTTCGTAATGCTGTTCGTGCCCATGTCTATCCACCACTGGCCCTTGCCTTTGCTTACCTGACAATATTGGCCAGTACATTTTTCTCACATGAGTACATGTAGTTTTAAAACTGGCTACTAATTTCAAGTTAACATGGTATCATGGGGGGGGGGGAGAACAATATTCCATGTGCTTTTGTTATATTCTAAAGAGCTTGTGATCCTTCTACAATGCAAAGACTCACACACAACTTACACAGACCTCACTGGAAGCTTTGCATACACATTTGTTGTGGCATTTATCCAGAACAGTAGTAATCAGTTTTCATGCTATATTGGAGGTGGGTTGCAATTATCCACTACAACTTACCTTATACACATCTATATGGGGGTTCCACATCTATATGGGGCTTCCTTTCAGAACAGAATCTTAATTGAGCACATCTAATCCCCCACCCTATGTGGGAATTAAGATAAACCACTGCAGACATTTGGGAAAAGAGCAACGGACACCCAAGGCTGGGGCAGTAGAAATTCCTGTGGAGACATGTCCCTTGTGAGCTAATTACTGCTTAAAATAACAGGCACAACGCTACCTAACGAGAATAACAGAAGTGATTTTGTGCAGCACTGTACATATAGTAGTGCTTGCTAAAATAGCACAGTGGGCTTGGAGCGAACAGGTGTTTTACTCCAGCACAATTCCATTCTAGTGAGGAAGGCTATTTTTGCTGAGTTCCCTTCTCCTTCCAGTACAGAATCTTTAATGCCCTCAACTTTGTTCTGGAGGTCTCCTGAACCCTGGCTGCAGTAGGCTACAATGAGAAGGGAGGGTTCTGTTCTGATAGCAATTGTTGTATCAAACGCAATGTATCAATAGAGATATAAATGTCCAAACAGTTTGTTCCCTTTATTTATACCCTGCCTTTCTGCCAATGGGGACCCAAAGTGGCTTACATTGTTCTCCTCTCCTCCATTTTATCCTCACAACCGCCTTGAGAAATAGGTTAGGCGAGGGGTCCTGAAGGTGTTGCCCGTGAGCAGCACTGTTCCTGCCAAGACCTTTATGGTGCCCATCAAGCATTTTTAGGAAGTGGGTGGGGCCAGGCAGAACTTTTTCCAAGAATGGCTTCAGATTTTGATCGGCTGTGCAGATTTTTAAAAACATTGCTTCAGCAGAAGCTGCTTCCACAGCACAAGGATCTTCACTATATGACTGAAAATAACTGTAGCAGCCATTTTGTGGCTAGCTCCATCTCCTGAAGCAGTCATTTTCTGGCAGCCTATTTGTTGCTGTGCCCACCATACTGTGTCAGAATTCCAAATGTACTCACAAGCACAAAAAGGTTGGGAACCCCTGCGTTAGGCTGAGAGGAGGTGTCCAGCCCAAGCAAGCTTCCATGACACAGTGGAGATTTGAGCCTGGATCTCCCAGGTCCTTGTCCAACACTCTAACCACTACACTACAATGGCTCTCAGGAAGCAGCAACCAGCCCCACAGGAGTCTGGCATGTGTATAACCTCACATCTGGAGATATGCCTTCCTTTCATATTTCACGTTTACTGCAGCAATGGTATGACATAACATATGAAGCGACTTTTAGTATCACACCAACAGGCAAAGTGTGAAGTACACACGAGAATTCCCAGTGCTACGCTCCAGAGATTTCTCAGTCCAGTCATCCCTATATTGAAGTCTCCAAGAAACAGTAAAGCTCAAATTACTGTGGAGAAGATTATGACCTGGACAACTATCCAAGAGGAAGAAAAGGGCAGACTCCAAAAGAGCAGAAGGCAGAACAAACAAACAACACATGCTCTATTGCCAAAGCAATAGAGCATTTTCTTCCCACAACATGCCATGTGGGAAGGCAGCAAAAAGGAAGAGGAAATCAGTTGAAATCATCCTCTGTTGCTCTTTGGATAATGGATCAAACATCAAAGCTGAGCTTACTTTACAAGACCTGGATGGGGCGGGCAACTGATTTGACTTAACTCCCTCTCCTTATTGCATGGCATTTTCATAACAAGGATTTCCTCATCCTCAGCCACAGCTTTTCACAGAGGCACAGGTGGATGCTTGGGAAGATCCATTTGAACAATTTCTTCTGCTTGTGTATGATAGATCCAGCCATTATTTTCAACAGTTTGTGTGTTATGTGCCATCAAGTTGCCTCTGGCCTATGGTGACCCTATGAATGAAAGACCTCCAAAACATCCTACCATTAACAGACTTGCTCAGATCTTGCAAACTGGACGCCGTGGCTTCTTTTATTGAGTCAAGCCATCTTGTTTTAGGTCTTCGTCTTCTCCTACTGCCTTCCACTTTTCCTAGCATTACGGATTTTTCCAGAGTCTCGTCTTCTCATGATGTGACCAAAGTATGATAGCCTCAGTTTTGTCATTTAAGCTTTGAGGGAAATTTCAGGCTTGATTTGATCTATAACCCACGTATTTGTCTTTTTGGACATCCATGGTATCCGCAAAACTCTCCTCCAGCGCCACATTTCAAATGAATCAAATTTCTTCTTGTCAGCTTTCTTCATTGTCCAAATTTCACACCCATAAATAGTAATAGGGAATACCATAGTTTGGATGATCTTGCTCTTGGTTTCCAGAGAGACATCTTTAAAGATCTTTTCTAGTTCCCTCACAGCTGCTCTTCCAAGGCTCAATATTCTTCTGATTCCTTGGTTGCTGATTGAGCAAAGGGACAGAAAACCTTGAACAATTTCAATTTCCTAATTGTCAATTTTAAAACTGTGTAATTCCTCAGTAGTCATTTCTTTAGTCTTCTTGATGTTCAGCTGTAGTACTGCTTTGGTGCTTTCTCCTTTAAGCTTCATCAGTAGTTGTTTCAAGTCTTTACTATTTTCTGCCAGTAATGTAGTATCATCTGCATATCTCAAATTGTTAATGTTCCTTCCACCAATTTTCACTCCACCTTCTTCTAGATCTAATCCAGGTTTCCTTGTGATATGCACTCCATAGAGGTTGAACAGGTAGGGAGATAATATGCATCCTTGTCTGACACCTTTGGCAATTAGAAACCATTCTGTTTCCCCATATTCTGTCCTAACGGTCTCTTGTCCAGAGTACAGGTTGTACATAAAAACAATCAGATGCTGTGGCAAACCCCATTTCTTTTAAAACTCTCCATAGCTTTTCATGATCCACACAGTCAAAAGCTTTGCTGTAATCTACAAAACATAGGCTAATTTTCTTCTGAATTTCCCTGGTATATTCCATTAGCCACTGTAAATTTGCAATGTGATCCCTAATGCCTTTTCTTTTTCTGAATCCAGTTTGAACATCTGGCATTTCTCATTCTATATATGGTAAGAATCTTTGATGTAGAATTTTGAGCAACACTTTGCTTGCATGGGAAATTAGTGCGATAGTCCGATAGTTGCTGCACTCTTTGGCATCCTTTGGGGGGGGGGGACTGGAATGTAGACTGAATGTTTCCAGTCTGCGGGCCATTATTTGTTTTCCATATTTGTTGACAGATTCTTGTTAAGATTTTGATGGACTCAGTTTCTGTAGCCTGAAATAGCTCTAGTGGTATTCCATCTACTCCAAGTGCTTTGTTTCTCCCAATTGCTTTGAGTGCAGCTTTTACTTCACTTTCTACGATTCTGGTTCTTCATCAAAAGATTCTTCTTAGAAGGTATCTCTCATCTGTCAGTCTCTTCTGTATAGTTCTTCAGCGTACTGGTTCTATCTTTATTTTGTCCTGATTAGATACTGTATTTCCGTGTTGATTTTTCAGTAGCCCAAGCCATGGCTGGAATTTTCCTTTTCTTTCTCGGATCTTATGGAATAGATCTCTTGTTCTTCCTTTTTTGTTATCTTTTATTTCTTTGCACTGGTTATTATAATAGATTTCTTTGTCTCTGCCTGCAAGTCACTAAAAAACTGCATTTAAAATTTTGACCCTATTTCTATCGCTTTTTGCTTCTCGTCTATCTTTCGTAATTTTAAGAGTTTCCTCAGTTGTCCATTTAGGCTTCTCCTTTCTTTTGGCTACAGGAATAGTCTTTGCACATTCTTCCTTGATAATATCTCTGGTTTCAGTCCATAGTTCTTCTGGTTCGCAATCAATTAAACTTAGTATTGCAAATCTGTTCTTTACATGCAAATCTGGTTTTTACATATAGTATACCCTGCCTATTTAAAGACAGTATTTCCTTTAAGTCATTCTGTAGATGATAGTTAGGTTGGTAGCTGCCTGTGTTGGTCTGCAGGAGAACAGCAGAATTTTCATCCAGTGGCATCTTAGAGACCAAGGTGTAAGCTTTCAAGAATCAGAGCGCCCCTTCTTTAGACACTCATGTAATTGTGACTCTTGAATGCTTACACTATGAAAATCTTGTTGGTCCCTAAGGTGACTCTGTACTCAAATCCCCCTGTTCTGTACCTGATGTTTTTCTTTTATTCATTCTTATCTGGTATTTTGGGGCTAATGCACCTGAAACACCTTCCTCCGGCATGAAAGCTTGCTGGATAACACTGGACCAGTCACATACTCTCACACTAGCTTACCTCACAGGGCTGCTGCATGAAAATACTGGAGACTGTTGTACGCCCCTGTGGAGCCCCCCTTGGGAGAAAAATGGGGTATAAATAAAATAAATAGCAATAAACATTCTTTTTACACAGTACAACAAAAACATCTAAATAAATTAATCTTATCAAATTAAAAGCAAAAACAGAGGCAAAGCAGAAACAGAGCCTCCTACAATGTTTACAGAGGTAAACTGAAAATAGTTCCCAACATATAGCACACAAATGAGCCACACCTCTGTTTAATCAAATTCTTTCCCGTCCTTTATTTCCTGCTTTGTCAGTTCAGTTTCAAAGCTATTACAATGACTGTTAATACTATATTTTTATTCAATCCTCCTTTCAAGAACAGCATCAACTGCTCTTCTGCTTGTTTTATCTTTGTGAAGGAGATTAGGCTGAGAGACAGCCGCTAGCCCACGGTCCCTCCTTAAGCTCCCTGTTAAAGTGGGAATTATCCCTGGACTTCTGCAGAGATGTGAAGGCTCAGAAAAAGAACAGGGTTTTTTAAAAATGCTCCCTCCCAGTTTTTCAACGTTTTCATTGAAAAAAATGGGAAATTCAGGGGAACAATGGGGGGACACTGTGCTATGATTTTTTTTTCTCTTGGAAGGTTTTATTAACTCAAAATATATAGCATACGGTTGTCAGGTCCCCTTACCCTCCTGGCTGGAGCGGTGGGGGGGGGGCCTGGCTTTTACCTCCTTCTTCCCCTCTTAATGTCCTATTCACGTGTGTGGTCCCACGGCTGCAAGATGACATCATTTTGGGCAATGTAACCATGCAGGTGCAGGAGTGCTCCTGAGTTTTCCAGCAGGCCAATCTGGGCCTCAAACAGACCCTGTTTGGGGCCCAAATTGGCCTGCGGCAAAGCACAGGAGTGCTCTTGGGGCGGCCCGAAAACATCAGTGATGTTGTTGCGGCGCCCCACAAGCATGCCTGGGAGGCCCGCTCCCGTGCCTTCCTCCCCTGCTGGCCAGGGGGAGGAGGGTGAAAGCAGGGGATCCCCCACTGGAAGCAGAGCATGGAGGGTGAAAGCGGGAGATTCCCTGACCCACTCAGGGAATGGGATCCCTAGTATAGCATGAAATATTTATGTTGAGATAAAATCAATCAGGATTATATGTTGATGTATTCTGTAGAAATATACAACATTTTAAAAGCTATGTTTATTGTTTAAATGTGAATAATTTTTGGCAATAATATGCTACAATTTTGGTAACAATTAATATGTGAAAATTATGCTGCAATTATTAAGGAGTTCCATGTTTTCAATGTTACCAAGTTTAATGACATCCAAAAATGCTGGCAGTCCTGCCTAGTGCGGCTGTTATGAAACTGCTTCTGTCCAAATACAGTTTCTTTTCTAAACTAAAGAACTGTTTTTTCTAATTTCAACTTTTTTCCTACCTTTCAGACAGCCAAATTACATGTGCTAAGGCAGCATAGGGTTTACAACTCTCAATTATTGGTGATATTTGCTATTTTGCATGAAGAAAATGTCATAAAATTAAATTCCATAAAAATGCCAATTGGTACAATTATATATGCTAACTATTTTAATAAAATGACGCATTTTTGTTATTAAAGCAGCATAATAAGGTTTCATAGGAAAGTACTGCATATATTTCATATCACCCCAAATTTCCCCCTTCCCCCCTGGAAAAACAGTTCCTTCCGCCCATGGCTTCCATATTTCTGCAAATTTTACATCTCTAGACTTGGGGCAAATGAAATTGTCCTAAAGAGACAGGAACATGAAATCTAGCAACCAAAGGAGTTCATAGTGTTAGGTGTTCCCCATTTGGTGAGAAGTTCCAGGAACACTGCTACCTTCTTTGGTTTCCTTTGGAAGAAAGAGGCTTAGACATTTCTGTAATGTTTAGGTCATTTATAACTAAACAGAACATAGATGGAGATATGCAAATTCATTATACTATTTCAGATTTCCAAAAGGAAAAAAGATCTTGTTCCTCAGAGCGCTTCAGCCAACTCACACAAAATGTCTGTGCTTCTCTATCTCATTCAAAATCAAACCAGTGTCGTCACCCCCTCCACACACACACCTGCTCCCACCCCCTCTTTAGCTTGTAGGAATCATCTTCTTCAAGCTCTGACATTTTCAGGATAGTTCTCAGATAGCCATCTCTTGACAATATATGCACATTGTGGAACATTAACATTATTTTGCAATAGGGACTAGCTCCCACCCAAGTGTGTTACTTTAGATTAAGCCATTGTGATCAGACAGCAAAACATTAACAATTAGCATTATTTTTAGGCCATAGGAAAGAATTTCAGTATCACCGTTTATTAGGGTTGCCAGCCTCCAGGTAGTGGCTGGAGATCTCCCGGAATTACAACTGGTCTCCAGGCCACAGAGATCAGTTCACCTGGAGAAAATGGCTACTTTGGGGGGGGGGACTCTATGGAATTATGCCATGCCGCGGTCCTTTCCCTCCCCAAACCCCACTTTCTCCAGGTTTCTCCAGGTTTCACCCCCCAAATCTGCAGGAATTTCCCAACTTGGAACTGGCAACCCTACTGTTTATTGATTCTAACATACCAAACTGTATATGTTTAAAAGGTTAATTTTAAAACAAAGATTTAAACAAAGATCTGATAGATAATTAAAGGGGACATAGAAAATATACAGCTATTTAAAAGCCAGGAAAAAAGGCAGCTCTTCATGGACCAATTATAATCAGAACTTCAAAGATTCCCTCTAGCAAAATTACTGACATTTTCCTTTCTCACAGCATGGTCAAGCTAGCCCACCAGCATCGTCAGCCTGTCACTGCATTATATATGATTGTGTGCTTTCCTCACAAAATTATAGCCCCAGAGCTTTTGACTATTGATGAACAGCTAAATTCCCATTTCTGGCATTTTCAAAATCTATTGGCAGAAAGACAAGGGCAATTTCCAAGCAATCAGTAAGAGTTCTCCAACATTTTTTTCCAACAAAAATGGAATAAAGCTGAAGGCAATGCCTTCAGTCATCTCTGTTCTGTAATTAATGCCATAAAGCATACATAGCAATAAGTGCGTAAGAAAAACCTCCCGCCTCTTATGAAGGCAGTAAGTCAGTTCTGTTGACAAAGGCAGAATCTCAAACACACTCGTTTCTAAGAAGGAAAGAGCTTTTAGTCAGGATCTTACAGCAGCTTGACACAGCGAAGAAGCTCCTGTGTGTCACAAATAATAGAGTTATTTGGGTAGCCATGTTGGTCGGCTGTAGTTGGCTGTAGAAGAGCAAGATTTGAGTCCAGTAGCCCCTTAAAGCCCAACAAGATTTCCCAGGGTATAAGCTTTCAAGAATCAAGCTCCCTTCGTCACATACCACAGAGTGTCATAGCTTCCAAACATTAACATCCATCGTGTCCTGCTTTATACATTACTGGACAGAAGCAGGTACACAGTAAATATTTAACATGTGCTTGCTTCTTTCAGGGTTGGGTCACAATGCAGAAATGATGTGAATATGCATTATAAAAGTGCAAAAACTGGGACAAATTCATTCACAATTGCTCATCGTTTTGATGAGTGTTGTGAGAAGACATTTACACACTCTCTAGCCACATAAGAAATAGGTTCTCCATTCTGCCCTGCCCTGCTTCAATTTAAAAAGACACCTCTTCCAAGTAAATCTTTGCCACATCAAAATTAATCAACATAGCTAACTTTCAACACAGTCCCATCTGTGGATACTTAAATTCATAGCGGAGCCATGAACAGACAAGATGGATCTTTCGATAAAATTGAGAAAAGCCCAGGTTTGCAGGGAAAAAATCTGAAACATAAAACAAAAACGGGCCCACTGTGAGGCACAAATTGGGCTGCTGTGGGACCGGGAGCCATTAGGGTGTGCCCCCACCCCCGCTGGCTAGGTAAGTGGGGGTGGGAAGGAAGGTGGGAGCAGGGAATCCCCCTGCCCCTGGCAATTCAGATTGACATATATAGTAATATATAAGTACATTAATTCCAAATCCAAACATGTCTACGGATTAAATACAACTGTATACTAAAATGAATAAAATCATTATCATTAAGATTTCTTAGAAAAAGTTATAATATTCTGTCTGATTAAACCAGTGAAAGTTTCAGATATACTGGTTTATGATTTAGATATATCTTTAGTATCTACTCCTTTCCAGTTCAGAAATTTCATTACCATGCTGAGCAAAGGAGAGGAATGTACTACATAAAAGCTTTCTACCATGCTACGCTCCCCAGTAGCCATGTACATTAATGATGATGGGAAAAGGGTAACTTTACAGCAGGTTTAATTTGCCATCTGCTTCTTGCTTCTCTGGCACACTGGCACACCAGTAATGAGAAGCTGGGCGTGGTTTATCATCCATTTAAAGCTTTCCTCAAATTGCATGAAGTACAACTTCACTTGGACATTTTTTTAGAGAAGTATTTCAGCAATAACAGCTATGGTTACAACTGATTTTCTTTTAAAATAAGAAATTTATTTATTTATTGCATTATCTGTCCCTTTTCAAGCATTATAAAATCTTTAAATGGCAGCCTAAAACATATTTTCTGCATTGATCAGAGTCAGGAGACAAAGAGCAGAATCTTTTCAATATCCAATGAAGGACCGTAGATACGAAGTAAGGTAATCTGAGAGTGAAGGAAATTTATCAGTTCAATGAGCAACATTTTTCATTTTGATGAACAAATCCCAATTCAATTTCTTAATGGAACTGAATGTTTAAATTCCTTACCAACCAAGCCCTCCCCTTAATTTATTCCTCTGGTTGCTTACCAGGTGTAGACAGCCCACTGATAACAACATTGGTATCTATTCTTGTCAGAACACAATTAATCATTAGCTGGTTACACTACCGTTGATATGGCACTTTCCGTTTAGATTGCAAACTTAGGCTACATGCAGTTGGAACTTTTATCCAGCATCAAGCTGAGATGTACAAACCCAGCTTGCTCCTGCTTCCCTTCTTGCATGGTGAATTCATGTTAGACATTAACTCTGGTTCCCCATAATGTACAAAAACAGGTTTCCACCCCACACAATCTGATTCTAAACCAGCACCCTTTAAACTGTTTAAATTATGAGACTTCCACTTGTCCAATACAAACTCCAATAAAGACACCCTAATCTGTTCCCAAGGTTCCCATAATTCCTAGGACTGATTTCTGCAGAGCAAAGACAGCAGAGGGAAGGAGAAGGAGAAAATGCCACTCTGTGAACTGTGAAATGTTCACTCTGTGAACATAGTTCCACTGATGATCCTTTGAATATAATCAAATATAATCAATATAATCAAATGTGAATACAAATTTGGGTGCTGGTTGTACGTTGAGACCCCCTATCTGAGGAACAGATAATCTACAACTCCATTTTTGCTCTACGGTTATTATCAAAATCCCTCAGGCTGCAAGCAATTTTATGACTTCATAGTCTAGGTGACACCTTCATTTCCAATAAATTCAATAGACACTTTAAAAAGGAAAGTATCACGAAGCTATGTGAACAGCAACAGGCTGGCCGCCCTCTACAGACTTTCCTTATTAGCCCTATAATTAATTTGCTTCTTTTTATATTATTATATTATTATTATTTATTATGTTTATATCCCGCCCTCCCCGCAAGCGGGCTCAGGGCAGGTCACAACAATAAATAAAATATAAAGATAAAATCACAATAATTTAACACAGCCTTCTAATAAAACACCTGCTCACCGTATAAAAACCATATAGCATCTGATGGAGGTGGAGGTGCGGCTTAACCACACATGATCGCTCATATATGGGGGGTAGATGGTCAAAACTCCCCTTACAGACATAAGGAAGACCGGGAGAGAGGCTCATTTGATGGAATCCCTGATAGCCTCAACCATACGCCTGGCGGAACATCTCCATCTTACGGGCCTGCCTGAAGGAGACAAGATCATGGCGGGCCCGGGTGTTCTCAGACAGAGAGTTCCACCAGGTCGGGGACAGGATCAAAAAGGCCCGGGCCCTGATTGAGGCCAATCGAGCCTCCTTGGGGCCAGAGACCACCAGTAGGCGCTTACCAGCTGATCTCAGCACCCTCCGGGGAGTATATAGGAAGGGACGGTCCCTCAGGTATGATGGGCCTACTCCATTTAGGGCTTTATAGGTTAATACCAAAACCTTGAACCGGAACCGGAACTCCACGGGAAGCCAGTGTAGCTGCTGCAAGGAATGGCGGGATGCCCCTGCTCGGGATGCAAAAAAAATAATAGTACAGCAGATAGTCACACCGATAGAGTTCACAAGATTTAAAGTCGTACATGAGCCTAAATTAATACAACAACAGTATCATAACCGATGGTTGTTGTGGGTTTTCCGGGCTGTATTGCCGTGGTCTTGGCATTGTAGTTCCTGACGTTTCGCCAGCAGCTGTGGCCGGCATCTTCAGAGGTGTAGCACCAAAAGACAGAGATCTCTCAGAGACACTGAGAGACACTGAGAGATCTGTCTTTTGGTGCTACACCTCTGAAGATGCCAGCCACAGCTGCTGGCGAAACGTCAGGAACTACAATGCCAAGACCACGGCAATACAGCCCGGAAAACCCACAACAACCATCGTTCTCCGGCCGTGAAAGCGTTCGACAATACATCAATATCATAACCACTTATTAAGGCAATGTACAACTTGAAACAATAATAATCTTATAAAGACTATTGCAGACAGTGAATTCCAAACAGTGAATCACAAAACATGAGTCCCACACAGGGACTCATCGTGTGAAGTTATGATTATGTGGTTATGATACTGTTGTTGTATTAATTTAGGCTTATGTACGACTTTAAATCTTGTGAACTCTACCGGTGTGACTATCTGCTGTACTATTATTTATTTCCGTCCCGAGCGTGAGCATCCCGCCATTCCTTGCTGATTAATTCAGGAGGAGCCATCCTTTTTTGTTGAGTGTAGCTGCTGCAGCACTGGAGTTACATGTGTCCTGAAAGGTACACCCATCAGGACACGGGCTGCAGCATTCTGGACCTGCTGTAATTTCCGTGTCAGAGACAAGGGAAGCCCAGCATAAAGTGAGTTACAGTAATCCAATCTGGAGATGACCGTTGCATGGATCACTGTTTCCAGGTCATGGGTCGAGAGACAGGGAGCAAGCTGCCTGGCCTGCCAACGATGGAAAAAAGCAGACCGGGCAAATGCCGCAACCTGGGCCTCCATTGATAAAGAGGAGTCCAGCATCACACCAAGACTTTGACCGACAAAACAGGTACAAGTGGTGCCCCATCGAAGGCCGGAAGATGGATACCCCCCTCCAATGTTCCATGGCCCAAGTACAGGACCTCCATCTTTTTATTGGATTAGAAAACTCTATAATATCTATTACAATCAATTTCCTTTAAATATTCCAGTTCTAACCCCCTCCCTTTCCCCCCCTTTTGTTGACTTCCAACAGTTTTCCAACCCCTTATCCATTTTTCCCCCTACTCATTTCAAACTTATTCTATTAAACATATACTTTCACTCTCTTCTAAGCTTCTATTATAACACAGTGCTATCTCTATTCCCTTTCCGACTTAACATCAACTAAATGTTACATTCCTGGCATATATTCTTTAATAATAACAATAATTTGTCTAATTTTATACTCCATATTCTATCTTATTTCATTCTTGTCTCGTCAGTATGGGGCAAACAATTTGTCCCTTATTCTGCATAACTTTAAGTACTTCTATAAGCACTGTATACATTCACTGTAAGTCAATCAATTTAACTTGTACTCTATATGTTGCTCTTTACTTCCTTGTATCTTATATTCATTCTATTTTAGTTATATAATTTCTCCATCATACAATTATCTGCCAGAGATAAAATTAGTTAATTTCTATCCTTATAATTCTTATAATAACACCTCTATTACTTAGTACTATATATAGTAGTCAAATAAAATATTTGCTTAGAATTTCTCATTTAACTCTCCTCCCCTCGGTAAAGTCACTTCCCTCTTCTTTTGTTATATTTCAGTAATTTTCAAACTGCCACAGTTCTCCTCCCACCTCCCATTTTTTCACCAAATATTGCTTCAACTTTCCCCAATCCATATTAAACTGCCCTGGATCAAGGTCTCTCAGTTTCCTTGTCATTTTGTCCATTTCCGCCATGTACAGCAATTTGTAAATCCAGTCCTCGATAGTTGGCACTTCTTGTACTTTCCACTTTTGCGCGTACAAAAGTCTAGCCGCTGCTGTCATGTAAAATAACAATGTCCTGTATTGTGCCGGAATATCCTCCATTCCCAAGTTCAGTAGCAGGAGTTCTGGGTTCATATTAACTTGAAATTGTAAAATCTCACTTATCACTCTTGTTATTTCCCCCCAGTACTGCCTAGCTACCTCACAAGTCCACCACATGTGATACAACGATCCTTCATGCTTTTTACATTTCCAGCATTTATTAGACATGTTCAAATTCCCTAACGCAATTTTCTTTGGTGTCAAATACCAACGATAAATCATTTTATAGACGTTCTCTTTAATGTTAGTGCATGTCGTGATCTTCAATGTATTCTTCCACAAGTATTCCCACGCCTCCATTGTTATTTCTTTATTAAAGTTTATAGCCCACTTCACCATTTGCACTTTAACTGTCTCATCTTCTGTGTACCATTTTAGCAACACTTTATAAGTCTTAGAGATTTCCTTTTTATCCTCTTGTAAAATTACCTCCTCTAATTCCGAATTCTCCATTCTTACCCCTCCTTTCACACAGTCCGAGATATAAAGATCTCTAATCTGTCTATATTGAAACCAATCATAACTTGGAGACAACTCATCTTGCGTCTTTATTCTTAGTTTAGAAAATTCTATTCGTGTTATCTCCTTATACGTTAAACACTGTTGTTCATTATCGACAGTTCCCGGATCTATTACTTCATAAGGAACCACCCAGGAGGGAATTCCTTGCTGTAGGTAATCTCTATACTTCTTCCAAATTGTGAAGAGGCTTCTCCGAATGTAATGGTGTAAAAACATAGAGTCTGCTTTTACTTTATCATACCACAGATATGCATGCCATCCAAATATTTTTTTATATCCCTCTAAGGCCAGTAGTTTGCGGTTTTAAAGCGTCATCCAGTCTTTCAGCTACACCAAACAGATTGCATCGTAGTAGAGTCTTAGATTGGGCAGTTGCATTCCCCCTCTCTCTTTTGCGTCTTGTAATACTTTCATTTTCACTCGAGGCTTCTTGCCTGCCCAAACAAAGTCCGATATTTTCCTCTGCCATTTTTCAAACTGCTTAGAGTCCCGAATAATTGGTATTGTTTGTAACAAAAACATCACTCTTGGCAACACATTCATCTTAACTACTGCAATTCTTCCCAACCATGACAAATTCAATCTATTCCATTTAATCAAATCTTGCTCTATCTGAGTCCACAGTTTCTCATAATTATTCTTGAATAGATCTATATTCTTTGCAGTCAGTTCAATTCCCAAATATTTCACCTTACTTGTTACTTCACAATCTGTTATTTCCGTTAATAATTGTTGTTTTTGTTTGGTCATATTCTTGCATAATATCTTGGACTTCTTTTTATTTACATAGAATCCTGCCAAATCTCCAAATTCCTTGATTTTCTCTATTACCTCTGGCATATTCTCAATTGGATCTTCCACAATTAACATTATGTCATCTGCAAATGCTCTGACCTTGTAGGAAAAGTCTTTTATTTTTATTCCACGGATTGCATTATCTTCTCGAATCTGTATCATCAATATTTCCAAAACCAAAATAAACAACAGTGGAGACAACGGGCAACCTTGTCTTGTACCTTTACCTATAGTCAGTTTCTTAGTCACCTCGTCATTCACCACAATTGCTGCACTCTGGTCTCTGTAGATTTCTTTCACTGCTCTTATAAATCTTTCCCCCATTTGTAGCTGTTCCATAGTGGCAAACATAAAATCCCAGTTCAGATTGTCAAATGCTTTTTCAACGTCCACAAAGAAGAAACCAACCTCCTTACCACAACGCTTGTCATAGTATTCAATAGCATTTATAACTGTCCTTAAGTTGTCTTTAATTTGTCTGTTTGGTAAATAACCAGCTTGTTCCTCCTCAATAACTTCGGAAAGCCATCCCTTTACTCTTTCCGCCAATATCTTCGCAAAGATTTTATAATCATTATTAAGTAGTGAAATAGGTCTGTAATTTTTAACATTAGTCAAATCTTGTCCTTCTTTGGGGATCAATGATATGTTAGCTTCACTCCAAGTATCAGGAATCCTTTGATCCCTCAAGACACCATTGATGACTTCTTTTAGGAATGGCACCAGTTCATTGACCATTACCTTGTAAAATTTGGCTGTAAGTCCATCAGGTCCTGGCGCCTTTCCCAGATTTGTTGACTGTATTGCCTTCCTTATCTCTTCCTCCGTTACTTCGCTGTTCAATTTATCTCTCCATCTTTCCGAAATTACTGGGAGCTTCATTTTCCCCAAGTACGTCGCTACTGAGTCTTTATTCACTTCTTTTTTGTTGTACAGTTTAGCATAAAATTTGTAAAAGGCTCTGCTAATAGCCGTCTGTTCCAGATATACTTTATTGTCCTCACATATTTTATTTATTATCTTTTTCTCCTTTCTCTTCAATTGCCACGCCAAATATTTCCCAGGTTTATTTGCACCTTCAAACGACTTTTGATTCATTCTCTTAAGATTCCATTCCAGTTCTTTATTATTCATTGCCGTCAACTGCTCTTGAAGGATTTTAATATCCTGGTATATTTTCTTTTTCCCTGGTCTTTTCTTTAATTGTATTTCTTTGGCTTTTATTTTCTCCATAATCTCCTGTCTCTTCTCCCCTCTTTTTTTCCTAGCTCTTCCATTTAAGTCCATTAGTATACCTCTAATTACTGCCTTATAGGTATCCCATACCTTATTAGTTGGTACTTCTCTATTAATATTGTGTTGTATGAAGAACTTAGTTTCCCTTCTCAACATCTTCATATTTTCTCCCTCTTGTAACAAGTCCTCATTTATTCTCCATCCTTTCCTTTTGGTTCTTTTTCCAAACTTGGACCTCCATCTTCATGGGATTCAACTTCAACTTCAGTCTGCTCTGCTTCACTCAACCAGACACAGCATCCAAAGCTCTAATCAGGGCTTCTGGAGCCGAGCCAGGCCGTCCGTCCAACAACAGATACAACTGGGTGTCACCAGCATACTGGTGACAGCCCAGTCTGAAACATCATACCAGCTGGGCGAGGGGGCGTATATACGGATTTATTTTTATTTATTTATTTAAAATATCTATTCCGCCCTCACCGCGAGCGGGCTCCAGGCGGATAACAACATATTAAAATACAATAAAAATTCATCTACATTAAAACAACAGTGTATTAATTTAACAACAATGGGGAGAGAATCGACCCCTAGGGGATGCCACATACCAATGGTTGGCATGCAGACACCCCCTCCCCTAGTGCCACCCTGTGTCCCCGACCATGGAGAAAAGAGACAAGCCTTGTATCCCCACATTAGCAATGTGGTGGGTCAACAATTCATAGTCGACTGTGTTGAATGCTGCTGAAAGATCCAATAACACCAGCAGTGCCAACCTGCCTCAATCCAGATGCCTACGGAGATCGTCTGTGAGGGCGACCAACACTGTCTCAGTCCCATGGCCCGGGCAGAAGCCAGACTGAAATGGGTCCAGGACTGATGCATCTTCCAGGAAAACCTGCAGCTGCTCTGCCACTACCCGTTCAATCACCTTACCCAGAAACAGGAGGTTTGAGACTGGGTGGTAACTGGACGGGTTGGTGGGGTCCAAAGGTTTTTTTTTTCAGGAGAGGCTTCACCACAGTTTCCTTTAACGCCCCAGAAAACCCCCCAGAGTTCAATGATAAGTTGATAATAGCCTCCAGTGAAGCCCTCTGCCCATCCACGCTGGCTTTCACCAGCCACAAAGGGCAGGGGGCCTAGGAGCACGTAGTGGGCCTCACCCACTGCAGGATCCTGTAAACATCTTCCTGGGAGACCAGGCTGAAGTGAACTAGGATCAGCCCAGAGGACGGCCAAGGGGTCTCCAGTTCCTTTACTGTATCAACCGTGGCCGGCAGGATATACTCTAAGGAAGTCACGAACTGCCTTATCATTATAATACCTATGTTGTTTGTCATTGGACCCAAAGAACAATTGCAAATGTACATCTGTCTTTGCCCAAAGAATCTTGGAAATTGTAGTTTGGTGATGGGTCTGAGAATTTTTTGTTAACTAAACCTGTTTCCGCCAACATACACACGCCGCCACATGCACAGCTCCGCTCTCCCCACAAATTCCGCAGACGTTATAACAATTGTATGTGTGTAGGGATCAAGAGAAATCCCTTTCACGTGCCTGATACTCACACATTCATCCTGTTTGTCTACACAGAACTGACATGCAGAGATTCCAACACAGGCTGGAACTACAGAACCTGTATGTTCCACTTTTGCAGTGGACAGATCTTAAGATTCCATTCTATGTGATAAGTCACCATATGGATGTTACAATCGAGGTATGGACACTGGTGATATTGAGGGGAAGGGCTGCTAGCTGTAACTCCATTCCCACTCTAGTCTTTGATCACAGAAGGTTGGATCCAGACTAAAATTTCCATTACTGGATCAGAATTTTCCTGCCTCCTCCTTTCTAATGCAGTTCACTCATCTCTACCAAATGTTGCTCCTGGGGGGTAAGGTACTGTATGGAAAGGCATGAGGGGGGTCTGTAGTAGAAATGTGAAATATGAGAAAATTGCCAGTTTAGTTTGGATCTTTCCCAACATCTGCTGTCCATTAAGATTTCCAATAAGTTTATGCAATTCAATAACTAATATGCTAGATTTGGATATGGGAAACTTAGGTTTCAAACCCTTGCTCTGCTAGGAAATTTGTTGGGCTGATTTTTCATAAATTTTCTCCTTTAGCCTTGCCAACTTCATAGGGGTTGTTTGTAAAATGGCAATAAAATCTCTCTCTCGGTTCCCTGGAGGAATGGTAAGATATAAACTGAAAACACAGCGTATTTCTCCTCCATAAGCCCCAGTGAGCAAAACTATCAGAGCTAGGATCTTGTGTAAGAGAAAAAAGATGAACAGCATCTTTTTAGTAATATTTCTAGAGTCAAGGTGAATACTTAAAACAAAGAGACACACAGGGACAATTCATGAGACTAACAAAAATGGGTTAAACTTCTTTTTGTTATGGACTCAAAGTATGTAGAAAAGTTCCTTTCTATTAAGGTAGACAGGCAATACATTGTATTTTTATTTTAGCACAGCAATAGTCAATGTTATCATATAATTATGCAGTCTGGGCAGAAGACTCCCCTGAGCAGAAGATACCAGGACACTTGGATACAGCACAATAGAACTATACTTTAGTTAGCAAAGGTACAATGTGTGGAGATTACTGGAGTAAGGAAAACAAAGCCACATGGAAGACAATTTTAATCAAATACATAAAGAAGATGCACTCTGATTGTGAGAGGGAGGTAGAAAGGAAGGGCAGGAAGGGATGAGCCGGTGCTTGGCTCTTGTCGGCATCTCTTATATGCCCAGAGTAATGCCCATCACAACTTTGAGGTCCAGAATGAATTTTTCTCCAGGCCAAATTGGCCAGGGATCCTGGAAGGTTTTTGCCTTCATCTGGGCATAGAGGAGTA
Organism: Eublepharis macularius; assembly: GCF_028583425.1. NCBI lineage: Eukaryota > Metazoa > Chordata > Lepidosauria > Squamata > Eublepharidae > Eublepharis > Eublepharis macularius. Next base: position 32,399,766 of record NC_072799.1, on the reverse strand, counting down.
GTTAATGGTCAGGGGGTAGTTATGAATTTCCAGCATTACACAAGGAGTTGGTCTAGACGACTACTGGAGGTACCTTCCAGCTCTGTGTTTTCAATGAAAAAAGAAGTCTTACTTTTTCTATAGAACGGGCTGCATTCAGATATTAAGATAAACCATAATTTATCAATTGGGTTGCTAGGTCATCTCTACCTAATAGTAAGTGGCAGGCACTCATCCTTTTCATGCACATGCTTTAGTGCATGCATGCTCCCATAGTGCCTTTTGATGTCAACACTTCCAGTGCAACCAGAAACAATGATAGTGCAATGCCATCACTTCCATGTCATACTGGAAGTGACATCATCAAGTAGAGATGTGACGTGTTCGCACCCATTTCTCTGGCCTATCTGCCAACAATGGGAAACCTCCAGGTGGCCTGCCTCCTCCCACCAATTGCCAGCAATCAGTGGGCAGACGCAGGAATCCCTGAGAGATTGCCCGCCATTGGCTAGCGCCCGAGAACCCTATTTCTAAACCATGGACTGATTAAACTCCAATTTAACATAGTATCTGAATACAGGTATGACGTTCCCTCGTCCTTAAACAATAGAAATGGCACCAGAGGTGTTTTTAAATTCCAAAAATAACCAACTAGTTTATTTACTTGAGAGGGAAAAGGTCAAGTGAAATCAGGGGTTGAAAATTTCTGAGGTAATTCAACATATACAGAATACGCACAGACTTCAATTCTTATGCTCTTCATAGATACTTAAAGTCTTCAGTTTTGAGGCTTTGGTCCCCTTGTTTTTCACCAAGCACTCTAGTACACTTTCCTTGCCAGCTTTCCCCAGTTCTTCTGCCAATGTTAAAACTGCTCTTCGTTAGGACTCCATCTCCCAACTCTTCACACTTGATCTCTCTCTGCTAGGACTGAAAAAAGACCCTCCTCTTTCCAGCTCATGCTACCCAATCAGATTGCTTAGAGTAACCTGCTGCTCAAAGCTCTCTGATTCTGTGAGGGATTAACCCTTAACAATCCTGCAGCTTTGTGTGTACAGTTCTTCCAGGCTTTTAAAAATGTGCAATCCGTCATAGCAGGCTATTCAACAAACTATGGATGCTAAACCAGGACTATAACCCATTGTTTGATCCTGTGGTCTGTGGTAATTTCCAAATGCAGAAAGCCCAACTTTAGAAGTACCACCTGTCTCTGGTCTCCTCCATACAGACAGGAAAGCACAGAGCAACAGAAAAGTTTGCCATTCTGATTATGTTCAGTTATAGTGCTTTCTAAGGACACTCCTCCCTCCATTGTCTCTCCATACCCCTCGTCCCCGCCCTACTAGTTATGATTCACTAAGCAGAAATGTGCTTCAGAAACTTCAGCCTCCCTGAGGGAACAACTAAAAGGTTGCAGGAGAAAAGGAAGACCCTGCTTGGTCACATATTTCTATTGTGTATGCTGGCACACTGTAAAGAAATTGATCCACATACAGTTAGAGTCAAAAGCAGTTCATAATCCGCCTGTGGCCATATCTTCCTTTCCCTACAGACAGTTCCTCTGTTATTTGCCTGGAGAGAGAAAGTAAATCAGAGAGAGAGACACATCCGTACAGGATCGTGTTTCTTCCCAAGCTTTTATTTTCTTTATGAGAGAAACAACCAAGCAAATGTGATGTAACAGCAGAAGTAAAAGAGGAAGGTGGTGAGAGCCGTAAAATATGTATGTTTCAATTTCAGGATTGCCTTAAAGTTGAGGGGGAGGGGGAGTTGATGACCCCTGTCCAAAAGCAAGAGGTTTGTCTTACCACAGCTTTCTTCCCACTCAACCATTCTTCTGACATTTATCACTGTCAACCAACATGGCAAGTAAGCTACCTCAATACCAAAGCTTTGATAGTACCCTGATGATGCAAGGGAGCCTGAAATCATGCCTAAGGATTCTGCTGGGACAAGGAAAAGAAGGCATGGAGCAGACTGCTGGGATTTATAAACAAGCTATGATCTGTTGTGTACACCTAATAGATTAACCAGGATTTGTGCAACAGCAGAGTGATAGGTCCTCAAGAGGCCTTGGTCTAAAATTATTTATAACCTCCTTAGAGCCAATGTGGTATAGCAGTAAGAGTGTCTGTCTAGCATCTGGGAGACCCGGGTTCAAATTCCTGCTCTGCCGTGAACTCTGTATAGCCTACCTTTAGAAAGCCCTCAGCTTCAGACTATTCTTCTAGAAATCTTTTCCCACTACTCCCCCAGTGACAATGCCCAATGTAGTGCCTGGCATTTAGGATTCCTGGCTTCGCCAATTCATGCACATTGGACTATTTTATCTTTCCTCATAAATCAAGTGCACTAGTCATAGCCATTTAAACTTTTCCTTTAAACACTCCCACACTTTCATTTCTTAGCTGCCAAGGTATAAGAGCAATATCTCATATTGTAGATCTCATTAATAAGGGCTCAATCCATAAAATCTAAAAGATCTCTTGAGGCATTCTAAATGGTTTATTCATATGCCAACATGATTTAGTAATCTAGTCCCTAGCTTATGTAAAAACTACTAGGAACAAAACCAGTATGGTGGCATTCATTTCAATGTAAACAAGCATGCAATCCCATTAAGCCTGAAATACGAAGTATATGGAATTTATTATGTATCTGATATCACAAAAAAGCAGTAGCTACTTTTTAAATAGTCATGTATTGATATAAACTTTATTATAAGTGTATTATAAGTGATTCATTTGCATATGGGTCTGCAAACATGGTGGAAGACACGAAAAGCTTCAAACCAGCAACTTCAAACCAGTCACAACAAGAAGCTGATGACAAATGAAGTAAACAAACAACAATGTGCACCTTGGCACATTACAGACATATGCAAAGAATCAGCTAAAATTCAAGCATGTCAGCCTAAGTAATTTGCAAGTCAGGCTAAAAATGCCTTTTCAAAAACTAAGCTTCCTTCTATTCCATTCTCCTTTCTCACCAAATGCATACCAAGTAGAGCATAAACCCTTTTCCAACTGGCTACCAAGCCCAATTCAAGGTTTTGGTTATGTCCCTTAAAGCCTACAGGGCTTGGGACCAGGGTTTCTAAAGGACCATCATATCCCATATATCCCTGGCCAGGAGTTGAAGATTGCAGGGAAAGGCCATCCCATTGACCAAAGAAGCTCATTCAGTGGGTACGTGAGAGACGGCCCTTTCCGTGGCAGCCACACAAATATGGAACAGCATCCCAAGGAGGTGTGCCTGTCTGGCTCATCCTCTCTCAGTCTTTAAGAGGCAACTGAAGATGGTTTTATTTAGGACAGAATATGATTTAATTCTTCTACTTGGTGACAGTTTCAAGGGGTAATTTTATGAATTATGTTTGTTGAGCTGTTTACACTGTAAGCCACCTAGAGTTCCATAAGATAGAAAGGAGACTAATAAATGTTTTAAATAAATAAAACAGAGATATTTTAATACAGGGTTGATACAATCCCTGTATCTAGTCCCTGACAACAACCTGGCTGCCACATTCTAGACCAACTAAAGTTTCCGAATAGTTTTCAAAACAGCCCCATGTAGAGCAGTATAACCTAGATGTGATCCAATCACAGATTGCTGTGGCCAGATAACGTTTTTGCGGAACAGACATAACTGGTGCATCAACCAAAGCTGATTAACGGTGCTACATCCGACAGAGGAGACTTGAACCTCCAACCATAGGCCAGGATCCAGCAGCACCTCCAAGCTATGAACCTACTACCTTCAGAGGGAACGAACGTCCATCCAGAACAGGTGACTCCTCAGCCCACAAGTGGCTTTGTCACTGACTGACATACCTCAGTCTTCTCTGGACTGGGCTTCTTTTTATTGGCCCTCACTCATCCTAGTATATTCTCCTGGAACCTGTTCAGGACTTCCACAGATCCACCTGGCTCTGCTGTTAAGGAAAAAGAGCTGGCTGTAATCTAAATATTGATGGCATCAATACTGTTACAGTACCAAGATATTAAAAGTATTTTATCTCCTTGGAAAATAATTCTGCAATATGCTAGAATTCTGGAACTAAGTATTTTCTTGGGAAATGAATCACTCTTCAGTGTAGTGCAACAGAGCAGTTTGTTTTTTAATTACAGGGGCAGTAATTTAATCCTGATCGTTCTATTTTTCATTTACAACTTCGCTTATCCTCAGGCTTATCTCTGTGCAATGTAGTTATCATTTCCTCCACTGCAGTACTGAAACATGACTTTGGCAAAGCTGAGCCTTGACAAGGTGTTATTTCTTATTATGCCTTCTTTTTGAAGATCTAGCCTGTAGAAAGATCACCAATGGACAGCACACTAGGCATATACCTTGAAGACACAGGAAAAAAATGGAAAAAAATAATTCTACCACTCAAACTTGTGCAGTAGTAACGTGGACAAGATCTTGCTATCAAGTGTTCCAACATTACCCAGTGGTCCCAGCCCTTTCAAATACTGTAGCACTCTATGGCCATATTTCACACTGTAATCAACCTGGGGAAAGGGAATGTTATTTGATGCCTAAGTGTTAAGCAAAGAGTCAAACAAGCTTGGACTCAATGTATACTACATAAATATTAATGTAAAACTGCTGTTTGCCTAACTAATAATATTTAGGACTGCAAGATTTTTCTGGCTACTCTTAAGACATGCTGAACAAACTTACAGCTGGAATGTGAGCTGCCAAAGTCTTCTGAAATTGTTAATGCTGTATCTGTCATGCAGTTAAATCATGTCACATAACTTGCTAATTGCAGCACATTACAAATTGCTATTCATTCTGTGGCAAACGCACATATGCTTGTTTCAGTAAACATGATAGCTAATAATGCACATTTAGAGTGCATCAAAATAGCAGAAAAGACGTCAGAGGGACTGTGCAAATGCGTTATTAGAAATTGGTGTCCATTAGCAATGGAACTGCAGCTTTTACATCTTTGAAATAAGTCACTGCTCATCCTTTATATTTGTGCGTGAGAGAGCACAATTACATTGCTTTTAACAGAAAAGGCACAAGTTTCTAAATGACAGCTTTGCACTTAACATTTATATGACTGATATTCAGTGCAAATATTTGTGTCCTTCCCTGTGTCAAATTTGACTCATGTACAAATATACAAAATTACTTTGAAGAAAACTTTTATTTTCATAAGCTGTATCAGATTCTCCACTTAACAGTTTTCTTGGGATGACTGTCTTTTTTTTCTTCTGGTATCTCCTATATATTCCTGTGTTCCTTAGAGGAAGAGTGAGACATGAATGTGGCAAAGAAGAAAACCAGCTTTCACAATGTACACATTTTGTTCGCTTACAGTTGTGAAGGGCAAGAGGACAACTGGCCTACTTTCCCAGTCACAGACATGTGATTAATTATCTAGGAAAGACGCATTCATGCCCTAAGGGACTGTGTAGCTATAGTGGGAACATGGCAAGGCTAAAAACTGCACAAGCCATAATATTTATTTCCTTAGTTGATAGGGAATGATAGGTGGGCTGGCAAGAGCACGAACTCATGTTCGCTCATACTAGATCCACTTCAGCTTAGCCTCACCTTTCTCCAGCAGCTATATATTTATATACACCAGAGCTCAAAAAATGTTTAGGAAGGACCAGGACTTTTTTTCAGGGGGAATGCGGGGAACAGAATTCCGGAACCTCTTGAAAATGGTCACATGGCTGGTGGCCCCGCCCCCTGATCTTCAGACGGAGGGGAGTTTAGATTGACCTCCGTGCCGCGAGATCAGGGGAGGGGCCACTAGCCATGTGACCATTTTCTCTGAGGGCAACCCACTGAGTTCCACCACCTCTTTTCCCAGAAAAAAAGCCCTGGGAAGGACTACTCTAATTGTAGTTTAATTAAATGGCAGAAACAGAACCTCAAAATAAGTGTTCCTAGACAGCACTTTTTTTTCTGGGAAAAGAGGTGCTGGAACTCTCAAGAGAGAAATGAGGGACTTCTCAAGAGAGAAATGAGGGACAGTAGGACTTCATGGGGACATCTGGAATGACACTGAGGAAAACAGGATTCTGATGGAACTTTTGGAGCCGATTCACAGCAAGGACTCTTCTTAAATTGTTTACTCAAACATATAGGGTTTTTTTGGTCCAAATAAATGTGCCTAGATGGTTGTTGTGGATTTTCTGGGCTGTATCGCCGTGGTCTTAGCATTGTAGTTCCTGACGTTTCACCAGCAGCTGTGACTGGCATCTTCAGAGATGTAGCATCGAAAGAGAGTGCTACACCTCTGATTTGCCAAGCATCTCTCAGTGTCAAACTGACCATTCCAGTATTTGATGGTCTGTTTTGTTGCGCAATTACCTGGGTGCAAAACTTAGCTGTCATCCTAGTGCCTAGGATGGCAGGTAGGTGGCATGGACCTGTAAGGGTTGTATGTATGTATGTATTTAATTTAACGGTCATTAGACCAGCTATACATAATAAAATCAGAGCATAAAACAAGATAAAATACATTGTTTAGAATTCATATATTTCAAATAAAATATCCAAACATATATCCTAATACACCAATATAGAGGTAAGCTTAATAAAATCCTGAATGAATTTTATTTCACTGTATTCCCCTGATATAAAAGCGGTATTAGGCAGAAGTCTTTAAAACTTAATCAGGCTGAGGGGAATCCCTCGTGGCCATTCCAGTATTTGATGGTCTGTTTTGTTGCGCAATCATCTGCGCGCAAAACTTAGCTGTCATCCTAGTGACAGCTGGATTTTTGCCAGCCAATAGCTTTGCCAAGGATATGTTATCTGGTATGCCCTCCAAAGCAGATAACAAGGGAAGAATTGTCAAGTCTCTAATCCTTTTATGGAAGGGACAGTGAAAAAACATGTGTTCCAGTGTTTCCACCTCTCCAAGGGGACACCTGCAAATCCTTTGAGCACAAGGTGTCTTCTTATATCTCCCTTCCATTACCTTGGATGGCATGGCGTCACATCTCGCTAGAGTGAAAGCCCTCCTATAGGGAGGGAATTCTAAATTTTTTAGATGGGCCATCTTCATATGGTATCTAGATTCCTCGGATACCCTAAATTTAGGATTTTTTATGATGTCTTGCTGACGCTCAATGTCACATACCCTTTTGTTTTACTCGTGATTTTGCAGCATCAAAACTTTGGGACAACAGAGCTTCAAGAGAGACGCCCATCTTTTTAAACTTACTCTCAGTTAGCTGTAGCCACTTTGGCTGGTAGCCATCCTGAATTATTAAATGGAAAAGGCCTTTTGGATTGTTGTGTGTCCTAAGCCATAGGCTCATTTGTCCCGTTTCTAATCGGAGTAGGGAATTGGGCACCCCGGATGGAACTTGTAAGATGGATCGGAGAAATTTAGATTGAATTTTCTCCAGAGAATGTAAACCACGATCTGAGATGCCTCAAAAGGTGCCATAAAGGAGTTGGTTAATGACTTTAGCCTGGAAAAGTTTCAGCGCCGCCAGTACATAAGAACTACCTTTAGCTCGGCAGAATCTCAAAATCGCGAGTGAAACTTTCTCGGCGCACTCTGCTCTCAGATTACAATGGGCTGTCTTGGATCCATTCTCCTGAAAGACTACCCCTAAGTATACCAAGCTGTTAACCTGTTCAATTTTATTCCCTCTCATTGACCAAGCCTTCTTTTTCAGGCGCCGGGCAAATGCCATCACTTTGGTCTTTTTGAAGTTAATTGTCAGGTGTTCTTTATGGCAGTAGATGGTAAAACTGTCCAATTCTCTCTGAAGCCCCAAAGTGGTCCTTGATAAGGGTACCACATCATCTGAATACAGCAAAATTGGTAGATGGTGTGAGGCGAGTTTTGGTGGATGAAATTTAAGATCTGACATATGTTTAACTACGTCACTAATATAGTAGTTAAATAAAATGGGAGCCAAAAGGCAGCCCTGTCTGACTCCCTTATAGGTTCTTATCGGGTCACTGAGATGCCCTTGTCTGTTATATCTCACCCTAAGAAAAGATTCGTCATGAAGGGCACAAATAAGAGCCAATAATCTTTTATCTATAGTTGACCACCCCAATTTTTGCCATAGTCTCTGTCATGATATTGAATCAAAAGCTGCCTTCAAGTCAATGAAGGCAGCATATAGAGAAGTTGGTCCTTTGGCCGAATATTTTTCTATTCGCTGTTGTAGTACTAAGCAGTGCTCTATTGCAGATCTTTCTGTCCTAAAACCTGCCTGTTTTACTGGAATAATCTCTTCTCCTATCCAGATTTCCAATTTATCCAGTAGATGCATCGTATATAATTTGCTAATGATGTTTAAAAGGCTAACAGGCCTATAATTCGCTGGATTGTTTTTGTTGCCCTTTTAAAGATTGAAACTACAATGGCTGTCCCCCATTGCTTGGGAATACGGCCAGATTGGTCAATATATGTGAACAGGGCTGCAAGAAATTGTGCCCACCATTCTGAGTTTTCTTTTATGGCTTCAGGGGGGATACCATCTGATCCCAGAGCCTTCCCGTTTTTTAAGCGAACTATATGAGCTTTTATTTCCTGGGAACTAACTGGTGGCCATAATGGGATATCCTCTTTTATTTTAGGGTAAGTAATCTGTACATGATCGTCATATAAACTCTGAAAGAAGTCCATCTATCGGGAGCAATATGCGTATCTAGGGGGGAAGAGGTTTTACCCTTCCTTACATTAATGAGTCTCCAGAACTGGGTAGACTTATTTTGTCTCACGGCCTGGATAAGGTCCTCCCTTCGGACATAATCTTTCTTTTTCTGTTGAATAATACTCTTATAGAGTTTTTTCTGACTCAAAAGAGCCCTCTGTGCCTTTGCCCTCCTTTCTTGCACACTACTTAACATGAGAGTATATAGGAAGTTGATCTCTTTCTTTGCTTCTACACATTCCTTATCAAACCACAGTTTATTAAATCCACATGGTTTGTGTGATTCGACCTGTAAGGGTTACTATCTCCAGGTTGAGATATTCCTGGAGATATTGAGGAGGAGCCTGGGGAAGGCAGGGTTTGGGGAGGGGAGGTACCTCATTAGGGTAAAATGCCATAGAATCCAAAGCAACCATTTTCTTCACGGGAACTGATCTCTGTATCCTGGAGAGAGTTGTAATTCAGGGAGATCTCCATCCTCCACCTGTAGGCTGACAATGCTAAGGCATGTTTACCAAGTTGGAGGTCAGACCTGAGTTCAGTGATGCTTACGCTCAAGGAAATGTACATGCATTAGACTGTTTCAGGTGGGTAGCCATTAAGAGTTGCCAGCTCCAGTTTGGAAAACTCCTGGAGATTTTGGGGGTGAAGCCTGGAGATGGCAAGGTTTGGTGAGGGGAGGGATCTCTGCAGGGTAGACTGTCAGAATCTACTCTCCAAAGCAGCCATTTTCTCCTGGGTAACTGGTCGCTAGGGCCTGGAGATCAGTTGCAATTCTGGGAGATCTCCAGACACTACCTGGAGGCTGGCAACTCTAGTAGCCATGTTGGTCTGCAGTAGAAAAAAAAAAGATTCAGGTCCAGTAGCACTTTAAAGACAAACCAGGTTATTAGGTATCTGAAGACGTGAGCTGCGGCTCACGAAAGCTCATACCTACCACTAATTTTGTCTTATAGGTGCTACCGGACTCTTGCTCTTTTCCACTGCTAGACTAACACGGCTACCCATCTTGATCAGATTATTAGGGTATGAGCTTTTGAGAGTCAGAACTTTGACCCTCTAAAAGCTCATGTCCTGGAAATCTAGTTAGTCTCTAAGGTGCCACTGGACCCAAATCATGCATAAGAGTGGTGGGATGGCCAACTCCCTCTTTTTCCTGCTTCTTTCTCTGGGCATTGTCACGTGCACACAAGATCTGGATAGACTAGAAATCTTGCCAGCCTATGCACAATAGATAACATCCACGACGGGGATCAGGGCTGCGGGATTAAGAAGCCTGGTATCTCTTTAAGAGCACACTCTTCCCTCCACCCCCCACCCAGCTCTCGCTTTCTGCTTTGTATTATGCAAGGCGGGGTGCTAGAAGGAGAGGCTCTGCGCTCTTTTTAGCTTTTCTTTGCTGTAGACACAGACTTGTCTACCCCCTCCTCCGACGATGCCCTAAACAAGGCCAGAAGGAGCAAGAGAGACCAAGGATTATGCTCTCTGATTCACATTTCTTGCTCTCCTTTGGGGAAGAGCAACAATGAATTCCCCTCCTCCTTTGCCTTGCACATGTTTCAATGTGCAACGCTCCCCCCCTTTCCAGTTGCTGCAAGTGTGACACACAAAAGAGAGCCTTGAGAGATCTTTATCAGTCCCTCTGACTGATTGGGAGAGAGATCTGCCTATCCAGAGGAAGAAGCAAGAGCGCACAGGGGGCTGGAGTAGGGGGAGAGGAGACTTTTGTTGGGCTCACTTTCTGCTTCACTGGCAAAGCTTTGCACATCCAAGTGAGCACTGGAACCGGGAGAAAAGTGCTCGCTGGAATTATAATTCTTGCTCTTCCTATTCCATCCCCTTCCTTTCCTTTGCTGGTAGGTTTTGCTTCACGCTCTGCTCAGGAAGGCGGTGGGGGGAAAGGAATGGTTTTAAAAACGGTGCATAACCGAGGTGATTTTCAGCTAGTTTTTTGGAATGCAAAGTTGATGGCTGCAACAGACCAGCTTGGCTTTGCCCTCCTGAGCCCCTGCATGTAACCCTTCGGGCTTTTTCCACTCCCTTTTCTCCAGAGGAGCTTCTATAGAGAGAATTGTTTGCTGCCTCTGAGCTGGCGGTGGGGAGGGAAGGATGCAGAGTTGAAAATTCTCCCCCCTCTTTTTTGGAAATCGCCCCTTCTTCCTCCGAGCTTTAGTGTCAACGAAGCCCTCCTCCTTTTGATTGCAAAGTTTTCATTGCTGGAAAAGGAAAGGGAGTGCAGAAGGCAGGAGGCGAGAGCTATGGCATCCGTTTTCACCAACGGACTCTGCCTCCAAAGTGACGCTGAAGGCATCCATCTCTTGCAAGAGGCTCGAAGCGGGCACAGACCCTGACTTTTTTCAAGAGCTGCCAGAATGCCTTTCCACAGCGTTCCAGCTGAAAAAAAGCCTTGTTCCTAGTCATTTAGAAGTGATTTTTTTAACCAAAATCATATTTTAATTGCCTTATTTGTAAGCTGAGCCGAACGTTTACCAAAAGGACAAAAGGAAGGTAACAGCACAGAAAAGAAAAACCTCAAAGGTGTTGTTGAAATCCAGTTTTATTACATTTCCACATATTTGGAGTCTGATGATGGACAACTATAAACAAGTATACAATTCACACAGTATATCAGTGGAACTCAGTATAGTGAACAGCATAACAATGGTTGCAATAAAAGCAAGACAATATAATAATGATGTGTTTTGGAAAGAAAGTCATGTTTTATATATATTTGACATTTTAAGAGTTGGCTCTCAAAGAATAGTAAGATAAATTTAATGCATTATTTTTCTCTGTTCAGTTAGACCTAGTTTATAGGCTACTCTATGTTGATTTATTCAAGCATTTTAAGGACATGAGTTATTTTATAATTGTGTTTGAACTTATATCCTAAATAGTCCATACACTAGCTTCCTTCCTTTCCCAAAGACAAGTCAATGGACTATAATTGCCACATTCATCGTCTCTCAAGACAAAGCACATGCTGAACATTTGACTATGCTATACTGATGTCAGACCTCCATCTGGGAACCCTGCAACACTGAAGTTAAATCTACCATGCCAATGAGAGCATGTAGGAGATGTGGAGTTTTCTTGGCATTTCAGGGTCCATTTAATGGATTTCCTATCTAATGTTCTGTTTGGCTTTTTTTTTTTTAAATAAAAAGCAAAAGTGCATGTTCCAATCCTTACAACACACCTCATTTGGTGATACAGGATAAACACATAAATCTTTTCTCTCTGACATTGCATACGGCTGGGTGCATCTCTGCAGCTGCTTTCTCACACAGCTTTGCCCGTGGGGGACTCAAGAACCCCAGCAATCTTTCTGGGGGTCAAAAGGGGCTGCTCTTCCACCATCAGAAAATCAGATAGTTTGGCCAATGATGTGCATATGAAATTCTAACCAATAATGTTGCTTCCCATGGAAGAAAAAATTTAGCTCTGAAATACAGAACTCTTCTGAAGTTCACATGCATACAAGAATTACTTGTTTCCATAACAAATATCTTTCACTTCACTTGGAAGTTACTTATTGGGAAAGTGTAATGTTCTTTCTCTGCTAGGGACACCGCTCTAGAATACTACTATAAATGCAAAGGGGAAAAAAACTCATCCTGGAAATCTCAATGACAAAAATTCATCTGGAGCTCTTTTCCTCAACTCCCTCACAGCCATAATTAACTCTGCATGAATTCTATAGCAGAGGGCAAACAGAATCCATTTTCAAGAGAGGGCTCATCTGCCCCAGCTCTCTGCAGCCCAATTATGTTGTTTCCAGAGTACAGTCTGTGCTTTCATAAGACAGAAGGAAAGCTGCATCTCCGAGAAAACTTCCTAAAGCTACACAATTAATAGCTGAGTTAGCAGTATAAACTGCAAAGGAAGTGTAAATTTCAGAGAACTGGAACCTCTCTGAAATAAGCCAACATTAAGGAAGTGCAGCAACTGAAACCAGAGATCATGCGTGAATCTACAAGGAAAGAGAATACGGCATAGGTTCAAAAGAGCAGGCGAATAGTGAGAATAAGTTAATGAAACAGTGCAACCCCAAGAGAACAGGCAAGAGGCTCATTAGTCCGCCCTGGCAGAAAAAGCACATGACAAGGTGCCAGCGCGCAGCATGGGATTACTGAAACCTTTCACAAACAATGAAGTCACTACACTTCACCTCCTGTTTTGCCTAGAACAATATTTTGTAATGTGCTTGGTGACCTTTACAAGAATATTTCTAAAAGTGCCAAAATTTGTATACAAGGCCTTATGCTTTTTTTGCCCTATTTTCAGAAATAATTTATTACCCAGCCAAAATTCAAACACATGATGCACCCTTATCAATGACCACAAACCTCCCTTTCAGAGCCTGAACTGTGAATGAACAGCAGCAAAAACCTATTTAGGAAGTAATGTAGCCTAACTTATCCCACAGGGTTGTTGTGAGGCTAAAATGGAAGAGAGGGGAATGATATTTTATTTATTTAACAAGAGTTTTACCCTGCCTTTGTGCCCTCAAAGGGCCACTAAGGTGGCTAACAAATGAAAATATACACATTAAAATCTCAAAAGCCATTAAAATCAATGCACATCATTAAAACAATTTAAAACCAGAATGTAAAATAAAAACAACAGTTAAAAACACTGGGGAGAGAGGAGTGATCACTGCGGTAATGCCAAGAAGAAGAAAAAAGTCTTCACCTGCTGGCAGAAGAACACAACAGAAGGGGGACAGGTGAATCTCCCCGGGAAGACAGTTCTAGAGTTTTGGTGCCACTGACCTGATATCCCAGGCTAGCCTGATCTCATCAGATCTCAGAAGCTAAGCAGGGTCAGCCTTGGTTGGTAATTGGATGGGAGACCTCCAATGAAGACCAGGGTCGCAGAGGCAGACAATGGCAAACCACCTCTGTTAGTCTCTTGCCTTGAAAACCCCAGTAGGGGTTGCCATAAGTCAGCTATGACTCAATAGCAAGTTTCATCACCACATTAAGAAGGCTCTCCCCTGGGTGGTCACCCATCTAATCTTGGAAGGCAGGGACCCAAAGCAGGGTCTCCAAAGGTGACTGCAGTGGTCAGGTAGGTTCATAAGGAAGTAAGTGGTCCTTCAGGTATCTTGATCCCAAACCGTACAGGGCTTTAAATTTCAGCATAGCACCTTGAATTATGCCTGGAAACAGACTGGGAGACAATGAAGATAAGCCAAGACTGGAGTGATATATTCCCTGTGACCGACTCCAGTCAACATCCTAGCTGCAAAATTTTGCACCAACTGAAGTTTCCAAACACTTTTCAGGGGCAGCCCCACATACAGCACACTGCTGTAATCTAGTCCAGGCTTATGTAACCAGGGCATGTACCATGGTGGCCAGATCTTTTCTGTCAAAAAAAGGCAGCAGCTAGCTAACCAGTCAAAGCCGGTAAAAGTTACTCCTGGCCACAGCTGCCACTTGCTTATTCCAGGAGTAGGCCTGGGTTCAAGAGCACCCCCCAAACTAACTCCTTCATGGGGCGCACAACTCCATCCAGAATGGGTGACATCTTAAATCCTGGTTCAGACCTTCCACTCACCAGTACCACCTCCATCTTCTTAGGATTAAGCTTCAGTTTCTTAGCCTGTATTCCCTCCAAAACTTGCCTCCAGGCACTGGTTCAGGCCTTCTACAGCCTCCCTGGGATCAGCTGAAAGTGCAAGGCGGAGTTGAGTATCATCTGCATTTTGGTGACAACCCAGCCAAAATCTCCAGATGACCTCACTCAGCGGTTTCATGTAAATGTTAAAAAGAACGGAAGACAGGATGGAGCCTTGTGAGACCCCACAGCCTAAGGCGCTGAGCAGCAGTCCCCCAGCACCCCCTCTAGGTAGGACTGAAACCACCAGTGAATAGTGCCTCAAAATCCCAGCCCTGAAAGGTAGTTCAGAAGGATCCCATGATCAATGGTACTGAAAACTGCTGAGAGGTCCAACAGCTGCACTCATTCTGTCCATCTCCCTGCACAGGTCATCCACCAAGGCAACCAAGATTATTTCAGTCCCATAACCAGCCTAAAATTTAAAATGGAAAAGATCTGAATAATATAAGCTGCTTTGAGTTCCCACTGGGGAGGAAGTATAACTGAAGTAAATAAATAAATATAATGTAGTTTTGTGTAACAAAGTTTGATTAGTCTAAACTCCTGTTTCATGCATAAATCCTGGTTCAATCCACTTCCTGTTTCCTCTCTGGCTTGCAGCCTGTAGAATATCCTTCCAGGCTCTCAAACTGGGGTTTGATCAAACCATGATTTATTGCAATATCTAAAGTTAGCCCAACTATCAAAGGAGGTGTCTTCCTACTCGCTATGGATGCATGTGCTGCACAACCAAGTAAAACAAATAGGCACAGAATTTCCTTCTATACCCAACTAGATCACAGTGTTGTGTAGTGGTTAGATTGTCAGATTAGGATCTGAGAGACCCAGGTTTGAATCCCCATTCTGCCATGGAAGCTCACTGGGTGATCCTGGGCCACACACACAGCCTAATCTACCTCACAGGGTTGTTGTGAGGATAAATGGAGGACAAGAGAATAATATGTCACTTTGGCTACCCAAAGGAAGGGGGTGATATAATAAAATAAAAATAAAAGTATTAGTATTTGCACATGAAGACACTCAGGCCTCTACTTCCCATACAACACTAGGAGGCAGAAAATTCCCCTTCAATACTAACCTTTATTTAGCCTTACAGGACAGCATGCACTGTCCTACAATAGCAAGCACTGTTAAAAAGTAAGTAAAAGTTGTTTTGAATCCCCTTAAATCTGGACGAGAAAATGGTCACACATTGGCACAATCATTCAAAACAGAATGGAAGTCAGGTTAGAAGAAGGCTAGAAGACAGTATTATGCTATAGAAAGGCCAGCACAGAAGTTACAGCTGAGAAGAGACTGATGCCTGTTGTTATTCTCTAATAGGCACATTTGAGAACTGTGACTCTAAGCAATGTAGCATAATAATTCCAGCCAACAAGAGTGCCTGTACTGTACAAAGAGCAGAACGTCTACCCTTGATTATGAAAAGAATGCTTTGGGCCAACATAAAAGCCCAATGTTGACAACTGACTAGAACGCATCATCATAACTTTAAAATCCGACTGAATTTTAGATACTCTTGACAGTATTTTCCAGGAATGAGGAGATCACTATGGAACTAAATGACTATCTGCTATTGTAGCTTGGATGCCTCTTGGAGGAAACAAATCTGCATTCCATCTGTAACAATTCCGAAAGTTCAACAATTTTAGGCTAAAATAATGGCAACAGTAAATATGAAACAACATACTCTGATACTTGGTATCATGCTCAGAATTACTGTCCAGTCTTTCAATAAATGTACAATTTATCTAAGAGGGACTGGTTCCTGTGATTTCTACAAGGGATAAATCTAGAATCTTTCATTAATAAGGATATCAGGCCCTTTCCTTAGTTTAAAATAAATAAAAACTACCCCCAAGAAAGGGACAGCCTGCAGATATTTTCATTGCAACCATATCCAAAGAAAGAGCAGCAACAATGCAATTAGACTGATGCGTATATGTACCACAAAAACTAAGTAAAGCAAACTCTTACTTATTACTTGATTGTTAGTGTGGTGTGGTTAGAGGGCCAGACTAGGATTTGAGAGACCAGAATTCTGATCCCAACTCTCAAATCATCTTTAGACAGTAAAACTCTCAGTCTAGCCTACCCCACTAGGAAACTGGGAAGATAAAATGGAAGAAGGGAGAACCACGTAAGCCCCTCTGTTTTTTTTAATTATTATTTAATCATATAAACAATAATACAAAACAAAGAGAACCATAAAACCATGAGATACAGAGAGGAATAAATCATAAAATTAATCCATGGAAAACAGTAAAAGAAAATACACTTCACAATCTGTTACAAACCCAAGAATCACAATGGACAAACATCTAAACTTTGTTTCATCGAAGGAATTACACCATTAACACCTATAAAATCCAGAGCTGGTTTCCATATTTTATCATACTCGAATAAGGGAATTACCATACGTAGGTCCCCAAAGAATGGATTATGCATAATCCTGCCCATTAAATATTGCTCCCAGATTTCCTGGTACCATTTTTTGAGGAATGGTCCCGTGAGGGATTTCCAATTCCTAGCGATAACCAGGCAAGCAGAGGCAACCAATATCGAAACCAGAGGCTTAGTATTTTTATCAAGCAGAGAATCGGCCCAAAAATCTAGTAACAAAAATTCTGGAGAATATGGCAAAGAAAGACCCACTATGTTGGATATCTCCTTATGAACCACCTTCCAAAACTCCTGAACCAGATGGCATTCCCACAACATATGTAGAGCTGTGCCTTCCTGCTTACAAGATCTCCAGCACAATGGGCTCAAAGACCTGTTCATCCAGCTCAGTTTATGTGGTGTTAAATACCAGTAGGACAACAACTTGTAAAACTGGAGTTTAATGTTCCAACAACGGTATTTGTTGGAAGGGAATTCCA
Source organism: Eublepharis macularius (assembly GCF_028583425.1). Lineage (NCBI taxonomy): Eukaryota > Metazoa > Chordata > Lepidosauria > Squamata > Eublepharidae > Eublepharis > Eublepharis macularius. Next base: position 32,382,623 of record NC_072799.1, on the reverse strand, counting down.
TAGCTGTTTCCAATTAGATTCTGAAAAGGCCAGTTTTAAGCAGTCAGACCACTTTTTTGGTATGGTAAAGGATCCTTATGTATTGCCATTAGTAAAAGTTTATAAAGGGTGGAAATCATGCCTCGTTTGCAAATTATTTCCTCAAACGGGGTTAGTGGCCGAAGCAAATCCTTGGACCTGATCAGATTAGTGATCAGATGTTTTAACTGAAGATATCTAAACCAGGAAATCTTAATTCCAAATCTTTCCTCCAGTGTGGATTTATCTGAGATTGCCCCACCTTTAATCCAATTAATAATCATCAACAAACCAGGATTCGGTTTCGTTTTCCCGGCCATGTCGGATGCTCCTCTCCGCAGGTCCGGGAGGAAACGTCCGAGCAGCCTGACCAGGCGGTTGACCTGCGAGGGTTAACCCCCAGGACTCCCAGTGAGGGGGCCAGGGTCCGGAGCGCGGCAGGAAGAACCCCCTGAAAGCAATGCAGGGGGTAAATTGCCCGTTTGCTCCAACGGAGGCCGGCAGACTTGCGCAGCACATCGTGTGCCGCTGGGCCATGGAGAATGGCAATAAGCAGATTTAAGGTGAAAACCTGTAAGTAAGCGAATCCCTTCTGATTTCTAAGCATATGCGAAGGATTGGTGGGAATTGAAGCTAAGAAGGCTCGGATTTCTTCCCCGTCACGGAGTTTCGGAACTTAGCTGGCGCCCCCGCCCCCTAAGATGGCAACGAAAAAGCAGAGCCCGGCGATGAGTAAATCGGTGATGGCGATGTTACAGGGGAAGGGGGAAACCCTGGAAGAGATGGTCAGACGAGCAGTCTTTGAAGCTATGCAGCCCTTTGCAGTGAAGTTAAATTAAATGGGGCAAAAGGTTGATTCAGTAGAAAGCGAAGTGAAAACCATTAAAGAAACAGCGTCTGGAGCAGAGCAGTCTGCATGCGAAAACGTAGTACTCATGAAAGCAACAAGTAAAGAAGTAAAACTCTTGGAGAATCAAATAATAGAATTACAAGTGGACCGTGCCCAAACGGTACTGCGTCTTCAGAATGTAAAAGAGGAGCAAAATGAAAATTTAAAGGATTTGGTGTCGGAACTTATGGCGTCATTCGCAAAGGAGAGTTAAAAAGCGATATTCTGGAAGTCCGTCGGACATCTTCAAAATATGCAATGAAGCATCAGCTGCCTCGCGAGATTATTATTGACTTTTCATCTAAGAAGACTCGGGACACCATCTTATATAATTCGTATAATGTGGACTTGGACTATCTGGGCAATAAGGTTAAGATATTGAAGGATGTTCCATTTTTGGCTCGTAAAAGAAGATTTAAATATAAAAGATTTGCGGCTTTCCTGAGGAAATGTGAAGTAAAATATAAATGGTTGTTTCCGGAAGGCATCTGGTTCAGATACAAGGATCAAACCTACAAGATAACATCGGAAGTACAGCTGAGGGACTTTTTGTTTAACCATCAGGAGTTTCAGCAAGAAGAAAGTCCAAAGTCTGAAGGGGAGAGTGCGGGGAGGAGGGAACGAGCGCAGCTATTGTGGCTGCGCAGAGAGAACTGAGACCGAGATGCGGGGGGGGGGGGGGAGACCTGATCCTGAATGTAGTCTGTATTTTATAAGATCTACCAATCTGATAGCATATTAGAAAGTTAACTTTAAAGAAAAATTGCAGTATGAAGGGAATACAAGACATGTAGATGTAGTGTGTGTTTTCTGTTTATATGTTGCTCTTCCCTTTCCCCCAGTCCCCTTTTTTCCTTTATATTTTTGTAGTCTTTTGTAGTTTTCTATGTTAGAAATAAAAATAAAAATATATATATATAAAAAATAATCATCAACAAACCAGAGTATCTCCATTCCCTAAATTCACTTAAATCTTTCCTGGTGGAAACCAGTCTTGATTAATGAAGGATGTTAAGGGAGAAATACCTGGAGCTAAGAATTTCCTATGTGTGTCCCAGGTTTTAAGCAGGTTATCTAATAGGAAACTGGAGGAAATCAAAACAGGCCTGTTTTTAGCCAGGGACCAGATTGCTATTGATTACAAAAATGGTGAGGAAAAAGAAATTTCTACAGAAATTCAGGCTTCCGTTGAGTTCAATTTTAAAACCTGAATCAATGAAGCCAGAGAAGAGACAGCATAATACAAAGACAGGTCCGGGACATTCAGACCACCTAAACTCGAGGGCCGACGTAAAGTCTGAAACCCAACTCTTGGTTTACGATGAGACCAAATAAACTCACTAAGAGCCCTTTGCCAAACCTGTATTTTCTTTGGGAGCATCTTAACTGGGAGGGAACGGAACAGAAACATGAATTTTGGGAGAATAAAAGATTTAACCAATGAGATCCTATCAAACCATGAATAACCTTGTTTTTTCCATCTAGAAAAAAAGATCAACACAGATTTTAAAAGTTCATTAAAATTTACCTGGACAACATCATTCATATGTACAGGGATATATACTCCTAGGTATCTCATCATCTTAGTAACCCACTTGAATGCAAACCGTGTTCATAACTGGACTACTGAACTAGGGGTCAAGTTTTTTTTTTTTAGAAAATTTTATATTGGTGAGTATACTTTTCAAATTCAATACATACATTCCCTCAATATCTAATTAACCCTATCCCCCACCCTTTTCCTCCCCCCTCTCTATCGACTTCCAACAGCTTTCCAACCCTTACCCCCTCTTATTACTTGATAATTCCCTTAGTCTAAGCACATTCTAATTTTTTCCAGGTATTCTATCATATATATATCAAATATCCTATCAATATAGCATGCTTCTATCAATTATACTACCAAATATTCTATCAGTATAATATACATCTATCAATTATACTATCAATATAGTATAAATCTTATACCCCTCAATACAGACCAGTATGATATAATGTAATGTAATGTAATGTAATGTAATGTAATGTAATGTAATGTAATGTAATGTAATGTAATGTAATGTAATGTAATATATAACAAAAGTCTTAGTTTAAACATATTCTATTTCTTTTAAACATATATTCTATCAAATATACTATTGTCATTATAATATGTATTAACACCCCTACTGTGCACCCTGCCACCAATGTGGCACCGCACACAGCACCATACTGCACATTCATTATATAATATACAATCTAATCTACCAACATAATAGTATATATAGTATGCCCCATCAGTATATTTGTTTAACTATTCCCTTATTCATATATTACTTATCATAACCTCCCCATCTTATTCTTTAAAAAATCAGTTCTAACTTTCATCCCTCTTCTGCTATATTATAATCCAAGCTTAGATTAAAATAGATATAAATTCTTAATGCTAAAGTCACATCTCTCTTCTGTTTAAAATGTCTTATTTCAAAAGTTCTCAAACTGCCACAGTTCTCCTTTCACATCCCATTTTTTCCCCAAAAATTGTTTCAGTTTTGCCCAGTCCGCCAAATACTGTCCCGGATCTAGGTCTTTAAGTTTTCTTGTCATTTTATCCATCTCTGCCATGTACAGCAATTTGTAAATCCAGTCCTCTACAGTAGGTACTTCTTGCCCTTTCCATTTCTGCGCATACAGTAATCTTGCTGCAGCTGTCATATAAAATAACAATGTTCTATTTTGCACTGGAACATTCTCCATTCCCAAATTTAGTAGCAGCAGTTCTGGGTTCTTATTTATTTGGGTTTGTAACACCTCATTAATTACTTCTACTATATCTCCCCAGTACTGCTTCACTACTTCACAAGTCCACCACATATGGTATAATGATCCTTCGTGCTTTTTGCATTTCCAGCACTTATCTGACATTTTAACGTTCCCCAGCGCAATTTTCTTCGGTGTTAGGTACCATCTGTATATCATCTTGTATACATTTTCTTTAATATTCGTACACATTGTAATCTTAATTGTATTCTTCCACAAGTGCTCCCATGCCTCCATTGCTATTTCTTTATGAAAATTTATTGCCCACTTCACCATCTGTACTTTCACTGTTTCATCCTCAGTGTACCATTTTAGAAGTATCTTATAGATCTTTGAGATTTGTTTCTTGCCTTCTTGTAGCATTACTTCTTCCAATTCTGTATTTTCCATTCTTATTCCTCCCCTTGAACAGTCCGATTTATAAAGATCCCTTATCTGTCTGTATTGAAACCAACTATAGCAAGGAGACAATTCTTCTTGTGACTTTATTCTTAATGTTGAATATTGTATTTGTGTTATCTCCTTATAAGTTAAACGTTGCTGTTCGTTCTCGACAGTTCTCGGGTCTATTACTTCATACGGGACCACCCAAGAGGGGATTTGATCTTCCAGATACATCTTATATTTCTTCCAGATTGTGAAGAGGCTTCTTCTAATATAGTGATGCAGAAACAGAGAGTCCGCTTTTATTTTATCGTACCATAGGTATGCATGTCATCCAAATATTTTCTTATAACCTTCCAATGCCAGAAGCTTGCGATTTTTCAACGTTATCCAATCCTTTATCCATGTCAAACAAATTGCTTCATAATACAGTCTTAAGTTGGGCAGTTGCAAGCCACCTCTTTCTTTCGCATCCTGTAACACTTTCATTTTAACACGCGGTTTCTTGCCTGCCCACACAAAATTCAAAATTTTTCTTTGCCATTTTTCAAATTGTTTAGAGTCTCGAATAATCGGAATTGTTTGTAACAGAAACATCACATGAGGTAGAACATTCATTTTTATTGTCGTGATTCTGCCCAGCCATGATAAATTCAACTTGTTCCACTTTATCAAATCTCTCTCTATTTGTATCCACAATTTCTCATAGTTGTTCTTAAATAAGTCTGTATTTTTTGCGGTTAGTTCAATTCCCAAATATTTTACTTTGTTTGTTACCTCGCAGTCCATTAATTCCATCAGTTCTTGTTGTTTCTGTTTGGTCATATTTTTGCATAGTATCTTCGACTTCTTTTTATTTACAAAAAAACCAGCCAGATCTCCAAATTCCTTTAATCTTATTACCTTTGGCATATTGTCAATTGGATCCTCTACAATCAACATTATGTCGTCCGCAAATGCTCTGACCTTGTAGGTAAACTCTCTTATCTTTATACCTCGGATTGTGTCGTCCTCTCGTATCTGAATCATCAATATCTCCAAAATCAATATGAACAGCAATGGAGACAATGGGCAGCCATGCCTTGTGCCTTTGCTTATTTTCAGTTTTTTTGTCAAATCATCATTCACTACAATCGCTGCACTTTGGTCTTTATAAATTCCTTTAACTGCTTGTATGAACTTTTCTCCCATTTGCAGCTTTTCCATGGTGGCGAACATAAAGTCCCAGTTCAGATTGTCAAATGCTTTTTCTGCATCTACGAAAAAGAAACCAACCTCCTTATCACAATGCTTATCATAATATTCAATAGCATTTATTACTGTTCTCAGATTGTCTTTAATTTGTCTATTACGTAAAAATCCCGCTTGTTCATCTGCAATGAATTCCGACATCCATCCTTTAATTCTTTCCGCCAACACCTTTGCAAATATTTTATAATCATTGTTCAACAATGAAATTGGTCTATAATTTTTAACATTAGTCAAATCTTGTCCTTCTTTTGGAATCAATGATATGTTAGCCTCCTTCCAAGAATCAGGAATCTCTTGATCCTGCATAGCACCATTCATCACCTCTTTCAGGAGAGGTGCCAATTCTTGGCCCATTATTTTATAAAATTTTGCCGTTAGTCCATCCGGGCCTGGCGCCTTCCCCAATTTTGTTGATTGAATAGCTTCTTTTATTTCTTCTTCTGTCACTTCCTTATTCAATTTCTCTTTCCATTCTTCAGAGAGTGTTGGAAGTTTCATCTTATCTAAATATTCCGCTATTGAATCTTTGTTCACCTCTTTTTTTTGGTATAATTTTGATAAAATTTAAAAAAGGCTCTACTAATGGCGACTTGATCACTTAATAGCTTATCATCTCGTATCGTACTGATAATTTTCTTCTCCTTCCTCTTTTTTAGTTGCCATGCCAAATATTTCCCAGGTTTAATTTGCACCTTCAAACGACCTCTGATTCATCCTCTTTAAATTCCACTCCAATTCTTTATTGTTCATTGCCGATAACTGTTCTTGCAATATTTTTATATCCTGATATATTTTCTTTTTGTCTGGTCTCTTTTTGAGCTGAATCTCTTTGGCTTTAATTTTTTCCATAATTTCTTGTCTTTTCTCCTCCTTTTTCCTCCTGTCTCTCGCATTCAAGTCCATTAGTATCCCTCTGATCACGGCCTTATATGTGTCCCAAACCTTATTTGTCGATACTTCTTTATTCAAATTGTATTGCAAAAAGAACTTGGTCTCTCTTCGCAGCAACGCAATATTCTTTTCCGTTTGTAACAGGTCTTCATTTATTCTCCATCCTCTTCTTTTAGTATTCTTACCAAATTTCCACACAATTGGATTATGATCTGAGCCTACCTTTGGCATTATTTCCACCTCTTTAGTCCAGAGCGACAGTTCTTTGGAGGCCCAGATCATATCAATTCTTGATAGTGTAGAGTGTCTTGCAGAGTAATATGTATATTGTGTATTCTTGGGATACTGTCTCCTCCATACATATTCTAAACTTTCCTGTTTCATTATTGCAAAAAATGACTTTGGTAATAGTCCTCTTTTTTTTGTGTAGTCTTAGATTTCTTGTCTTCCTCCAAGTTTGTAACTCCATTAAAATCGCCTGCCAATATTATTTGGTCATAAGACAGTTCATCTAACTGTTTTTGTAAGTCTGTAAAAAAAATTTCTTTTGCACCATTAGGCGCATAAATTCCAATCACCAATGTCTTTTTTGAATTCCAAATTATTTCCACTGCCAAATATCGAGCTTCAACATCACTGAACACCACTTTAGGCTGTAGTTCCTCCTTTATATACAACACAACACCCCTCTTTTTCTGTTTGGAGGCAGCTATAAATTCTTTTCCAAGTTTTGCCATTTTCAAATATTTTACATCTTGCTTTCTAATATGTGTCTCTTGTAGGCATACAATTTTACATTTCTGTTTTACAAGCCAGTGGAAAATAACCTTACGTTTACAAGGTGAGTTTAGCCCATTTACATTCCAAGATATAATTTTACACTCCATGATCAAGGTTTTGTGGGTTTTGGTAAGTCCTTTTCATTTTTACCAATAAAATCCTCCATTTCCTGGCCAGATCTGATGCTCTTTCTTACTCCACCAAACTCAAATGTCAGTCCCTCTGGTATTTCCCATCGGTATTTTACTTTCATTTCTTTTAACATCTAGACTAGCTCTCTGTATTTCTTTCTTTCCAATAACACCGATCTGGGCAGTTCCTTCATAATTCTTACCGCCTTTCCATCAACTTCTAGTGGATCCTGAAACTGTTTGGTCACAATTAGTTCTCTTGTATTTCTTGTCGTAAATTGCACAATCATATCCCTTGGTAACTTCCTCTGAGACACAAATTTTGAATTAATTCTGTACACCACGTCTAGGAGAGCTGCAATTTCCTCTTCCTCCTTCCCCAGGTACTCTGCCAAAATTTCTGTAATCTGCTCTCGGGCGGTCTTTTCCTCTGTTTCCGGGATCGAACGAAATCTTAGCTGTTTTTCCATTTGTTTACTTTCCGCGATGGTCACTCTCGCTTTCAGTCCTCTCATCTCTGTCCTCTGCAGATCCATCGTTTTCTACTACCTTCACTCTCTGCTGCGTATCTGATACGTCTTTTACCAGTTCTGCCATTTCCGATTTAAGTGTCTCTTTAAAGTCTCTAAAGTCTTTTGCCATCTCCTGTATCATACCTTTGAGCTCTTTATTGCCTTCTGTAACTTCAGAAACTTTTTTATCCAGATTCTCCATTGCAGCTTGCCACTCCTTCTTCGACATCATGGGGCTAGATTTACCACGCTCCCACGAGTCTGCCCTTTTCCTTAAATCCGTGGCGCTGATTTATTACTTCCAATTGCTTTAAAAAGTCCCAATTTACTCAGTTTTTGTTAAAAGTTGTTTTGCTCAGTCCAAAATGTCGGGCGTTTTTTCTCTATGGTTTTAACTTGAAGCAAACGCCCTTACCTTCTTCCAAGATGTCCTACTTCCTGTTTCCTTGAAGCCAAAACTTTGCCCTTCTCCGAAATGGCGAACTTCCACTTCCTGTATTAACACAGAGTGCCTCTTGCCAGTCTCTTTATGGTCCTGACGTACTTCCTGTTTCTTTAATGTTTGCAGCAGTTCTCGCGATATTCAAGCTTTCCCACCGTCCAGTATCTCTTCCCACTTCAGGTATGTAAACAATATCCAATTTTCCGCCTTAACTACTGTTTAAAATGTCGCTTTTTAGATTTTCCCTTGCCGGAATCTTCCCCTTCACTTAATCAGTCTGTTGCAGTTTTTAAGTCCAGTTTTAAACTTTATTACTTGCTTAAATCTGTCCCGGTTTGAGAGATAGCAATCTTTACCTTCTTAAACGTCTTTTCTTGGGTTGTAATCGCTGCTTCTTTTAATCAAATGAATCCGTTTCCCTTGCTGCTTAACGAAGCTCGGGCATGCAGGTCTTATGCCAATACAATTGACTCCTGAGCCGCTGCAGAGATCTTGGCAAACCTGTCTTCGGGTGGGACCTCCAGGGCGGGAGGGAGCTCGTTGCTTAGAGCCCCCCACTACCCGAGATCGACGCGCCCTCAGATGCAGTGCGTACTTGCCTGTTCTCCGCCTGAGAACAGGGGGCTGCGGGCAATCTGTGCCCCTCCAGCCTCCACAAACAGCGGCACGGACAGCTCAGCTCTTAGAGCTGCTTTAGACCTTCATGGATCCCGAACCGGAAGTCCCTGAACTAGGGGTCAAGTTAATGGGAAACAGCTCCGATTTGGATTGATTAACTGCTAAGCCTCAAATTGAACTAAACAAATGTAAGGTGTGCAAGATCACTTCTAAAGAATCAACTGGTGAGGAGGTAAAAATCAGAATATCGTCGGCATAAAGCGAGACCTTATGTTCATAGTCCCCCACTTGACTGCCGTGGATCTGAGGATTCTGCCTAAAGGCTTCAGCCAGCGGCTCTACAGCAAGCGCAAAAAGAAGAGGAGAAGTAAGCCTCTGAACATCTTGGAAGAAGGTGGGATTAAAAATGTATTAAGACCAATAAATCGTGCCACTTGTATATAGGATTTAGATTAGTTACTGGTGCAATATGAAAACAGTCCTCCAAAGTGGGTAGAATCTGATTACAGCTCTGTGGAACAGCTTGCCTCTTATTTAAAAAAGCAGACAGCATAATAGCAGAACCAGCAGCAATCACACCATTACCAGACAGAGAGGCTAAAAAGTGAAATTGCCTTCAGAGAAGTGACAACTTGCATTGAACTCTATCCCTTTATCTTTCAAATCGACAAGAGAACTTTACACACTGCTCTTACTAAGCATGCAGGACAACACTGTAGGCAGCATTCTCTGGATGAAAGAAGTTGATAGATTGCAAAGGTTAGCATTTCTAATAGGAAGGCTGCCAACTGACGTTCAGCAACAAGCTTTGCTTCTTTTTGTGAAAGGCAAAACCCGCTATCATAAAACAAGAAATTTAGTCAACTAAGGAGGTCTTCATCTGCTGAAACTGTAATTAATATTTCCACAATATAAGAAAAACTAAAATGAGTAGGGCGTCAATTACACTTTCTCACTTGACGGTTTACAATTGGGGGCTGGGGGAACCCACTGAACATATATATTGAAGGTCGTGTTGAGAACAGACACAGGTGATGCAGTACAGAAGGAAAGATAATGAAAGGGGCTATAAGGACATCTCCCTAGGAGATCTGTTCTGCTAAAATAAGGGTACTGCACAAAAGAAGTAGGTATCATTTAACGTTTGCCAACACAAAGGTGACCACTGTCAGTCACCAAAAGCCACCTTGAAAACTGGAATAAAGGAAATGGATGAGGTGACATGCACGCTTCTATTGCTGTAAAAAGTATGAAAATTTTCCAGATTCCCTGAAATATCATGCAATCCACTGAAATACAACAACTGATGTTACCTTTTGGAAAGTTATGAACATAGTTGATTTCCCATGCGCTTCTCCCTGCACTATTTTCCCCACCTAAGATAGGCTGTTTGCCTTGTAGTGAAAACTTACGAATAAGGCACCAATCAGAATCAAGCCCCAACAGCCTGATAATTGGTTTTTAAAAAAATCTACTGGGACCTCCAATCATGGAACACCCAGCATTTTGCCTGATTTGGCCCCCAGATACCCCTCAAAAAGCATTAGTAATTTTTAAACTAATTCACTGTTTTGTTACCAATGGTAGCTCTCTAACCTCTAAAGTAGCAGAACTTCATCCATTGTTCCACAGAATAGCAAAACTAGACATTCATTTTTAGTACATGCAAATTGTTCAGCTGGGAATTTATCAGAAGAAAAGGACTATGTAAAACGGATTGTTAGAGCACAGATGTTTCAAAAAGCTAATTCTTCCTCTATCCTGCTTTTGTCTTTCTTTACACACTGACATGTGATCATTTACGGGTGTTTTTACATTAAGGAGAAGTACGAGTCAGACTTTTCAAAACATTTGACTTGAAATACTCATTTTTCTCCTTTCCCTGATTTATTTCAACAAGTTGACTTTTTAAACAAAGGCATGTTACCAAAGCCTTATCTCCCAGGTGCCACCTAACAACAATAACAACAACAATTTATCTTATCAGCTTTAGTTTGCATATGCCGTATTTATAGAGCACTGCTCAAAAGTAATAGACTATGGGCCACTAAGCAGATTACCAAATATGCTGAATGATGAATATGCAAATAAGCACCCAAGAGCAGACAAAGTATCATCATGACAGATCTTAAAATTTATATGATACTTGCAAATGCAGATAAAATACTAATATCTAAATAAAGAGTAATGAAGCTACTATCTAAGACTAGAAGCCTGCAACCAAAGATATGGCTTTTGACATTTCAAATCAAGAAGCTGGATCCAGCCAATCTTTTCACTTGATTCCCATCCTTACTACAGCCCCCCACCCCAGGATTCCAAACATAGCCTTTTTGTTGGTTAAAGAGGACTGACTGCTTCCTCCCTTTTTCACCTGTAGAAAAGCTGGTTGGAAGCAATCTAATGCGTGAAAGTCAGCCTTAGTCTCTCATTTTTATATATACAATTCTCCCTGCTCAAACCTTCCCCTCTAGTTTCATCTTTTCCTTCTCATGACTCTGAAACACTTCTGGAAACTATCTTTTCATGTCTCCCTACTCTCATTAATATGCTGCTTTCCCTGTCTCCTGAAAAAGGGAGCTTTGACTTTTAAAAGCTCATATCCTTAAAATCTTGTTGATCTTCAAGATACTACTGGACACAATTCTTGCTGTCCTACTGCAGACCAACATAGCTACTCACCTGAAATTGTCTCCCCTAGGCTCTTGTTTCCTTCTCCGAGATCACTGCTATGATTTTAGTAGTTCAGCAAAATGCCACCAGCAGTGACCCCTTTGCCAATTTGACCTTGCAATTCAATTCAATTCAATTCAATTCAATTCAATTACCTTTAATGGCATACAAAGAGGACTTTAATGGCATACAAAGATCTAAGACAGCAAACAGGTCACTATAAAATTACATAAAATATCAGAAGTCAACAATCTGACCTCTCAATGACTTTGAAGCAGCTTAGTCAACTGCTAAATTTTCACTACCACCACAATAACCCCTAAAGCCTTTTGCAAGCATAGTTTATTTTCAACCAATTCCAATTCCAATAACCTTTAATGGCATAGTATACACATTGAAAAGAAAATGTCAGTACAGCACAATTTGCCAGTTTGTCAGCATGAGAGCAGAGTGAATTTCAGGTAATTGTGTGACTCAGGCAGCTAATAATCAGAAACAATCCCCCTGCCCCAGGAACCCAATGATGATGATGATGATGATGATAAATAATAATAAATAATTAATACTAACAAATAATAAATAATATCAACAACAACAACCCTCAGGTGTCACAGTTAGCCTTCTCCCTTCAGTTTCTCCCCTTCCCCTCTCTTCCTTTTTTCTTTTCCAGTTTTTCTTTCTCATCCTCAAAATGATTGCCAAAAACTCTACCATCTGCTCAGTAATTTCAGGAAGTCTGTCCACTAACAGAAATTCCACACCTCTAGTAACTACTATCTCAAAGGTTTGGCGAAGGGGACCGATCAATCGTGAGCTCAGTTGAGTGAATAGCAGGCAGTGTAGAAGAATATGATGAACAGAGTCAGGTTCCCAGCAGTAGCACTTGCACAGTCTTGCCTCATAGGGAATGCCCTTGTATCTGCCAGAAACCATGACTGAGGGGAATATGTTAAATCTAGCCAGCATAAAAGCTCTACGATGAAAGGGGATAACTAGAGTTGTGAAATACTGGGCCATAGCATTTTGTGAGAAAAAAAGGCCTAAAGCCCAAGGGGAGTAAGTCCCCACTGCACCCGTGTTTATTGTCTGCAAGTCAATATCCCAAATTCTCCTCCGGATTGTTCTAAATATATAATTTTCACTTGAGTTAGCCAGAGAGTCTAGGTCAATGTCCAAAGTATTAATTTTTTCAGATATTAATTTGAACCACTTAGAAATGAACAGATCGGCCTTTGGGGGGGCAATAAGACTGTTTGGAGGGGGTCAGAAATAAAGGTATAGCCAGTATTTAATGGTAGCAACCCAAGCTCTAGCTTCTATGGAAGGCAAACCCAACTCAGCACATAGAACAAAATATCCAACCAAATTGGGGATACCAGGCATACAACGCAAAAAGATTGTGCTAACTTGTTCAAACTTTGTGTTGTAGTCCTGGATCCACATGGGTATCCCATATAACAATTGGGGAATCACTGTAGCTTGTGAAATCCTTAGAGCAGTTACCTTTTTGGTAGTGAAAACGGATTATGGCCAACATCTTATTCTTTGCTAAAGTAACAGAGTGCTCTCAGTGTAAAGCCCACTTTGCATTATAATGGAAAAGAACCCCCAAGTATCTAAAGGACTTGACCTGTTCAATTTCTCTTCCTTCAATTTTCCAGGCAGATCGGTTCCATGATTTAGAAAAAACCATAATTTTAGTTTTATCAAAATTGATGGCCAAAGAGTTCTGGCTACAAAACTGGATAAATGCAAGCAGGGAACGCTTTAGTCCCACTTTGGTCACAGAGAGAACTGTTGCATCGTCCGCATATAGTAAGTATAGTTTATTTTCAACCAAATAGTTGCCTGCAATGATCAGCTTCAATAAGCAGTGACATAGATAGGAGTTCAAATGTTAACATGGTAACTAAAACCTTCTAAACAAGCCAGTATTTTTAATCTGAAAGTAGCAGCCTCATTTCCCCCTCCCAAACCCAAATACTACAGCGGCAATATGCCACTCTCAGTTCCATTATGTCACACTGCCATGGGAACAAAATTGAAGTCAAAAAAGAGAATAGAGCTTGCAGTTACAAGTGCTGAGGCAGGCAAGTTCCTTGTAACAGTAGTGAGAGGATTCGACTGGCTTTCCTCCAAATGCTGCAATTTAATATTCATAAAAGAGACAAGATGAGTGCATAGTGTAGCCCACAAACGTGTTACCTTATATTGGACCTGATGCTTTTACTGGCTATTAAGATCCCAGATATCCAGCTTCTAAGTGCATAAGAACCAGCTGAAATTCAGAATGCATTTACATAGATATTTTTGGGGTGGAAGAGCAGTTGCAAAGCTCGTGCTACCTTCAGTTTTTCCATACTGAGCAGGTACTCATTTTAAATGACTTCTTTTCTTGAACATTCATGAAGTTGCCTTATACTGAGTCAGACCATTGGTCTAGCAAAGTCAGTAGCAGCTCTCCAGGGTCTCAGGTGGAGATCTTTCACATCCCTTAATACCTGGAGATGCCAGGGTATGAACCTAGGACCTTATTTATTTTATACTTCAGGTTTGCAAGCAGTCTGTCTAGCAGTCATTGATAAGGCTTTCTTTTCATCAAGGCTGCTGAGTCAATTGTCTTGAGATTGCGCCCTGGAATCTTCGTGACAATTTCACTTCAAATTAGAGCTCATAAACGTAGACAGGTTTCTACAATAGAAGCTTTGCACACCAATGCAACAAGACATTGGGCCTGAATAATCAATATATAGAACCAAACACTTTACATGAGTTTTGCTAAGGTCTGTTCTACAATTCTTCCAAAGGTGATCAGAGAGAATTTTTTAAAACTCTTCATAATGCCACCATTGTTTGGAAAAATGCAGCATAAACGGTTAAAGAGATTTCATTTCTGAGCTGGTGTTCAAGATAAAAAATCCACCACATTTTGCAGCTAGTAATGTATTTGGCATTACAAGATCAAACTAGACAAGAGATCACACATCTTCCTGAACGTTAAAAAAAAACTATGCATGATTTTACTAATTAAAACTGCCCTTTGCTGTTAATTAAAACCCTTTAAAAGAAAAAAGATGGGCTATCAATAATGCAGAATGGTGGCTAGTTTCAATTATCAAAATTGTGCAGCGGTAAGAAGAATTAAACCCCATCTCCTCTCCATGTGTGACCCTATTCGTACTTAGGTCACACACAGTTAAAGATCCAGTCTCTGACCTCCAATTCAATTCAATAGAATAAAGATAGGAAATCAGCGGCTGTAGCATGCTGTTGGGCAAGGAACATAGCAATTAATTTCAGAATGACTTGGTCGCAGCATCTAGATGCAGTCCAGTAGTTTCTACTACTGAACTACCAGGGGAAATTAGACTTCAGAGGTGCATAAATAAGATGTCAGCCATACAAATGTGTGATATATTTGGAAATTTCTACACTAAAGCAGAGGGCTCAAGAATGATGAATTTGTCCTTTGCAGCTGGCCTGTGATGTCCTGGGGATGTAGCTTATCATGTTTTGAAAGAAAAAGGGGAAAACAAAAGCAAGCTAAGAGAATTGTTTTCTGCTGCTGTTCACACTCACCCAAGAGCAAAGATCTGGTTGTATTTTCTAATTTATGTCATTCAGCACCTCTAAGCTGGGAGAATGTCAAGAACAATTAAGATGAGCTACTAACATTACAAGCCTGTCAAGAAGCAAGAAAGTTGGGAGTCTTCCTATACTGCAAAACAAAATCAGAAAATTTGTTGTATCTAAATCAGGAGTCCCCGATGTGGTTTCTGTGGGTGCCACAATGCCTGCCAACACCTTTCCTGGCACCTGTCAATTGTTTTAAGAAAGTAGGTAAGACTAGGAGAGCTTCTGACTGATTACTGTTAAGATTAAAATAACATTGTTTCAGTGGCAGTTGCCACCACAATGTTAGTTTTATTGTCTCACACAGATCTCCTCATATATTTAAAAATTACTTCTCTTATCCCCTGCACTTGGACTTCTCCTGTATGTGAGGCTGTGCCTTCTGCAGGGGCCATTTTGTGGCTGGCTCCACCCCCTGTGGTGGCCATTTTCTGGTTGTGTCCACCACCCTTTGTCAGAATTCCAAAGGTTTCAACAGCTCAAGAAGATTGGGGACCATAATCTAAATGATATGTTTAATATTTGGTAGGGGGAGAACCTTTTCATTCTCTGTACTCTACATCACTGTTGTTCTACTATTTCTCTACAAAAACTAAACAAATGTTATAAGACTTAATTGCTGAGACATTAAGCTTAGAACATTCAATCATATTGCTACTTGATAATTTTGAAGTATCAAAGGAAATGGCGGGAGGAGAATAAATGCTTGGTGACCTTGAAATCAAAATGCTGATACCTATAAAATAGACCCCATACCCTGTAGTATGTAGTTTTTCTGTCTTTTAGCAATAAGGCATGCCCACAAAATACTGCACAATGACAAAACACAATATAAATTAACGGTGCTACACTTTCAGCTTTTGCTTGCTTTCTTCTCCATTCTCTGAACTTTTCAACAGAACAACAGGCTGGGTCCAACCAACTTCTCTACTGGTGAACAAGGCAGGAAAGCATCCCCTTTGACCACCAAAAATACTATGCTGGAGATCATGGGACATGCATGGACAAAAGCCGTGTTGAACAGGAGCTGTAGTAAGACAGGGAACTGAGCAAAAAATCTGGCTGATCCAACCCAAGGGTTTTAAAAAAATTATTTGTTTCAACCCTTATTTATGTCAAGGGTAGGGAGACCTCCAACGAAGACCAGGGTTGCAGAGGCAGGCAATGGCAAACCACCTCTAATAGTCTCTTGCCATGAAACCCCCACCAGGGGTTGCCATAAGCAGGGCCAGATCAAGGGGGGCGGGGGGGATAGTCTGCCCCTGGCGTCACCAGGGAGAGAGCGGCAGGAGCAGCTGCCAGGAGCGTGCGGGCGGCAGCGTGGGCAGCCTCCCAGTCCCCCGCACTGCCTTTCGCCTGCCCCGCAGGACAGGGGGTAGCTGGCTTGCTGCACGCCCCCTGTCCTACAGGGTAGGTAAAAGGCAGCATGCGGGGATGCGAGGCTGCCCGCACCATTCGCTTGCCTGCAGGACAGGGGGTGGCTGGCCGCCCCCTGTCCTGCGGGGAGGCGAACGGCGTGGGTGGCTTCCCAGCCCCGCACGCTGCCTTTTGCTGGCACACTGCACCGCCCTGCGTGATGACATCACTTCTATGCCATCATCATGCAGCACTGGGAGTGTGCACGCGCAGGGGATCGGATTAGGGTTGCCCTGGACACCGGCAACCCTAGATCTGGCCCTGGCCATAAGTCAACTCTGACTTGAGGGTGCACTCCACCACCACTCCACTATGGCCATTCTTTTAAAGGGGATACCCATGCTACTAATTATAAAAAATACATTCAGCACTTTACACATTTATACATTCTTATTATTGATGCAGAGGCTGCTAATTGGACTGCACGATAAACTTCAAAATTAGTTCCATTTAACAAGTTAGGAAAACAAATACCTGCTATATTTTCCAAAAAATCCTTGTTCTTTGTTATTCCATTCAAGAAGCAAAGAAACACTTTTATTTATTTACTTCTTTGTATTTATTTATAACGTTTATAGTCCACCTTTCTCATCAAGACTCAAGGCAAATTACATAGTGTGAGTCAGTACAATCAATATCACGACATTTCAATATACATGTAATGGATATATATACATGCAATTTGCAAGATTTAAAGAGAAGGAATGAAAAAAAAGGTTTAAAGATTTAACAATGTTGAAACAGAGCATAGGAAAATTCCATGACTGATAGATTATATATATTTTACTTCAACTAGTGGAGTATGGGCTAGAGTATTAGACTAGGATCTGGGACAGCAATGTTCAGATCTCGACTCTGCCCATGGAGTGACCTTGGGACAGTCACCTACTGTATGCCCAACCCACCTTACAGGATTGTTGTGGGGATGAAAGGGAAAATGTACACAGTCTTAAGCTCCTTTGAGGAACTAAACGTACTAAAAATGTACTAAATGTACTGTTTCACTTCAGCTTTTTCCAAGTGTGAATACATGTTAAGAGAATTGTAGAATTCTGTTTTAATACTGGAGTTTTTGTTTGTATTTTTTAAGACTGCTGACTCCATGCTATAATATCCCATCAACAGTAAACACTAAGATTTTAACACACATGTAAGAACTGTTTACATCCAAAGTGCTCTTTCCTAAACAGATTTTGCCAAGAAGATTTTGTTAATGAGAACAACAGAGGCCTTTCTCACAAGATCCAGAGAAGTTAGCCGTGTTAGTCTGTAGTAGCAAAATAGTGAAGAGTCCAGTAGCACTTCTAAGACTAAGCAACTTGACTGTAGCATAATGCATCTGATAAAGAGAACTGTTGTTCTCGAAAGTTTCTGCTACAGTAAAGTTGGTTAGTCTTAAAGGTGCTACTGGACTCTTTACTATTTTGCTTTCTCACAAGGAAGATTATTTAAGACTTAAAAACAATTTAAGACTTATACTCTAGCAACAAAGTCCCCCTCCATTTGTTAAGTTGATTTAAGATGTTTATGAAACCCAAGTTTTAAGGTGATCATCCATAAATGGTAAATTTACAGAGGTAAACAAAAGAGAATTAAGCCGAATATGACTGCAGGCTCTCACTGTAAATTACGTTGGACTATATTCTCAATTAACTTGCCAGTCACTGGGTTATCAGCTAACCACATCTGGCAAGTTAGGAGCTAGCCTTGAAAGACAGCCCAAGAGCAAATTCCCCATATCAGCTTCCTCCAGTAACAGTAAACAGTTCATCAGCATCAGTATTCCATATCATCAAACATAAGGCTAACCAATGATTCCCTTAAAACAATGTGAAATTGATGCTATTTCAATGTAACTCTAGCAGCAGAACCAACAAGCTGCAGTCAAAGAGGAAAGGATTTTCTCAGCAAAGAGGCAGGCCTTTCATTTCTTAAAGGCAGTGAAAAGGGAGCGATCATTACATCTGCACCCACCACAGTAAACATTGATCCTGTATGTCATCATAACAGTTATGCTGGCTGAATGAAGCATGTGGGAAGCTCATTAACTTGTGATTACAATATAGCTGTCAAACCCATTGGATACATGGAACAATGTTCTCAGACTTCTTCGCTAATGATACCTAGAGATCTGCAACACTTTAAAAGTGTGATTTACATATCATTGATTAAGTTGTTATATAACCTTGATGTCCTTCACTTTGATCACTGTGCCAATTCTTAAACCATTTCTAAACCCTGCAAAATTCACTCAAAGTACTCTCTTACCCTGTACTTAAATATGGACAAGTTGAGTCATATTTCTAAGCAAGGCCACTGCGTCGAAATACCGCTTTTGAATCCAACTATAGTTTAAGTATCTTTCAGGCAAACCATTTTTTACTACACTGCACTTAACAGAACATGTAATTGCTTCATAATTTGAATTATATTTTCAGGAAACACAAATATTAAAAAAAACAAAAGAGATGAACAACTTTACAAACGTGAATTTATTTCCACATTCATACTAATTTTATCACTGTATAAATATCCTCCTTATGCTCTGGGACTGCTGCTCCTCAACTCTCAGCGCTGGCCTAGTTGTTCACACGTTTAGAGCGTGAGGCCACATTTCAACAGAAAAAACCTAACAGGGCACGGCTATGAAACACCAATTCCCACCACTGCTGTCACCAAATCTGCACAGTGGGCCAGCAGAACCGCATTCTGCTACTGCCTGTTTACCTAGTGCACACAACCAGCTGTCTGGGAGGCAAACATAACATAGTCTTTCCTAAGAATTGCATACGTCATGCAATTATCCCACCATCATCACTATTAGCCATGTATGAGTATGTCGGGATAGGAGGTACCCCACAGGGAGCATGCATAAAATCACAAGCATGTGGATTACAGGTAGACATATGCACTGTATGAATACATCAGACCCCACTTACGTACAAAGTTTGTACATAAAGTAGATCTGTTCTATGTTTTAGAGCAGTGGATTCACAACACTACTCTCCTCTACCATAACTGTGAGGCTATTAATGTTTTTTCAGCCCCTTTGTAGCAAAATCCATGCAGAGTTAGATTTTTTTAAGCATATGAAAAAAACCACTGCACAATAAAAAATGTATTTTTTTAAGCAGAAGAACAGAGCAAGAGAAGAAACCACAAGTTCCAAATATCCTTCTTTTCACCAGGAATACAGAGACCCTAAATATAGAATATAGTAGATATGAGGCATTGGGGGGGGGGGAAATCTTCATTGTCCATCTATGTGGAACACTGACTGATTTCAAAGAAAATCCAACATACTTTATTTCATAGAAAGGCAAGCATTCCTGTTCTAATCTTTACACAAATACAATAGAGAATATTTTCAAAGGAGCATAAACCAGCTTGACTGCTTTTTCTCCTCTAACAGTACAGGAGTATTTCTAAACATAAAAAGGTAACCAAGAAGGTAACCAAGTTCTTGGTGACAAATGAATCAATACATGGTCTGTGAGGGAAGCTGCTATGCAGGAACAGATTTCTGGGCAGAAAAAAATTGCTACAGGAACAGTTTAAAGCAACCTCCTAAGCTATTATTTACTTCATTTATTCCCCTATTCTTTCTCCCTAGTTGCTTAAGTTGCTTAAATATTCTTCCCTTTATCTTGACACCCACCCTGTGAAGTAGGTTAGGCAGAGTGTATGTGTGCATGTCTGTCTCTGGCTCCATGTCACCCAGCAAGCTCCCATGGTAAAAGGGGCTGTTTCAATGTGCACCAACTCTACCAGATAGCCAGGGCCCAATCCCACACAAAACGGCTGCTTTCTTCGCCCCTGCTTCCATGCAATGCCTCCCATATATGGAATCAATGTGTACAAAGGCACAGTTTTTGCCACAGCCAATAAGACTGTAGATTCTTCATTGAAATTTCTCCAAGAGATCCCACTTACAGTATGCAAAAGCTGGACTAAGTCCAACTTGCAAGTGGTACAGCTAATCACTTACATCTCTCTCCTCTTCAAAGCAAGTTCTTTTGCTAGTAGTGAACTTTCTGGTTCTACAATTATTGGTACTAAGCTTTGGATCTTTCTTCTATCATTCCTGAATAGATTACCAGAGGAAATTATGTTCCTCAATAGAATACTCAAGAGGGGGAAAAACAAGCACTCTGAACATTCTGAGCATTCACCTTACATAAATATTATTATTCATGTCCACATGCTACTCCAAACAAATCTCTTCCTCCTAATACAGCATTTCTCAAATGGTGAGGAGACTCCTCTTTCAGGCAAAGCTGATGCAATAATTTTATGTATCTTGGCCCCATGTCAAGGGTCATGCCTCTTTCTGATGAATATGACCCATCCCATCTTTCTCCTGAGAAAGGGAGGAAACAGATGTCCTTGAAGTACTGCTGCACTTCTGAGATGCTTCATGCACATTTCAGGCTTGCCATGATCTCAAAGACAAGACCACTGTCTGGTGCAACCACAGATTCTGGCTAACTACCAAGGCCAGCTAGAATAGCTGACCTCTTTCCAAAGCAGGATCAACAGACCAATTATATTCAGATTACGTTTGTTCGTGTGTCAGACATACTAAAAACAAACCCCTTTATATACAGCAACAGTGAGGGTGAAAAAAGGAGAAAAGGAAGGCTCTTACCCAAATACAAATTCTACCTTTGCAAAACCCTCCTTGCAATTTAATAATATCACGTTTAACTGCTCTAACAAAACTAATGATTTGAATCTGCTGCAAAAGTACCTGGGAAAATGGAAAGATACATTTGATTAAAGGCATGTTACGAGCACTAACTCGAACAGAGAACTGCTGTTAACTGTCAGTTATGTTTTGCTGTTGGTTTAGTATTTTACTATCATTACAAAACAAATCAGTGCTTTATATATAAAGTGAATCAGTGTTAACAGTACAGATGTTAACCAAGCACACAGTCTTCCCTATATAAATACCATTTTCAGACTTGCAAAGCAATGGAGTAATTCAAAGAACAAAAGCCATCCCTGGGGGTCCTTGATGGGGAGGGGGGCAATGCAACTGCTTGATCAGAATGTTTAAGTGCATACGAGATCATGCATGGGAAAATACACAAAAAAGAATACCATTTCACAGATGACTACTTTCCACAGCAGATAAGCCAAAATTTTACAAAATGAACAGGCCACATGTTATACGGTAACTGAAAAAACAACAAACCTACCTGAATCATTCAGCAATTGCTCTACATTGCACTGAAGGCATAATGGAATGTTAAGCTACTCAGCCTAGAGTGATTAAGTAACATTTAAATGCATCCTGAAGAGCTCCCAATGTAATACAGGCTTGCACAGATACTACACAGCACTGCATATCCAGCGTACCAAAAAAAAAAGCAGGAAGGAAAGAAGAAAGGCTTCAATGGCTAGAAGCAGGCACTGGAAATCATAGATTTATTGAACCCTGTTAATTTACAACAGTTACTTACAGGAGTCATTTCTATGCTAAGTAAACAGCTATTTAAGCATTTTCCACAGATGATTTATTATCCTTCCAGAAGTAGGACATCACTTGATGTAGAACAAAAAAGAACCTGTGTGTGGTGAGAGGGGGAGAGACGTCATGATTTTCAACAGGGTTTTTTGTTTGTTTTTCATCAGATCAAAGCAGCGTAAGCTTGGTTTGAGTCTATAACCTGTCAGAGAGAAGACTTTGCCTCTAAGCAATAAAAAGTGGCTCACATCACAACGCTCTCTGACACTGTAACTTGCTGCCAAATACATTTCTCAGGTACACCTTGAGGGCTCCCAAAGGAAGAAAACCTTAACTCTTGGATAAGGTTTGGCAGCACCTGCTCCAACTAACTGAACTAACCGCTCCCTTCCCAATTGGCTTCCTAATGCCCAGGCATTTTGGCAAGGGAGACAGATTAATGTTGGTGTTCTTACAATAACACACTTCATCTTACACAGATATATTACCCTGAAACTAAATGTTACCCTCTCTTTATTGGTCACCATCAAGACAACAGTTTCTGTCTGTGTATATGCATTTATGGGAAGGCTAGGACTCTCAGCGCTGCTGGCAATGTTCAATACCACTAGCAATTTCAAGTACCGAGGGGGAGACACAGCACAATCCGTTCTCATTTCAGCTTAGGCATGCATAAAGTCCCCAAGGAGTAACAGCATTCCCAGCTCTAAGCACAGTGTTGAAATCAAGACTCCAACTCATCCTTAAGGAGCAGCAGGTTAATGAGCCATTTAAAAATCCTTATAGAGAAGGACACCTTTGCAGTTTAAAATGGAGCTTGTTTATATAGCCTCTTTGGAATATAAGGGGGTGTGCTTCCCTTGCACTCATGCACACTGTCTTCACCAGCACACAAGAGTAAGAGTGGAGTCCGGTGGCACTTTAAAGGTTATCAAAGGCGACTCCTGTTTCTTTGGGCTACTACAAACTAACCCATCTGAGATCATCAGTGAAAGGGTCCAACTGGAGACGCGCAGATTGTCCTCCAACGTTTGCTCTGCCCCCGCCTGCTTCCCTTGCAAGTTTGTGCCCTAGTCTGAAGCCACAGGGGGGCAGAAAAGAGAGCGCCTTCCCGCCCGTCCAGAGCCCCGGGCAACTTTCCACTTTCTTCGCTTTCTTCCCGGAAGCCCCAACCCGGCGCCTCGCCAATGCCCTGGCAAGCAGCTGCCAGGAAGTTTCCCTCTTCCTTTCTTGAGGCCTGAAAGGGCGTGGGGAGCGCGTCCACTCACCTGCAGCTGGTCCCTGCGGGGCCACGCGCTCCCGCTCCTTCCTCCTCCTCCTCCTCCTCCTCCTCCTGCGAGCAGCAGCCGGGGCGTCCGCGGGGGCTGCCATCTCCCCCGGGCGGTCCGGAGGAACTGCGCCGCAGAGGGCAGCATCCCGCGCATCCCGCCGGCGTCGAAGCGCGCAAGCCCGGCCGCGGCGAGCCTTTTCCTGCTGGCTTCGCGCGCGAGGCTCCGGACGGGCTGGGCGCGCGCGGAGGGCGAGGCGGCGGCTGCACCAGCGAGGAAGCCGCGCGCCAGCTGAGCTCTCCAGGCGCCGCGGACCGGAGAGGGCGGGCCTCAGGGGGAGGGCGGGTCTTTGCGTTTCCCCTCCCCTGTTTGTTCGGCCCAGCCAAAACATACACGCCCAAAGAGCTTCAGCCCGCCCGGCAGAACGGGAAGTTTGGTCTGAGGCGGAGGAGCCGGCTTTTTTTTGCCCCCTCCCCATTTAAGAAGAGGGGGGAGGGTCTCACTTTGCAATCGCGGCGACCTTCGTGTGCCACTTGGCTTCTAATTCGCAAAGGTTGTGAAAAGGAGGGAGGAGGGCTGGTGTAGGGCGGCATCCTCCAGCTGGAGATCTCTGGAGTTTCAACTAATCTCCAGGCTAGAGACCATTTCCCCTGGAGAAAAGGGCTGCTTGGGAGAGTAGACTCTATGGCAGTATACCCTACTGAGGTCGACCCCCCACCCCAGGATCCACCCCCAAAACCTCCAGGCAATCCTCTGAGTCACCCTACAGCAGGGCATGAGAGACCAAAGGAAGGGGGATTTCTATCACATTGGGTTGGGTAAAAAGAAAATTTGACGCCTTAAGTGATTTTTCGTCGCAAGCTTCAACATGTTTACTCAGCAAAAGGTCCTGTGAACTTCCAACGAGTTTGTTCCTAAGTGAGCCGTTCTCTTCAACACAGATACACATTGACCTGAATCCTTAAAAAAATACTTTGGAAGTATTCTTGTTATTCATGCCCACACACCAGCCTTTCCCCCCCTCTGAAATTAGCAGGAGCTCCGAGGCTACCACCAGAGTTCTCTTTCCAAACTTCTTTGTTGAGAAGAACAAGCGTTTAGGAAACTCAAGTACATCAACACCTTCTACTTTGGCTCAAAACGAGGTTGCCTTTTTTAAAAAATGCACTTGTTGAAGTTTAGTTACAGGGAATGAGAAGCACCAGGGATAAAATTGCCCACTTTTGCGAGCACTGGCATCCAGCCTCAGCAGTTGAAATTTATATGGATACAAGAGAATATACAGGCAGCTGCCTTCTGCTGAATCAGGCAATTTATCCATCAAAGTCAGTTCTGTCTACTCCAACTGACAGTCCTGCTTCAGGTTTTCAAGCATTACAAATAGATTGTAACTAAACATGTTAAATTCCTGCAGCATTTTTTGCTGGTATAGTTTATTCTTATTTTGATGGGGAGTGGAATACTGACGACTGCATATTTAATAGCAGTCCTTGGAGATTCGGCAGCCATTATACATAAATGCTCATTCTCATTTTACAACTAGAAGCATGTGTTTTTAAGAGGGGCCTCTGCCTTTTCTCTACCCACTCTGCCTGTTCTGTATTACACGTATATCCCTCAGCAGCATCAGTAGCACGCCAGAACATCTTTGTCCTCAGCTTAAATTAAAGCAAATAGTGCTTTTGTATGAATTATCTCCAAGATGGGGGCTTATTGCATTCTAAAATAAGTGTGTTGCATTATTGAGTTGCTTTCTCCACCAGTCAGTCTTAAAAATAGCCTCCATGCTTGTTTCATGTTATTTCTCTTTCCAGGGCATGCAGAAAAAGGCATGTTGCCACATCCTTCTGTCTTCTCTGCCATTTTTAGTAGATTGCAAGGCTGTGACAGGATAGATTAACAAAGCTTTGCCTGTAACACTATCAAAACACAGGCAAAGGATCAACTTGATTTTGCTGCTATTGTCATCTCACCCCCTCTAAGAGCCTATATGATTTGATAAATGTGGCCTCAACTTTAATGGATTTTTAGCCACAGCTTAGCATTTATTTAAACTTGGTTTTAAAACTAGAATGTTCTAAATGTTCAAAGACCAAGTTTCAAAACCCTGATCTGCACATTTTAAGAGAGAGGCTATTTCCCTGAAAGCCATTATTACCATCTTAATGAGATTTTCCAGCATTCATGGGTTTAATTTTAACTTGGTAAATGCCTATGAGTAAGATTATAAAAAACTATTTATAAAGTTGTTGAGACACAACCAAATTACAGGCACCTGGGACTCCGAAATCTATTTTGATCTTAACCAGAAGGTATATTTTACATAGCTAGAGCTCCACTAAACTATTAAAACAGTAAGTAAAATGGATCTAAAGTTTTCTTCTATCATAGGTAAGATAATATGAAAAAGCTCTTCCACTGTGCTGTTTCAGGTTTGGGACAGAATGTTCTTGACTTTATTCAGATCTGTTTCCTTATTTATAAGTTATCAAATTCAGTGAAAATTGTTTGTGTATCCTCATTTCTGCATTTACAGCTGCTACACTCTATCAGTACAGCATTCCAGATAACAAGTATAACAGGGCAAAACAGACATACAAAATAGGTAAGACCGCATGAACCTTTTCCTTTCACCTAGGTGATGAAAATCACAGGAGGTCATAGTCCCTCTCTATACTGCCCTGGTCAGGCTGCACCTGGAGTACTGTATGCAGTTCTGGAGGCTTCGCTTCAAAAGGATGTGGACAAAATCAAGAGGGTGCAGAAGAGAGTGATGAGGATTATCAGGGGTCTGGAGACTGAGCCCTACGAGGAAAGGCTGAGGACCTTGGGAATGTTTAGTTTGGAGGAGATTGAGGGGGGACATGATGGCTCTCTTTAAATATTTGAAAGGCTGTCATTTGGAGGAGGGCAAGGAGCTGTTCCAGTTGGCAGCAGAGGACAGGACTTGAAGCAACGGGCTTAAATTACTTGCAGAAAGGTACCGGCTGGATATTAGGAAAAACATTTTCACGGTCAGAGTAGTTCAAAGGTGGAATCAGCTGCCTAGGGAGGTGGTGAGCTCCCCTTCCCTGGCAGTTTTCAAGAAGAGGCTGGATGAATATTTGTCAGGGATGCTTTAGGCTGATCCTGCATTGGGCAGGGGGTTGGACTAGAAGGTCTGCATGGCCCCTTCCAATTCTGTGATTCTGTGAAAGTATCATGAAATACAATTGTGCCTTGAAGCTCAGTTAAAAGAACAAATATATTAGGACTTACCAACATTGACAAACCAAATTTGTCTTAATGAAATTAAAGTAGTTGCACCCATGACTTCTTGGGTCAACACCACCTACGGAATGTTAACAGTAGTAAAATGGGTTGCCAATGAAACTGCAGGGAACCTTGACATTTCCCGGTAATTTCAACATTTCTACATTTTCTCATGCATCTCTCTAAGGTACATACTATTCTATAATCCAGCTGCTAGAAAGACAAAGAGCCCATTTTTTTAAAAAAAAAATTAAAATGTATCCAGTCTGCTGGATGGTGCTACACAGCATAAACCCATCAGATGCAATCACTGAATCAGATGGAGTATAATTCTTGTCTATTTGTTATTTGCACACAAGTACTGAAAATCATTTCCACAAGTTATAGTCCAGCTGTTTCACTGTGAACTAGAGAAACTGTGGTGTGAAAGTCACGTTATTACACAGAACACCCTGAAGAAGTATCAACAAAATGCATAGAGGCAGTATATCGGACTAAAACTTTTCCCGCTGCACCACTCTTTTTCTGCTTCTTACTCTGTGTCCGGGGTCTGAGCCCCAGCCCCCAGACTTGACAAGAGGGAACAGCAGGTCAACCGGGCTGACGGGCAAACAGAGGGGGCAGCCAGCAGCCAGCAGGTCAACCGGTCAGCCAGCAGGCAGTAGGTCAACTGGTCTGACTGGCAAGCAGAGGGGGCAGCCTGGGGACAGCAGGTCATCCCCTCCCACGGGCAAATGGAGCCAGAACCTGCCGGCGCCAGGGGCAAGAGGCAAAGGCCCAGGGCTTCAGGAGTCAGGGGGAGACAGAGAGAAGCCAGCGAGTCCCACTCCCCTGGGGAAGGAAAGGGGACTAAGCAAGGCAGAAGGGGGCAAGGGCAGAGGGATTGGGGGCCCAGCAGTCACCCAC
The DNA here is from genome assembly GCF_028583425.1 of Eublepharis macularius. Lineage (NCBI taxonomy): Eukaryota > Metazoa > Chordata > Lepidosauria > Squamata > Eublepharidae > Eublepharis > Eublepharis macularius. The sequence goes on along the minus strand of NC_072799.1, from coordinate 32,355,287 downwards.
CCAAAGACCTTACCTAAGGAGGAGAAGCAGCAGCAGCCCCAACAGCCCAAAGCCACGCCCCAGCTAGAAAATAGTAGCCTGGCCCAGGAGTTGCCAAAAGCCAAGCCACTCCAGGTGGGGCTATTGGAGGCACTCTGCAGGAAGCCCTGGGCAACCAGCCAAGGAGCCGCAGCTGGACCCACCTTCAGCCATCAGCTCAGCCAGGGAGGCCGAGCTGCTAGCCAGGGGACTGCAGCTGGACAGGCCTTCAGCAATCAGCCAAGGCAGGGAGGCTGGGCAGCCAGGGAACAAGGCACAGCTGGTGCTGGTCAGTGGGGCCAGATCAGCTACCCCAGCTGCAACTGCTTGGTGCAGCCCAAGACTGGGCTGGAAGAGGGGTGGGGCAGTAGAAGGAAGCCCTATAAAAGCTGGCTGGGAAGAGCCCTGTGGTGGTGGATGTGAGTAAGGAGTGATAATGTGGAGTGAGAGTGGTGCAATGCAAGAGTGGAGGTTTGGAGGAGAGTTCTGGAAGGAGGGGATGAAGAAGGACACAGGGGGCAAGCCGGCCAGGTTGAGCAGGCCAGCGAGTGGACTGAGAGGGAGTCTGGGTGAGGTATACCGCCCCTCCTTTCACAGAGCAGGGTCCTGCAGCATCCCTGGCCCCCCTATGACGTCAGGAGCAGACCGCCCAATGCCACGCCCAGCGGCAGCGGCGGCAAGCCCTGACACTCTGTACTTGGAGCAGCCCTCTTCTCCGGCATCACTGTAAACCAGTCTAAAGCAAATTATATGGTTCAAGTCATCCTTGTAGCAAAGGAGAAGATTTGGTTTACAACCTTGCAAGGACTGCTGTACGTTTCAGAAGTTCCCTGAAAGTATGATTAATTAGAAATCAAAGTTCCACTAACCTTCGATCAAGCTGAATAGAGTTGCAATTAAGGAAATCTAGAATTAGGGATGAGCACTTTTAAAAATGGTATTTTTCAGTCTGGTATCAGGAAGTCCATAAAGAGATATTTATTCCTGATATTCAGGTTCTCCAGTACCAGGTTTGATCTGAGGGTTTTTTTTCAGGATTCCAAAATTAACCAACTCTATTATTCCCTAAGAGGGAGGGAGGGCGTCCGTCCGTGCGTCAGCTGTTTTTCATACAAATCATACCAAAATTGCAGTGGAGCGAGGGCTGCCTGTTCATTACAGATCCCCCAAGTTTCAAGAAGACTGTGTCAAGGGATCCAGTTCTACAGATCTCTGAACAAGTACCCCAGCCACTCTCTATTATTTCCTATGGGGGGAAAGTTCCAATGCTTCTCCAGGACAAAGAAGACTTAGCCAAACTCACAAGAACCACCACTGACCAAAAAGAACCAACCAAGCCTCACAAAACAATGCCAACCAGAAAATCCCAATAGAATCAACCTGGCAGAGACAACAGAAGATATACACTCCAAAAAAACATTGCCCTGAAGCTGCAGCAAGGCACAGGAGCTTCTTCCCCCTTTAATAATAATAGTAATAGTAATGATAATAATAATAGCCCTTATATACCACTCTTCTAGACAGATTAGTGCCTCATCCAGAGTGGTTAACAAAGTCAGTATTATTATCCCAATACAGCTGGGGATCTGGGGCTGAGAGGAGTGGCTTACCCAAGGCCACCTACTGAGCTCATGGCAATAGTGGAATTCGAACCAGTAGAATGCTGATTTGCAGCCAACCCACTTAACGACTATGCTAAAGCAGCTTTTGCAGGTTTCCTAGGTAGAAAAGGGAGGACGGAGAGAGACAAAGCAATTAATGCCAATGCTCCTCAGGGGAAGCTCAACTGTCTGTCCAATCATGACAATTTTCTCCTAGACTGCATGAGAGAATCATTGTGATTGCACAGCTCCTCCTAACAAGCAATGCCATTCATTCACCTGCGAGTCTTGCCTCACTCCCTCCTACTCTTTTTGCCTAGGAAACAGGTGCAAGTAAGAATAACAAGGGGCTGAGACTGTTTAAACGGCCCCCATTATTACTAAGTATTTCTGAGATTCATTGGGATAGAAATATAAGTATATCCAAGAATCCTGGATATTGGGATCCCCAAATATATCCAGAATGTGCCAATAAGACATTTTCAGGTATATTTTAGGAATGGGTATACCAAATTGCACACCCTTATCCAACATCAGATAATGAATATATTATCTATATTAAGCTATAATTTATACAGTGTCTGAATGTAGAAAGCAGGATAACATAGAAAGGATTGTTTCTTGAAATCTACAAGACGGTTAGATTCATTGGTGTCTCAAATGGATACAGAGAAATATGAAGTTATTCTTGTACAAGTGTACAGAAAGAAATCCACTTACCTGAAATTCAAGGCTGCACTGAGATTTGGTGTTTCTAGATCTGTACAGATGTAATGCTACCCTGATGATCACTGGGGTAGAGGGACATGTTATAGTGGCAGGAAGCCAACCATTTTGCGGCTTTTGTACAGGCACTGTGCATTGAACTTTAATATTCTGTTTCTTGATATTTTCATAAAAACTATCTACCTGCCAACTATGGAAAACTACCCAGATTTTTTTCAATTATCCAGTGCTTTTATTTACCTAACCAAACTACAGCAGGTTATTTGATTTTGGGTTCAACAAACATCAACATATTATTGGAAGTAATGATAGAACATATGCCAAGGCTTCAGTTTTTGCTCAAGGATAACAATGGAGGATGACTGGTCTTCACTGTGCATCCTCAAAGCCAATCCCCCACCACACAATCACCAAGATTTAGGATGGGTATTTGACTTGTATTTACATAAGCTGGTGTTTCATTATTTGCAGGAATCCTTAAGATTATTCTTGTTGAGAGTCAATTGATAATGGAATATGGAACTCATAAGTAGAGATGGGCACGATCCGCATTACGATTGAAAAAAACCCCACGATACTGGCAATCGTGCGATCGTGACCCGGCGGATCGTGATCATCCACGGCCAACGATCCAGCGATCGGGAGAGGCCTGGATCGTTGCGTTCGGGCTTGGATCGGGGATCCAGACACTCAGGCGCCAGCAATCTATTCCCCTGGCAACAGCCAGGGGAAAGCCTGAGCTCTGTTTGCCCTCCTTCTGTCGCCCTGGAAACCCAAATGGAAGCCCAGCTTTCCTTGATCAGCAGGGCTTCTTTCCAACCACGGAGAAGCAAAGCAGTCACAAGTTGTGAGAAGACACCCAGGGGAGGGAGGGGGAAGGGGGTGTTCTGTAGCCACGGGCACTTCAATCTCATCCCTGCAAACCCTGATAGGCAGCTCTGACGGCCAAACGCAGACCTGTGTTGCTGAATGGGACCTGAGGGGAGGCGGCTCGCCGCCGCCTCCCCGTGCCCGCCAGGCCCAGCGGCCACCGCCACCACCCACCTTCCCACATAGCTGGGAATAGCAGCGCGGCCCACTTTGGCCTCCACGATCCACAATCCACGGCTCAGGAACGGGAGATGATCGGTATGGATCGTTAATTCGGGATCATCGCCGGCGCAGATCCACAATCAGCTGGATCGTTAATTTTTTTTGGATCATGCCCATTTCTACGCATAAGATCTCACAATTGTTTTAGTTATGTAGAAACGTTAGGAGAAACAACTACGTATTTCCCCCCAACAGTAACAGGCAACAAGTACATTACTCAAAGCAAATACTTCTCAAATATATTTTATAACAATTTTATATACAAAATGTAGAAGAATAAAACTTTAAGTAATGGTTTTACAGATCATTTACCATACATCGTGGCTTTGGATGTTTTTGGATATTCAGCACTAGCTCACAAAAATCATTTAATTCCAAAATAACTTGTTTGTTAAGATTACAGTAATATACCAGACACATTTATGGACCCATAACGTATATTTTAATCTGATTTATCTCCCCACTCCCCTCCAATGTGGAAACTATGGGAAATGCTAATTTTAAAATTCTAAAGGAACAGCTTCTCAGAGAACATTTTTATACTTTTAGACAGGTTTAAAATTTGCCATAAATAAAATTAAACAAGTAAGCGATCATCCAACAAGTCCTTTGGCATGCTTCTGCAAAATTAAGATTAAGGTGGGTTCACAAATATTTATCCATCTGATTAGGTAAGAAAGTAAAAGAACTAAACATAATTATGTTGCATAAACACATTGTGCACATGTGAAAATAAATTGGGGTACCTATATATATAATATTTATGCAAGTGTATTAATATTTGTCATCTTTTTAAAAGGAACATGTTGCTTCAAAAAACAGGTGTCGTGTTCAGTTCCTCTACGTATTGAACACAAACTTAAGCCAACTAGGTTCAAGATACAAACATGGCAAGGGACTGGTATTACCATGGCCTAATAGCAGCACATTGGATGACACATTCAAGTACTGCTTAATGTGTAATTGCTGCTCCTCAAAACTGGCTCTTTCAATGTGAATCCCTATTCACATAGGCTGGCATGCTCCCCCATTGCACGTAGGCCCTACACAGTTACAGCCATGTCTGTGTAGCGTTAGAACTAAAAAAGGAACATTAGGATAAACCCAGGCCAGTATTTGGATTATATGCCGACACAACTCCCTCCTGGAAGCAAAATATAATTTTCTTTAATGTCTCATGGTGGCAAGAAAAAAAATGAGGAATCCAAAACCACAATTGTTGCAAGGTACATAAGTAAACCAGAGTTAAGTGAGACTATCATTTGCTAGGTAGCATCACAAACCAGTTGCATACAAATCCCAATCTGAATTCATTGAACTTACCCTCTTTTGATGGATCTATACAATAAAAAGTAGTAAACATTCCTTCTTAATACAGCAAGCCAAATTCACTATTAGTATCTAAAATGTATCACAGATATAAAAACGCATGATCAAGCAAAATACCTTTAATCAGCTGATCATAAATAAATCCACATAAAAGGATTAATTAAATGAATTACAAAGTTGCATTTTTCTTATGTGGATTCAGATTTCTTTGTTTTAATATGTATTAGTCAACTTTATTCTTTAACTGATATAGTGATTTTTCATTGAATCACCAACACTGCAGCACACTAAGCAATTCATACTCTGTAGTTACACTTTTACATTTTTCTTACAAATGTAACACTTCTGTACATTATATATTTCTACAATGCATGTATGCTGTATTGAAATTCTATAGTCTTCACAGAGAAAACAGTGAAGTTTTCAAATACGAATTATTTCTTTTACAAATTCATATAAACAGCATGGAGCACTGCACTTTGGCATCTCTGCTAGAGATCAAGTCTGGCGAGGCTGGGATACTAAGAGATAGGAAAGCACTCTGATTTTAGATTCCATTAAGAAATACCATTCTACACAGCTACATAAATTCAACAGCTAAATCCACCAGCTTGAAATAAACAGAAGCACCATATTGTTGCACTATCAGAAATGCATATAAACCAACTTAAAACATACTATTGAAATTGCATCAAAGCCATCATTTTTAGACTGTGTAAAATTCATCTGGAAATGTGCATTTTGTCCGTTCAGCTGAAATGTTTTAAATATGGTTATTTGCCCTGGACACTGAAGAACTCATGCTTGGTTTTATCGCGTCTTTCACAGTGCTCCTTTCACAGCTGATATTTTGGTAAAAGTCCAGAATTGTTCTTTCATTTCTTCTTTTACTTACAAATTTGTTGTTGAATATGTAGCAAAAATTCATAGTAAGAGAATGCTGCCTCCATTTTGTCTTCTACTAAGTACTGAAAGAATTCTACCTTTACAGGACTTTCATCTCTGAAACAGGAGGAAATGGAATGTTTTAGGAATGTTCACACAGAGCTTACATGCTTCAAAGTGCTTGCTTCAGCCACCATTTATTCTTGCTTTTCCAGTGTAGTCTAAGTGTAAAGCCTTGGCTGCTACCACAGCTAGAGGAGCACAGAAACCAAACACTATATTCTAAATAGTTATATAGTCTTTCTGAATGCCTGCATATATTAAAGGAAGATCTTAGGGCAAGACATACTTGGAGGGTACTCTCTGCAGGTCAATTCCCATTGAAGAGAGTAATATTTCCTACCGAGTTCAATTAGACAGGTAGGAGTGGACCCCCCTCACCCCCTATTGCCTCAACAGGATTTAACAACCACTTTTATCATGACTACCAAGCACTGCTGGTGCCAGGGTCTTTGGTGCCTGTGGCAACCCCCCCTGTGTGCCCGCAGTGATGTCATCACGCAGCACAAGCCGGGGCATTCACCAGCAGATGGCTGGGGTGGCGGGCGGAGGCTGCTCCACGCTCCGCACGCCGCCCTGGCAGCAGCTCGTGGCTGCTGCACCCGGCTGGGGGCGTGTGGCGGCAGCAGCATGGGGCTGGCTGGCTGCAGCAGTTGTGGGCCAGCCACGCCAGCTCCGCGGCACGCACCTCCGCCCCTGACACCCCCTCCGGCACCTCTCCAGGACCCTCGCGCCTGAGGCTACCACCTACCTGGCCTCTATGGGCGCGCCAGCCCTGCTACCAAGAGGCCGAGAAGTATAAACCGATTTGCATTTACTTCTCCAGTCTGTCTCTATATACAGGCTGTCAATCAGAGTCACTAAAAGCAGTTTCTATACCCAAACCAGATCTGAACATTAAATGAGAAATAAGCCTCATGCATATCTTGAACTACTTCTCTCAAAGAATCTGGGTGAACCAGGTTCAAATCCCCACTCTGCCATGGAAGTTTGCTGGGTAGTGTTGGGCCAGTCATGCTTATCCTAACCTACCTCAGGACACAGGGTTGTTGTGAGGATAAAATGGAGAGGAGAATTATGTAAGCTACAAAGGGGACAAAGGAGGGGTCTAGATAAATTCAATACATAAAAATCTGCGAAAAAGCAAGAGGTACAACCTGCAAAATGACTCTGTATTACAGACTGGCAGCACCTGCTGTAAAGTCCCAGGAATACTAGGCAGGCTGGCAGATCATTCTAGCACTGAATCCTCTTTTACTAACTACCACCAGGACATTCAGAAATATCAAGTGAACAGAAGAGAAGCAGCTGTCCAAACATCCCACATTATATAAAAATATCAGCTATGATGGAGATCAGATCAATGCTCTATCTAATGCAGCACCCTGTTTCACACAGTAGCCAACTAGATATACCTGCAAGGCCTACCAAAGCTGCCTTCTGCTGTTGCCATCTTCTACTACAGCCAGTTTGGTGTAGTAGTTAAGAGCTTGGGACTCTAATCTGGTGAACCAGGTTTGATTCCTCACTCCTCCGCTTAAAGCCAGCTGGGTGACCTTGGGTTAGTCATAGCTTCTCGGAGCTCTCTCAGCCCCACCCACCTCACAGGGTGTTTTGTTGTGGGGATATTAATAACATACTTTGTAAACTGCTCTGATTGAGTGTTAAGTCATCCTAAAGGGTGGTATCTAAATCAAATGTTTATTATTATTATTTATTAGTATTCAGAGTGTTACTGTCTCTGAGTATGAAGGCTCCATTCAATTATTGTGACTAGCAGCCACTGATAGATCTATCTTCCATGAATCTCTAATCCTCTTTAAAAATCAGCTAGATCAGACCAGTGCCATCACAATTTCCTGGGACACTGAATCCCGCAAGTTAATCGTTGTGAGTGAAATAATATGTCCTTTTGTCTGTCCTGAATGTACTGCCCATGAGCTCTAGAATTATGGGAGAGGGAAAAATATTCTTTATATACACTTTCTCCATCCCATACATCTAATTCTGAACTTGGCCCCAGAGCCTGGATCAAAACATTTCCAAACAATGGGGCCAAGTACTGAAAGATGAGATTGTTCGACAATCTCCCAGGTTTGCAGAAAAATCTGAAAGAAATTAAAGAAAATGATTGCTTTTTAAAAATTCCCTCCAAAACAACTCAAGTAATGTCTGTGTAACTATAGAATATAAAGAGGGAACAAAAAGCTACTGTACAAGTCTATAAATAAAATAAATAAAAGATAACTGAAGTCAGTGAGGGATCTATGTGCAGATATTTAATATGTACACTTACTTTATTACTTGAAGTACTGGGCTTAGAGGTTTAATGTCCTTAAGCCAGGATATAAATGACCTGGTTCGTTCTGAAGAAAGCGTATCTAACTCTGGAAGCTGTGTCTAGAAAAAAATTAATTCCAAATTATCATCATGAGTTGTGGAGATATTAAACACAATTTACTTGAAACACATTATTTATATGCCTGAGAATCCAGAAATCCAAACAAACTAGAGCCCAAACCATTGAAATTACCCAAGATCTAAGCACACTGGGGGGGGGGGTGTCAACTGCACTTTGCACCTCTTATAACTGCATTAAAAATCACTTATATGAATGTTAAAATGGGTTTTCTGTATGACATTCACAGAAGCATTCAAGTAGTTTTTAGAAATAGAAATGGCAAAGCACAACCAGCCCTTCAGCTGCAGAAATACAAGAAGATACCTTCAAAGGTAAGGACTCCCCCACCTTCCTTACTAGACTGAATTACTGGGCTGAATCCAGGATAGAAGTAGTAGCAGCTACAACAGTTCATGTCAAATCCAACCATTACAAGATCCAGTGATCTAAGACCAGTCTAGCTAGCTCAATGATAGGGACAACAGGAAACTTCCAAGGCATGTCTACCATCCAACCTCCCCAGCTTTTCTATAGCCAGACCCTTAATACTCTGATCCAAAGCAATTTGTAAGCTTAATACAAACTGATCCCACAAAGAAATCAATTTCATGAAGGTGAGTAGTTTCTTGTACTAAAAAAACCCAACCCTTACCAGTCCCTGTGGTACAGATGAATAGTTAGGGTATCCAAGGACATCTTTTATGAAGTTGTTATCACAGCTCTTTCCAATCCAAATATAAATTGCCTAAAGTATCAGAACCAAGTAAATATCTTTGTTAACTTTGATAAGTTAGACTGACATTGATAATGCTTCCACAGAAATGTTTGTTAAATTGTTTTGATTGCATAATTATGTATAATTTAACAATGAACAAGTGACTACATTACTGTACTTAATGACTTTCAGAACAGCTTATTAGAAAATAAAGTCAACAGCATATCACAACACAAGCAGGAGCATATTTTTTTAAGAATCTAAGATTTTCTACTTTTAGTAAAGTATTTATATTAAATCATATGCAGGTACGAAGAAGGAAGGTGTGCAACTTACTGGCCCGTAATCCATAAGAAAAACTCCTTCTCTTGTCAATTTCTCTGCAGACAATCGCTGAAGAGGGGGTTGGGGTACCACTCTATCATTGACATGTATTGCACCCTGTAACAAAAGTTACAATTAAGCCTACTACAGTTTATATAAAATTTACTATATGAAGGGTGTACAAAATTTAACAGCACTACTAATAATCCAGAAGCTGGGTGCTGAGCATGTGATCCAAACTCTTAGTCAATAATGTTTACAACAAAGATCGGTCACGTTTTAAATTATCTTAGGGCAGAACCAGGGATATGGCAGGAATTAGGATAAGGGAATCCAGGTCATAGGGTTGGAAGGGACCTCTACGGTCCAACTCCCTACACAATGCAGGAAATTCACAACTACCTCCCTGCTCCCCACATACACCCAGTGTGTGTGGGGAGCACCATATATTTAATGAACAGATTAAAGAAACGGAACAAAAAGTTCTATACATTACCTGCTCTAGCAGCCTCAACACAGTTGAAGAAGTAGCAAGAGGATTTGAGCACTGTCTAGTGAAGCATTTCAGGCAATACTCCAGCCACTTGTTAGATGTAATGTATGTTCATTAAATGATAAAACACTAGTATTGTCTGCTATTCCAAATTCCTATATAAGGTACTACCCAAGTCTGCACCCATTCTAGAACAGACAAACGATCCCTTGACCTGGGAATCTAGAGATGCGCTTGTGAAAGAGTGTTCATGTGTACTCTTAGCATTCCAGGCAACACTCCCTCCACTTGTTAGATGTAATATAAAATATATGTACTATACCTCATCAGTGAGTTTGTCTATCCTGTACAAGTTGGGATATATCATCTTCATCAAATGAACCAGAGGTTGACTTTTTATTAGACACATGGCATATACGCGATCATCTAAGCGTGTACTGGTGCCAGTTCTAAAAGCTTTCTGTAAGAAAATAACTAAATTACAATTTTCTACATACGTTGCTGGTTATTAAACATTGTAGCCAGGATGGCAAACACCACCCTCCACTGATGCCGTACCACAAACTGCTTAAGAAACTTCTCAAGTTTCAAAAGAGTCTTGCAGTGTGACATGGAGACTGTTTTAAGAAACTCAGGTTGAAAACTTCCCTAGGCACATATAACTGCTTGTGGTAATGTCAGTGACTTCATCTCTTTCCTACAAATGTGAAGTGTTACTAAAAAGTGTCTTTGCTTTTATCATGAAACAACATTATGGGCTAGCAATATATGTCTGACATTCTTGAGGACCAAACGGACTTTATTTAAGCTCCTCCTTTTAAAGCAGATTGATGCAGAGACTAATTTTACTATAAAAAACACCATGTAATTTAAGCTTCACAATAACCTTACTTAAAAGGAAACAATGTGATACAAAAGGTGTTCCAATTATCCACTTTCACATAATTAAAGTTTTAGTCATTAAAATCATGCTTTATATTTGTTGTATTGACTGCTGTTTATATGTAATACCTGTTTGAACAGAGCCAAAACATACAAAGGAAACAGCCTGAGGGAATTTGGAGCTATCAAAGCTGTTTGTTGGAGATTTGATACAGTTGACATATAAGCAGACAGCGAATCAACCACTGCATTCACTAAGGCATCTCTTGCATCCGAAAGACTTGACGAGACTGAACGATCCACAGCTGGGGAAGGTGAAGAAATAATGAATAATTAGGAGGGGAGAGCTGCTGTAGCATAATGGTTAAGTGGTTGGGTTGTGAATCAGCACTCTGCTGGTTCAAATCCCACTACAGTTAGGAGCTCAGTAGGTGGCCTTGGGTAAGCCAGTCCTCTCAGCCCCAGCTCCCTAGCTGTACTGTGTGGCTAGTAATAACACTGACTGTGTTCACTGCTCTAATTTGTCTAGAAGAGTGTGGTATATAAGCACAGTTATCATCAACATCATCATCATCATCAAAAGCAATAAGCGACATGCCAGAGCCGAGGATCAGCAAAATTTCCCTAGCGCAAAAAACCACAGAGATGCCATTGCCAACAGCTCATTCATAAAGTAAGGAGTAACAGAAGTGCTATTTAAATAAAACAATAATTTAGCAGTTCCCGTGTCCATTAAACCTACTCTCTTCAACTGTCTATATTTTGCCATCCAACTCACTGGGTCGCCTTCGGCTAATCATCTTCTTTCAGCCTAACCTACCTCAGATTTGTTCTGAGGTTAAAACGGGTGCAAGAGTACTCCCCCTGAACCCCTTGAAGGAAAAGTAGGTTTAAAAAAGTGATAGTAAATAGCACTCTTAGCATTACTACTAAATGGACTCTAGACAGCAAGACTGCATGCCCCTTTGCGATTTGTCATATCACAGGCATTATACTACTAAAAAGAAAGCAAGCCGTATTGGTGACGACCCACTTTTTATCCTTGCACAGGCACACTCTGGCCTGCACAAGGCTGGCAGGGAGGGCAGCGCTGCCCTTCTTCATTGCTGCAGCAGCCTCCTCAGGGCCGCCGGAGGGAGCACTGCTGGAGTGGCGCCATGAGCCCTGGAGTGCTCCTGACTCCGTAGTGGGCTGTCTTCTAAAGCTCGTTTTAAAAAAAAAATTCCTGGAGTGCATTTTAAAAACGAGCTTGGTTGCTAGTATAAAATATATTTACTCCAAAAATAGTGAAAAATATGAAATAGTATTAAGGACCATTGTTTGTCGAAAGGAATATAAATGCTCAAGGATGACATTTGTAGTGTAATGATTCCTCTGTTAATCCCAATAGTGTGTATGAGGTAAGAACACAAAACCATAATAGTATCAAAAGGCCATTACAGAAAAAGTTTTGCAACTGTCTGCAAACTGAAAACATGATATTCACAATAAGTCTTCAGTATTTAAACTGCAATATGACTGATTAATGCTAAAAACATATACATTGCTGAACAATTATTTTCAACTCACCCATGTTAGCCAAGAGACATACAACTGCTTGTACATCTGCACCAGCGTATACATCTGGCAATGAAGTGACCACAGGCAAACACAGTGTGTGCACTCGAATTCTACGTTCACCTGCATCAGAACAAACAGTACAAGGAGTGCTTAAACTTTCTAAAATCAAAGTATTTATGCTACAACAGTGTATTTCTAGGAGAGATAGAAGGAAAATTAAGGCATAAGGCAATACACCACACATTTCACCTCTAAGCAAGAAGTATTCTTGAAATCATGTTTTGGTAATATCTTGTGAATATGGCGCCCTAAAAGACAACTACACTTCTCTGAAGTTACCTTTGCTTGAAGTGTACAAAAGTGCTGTTTGAAAACAAACTAATGATGTGTCTGTCAGGCTTTCTTCAATGGACATCTGTACTGCAAATCCAGCATCGGGATTGACATTGGCAAGTGACAGCAAATCAGTAGATCGCACGAAGAAGTTCCCGTGGAATGTATGTATTGAAAGACCTGGAAACAAACACATCATGTAGGAAATGAAAACAGGAAGGGCTGAGAAGTGCAGCTCCCAGCAGCAAGATCAGCAGGTCCTTTAAGCACAGCTATTATTTTTTAATTTGTTCTTAATTATGCAGAAGTATGGCCAACTCCTGAAAATAACCATCTCATGGAAGTCTTCACAAAATAACATCTTGACTCCTCTCAATTCTAGTTTTTTTAAAATCCAGTTTGTAATTCTGAAAATGCCGCTTTTCTCCCAGTAAGACTAAATTCAGTGAGAACCGTGTGCCTGAAAAGCAGCTCATCACCCTGACCTCTCTGTAATTTTGACTGGTAGACAGCTGTACAGTATATATTTAATTCCACGGTTTAATGACGAAAGAGTACAGTTTCCAAACTGCAAGTATTATACTGATAGAGTTCTGGATGCCTAAATACAGTTCCACTTCACAAGACTGACTTATGAAAACCCAAACAAATCTGTTCCAAAATTTGCAACATACCTTTTGTACATCTTATTCTCATGACTGCTTCAAACCCAATCTTTCGAGTAAGGTATCTTTTAAGATCTTTCTGCAACTTTTCTGCTTGAATTGGGTTAAGGCTATGATGGAAAGATGGATAATAATAGATGCACCCAGCCGAGTATTTAGATATGCAAGCTTTCGGTAAAGGGACAGGGAGGGGAGAGAGAAAAAGTTAATATATATATATCCATAACAGCTGTAATCCAAACGTTGATTGAAAATGACCAAGATCAGAACACTTCCTTAATAACAGGAAGGGCAAATATTATTGACAGAGTATGGCACTGCCACCTTTTTCTGGAATTACCTTCTCTTCTACATCTTTCTCCATTTTTAAAGTGAGATTCATTATAATACAAAGGAAAGCAAAACCATTAGTTAAAGTAGTGATCCTAAGGATGCTTTCTTTTCATTTGCTTCTAACAATTCTGTTTAAGACTGAAGTGTAAGAACAAATGAAGATTTGATTATATGATCCAGAAAATCACATACATGAAAACATATAAAAAGCACAGCACAGAATACTGTGGAAGTAGCAAATCTAAACAGAGAAGTAGGGGACAAAACTATCCAGTGCTTTATTTTTCTGTGGAAAATACACCGTTCTAATAATATTGTTAACAACAAATAGGTATCATTGCCAATGTAATATTAGGAAGCATGGCAGTCTCAGAGTTCTAATTAATGCTTTCCAGTTGATTATACCTAGAATATGTGAATGATTTTACTGATTTGGAAACTGGGTGTGTGTTAAATAATCAATTTTTTTTAAAAAAATCAAACTTATTAATGCATCTTATTGGATCTCCCGGCAAAATCAAAACCAAAGCTAAAATTCTTATTTATACAACTTGTATTACATGCTGGAAGAGATGTGACAATTGTCCATCTGTTATGGGACTAGCAACTAATGTAAGTGATGAGGTGCCCAGTAACCTCCACGGATGACATTTAAATTCTGTTGAAACAGACAAGTGGGTAACAACATCCACAGTATACCACTGGGTGCCAGTAGTTTTCAGTGCCTTTGGGTTTTTAAAACCCAACATACCATTTGAGCCACACTTAATTTGTTTTTTATAATCAATTTTTTCAGTTCTGTACTCTTCAGTTATTAACTATGGTACTTCTGAACTTTTGTTTACTAAATATAAAACAAAATGGTGGTGGACAGTGTCGTCAAGTCATAGCTGAATTATGGCAATTCCTAGTGGGGTTTTTGTGGCAAGAGAATAACAGAGGTGGTTTGCCATTGCCTGTCTCTGCAACCCTGGTCTTCATTGAAGGTCTCCCATCCAATTATTACCAAGACCAACCCTGCTTAGCTTCTGAGATGTGATGAGATCAGGCTTGCCCGGGCTATCCAGGTCAGGGTATAAATCAAAATAAACAATCTGAATCAGATCACACTCTAGTTAAAACATCAGGTAATGCTCTTCCCCCAAATTTCCAACTCTAATTTTTCTGGAGGATCATATAATGGAATTTAAAAGATATACAAGTTTCAAGTGGGTAGACATGTTGGTCTGCAATCAAAGATCAAGATCCGGGTCCAATAGTACCTTAAAGACCAATCAGATTTCCAAGGTATGAACTTTTGAGAGTCAAAGCTCCCTTCGTCAGAAATGGAGAATGCTCTAAAATAAGCAAAGCCCCTGCTCTAAGAAATAAGCACAGCTCCTGCTCAGGAGATGAAGGAACAGGCTGGGATGAAGCAACATCATTAGCTAGTTCATCAACTATGAACTGATTCTTGAAGCCATTGTCACATTGTCATCCTATCCTCCCCTTCTGTTCTCATCCCTGCAGTCGTTGATAAACGCGCCGCCCCCCCCCCCCCATACACACACACAGGCCGAAGGATGGGAGGAACTTGGGCAGAAAGTGCACTCTGTGCTTTCAAGCATCAGCAAGCTTAGAATTTGGCTATGCTTTTGCACAAAATACAGTTTTCTGTACTGATGCTTCCATATAGAGAGCTGAACAGAAAAACTAAATTTGTCCCTTTAGCCACCATAATTTCACAAATAGTGACCATAATAGTTTTCAGATTGAGACACCAATTCATAGAACAAGTACCTTTTTCAGTGCAATCCTAAACATTTATTCCACTCTAAGTCCACTGAAATCAATGGACTTAGAATGGAATAACTCTGTTTAGGATTGCACTATTTGTGTGCTTAGCCAAGCTGCAAGTTTGCTAGCAACAATGTGAGTTCTCAAAGATGTTGGGGGTTCACCAGCTGCTTGAACAAGCTTAAGCAATCTAGAACTGGGGTAGGCAAGCTTCTTGGCCCAAATGCAAATAAACGCAAATCTAACCATGAAGATGACATATATATTTAGGGTATTTATACACCCTACCTTTCTCCCAACAAAGTCAGGACCCAACATAGGTAGCAAACAATAAACACAAGACCAAAATAATGATCTACCAAAATCATTAAAAATATTTTTAAACCAGCTAATTAAAATGGATAAAGCTTTCAGACTGCTCCATATCGTTTTTAAAAACCCGTGTCTTATAGCTCCCACCTTACTGACGTAACAGACTGTGAAAAACTCTCCATCAACACACCTTAAACTATGAAGCAATTGTGCAAGTTACTAACTCCTTACCAAGAGATGCTAAATCTGAATACTGTGAGCTTAAAAGAAACAAATCCACGGATGTTTGCTGTCCTGAACAATCTAGTGCCAGCTTCTTATAAAAATCCGTTGCTGGGCCAAGGTGCTGAACAACCTAGAATAAGTAAACAAAACAAGAGGATATTTTAATTTTGTTCCAGCACATGGAACAGTTTAGGAACAGCAAGTATACTTTCTAGTAGTTTGCAAGTCAAATATGTGCCACTCATATGCAATCATTTATTCCACAGTTTCACCTCTGTCAAACACTGGAGCCCATGATAGCCCCTGACAATTTCAGATTTTGACTATCACATCTGTTAGAAAAACTAATGAATACTTAACTACGTATGCCTATGATCTTTGGGTTGGATCCAAGGCTGCCATTCTACTAGCATAATGGCAATTACTCTGGAGAAAAAGCTATGCTGTTCACATAAGGAAAATGCTCTGATAGCCACCTCCCTCCACAGATACTCACTTTGCCTCCTGCCCTTACTCTTTTTGAGCTTTAACACCCCTGATCAGGAGCAAAGGTTTGAACAGGGGGGATCAGTGAGCTGCAAGAAGAGTAGAGACAGGTCTTGTTTAGAGATGGGCACAAACCAGAATACGAATCAAAATTAAGCACGAACCTGGACGGTTCATGAACCGCGGTTCATCAGATCCTACTTCTGACGAACCGCCACAAACTTTAGGCTGGTTCATTTGGTTCGTTTTTTGGTTCGTGACTGCAGACAGCCTGGTGCCAATCAATCAGTTTCCCAGGCAACAGGGGATGGACTTCCTGCAGACCTTCTGCTGTCCCGGAAGTGATGATTTTCTGACCTGGATGTGACGTTTTCACGAACCAAATGAACCAGTTTGTGAACCAGGGGCAGGTTTGTGAAAGTTCGTGGAATTTGACGAACCACAAACCGCATGGTTCGGGGTTTTCCTGGTTCATGTTCATCTCTAGTCCTGTTTAACAGGATGTACCCTATCAGCAGTACTAACGATCTAACCCTTTGTTCTGGAAACAGCAATGTAACTAGAGTGTGCTCTCATACAAACCTTCCCATAGTTTAAAGGAAGCCCTGTTTCAGGTGCTAACAGGGAGCACTCTATCAGGTGCTAACTTATTTGCAGGCAAGACTGTTTTTTACAAGAAACCTAACCTTTTCATTTGCTCCCCCAGAGCTTACAATTGCCTTCCTATGTTTGCCTGACTCCATCTCTGAAGGTGCGCCACAGGAAGGAGAAAAACCATGTTTCACATACATTTTTAGCTTTATCTTAATTTTATTATTAGCTTTGTTACTCTGCTATTTTCTATTTCTTTTGGATGTCTTGATTTTATAATTTCAATTTAAAAAAAAATTATTTTGATTTTATACCGATATGAAATTGCTATGAAAAATGGGATATAAATAAATACATTAAATAAACATAGGCTTGTTATCTGAGTTTTTCATATAAATATACATAATGGAATTCAATAGAGCAGGGGTTCTCAATGTGGTGCCTCTGGGCACCATTGGACCTACCGACACCTTTCCTAGCTCCCACAAAGTGTTTTTAAAAAGTGGGTAGGGCTAGCTGGGCTTCTGCCCAGTACAGCTTCTGATAGGTTGTGCTGATTTTTTTGTTTTAGTGACAGCTGCCACCACAACACAAGGATCTTTACTGTGTTATTGTGTGGGTATGCAAGAAAATATTTTAAAACAATATGTACATGTTAAACCGAATTTCTGCCTTCTGAAATGAATTTCTGTTAGCTACGTAGAAGAGTCCAGTAGCACCTTTAAGACTCACCAACTTTACCAATGGCACGGCCATGGGCACACACATGGCACCACAATATGCTAACATATTCATGGCGGACTTGGAGCAACACTTCCTCAGCTCCCATCCACTGAAACCACTCCTGTACTTAAGATTCTTGGATGACATCTTCATCATTTGGACCCATGGGAACGAAGCCCTTGAGAGATTTCATCAGGACTTTAACAACTTTCACCCTACTATCAACCTGAGCCTGGGCCACTCTACACAACAGGTACACTTCCTGGACACCACTGTACAACTACATAATAGACAGATAAATATCACCTTATACCGGAAATCCACATACCAATACTCATATCTACATGCCTCCAGCTACCACCCTAAACATACCACTCGGTCAATTGTCTACAGCCAAGCCTTACATTACAATTGTATCTGCTCCAATGCTCTTGATAGGGACTCCCACTTAAGAGATTTACAACAAGCATTTTTGGGGCTACAGTACCCACCTAATGAAGTGAGGAAACAAATTGACAGGGCCAGACTAGTACCCAGAAACAGCCTGCTCCAGGACAAATCTAAAGGAACTAACAACAGAACACCACTGGTTGTCACCTATAGTTCCCAGCTCAAACCCATCCAACATATCATCAGTGACCTACAACCCATCCTGGAAAATGATGCCTCACTCTCACAAGCCCTGGGTGGAAGACCTCTCCTTGCCTAAAGACAGTTCCCCAAACTTAAACAACTTCACACAAACAACCATGAACCAGCGAATGGAGTCACCAACACAGGTACCAGACCCTGCCACAGACCCAGATGCCAGCTCTGCCCTCATATCTACCCAGTAAATACAATTACAGGACCCAATGGTGTCAACTACACTATCTCTGGCTCTTACAGCTGCTCATCCTCCAACGTGATATACACCTCATGTGCCAACGATGTCCATCTGCTCTGTACATTGGATAAACCAGCCAACCTCTACGCAAAAGAATAAATGGACACAAATCTGACATTAAAAATGGCAACATCCAGAAACCAGTGGGAGAGCACTTCAATCTATCAGGACATTCCATCAAGGACTTAAAGGTCACCGTAGTTCAATAGAAACCTTTCAAAAACAATCCAATGGGAAGCTGCTGAATTGGAATTCATATGTAAATTTGACTCAGTCAGGCTTGGATTGAATAGAGACTATGAATAGTTATCTCATTATCAGAAGCAAACTGATCCCGTTATCAAAAGCTAGTGATTGCATCTCCTCTCCTCTCCCCTCCCCTCTCCACCTATATATCTGAACAGTTTCTTCTTACCCTCCATGCATCTGACAAAGAGAACTGTGATTCTCAAAAGCATTTGCTACAATAAAGTTGATTAAAGGTGCTACAGGACTCTTTACAATTTTGCTACTACAGACTAACACGGATAACTCCTCTGGATCTATGACCGTGTTAGGTACCTATAACCTCACTCCCTGACATTTTGTGGTTGGCTCTGCTTCCTGTGGCTGTCATTTTGTGGATGGACCCATCACCTTGTGTCAGAATTCCAAAGGTGCCTGCAGGCTTAAAAAGATAGGGGACCCTGATGTAAGGTTTTACCATCATACTTTAACAGAAATATTTACAAAGTAAATAGCTAGAAAAGTATGTTCTGCAAGACTGAAGAGCAAAATCAATCATTTATATCAATTCATGAAGTTCCAGACTGATGGAACAAAATGTACAAAAATGAATTAGAGTAATGAATTATTCTCATGCCAGAACTTCTCAATCATTCCAATTACTAACACTATTCAAATACTGCCTGGGTAATTACATAACCTGGAAAAGCTGTAACCACAGCTATGCTTAAAGAAATTCCTACAAATCCTGTCTCTATATAAACAAAACAAACAGGCATATAGAGTTGCTTATTTTGTATAATTTATTCAACTTCTGCTAGATAGGGGAAAGAACAAAGAACAATGAGAGGCACGGAAGCCCACAAAATAACCAAGTCCAACGTACCTTTGTGCTTGATCTTTGATTGGGATCTTCCCTTGAATGTAAGCGCCCTGCACCCAAGGATGGTAACTGTGTCTGAAACACAGATACCCGTCCACCCGTAGGAGACATCAATTTATAGGCTGCTTGAAGGGCTGGGCCTAACGCACTGTGTGTTTCTCTTGTGTTGGTGAACATATTTGGTAGCACATTCAATAAGTCTTTGATCAGCTGGAAAAGAGATGAAGTAATGTTAAGAGGAAACTTATCTCCCCTCCACCCACATCAAGAAATTCTTGTGGCATAACTGACGAAGAAAAGCATGAGATATTAGATATTAAGTGAGGAAAAAAGTACACAGCTAAACTATTTACTAAATCAGACTGCTAAACTTGTAAGTGCTAGAAAGATGCAATATCTCCATGCATCCCTATCTGTATGTGTTTGTGTGCCTTATGTGCCATCTAGCAGCTTCTTTCTCAGTCCTATGAATGAAAGACCTCCAAAATGTTCTCTGTTTGTTCAGATCCTGCAAACTGGAGGCCATGGCTTCCTCTGTTGAGTAAAGCCATCTCAGTCTATCCTTTTTCATTAAAAATCAAAATTCAGGTTTTGAAAGTATGGGTTATGTACAGATGACTTCATATATTATGAAGTCATCTATATGAAATCTTCCACTAGAAGAATTACAGTGCACGCTCCATCATTTTTAAAGTCTTAAAGAGTAACATGATAC
Source organism: Eublepharis macularius (assembly GCF_028583425.1). Taxonomy (NCBI): domain Eukaryota; kingdom Metazoa; phylum Chordata; class Lepidosauria; order Squamata; family Eublepharidae; genus Eublepharis; species Eublepharis macularius. The sequence continues at coordinate 32,335,048 of NC_072799.1, read as the reverse complement.
ATGAAATCAAATTGCCATTATACATAAGCTAGGTTGAAACATTTTGTAATAGTGGAGGGATGGATTCATCCCTCCAGCTCATATTTTGTGAATGTTGTGTGTGTGCAAGTGAGAGGAGAGTGAGAAGAGAACAGCAATAACCCTTAACACTGTACTGCAGCTATTGAACTCTTCAAGTTAAACTATTCACATGCGCAGGTCACTTGCATGAGGTGGAAGAAAGAAAAGCAGCATCTGGACACAACTAGCTCATAAAACAAGGGAATTTAGGTCTATTGTCTCATTGGGCCTACAAGACAAAGCCAAGAGCTCCACTGCTCTTTATTCACACCTTTCCAGCATTATGGACATTTGGGTCAGTTCCATTATCTCCCTTCCACTCACCTCCTCACATAGCAGCCATGTTTTCCTTTTCCAAAGAACTGTAACCTAGCATTTTTGAAAGTGTATTGTGTCATCTAGGTTAACATACTTTGAATCAGATTCAGTAAGTCTTTAATCAGCTGGAAAACAGCTGGAAAATCAGCTGGAAAACTGACTGGACACCTCTTTCCAAGTTCTGGACAGAACTCTTCCGAGCCAGTTCAGCTGAATACAAGATCTTTTTCTTTTGTCTTGCACAGAACTGCTACCTTGCCAGTTCAGCCTCCTCTTGTCTCTTTAAATCATCACACTGTACCACACCACAGGAGACAAAACTGGAAAGGAAGCAGCGCTTTAACTCAAAGCAGGACTGGAAATGTTGCACCCTCATATCGCTCACAGATCTTATAGATCACATATCTGTCTTACATAACAATTTAAAAGCAATAGCAAAAAGCTAGTATTTAATTCTTCAGTAAATGTTTATTGCTTTTTGATCCATCTTACCTCTTTACTTTCATGGAGATTAACAAGTAAACTGTCAGGTGTGGGCAAGAAGACATCTATGGGAAGAGTAGTTTTAGTAAGGAATCAAATTACATCTTAAAACATTTATTTCCTGAACACAAGCCAGAAAGCCCAGGATACATGTAAGAACTAAAACACACTTCCATATATGTATGTGCGTGAGGGCAAACGGAACTCTAATCTGGAGAGCCAGGTTTGATTCCCCACTTCTCCGCTTGAAGCCAGATGAGTGACCTTGGGTTGGTCACAGCTTTCCCAGAGCTCTCTCAGCCCCACCCACCTCACAGGGTGATTGTTATGGGGATAATAATAACATACTTTGTAAACTGTTCTGAGTGTGTGTTAAGTTGTCCTGAAGGGCAGTATATAAATCAAATGTTATTATTATTAAAAGAGTATACTGCCAGTCATCCTTCCTAAAGAGTTCCTTGACCATCAAGAGCTACATTTTCAGGGCATGAAGGGCTGTAAAGTCCTAATACATGAAGTAAAACACTGTTGTAGTCCTATGGATCCTAGCCGATACATATATAATAAATGATTTACATTAGTTGCATAATGAGATGTAGTGGCCAGTGTCCAACTATGATCTGGGAGACTCAGGTTCCAATTCCCACTCTGCCATGCAAGCTTGTTGGGTGACCTTGGGCCAGTCAAATGCTCTCAGCCTAACCTACCTCACAAGATTGTTGTGAGGATTAAATAGAGAAGAGGAAAAAATGTGATCTACTTTTGAATCCTCGCTGGGGAGAAAGGCGGGGTATAAAGTAAATGAATAAATAAACTTATTAATATATAAGTAAAGAACAGAAATAGAGAGACCTTATATTCCAGTAATATTGAATGAAGACTTTCCATCTGTTCAGTCTATAAAGGCAACTTCCATGTTGTAATTATGTATTAAAAACGCTCAGTTTTTCCTCATTTTATATTGTAAGAATGAACTCTAGAAAGATCACACTGGCCAACTGCATAACAATAACTCTAGCATACATGATTGGACTTCTCTATATACTGAGCATATATTTTAAGACCTTGATAGTTTCAGTCATTATCTATATTATTTCTGACATTAACAGCTGTGTAATCCTTGAAATAAGAATCAAAATAGAGTTTTTAAAATTCTTTACCATCAATTTCCGAGACAATTAGCATCTGAGGCTGTGACAATCCTTCCTGCAAATTGTAGAATTGAACAGTGCTGTCAAACGTTATGAAGCCTATTCTTGTTCTTGAATCTCCAGGCAACCTAAAAACAAATCATAGTTATATTGTTTTAGCAGATCTCCAGAGACAGCTGCTGTTTAACAACAACAACAACAACTGCACTTATATACTGCTCTTCTGGACAGATTAGTGCCTCACCCAGAGCGGTGAACAAGTTAGTGTCATTATTATTCCACAATACAGCTGGGGAGCTGGGGCTGAGAGGAGTGGCTTACCCAAGGCCACCTACTGAGCTCATGGCAGTAGTGGGATTTCAAGCAGTAGCGTGCTGATGTGCAGCTGAACCACTTAATCACTGTGCTACAGAAGTACCAGAATTCTGAGCATAAATCTCCAATATGCACAGTCTAGTACAACTCTGTATTTAACATACCCTCCAGTGACAGAGGCCAGATTTGCCTAGGCCACCTCCTACGTTCATCATTAAAAGTCAATGCCTTATTTGTGCGAATAAGGGGCTAGGTGAGCTGGAAGTACCAGCTCCTATAACCTGGTTCTATGCTAATCGCTATGTGAGTTTTGTCATTCTTCCCCCTGCCCCAAGCATTTAAGAGCTTGTTAGTAGAGCTTATTCTGGGAGCAGAGGCACAAAACAGGGAGTGGGATGAGCTAGTGTAGCTGGGAGTGCAAAGCCAGGAAGAGAGATGACCATGCTGATAATATTTTTACGCCTGAAGTATAATTCCACGCTACAGTTAAAAACAAGAAGGTTCTTACTTGTCTAAGTTTTCCAGCAAAGCTTGACACACAATTGACAAATATCCAGCTTCAACTGCATTGTGAGATACATCAAATACAAACAAATACACTGCAGGCTGAGGTGGACGAAGCTGTAAAATAAAATTAAACCCTTTAAAAATGTTATTGATACGGCTCTTTCTCTGTTTATTTGGAACTATTTTGCTTCACATGCTTCTCTAAAACCATCATATCTGCAGAAGTCCTTTGTAATGAAAGTAAACAACTGTAATTAAAAAAGGGAGGAACTAGTCAAAGAGTAACTTCTAAGTTCAGGACTACCTTCAGTTCCAACTTAAAAAGAACTTCAAAGGATGCATGAAAATTTATTTTTGCCAGACATTTAAAAATATTTATTTACCATGTAATCTGAAGAAGCAATGAACTCCACTGTAGAGTTTTGCACTTCTGGCCGTTTGTGAGGCTCACCATACGATCGCGTTAGAGGATTATACATAAATTCTTCTGGAACTATGTTGTAGAACAAATATATTATTGTCAAAAGGTAAACGTTTGATTGTACCACTTTTAGCTCACCTATGGGACAGACTTACAATGTTTGCAATGTAAAAAAAAACCCCATCACTGCCTCCTCCTACCTGTTATCCCTGTTAAGACCACTGTTTATTTAATACTTTTTAAAACTACAAATAAGTTCTTTGCAGACTATTCTCAAGTACAGTAAGAGATGGTGCTGCCCCATGCTTTGGGAACTGCTCTCATGTTGAAAGGGGGCTGCTTCCATGAAGGAGGGAATGGCTTCAGAAGCCTCTCTGTAATACATGTTCCTTTCAAAAGTTTATCATATAGTCTTTGGATTATGGCTTCTGTTATTAGTACTTACCATCATTAACTCTGTAGCACAGATTACATTTCCATCTCCTTTGATCAATAAAGGAAACAAAAGGATTGATGTATGTTCTGCATGATCTACATCTCACAATGGTATTTGATGTTATCACAGGTAACTGCTAAAAAACATTACAGATAATTGCATCATGTACATTTTAAAATGTTTCACATTCCTCCCATCCTCAAACATCCTACTAAATTCTATTTACTGTTAAGACATTATTATTGTTAAGACATTATTACATTTTATTAATAAAGCTGATATAACAAAAGGGATTGAACAGTTCAATTGTTAATGATCAAGGCATAAAGTCTACAATCCAGAACTTATTTAAAAGAGCATTTTATTGAAGTTATGCCACAAATATTTTGTGCCTATTTGTGCCTATTCTATAGTGTTTTGTTTCCGTTTCAAGAAATATAGTACCACTACAGCTTGTACCATCTTAGCATAAACAAATATTATATTCCATTTTACTTCTTAAATATTAACCACACTTTGTTTACATTATAATTTAGGTAAATTAAAATTTGAGCTTAAAAAGGCATTTTACCGTTAGATCTCTGAAGGGATGTAGAAGCAGCCCCAAAGGAAGTTTTGCTTTGTTTAACAAAGCCTGAGTTTGAGGGATATTTGTCAAAGTGCATCGAAATGAGCTAGAAGACAAATTAAACATATTAGTTTCACAAATTATGACCCACAATATTTGTTGTCTAGAAAGGCCATGAACTCAAGGGCCACAGCAGCATGCAAATAGCCATGACAACCATGCAAATCTTTGCACAAGTGTACAGCATTCAGGACATGATGAAGGATTCAGGGGTAGTCAGGTGATAACAACTCCCTTTGCACTCCCAACCCTTTATCTCCATGTTCAGCATTCAGCTCTAGCCATGTTTTTCATCCTTTGTAACAAGGTACCATGTTTTTCAGGGATGCAAACAACAGCAAGATACTTCAATTACTTATGAGCTCTGATAGTCGCAGCTTTCCAACAAGAAAAGGGCTCAGCCAAATTTACACCACGGCCATCTAGCTGTAGCCATGCTAACACTTGCAATTGTCTCTTACTGTAAAATGATCAGCAACCACAAGGGGGCTTTTAACATTAGCTACCCTTCTTAAGCAGCATACCTACTGTATGACACGACAGCAGGGACAGATAAAATGTTCTGGGGTATGGATTATTGTATTTTTAGCAAACAATCTAAATCAATAGTAATAAAAAATATAATATTAGCCTTATAAGTCAGAGGGAGTGATTAACAACCAGTATAAGAGCTGCGCAATTGAAAATATACATTACTGATAATCGACATTTTGATTACTCATCTATAAAATGTTTGCAGCCCAAATATTAGTTTTTGCAGAAGTGGCACACATGAAGTCCTGTAATAAGTAACATACACAGGAGCAATCTGTCCAATTGTTTTAGTGCACCAGAATAAATCTCACTTGGCCAGCAATTCAATTACTGGCAATATGTTCTATCATGTCCCTTTCTGAAAAGTATCTCTAAGAAACATTTAGTCCAAAAATGTTTTTTCTGACACTTCATTCACATATTGAGTATTCTAGCTCTCCAATATACTGTATTTCACTCTCTTTATTAGAGAGCCATTTGTTTCTTTGCTGAGTCACATTTGGTTCTACAGTCACAGTTTGCAGACCCCCAAGCTAAATGGACCAGTGATCTGATTTTATATGTTCCTCAAATAGAGACCGATAAAACCACCAAACGCAAGGAAATAAGCGTGCTTAATACTGGAAACACCTACTCTGGGCTGCAGTTCAGCTTCTTCAGATCAGAATTCAAATTAGGCACTGGAGCAGGAACTGGAGCAACAGGCAGAATATTTCTATCTTGAGTAAGGTTGACTGGTCTTAAGCTCTCTGGCTGCTGCAGCTGCTGTAGACCTAGTCCTCCAAGACTAGCTGATAGTTGATTCATTGTGGGATATTGCTAGAAATGACCATTAATGACAAACATTTATTCTGTATTATTAGCTTCTTCACCATTATCTCCCTAAGCACCCTCCCTCTATAACCCAACTTCTATGCTGCTGGGATCCAAAGAGCTATTTGAAAGAGCCAGTGATATTTTTATTTTTTTATTCTTTAAATAACAGGCAGTCATACCACATCATTAACTGTTTTTCGAAAATCCTCTCACTTTCAAGAGAGGCATGCCATGTGGCAGGGAGGGTTGCTGTCACACAAGTTCAAACCCAATTTGTGTTCCTGAAACTCTTTGCATGGTTCTTTGGACCCTGGCCAATGTGACTTAATCCCCTTACTCCATTAACCACTCTTGCCACCTTCTCCCTTCCTAAACTCGTTTCTAAAATATGTTTCACCCAGACACAGTGAGGCAATGGGCTCTTGATAGGCTCACTCACACCTCTTCTTTGATGTACTTGTATGGCTTCTCACAAAGCTATTGGCACAGATGTCACATCTTCCTGGTGACACAAGTATTTGCTAGTGGAGAACCATTTTTTTTGCCTTATCACAAGCTTACTCATAGCTTAGGCCCAAACAATATTCTAGGCAACATGAGCTATGGAGTGATAAGCTTATGGGGCAGGGTAGTCTGGTATAGGTAGGTAAGTACAACATACCCTAATTAAGTGTGGGCATATGATCCACTGAAAGTGAAAGATGATCAGCACATTTATTTTTATTTTCATATCACTGCCTCAGAAAAACAGCAGTCATTGTAATGATGTATGATGTCTGAGGTGTTAAAAATCTGACTGGAGAATGAAAAAAAATTAAGTGAATAAATTTAAATCAATGTAACTGGATGTGCATAGATTTCACGTCTAATAATCTGAAAGGTACAGGTTCGCTTTAAAATAACCACTAGTATAATTTAGAATTCCTTCTAGGCCATTAAGATCTTAACCTATGTTAATTTACTACCAACTTAAGTAATAAAATATTATCCTCTCTAAATGCATAAGATATGTAAACACTGACTAAGCTATATTTGCTATGAATAGGTTGGGGAAAAAAGTTTGCACTACAACTCGGGTCAAGCAGTCCTTCATCTCTACTCAGAGAGCCCCGTAACACTGACATGGCTTCCCAGCTTGATAGATGGTAATAAAGTTCTTCTGCAAAGAACCAGGCATGATTCTTTGCTATGTGAGATGCTGAAAAGGGTGGATAACAAAAGCAGCCAGGCTTGGCTTGGCCAGCCTTGAAGAACGCCCTGCTTCTGCTTGGGGGCTAGCATTGCCTGAGCAGGCTGCAACTCTCCAATCACTCCTCTTTAACTTTATTTCAAGACATCAACTTGTGTGTGTGTGTGTTGTCTGCTGAAGGCACCTGACCCTGAAAAACACTGTTCTGAAGCTCCCACTGTTTGGAGAAGCAAAATAATCAATACAGATTAATTTTGTTTGATAGTCTCTCTCTTTTAAATGGAGTGTATAGAACATTCTATTTTGAAATCAAAGAATTTGAATTCCAACCCTGATTCATATATGGTGTGTTATACAGTCACATTCACCCTATTTATCAAAAGCCACACCAGACAAACATATGTTTTATATGAGGATCTTCTAATATCTAACCTGTGGGTACTGAGGAAATCCAGAATTATATCCAGAGTTATTTGGCTGCATAGCAGGTGGAGGTGTTACATTCTGATAGCCAGGCTGGAGAGCAGGGTACCCGTAGCCAAAAGGTTTAGATGGTTTAGACATCTGGGGAACTGAAGAAACAGGAGCTGGACTACTAGAATGTGTCTCTAAAAAGATCAATGTGCCATTTTAAAACACTTCTTTACTTTAAAAAATATGCCAAAAACACAATGAGCACAATATGAAACAATATGGATTATCTACTGTAAGCTAAACAGTTGTACGGTATCTTTTATCGAAAGTTAGTATTTAAGGAACGATAAATTAACAGATTTTTGTGAAGAAAAGCCCATGTGCACATTTAACTTCTCTGATTCCTAGGTATTAAATAAATATATTTTTAAGTAATATAATAATAAATATTAGCTATACAGGAAAAGACTTATGCCCTTGCTCCAGAGAGTATCTTGACCAGCATTTCTTGCATGATTTGCAGCTGATAATCAAGTTAGTTGGGCCATCTCATAACTGCATACAGGATTGCAGCTGAACAACATACAGCAGAATTAATCAGTAAGCTCTGTAGAAGCTATAAGGTAATAAAGCTCTGCATGAGTCTCCCTTCAGAGTCAACAGAGACTCCAGGTGGTTCAAAACACTGCAGCTGGACTATTATCAGGAGCTAGGTAGAGCACTCCATTGGCTACCCATCTGTTACCAGGCTAAATTCAAAGTTCTGGCTATCACATGCAAAGCCCCTCATGGCCTTGGTTCCTCATAACTACAGGACCACCCTCTCTCCCAATGCTCCACTACAGCAGCTTCACTCATCCGAATAGGGCCTTCCGCAAGTACCACCCTGCAAATGGGCAAAATCAGCAGCTGCCCATATATAAACACATCCTTGTTTTAGCTCTTTGTCGGATTTCTGCTTGTTTTCAAATTCCTGCAAGCTGCATCCTATTGTATTGTTTATTGAATGTCCCCGCTGCTGATTGCATTGACTTACACTGTGTAAATCACCTTGAGTCACAGTGAGAAAGGTAGACTATAATGTAAATAAATAAAATAAAAATAACTATTACATAGATGAAAATAAACATTATTTTAGAGTGTGATATTAATAATTCTATATTAATAAATGCCTGAATAACCCAGACTAGCCTGAGCTCATCTGAGCTTGGAAGCTAAGCAGGGTTGGCCATAGTTGAAACTTGGATGGGAGACCACCAAGGAAGACCAGGGTTGCTATGCAGAGGAAGGCAATGGCAAATCACCTCTGCTCATCTCTTGCCTTGAAAACCCCTTGACCATAAGTTGGCTGCAACTTGACAGCACTTAATTATTAATTAATTAGTAACTTATTTGAAAATGGTTAGGGAACGCATTGTTGGGTTTAGCTTATTACCTGAAAAGCAGAACTGATTAATTAAAAATAACATCAACAGAGTGACCATGATTTGAATCTGAAGTTAAAGTGAATAATGCATCTCAGATTTGATAAACATTCATTTTTATAACCCCTGTTATTTTTGTATTTTAAAAAGTGTAACAATATTAAAACATTAAACAAAAATAATTTACCTGGATAGCCACCTCCTTCAAGGGTATCATAATTGTTGGGAACAGGAGATGCACTGCTAGTAGTGGAAGAGCTGTCAATAGCTAGGGGAAGAAACCAACAAAGAATGCATTTCTTCAATTGCATGCCAACAGCTGTTTTAACAATACCGGCTAAGAAAGTGTAAGGAACCCTTGTGGAAAATAAGAGTATTATATAACAAGAATACAAGACAAGATTCTAGACATTAATATTTATACAAAAGAGCTGCCCTCTGCATCATTTGTGTCTGTGCCTAGAAAACTACCTTAAAAAAAATTACCAGTGACAAAAACTGATGAAAAAATAGTGGCTTGAGAAGATGCTAGGGACAACAAGATTATTCACACGTTAACCATGTTAGACTACTTGATATCATGGTTTGCCTTACAAGTACTTCAAAGTCAGAGGAAAGCATCTGTGATTGAGAACAAGTGCACAGCATCTGTACACTCTGGAAGTGAGGGAGGCTCCAGCCAAGGTCCCTAGGTCAAGAGAGAAGGAATGCTCCCAGTACTGACTACCAGGTACCTCTTGGTGGTGCAAACTTTTATCCTCCCTGTCCTAGTCTCTGTGCTCTTTAATTCAAATTGAATCATATTCTTCAGTAACACACATTTCCAGTTTTCTTTAATATTTACTTCACATACTGACCGCAGATAACCATTATATATTACAATGAGATGTAATTTGCTTATTTTGGTTTTGCTTATTTTAAATTACTCAATATGGTAAGCTACTCTTTTTCAGAAAAAGTTTAATTCAGGACTCAAGGATGAGCACTTTATCTTTTATTTTAAAAGGACTCTAAATTTCCAAGATCTGTTTCATCCAACTGGATAAATAAACTCTGATGCATTAAAAGATTTAAAAGTCTTAAAGTTAGCCTGCTTTAAATTCAATCAAGACAACTACAAGTCTAGGCATAGTGTCACATTTCTTGTTAGTACCAATAAAGCTCTGAAAACCAGAATGAAATTTCTAGATGCTTTGTCAACTCTCTTCATGTATTATTCCAGGCCTATTCTAAAGCTCAGCACAACAGGCCAGTACCATACACAGCTTAAAAACATTTTTGCTTCTTAAGGGTGACCCACGGCAAGTTAAGAGACTAGGGGTTAAACAGCATAGTGGTAGCTAGGCCATATCACAACCAGCACTGGCCTATGCGGTTTCTAAGAAGTTTCTTAACATAGTTTGCTGACACAACAGGGATAAAAGGACAGAGTAAGAACCTACTAAAATGTTTTGTAATATGGCACTCAAAGCATGAATTAACAAACTCTTCAAAAGCTACAACTCCAAAATTAAGGCATTTTCCCGTGAAAAACAGTCCTTGCAAACAAGAAGTAGTTTGGTTCCCATTTTTTTCCCCACAAGTATAACCAATTGTTCGAAAGGTGAAGATATTCTTATATTTGCTACGTTGTTTTAAAATACCACAGCAAATCTTTGGAAGTTTAAGATAATTTAGAACAGCACAGACACTATCTGCTTGTTAATTTGATTTAGTTCCAGAACTTGAAATTTGGTTTCCTTCAAGAAATCCAAGCAACATTCAAATTTTAACATCTCACGCTTAAATCAACTTCAAGAGATTCTCAAAATTAAATTGTGGACATTACTTTATTTTCTAAAAATGGTTTTTTAAAGCATAATCATCATTCCCTCCAATACTGAAACTGATAGTCAAGTTCCTAGCAGTAAGGCAACAAAATGAGAACACAGCCAAGAGTTCTGAATTCTCAGGTATACTTTTGCAATGGTTTTGATAGGGATGGACAAATTAAGCAAGCTAAATAAAACAGTGATATGCATTTTAAAAAAATATTTCAAACTATAGTAAGATGCTCAGTGACAGCTCTGTATTATGCTGGTATCTAGTATAACGCATAAATAGAAGATTAAACAAAGACACCTTTATTTTTACTCAATGGTAATGCAGAACAATTTTGTGCAGATTATTGCAGAAGGGTGTAAGAGAAAGAGCAATTGAAAAAAATCAACACAACAGTGTTATATGAAAAGTTACCAAACCACTAACACACTCCTGAGGGCACATCTATGCATGCCAAATTGGCAACACTTCCATGCACTACCTGGGGAAATGCGTATGGGAAAAGCAGCATAAGCACACTATTTATTCTTCATTAATATAGCAACAAATAATTTTAAATAAGTTGTAAATGTGTATTTCTGTATCTTAATTTTTAAAAAATAACCACATCAACATACCACAGCTTAAGAATTTATTTAATTGTGGCAGCTGAACTTTAATCACGTTTGCTAGACTCTGTTTTTGAAGTTTGCCTATGCTTAAATTGGAATGATGTGTCCACTGAATAACTACTCATTGCAAAATGAAAAAGGCCAAATGGAACATACTGGCAGATACATTACCATGTAGGTAAATTATCACTTACAAATGTTTGTCGGCATAATAAAATGAAAAAAAATGCAAGTTACCACAGAAGTCTGTACATCTCAGAAGGTATGTGATCCTAAACAGAGTTACACCCTTCTAAATCCACTGAAGTCAATGGGCTTAGAGGAGTTTAACTCTGCTTAGACTGCACTTAATTACTGACAACCTTCTCATACCAGATAAATACCAAATTATGATAATGTATTTAACTTTAAAGAAAGCAATCTGTGTTTATGATGAGATCAAAGAAAAATCTATTATTTCTAATGTGAGAAATCCTGCAAAGGCAACACAGAAATTTACTGGAAGCCTAACTGAACATTATGAACTTCCATGCCTTTGATTCTAAATGAAACTTTTACTGAAGAGGTTTTTTTTTAATTATTGATCTTCATGTTTTACTCATATATAAAACAGAATTTCGGCCTTCTTCAATTTTTTACGATAATCAAAAATGGCCATGAAACATGAGAAATACTAGTGCAAAGCTAAAGCAGACCTGCTTCCTCATCCTCCTCATCCTCTTCCTCATCATCTGTACTTGATGACAAGGGAGTTGCTGGAGAGCTAGCTTGATTATTAACATATCCACCATACTGCATGCCTGTGAAGTGGAAAGCACAAACACAAGAATCAGACCGTCAGGAAAGGTAAGAAATTGAAAGCATAAGTCAGAGCACTAAGGGAGAGAGCAAAACCAAGCATTATAAAGGACATCTCAACATGAAAAGTGAGCAAATTACCTAAACACTTTTAAAGAAGTTTAGCTGGCATTTTTTAGTAGCATGGTTTGGTTAAATATTAGTAGCAGACAAAGAAATTTAGTAGAACTAAAACAAATCATTGGTACACATCTTTAAAAGTTAAAATTCTTTTTTGAGCTTCATAGTTAATTAGCATGGGCACAAATACAACACGATTTCTCTAAGCAACCCTTTCCATATCCTTGGCATGCAATTTCAGTGTCTTCACTGCTTTCCAAAGTGATAGCATTTTGGAAATAAGTTTGTCATGCGTGAAATGAGTGCAAAATGTTATTTTTCCTTAATCCACACAAACTGTGTCAACAACTAAGGCTATCATTAAGTGTCAAAAATTCTCTACCCCAAGAATGTGATCGAGCAAAGGAAAACACATAGGATTACAACTGTTAACTACAGAAAGCAAAAGCTCTGTCCACACATACTTTACTATCCATAGCAATGGCACATAAATATGAAGTAGCATTCATGTTTTGGAATACACTTGCATGGTTACTATGATTAAAGAACAAATTTCTCCTTTTTGAAGGATTTTTCTCCATAGGAAATAACAGAGAGTAACTGGGGGCGCTTTGTTTAGGAGCCCATAGAATTAGACCCCCCCCCCTGTTCCAATCTACTTGAAACTTGGAGAGTCTTTAGAGGACAGGCAGCCCTCACTCCACTGCCATTTTGGTGACACTAGCTCCACAAACAGCCCCTCCAGCCCCCTGGAAAGATTCCCCCTTAGGGAATAAAGAACCCAGTTAATTTCAGAATCTCCCCCCCCCTCCCAAAACCGCAGCCAAATGCCAAACCAGTACTTAAGGACCTAAATTTCAGGAACACTGGTATTTATGGCCTTCCCTATACCAGAATCTGAAAACACTGTTATTTTTGTGCACATCCCTAGTTATATTACATACATCAATCATAATATGTATCTTTAAAAAATTAGGTTCCAAAAGCCATTGATCATCATCACTGTCAACATTATGAATCAGTACTGACAAGACATAAGTGGAAGAGATTTAAAATAAAGACCATCACCAGAGGTACCTTGAAATACTGATCTCAGATACCCCTTAGACTGCATTGCATATACAAACAGCACATGTGCCTGCCTGGAAGGAGAGAGCCAGAAATGGGCAGAGAGAGAGAGAGAGACTACAGCTCAATCCAATTCATGTTTACTTGAAAGCAAATCCCACTAAGTTTACTGCGGTTTATCACTACATAACTGTAAAGTACTGTGACATCCGGTGCATGTTCTCTCTGGAAATAAAAAGAACAAAAACCACCTCTGTATCTTTGCTTCTATCATTGGAACTATCAATGGAAGTTCTATCAACAGAATTTCCTCTTCACCCAGGCATGGATGCAAGGTAAGGTGAAGGTCATGATCCCATGCACAAATAAAGGGAAGTAAAACCACTGAACTCAGAGCAACTTGCTTTCAAATAAAGTAATCAAGCCAATTTTGCTATGTGTAGGGGTGCTGGAAGATGTACAATCCAAATAACTGATTGCAGGCTTTCAGTAAAATTCAGGTGTGGAAATAAAAGAATACACCAATCTCTTAATTTTTAATTATTTCTATTGCAATACTCATCTGAACAATGCGAGAATGTTTACATGCAGATAAGAAACGTAATTCAGAACCAACTACTGCACCCCACCTTGTTGAAGGGATGGAAGTACATATCTACTTAATTTAGAAAGTAAGTATCCAGTATATAATATCACAGAAATCTGCAAGTTATAGCATACCTCCCTAAAACAATGCAATCCCACCAGCTAATGAAGTTTAAGTGTCACACTTGATTACAAAAAGTTTTATTTTAAATAATCACTTTTAATTTGACATTTCCAGTTGTGATTTCATCTATTCTAATCAATTGATGAAATTGATGTATTATATACATTAAAAATGTATGTTAATTTATATAAATGTACAGCCTTAATCTTGTTACATAAGATATAAATGACATTTTGGTTGACATGGAAACTGCTAACTCTCAGTCACCCAGTGAAACAAGTTTTAAACTGTAAATTATGCCATACCCATCTGGGGGAAAAATCAACATAGCAGGATAACTTTGGGACTTATTTTGCTGACACAATTGCTCAGATTTTGTTCCGTGGGAAATCACAACTCTCAAGACAACCAGAACTGGAAGTTCAAACTTGTCCTGAAAGTCAACTGGGCCACAGTTAATAATACCTTATAAAGAGAACAAGATACCAGACAGCCTGGCTAGTACCAGTTATCAAGGTGGTTTACCAAGTCACTCAGGCTTGACATCTTGAATGGATTTTGTGATCCCGGATGGTGATAGATAACAATGAGTGCTACCACCTCCCTGTTTAGAAAGATACAGCTTTTCCTCTCCTATTTAGACTTAACAACCATCATGCCTTTGTAAACTTCAGACCAAATTATTGAAGTGTTGCATGTCTCCACTGATACTAAAAATATCCTTGCTACCTTTGATGTTTGCTCAGATATTTAACTGATACAGAAAACCATGACCTGCTAATGGAATCACCAAAAACGCAGTACATCAGTACTTCAGCATCTGCACTGTTCCCCTATTCTCTCAACTGCAATTCAAAGTACTGATTTTACAATCTTAAATAGTTTGGACCAACGTATTTGCTAGACTATCTCCATTCCACTAGATGACTGCAGTCTAAGATCAACAGTACGTCCGCTACAAAGGAAATAAAGATTGTAAGGACTTGTAGGGCAACATCCTTCATGACTGTTTTCCAGTTATGAAATACCCTGCCCTCAATAAACTTGTCAAATACCTTGCAGAAACAGTAGCTTTTGGCAGAAGGACTACAAAACCCAGAGTAGGACACAGTAACGGCACTGATACCCCCAAACCCCAAACTTGGACTCTTGGAGTAAAGTCAAAAGTGAGAGTTTCCCTGGGTTTATATATGTGTTTGCTAACACCATTTTGAATTGATCTGCAGTTTTTTAACAAAGAGCAGCGAGGCCACCCTCCAGAACAGGCACATAGCAGGACAGCCCTAGGTGAACAGGGTCGCTGGCTGGCCAGCCACACCCTCCTTCCGCAGGAGGAAGATGGCAACCTGGTCAGTGAGTCTGTGCAGCCCCGCCACCATCTTCCTGCTGTTAACTACACCCGCCAAATGTGTTCAAGATACGAGAGAGGGCTGGGCTGTTTACAGTGCCAGGGATTGTCACTTTGTAATCCTTGCTGTGTGCAAAAATGAACAGGTTTTGTATTATGAGCTGCCTTGTATTTTTTTTCTTTTGAAAAGCGAGGTCAAGGTGTTCCTTAGGAATAGCACAGAGTGATTTATGAACACATAAACATCCTGGAAGAGGACAGGGAGGGGCGGGGGGGGGGGTGCAGTTTGGTGTAGTGGTTAAAAGCATGGAACTCTAATCTGGAGAGCCACATTTGATTCCTCGGTCCACCACTTGAAGCCAGCTGGGTGACCTTGGGCTAGTCACAGTTCTCGAGCTCTCTCAGCCCCACTCACCTCAAAGGGTGTTTTGTTGTGGGGATAATAATGACATACTTTGTAAACCACTCTGAGTGGGCATTAAGTTGTCCAGAAGGGCGTTATATAAATCAAATGTTGTTGTTATGAAAGCACCCAAATGAAAGCAGATCCTGCACAGGGTTGTGTGAATGCTGACAGTGATGGATTCAGGGAACTTTCCAAATTGGTAGAGGCTGGGATGGTGGAGAGACGTCTCTCCAGTTCCTTTAGCCTGCTGAAGTCCAGCATGATTGCCCTGTCTCCCTCTCCCTGGCCCCTTTGCAAAGAAATACTGCTGAAGATGAGACCAAGCCTTCCTCTCCCTGCACAGGTTGGGCAAGGCTAGGCAAGGCACGCTAGGCTGGGAAGAGGAGGCAGGGAAGGTAGCGCACGTCCTCCTTAGGATCACAGTGGTGTAGCAAGAGGCAGTTAGGTCGCCATCTTCCTCCTGCAAAAGGAAGTGAGAGGAGGAAAGCAATGGCAGTGGTGCATGGAGGCCTGCGGGGCAATCTCTCACCTCCCCTCTAACTCAGCACGCCAGGGCAAGGCCATGCCTCCAGACAAGCTGGTCAACAAGCAGCCCCACACACCTAAGGCTACCCCGCTGTTGTGGAGGGCGGGGAGCTTGCGGCTCTGTGTAAAAAAACCTTAAGATCAATTAAAAATGGTATCAGAAGACATGAGTATAAACTCAGGGAAGCCGTCCTTTCTAGCTTGGCTCTCAAGTTTGGGGGTTTAGTTGTCTTTAAGGAAGCAAGGAGAAGGTCTTTAATGGTGCATTAGTGCAAAGCATCACCACATAAAGGTCCACACTCTGCCATAGTTAATGATTTCTGAAGGAAAATGAATTATTATACTTGCAAAAGATTCTATTGGGAAAGCCAGCACTACCAATTTGACAAGACAAAATAAGGAGAGTATCTAACACATGTACTTTTCAGATATACAAATGAAATCCACAGTCACCATAACCTGAAAACAAAGATGCTGTCAAAAGCAGCCATGTGTGTGGCAATTACACACATGCACTGCAGATTATCCAATTCACAAGAAGAATGCAGTTAACCAAGTCTAAGATTTACTCTTTGGAATGTAATACCCAATAAACATCAAAGGGATTCTATGCTTTTAAAAAAATTTAAAGTCCCTCTCTAGCTTCAAGTTTAAAGTACCACTGAAGAGGATGGGATTTTTTTTTACTCTTCTGCTTTTTAATACCTTCATGTCGTAATGACTCTGATGGTTGTGTAAGGGAGGAGGCAATGGTAGGCTTTGTTGCTTTCTCTATAGCAAGTGTTCTTTCTGAAGAAGTCACAACTGAAGAAGATCCCTGGGCAGGCCTTGTAGGCTGAACACTCTGGTTTGCAGGATGTGGTTGTCCTGCAATATCAACCAAAAAGTGAAAAATATACAATTTAAGCAGCAAGAGAAGTTATATTTATGAACTTAAGAAGGTGAAAGTTTCATTAGGCTAGAGGGAGGAAGGGAAATTAACTTCTTACCTGTAAATCAGTAATGTTAAAAAGAGAATGTATTTTCCGTGTGATCATTTGAAGCAGCATCACAACAAAAGCCCATTCTATATTAAAGAACAATCATAATATAAATGGTGCCTGCCTATATAAGCTGAATATATACATCGTTCTATGAGCTGGATCCAGGCACCTTTTTGTGCTGATGAAAAAAGGAAGTGGAGTTATTTGGCTACCCAAAAAGGTTATGCTGGCAACTTGCAAGTCATGGGACCTGCATTTACAAAAGCCATTTGGCGCAATGAATGTGGGTGAGACAGAGTGAAAAAAACTGTCTAGATCCAACGCTATATATTTTAGACAATTATAACATTCATTAAAATCCTGAAAGTTTTGACTCACTTTGTTCTCCAAGGGTATTCTGCTGGATTACATGGCAGCAATATTGAGAATATGACTAAAGCTATGCCTATAATAGCTGTTCTGTACTACAAAACCCAGAACATTCTTCTACAGCAGAGAGATGTGAAAGCCTGGGGGGGGGGGCAGACAAATAGGTAGCGAGGCGCTTTTCCTGTTGTTTGAAGACTTTTTTCATTTTTTTCCAATGGGAAAATTAAAACATTGGGGGGACAGTGAAATAAAACTTGTGTGAAATATTTTCTCTTTTAGAATGAGTAAAATGCTTCTTAAAACAAGGTTTTTCACATTCAAAATGTACAGCATGAAAAGTCTCAGGACTTTTTTCAATTTTTTCCAATGGAAAGACTGGGAAATTTGGAAGGTACTGGAAAAAACCCTTCTATGAAATATTTTTTGAAAGCTTTTCTTTCAAAGCATTTTACATCTTTAATAGCAATTAATGAGCACATTCTGCTCATCTCTCAAACAGCAGGGGAAGAATCAGCATTCCAATTAAAGGGAAAGTTGCAGATTGTCACTTCTAGGACAAAAGTATAGGATACATAGTAGTAAAACAATAAAAAAGACTAAGCAGTGGGCCACATGCACTGTTGAGAAAAACATAATTAACTTGGGATTCAAAAATCAAGCATACAGCCAGATATAGCATTCTCTCTTGTTCATGATGTGTTTGATTAGTTAAACATTGTTATCAGGTAGCAGATAACTTGAGATTGCATTCAAGAAGAGGAACTGCACTACAAGTTTCCCCATGTTTGTGAAAATGCTCATCTCAAGCTGTTCTACTTAGATGGCATTTTTGGCACTTTTTCAAAATTCATTGGAAAGAGTTACATGTAAGACATTCTAATTTTATTTGCATCACTTAGTGAAAACACGTGCAATTGCCTTATACCAACACAGACCATCCGTCTAGTACTGTCTGCAGCAACCTCACAGAGGACTCTTCCAGCCCAGATACCCAGAATGCTCTCATGAGAGATGTCAGGAATTAAACCTGGAACTTTATGCACACGTGTGCTCTCTCACTAAACTATGATCAATCCCTCAACTGTGCAAGAATAAGCATATTACATTTAAGGATTTCAGATAAGATTAGGCTGCCACAACTAATGGCATCATCAACAAAGGAGGGGGGAAGAATGAGTGAGGTACATAGATCTTGCATCCATAATGTACTCTTCTAAACTCCTGCACCCAAAGCAGCCACAAAGATTTGCATTTGCCTGGTTCTAAAACCAAGGGATGAATTTCCAACAAAAGTTATGGATGGGTCAGGGGACCTAGACTTACCATGCCTTGATCTACTGCATTTCACTACTCTAATTACTTTCGTATCCTGCTTGGCTCATATTGAACTGGCCTGGGTAAAAAAACAAAAAAAACCCTCCCCTTAAGTGATGAAAAGTGGCAGTATAAGGCAGATGTGAGCTCCCTTTACTTACATGCAAGTAGAAAACACACACACGACCATTTAAATGGGACTGGGGAGACAAGATTTTTTTTTAAAAAGCTTCCATTGTCATTATATTCTTGGTCTTTAGTGTGGCACTGTACCTGTACTCATTGGGTTGCTTGAATTAGTCGAGGATCCTGCAGAGCTTCCACCACGATTCCCTTCCGTCAACTGGAGTTCTGGAGCAGGCCATGATACAGAATTATATCCCAAAGGAACTTTCTGTTGCACTGTAGGTGTTGCTCTGTTTTGACTAGAGTAGGCATTTGCCTCTTTTGTATGTCCAAGAGCTGGAACACTGTAAGAAGTAGGCACGTGTCCATATGGAGTGCCAATGGACATAGGAGGATATGAAACATTGGGATAAGCAGCACTGGAGGCAGTGGGCATGGCATAGTGACCAGAAGGAACGACAAATTCCTGAGATGGAACAGAAGAGCTGGCAGAGTGCAAGGCTGAAGTACTGTAGGGGCTACCAAACAAAGAATAAGACTGTGAAACGCTGGTATGCAATTGCGATGCAGAAGAAACCATTCCTTGGACGGGTCCAGATGATTCCACTGTGTGGGGAACTCTATTATATAAGTGTTGCAATCCCTGTGTGCTTGCCACACTGGGAGTCACAGAAGACGTAATGACGTTTTGTGCTGGTACTGAGTAGTGGGTAGAGTAATAATGGGCACCATAGTGGTTATCCAGCTGTGAAGGGGCAGCTTTACTGGGCACTTGTGAGTAGTGTCCAGAGGGGATACCATAGTTCTGAGGATGTGAGTCATATACAGAGGGATACTGCATCGGATTCTGCACAGGACCTGAAACAGGAGGGGAAAGTCCAATGAATTAAAATTGTATGCATTATTTGTTCTGCAATTCATAAAGTATCTTTTGCCTAAGAAAACTCATACCACAAATCAGTCTATCTTTAAGGGTTTCCACTACAAAAGACTAATACATTTTCTTTTCTAGGACTGTTCAAGTATTCAGTAACACCACTGTACTAATAGACAGCAGAATACAAAAACTCTTTTGCAACAACAGATGTTCACAGCAACAGACACAGAAGTCTAAACTAAAACGACATGTGGTACATTGGTGTATGCAATCTTTTCAAAAATAATTATACTATAATTATATTTTACAAGCAGGGACCTGAGAATTCTGTCACTGCCACGAGGGAAAGACCAGGGCAGCTTGGATAGGCAGGTGCTGAGCTTGGGCTGTGAAGGAATTCAGGCAGCTACAGGTTTCCTTCCAGCTAAAACACTGCCAGCGCTCAATTGCCTCAACATCAATTTGTAATGCCAAATGGGGGAGCAGGCTCCATCACCACTGGTGCTAAGTGCCCACCACCTCCTGCCACTGGCTTCTTTCCCTCCTAGCAGCTGAGGAGGAAGTAGTAGCAAGGAAGAGACAAAGGAAGGAGAAGGCAGTGGTGGAAGCTCAAACACTGGCAATGCTCAGTGCTCACCTTCCTTGGCTGCCTTTCTCTTTCCCTCTTGCTGAGAAGTGTGTGGGGGGGAGGTAAGGGGCAGCAGACAAAACACTACAAGCACTCAGCGCCTGATGTCCCTTGCCTCCTCTGTTTTCCCTTCCAGTGTCCCCCCCCCCACTCAGCAAAGCAACACTTGCTTTCTGCCCATCCAGCTTCTTCCCCTCTATCATTGGCCTCCACCAACTTCACCCACTGCAGTGACCTGAGATTTGTTTCCTGTATTCTATCTGCAGAAGCATGGACAATGCTTCTATGTTTGGGGAGTTTCTGTAAAATCTACCCATTTTTTGCTTTAAAAAGTTCTGCAAAGATCTCTCACTGTAGAAAAATCCTCTGTATATGAACCTCATTTTCAGATTTAACAATCTACAACTTGGGCTATATTCAGAATTAGATATATAATGCTATGGAACTGCAGCAGTGAACAGCTTTTTTGGCTGCTACTAGAAAGGCAACAGGTAGTTCAATCCCACCAAACCTCCTTGGGCATAAAAGAACTGATAAATATGGACCATTAGCAACAGGAACTGGAGATGAATATTATGATTAATTAGCAAGCTAACTGGACAAGATTTTTAAGCCACACACAAAAATGGAGTCACAAGAATCTCTCCCTCCAGTGCCCCCAGATAGCTTCCCATTTTTCCACCTGCAAAACTGAAAAAACAGTTCCAAGGAAAATTGCAACTCTACTCAAGTCTGTCAGATTGTTAACCTTGGCCTTTGGGAATGTTTCTGGCAATCTCAATATTAATAATAACTTAATAACTTTGCTAATTATTACTGATGGTAACAGGCTTAGTTTAACACAGGGGAGTGCTGACAATTTAAGTTTTTAATGATCAAATTTAAAAAGTGATTGTTTTAAAAACAATTCCTTCAAAACAAATTTCCTTATGTTTAAAATGGACTTAACTACTTGCATGCTTACAAAGATGATAAAACTAGGAAAGGTCACATTTGGAAATGTGCTAAAGACCTTTCATATAAAGGAAATCTTAAACACAATTTGTGATGGTTTCCTGGGGCTAGATACTACCCTCAAAGGACTTTCTATCACAATTTCTTGCCTCCTTCACTGCACCCAGGTTCCCAGCAGAAATTAAAAAGGTAAAAGACAACATCTGGACTTCGATATGAACCCACTCAAGCCTGGATTGATAATTAAGGAATAAGGTAAATGGACAGGTACCAGAGTTTACTTTTAAACTGATCAAGAATGTTTACTTACAAGAAGAAGAAAAAAACCAGATTAATAGCCAAACTACGCATGACAGTAGCCCGAGTCTGACTTGGGGATACTTCCACCATTTTGAAGCCTAAAGCAGTCAATTTAAAAATGCCAGAAGACAGCACATCTGGACCAGGTGCTCTTGTTGTTGTCGTCCCCCCACTCCTTTTCAAGTGCCAAAACAGCCACAGGGGGTGGTATTTTAACTCGTGAAAAGGTATGAAGAGGGGAGAAATAAGATCACCCAATCAAGCCATGCTGCAGGGCCAATCAAGATTAGACCCTCATGGCATTTTTAAATCACCACATTAGGCTTAAAAATTGCAGCAGCGTCCCTGGGTCGGATGTGGGGACACTGTCATATCTAATTTGACCCAGAGGTCAATATGAACAGGAGACATAAAAAATTGGGATGTCAAGATTTTAAACAGCACATGATATAATCCAGAGTTCTCCACTGTAATTCTGTAACTGTAAAAGTCAGGGCAGCACCAACCACGGGACCTGAAGAAGTGAGCTGTACCCTACCACAAATTTTGTTAGTCTTATGTATGACAATGGTCAGCTTCCTGCAGGAACAGATACAGTTAGCAAGCCATCCTCCGTTCAAAAATGCAGCCCTATCAACTACTGCCATCTGACTTCTTCTCATACAGGAATATTCTGAAACTGTAAACTCACATATTGCAGGGAAGTGTAATCCTATCCAGAACAGACTATGCATTTATACCTGTATCAGATTTAATACAAAATATTAGCAATTCCATTTTGCCTAGATTAATTTTCAATATATTCACGATGCACCAGATCAATCTGCTGCTAAGTGGAAACCATGTCCATACATAACCCAACCAATTTTGGTAAAGCATGCACAGACAATACATCCCACAGCGCTCATACAGCTCTATGTCATCTTGTGAGGCTGAAAAAGTAGTTGGAAAGGATATGAGAAATCTTTGCCTTGTATTACATTCATATACAATTCTGGCATTTTCTGATTCCATGCGCTCCACTTAGACACCAAGGGAGCCAATGTAGTTTATAGTTTGTTCCTTCTCCTTACTCTTAACAGAAAATCCTTCCCATTCCCATGAGTTTTACTTTTCATGTAATAATCTAAGACTTCCATTTCTTCTGGTTCATGAAAGATTTATTTCACTACCATATTTGGTAAGTAATCTGCTTAGATATGCTTGCTTATATAAATGCAATAACTTACATTACTTTTAGAACCCACAAAAGTTATTTGTCTTTTCTTACAAACCTGGATTTCTGCCATAAACACCACTTGAAACTTCTTACTTAGCTTTGCCAAATTTCTATTAATCTTTGTCCAACACTGACAGATTAAAAACTGTTGGTCAAATACATTTATAAACACTGTGTTTGTATTACATTTAAAAGGTAAAACATATAACAATTACAAAGGACAACTCTGGTCCACCAGTATCTGTCACAAAGATTTGCATTCTGATATCATGACAAACCACAATCACTTTAAAGTGTGGATAGTTAGGTAGCTAGCCATGTTGATATGAAGTAGAACAGCAGGATTTTTGTCCAGTGGCACCTTAGAGACCAACAAGCTTCTGAGAGTCAGAACTCCCTTCTTCAGATACAAGTAGGAATGGAGATCCCTGAGCCTTTATATCCCATTCAAAGGTTGGTGGGGTGTTACAAGGGAGGGGATCAGGATGTAAAGGTTCGATGAAGCTGATTAGAGCAGAAATTAGCATCTGCAGTGAGATAAGAATCTTAAGTGTCTGTTGAGTCCCAGGGCGGGGGGTGGGGGGGGAGTAGTTCATTTTTCTGAATTTGTGAATAAACTCTATTTCAGCAATCTCACGTTGCAACCCCTAGAAAGTCTTCAATCTTGGTGCGCTGCTCACAGACTAAGATATGATTCTGACATCCAAATGCAGCCTAAGGCACACATATTTTAATACTGATGCACTTGCGCTGGTAGACACAGATGCGTATACAGTGGTAAGGATCTTTGATTTCCAAGGAAAGGGAGATTTTAGGTTACTTGCTTCATTTTACACATAATCTCACAGCCTAAAGGATTATAACAAAATATCTATAGAATGCTATACATAATGTAACAGTTCTGCTAAGGCAGTCAATAGGCCTGCCTGATTATCCCATTTTCAACAGTGGCAAACCAGATGCCTCAAAGCATGCAAGCAGTGCCTTCCTCCAATGCCAGCCCCCAGCATTTGGTATTCAGAGATCCATTACATCTGAGGGTCTGTGCTGGCTCATAGGCAGTAAGGGACATATGCAATATGAATCTGTCTAATAGTTATTTATCCAACCCTGCTTGTTTTTCCATACAGTGACTGTCTCACATGAAAAATATATACAACACGGAGACTTAAACTCAGAGACCAAAACAGATACTACCAGTATGGACAAAACAAAGTGGTGGATCTCTATTTGCAGAATATGTTTGAAGGGATGTCTACAAAAAACCCTTGAAAAATCCTAGTGTGCACAACCTGAAAGAGGCTGGCTGCAACCATGGAGCTGCTCTGGATATCCCAGAGCAAGCAGTAGTCTCCAGCTGGCACAGAATGCTGAACCAAGCTGCAGTCACTCCATTGTATATCAATCAGATCCTGGGTTCAATTTGAGATACTGGGCAGCACCTCTGAAGCTTTTCCTGGCCAAGGTCCCACATACTTGCAGGACTGCCAATATTTTCCTCTGCAGCAGCTTCACTCATATGAGCAAAGACTTCTAAAGATGCCATCCTGCAAAGGGGCAGGATCAACAGCTGCCAATCCCCAAGTTTTATTTGCTGTTGCTCCCATCTCATTGAATGTCTGAGGATGTTAGAAAGGTTTACTTCACAGAAGGTGTAAAACAAAAACTGCTTGGGGTGTTTTTATGAAGGAGAATTAGGGTCAACAAGCTTTTCTGCTGTTGAAAAAATATTTAAAGGACCTTTTTGACCACCCAGAAAGACTGCATGGAGAATCACAGGGCCATCACATACAAAAGCAACTGGTGACAATGACCGTAATATGCAAAGAACTGGGCAAGAAGAGGGCATAGCTGTCTGGATGCAACCCAATGCCTGTGAAATTTTGGGTAGCTTTTATTCCTCCGTTCATTGCGTATATTATACTCTTGCACTCTGTCTATAATTTTGTAATCCAGCTTTGTGGCACTATTTATGCAGCTGTTTTATGGTGGGCACTATACTGGTTTTGGTGTCCTGTTCTCCAATTTTGTCATACAGTTTTGTTACACTGCTGGTTGTACATATTATACAGCTCTTCCCCACGTTGTTTTTAATCAGGCCACTGTTTCTAACTTGTGTAATCTACTTTGAGTCTCAGCAAGACAAATTAAGTAAACAAAAATAAGTTTATAAAACTTGCGGAGAGAGAGCATTTCTCTTCCTCTCATAATATCAGAACTCCATGTCAACTAACAAAAATGGCCAGCAGTAGAGTTAAGATAGCATTGGTTAACAGCTTCTTTATCCAGCACATAGTAAGCTTGTGGAATTCATGACCAGCACAAGATGCACTGGCTTTAAAAGAGAACTAGACAAGCTCAAGAAGAGCAATGCTATTAGCCATGACTCCTAAACAAAGCCTCCAGGTTCAAAGGTAGCACTGCCTCTGAGTATCAACTACTGGAGAAAAGCCGCAAGGTTTTTGCCTTCAACCCCACATTTGTGGGATTCCTAGAAGGATCTACCTAGTCAATATCAAGTACACTTTGCTGGTTGGTAACCGGGTTGGTCTGCAGTAGAACAGCAGGACTTGAATCCAGTGGCACCTTTGAGACCCTGAAAACTCCTGTTGGTCTCGAAGATGCCACTGGACTCCAATCCTACTGTTCTACTGCAGATTAACGGCTATTTACCTACAGGGCAAAGTCTATGAAGGGATCTCAGGATAAGAGTCCAGTGGCACCTTAGAGATCAACAATATTTTCAGAGTATAAGCTTTCCACCGTCATGGCATCCGAAGAAGTGAGTCTACACCCTGGAAATCTTGGTCTCGAAGGTGCCACTGGGCTCCAGTCCTGCTATGCTGGATTGGAAAGATCTTGACCTGACCCAACCCCATCTGCCGACAAGCCTTGAAAGGGGCAAGGAGAATAAGTTATAAATGCCACGGCAAAGTATACACCCACCACAGATGCGGCCTTTCCCACACACCCTTTTACACCACAAGTCCAGCCCTCGGGGCACAGCTGATGCCTTAACCAGCTCCCCCATCCCCACAGCCCCCGGGCCACCCCGGCGCCCACCAGCGACGCCTCCCCTTCCCCTCGCTCCCCGCGGCCGCCGCGCTCTCCCGCCTCACTTCCCCTTCCGCCTCCCCGCCCTCCTTCCCTAGGCCCAAGCGGCCTCCTTTACCGTTCTGGCAAAGCCGCGCGTTCTCCGCGCCGCCCGCGTTAGCGGGGAGGGCGCCGGGCCCGCCTGGCAAGGAGCGGCCGAGGGCGGCGGGCGCCAGGGGCGGCGGCGGCGGGGGGAAGCCGGTGGGGGGCACGGACATGGCGCCTGCCGCCGCCTCCTCTCCGGCGCTTCTGCTTGAGTGGCTGGGGCGGGGAGAGGCGGAGCGGGAGCGCGCCGACGTCGCTCGCCAACGGAACCGACTCGGCCACCGAAGAGACGCCGCCGCCTCCTCGGAATCACCGGCAGACGCGCGGGCAGAAGGGCCTTGGGAGTCACGGCCGCCGCCCACAGCGCCCCCTAGCGGCACCACCAGGCGGCTAAAGGAAGCAGCGTCCTTAAGAGCTGCTGCGGTTCCCAACTCTAGGCTGGAAAATTCCTGGGGAGTTGGGGGTAGAGCCTGCGAGGCCAGGGTATAAAAGCGCAGAGTCCACCCTCCGAAGCAGTCTTTTTCTCCAGGGGAACTGATTTCTGTCTAGGGTTGGTAGCGCCAGGTTGGGAAATTCCTGGAAATTTGGGATTAGAGCCTGGGGAGGGCCTGGTTTGGGGAAGTATAATGGCGAAGAGTCCCCCCTCAAAGCAGCCATTGTCTCC
This sequence comes from Eublepharis macularius, assembly GCF_028583425.1. Taxonomy (NCBI): domain Eukaryota; kingdom Metazoa; phylum Chordata; class Lepidosauria; order Squamata; family Eublepharidae; genus Eublepharis; species Eublepharis macularius. The sequence continues at coordinate 32,308,374 of NC_072799.1, read as the reverse complement.
GTGGGAACTGATATCTGTCATCTGGAAATCAATTGTAATTCCAAATGTCCAGGCCGCATTTGGAGGTTGGCAACCTAAGTAGGCGGGAAGGACGCCTCTAAATCTCTTCAGTGGTTGAGGTGGAAACATGTTTTAGGGATCCTATGAAGTGGCAGCGCTTGCTGATGGTCTTTGTTACTGGAATGTTTCTTTTTTATTTTTCAGGTACAACATATAGGTAGTTACATCATTTGGTGCTGGCATCACACATTTTTAATCTTTTTTTTAATCATGAGAAGCTGGGTTCTCTAATCTTTCTCATCTTTAGTGTGTGTTTTTTATTTATTTATTTTTATTTACACTACTGGTAGTCTGCCTTTCTTACTGAGACTCAAGGCGGATTACACAGTGTGAGTCAGTACAGTCAGTTTCAAAAGCATTAAAATAAACGATGTAGTAGAGTACATAAATGCAAATTTGCTAATATTTAAAACCAGCAGAAAACCAATACGGAATTGAAGAAATGCTGAAACAGATCATAAGCAACTCTGAGACCAACATATTAAACAACATAGATATGACCCAGTAGGACCATACATACAGCAATAGACAGTACATAGTAGTAAGTCTATAGTCCCTAATACAATTTATTTTTGTCCATTTCACCAGGAGCAGACCCAGCTGAAGGTGGCACTACAAACCAGCACTAAAGGGGCTGGCTACTCAGCCCAGAGACACCAGGAGTGGGCATCAGCCCCTCCCCTTGCTTTCGCTCACAAACTAGTAATGGCATAGGAGGATGAGATAGTTGGTGAGGTGACTCATGTTTCATTAAAATGCACATGCAGCTGAACGTGCGATTGAAACCACATTTTACCCAGGTGCTGCTTCCCAGTTTCATTTGTAAAGTGAATGTACATTTGCTCTCTTACAAACAAACGTATGCACGTACATACAGGACGTAACATGTTTTCACTGTAATGTGAACAGGCCAGGGCTACTGCCAGGAAAGGTTTGGAGCCAAGGGGCCTCTTGGGCGCTACAGAGTTGCTGGGAATTTGCTCTGGTTGCTTCTGACCACTAGAGGAGCTCTAGGGCAGTGACCCACTGGGATATTTCCTTGTATATTAAATGATCAGTCTTCACTTTTGACAGGGACTCATACAATAATCGATTTACAATAAGTTTCTTTCTGTTACAACTCCCCCACCCAATTTGTAATGTTTATTATAAAGGTGCCTACAAAATAATTATGCCCTGACCTGGATCTCATCAAATCTTGGAAGCTAAGCAGGATTGGCCTTGGTTAGTAATTGGATGAGAGACCTCCAGCAAAGACCAGGGTTTCGGGCAATGGCAACTCATCTCTGTTAGTCTCTTGCCATGAAAACCCCACTAGGGACAGCCATAAGTCAGCTATGACATGATGGGACTCTCCTCCTCCTCCTCCACCACCAAATGATAATACACTGCCTGCCACTGATGAAGGCTCATAAAATTTTATTGGTTGTTATGGTGCCACATGACTCCTGTGTATTTTACTACAATGGATTAAATGCAGGGCTTTTTTTCAGCTGGAACGCGGTGGAATGGAGTTCCGGAACCTCTTGAAAATAGTCACATGGCTGGTGGCCCTGCCCCCTGATCTCCAGACAGAGGGGGGTTTAGATTGCCCTCCGCTCCGCAAAGCGGTGCGGAGGGCAATCTAAACTCCCCTCTGTCTGGAGATCAGGGGGCGGGGCCGCCAGCCATGTGACCATTTTCTCCGAGGGCAACCCACTGAGTTCCACCACCTCTTTTCCCGGAAAAAAAGCCCTGATTAAATGGCTATCCCTTTGGAGGGTATTGTTTGTTTGCCTAATAACTGCCTAGATATTGCGGGGAGGAGGGGGATCAATGTCTTAAATAAATGCAGCTTCCTTCCATTTCTTTCATGTGCTCAAAATCACATCCTCTTACTGTGGATTAATTAACCTGAAATAATGATCACTGACTTCTGCTGCTTATGGAACATAATTCAGACTATGCCACAAAGGCCAGTTTACCCCTTCAATGTGGTCCACAAAGCAGTTGCAGTGCAATCCTCTATGTTTGCTGAGAAGTCCCATTACCTGAAATTAGTTCTCAGGGAAGCAAATCAGGATTGTAATTACTGGAAGTACTTCTTGGTAGAGTACCAACAGCAACACACAGCAGTACCAACAGCAACACACAAATGTTATTTCAGTCAGTGGTAAAGCCTCCAAGACAAAAACACACACATACATCCCCCCCAAAATCATACTCTTTAGTTTGCTCAAATTTGTTACTTTCTTTGGGAAAAAATTACTTTGGGTTTTAAAAAAAATATTAATCACTGTTACTGAGGACACATTCAAGTTGATGCAGCAGAGTTCTTTACCAAGTTTAGTAGGGCTTACTTTCTTCATCAGTTTTAGCACCACAGTTAAATCTTTCACAGTGAGTGATGCGTTTGTGGATGTATCTCAGTTCTAATGCATGTAGACACATGGCTGCTCAATGCCAAAGTGTTGCTTATTCCCACCATGTGTAACTGCCTCTACTGACCCAGCAGATGTGACTGAGTTTTAGCTGAAATTGTTATGTAATAAGTATAGTTAGAGTTAGGTAGATTGTCATATATTTCCCATTTCAAAAGCCAGTACATGAAATGTTGCTGCACTATAAAAAGGTGCAATGTTCAAAAGGTGGAGAAGAGCCGTCAGCCACTGTAAATGAGGAAAGGGGGGCACTCGTGAGAGAGTGTTAGAATAACAGTATTACAAGCACAAAAATTGTCCCTGTTTTCATCTGTGTAAAGGGAATGAAAAATGTTTTTAAAATCTACCATTTACCCATCTCCGAAAGCTATCCATTATGAGAAGGCTACAGCTGAATGTATTTTCTGCTGATTTCCCTCCTTTGGTTTGCATTTCTACTGAAAGCCTAGTAAATTGTCTTCCATATGTGGCATGCACTCTGCAATTCAAACCGTCTATTGTTAGCAAATCCAGATGTACTAGTACTTAGCATGCCAGACCTGCCCCCCCCCCCGCCCTCCCGTTCCATCATAAGCTTAGATCTGTTATTTTTTCCCTTCATTGATAACGAATGTGGCTGCATTCTCAAGAACAGGCTATTCAGTCTATATACAATTAATGCCATTGTGCAGCCAGTAAAACATGAAAAAACTTAGCAAGCTAGAGCATAACTCTATGTCATCTGTATCCTGTTTTCAGCAGTCTTAATACATGATGATTGCATATAATGAATCTCTAGTTATTGGTAAATTATTGGTTATAATGTTTCCACCCAACTGTAAATTTATTCCCTGATGCACAGGATTCCATTTCCTTGCTATTTTTTTTTCCCTTTTAACAGCTGTAAAAAAAAAAAGTTCTCATGCAATTATTTAATTCTTATAGTGCACCAGTGACAGCATATATGTATGCACTGCTGTGCTCATCTTGGGCGATAAATAAAATGGGTAGTATTACTTTACCTACCATGGATCTCGTTTAAAATGTCAGGATCGTTTTTCAGTGGTGAATGTGTATTTGTAGATCCTCTTCTTTGGTGTAGGCACCAAAGAAGGTTTGTGAAGGTTCCCACTGCCATCTGCTGACCCACACACTGAAATGCAACTACACAAGAATGGCACAATAACCTTTGATGAAGCCTCTCCTTTTCAATCAGCCACTCCTGTCCTGTCTTATGCAACAGTACTTCTACTACCTGTAAAATATAGCTAAAACATAAGCAGGAAAATTCCTGAGCAGGGTAGCTCTGCTAATCTCATCAATAATGAAATGTTTTGTGGCACCTTAAAGCCTAACGTATTTATTGTGACATAAGTATATATGGCAGGAGTTGACTTCATCAGGAAAGGTTCCCAATACTGTCAAGGCAAATGCCAGGAGATTTGGGGGTAGGCAGTGCCTGAGGAGGGTGGAGTTTGGGGATGGTGTGATTCTCTTCTGGAGGACACTAGGAATTTAATCTCTATGGTAAAGATCACAGAGACTGGGGGAAATTCCTAAAGCATCATAAAGGAGGCCTTTTTTTATTCCACCTCAGTTTCTTAAGGGTGGGAAGTTGCAGATGGGGAATTCCTCATCAGGCCTGCGCAACTGGGAAGCCATACATAATATAAACACAAAAAAGGGGAAAATGTGAATAGTGAGGTTAAAGGCAATGAAATGCAAGACCTACAGACTACAGTCTATAACATTTCTATGCAAAATCCAAAAATATGCAAGATGGACACAGCAACCATTCACAACAGCTGTAATTTGTGATAACATAATCTTCCTTGTTATATTAACCTAATTTAATAGCTGTAGTCAGTGAGAAAGGTGTCATTCATTTTAAGACTGAATTTACAAATCAAATATCTACATACTCTAATTTCAAGGCCCTTTGTTGAAGAATGGCTAACTGACCTGTCTGTCATATGCATAGAGCAGAGTGGGCATTGCTGACAGATGGGGATGCCTCTCTGCACCATAGTTTTGACGTGTTCTTCGCAGTGTTTGTTGAGAAGCATAGTTTTGAAAGATAGAGCCGACGGAGGTCGCTTCAGGGCAGATGGAGGCTCTCACAGCCCTCTGCCACCTCTGGCGTACCAAACTGTCTCCCCTTCCAGAGCTTTTACCCTGCTGCCCTTGCTGCTTAAAACTTTGAATTCTGTGCAATATACAACTGTGCATGTAAATTACAATCCAAAGTGATACAATTACAAATCCTAATTGACTGTTTCTTTAACAGGGTAACAATCTAACTACATCCAACCCAATGCAAAGTAAGTTTTTCTCAAGTCCGGTTTATAATTTTTATGGTAGTATAGTCTTTTAAATTTATTTTGCAAAGGAAAAGACGCCACGGTGGACTTTCACCCCATCGGGCATTGTCCAGATGGAGGAATGGGCAAGAATTAAAAAGTTGGCAACACTTGGAATTTTGAATTTTTGAAGTTGTATTTGAAAGAGGGGAAAAGTGAGTACTCCTTTTATTGTATATACTGTATTTATTTATATTTATTCATATATATTGCATTTGTTAGGATTTTATTGTTGTGCAGATGGGATTATTACATGTATATTGTGTTCTATAGGTTTAATATTATTGGCTAATGATGAAGATCCCAGAAACAGGTTGGGACAGTAGCTAGCAAGCCCGTTGCCAACTTTTCAATTGTTATCCTGTTAAAGTAACAGTCAATCAGGATTTGTAATTGTAGGAGTATTGGATTATAATTTACATGCACAGTTGTATATTTCACAGAAAGCACTTGCACTTTTTGATATAAACTTTGATTTAAGGATCGCTTGTATTTATTAGTCTCCTAGGAAACCTCTCCCCAACAGAGAGTGTGTTGTCTAGTAAAGACTTCCCACTTTTGTTTTGTTAAAACTTTGAATTAGCTGAGCCTCTGCAGGGCAAAGGCTCTGGAAGGGGAGATGCTAGAGACTGCAGAGGGCTGTGAGAGAATCTACGCCAGCTCTGTCTATGCCGGAGCAATCTACACCAGCTCTGTCTTTCAAAACTATGCTTCCCAGCTAACATTGCATCCCCGACACTTGACCTACATGCATCCCGGCATCTCATCTACAGAGACTCAATGTATTGGGGTAAGGCTGATTCTTAAAAAGAGGATCCTTAAAACACTTAAGAAAAAGACAATATATGAAAATGCCAGACCTTTAGAACCTAACCCTGGCCACCAAAGCCAGTTCAAATAAGAAAGTGTTGCACCTTCCAGACTGGTGCAAAATGCTGCAGCTCGACTGTTAGCAGGAGTGAGCAGGAGCATGAACATCACTCCCATCCTACAGTCACTCCACTGGCTACCTATCAGTTATCATGCTCAATTCAAGGTATTGGTTATTATATACAAAGCTCTTCATGGCCTTGGCCCAACATACCTACAGGACCGCCTCCCTCCCTATGCCCTTCCATGGCAGCTTCGTTCATCTGAACAGGGTTTCTTGCAGGTGCCACCCTGCACATGGGCAAAATCAACAGCATCTCATACATGGGCTTTCTCTGTGGTGGCCCCTACCCTGTGGAATGACCTGCCTGAGGAGATCAGGAGAGCTCCTGGCTTTCCACAAACAATGCAAAACCAAATTATTCAAAAAGGCTTTTTACTCACATAGGAGGGAAGTATTGTAGGGAGGAGTTCTCAGATGTTTCGCTAATGAATTAGGGACCATAAACTTTACCATCATGTTGCCTTACATGTTATCTGTTGCTTTAAATATGTACTATATACTACCTGTGCTTCATATTGTCTAATGTCAATTTTAGAATTGCTTATGTTCTGTTTCAGCAATTCTTCAACCCTTTATTGGATCCTTGCGCGCCTGTAATCCCAGCCTGAACACGGGAGGCTGAGGCTGGCGGATCGCTTGAGGTCGGGAGTTCGGAACCGCAGTTGTGTAACGTCAGTGGACGTCCTTTACTAATGCTATGTCTTTGTAAACTTGTATTCATTTACCTTATGACATTGTTTATGGAAATGTCCTTGACATTGTATGGAAATGCCTGCCCTTGTACTTGCTACTGATTGTATTAATCTCACACTATGTAATCCGCCTTGAGTCTCAGTGAGAAAGTGGACTATAAATGACATAAATAAATAAAATATACCAGAAAATATCCAGAACAAAAGTGTTCTGCATCGGTGAGGAACCACTGAGAGCACCTATTGATGGATATTTTTATTTATTAAAACATTTTTACCCGGCCTTTCCTTGTGGTTCACTGTTTCATTATGCAGAAGTTCTAATCAGAGAGATTCTGATTGCATCCGCTGGCTCATCTCCCTCGTTTGTCCTGATGTCCATGCAATATACAGATCCCCTTTCTGGGTCTATATATATACACTCTCCTATACATGCATGATCAGTGTGTGGATCTTAGGCAAAGTGATGGGTCTAACCTGACAGATTTTAAAAATTGTGATAGAAACAAGAAAGTTGCCAGTGTAAACCTCTCACCCCATCATTCAAATAGTGACTAATGTTTGAGCTGTATCTGTTTATATCCCAGTGCTTTCTTTGGGAGTTGGTGGCATTGGCCCCCTTTTCCTGCTGAAACTGTGTAGAAAGACTATTCTAATTCTGAAGTGAAAAGATTACCATTCATGGCCTGGAATCTGTACCATGTGATCTACAGAGCCTTCCTACATGTTCAAAATTCGTTTGAAGATACTCATCATCAACACAAATACCGAGTTAGTGCACCTTCCAGCAGTCAGTATTGTTTAGATACTTCAAGGGGGCGAGTATATTTCACAATAACAACAACAATGCTTATATATCACTTTTCTAGACAGATTTGTGCCTACTCAAAATGGTGAACAAAGTCAGTGTTATTATTATCCCCACAAAACAGCTGGGGAGCTGGGGCAGAGAGGAGTCACTTATCCAAGGCCACCTACTGAGCTCATGGCAGTAGTGGGATCTGAACCAGCAGAGTGCTGATTTGCAACCCAACCATTTAACCATTCCGCTGTGCTGTGATGTACTGTGGCATGCCACACCCTATCCTGGAGTTCCATCTAGCCCCTCTGATACAACCTCCAGTCTGGGCTAGGATTGCCAGTCTCCAGGTGGCGGCTGGAGATCTCGCAGAATTGCAATAGCTTTCCTGCCATTATGAATCAGTTCCCCTGGAGAAAAAGCCTGGTTTGGAAGGTGGACTATAACCTGCTGAGGTCCCTCCCCTTCTCAAACCCCACCTTCCCCAGGATCCAACCCCAAATCTCCAGGTATTTCCCAAGTGAGAGTTGGCAACCCTAATCTGAGCAGAGACTGTCCCATGTAACACAGCAACTGAGGCTTGCATGTGCCGTGTCTACTGCCAGTAAACCTGCAGAGAGAAGGACCTTCTTATATGTTAAGAAAGCCCCCCCCCTCACCAGCTCAGGTCCCCCCTTTCAGGTCCCATAATAGTTTTGTTGCTTCGGGCTGGGTGTGGTTGCTTTTGCTGGCTTTGGACTGGCAGTGGCTGTTACCTGTAGCCTCACTTTCTCTTTTGCATGCAGTGATCTGATCCTTCCAAAGTGCTCAGCACAGAGTTTCCCGGTGGCTAGGTAAGACTTTAGCAACCTGCTGCTCTCTGGTCGGCTGGTTTCTTCAGTGGCTCAGCCACATGTTTTTATGATCTCTCCATCTATTAAATAGAGTGCAAGCACTGGTTTCCCTTGTGTTGGCAGATGATTATATTTCCTGCCCTTTGTGGAAGTGTTAAGTGATTGTTTCCCAACTTTTTGTTAACCAAATTTATTATATCTGAGTGTGTAAAATGTTTTGTTTATCCTCATGATAACTATCATGGTTGCAAAGTAAGAGTGCTGGAAATATGTGAGGGATTAGTCTCCTGTTCTGCTCTCTAGGAGGAAGTACCTGTTTGCCCACTAGGAGATGCTATTGCATCCCAGTGGAGCCTAACACGGATACACAAAAAGGAGTTGCACTTGCTTAGGACACAGTACTCTCCCCCCTCCTCCACCACCACCAGTAGTAGGAAAAGGAAAGTACATAGAATAAAGAGAAATGAGAAATCTTAAACATCTTAAAAATAAGCATCAGCTGTGAAGTTTTAAAAATATATTACTATACAAAAAGAAAACATTTCTTCAAAACGTGTGGCTTAACTACAGTCTGTCTTGACTACAGTTACATATACTGAGAAAATATGGATTTTTATAAAGGATACTTTGGCTATATTATTAGAGTAATAAATTACAAGGGTGCTTCAGTATTTAAGCAACAATTATTACTACATATGAGTAGAAACATGATCCTTATGATGATGGCTCAGGTTTATAACTCAAGTATCCAAAGTTTTTCTGAAGCCAGATCTAACCTGATTGGGATTAACTGTAATTTCTTTGTAGGTATTCATGTTTCCTTATTAATACAAGTAATATGTAGTGTTGATGTTCAAAGCATTGATTACAGGTCAGCAAAACCTCCACTTGAAAAAAATTGGCACACTTCAGGTTTTGTTTATTTGTTCTATTTATTGGGCATATTTTCTGCTGATAGGTCCTCCAAGTAACCTACTGTCAATACAGATACAAAACAGAAGGCTTTTGGAGTGATCCTGTCCTTGAGTTATGCCCCTGCTGGGCAGGAATGTAATTGTTCTTGTTACCCTATGAATATTACACGGGTGTGGGGGGGGGATCTACCCACACAGCCAGGCCCTCATGCCAGCAGAACATCATCTCCTGAGGTAACCCTCACTCTAGCAGATCACCACCTGTGCAAGGAGCAGTAAGTGTGCAGAACAGGGTGTGGTGAAGGAGGAGTAGAGCTTGGGAGGAATCCTGTGCTTGTTTTAATGTCAGTATACTTTTAAAATTCCCATTGAAGTAAATCAGCAGGGCTGGGAGAGTGCGCCTTCCTTGCTTTGCTTCCCAGCTGCAACAAAGGACAAGATTCCAGCTAACTCTGAAAACCAGCATGATAAAAGATATATCCAGGCAGCAAATGTGGGTTTCATGCATCACAGCTGCTTCACTCTCCACATGCCTTTAGAACTCATAGTCACCACCATAGTCACCACTCTCACACTGGGAGAAGGACATGGAGAATAAGTAGCTGAGGATCACAGCAAGGTACAAAGGACGTATTTCTAATGTGTCATCTTGGAAGTTTTGCAGATAGTCCACATAAAGACCCCAGATACAAACACTTCACTAACTCCACTGCTGTAACCAGGTCTGCAAAGACACTTCACACAATCTTCATTGTGTCTCAAGAGGTGAATTCTTTAAGGTTCCACTGGACCTGTTTTATTTTGCTGTAGTAAACTATCATGACTACCCCTCTGGAATGACCTTGGTACACGGCCAAGGATGGAACTTGGACTTTATGTACTAAGTTGAGCTGATCCACTGGGCTACAGCCTGACATTGGTGTTTTTTAGTTCTGCAATATTTGTTCTATATATATGAGCAGAACTACAAGTGACAAAAGGCACGGATTGGACACTTGTCAGCTTCCCTCAAGTTTGATGGGAAATGTAGGCATCCTGGTCTTGCAGCCTGGCTCTCTGTCTGCTGTCCAATAGACTTTTCAACTGTCACTTGTCCAACATTCCGCCAAGCTGCCTACATTTCCCATCAAAACTTGAGGGAAGCTGACAAGTGTTCAACCTGTGCCTTTTGTCACTTGTAGTTCCACTCTATGTGTCAGGCTATGGGTGACAGGATATAGTAGACAGGTCCCTGTACCATTGCAACAAGTCCAAGCTCTTGGTTAAATGGTTTTATTCAGTAATCCAATCTTTTCCGTATATATTTCCACAGAGTTACTCAGAAGCAAAAAAGCATCTCAGCTTCCTTGATAGGAATAAAGACTTGAGGAAAGTACAATTCTAAATACCCACTCATTTCCCCCCTCCCAGCTAGACCACAGGTTTGCACAGGAAAAGGGTCTGGGAATGCATGAAAGTAAACTGTAACATTTCAGACAGTACAAGGTCACTTCAGTGAGCTTCAAAGAAGAGATAAGACACAGCTGCATTCTCAGACTGCTAGAGGGAGAAACGAAAGTTATGGTTAGAGCATTTGTGAAGCATTTGCAAAGTGAAATCAAAGTACAGCATAATCAATGGTTAAACACCTAGAACATATAAAACAATGGCATGGATGTAGGTGCAGACATGATACTATGCTTCCTGGATGCAGTGCATAGAAAGAAATGGGCATCCCATGGCTTTTTGGAGCCCCTAGAAGCCCACAAGGATTCCACCAGGAGACTCTCTTCTGTTTGCTCCTATGGATGTCTGATTACAGAGTTGCCTGTGATGTGAAAAGTCTGGATTCTAATTGTATCTTAAATCATTGCTGTGGCTGGAAGACCCAACAGGAAAGCCTTGGCTCGCAATGGTCATTTCAGCACTCCCAATGGTAGGATTTGAATCCATTTCCTCATTCCCCACTGAGTCACCAGACATTTTCTAGTGAAGAACTCCTTCCAGAGAGCCTATACATTCTCCACTCATGCCTCCTACTTACTGAGCAATGGAGGTGGCTGTGTATAATAACTGAAATGATGCTCTTTCCTACCCTGATGGCCCGTTTTTGCCAGGCAAATTGGTGCTTGTTTTCAGTATTTATACCACTAGAGGATTTGCACCAGTCTGAAAGGACCCTGGACTGTGTGGCTATAGGTGTTAGTTAATACCTTTCTACATCGTGGTGGTCACTCCTGGAAGGTGTGCTGAGATCTCTTTCTGCCTTCATTCTTGTATGCATTTGAGGTAAAGGAATGATAGAGTTTGGCCATCATCAGTCAAATACTTATGCCTTCCCTCCATGGGTAATGAGACAGTGACCCCTTGCGAGAGCCAGTTTGGTGTAGTGGTTAAGAGCACGGGACTCTAATCTGAAGAACCAGGTCTGATTTCCCACTCCTCCACTTGAAGCCAGCTGGGTGACCTTGGGACAGTCACAGCTCTCTCAGCCCCACCCACCTCACAGGGAGTTTGTTGTGGGGATAATAATAACACACTTTGTAACCTGCTCTGAGTGGGCATTAAGTTGTCCTGAAGGGCAGTATATAAATCGAATGTTATTATGTTGTTATTATTGTGGATGGGTCTATTTTGTCAGTTTAGTTCCAATACTGCAGTGTCTTTTTTCCTGAGCATCTGCACTAGATTTGCCACCATACAGCCTTTTGCCAGCTTTCCTGGGAGCGCTTATACTACCCACCCACCCCACCCACAAATTAAATATGTTTTATGTATTGTCGAAGGCTTTCACGGCCGGAGAACGATGGTTGTTGTGGGTTTTCCGGGCTGTATTGCCGTGGTCTTGGCATGCCAAGACCACGGCAATACAGCCCGGAAAACCCACAACAACCATAAATATGTTTTGTTTCCATGTTTAGGTGTTCCCCCCTCTTCCTCCCTCTCCTGTCCCCTGCCAGCCCACTTTATTGTGACTGGTTACTCTCGTCTATCCACCCACTCCCTATCTCTTCCTTTCCACCTCCCTTTCCCCCCCCCCCCCGCCTTTCCTCTTTTTTAAAATGTTAAGTCCAGCACAGGATTGATGAATCGCTGGACTGAAAGAACTGAGGGGGGAGGTTTTTTTCATTTATTTTGCAGATAAGGACTATACAACTGAAACTGACCGACCTTCGTCAATTTCACCTCCTAGCTAAGTAGAGGAGGCTGGTCAATTTCACCCCCTTTCCATCCACAAGTGTTGCCGATGGAAAGTTTTCTAAAAGCTGCCTCCTTGTTGAGAGCGGACAGGTTGTCATTGTCCGTTTCCCCTCCCCTAGTTCTCAGCCCGATAGTCAGGTGGAACAGAGCTGCCCAAATATGACCAAAAAACCCCCCGGGGCCATGTGGACCAAACATGAGAGGTGCAGACGGCCACATAAAAGCCGATTCCGTGCCTTTCAGCTTGACGTCAGGGATATTGAGGAGTTATGTCCCTGGTGCAGAAGGGACTGATGTCAGCGTGCAACCACGATTGATAGGTGGCAGTGAGTAGACCAGGATTGCTTTTAGTCTTTTAGTAGTCCTATGCTGGCTTTTATTTATTAGTAACTTAAATCTTTATATTCCACTGCAAACGTTTGGCAAAAGATATTTCTATGGTGCCATAAAATCTATATGGTAAACACAGAGTACAGATCTCTTGCAGGTCTCCTTTCCTCTGATACGAGCTGCTGGTGTGATTTCTCCTGAAGTAGGCACAGATGTTGTTTGCGAAAAGATTGACATTGGAGGGCTTTGAAAGGAAATGTATTTAAGGAAGGATTAGAAGGAGGAAATGAAGGAAGCTTGGCATGCGAGAAGCTCTGATGAAACATTTCGGCAAGATCCATAAATGACTAGACAGCATTCAGGACAGTTTCATCAAAGGAGTTATAGGACACTTGATCTGCAAGTGTCAAACTTGGAAAGTCCCTTTGCTGATTGTGTTGCTACTAACATGTGCACTCACAAGGGCAATAATCTAAGCCACTAAGGCTGAAAAGAGATACCTGTGGACCATTGCTGTTTTTGAGAGTGCAAAGATAGGGAGCATTCTCTTTCAGATGGGAACATGATTAACTCTTCTGAGGCTTGGTGAACTACAACATAAACTAAATGTGGTATCTAAGAGGAAAGAGTCCAATATCAAAGTGCCCTTTCCTGGTTCCTGAAAATAACCCCACAAACTCATTGATTCAGAATGTTTCACAATCAGCAGATACTCAGCATAATTTCAAAGAAGGTAACGGAATCATATAACCTTATTAAATACATATTATATAGGAGAAAGCAAGTGTTGTATAGTGGTTAGAGTTACAGGCTAGTATCTGGAAGACCCAGGTTCAAATCTCAATTCTGCCATAGAAGCTTGCTGGGTAACCTTGAGCCATCACACTGTCTTAGTTCAACTTGCGTCACAGGGTGGTTGTTAGGATAAAATGGAGATGGGAATTTTGTAATACATTTTGGGACCCCATTGGGGAGAAATAAATACTTTAAAGACTTAGAGGTAGTGATACTAGGGAAATTTAAAATATATGGAAAAATTAAGAATTGTACTTTATATCCAAACAGTAGAAGGAGCGTGGGGGAGCAGGCAATCTTATGTTAATGTAGTCAAAATTATTATTTGTGTTAAAAATGCTAAATATTATTATCCTTATATCTAATAGAAAAGACTGGTTTCTGTGTGGATAAAAAAACTGCACAGTGGGAGTGTTGGAAATACAATGTCTTGTGTACAGAGAAGGCAGAAGTCACAGAAAACCTGCAGGGGGCAGCAAATCTGACAGAGTGATTCCACACATGTTGGATAACGCACTTCCAATCCTCTTTATAGATCATTTGGAATGGATTTTTTTGTGTGCGGAACAAAAAATCCACCTCAAACGATTGATAAAGTGCATTGAAAGTGCATTATCCAACGTGTGCGGAATCAGCCTTAGATAGCAAAATAAGATCCTTCTTTCTGCTTCTCTTCTGTCCTTCTTGCTTGTTTCCAGATAGGCTACTTCCTGCTTCTTCCTAGAAGACCCTGGCCATTTCCATATGTCCCAGCATAGCACTAAACTCACGCAATGAAGGGGTCTTCCTGGTGTGATAGCTGATGTCATCACTCCACAATCCCATTTTCGTGGCGTGATGATGTCAGAAATCGTGCTAGGAAGACACCTTCATTGTGTGAGTTTAGCACTATGCCAGGATGTGTGGAAACGGCCCCTCTCTCCCTGTTTAGTGAGGTAGTTAATATCTATTCTGTTTCTCTGTTTTCTGTCAAGGTTGTAGTTCCTGAATAAACTCTCTTCATTCACTCCTTAATCAGACTCAAGATAATTCCTAAGGTTTACCAGGGATCAGGTACTGCTATAATTTAGAGTCCTAAAACCTAGGGACACTCCTAGACATGCATAAAAATTGAGAGCAAAAGCCAAGCAATTCAAACAGTAATATCTGTGCATGTGCAGACATCATCCCTGCAAATCCACAGACATCATGCAATCTTTAGATTTATCTTGGCAACCCAAAATGCTATCACCAAGCCACAGAGAAATTTGGAGGATTGTGTAACTGTGTGGTTTTGGCAGCAGAGTTTTGGAGAGAAATAGAAGGATGAACTGTGTCAGACAGTTCAAGAAGCTGGAGATGACCAGAGCATGAAACAGTTGTAGCTGAAGAACATAAAGAAAGAAGACAATCCGGTATAAGAAGAAGCACTGTGACTTGGCCAGGTAAGCAAGGTAGAAAAATAAAAGAATAAGCCAAGATATTGTGTCTGGTCAACAGAATCAGAATGTTAATGGCTGTGGAGAGTAACACTGGAGAGGAAGGGGAAAGAGATTATTGTGTTTATGTTTGACAATTTTATAATGTTGTCAAATTGACGACATCTGTTCCTATTTTTCTCTATATAAAGTTGTTTATTACTCAGAATGTAATTGTTAATTTTTCTTGTATTCATGTTTTTATTTGTTTGTTTGTTGTTGTTGAATGAACAAAGTGTTTTGATTTTTTTGTGTTAAAACTGTTATAAATAAAACAGGGTGGCAGAGGGGAGATAAGCAGTTTATTCTTTGGCAACTAGGCCAAATGGGGGGAATGGGCGCCTTAGTAGCAGCTTATATCTCCTTAGGGTCCATCTCTCAGTAACATGGGCGAAAGCCTCATTCTTTCAAGAGAGATCATACAAAATATTAGTCTTTCTGAGAGCTCAAGCAGCTTTTTTTGGTAACTCAACTCTAGAAAAGCAAGAAAGCAAATAATTCATCTGACCACCGTTTTATTACAGGCATTGTACTTTATAGATGGGGCCGTTGATTGGAGAGCTAACAGCACACACTTAACTTCAAGCAGTGTTGTGCAGAAGTGATCCTGGCCCCCTTCTGAGTATGCTATACTTTATTTATATAGGTTTCTAATTCTTTGGTACAAGAGACCTAATGCATTTTATTCATTCTTCCCAAGGCTCAATGCGACCACTTTTCATTCTCCTTTTACATTCTGTGTATACTTAACAGCTACCAACTGCTCAATTGGAATGAGGATGAGGGTTTGTAAGGAGTCTTTCCTCTATTACCGCAAACAGCTCTTTGGTTTTCTGCCAGCATCTTTAAGGCTGTCCCACTGTGAGCAAACCACTTGTGTTTCAGATCCTGAGGTCGCTCCTTGGCTATCCAATTCCATGCACTTGCTTCCCAGCAAAGCTTCCTCTTAACATGATAGCATCAAGCAAAGCCCCTGGACTCTAAAGAGTTAAAAAAAACAAGCCCTCTTATCTTTGCATGAAAACATTCAAGGAGTGAGGATATTGGCAGTGGCTTCTGGTCTGGCAATTTCATGTTCAGATGTCGTGGGAAGTGTCAGTTTAATAGCATGGCTTATAATTTAGCTTTTAAAAGGACCTGAAGTTTTCCAATGGAACTGAAACACCACAATGGTGAATCAATGATGTTTGATAGATTCTTTGTCAAGCATCTTCCTATGGCATTGTGAGTAAGTTAAAGCCTCCAAAAGTAAAAACCTATTTTCACTGCATTCCAGAAGTCACTTACTCCAGAGCAGCCCCCATGATAGCAGTGGGACTACTTCCAAGTAAGCAATTTGTAGATTGCAGCGTTGCCCACACATGCTGTACACACCTTGCAAGATTCATGTTCATGGTTTCTGTATTACAAAATCAATATTGTTTCAGTATAATTGGTGTTTAAGGTATGCATCCCTCATACTGCTATATGCAGAATGAAAGTGTACAAAATGATAGGTTTACTTTTAAGAAGCAAATCTTGAAAATGTCACGTAGGCTTCAGTTCTTCTGAAAGCCATGGAATTATTATGCAAGTCCAATAATAACTGAAACATGTTTGTAGATAATATCCCACAAAGTACTCAAAAATCAGGAATAAGGTAATGATGATTCTTTCTATGTCAGTCAGAGACACATCTAATTCGGGATCATGAAATAGTGCAAATTAAAAGTTTATCAGCCTGATCCTGTTGTTCCACAGAACAACCCACAGTACATCTATTCAGCACCTCATGTAGACTAGTGGCTGGAAGGGCAGCAACTGACACTTGCCACCAGAGCAGTAGGGCTGTCCCCCAAACAATTGCTCAAGTCTTTTGGCAGCCTGAAGACAACACCTTTGTGACTGTCCTGGAGACTTCCAATATATGGGAGAAAGTTCAGAAGAAGTTGTGGAGACATTGCACTGGATCCAGTCAGCATTTTCACTCAATCTCTTCCAATGCCCTTCCTAATTACTGTCCCCCCCCCATGACTTTTGTCCCATTATTCTTGAAAGGGTTCCTTCCCTTTTCACTAGAAGAAAAGTTTGACTCTAACCCATTACATAATCTTAATTGACCCATGTGTGCATATGTTAGAAAAGTATTTTGCTTTTTTATAGAGCTTTCAGTGTTTATAGCACTTCACAGAAACTATAATATTAATCCTTTTCTGAACTGAGGAGTCATCTTTGTACGAATATGCAAACTTTTAGTTCAAGGATGAAAAACTTGTTTGTCCAGCAAAATTACATTAAGGAATCTTGATACTGGCAATATTGCATATGACAATATTGACCAGAAACTCTTAGTATCTGTCATGTATGCCTGCCTGCAGCACATGCCATGAGTATGTTATGTGCAACTTATTGGTCCTCTGACACTATGCAGAGTTCTGAGTACCATTCAGTCCCTGTTATTGGGAAGTGCAGTGTGTTATCTCTGCCTTGAAATTAAATAATTTCATTTCTGCAGCCAACGACCTTGAGACTGGCTGTACCTAACACAAACGAGGCTTCTCCTGGGAACAGGGATTATTTCATGCTTACTCTGTAGAAGTTGTCTAAACTGTGATTTTTTTTGTCTCTGGCATTCACGCTAGAATTTTCAATGGGCTACTAACCTGGGGGTGGGACCTTAACCTATAACTAACCATGCTTTCCCTCAATAAAATAAAACTAATAAAAGTAACTAATAAAAGTTACTTCAACCAATTCACCTGTGAGTTGACTTGCATGGTTCACCCGGGACTGGCTGCTTGCTGCCGTTCGACAGTGACCAGCCACCCCACAAAAGTCAGTGTGGTATATTGGTTAAAGTTTCAGACTAGGATCTGGGAGATCCAGGTTGGAGTCACTACTCTGCCATAAAAGCTCAGCAGGCAACCTTGGGTCAGTTACACATTCTCAGCCTAACCTACCTAAAAGGAAGTTGTGAAGATAAAATGGAGGACAGGAGAATGATTCTTTGGATCCTTCTTGTGGAGAAAGGCTGGGTATAAATGAAATAAATCACAGAGTAGACCTTTTTAAGATTGTTCTCTTAAATTATATAAATTTCCAATTAGTTTATTTATTCAGAGACTTTGTATGCTGCCTCCCCAGAACCTGCTCAAGGCAGCAATATTGTTACTAGAATACCGTTGCTAGAAAATACTCTTTTTTGTTTTTTACATATTCTTCTTCATGCTTATTTATTATCTCTCTCTTGATATCTTTTTGTAACTTTTTAAAAAATACAAAAGAAAATATATGGGCTTTAACATCCCTTCCCTTCTTAAAACCCTCTCTTTTTAAAAATAAAAGCTGTGGAATATCAATTTGGAAACTAAATACAGCCAGGGCTGTTTTGTCCAATGGGCAAAGGGATAGTTGCCTGCACCCCACCATGTGCATGTGTGTGAGCAGCAGTGACAAGCATATTCAAGGATTGCTAACATACACAGAGAGGAAGAATGACCAAGCAGCCCCATCTACATGTGCTTGCCCCAATGTGGGCTTAGCACCCTTTAAATATACAAAATGTTGGGGGGCACCCATTCCTGTGATCAGGAACACAAATATTCCGATAAATGTTCCCTGTCATGGGGATGGTGCCTACATGCACGTGTCCACATTTAGGTGAACACAAATAGCTGTGTGTGGCCATGTGCTCAGTCATGAGCAAGGAGCAGGACCAGTACACTTGGCCTTTCTCCCACTCCATGTTCATTGACCCATCCATGAATATGGGAGCCCACCGCTCTATTCTTTGCCCAGGGGTGAGGCTAGCAGTGCCTTAAGGTAGCACTGGATACCAGCACTACAATGTGTGCATTACATTTGTCCTACCTGCACAAAAATGTATAGTAGCAATCTTAACAAGCTCAGCAGACATACTTTAACAATGGGATTGGGCTGCTAAACTTGTTTTCACCTGAAAGTAGTCCCACTTTTTAATGGTACTTGCAATTATCTTAAGATCACAGCCTGAGTTTCTCCGATAAATCTAAGATGCAAATATTAAAGGGTGCTTCATATACTTTTTATGTGTCTTGTGAAAATGCAGTACATATATACAACACCCATGTGTTCTCAAATATGTATTGTCAGAGGTACACACGCCAGGATTAAATGGTTAGTTGTTGATTTTTTGTCTTTGTTTGCTGCTGTGTGATGTGTTAAATGCTCCTTAGGAACTAGAGTACATCATGCTATCTGTGTCTGTAAGGTAGCAGATATTTGGGGAAATGCACAGCTGGCTAGAATCCAGCAGCGGAGTTCCGAACATATGCTGGAAATAACCAAGCTTTGCGGTATGACATTCCCCTTAAGAGCAGCAAAACCAGTTCAAGCGTAGAATATTCAAGTGTTTGTTGTGTCTGACTTTGGGGTTATTTTATTTTCTGTTTTGTAGGCAATTGCTCCAGGAGGATAAATTATCTTAAACATTTCCTTTAGCTATATAATTCTTCTTTGTACAGGGATTATTTCTGGCGCATGATCTTCCATAAAGGAGACCAAAGACAAAACCACAGAACTGGATAAAAACAGCATGGCAAAGAGAAAAGCTTCATTTTCTACAGCACACAAGTACCTTGGTCCAGAACCAATTCTAATGTGCATAGTTTTCAACATTTATTTGAATGGGATTGGCAAGCAAGGGACTTTGGACTGGAATACAAGTCTGTAATAACTCACTGAGGCAAAGACAGCACGTATTCATTTTATTATGTTTCATCTTTCTTTGCGTATTTCAGTTCTTGAGAAAAATAAGTACACAGTTTGAGGCTATGTAACCATGTGTGATGTGTGGTGGTTAGCCAATGTGATATAGTGGTTAAAGTGCTAGACTAGAATCTCAGACAAATTCCCATTCTGCCATGAAAGATTGCTGGGTGACCCTGGGCCAGTCATACACTCTCAGTTTAACCTACCTCATAGGGTTGTTGTGAGGATAAAAGGAAGGAATGGAGAATGATGTAAACTGCTTTGGGTCCCCATTGGAGAAAAAACAGAGTATAAATGAAATAAAATAAAATAGATGTAGAAGTCACTATGGTAACTTGTTGAATTTGGTAAAAATATTTGTCTGCCTCTCTCCCAGGGAACTGGGGCCGAAGGCAAAACTATATTGCTTTTGTTCTTCTTTTGTATAAAAGTGAACCTGAGTGGCTGGAAATTAAATTTGGAAATAGGTTCCTGTATAAAGCTGAAAACATGTATGCAGCAGCCATGGCAAATATTCAGAAAGCTTATTTCATTTCTGACGTTTTCTTAGCATTGCTTACTGAAAACATGCAGCTATAAATATTCAGTATAAATTGGCTTACAATGCAATCCTAAACTCATTGACTTGAGTGGACTTCGAATCCTACTCAGGTCTACTCAATGAGCCTTACTCTCAGGAAAGAGTTCTTAGGATTCCACCTGCTGGACACTAACTTTAAGATTAATGTATTTGTTTACCATTACCCTGAAGAGGCGCTGTTATAAAAATAAAACTTCTTTTCATTTTGTTTTGTGGTTTAAAGATTGAGGGCCTTTCAAAGAGCTTTTTCTATGATGGAGCCGCTATGATTCTGAGTACTTGCTATATCCAGCAGTAACTTCCACCTCAATTTCACAGAAAGAGATCTTGGGGGGGGGATGGGCTGAGGGAGCTTTTTCCTCCTCCAGAAATTGTTCCAAGTGTACATTCAAGTGTTTGATGTTTATTGGTTTTATTGAGTCTGCTTATGTCATATTCAATGGATAGGCACAAAACAATCTAAATAATAATTGTTTGTGAGATGTAGAGTGCAAAAGCTCTGAAAAGAAATGTTAACATTTTCAAAATGAAGATGGTAGGGCACCGTCTAATAAGTGTCTGTAACCCTACTGCTATCTCCATTATGCCAACAAAATTTACACCACAGTTGATGGAGCCACTTGGAATAGTAGATGAAATCTTGTAAACACTTTTTAGCAATTTGCTGGGGGCATACAGCAAACTTTAGAATGAGCACTCATGCTTACACTGGAATAGACTTGCATTTAGCAAATCACTCTGTGTGTGTGTGTGTGTGTGTGTGTGTGTGTGTGTGTGAGAGAGAGAGAGAGAGAGAGAGAGAGAGAGAGAGAGAGAGTAGTTAAACCTATCTTTTATCACTGTACAATAAAATATATTGGCATTCTGTGCAGAGCTAGTAGAACTAAGTCTTCCTGGAACTATTCAGTCATGAAACTTGCTAGGTAACCTTGGGCCAGTGACGTCTCTCAGCCCAGCCTGTAGGGTTGCGAACCTCCAGGATGTAGCTGAAGATGTCCTGGAATTACAACTGATCTCCAGACTACAGAGATCAGTTCCCCTGGAGAAAATGGCAGTTTCATTGGGTGGACTGTATTGCATTATACCCTGCTGAAGTCCTTTTCCTCCCTGAACCTGCCCTCCTCAGACTCCACCCATCCCCCAAATCTCCAGGAATTTTCCAACCTGGAGTTGGCAAACCTATGCAGGGTTGCTAGGAGTACAAAATTGAAGTGGTGAGCCATATGTGTCACCTTGAGCTGCTTGGAAGGATGGAATTGGAAAAATCTGTTTCCTCTGCCCCATCTTCTTCCACCTCCAATATGGAGATGATAATAATGGCAAACCATGAAAGCCTCTTATAGGGGGATAGATGGACAGAGATAGATGGAAAGCATTCAAAACCAGAAATGTGTTACCTAAATAAAAGCATTTTAAGGCACATTAGTTTTTAACACCCTGTTCCTTACAAAATGAAAACTGTTGGAAAGCTACTTAAATATAATGAAATGATTAACTACATTTATTGTTCTCAAATCCTCCAAATTTAATTGTCTGGATTAGCTTGCTAAAAGCAACCAAGCTAAGAATTTCAGAATAAAGCTTGTTCCCTAGCCGAAGGCAATAATGGTGCATTATGGATATGCTAGGAAATATGGCTTTTAAAGGGACGGCAACTAAGCCATGCACGCTTTTTACTGCAAAGCCATATTCTGATACATGGTTACTGCCTGAATGGTGTGTGCCATGTAATGAGAAAGGAATCACTTGTTTTGTACAGTTCTTGCAAGAACTGAAAAGAAATCAACAGACTGACTTGGATGAAAAGGATGAGAATTGTCAGCATTGTGATGTTCTTTGTGATCAGAAATTACAGAAGAATGTTTGGCACACATTTTCAAATAGCTGGTAAACAGTCTCTTTTGAGGCAGAAGAATGAGGAAGATCTTGCTACTTTAATTGCTTCTTACTATATTCATACATATGGGACAGATGTTTCCTATCAGAGCTGAAAAGAGGTATCTTAGGAAGAAAGAATCTTTGCCTTTAAGCCATGGAAAGTGTTTCAGCATATTTGCATGAATAAAGTGTAATGAAGAATAACAACGTGCGTTCTCCATTTACACTTCGATAATTGATTGTCCTCTCTTCAAGGTTCAGCTGACCTGACTATTCTGATCTATCCTTCTATAAGTTTCAAGTTGGTCTACTGTAACACATGCTATGAGGGGCTGCCCTAGAAGACAAGTCAGAAATTTCCACTGGTGCAGATTGCACTTGCTACCCTGTATCTGGTACTGGGTGGTGTATTCACCTACTGTTAAACAGCTACATTAGCTAACAATTTGTTTCCAGGTTCAATTCAAGATGCTGGTTCGTATTTTCAAAGTTTTTACTGGCCCAGAACCCATGCAAATGAAGGACAATGTGTCCTCATAGCCCTGTACACATTTAAAAGTAAAACGCACAATATCCATGAATAGTGTGCATATGATTTTTTTCTATGCATGTTGAGAAACTCTTATGTTATATTCAATACATAAACCTACATTTATCCAGGTACTACAGCTTGATTTTTAAGGAGTGTTTATGTTGGCTTTTTCCTAGGAGCAGGTATACATATGTACATGCATGCACAAGCACTGTATTTATGCAAGCTCACTGTAACAGGTATACATGAACCCATAGCCAATTAAGAGTTCATCAGGTCTTGGCAGTAGTGTCATTACCCACAAGGTTTGTATGGTGGTTAGGAGGGTTGAAACCTCTTGGTAGCAGCTCCCATTCTGTAGAATGAATTGACTAAGGATTAGAGATGGGCACAGACCGGAAAATTGACCAAAATTAACATGGGCCGGGCCAGTTTGGTGTTCATGAACCAGTGGGTCATGAGATGCCCATTTTTCATGGACCCCATGGACTTTTCACCAGTCTGTTGGTCCATTAAAGCCTCCCTGCCCTGCTTTTCAATGGTCCATTGGTCTGTGGTCCATTAAAGCCTCCCTGCCCCACTGGCAAGCAGGACTGGGAACACTTTAACATTTAAATCCCCCCTTGCTCCAGCTGACTAGTGGGCCCGCCAGGCAGCTGGAGCAAGGGAGGGTTAAAGCACTCCTGGCACCAGCCCAGACCGATAAACCAGTTGGTTCATGAACTGGCACTCAATTGTGAAAAGTTTGTGATCCGTGGTCCATGAAATGCCATGGACTGTGGACCCATGGCCTGTGGGTTTTTCCTGGTCCATGCCCACCTCTGCTAAGGATATATGCAATCCCACCTTAATACTGCAGGGCCTGTAAGATCATGTTGTATTACAAGGTTTTTAAAATGGTATTTGAATTTCATCATAGTTGAGCTTAGCACTATCACCTTATTTTGTTTTTATTTTTTTAGTGGTTTCTCGTTAGGTTTTCAGTGTAAGAAAAGACTCAAAGAGAAAAACAATAATGATAGGAACAATTGAAAGTTGTAGGAAAAGAGAAAGACCTAACAGGTGATGGATTGACTTAATAAAGGAAGCACAGTCTTCAGTCTGCAGGACCTGAGCAAGGCTACCAATGACAGGACATTTTGGAGGCCATTAATTCATAGAGTAGCCATATCAGAAGTGACTTGACGGTACATAACATGCACATTATATATGAGATGTTATTCTCAATTGTAAATCACCTTGAGCACAATGGCAGAAAGGCATTGGGACAAATAAATAAATTGTTAATTTACAGAACATGTTCTCCCTGGTTCCAGTTCTGGTGCACATATAAGAAAGGAAAAAGAAGGAATCTACCACCGGCTTAGTTTACCCCTCTGTGTAAGCTGTATTCAAGGTTCTTTTCTTTGAAAAGGGGGCCTAAATGAACATTACAATTCATATAGGGATACACATTGTACCAGGAAAGAAAAAAAAATCATGCAAATATCCAAATGAATGGATGGAACAGAAAGCTGTGGCCAGAACAAACGGTGCACGTGCCAATTCCAAAATTAATTATAGGAGTTCTCTATAAACAATTGGAAGACAGATTGGAGCCCCAAGCACAGCCAACCTGTGGCAGACTGATGGAACAGAATGTGGGGAATCCATCCAATCCTAATTCAGGGTAGATTCGCCTCATTTGCTTCATTATTGCAATATGAAATCTAGACTGTGTATGAGTCAGTCAATTGTCCCTGAAGAGTACCTCATTTCCCCCCGACAGTGACATACTTTACTGTCTGATTTTACTGTGGCTAATCAGATTACATATCTTTGGTCCAGCCATTGTCAAATGATGTTGCATTGCATAGATGCAGAATGTTAAGTATCAATTTTTGGTGAAACTTTTTTTGTATGCAAGGATATTCTGTGAAACATAACTTCAAAAACATTGGTTAGCAGATAGGGTCAGCTGTCAATGTCCACAACCATGGTTAGGGAGAGGGGGTATTTGGGGTTCTAATACTTGAATTGTAATGGTTTAACTATGATGTGTAAGCTGTTTTGAGCCACAAGGAAAGGTGGAATAAATATTAAAATTTTGGCAGCAATTAAGAGATTGTGAGAATCAAATAGAAAGTATTGCCTTGTTCTTATTAAGGTGGTAAACTATTTTCTTACTGGAGGTGGAGGTTCACATTCTGAAATGCTGTTTATAACTGAAAAGATTACCCTGGATGTAAGGTGATTCCCCTACAAATGTGTTGAACACAAACTTTTTATTACTGTATGTAACTGTAACTTTCATGTGAGTTTGAATCAGCCCCTACTTTATGATGAAGGCACAAGCAGATCTCGCCCCCTCCCCACTTTCAAGTACTTAAAAAGGTGAAGGTAGTCCCCTGTGCAAGCACCAAGTCATTACTGACCCATAGGGGGACATCGCATCACGACGTTTTCTTGGCAGACTTTTGTTTTGAGCTGGTTTGCCATTGCCTTCCCCAGGAAACTGGGTACTTATCCACGCAAGTACATATCCACTTAAAAAAAAATCCTCCGTGCAGGGGGAAATGTTGCATAGTCGTTTTCCTTTGTGGATGATTTCCTTCCTTCTTCCTGTTCCTTTCCGCATTCCTTTTTCTCTTTTGAACAAACACATGTAAATGTAAATGAAAGTTAAATTATAGGACATAGTTGCCGAATAAATGTAATGTAACATTGCAAGCTTGTATTCTGGTTTTTTGTTTTTTTGTTTTTGTCTGACATCTTCAGGCTTGGCCTAAAGTGCATGCCTGGGAGAGCCAGAGACCATAACTAAAGGAATGGTTTTTTTTCTAAAAACTGTTGATATTACCTCAGTGGGTCTTAAATGGTTCGGAAATGGCTCTGGCCAAGGACCCATAAGGGCCTGGAATCGGTGATTTCCCAAGCTGAAGGGAAGAGCCAGATGTGTGCCTGTGTGTGTGAAGAAACAGCAGATCAGCATCTGGAAGAGACAGAAAGATTTTTCTGTGAGTTGATTGAAGCACCGTGGGATGTACCCCTCTAGGATAGCAGATCTTAGGAGTGACTTTTCTGTTTGAATATTTGTAAATAAGGAAATTGCTACAAAAATAGAATGAGCCTTCCTCAATCTCACTTTCAAGGGGAACCAAAGCAGGTAAGTGCTATCCCTGAAACTTCTTACCACTTGAGAAAGTAGAGAGCACATAACTAATAATTAAGAGAACCATCTGTAGACTAGGCAGTCATATGTCACGAGTCATGATTAGACATGGGCACGAATGGGGGGGAAATTCCGAACACCCTGTTTGTTGTTCGTTGCCATCCATGAACAACGAACAACAAACAGAACTGAACATGTCCCCTTAACGAACATGTTTGGAGTTCGTGTTCATGGCCCTTTAAAGATACCTTTAAACTATCAGCTGGCAGGTGGGGGGGGATTCCCCCTTGCCGCCTGCCAGCTGATAGTTTTAAAGGGCCCTTTCCTGCCATGTGCAAGGGGCAGGGCCCTTAAAACACCCCACAACCTCCAGCGCCCACCCCCCTGCCCCACCCCAGCACCGCCAGGCTACTGCTGCTGGGTGCCACGGGCCACTTCTGCCCACTGTCAGAGAGACGAGGAGGCTCGCCTTGTCCCTCTGACAGCGAGCAGAGCCGGTGCCGCCGCAGGGCCACTTCTGCCCGCTGTCAGAGGGATGAGGAGAGACTCCCCTGGTCCATCTGACAGCGGGCAGAGCTGGTACTGCTGCAGGGCTACTTCTGCCCGCTGTCAGAGAGACGAGGAGAATCTCCTCATCCCTCCAACAGCGGGCAGAGCAGGTGCCGTGGGGCTGCTCCTTCCTGGTGCCATAGGGACAGAGAGATTCTCTCTATCCCTCTCGCACCAGGAGAGCCGGTGCCGCTCCCTTTGCTGTCATTTTCTCTTCACAGTGGCAAAAACTGTACTGCCTGTTGGAAGCTACTTTGAGGGGTTATGAGACTGACCTTCCCAATGTCTAATACCCACCAAATTTTCAGGGGACATAGTCCTCACTGTCCTCTGAAGACCCCCCAAGTTTCAGAGAGATTGCACCCTGGGAAAGGTATGATCCATGGGTCCCCCCTTTGTTGTCTATTTCTCTACTGAGTGGCAAAAACTGGACTGTCTGCTGGAAGCTGAAGGGTTAAAGCCAGAAGGAAAGCCAGAAGGAGTTCAGACAGTCCTTGCTGTTGCCAGGGGAATTGATTGAAGGCGTCTGAGACCCAAGCTACAAGTGATGCCTTACACAGGTTGGACACTTGTCAGCTTCCCTCAAGTTTTGATGGGAAATGTAGGCATCCTGGTTTTACAGCTTGGTTCTCCATTACAGCTGCAAGACCAGGATGCCTACATTTCCCATCAAAACTTGAGGGAAGCTGACAAGTGTCCAACTTGTGTTAGGCGTCACTTGTAGCTTGGCTCTGAGTGTCTGGCTTCCCAAACAGTGGCCAAACTCAACTAATGAGGCTTGCGACGACCACCTGTTCATTTGGAATGGGGACTCATGAATGGCCCGTTCATGAACAGATGAACGGGCTGTTCGTGGGTTTTTTTCCGTTTGTATTGCTGTTTGTGCCCATGTCTAGTCATGATCTCACTCAAGTTGCCTCAGACATGCCACTGTTTCCCAAGGCCAACTAAAAGGACTTGTCAGATCTCTTATTAGGATGTCCAACTTGCTTGGAAACAAATGGGCAGCTCCAAAAGACTTGCTTTGAAGATGGGAAGAGGGGTTTGTAAGCACTCACTGGTGCAGCATGCAGGGGTATGGGCATTTATCCATGGCCTAAGAGGTAGGAGTAATGGATTCAGCTTTAAAATGCTGGGATTGTGGGGTACTGATCCAGCAAGAGGCTGGTAAAGCCTTGAAACAGTAGCAAGGAGGGGAAGATGATTGACAGGTCCCTTACCCCTTGTGTGGCTAGCCTGAAATGGCAGTTGGTTTTAGAATGATGAGCTGACAGTTGGCACTAACAGAATGAGGGGATGATAGTTGGAACAAACTTGAAGAATAGAGGGTTGGAGCCTGACATCTGACCAGAGAGGATCACCCAGAGAGTCCTCTGTGTGAGGAAGAAAAGGGAAAAGTGTACCCTTACAGGAAAAAAAAGTTTATGAAGTCCATGGACTAAAGTGGAACAGACAGCACTAACTTCTGCTAAGACACAAGAGATCTGGGAACTTGTAGTAGTTCAAGGAAATAAGCAGCCAAAGGAACAGGTTTCTAGCTTTGGTATAACTTCTACCCAGTATCTGAAAAGAGTTTTGACTCAGTGGGAGTACCCTGAGGTCTGCTGTGTGTGTGTGTGTGTGTGTGTGTGTGTGTGTGTGCAAAATTGGAGCATCTAACTTGTGAAGGAGTGTCAAACAAAGAAAGAACTTACTTTAAAGATTTTAAGTTTGATAACACCAACCTCTCTCATCCAAGTCAGCAACCTAAGAAACCATACTAAGTGTTTTGTACCTCACAGAGGGGAAGTAATCTGTGCAAAAACTTTAGTTACTTCAGTTTTTAAGTACCTGCCTACATTCCTACCTATCCAAACTACCTGTAAATAAACCTTCTGTTTCTTTTGAAAACTCCATAAGCCTCATGTGCCAGTTTCTTTTTTAAGGAAAATGCAAACCACTGATCTTCCCTCTACTTAGACATGGCTGGGTAACATTACAACTTATATGTTAA
This sequence comes from Eublepharis macularius, assembly GCF_028583425.1. Classification (NCBI taxonomy): domain Eukaryota; kingdom Metazoa; phylum Chordata; class Lepidosauria; order Squamata; family Eublepharidae; genus Eublepharis; species Eublepharis macularius. The sequence continues at coordinate 32,280,210 of NC_072799.1, read as the reverse complement.
GGGTTGGACAATAAAGAAACTTGAAGCTACAAACACAACCACGCTACTAAAGGCTTCCCAGCCCAGTAAACGGCTTCATACGCTTTAGGAGGAGAATTTTACCTCAGAGCAGGGGAAGTCAGCCCAAGCTTGAGTTAGCCAAGGGTCTGCAACAGTAGGCTTTCCTAATCCCACCTTGCTAGGGATGGGACAAGTGACACAAGAGTTTTGAACTGTTTCCTTTACTTGTGCCTTCTCTATTACACAGTTATGTCCCATCTCAGGAGCCAAAAACTTATGCCACTTCCAGCTCCCCCCAAACCATGGCCTTTATTGAGGGCAGACCTAGCTCAGACCTCAGCAAAGCTGTTGGCATTCCTTTTGGCAGTGCTAAAATACATCTCAGAAAGGAGTTTTGGACTGTTTCTAGACCATTAAGTGTAGCATCTTTCCAGCCCCAAACATCAATTCCATATAGTAAGTGGGAGATAACTTTACACACAAAAAGGTTCAGTGTTGGGTCTACAAGGAAACCACCTCTGGTGTAGTAGAATCTCATTATTGATCCACTGATCTTAAGAGCTAAAGATTTAATTGAGGCCAGAAGAGCCTTCCAATTCAAAGTTTCACAGAAAGTTATGCCCAGGTATTTATAAAATTTACACTGCTCAATTGGTTGCCTTGTAAGCTCCAAAGATATTTTTTTCGCCTATTTCTGAAGACCATTACTTTGGTTTTCATGTAGTTGATTGTAGGTTCCTCCTCACTTCCATAGGCACCCAGACTATCTAAGAGCCTTTTTAATCCTTTCCTGGTTAAAGAAAGTAGTGCCATGTCATTGGCATACAACAGAATTGAGACTTTGTGATGGCCTAGGGAGGATGGGACAAATTCAGAGTCTGATAGTCTCAAGACAATGTCATTTATATATAGGTTGAAAAGCAAAGGGGCTAAAAAGCACCCCTGCTTTATTCCCTTGACATCTGGGATACCTCTTGTTATTGCTATTTGGTATGAGCTATTCTCAGAGCTCAATGGAGTCAGATCACAGATGTTTTTTTTTTTAAAAAAAATAAAACTTATCAGTAAACTGTGCCAGTTAGGCTGTCCAAAGTTACCCTCCAAACTAGGGAGGAATTTCTTTATTTACCACAGTGTATTTTTTATGCTGTCTCCCTCTCCAACAAAATAAATTCTCACGGTGGATTACATTAAAATAGAACTATGATAAATGCAGTAAAAGATGAACATTGATATAATCAATAAAGTTATCATAGTAATTCAAATAGCCTCCCAATAAAACAACAAAACCTACAGTAACACTAATTTAGTACAGTACCATATATATCAACACATCCACACATCCACACACATTATTCCATGACAATTATGAATCACTAATGATGCTGTAATTTGTGAATGGCATTCAACTTGTCATCCAACAGCCAAGCTCTCATTTCTGTAAATTTTTTTTGCTAATTCTCCCTGCCCTTGCTGAGGTCCTCAGGGATATCCTCTTCCCTAGTCGTTATTATTAATAACTTAAATAGTTTAACTTAGACATAGCTAATATCTCCTTGCTCAAGTGTTGATCAAACAATACTGTTCTCCCCATTAGTTCAAAGTAGAATAGAGAGTGAAGGGAGATGAAATTCCCTCACAACAGATCCACTCGAGGGCTATTTTCATGCCATTTCACAGCAAATGTCATTTCTCGGCCAGTTCACCCAAAGCAAACACAACATCATTTATTAGAATAGGACATCCCTAAGAAGTATGAACAATAACTTACTGTACAAGAGACTGTTGATGCTTTAGTCCTAGCCCCTGGAATTCTTCTCCCTGGCCCCACAACTGACCCCAAAGAACCCTGCCATTCCCTCGAAAATACTTTGTCCTGTGTTTCTATTAATAATTGTGTTGAGTGTTACTCATCTGCATGCCAATATGCCCAGAATATGGCTCCATAATACAGATAATACAGGCTAAGTAGAGGAAAACTCCAGACAAGATTTTGAAGTACTCCAATTTTTGCCCTCCAAAGAAGCCCCGCCACTTGTTTTTATCCCATACTTATCACTGTCAAGTGTGTAGAGTGATTAATGTAAGTGTGAAATCCTTTTTAATATCCTTTCTTGAAAACCTGAGTAGGTGTATGATTTCAATACTGTGCTCTTTTCTGTAATTTGAACTAAGTACTAACTTGTTATAACAAGTCTGTAATAAATAACGGATTTTACTGGGACTGAAATCCTGTGCAAGACATATTTACTGTATCATAACCTCACTTTATCATTAAAAAAATAAGCTTTATAGGTGGGACACATTTATTTCATTGTTGAAACTCTTTACAAATGCATATTTTGGCTTTTTACCTGGTGCTTTGGATGACTCTCATCTAATAAAAAACACACTTTCACTCTGCTACTGACAACTGAATTAGAATGAGTTCAGTTTAACAGCAGGGCTGTGAATCTGGATACATTGGAGGGGGGGGGAGGGGGGGCAGGATGCAACAAACTTCCAGGCTTGGATGCTGGTCTCTGCATTTGCCATCACAGGATCCTTTCTTTGCACAGTCCTAAATGGACACATGAGCTGGATCCTGGGTAAATTCACAATCCATCTCTCTGTGAACAGCAAAAGATTTATTACGTCTTTAACTTTTAATTTCCTTGCTTGGATTGTGCAAATGACGTGATGGCTGAATCCAATGGTCCTCCTTAAACAACCTCTGCCAGAATTTTACACAAAACATTGAAGTTTGTTTTGGAATAAACAGAAAAAAAGATTAACTTTCCTCAGCATAGCTTCTAAGATTTATTGACCCTAGAAGTGTTATTGACTTCTTCTTCTTTATTATTTTTTGGGGTGAATTTTAATTTGAAAAGGAAACAAATGTTGGTATTCAAAGACAAATGCAGCACACATGCAGTTCTGCATGCACATGCATGTGCACACACACACACACACACACACACACTATAATGCTGTGCAGATTCCATTATTAGAATCTGGAAATCTCTTTTGATGATCACATGAGGTTCAGAGGAGAAACACAAGAACATCCTCAACAGCTCGGAAACCTACTCATTGTTAGCTACTTTCTTTGTATGAGAAAGGATTTTGCAAACGTTATTGTGCTATGTTTCAAGTAAAAGCATGCAATTAAAAGTGCGCTATTTTAAATCTCACAATCCTTTCAGGGCAAAAGGAGGGCACATGGATACCACATGATGAAGGACAGTGATGGAAAGTGAAAGTTATGGACAATTGAGAGGAAGTTTCTCTGACTTGCCATAGCAGGTGGTTTCCTTCCTCATTTAAAACAGGTTTTGTGGGGAAGGGAAGCAGACTAAATTCCGTTTTGTTCCTTGCTGTCAGACCTGTGAATAACAGGCGAAGGTAAATACAGTAAAAAACAGAGTTTGTAGTTTCTTGGTTTCTCACCATGCAAGTCTAGAAAAGTCATCTTTGACCACTAAATAAAGGGCATTTGTTTCTGAAATGGGCATGATCTTTAGTTAGGAAAAAATACGCAGACCATAATATTGTGTCATGAATAGAGATGGGCATGAACAGCAATAGGAACAAAAAAAAAGCCATGAACAGCCCGACCTGCTGTTCGCAAAGAAGCTGTTCGTGAGGCCCCATTCTAAACGAACAGGTGGTCTTTGCAAGCCTCGTTTGTTGCTGTTCGTTGCTGTTCGTCAAGCCATTCAGTCTGGCACCTGCAATCAATTCCCTTGGCAACTTAGGCAAGGATTGTCTGAACTCTGTCTGAACTCCTGCTGTTGCCCTGGAAACCCCAATCTAAGCCCAATTTAGGCAGGTCTTCCTTTCAAGTGTGGAGCTCCAAATTTGTTACAACAAGGGAGCAAAGACCAGGGGGGAGGGAGGCTCCCAGCTCTGACTTTGCAGACAGTGGGGAGACAGTTGCTGTTGGCATTTTGATAGAGAGAGTGCATTGGAGCTTGAATTTTCTTTGTGTGTGGTGGGATGGGGATCTACCCCTTCAAGTTCCAGGGCTGCTGCTAGGCTCCGGGCCAAGCTATTATTTATTATTGGTACCTTTCCTGGTGCCTGCTCAGGTCAGGTTTCTGGGAGTGGTGCAGTAGGGATCTTGACTTGGATGATGGCTGGAGGAGAGCCTGCTGGCCCCCACGAACAGCCAACCACGAACATGTTCATGAACAGGGCCATGTTCATGGTTGTTTGTGAGTCCCTGTTTGTGGATGGAAACAAACAACTAACATCATGTTTGTATTTTTTTCCTGTTCAAGCCCATCTCTAGTCATGAATACATGGATCACGTTTGGCAAATGCAATATCCTGCTTTATATATTAACCTCTGTCCCCTATGGATGCGTCACACAGCAGAGAAGTGGGAAGCCCTAAAAGGATCATATTAATTAGATATTTATCTATGTTCTGTGATTGGATAATGCTGCTGTAAGGTATTAGATTTTCACTGAACTGCACTGATTCCACACGGAGGTTTTTCTCCATTTCAGCAACTGACTATGCACTTTTTTTTGGTTTCTACATGACATTGTCCTTCATTCCTGCAGAAATTGTAAACAGCCTGTTTTTTCTGCTAAAAATTGTGCTTTTTAAAAACCAGGGGTGAGGGAGAAGAGTGTTGTGACCCCTACACACTGACTCCCGTACAAAAACCGCTCTACCCAGGTTTAGGGCCACAGGCAGGTAAGGTAGTCACATCTCACCACCTATCTTGCCTTTCTTTACTATGCAGAGAGCCTTGACCCTTTCACACACACAGGGTCCTCTCTCTCCTTTTCTTAGGGATGCCATCAGATGGGACAGCCAGTTCCCTGTAATAATAACCACCCTTCACTCAGCTACTGCCCAGCGCTGTTGGGGTCAAGGAACTCCATACTGCTTTAACTTTTCTTCTGCCACCAATTTCTACAGATCTGACCTCACAGAGCAACCAAGGCTTTATCATTTTGTTTATGTGTTTCTTTTACTACTTTACTGTTACTACATTACAAGTGGCAAATGTTTTTCTTTGTTCTCTCAGCACTGGAAAAGTTCCTTTCCCTTTCCCCTAAGCAGCAGGAGGCCTTTTCAAAATAGATGACTGCAGTGGGACACCAAGTACCTTCTAGCAATTAGCATTACCAAAGGATTCAAGTCTTGTGTTGTTCTGGAACCGTGCTGTGCAAATGTGCAGGGTTTCTTTTTTTTAATCGTAGCATTGCACTGCTCCACCCAAAGGTGGGTGGAGAATCGTGACAACAGTGGGTGGTATACAATGCAACCTGCATCTGGTATGAAAGGGAAACCACAGCTAACAAGGGTGAAAAGTGGATTATTCTGTTCTGTATGAAATCTGTTACAAGTGCAAATTGGGCAACAATCACACTGGCAACATGACCACCATGGAAAAAGTCTCTCATGTGGAATCAGCCCTGTTATCTCAAAGAAAATCCATCTGCGTGTACGATAATAATGTGGTTAGATCTCACCAGATGCATTTGGCGCAAGTAGTCTTTCACCAATACAAGAAGTTCTTGCGATGGTGGGATGCTCCTTGTGCATGAGGCTGGTGTCAGTGGAACAGTCTGGTATGATCTAACCCAACGTATTTCTAGTTTCTGTTTGATGACTTGTCAAGATCATATTCCCTGATACTTTCTCTTTGATTCCATGTAACACAAGTGGTTGGTTAATCTCTAGTTCATTAAAGAAAGAAAAAAAGTCATCTAATGTTTTGTCTGACAGTCTTCTTAAAATCTGTGGGTCGGGGAGGTAGGCTGACCATGGCATTCCACAGCTGTTGTCATGTTTTCATATTGTAGCGCAAAAGGACATTCCCGCTGTGGACACATGGAGCTTGCACATTACATTTAGCATTCTGCGATAAGTCTCGTTAAATCTCATTTTATGGCCTTAGATTTTTAAGTGCCTCTAAGGCTTTCCTGAAGGAGTCTGACAAGAGGGACAGGTGTGTCCCAAATTCAGCTTGGTGACAAGTTTTCAAATTCAGCCGCATTCTTAGATCTGCAGAGCAAAGGAGCAGCTGGTAGCTCAAGAGCCTCTCTGATTCTATTGGAATTTTTGTGGCAGAAAGAATGAGCTATTTTATACTCCCTGGGAATAACACTAGACACATTTCTGTGGAGCAACGTCTATCGTTTGATCCTATCAGGTGGACCTCTACAAACTGCCGCATTGGCACTTAGCTACTCAACACCAAACACAGACACCTGCTGGCTGTTGAACATTCTTGTCTCTTGTTAAAATCAAGATTGTTGGGCAGGTCCTGACTGTGTCCCCCTAAGTGTGACAGAACCATAGCACACGATAGTTCTGATACCATACATATAGGATCGTTTATAACAAATCGTTTTCAGGCTGCCGATTTTATATCAGAATTCATATTTCTATAAAAACTTAGTACAACGTCCCTGGCAATAATAATGATTGCTGTAACATATAACCAAGGGCATGAGCAAGGGCAAGGATCACATACAACCACCGACAATAAAGTACTTCTGTGATAAACTGTCATATGGGGTTATTCCACGAAAGGCAATTTCTGTAAATCTGTCACTACTATGTACATCATTGGGAATGGTACATTTATGATGCAACTGTATGAACATAAGATACAACCATTGTTCTTTTTCTTGGCAGTGCTTGATCATGTTTATTGAATATCATGTCTTGAGAATACAGCATAATCACTGCACATAACAACTTGGAGTTAATACCAGAATAATGCAAACATGTTTTAAAGAGTTTTATACTGAACCAGATGACCTCATCATGTTCTCCTATTTAGAATTTCTTTTGTCAATCTTTCTTGTGCTGTGTTCCCATGTAAACATATAAAGAACAAATGTATTCAAAAGACTCTTGAGTAATATTTTGAAGCACACCAAGAAGTTGTATGTGAAATTACCCAGAAAACCTCAGTGGTGTATATTTGTATGAAAAGTGTATACTTCAATGAAATATGGCATGCAATGTTCAACAATGGAAAAAGTCCTCATTTACAAATGCAAATAATAAGGATCCAGGTATTTCTGCTGTAATATAATCATAAACAACCAAACATGATCTCTCAATATTCAGAATAATTAAGGTCACTGCTACTGAATAGAGACAATTCTTCCTAGAAACAACTGAGTATAAATAATTATACTCCTCCCATATGATCCCTTCCAGGACTGAGATCTTCTGAGGTCCATCTCCAGTGGCAATAAACAACAACAATAACCATGTGCATATATACTGCTCTTCTGGACAGATTAGTGCCACACTCAGAGCAGTTAACAAAGTCTATGTTATTATTATCCCCACAATACAGCTGGGGAGCTGGGGCTGAAAGGAGTGGTTTACCTAAAGCCACCTGCAGAGTTCATGGCAGTAGTGGGAGTTAAACAAGCAGGGTGCTAACTTGGATCCCAGCCACTTAACCACTACGCTACAGCAGCCATCACTCTATAATGTAAGGGGTAACTACTGAAAGAAATACTTTTTTCTGTGGTAGTCATTGGCTCAGGAACTCTGTCCCTGAGATTTGTCTAGTGTCATTCAGGTGCCCACCTTAGTTTATGGTAGTTTTTCTAAACTCTCTTCAAGTCTTTTAAAGTGGAACGGTGGGATACAAAACTCTAGCAAAGCCACTCTAAAATTACTACAGCTGTACAGTAAGCCAACTTTGCATAATTGCCAGATGTATTAGAGAAACAACCTGGCCTGACACTGGGGCCAGGGCAACAGAATATCTTCCATCCATGAGACTGCTTCAGACAGCTGTGAAAACATACTCAATAAAGCCAATTCAGTCAAATTAGAGACCTGTAGATAAAAATTCAAAAATCTATATTCAAGTCCAGTAGCACCTTAAAGACCAACAAGATTTCCAGGGTATAAGCTTTTGAAAGTCAAGCTCCCTTTGTAAGATACAAGTAGGTATGGAGAATGCAGATCCCTGAACTCAATATCCCAGTCAGAAGGTGGAAGGGGTATTGCAAAAGAAGGAGGTCAGGATGTAAATGTTCAATGCTGTCTCCCATCCCACCTTCTGACTGGGATATAAGGGTTCAGGGATCTCTGTTCCTACTTGTGTCTCACAAAGGGAGCTTAACTCACAAAAGCTAATACCTAGGAAATCTTATTGATCTTTTAAGGTGCTCTTGGAGTCATATCTTGCCATTCTATAGCAGACCAACATGGTTACCCACCAGAAACTATCTTCCCAAATCGAATGTTCTACATCTGTAGTTCTTGACCATCTTTTTAGGCCATATCCATTATTTCTGGAGTTGTCTCCCCATCTTATTTCTTCTCTGCATTATTTCCTGTTTATACCTATCATCCTTAGGCCCCCACTTTGGTCCCATAGTCTTAATTGGCTCATACCTAAGGCCTTTCTACTTCCTTGCTCATTTGCCTTCATATTTAATTACTTTGGGAAACTTCACCACCAATGCCTAAACACATTATTATGTTATAATGGAGATGGGTTATCCAACCAAGTAGCTAAAAAATGTTAGAGTTAGAAAGACAAAAGACACTGAGCCTACACACCTGCTTCAGTTCAATCCATGTGCTCCAGATTTCTCTGAGTGCCAAAATAAGAGAAAATGCATGTTGCAGGAAGGGATCAGCCCACAACTCTAGCAGATAAGTTGAGTTAAACACTACTTGAGAAGGTGTAAGATTAACCTTTTCCCAGGTTCCCTGCCAATGTGAACGGGGGGAGGGGGGATTCCTACTCAGTCCCATGTATGACACATTCTGGGTGTAGGGTTTCCAACCTCCAGGTGGGGCATTACAGCTGATCACACAAGTTCCCCTGGAGAAAATGGCTTCTTTGAAGGGTGGGCTCTGTGGCATTATGCCCCTCTCCTCCCCAAATTCCACTCTCCCCAGGTTCCACTCCCAAATCTCCAGAAATGTCCTAACCCTATCTCTATGTGCAGAAAAACTAAACACTTCCCAATGAAAACAGGCCAAAAGCTGGCCTCGGTGCTGCCTGCTATGGAATGGATGGTTTCTGAAAACATATCTATAATCAAAGTCCACTTCTGCAGCTGTCTTAAGCTCCAGAAGGGAGGGGGGAGACAGCAAAAATAGAAGTTAGCTCACCTTCCCCAGAATCATTCTACTAAACAGACACATGGAGTGCCACACCTGGAGTTTCAACCACAGAAGTCCAGTGTCGGATGTAGTCTGACCCTTAGTAGGGATGAGATACCCAGGGCTCATTTCGAGGGGGAATGCACAGGAACGCAGTTCCGGCAGTTCCCCAAAGAGGTCACATGTCAGGTGGCCCCACCCACCTGACTCTCGGCCATTTTGGGCCCATTTCGGCCTGGATTGGGCCGAAATGGCCTGGATCGGGCCTCTGACGGGTGGTGTATCACTCTCCTGCTCATCAGTGGCCCGATCCTGACCATTTTGGGCCCCTTTTCAGCCCTTTTCAGCCCCATTTTGCCATTTCAGGCCCTGAATGGCCAGGATTAGGTCCAAAACAGCCAGAATAGGTGATGTCAGGGGGTGTGACATATGCAAATCAGTTATACTAATGACATACTTCCAGTGATGGCAAGAGGCATGGCATATGCTCATGAGTTATGCTAATAAGTTATGCTAATGAGTTCCTCCAGCTCTTTTTCTGCGAAATGACCCCTGGAGATACCTACACCAGTAGTGCAATTGGAACAGGAGTCATGTAGGTCACATGCTGACCCCTTCCTTTCTATACTTCTGGGGCTGGTGGAGAGAACAGCAGCAACAAGTGCAAGCCAGGATGCAAACACCACAGACTAGAATCCTCCTGTTTCTAGGGATCTGGAGATTCTGAGGAGACAAGGCTGCTACTATATAGCTCCAAGGTCTACAGCCCTCTTTCATTTTGTGCGGCTTGTTGCTCAGGGAAATCACAGGGCTCGTCTGCTTTATCTATTGCTCTGGATACTTGATGCATCTCCAACTGTGGCAGCTGGATTTGGGCTGGCATGCAGACTCAGGTGCTGATAATCAGTAAGGAAGACTGTATGTTTACTTGGGAGTCAGTTCGACTGATTGTGTGGTGCTTATTTCACAATACATATATAGGTTAGGACCACAGGAGCTACTTTCATACACAGAAAAAAACTAGGTAGAGGGGGGAAATGCATATTAGTGATGTTTCTTTCTTATACACGTTCTGCAAAATCCATGCATCTATCTCGTTCTTCATGCATGATGATTATCTCTATGTATGAAAAATGGCACGTGGGACAAAGCCTGTTTTAACTTTGCACAGTGGGCTATGGGCACTGTCAGACAGAGACTTTTTACAGTCTGATAGAAAATGAATGGTAGCACAATATAGGATCAGGCTTTCTCTAAGCACGGACAAATGGCTAACAATAAGAGTAAACTTTTGGTTGGGAACCCAGGAAGAATCTAAAATCCCTGCATTGAATTAACACATTTTAATGCAATGTTAACAATGTTCTCTTGCAAGACAAATAAGGGACTGAAAGAGACACTTGGAATCCTATGCAAAACAGTCTAAAATGTCTTTTGTCAGCTGATGCAAGCTGAATGGTTCCAATAAAATAATGGTACAAAATCAGGGACAGATTTTTTCCATTTTTGTGCATGCATGCATAGTTTTACATATTTAAAAAGCCTTTTTTTCTTATTTATCCCTTTTCATCTCTACAGAGAACTATATATTTGGTAATGTGCTCGCCAGAGGAAATGGGGCCATAATTAACCTTGTTCTAGATTCTTGTTTAAGCTTTTCATTGCAACTCTTAAGTGTTGGAAATAAGGAAGCTTGAGCCTTTTCTTCTGGTCTCATTAGTACTAGACTAAATGAATCCAAGACCCTTCAACTCTATCCCTGCTTCCAAACACTAACTGTATATTTTGGCAATATAATAAAAAATGTAATGGCTCTTACAGATCTGTTCATTTAAACATACACGGGCTCCCTTCCTCAAATCCTTTTTTCTCCTTGCTAAGAGCAGCAGCTGTGACCGATGCAGTCACCCAGTGGATGAAAGAACAATAAAACTCTGAAGCTTCATTGTTGCTTGGTAACCACCTGCTAGGAGCACAAAAGTGGAACACATACAGTGCCCTGGAGGCTGAGGGCATCGCATCTCATAGACAAATGGGTGCCTTGCAGTTGGCCAGAGGATCAAGAGAGCTGAGCATGGTTGTCTCCTATAAGGCAGCCCCAGCTATTTACACTAAACATAGCAGCATAATTATATATGCACAATAGGATAACAAGGTGGGGGGCTATGAGGAATTTCATGGTGTCTGTGTGTTTGTGTGTGTGGAGGGGGACAATTTTGAAATCCCATCCCACCCCTCAAAATCTCCCCCTCTAAGAAGATTGAGCAGGCCAATTTATTCCATTGCCTTTTAACTCTCTGCCACCCTCAACGCTGTCCCTTTTGAAGGATTTTCAGTTCCCCTCAGACTGTATATGTTTTAAGGTAGTTAATTTGCAAAGGTGTGTACCTGGATAATCCAGCATGATTGTAGGCACTTTGTCCATGGGTAGCCCAGTTTCCAATATCCACACAGGCTTTCATTATCAACACAAAGGGCCGCCAGATTAACAGCATGTATTATAACAAGCTGTGAGCCCACAAACAGGAGTGGAGACCAATTTGGAGATCCGCATTCAAAGACATCCAAATTTCTCCCTTCAGGGCTCTATACTATCTCAGGCTAATTCCGTTCTCTGTTTAACTGACTTTGCTCCCAACAGTCTCTGCTTCTTGAGAATGCTTCATCTTCTTTAGACAGTTTGTAAAGGGCTTCTCTTTTTATTTTCATTAAATTTTTTTGCATACAATTTCCCATATGTATAGAAACTTCTACCCTGTTGTTGGGCTGCCTAGCTTTGCTGTTTCCATCATCTGTGCTTGGGGCAGCCAGTTTGCTACTAGGTATAAGACTGGATCCAAGCAGTTTTTCCAGTGGTGTCCTGATCACCAGATTGGAGGAAAGTCCCTACAGCAACAGGTCCCACAGCAAGGGTTCTCAGTAGGGGTGTGCACAAAACAAAATCCAGTATTATTTAGATTTGAGTATCCAGAATACCATATATGTTGGTATTCACAATGTTTGGATCCAAAAATACTGGTTTAGTGTTCAGATTCCAGTTTTATTCAGAATTCCAAATATATTCAGCTCCATTATTCCTTATGGAGAAATCTTTGTTGGGGACTGGAAGGGCTATTTTTCAAGCAAACCACACTGAAATTTCAGGAAACCTATTCCTGCCTTTCCACTAAATACTCTCCAAGTTTTAAGTGAATTGAACGAAAGGGTTCAATTCTACATCCTTCTGAACAAGCTGCCCCCAGCCACTCTCCATTGTTTCCTATGGGGTGGGGGAATCCAGGGCTTACTCCAGGACACAGGAAGCCTTAGACAAACACACAACAGCAACCAATGCCCAAAAGCCTCTCAATGCAAACAGAATCAACAAAGCCCAACAGGACCAATGCCAAACCAGAGAATCTCAACAGAACCAAACTGAAACAAGGGACACTGTTACAAGCCCAGTAGAACCAGTGTCACTCAAAGATACCAGGTAGAACTCAGGACAACAGCACCAACATTAAACCAAAGAATCCCAGCATCCAACCTAGCAAGCCATTAATACCAAGGCAGTAGACAGACAAGGCAACTGCGTTTGACAAACAAGCGACACTGTCACAGACACACACACTGTAATGCTGTCTCCATTCCCCTTCCTCCTGTTGCCTGGGAAGCCTGCAAAGGGGAAGGGGGACAAGCTGCTGCAATCTTTAAAATAAAGTTCCCTGATATCCCCAAATATATCCATATTCAGGAATATAAATACCAGTTTATCTGAATATACCCAAATAAGCCAGATATATACAAATAATACCAAATTGGTATTTTGGGGTATACATTCAGTTCAGGAATACCAAATCACACACCCTTACTTCTCAGGTTACAGTCTAATGTCAAAGTCCAGGGTCAGGTAACATAATCTATAACATACTCCAGAAGCACAGTCCAAAAGTAATCCAAGATCATGGTCCAGGGTCAGATAATATATTCCAAAATCAAGGTCCAGGACTGTCCAAGGTTCAGGCAGCAAAGGTCTAAGAGCTTAGCAACTGGTAGCCTCATTGACAGGGTTACAGACAGTGAGGGTTGCCACACTATAGCCTTATATAGGGGGGGGGGTTTCTCTTAAAGATGAACTTGGGTTGTATTGTCGAAGGCTTTCACGGCCGGAGAACGATGGTTGTTGTGGGTTTTCCGGGCTGTATTGCCGTGGTCTTGGCATTGTAGTTCCTGACATTTCGCCAGCAGCTGTGGCTGGCATCTTCAGAGGTGTAGCACCAAATGAACTTGGGTTCCTCATTAGGCTCCTTTCTACAAGCTGAGTCATCTCCAAGCTCAGCCATCTCCTATACTCCTGAGGGGCTTGGGGCCTAGATCTTCCTCAGCAGGGGAAAGAGCCTCTGCCCAACACCCTCTCTACTCCTGGGGTCCTTCAGGAAACTGTGTTGAGTTTGGTGGGGGGCAGGTTCATGCTGTGGCTACCTGGCTTGAGAACCCTGCTGGCTCAGATGGTGATGCTGGTGCTGAATTAGGGCCTCCTTGGGGGGAGCATTCTGAAGAACCTGCCCCACAGGAAATGCCTGCCAAGGGGAGGCTTGGGGGCAGGTTGTCCTTCTTCTCTGCTGAGGACTCATCTTTGGACTCATTACCAGGAAAGTCCATGACAAGTGGTGAAAAGCAGTGTAGATCTCCCATGGGATTGGCATGAACAAAAGCTGTGTGGGATGGAGACTGTAGCAAAGAGGAGAAACTGGGCAAGATTTAGCAATGAAACTGGCTGGATACAATGCATAATGATCCCCTTGTCAACTGTCTTCGATAATATTACAATATAAGGGCACAAACATATATCCAGAGTTTCAAAACAAATAACAGAATGGAAAATGACGTTATTTCACCAAGCATCCCAATTTAAATAGAATTAAAATTGTTTTTCTTGTCTAAATGTTAAATGTGCTTTGGTATGGGCCAAGTGTTCAGGCTTTGGGCTTGTATCTGAATCCATATTAGTTTAATTATAGTTTGTTTTTTGAAAACAAAATACATTTTGAAAACAGATCAGCACTCTGGGTTTCTGACTGGCTATTAGATATTCAGATTTTTTAAAATGTTGGCGCAGCAGCAGCCACTACAGCTCAAAGCTCTTTACTGTGTGCTCCGGCAACAGTTGTGCAGTTGGCTTCATCTCTGTGACGGCCATTTTGTGGCCACACCCACCATGCTTTATGAGAATTCTCAAGGAGCCCATGGGCTCAAAAAAGATGGGGATTCCTACCCTAGGAGTTACCTTCTTTCTGTAGCAACCCTGTGGCAGAAAAATAATGGGAAAAGGTCACATTTTAAAAAATCAGTGAAAGGGGAGCCCTTTGTGAAATATGTACCCTACCCATTTCAGCTTAGTTCTAACATTATACCTGGTTTGTTCGATCCAAAGGTTTCATACTCTTTGAAAAGCCAGTGTAGCACATCCATATTCTTTACTGTGCCTGAAGAAGGCTCTGAAGCTATGGTGGGTAGTTTTCATGGTTAAGAAAGATTTTATTCTTAAGTCATAAGCTTCTTGGATCCCCCCAAAATAAAGCACTTTACAAATGAAAAGAATAGCAGTAAAAATCTTGATTCTACAAAAAGCAGTCAGTATAATGTTACTTTGGTGCATATATAATATGTGAATTTCATCTGTTAGTGATGATTGTAGACTCAAGAACAACACGCACTTCAAACTTTGCACAACAATCACACAGTTCTTAACTACAGTCAGGTCCAAGTGCTGCAGAGTTACTTTTTGTACAAGGATCTAATTGTGGGATCTGTAGTTTCCTGCTTTAGAGGCTACTGTTATTATATCAGAAATGGCTAAATAGACTTCATTGTGTCATCCAAAGCAGTGATAAGGACTGGAATGGAAAAGTAAAGTAATTTGGACTCATCACCTTTGGGTGTTTAGCTATACTGCTGTGGGTGGAATCATTTGCAAGCATTCTAACACAGTGTATTGCAGGGGAAAAAACCCACAGAGATGCTTTTTACCCTTCATTGCAAAAGCTTAAAACTCTGTAGTTACAATCAGCTGTGAAGAGCTGGTCCCCTTTCAATGCATCAGCTCTATAGGTACACAGCTTCAGACTGGAGCCATGCACCTAAAAGGTAGCACAGCCTCACTAGAAATCACATCTTCTGCAGGCTGAGTGTTTCATTGTGAACTGGTTCAAATCAACAGCAGATCAGAATATCAGTCACTATTAGTGAGTAGTTAGGTTTTATCCATCCTCATTGCGTACGCTGTATCTAAAGCTATGCCACTGGAAACTTAGAGATAAGAGTCACACTCAAACCACGTTCTTTTGCTGTTCCTGGACATTTCAAGGAGAGCTTGTGAAAAAGATTTCCCGGTGAAATATGCTAATGATAGAAAATGAAAGATACTGTTATCGCTTTTATATGTGCCTGTTGTAGCATTGGCATGCCTTAGTCTACAGCATAGCTATTCTGCTGCCCAGGCTTGGCAGCCACAGTGGTATTTGAGTATCTCTGCAGCTGGGGATGTGATGAGTGAGCTGTCACCAGGTTTTGAGGAGGGGAGGAACTTTCAAGGAGTCAAATAGAGGAAACAGGAAGGTGCCCTATCCACACTATGTCTCAGAGTAAGCTCTGCCTTGAATAGATAATAATAGATCTTAGTTGTGCATTCACAATTTAGAATTCCACTGCATGCAGCTAATAAAGTCGAGATAATTACTTGTTTCCATTTTGAAAGTCCTCTGAGTGATGATAACCCACTTTCCCTCCAATATATGGATCTGATTTTGGTCCTGCAGCTATTAGCTGCAACGACTGATTTCTTCTTCAGTTTTTTCCTTGGGCAACTGAACATAGCCAAGATAACATTTCTGAAGCAACATGAGTTTAATTTGCAGACGGGGGCAATTACCAGCAGTCTTACCCTGCCTTCATTATGGTGCCACAGCCTGCCAAATCGACAATGTGATTCAGTTTTAACCCATCTTAGCCTGTTCTTTTCTGCCATGATGGAGGAATTGTGACTGCAACACCATTCATCAGCAATGCCCTATTCCCAAGATCATACTGTCCTTACATTTTCTGATGCTGCTATTAATTACATCTTTATCCTGTCATTTTCCTGACACTAACAATAAAGAGTCATTGAAACCTAGGCTATGTGATACAGGCATGTTCACTTTATGGCTTGTTGAAATCAACAGTGCCATTTCTTTATCTGGAAAATTTGTGATCATAGATATAATGCCTTTTATTTGCTTCTCAAATTGCAAATTCACCTTTCACTGATCATACTCGTCTTGGGTACATTTCACACACATAAATTAAGAGCATCTCCTTTTCTGAAAATACTTTTTTTAAAAAAATGCACAAGGGATAGTCTCTATTTCACCCATGTTATGCTATACATTTTTCAGAAGGAATAATGTAGTCTTTTTTCGTTGCTTTATTCCTTTCATTGTCAACGACTATAACTAAACTGCTAGGGAAGGGTCAAAAATCCAATTGTGTTTTCATATTCATAATTCAAGCACATCAGAAAAATAATAGTGGCTATTACAACGGCTGGAGGGGACAATGGAAAAATAACAGCATGAATTAAAAGCATATTGTGAATCAGATTCAGGCCAGTCTAACATGCCATGTAAGGAATTGTGAATTATGAGTATGTATTTCAGTAATCCTGAAGCAAAAACTCAGAACTGAAAAATCCTTGCGCTAAGTGCTAAGACGTATTTCATTCAATTCCTGTGTCTTCTTAAAATATAACTGAAGTGCTTCAAGATTAATGGTTTGATTTGACAACCTGCATGAATAACCCTTCTGTCCTCTACTGTTTGTTATTTATTTTCCTTGGTTCATAATGTTGCTTTATAGTTAAATTGCCTGCTTACTGCTAACTTAAGTTTAGTTTTAAAGTAATGTTTACATTAGATATGGAGGACATAGTTAATGTCTCTATATGGAGGACATAGTTAATGTCTGTATCTGTTAATGTGATTGTTATCTTCTAAGTCTTGGACAGCAACTTGCAAGCTGTGTAATCATGGGGAACAAGGGTGGTAAAGGGGAACACGAAATAGTTAGACTGGTTTCACACAAACTCTATCATATGGAGTTGACATGATTCATTTACTTTAGTTTTTTGCCATATGACAATCCGGATGACACCGTATTCCGCCCATTGCATCCCGTTATTTCTGTGTTGTGCTTTTGTCTTTTCTCAGACCTGATTTGCCACACTTTTTAAAACTTAAAATGCAACTCCAGCAACAAGATGCCTTGTGTAGACACTCTATGTGCTATTGAGGTATCTATGGTTACTGTTTTATTTATGGTGTCTTTGATTTCATCACCTCATTTTCTATCAATTTAACTAAATTGCTTGCTTTTCTCTCCCACAGTTAACTTGTTCTCTTGCATATTGCTGGAACTTTTTCCAGGATGTGAGTCTTTGTTTTGAGTACTATTCACTCTGTAGCTTTCTGAAGCCATTGATCTTTTAATAATGTATATATTATAATCTAATTGTACCATTATGATCATAAACTGAATAGGGATGTGTTTTTTTACAAAACAAAAAGTTAGTGCTTAAGTCCTTTCCCCTTGAGAACAACAACTTATAATTAGTTGTTTATATGCCTCAAGAGAACTAGCCAGCTGGAAAACAGCAGAAAGTGACTAATTTAGCAAAAAACAAAGGCACAAAAAGAGTAAACATCTCATGGATGAAGGTAAGCTTTTATGGGAGATATGTTAAGTCTATATGGAACTGCCATGTGAATCCTTTGACAGGGGGAGGACCCATTGAATAGTGAAGGGTCCATGCTAACCTCACAGACATTCGGACTCTGCTAAGTTGTTTAACATATTTTGCTTGTACAGGAATTTGTGAGCTTATTTTCCAAATGGTCTCAGTGAAGATGCTTACTTAAGGGAAGCCACTCTTCACACGACCAGAGTACTTTTCTGTGTTACCATCTGTCAGTATATTAAAAAGGGCAGTACTTCTGTACTGTTCCAGCAGCAAGCTGAATATATTAATCAATATGTACTAGACTAGGATGTATGCCTATAGTTTAAATAGAAGTGCATCTTGGAGGTTGTAGTGCCTTACCCCACAGGTTCAGTTCCTGGGGCATTCAAAGCCTGCCAAAACTTGTTAAGGCCATTTCCTCTTTTGTTCATTCATACCTCAGCAGGGAGAGGAGCAAGTCATCTCTCTTTTTTCACCACATTCGCTGGGTCTACAAAGCTCCACCAAGCACCTTTATGCATGAAAGAGGCACTCTCTTGTTATTTAGTAAGAACTGTGAGTAGAGATACCTTGAATGTATGAAGAAGTTGAATAAAAACCATTTAAGTTGTAACCCGTGCGTGTGCATTGACACTTGACGACAAAATTCCCTCCTTGCGTCGGAATAACTTCCCTATGGGTTTTTATCTGTCAAGGATAAAGCTGGGTTGGGAACAGAAGTTAGCAAATAGGTTAATTTAACATCCAGCTCTTCCTGTAGCCTCCTCCTTTCTCCTTGTAGGAAATATCCACAGAACTTTCTTCCCATAATTTGTCTTTGTGTCTTAGCATCTTCCATTCTGGGGGAGGAGCCTTTTCAAATCAGACCAGTCCCCTTGCTACCCTAGGATCTCAGGCCCCTTATGGAATCTTCATCACAGTCTATTTTCAATTGCAACCTCTTGGGAGCAAGGAGTGCCTAACTTTTTTTCTTTACAAAGCTCTGTAAAGTGTGATGTGTTCTGATGTTATCTTAAACATACATACACTGACAACATAACAAAAAACATCAGATAAGTAAAAATGCCAAGAAGCATGGCAATGCTATAACAACAGTGTTTAAAGATTTCCCCTTTTGCTTTCCAGAATGCTTACTGAAAAAAAAGTCTATTAATGTTAATGGACCTTAAATATATGGCTCTTGGGAGACAATGCAGTGACCCATACACCTTTACAAGAAGTCTATCATAAAAAGGTAAGAAACGGCAAAGCATTTTAAAGGTCTCATTAAGTTCTAGGTGTTTTCTTTTACAAAGGGTCATAAAATAGATTCAGTAGTTGGTTCCTTCATGAGTCACTTTACCCTTAAGGTTGGCTGTGGGATATTTTATCAGTAGTAAGTATTTACACATCTATTAGAATATGATGGCTTCTTCAATAGGAAAAGAAGGATGTGAGAGCTGGCTGTAATTTCAATGGGGTAAACTAAATGTGGTCCCTGAGCTAGGCTGTAGTCCTTGCATTGATTCAAAGTCAATAAAGTTTTTTAAAGCACTGCCTTACAGTGCATTGTTTGGATGTAAATTACCAGGATTCATCTTTTTTTTTAAACCTAGAGAAATGTTTTACAACCTGAAATGCGATTGGTTACTGAATAACAATTTCAAGAAATCTTCTGTTAATGTTCTAAAACATTCTAAAACAATGTTCTAAAACATTGGAGTAACGCTTTGCCACATTGAAAGCCAGTGTTTTGAAGTGCTTAAAGTGTTGGATTAGGACTCAGGAGGTCCAGTGTCAAATTCCCACTCAGCCATGAAAATCACTGATGGACCTTGGCCCAGTCACTCTCAGCCTAACTCACCTTGTAGGATTGTTGTGAATACAAAATGGAGAGGGGGAGAATCATGTATGCTCCTCCTCAGAGGAAGGGCATGGTAAAAATATGATAGATTCTTGGTGGTATCACCCTCGTTTGTAGCCCAAGAGCTTAGTTTTCCCAGTTTCAGGCTGAGATTTTTGTTAGCTACAACTGCATGCAGTAGGCTGGACCCAGGGCTTTTTTTGTGGTGGTACTCACTACTAGTACTGACTACTGAGTACTGGCACCTTTTTTGGAGGGAGGCAGGGGCAGGGCCGGTGCCAGAGGTTTTGGCGCCCGCGGCGGCGTGTATGTGCGCGCCAGCCACGGCCTGCGTGATGACGTCATCGCAGACGTCATCACGTGCCGCAGCGGGGCTGGGCGGCGCACGGAAGACTGCCGAGTGCAGAAGCTGCGAGCTGCTGGTGGAGCAGCGTGCGGAGGCTGCTCTGTGCGCCGCCCCAGCAGCAGCTCACGGCTTCTGCGCTCGGCTGGGGCGGAGGAGCGCGCAGCCCAGTCCTTCCGCCGCCACCGCCACCACCACGCACCCCAGCCGGGCGCACAAGCTGCGAGCCGCTGCTGGGGCGGTGCGCAGAGGCTGCGCCCGGCTGGGGCGTGTGGCGGCGGCAGTGCGCCGGCCCTGTGCAGAAGCCCCGAGCTGCTGCTGGGGCGGGTGCCGCACGGAGGCTGCTTGGCGCGATGCCCCAGCAGCGGCTTCTGTGACTGGCTGGGGCGTGTGGGGGCAGAGGAGCGCGCTGCAGAGCTGCCGTGGCTGGCTGCAGCTGCTGCTGCAGCCATCCAGACAGCTCCATACCACCACCGCCGCCGTGCGCCCCAGCTGGGCGCAGAAGCCGCGAGCCGCTGCTCGAGCGGCGCACGGAGGCTGCGCCCAGCTGAGGTGAGTGGCGGCGGCGGCGGCAGCAACGGGCTGGCTGCAGCAGTAGCTGCAGCCCAGTCATGCCAGCTTTGCTGCGCGTGCCTCCGCCCCCAGCGCCCCTCCAGTGGCCGCGCGCCCGAGGCCGCCGCCTACCTGGCCTCCATGGGCGCGCCGGCCCTGGGCAGGGGGCTCTCCCCAGTCCTGAGGAAGAAATTGGTAGAAATCAGTGTGAACCATACATATGAGTACTGATACCTTTTAAAAATGTAAACAAACTAAAAAGTACTAGTTGGATCCAACCCACTTTTCCACTGGCCACCAAAAGGGTTATCCCGCAGTGTGGGATCTGCATAAACAACATCCATGTGGGAGGGTGGCTGAAATAAGGAAAGGAATTGGCAAAGGTAAGCAAGAGAGCTCCAACTAAATGTGTAGATAGACACTGACATAGACAAAGTGAACTAGCATTATAAACCTGCAATAAAAGGTGCTTCTAGATACTTGCTCCCTTCCCCTTCCACTGTAATAACACCAAACAGAAATGTGTCCCTTGAGAGCTTGTATGTGGTAGGTCTGCCAGACACAGGCCTCTTACTCCTGTGCCACCAGTTCCTTTGCTACAAACTTTGCAGATTGAGCTTTAGGTCTCACAGGCACCACCAAGGAAGAAGACACAGTACTAGCCCATCACTGCCTGAGTACTCAATCAACTAATTCCAAGGTTTAATCCCTATTAAAACCACAGACTCAGAGCTCACTTCCCAGTCTGAGCAACTTCTAAGCTCCTGGTCCTTTGCATCGCTGCCTTTTGGATAGCTGACTTGTGACAGTGTTACTTGCCTCTGGCCCTTTAGATTTTGTTCCTCCTTTTAACACCTGACCCATTGGACCATGCAACATACTTCTGATCCATGCAGCCCCTGACCTCTGACCTCTTGGAGGCCAGAAAGACCCTCACACAAGAAGCGTACAATTGCTTGACAGAATTTTTGTGCTATTGTCATTAGTTTTGCATGGCGGCTTATGGTGACTTTGCAGTGGCCTGATTTGCTTGGTGGTGCCTGGACTTTTTCATATTATTTGGACCAATGTGGTTATAATGTTTTTATTGTATTTTTAACTGTATATCCTGTTGGAAGCTGCCCTCGGCCCCCTTGCAGGAAGGGTGGGGTATAAGCTGAACAAAATAAATAAATAAATCTTGGTAACCACACTGTCTTTCCCGTTCATTGCTAATAGATCTGGATTTGCAGGGATGAACTCAACAAGCATGTAATGTAACAACTACTGATGGGTGCAGGAGCCTGGAAGCATCCCCTAAACAGGGTCCCTAGTACTATTATTCCCCAGGGAAGTATTATTTAGCCACCAGGTCACCTTCCAAGCCCATAGTCAGATTGCCTTCTTTACCCTAAATAGGAGTCTTGTAGCACTTTAAGATTTCACAAAATTTTATTCTACCACAAGCTTTCATGGGTTCCAGTCCACGAAAGCTTATAGTGGAATAAACTGTTGTTAGGTTCTAAAGTGCCATTCAATTCCTGTTTGTGCAACAGATTAACCCAATGACCTCTCTGGGATTATTTTTTACCCTAATGCAATTCACAAAATCAGTCTTGGATGCTCCTGTCATGGACCTGCTTGTGATAATGCCTTTTTCAGAATCAGAAATCTTTACTGACTTTGAGCTCTAGGTTATGATCTCCTCTCTAATCAAATAGCACTTGTCTTCAGTCGGGATCTTCATACAGATTGCTTCTTCCACTGTACATGGCAGCTGATATAAACACCTTGAGGCAGGATCTTCAACAGATTTCTGTTAATTCACATCAGCTGAGCCTCAGATCTCTTACTTTCTTTTGCATTCAGGAAAAAGTCATGCTGGAGCAGAAACTGCAAGGTCAGCTACCACAGCTCTCTGCAAAGAAGCCAGAAAACTGTCATGTTCTGCCAAAAATGTTTTCTGCTTTAGTACACTGTAAATCTCACAGAAGAAGGCTGCATGCATTTTTGCAGACAAGGGACAGTTATTTATTCCTAATTTTAAAATGCTTTCTTTGACTTAGGGTCAAATAAAGAAGTGATATTGCTTGAAAAAAATGAGCTCAGCCAGTTTATGACATCCAAGGATCTTCCTCATTCTACAGTGGCCTACTTTTTCATTTAAGAGTCAACAGCTCTGATCTCCACGTCTGATTTGCTCCACCTGTTGATTTCATCGCCCTCTCCCCAGCTTGCTATCATATCTCCCTGCATTTTGCCTAGCAGGGCCTTTATTATTATGGAAATGAAACATTGACAATGCAAAACCATAGATATGTCATGTTACATTTTACAAATATGAATATTAATACCCATCTCAGAAATAATGTGTATATATTGACTGTGCAAGCACTGTTTTCATGTTTGATACTTTCACTAGGAAGCCAATATGTTTATGGTATTTACAGACTTCTGAATATCCTTATGCCCTTATCCCAGGGGGTGAATAAAAGTTACTGTTTCTTCCAGTTTTCCTCATGTCTCATGTGAGGTCCTAAGGAGGGCATGTGTGACAGTCATCCTCAGAGTCCCACTTATCCTCCAGGGCTCTGAACCAGTCCTTATAATTTAAGCCTTATGCAAATCCAAGTGATTGCCAGCCAGTCGGAGCCCCTGGAACTCCACCTGATGGGAGAGGGTGAGCCAGCCTCAGTTCGAGAAAGGAAAAGAAATACTTTCCCCCTTAGACAGGGAAATTGCAGCTCTGGATAAGAGCATCAGCTTATACAGACTTTTAGTTAGGATTTGGGGTCAGGTTAGGAAAGGAAATTTGTTTTAGTGAAGTAATCAAGCACCTTGTGAAGGGCCACGTCAAATCTAACTTTCTGGATACAGGTTCTATGGCTAGGATCTCTGTGAGGTAAAAAAGTGGTCTGGAGCCTGAATGTAAGCCTGTCAGCTGTGGTAAAAAGGTTTCAGTGGAGGCTTGAATTCTGAGGAACCCTATCTGGCGAAAAAGGAATTAAATCTCCCCTCAGTGTTTGTATTTACTTAACTAAGGCTCAGTTCGACAGGTTAACTCACAGTGGGAGGAAAGTATAACCTCTGGGGAGTGAGAACTGTTATACCTTCTATACTGATTATTCCACACTTAAACCTTTATTGTGTTATACTCTTTATTTTTTGTAAATTAGATGTTTGTTGTTCAGTTCCATCTGCATCTTGTCTATCAAGTCAAAATAGCTGTGTGGAAGAGGTATATTTAACCTCACAATTAAGTACCATATTATTCTTGTAGGATCACAACTAAGAACCCTTTAAGGAACACAAAAACTTACCCACTATCAACCAGTTAAATAAAGCTTGCCTCTTGTGTCTCTCCTTTTACTGATTGGAGGTGGCTGAGGGGAGTTTAAACAAATAAAAGGATAAGCCAAAGTGAGAAATTTGGACAGCCAAGTCCAGAAGGCAATTACCTCAGAAATTTCCCTCATCCGTTTCTCTTCTCCTCCCTGCCCCATCATCGTTGCTTGTTGTCACGGCATGGCATTTCCAGAACATAGCAGAGGCAATACCAGAGGGAAGAAGAACTCTAACTCCATCATAAATACATCAGACAGCAACACTAATTTAGGTGGTGATAAATTCCCTCACTTGTATTTAAATAACTGCATTTATAAGCCACTTGGGTTTTGTCTGTCAGGTGGAGGTTGAAATAGAGACCACATTGATCAAACTTCACACCACACTACCTCTGCTCTAAAATATCAAAACCCAGGCCTTCACACCCCTCTTCCAAGAAACTGAAATAAGCAAACGTGGATTCTTCTCTATTTTTTTCATAACAAACCCGTACAATTTCTTACTTCTCTGAAAAGATTGCAACAGGGCTTTTTCAACAATAAACAGAGTATGCACAGCAAGTCAAATGAAAAAGTCCCTGCATTTCTAGTGCTTTTCCTAAGACTCAGTGTAATTAGAAATAAAACACAAGGGCTGGTTCTACAGAGAATTTTTGTGTGATAGATTATGAATTAACTGATGATATGCTGCCTTATTAATTAAAATACACTTAGCCCCAACAGCGGGATTCATAGGTCAGTTGAGTTGTCAGAGCTAATCCGTAATTTTAAATGAGATGTTAAGAGGAAAAGAAATTCAGATTTCCAGTGGTCAATGAAGAGAGGACTTCCATATTTTTAATCTGGATGCCAATTTGATTTTGGTATCTGAAAATCTGGGATGTATGGCCATCTGACAGATGGTGTAGCTGCGTTTGAAATGAATTTAATACATGATGATGGGTGGAAGAGAAGGTCAATATTAATAATTCTGCCCTTTTCCACAGTATGTCATCCGAAGTTGCAGTTTATATATAGTGGACAGCATGCTACCACTCCATGCACAGAATGTGGAGTTTTCCCATGTTCCATTCCTTTCCTTTCCGACTTCCCAAAGGGTCATTCCCAGGACAACAGGAACTGCATACAGGAATAGCCACATGGGTTGGGGGCTACAATGAAGAAGGATGTGTTCCTCATTCCTATTCGGCAAGGGATCATTTTCACACACACCCTCCTCACTCTAGTGCGCTGACCTGCACAACTTTTCTGCTGCACAGATCTCATGACCCTGAGAATCATCTTTCTGGAGTCGGAAGGTGCTGCAGGACTGGAGAGGAACACAGGAAATCTTCCATACATGGATGTTTGACCGTGGCCCATTGTTATCTCAGCTAATCTTTCTTTCTTTTTAAGCCTTCCATCAAAATACTCCTTTGCTACACTAGCAAGTGTAATGAATTATTCTTTCAAATTTTTTTTCCACATCTTATTTATTAACTCCATTTATGCCCATTTTCCCCATCCCAACTGGGACCCAAAGTAGATTACAGTATTCACCCCTTATTTTATCTTTCCAACAACCCTGAAAGGTAGGCAACCTTTCATGACAGAGTATGGATTCGAACATGAGTCTCCCAGGTCCTAATCTGACACTCTTAACTACACCACACTGGCTTTCTTATATAATATTTCAGCAATAGGTCTTATATAGTTTACCAGTTGTAACCAAGCATGTAATGAAACCTCTGCATTATTGGATGCTTCATACCTTCACTGTACATGTCAGTAATAAAAGATTTACCACAAAGAAATAAATTACAGAACAACAAAAAAGTCACATCATACTAAGAAGCTGAAAGATCTAAAAAAGTTACAATCAACTTATATATTTTTA
This sequence comes from Eublepharis macularius, assembly GCF_028583425.1. Lineage (NCBI taxonomy): Eukaryota > Metazoa > Chordata > Lepidosauria > Squamata > Eublepharidae > Eublepharis > Eublepharis macularius. The sequence continues at coordinate 32,254,422 of NC_072799.1, read as the reverse complement.
AAGTTCATAGAAAAGTATAAAATATAGATTCATTAATTTATCCCAGAATATTTTAATGTGTGCAGTATGAAAAAAACAAGTAAGCAACAACTTTGCAGCTTGATAAGCAACTATGTTCACCAAATCTACATGCAAAGCCAGCAACCACCTCCATGCAACTGATTTCCTTTCTTTTAAGCATGCTGTGCAGAATCTACAGAGAAACACAGAGTTGCTCAATGTATAAAGGTCTATTCAAACACCCAGAAAGATAAAGTCTAATTTTATTCTAAGCATATGGCTGGATATTCCAAAAGGTAAACTTCCTAAAAATTGCTTCTAGAAGAAACACTCAAATAAAATCACATTGTACAACTGATGAAATTGGCAGAAAGACCTTTAAGAACTGCCAGAGAAGAGTCCCTAGCCATGTAGGCAAATGTACTCCTCCACTGATGACTGAGATTACTATTCTTCTGAGTAACATTTCAGTGCTTATTACATTCCATGAACTGAAGATTCCATTGTTTTCAGTAGGGGCGCCTTCTGCTATCTTAGGAGTAACTTCTAAGGGGTGACTGGGGGAGCTCCTTGAAATTTCTGTGATGATGGTTTCCAGCCTATCATGTACAGCTGCTGTTACACATAGAAGTCATTATTTTGCACATCACTCCATCTGTCACTTTCCTGACCACTTTCATATATGTGCAACAGCTTCATTCTGCATGAACAGCAGCACATGATCACAAGAAAAGAGTCAATATGCAGAAGAACTACAAGATGCTAGAAAAGGAAGACGTCACTTTTGGAGTTGTAAAACTGGAGCTGGATTATTTGAAGTTAAGCTCTTCATGTGAGATCAATTCAATACTTATTTTCATTGGTTTCAATAGGTAAGACTTCCCAGTGTAAACTTCTCCACTCCCAATGCATCAATTTAGAATGAACTTGCCTGGGATTCCACCTCTTGCCTAAGGGATCATCCCAACCAAATTTCTGGCAGACAGGAAGCAATTAAGGTACTCACACAGGGCACTAAGAAGCCAAAGTACTCCTGTGTAGCATGGTAAAGTATGTGGGGGGGGGGTGTTCCCCCTTCAAGTGGAACTCAGTTTTGTGCAGTCTAGTTCTCATGACATCTCAGCAGCTTCTTACCTCAACTCAGTTGGCAAAGTTAATACACCATATTTCAGTTGACAGACCAATTTCTAGGCTCCTTGAACGCACAGATTCTCCCAGAGTCATTATACAAAATAAGATCAAAATCCAGAAATCTATGCATCTCCTCACTCCATGTAGGATCAAAATCGAAGTCCTCTGGTAGACTGTTTTTAAAATCCATTTGGACAAGCTTTAGACAAGCTGCTTATTGTTGCAATTTCAACAAAATTGACAATGCAAAGCTGGATTATCTGTCTCTGATCCACCCAGCAGCTGTACCTGCCTTCCAGGTAAAACAAATGAAGCATTTCCCTTTATTTCCTGTAGGACAAACATTGGGCTTAACAAGCATTACTAAGGTCTACCTACCATGGGGAGGAGGTCTGGGCTTCTGTCTCTGTAATATCCCCTGCAATCTGCCTTGCCTGTCTGCCAGAGTATGCAAAGAAAGCAGGTCTCATCTGGTGAGTGGGGTGGTGGTGGTGGTGAGGGGGCTGAGGAGAGGCATGCCTTAATTGTGGGAAGACTCTCATACTGTTATTGTTCTGCAAAATGCATAAGATGTAATTATTTAGTGGGAGTGAGCAGGAAACTGTATGAAGGCTGGACACTGCCACTATATCAAAATGTCAGGGGGAAGCAAGGGGATGTCTGTTGTCAAAACCCTAACGTTACCTCTTATACACTGCCACCAGTCCCTTAGGGTTGTCCAAAGCCCAAGAGTGAAGGGACACACTCTCAGTTTGCAAGGAACTCAAGCACAGCAAAGACAACCTTGCAAGAAGGGTTTGACAAAGAAGTCTAGGTAGTAAGTTAGTGTTAGAGGGCATCTTTATACAGGGAATAAAGATATAGTTGCAATGTTTGAAAAAGTTTAGGCAGTTTTTAAAAATTATTGCGTTGTTCATAGATGTGCTACAAGGGAACTCTGCAGTGATTCTGCTGATCTGGCAGATTATAGCACCCCTGTTTTAGGCATTCATTCTTTATCCAGTTGATCATGGTGTTGTCAATGGCTCGTAGTTTTATGATCCATCCACAGAATGTTTTTTCTTGTAATCTGCTTACTTAACATTTTTTGTATACCCAACATTTGGAAATCATGCTCAGTTGGTGAAACAGCTCCAAATATTCTTGGGTATTCTCTTAATTCTCTTGATCTTTTCCAGTTTAGATCCTGACCTGGTTGTGGAACAGAAACTGCCTTTGTTATACTGAGAGATGGTGTTAAACTGGTTTATCGACAGCAGGAGTTTGCCCCCGCTGCTCCTCCTGGACCTTTCAGAGGTGTTTAGTGCCACCAGCCATAGAGTCCTTCTGGGTTGTCTGATAGGACTGGGCCCATGTGATACAGTCCTATCCTGTTTTTTGGAGGGAATGTTAATTAGGATTTCTGCTCAGCCCTTTGACCTTTGGTTTATGGGCTGCTGCAGCAAACTCTCATCTTACCCTCCATGCAACTTCTGTGAGAGGTCATCTGGAGACCACGAGCATAGTTTAACCAATATGCAGAGGGCACATCATTCTCTCTCTCTTTTTCTTCTAAATGGAGGGACACATAGAAATACTAACCTGTGTGTGACTGAAGTAAAGGCCTGTATGAGGCGAATAAATTGAATCATAGCCCAGACAAAACAGAAGTGCTGTGAGCTGGGAATAAAGCTAATATATGAATAAATGCACAATTTGTTCTATATGAGTTACTCTTCCCCTGAGGGAGCAGGTGCAAAGCTTAGGGTACACCTGGATGCACATGGAGACAGTTGGTGGAAGTTTTCAGACTGGTTCATCAGTTGTGATCATTCTTGCAGACAGTTTAACATTACCATGCTTTGATAACATTACCATATGCTTTGGTAACTTCCACATTGGACTACTATAATGTGCTCTATATGGGGTTACTCATCATAAAGCCTCAGCAGGCTCCAAAATGCAGGAGCCAGTGGTTGCAATCCCAAGAACACTTTCCTGAGAGTAAGCCATTGAACAAAATGGGACTTACTTTGGAATAGACTTGCTTTGGATTGCATCCAATGTTATCTCATTGAAGATAACATATTAGACTCATACTATTGCACTGGCTTTCAGTGTACGTCTACGCCCAGTTCAAGATCCCACTGTTAACCTTTAAAACCCTCTATTTCTTTGGTACAAAGTACTTGAAGGACAGTCTGATCGCATAAGCCTTAAGATCTAGGAATAAGGCTTAACTATGAGAACCTGCACTGTCTGGATGAAGGCTGACAAGAAACCCCAGATGACAGAGCTTGTTCGCTTCCAGAAGGTTAGACTGGTATCATTTCTGCAGGCAGAAAGTTAAACACATTATTTTTCTGGAAGGACACTAAATGTTGTTTCGTTTTGGCTTTTATGCTCTTTATGCTGTTGTCCTTAATATATACCTCATTTTATGGAGGTGTTTAATACTCATCTATGGTTTTATGTTCCATCTTGGCTATCTTTTAAAGAGAAGCTTGTAAAATAAAATAAATTTTTTTGCAGGATCACCAAGGAATGAGCATAGCCACAGCGAACGGTAATGTTTTAGTTAGTCCTTTGTTGAATGTGGCAGTATTTGTTTTCATGCTGTAGTTTTCACTGTCATGAGATATAGCAAGTGAAGACCTATGAAAGGTAACACAAAGTACTACAGTCTTTACACACACAAGGACTACAGATGGCTGAAATCGCCTTCTTGTATTCAAATAATTCCATGTACAATGCATCCCAGAATCTAGAATCTACAAGTAATTTTCATAAAGGCACAGAGCTTACAGGGAAAAAAAGGAAGCATAAAATCAAATTGTTCTCCAGTGCCACAAAGCTTTCATAACTCAACAAATCCATCCACCATGGCCAGATTAAGGAAGATGGGGAGACATGGAAAGTACTATATAATTTGGAGGAAGGGCACTGGGCCAGGAGGACATACTTTCTCTTTGCAGTAAAACACAATTCTATTTTAAGCCGGAACACAACTTTTAAAAACAAACATAACTGCTAGAGTTCACCAAAAATAGCATTTTGCACACAGTGTCATAAAACAACCCAGTATTTAAAAGGCGAGTTTAAAATGGCCTGAGGCAACTACATTTTGAGTAATCATGCCTTAACAATAGCAAACAACAAAAAGGGGATACCCTTTCTGGTACCATGGTCTTCCCAGGCAATTCTCAAACCATTGTACCACTAAGGGTGCTGGCAAGAAGAGAGGACTCTAGACTAGAGGTGGGCAAGATCCAAAAAAAATTACCGATCAAGCTGATCGGGGATTGGTGCTGGCGACGATCCCAAATTAGCGATTCACACCGATCATCTCCTGTTTCCGATCCGTGGATCGGGGATTAGGGAGGCCAAAGCAGGGCATGCTGCTGTTCCCAGCTATGTGGGAAGGTGGGTGGTGGCAGCAGCCGCCGGGCCCGGTGGGCACGGGGAGATGGCGACGAGCTGCCTCCCCTCAGGGAGGAGACGTTCACACACACTTAGAGCAGGGGGGGGAGTTTTTAACCTGGCGACGAGCCGCCTCCCCTCAGGGAGGAGACGTGCACACACACACACACACACTTAGAAAAAAGTTTTTAACCCGTCCCTGCCTCTCCAAATAGAGAGAGAGAGAGAGACACCCCATCAACATGTTTCAGCCAGCTTTTAAAAAAAGCAGGGACAGAATCCTCCATTCCTCCCCACCCGATTTTAAAAGCAAGCAGCCAGTCTTCCAAAAGCATATTTTAAACACACACACAGAGCTGTGAATGAGGTTTTCCCACAAAATACAGTGTTTTAAAAGCAGGTTAAAAACAGAGTGACAGACAGAAAAACAGCCATTCTTCTTACAAAGCCCCGTTTTTTTAAAAAGCAAAAAATGTTTGGAGTGCCCATGGCTACAGAACACCCCCTTCCCCCTCCCTTCCCTGGCTGTCTTCTCCCAACTGGTGAGTGCTTTGCTGCTCTGTGGTTGGAAGGAAGCCCTGCTGATCAAGGAAAGCTGGGTGTCATGGCCCAGTCTGAGAGTGAGGTCTCCTCCAGAGGAGAGGAGCCTCGTGTAGCCAGCCAGGACTCCTCAGGAGAAGAAGAGTTCTGTGTAGCCAGCCCTAGCCCTGACTCAGCAGAAGCCAGCAATCAGGAGCAGCAGCTGCTGGCTGATCAAAGCCTATGGCCAGCAGCTGAGACACCAGCACCTTCTAGCCCCAATACCACGGGGGAAGCTCAGCCAGGAACTTCCACAGGGGAGGCTCAGTCAGGGACTGCCAGCACCACAGGGGAAGCCCAGTCAGAGGCTTCTACCCCACCAAGTTCACCCACGCCTAGAGAGTGCCACAGACAGCGCCAGAGACTGGAACTACAGGAGAGATGGCGCAGTGCTCGTCTCCTGAGCCAACGCCAGCTGCTGGAGAGCAATGATGAGTAGCATCAGGATGGAGCCCCAGCAGCTGGCTGAAAACCATGCCTGGCTATAAAAACCAGCCAGGAGTGACAGTCAGGTGTGGAAGCAATGTGTCTACTGCCTGTAACCACTCTGTGTTCCTTGCCTGTGCCTGCTTTTGGACCTGACACTACTGGTAAATGACCTTGGATTATGCCTGACCTTGCTCTTGGACTCTGGACTCACTCCTGGTGTTATCTCGTGCTCTGACCACCGGTTTGACCTGGCTTTTGCTCTTGGAACTTCCCTCAGACTCTGGCATTAAGGTTTGGACTTGAACTACCCTGCTTGGGCTGGCCCAGCCTGTGACACTGGGCTTCCATTTGGGTTTCCAGGGTGACAGAAGGAGGGCAAACACAGCTCAGTAATTCTCCTGGCTCCGTTGCCAGGGGAATAGATTGCTGGCGCTGGAGTGACTGGATCCCCGATCAGATACCGATCCCCCTCCCGATCAAGCCTCGATCAAGCCCTCCCCCTGACCGCTGGATCGGTCACCGTGGACGGCACTGATCCTCCAGGTCCCGATTGCGCGTACGCCATTATCGTGGGTATTTTTCTATTGTAATGCCGATCGTGCCCATCTCTACTCTAGACAGTCTGAGCCAGGACATTTGCACAATCCTGCTTGTGTGAAACAGAGAATGCCAGGGAACGAAACCTTTTCCCTTCCCCTTCCATCTTGGCTTCAAAACCAATCCCTCTCTGTCAATCACATGAGGCCTGAAAACAAATTTTGGTCTACTTCCATGTGGAAGTACCCTTGGGGGTAGGGGCACATTGCAACCCCTGTATTACAACAACAACTACTACAACTACAACTACATTCAATTTATATACCGCCCTTCAGGACAACTTAATGCCCACTCAGAGCAGTTTACAAAGTATGTCATTATTATCCCCACAACAAAACACCCTGTGAGGTGGGTGGGGCTGAGAGAGCTCCAGAGAACTGTATCCAGCATGAAGGAAGCCACTAATACTTTCCATTTTGGTTTAGAGGGTTTTATTGCTGATTGTTCTATCACACACAGTAATATTCCAGATAGGGTTGCCAACTCTGGAAATTCCTGGATATTTTGAGGTCGAGCCTGGGGAGGGCAAAGTTTGGGGAAGGGAGGAGCCCCAGGGTCCATAGAGTCCACCCTCCAAAGTATTTTCTCCAAGGGAATTGGTGTATGTAATCTGGAGATCAGCTGTAATTCTAGGAAATCTCCAAGCCCCACCTGTAGGTTGGCAACCCCAACCTCAGACTCTTCTTCTCTTGCTACACTCATTGTAGATACTGGACATTAGAAGTAAGTGGGGGCATAAACAAAACTGTGAGAGTAATCTGGAAAAAGGAAATAAGGGAGGCGACTAAAACAGAAAATATAATAATGGGTGGTTACCCTCATATAACTGGATAAATATGTACCCAAGTCATGCTGCAGAAATGAAGTTTCTGAGTATTATAAATGACTTGCTTTGGAACAGTTGAAGCTAACTAGCGATTCTGCTGAAATGGTAGAGAGCATCCCTCTGTTTTAGCCATTCCTTCCTAATCACTGTGTTTGCCAGTAGAGCGGAGCTTGAGACCTGGTACAAGATATAGATGTATAAGCCTGGAACAGTGATCACAGTTCAGTGTTTAAGTCAACGGAAGGTTGTCCCAAAGTCCAAAACGATGTTAGATTTCAAAAGAGAGACCTCTACAAAACTGAGAACTATTAAGCAGGCAGCTGAAAGGTACAATCAAGAAAATCCAATCCTTCTAGGATGCTTGGAAGCTATTTAAAATGAAGCCCAGGTAGAAACCGTGCCTCAGGTAAGGGAAAATACCACCAAGCCTAAAAGGATGCCAGTGTGGTTAATAGTCAAAGGCAAAAGGCTTCCTTTTAAAAAGGGAAACTTAGCTCAAATGAGGTAAACAGCAGGAAGCCACAGGTTCTGGCGAAACCTATGGACGTGGCCAATAAGGCATGCAAAATGAGATTTTGTGTAGTGGGCTGCAAAAAACATTAAGACAAACAATAAGCATTTCTTCAGGAGCAGAAAAACAGCCAGTGTGGTGGTTGAGCGTTGGATGACCAAGGAGTGAAAGGATTGTTTAAGGAAGACAGTGAGATGGCAGAGAAATGGAACAAATCCTTTGCATCTGTTTTTGCCATTCTTCTTATGCTCAGGCTACTCTAGTGTGAATCTGGGCCAAATCAGTCATGTTCACACAGACATCCGTATAGGCACATCATGTCTCCCTCCAGTCCATACATGGTAACAGCGCTGCTTACTCTAAAGCCCTCAGTTCTGCTGCACTCTTCCAGTCTGTCCAACTTATTATCTTCCGCCCCCTCTTGCCTGATTACCCCAGGTGCTTGCCAGCACTTGGACCTGAGCAACTGACATGCTCAAAGCACTCATTAGTCATTCTAAATCTCATGGTACATTTCATAGCAAGAGAAGAAGTCGTTGGCTTCTAACAGAAGAGATCATGCTGTCTGATTTCTCCCTCTGGCTTTTGTTGCATAACATATTCTTGACTTCTTTTCAAGACAGTTGCCTGTTTATCTCTGGTTGTGAGTTGTTTGCTAGGGCAGCATTTTCCATAGACAGCCATGCACCTAATGATTGATAATTTACCTGTTGAATCCAGTCCAACCATCAGGTAAGTGAATACTAGACTTGGAACTATCTAAGTCTTGGAAATAGCAATGTGCTATTTCTTTTGTGTACTGGTATTTGCAAGGTTCAGAAATATGATGTAAGTAAGTAAACAAAATTAATTATCACATATATTTTTTAAATACTTGGAAGCTGCATGCTGAAATGGCATACTTGTAGATGCAGCACTATAGTTTCAGGGGCTATACTGATGATGATGCCTTCATTTGGCATTCATGTTCCTTAGTTCAAATGCACTCTTCTCAGTTTTAATATTTTTGTGTCTGAACTGTGTATTTTCCTAATCACTAAGCATAAGGAAGCACTGCTATTTATTGAGGAGCATTTCTATGTTGGAAATCCTGTTATCTTGGTTTCTCAGGGTTACAGAAATAGGCATCTTCTAAAGCAGAGGTCCAAGTATGTCTCCAACACCTAAGAAGAGTTGCTTATAGGAAAATACTTTCTGGTACCCAACAAAGAGAAGGCGGTAAATTTTATGATCTTGTTCATCCCTCTGTGAAATGCATACCTATTTCCTAGGAAATTGTATCCCTTTGTTACAATTGTTCATAAGGGGGGCATGTGTTCGAAGAACTTGAAGTGGAAACATCCCATCCAAATGCTCAACCTTGTGAAATTAATGTAGCGTAGATTTATGACATGCACATCCAGATGGACTGCTCCCACTGGCTTTAAAAGACATGGTAGCAAGACAACTTTAAAAAAAAATGTTGGGACAGCTGATCTGAACATCCTGTTTTCAATTTGCAAAAGTAGTAGGCAAATAACTCCAAGCTTTCTAGGATAATTTTTTAAAATTTATTTATTTATTTCAGTTTATATTCCACCCTCCCCGCACCAGCAGCCTCAGGCGATTATCTATATACTTTTTACTCTGGATTCCAACCTGGGTATGGGATGGAATGTACCTTGGTTGCCCCATTAGATGACCTTTGCCAGTCTTTGGATAGGGAGAGCATGTCTATTGGTTCTCCTGAACCTCTCAGCAATGTTTGACGCTATCAGTTGTGCATCCTTCTAGATTGCCTGACCAGTGTGGGGTCTAGACAGTACTGTTCTGCATCGGTTTCAGCTTTTCTTGGAGAGCAATTCCAAAAGCTGTCACCGAAGGATTATAGTTCAGCCCCTTGGATTCCTCAAGATTCCCTCTTACTCACCAGTTACTTAAACATCTCTATAAACTCACTGAAAGAGATTATTCGGTGTATGGGAATATGGTGTTGCCAAAATGTGGGTATCTTTACTATTCACATAAACCCAGAAAGTCAGTGTAAGTACTGAAATCAGTGTCTGGAGGTAGTAAAAGACTGAATTCAGGTATATGAAATGAAACTTAATGGAGAGGAGGTGCGGTGAGTTAGAAATAAGGCGCTTATACAGTCTGTTCTGGATTGGGTTACAGTCCCACTGATGGAGCAGGTATGAAGTTTGGAGGGAGGGTGCTCTTCGATGTCTCGTTACCCAGAGAGAGGGGGGGAGGTGGAAGAAGTAGCTAGGAGGGGTTTTTTCCCAGTTAAACCTAGGTCATGGTGATTTCTGTAAAAAGCCAAAAACTGGTCACTGCACATCCAGATGTTTTCACAACACATTCTATGCAGGACTGCCCTTGAAGATTGCTTGGAAGCTTCAGTGACTTCAGAACACAGCTGCTAGGGCACTTATTGGAGCCCATTATAAAGAACATAATATCTGGTCTTTTACAACTACATTGGTCTACAATTTGCTTCCTGGCCCAGTTCATGGTGCTGGCTTTGACATTTAAAGTCCTCAACAGGACTGCCTCCTTCCTTATCGCCTGCTCAAACTCTGAGACCAATGTGAGGCTGTCCTGTGGATTTTGTCTTGTCTGAGAGCCAAGCTACAAGTGACGCCTGACACAGGTTGGACACTTGTCAGCTTCCCTCAAGTTTTGATGGGAAATGTAGGCATCCTGGTCTTGCAGCTGTAATGGAGAGCCAAGCTGTAAAACCAGGATGCCTACATTTCCCATCAAAACTTGAGGGACGCTGACAAGTATCCAACCTGTGTAAGGCGTCACTTGTAGCTTGGCTCTGAGGCAATACCAATGAGAGTTCATAGGATGGCCCTTTCAGTTGTTGCCCCCAAATGTAGAACTCTTCACGGTTTATTTATTGTTTATTTAAATCAAGTATATTGTCACCTTTCCAACCAAAGCAGTTTAGGTCCCCAAAGGCAGCGACTATTAAAACACTAACAATTATTTTTGTGTTAAAAACAATTTAAATTTAAAACATTTAAAACAGCATTAAAACAATTCAATAAACATGGTCACACAAACACAGATAACAGGAAGGAGAGCCAATAATAGTTGTTGGGGGTATGCATTGAATTGGGCCTGGAAACAAATTGGAAGCCAGTGCAGATGGAGCAAGACAAGAGTGATATGGTGTGGTTGGTGTAATTTCTTTTGGCTGAAATTGGTGGATACAGTCCTGAAGGTTTTAGGATTGATTGATCAATGAAGACGCTTTTACTGTCCTGTCTTATTTGAGTTTTTAAATTGTTGTTATCTGCCTTGGGTACCCCTGATGGAGCCAAGTCAGCTAACGAAATAAAATAAAGATGCACAACTGAAAGCAGGTGTCATCCCTTTGTACTACATTACTTTCGCAAGGATGCTCTTCCTATCTCCACTAGTTATACTAATTTAGTGAAACTACATGCAATTAGAGCTGGATTGTGTAAAAGCCGTACTTCTCAGCACTGGGAAACAGTGAAACTGCCAGTGTAGAAGGGCAATACAGGAAGCATCAGTTCAGCTGTCTAGCCGTGGGGATGTACTCTCTCTTTCTTTCCCAGTCCCATATTTAGATTAATGAAAGGACTTTGCCCACAGAAATGTCAACCCATTGCCAAAGCTGATGGGCTATGTTGTGTCACTATTTTGCATTTACTACTTAATCCCTTATTTAGTGAAGAAATCCTTTCAACAATAACAGTACCAAAGCAGTAGGAGAAGCAATGGCTTAGAATATGTGCAAAACAAAAATCTACAAACTACCTAGTGTTCCAGCTGCTAGGTGGTGGCTGGAGATCTCCCAGTATTACAACTGATCTCCAGGTGACAGGGATCAGTTCCCCTGGAGAAAATGGCAGTATAGCCAGCTGAAGTCCCTCCCCTCCAACCCCCCCCTCTCCAGGCTTCATCCTCTAAATCTCCAGGAATTTCCCAACCAGGAGCTGGCAACCCTAAAGCCACTCCCCAACTTGGCAACTTTCATATCACAAATTGAAACCTCATAAAAAATTGGAGTAGCTCTAGCACATAAAAAGGGGTTTGCTTTAATAGGGTGCTGTCAAAGAAGGGGTGAATGTGAATAATTTTTTGCAGAACAGATTTCATAGCTAAATATTTTGGGGCTATGAATGGTCTACGAATTCCCTGGTCCTTATCAAATATAAATGTACAGGGTTGGATCCTTTACTCTGTGGAACTGCTTTCATGGATCAGGATTTTCTTCACTTTGCAGCTTGCTGTGCTCCAGGAAAAGCACCTGGGGGGCTGCACTGGTAGGAGAAACTTGTCTTGCACAAGCAGCACACACTTGTGAAAATGAATGGAAACTTATGGTGTCAACCTAAGCATGCAAACTCAGAAGTAAATATTATGAATTCAATGGGATTTACTTCCTAGTGAGTGGGTTTATCATTTTAGCCTTTGGAGCATAAGTGAAACCCGCTACCTGAGTAACAATGGAAAGAATTTTTTTTGCCCCTATAGTAAAGCAGATAAGAATGCAATTCTTCAACTCTGTATTGGATCCTTGCTAATGCTATGTCTTTCTAAACTTGTATTTATTTATCTTATGACATTGTTTGTGGAAATGTCCTTGACACTGTAAATGACATAAATAAATAAATAAATTTTAAGAACTGGATAATTTGACCCAACATAGAATTAAGTACACATTGGCCTGCTTATTTTAGAGGGCTTGAGCTTGTTTAAAAACTATGTTGATTTGGGAACGGAATACATGTGAGTATGATGCATTATGATAATTTTAATTTTATCTTCGAGAATGGATTTTTATTAGACAATGCATATTTATCTAATTCTTTGATTCCTTATGGGTCACAAGGATAATGATTAGATATGGAATACTTATTCTAAAAGGTTGCAATACACTGACTCTAAATAGAATACGTGCCTGTTTCCTCTAAACGGTACATGAGCTGTGAGTTAATGTACTGTGTACCCCATCCTTTCATTAAAAGACTCAGTGGTATAATCTTCTTTAGCATTCTGAATTTCTCCATCAAGTCAAATTGAATTTATAGCAATCAGTGAGTATAAATATCTTGAAAAATAAATAAATATTTCCCAATGGATAGGATGCTCAAATTCATATTGGAGGCTCCTTGAAAATATATAATACATTTTAACCCGCTGAAAGTCATTATGCTTTTACACATTCATATAAATAATGTATATACGATCCCAACCAATATATATTTTTTTAATTCTGTACATTTGAGGCAAAGAGCCATTCAGATTGTAGATCTTATTGGCACTTAAAGTTTTTGCAAAGTTGCTTTGCCAGTGGAAAAGCTAATACAGTCTATAACATACATGAAAACCCAGATGCATGTTTTAATAGGGTTACTGAAATACCAGTAAGGTTATCGAACCAAAAAGACTCCAACAATTTCTGCTCATTTGACCAAGTTGCCTCCACTATTAAGAAAAGTCTTACTTAAATATTCAAATATATGATGTGTTTGTGCAATAAATGTAATGCATAAATCTAAGTATTAAATAACATGAAAGTTTTATCCATCTGGTAAACATATTAATATATATACTGTATCAAGTATAATATAAGTGCTTGTGTTGGATTTCAGTAAAAGACAGCAATACATTTAGATAGTTGGTTTTCAGATTTATTTATGGAAAAAATACAGTGAATTATGCATGTTTTTGACAAACACGCTCAAAAGCTAACATAAGGGAAATCTGTCAGGGGGCCTTTTCTCCTGATTATACCAGTAATTGTATCCTTCCCAAAAAACTTGCATACAGAACCCGTGTGTGTTAGCATTCTCTCTGGAATTTGGGGATCTGAAACAATTTTGAAAAAGCCAGGGGAGTCATGTGTCCTCCCCCACACAGGGAGACATAAATGCCTTTAAAACGCCATCACTAAAAAGAAAAGAAATACAGCAAAAGATTCATGCAGTGATGAGGTATCGGTGTTTTCCACACAGGGACAGACTTGAGTAGCTTCTCTATTGCCGCTGCAGCTTATTTGTTTATTTAAAACATTTTTGTGCCACCTTTCCACCCAGTTCAGAGTCACCACGACAGCAAACATTAAAACATTCCAAACGTTAAAAAGCATGCAAAATATAAATATATATAAAATATTTAAAACAATTCAATAAAACAATGTAAACATATACAAACAAACAAACTAGGAGGGAGAGGCTAATAAGAGTGAAAGATAGAACGTCAAACAAAACAAAACAAAATCTTTACCTGCTGGTAGAAGACAATAATAGAGAGGCATATGAATTTCTCTGGCCAGGGAGTTCTGAAGTTTAGTTGCCATGACCGAAAAGGCCCTTTCTTGGGTTGTCACCAGTCTAGTCACAGGTGACAGGGGGCTCCAGAAGCAGGGCCTCTAAAGATGACTGGAGTGATCATGTAGGTTTATATGGGAGTAGGTGGTCATTTAGGTATGTTTGCCCCCAGGTGTATAGGGCTTTAAAGGTCAATACCAGCACCCTGAATTGGGTCCAGGAACAAAGTGGGAGCCAGTGTACAAAGTAATTCTCCAACCCCTTTCCTTGAGGAGAAATGCCTTTTTCCTTATATCTCCGCAATTAAAGAGGCTAGAGACTTTTTAAAAAATGAAAGCTGAGAATTCAGAGAATCTGATATACATACTGGTATAATGGTATAGTGATATAATATTATGATATCACCAAATTTAAAAAGAAAAAAAACCCTCTACTGACAAGGAGAGGAAATGGTTGTTGCAGCGAAAATTCAGACTTTCCCATCTGCATGGCAGCTATCCAAGCTTTGCTGAGATCTTTCCCAAAACTTTGGGACAAAGCAGGTTGGAGAAAAGCTGTGGAAACCCTGGAAAGTGAACAAATGCATGTCAGTGCACTGGAGAAACAGGAAAAGCTCCATTCAGCATTGAATTTGGGACACATAGCCTGTGTGGAAACACCCACTGATGCAGAGAGGAGGACATAGCCTTGTGGAAATTAAAAAAGGCTATATGAATGGGATGGGACTGATTGGTCCCTAAGAAACAAAATTGTAATATGTTTAAAAGGTCAAAAAGGCTGGAAGGAGTTGTATTACTCATCATAATACTAACACATGCCCTAGCCATTAAGGACCCATGATGTTTAACTACATTCCACACAGGACGCACAACTGCAATAAATACACTAGCCAGGAGAGGAGCTATGTTTTTCCAACATCAAAACACCTGAGTTTGATTCTTGGTACAGTTGAACATTCCTGCAACAGAAATGCTACTGAGGGTTAAGACAGCTCTACTACAACAAATTAATTGCAATAGCATGTGTCTTTCACAAACCCTTTTCATCCAAAACAAATAGTCCTGGACCTCCATGGTCTTTGTGCTAATGTCACCTGGATAGACGGGGCTTCAGGCACAAACTTTCTAGAAAGGTTTTTGGGGTGTGCTTATTGACAACTGGCAGCACTTAGCCTTAAAAAATATTGCTCAGGTGAGCACTACATGTTCAACATCTGGCTGCTGTAATATTTACAACTGATACTTCAGCACAGGCCCATGAAAACCATATTTTTGCATCTTATGGAAGTATCTGTAAACAAGGTTCATCTAAGTGGCCTACCTGCCTGTGATTGGTCAGGTTAGAAGGGAGCCACATATCATACAGCTCACCCTCTTGTCCAGCACAAACCCCTTCTTAGTTGTGAGATCCTTTCAGCTTAACTAGATAAGATATTGGAAGAGAAGTGAATAAATTTTCATTGGGTTTTAAAGTTATAGTTAGCTGTGTGGGGGGCACTGATTGGTTGCACAGAGCAGGAGGAGCTTATTCCCCCCTCCCCTTGCCATTTCCCACTCCTCATTCGACCCCATGGGGCTATTGTTTGCATCATAAGGGAAATATCAGCACCATCTGTTTTCCTTAGTTTCTAATATCCACCATGAGGCATGCCCAAATCCTGCTTGATATATAGGCCTCCTTTCCCCCCTACAAAGTAGGAACAGAAGCCATGCGAAGCCATGTAATTGAAGAGACCTGCAGTTTCATTCTGCTTACTTGTCTAACAGAACTGCTTCCCCACTGTTCTTGAACACTAATGAATTTTTATTTTTGTGGCAGACGTAGAAAAGGAGCATTAACATACTATAAATAACAGCACAGTCTGTTAGAAAGCTCTATTTTGGTGCTATCTTATTTTCTCATTTCCTGCTAATATTACCTTAACCTATTTTTTTGTTTCTGATTTTATCTTGGCCACAGTAAATCTGTGATGAATGTTGATAGTTTACCATATGCTGTGGGGATGAGAGTAGCTGCAGCATACCTTGTGCTGACATAGCTATAGCAGACCAAACAGGTGTGCCCTTTAATGCTGATTGTTACACTATTACCACCACGTATTAGATGCAAAAGCTTTTCAATGTCGCTGACTCCATGATGGCAACCAGTTATATAATAATAGTAATAGTAATAATATAACATTTGATTTATATATACCGCCCTTTAGGACAACTTAATGCCACACTCAGAGCGGTTTACAAAGTGTGCTATTATTATCTTCACAACAATCACCCTGTGAGGTGGGTAGGGCTGAGAAAGCTGTGACTGACCCAAGGTCACCCAGCTGGCTTCAAGCAGAGGAGTGGGGAATCAAACCCGGTTCTCCAGATTAGAGTCCTGCTGCTCTTAACCATTATACCAAACTGGCTCTAGAAGGCTGTATAGATGATGACCGTTTCGAACTCTGTGCAATCCTCATGGAACAAGGATCTTTTTATGGTGCGATTATTGATGTAATTGCACCATGATCCCGTTTTCGTGGCACGATGACATCAGAAATCACGCCATGAAGACGCCCTCCTTCCGTGAGGGTTGCGCAACGTTAGGACATGCGGAAACAACCGACATATCCTCATCACGTTCCACATCACCACTCCCTGTCCACTATAACTGGAAATTTCACAATGTTGCTGCTAAATCCATAGCACTGTAGAGACTAGGAACTGTGTGACCCTAGCACAATGATGCAAGCTAGGCTCTGGAACCCATTGAACCCAGCTGGAGGAAGCCAGCCTTGCCCCATGCAGGGCTCAGATGGGCGCTTCCTTTGCAACTCTGCACAAGGCTTGGCCCCCCAGTTTCAGAGGTTTGCACCTGCTCTGCACAAGGTTCAGACTGTCAGCTCATGGTGGCCCTGGGATGTATGTGTTGCCCTCCAGGCCATCAGTCCACTGTAGGGTTCCTAGGTCTCTATACCACCTGGGAGGGGGGACCTGGTACTTACCTTGTGCCTTCTGTGTGGTCTTCTTTTCACATATGCTTCTGGTGCTTGTGTGATGACATCACTTCCAGAAGTTTTTGCTCCCAATGTGGGGTGGTGATAATGAAACTGAATGTAACAATCACACTGGTTAAGGGAGCATTCCCACGACCTGTGCAGGGCCACTGGTTGCGAGCGACTCACGGGCAAGCAGGTAAACCAGCGGGCACCTGGAATCCCTAGTCCACTGGGACTTTTCCCAGTGGCCTTAATGGCCAACCTGCCTTGAGCTCAAGGCAGTGTGAACAATTGTCCCTTTCACCCTCACAAAAAACCTGTGAGGTAGGTTTGGCTGACAGAAAATGACTGGCTTGAGGAATCTCATCAGTTTTATGGTAAGTGAAGATTTGAGCCTTGGTTTTTCCCCAGCCATCCACCACTCTAAAGACTATACCTCCCTGGATCCAAAACGATTTGAATGTGTCAGGTGGTAGGACCCCACGTGACCTTACCAGCTGCAGCAAGGCAAGCCTCTCTTTTATCCTCCTTGACGACATGCTCCATTGGGATGGCACCAAGCCTTTCCTTGCTTGGTCAGGAGCGAGGCTGGCCTAGCACCATCCACCCAAGCCACAGCACAATCAGGGAGGACTCACAAGGAACGGGCTTGGAGACCGGCTATAGGAACGGCTCCTGAGGAAAGAAGCAGGCATCTGGTGAGAATGGGGCTGTAAGCAGCAGGTAGGAATAGCCTCTGAAGCCGCAGGCAGCCCTGAGGACAGGAGTGAGTTATCAAGGCCCAAGGCCCATATTGGTCCTCCCTCTTGTAAGCCCACTTGCCACTGGTGTTCCCAGCATAACTGGGGGAAGGTCATGTATGCAGTGCATGTGGGTGGCATGAGGGCTCACGGCTGGGCGGATGGAGAGGGGCTCCAAGCACTCTCTGCCCAGCCCCTTCCAAAAATCTGGAAACAGCTATTATTAAATTATTTGCATATGGGAAAAATCAGTAGCTTAAAACACGTATAGTTTAAAGAAAAAATGCTTTGATTTTAGATAATCACATGTATTGCAGCAGGTATCATAAAGAGCTATTGGAGCTATTTGCATCATAGAGAGCTGGTTTGGTGAAGTGGGGATTTGGATCTATGCCTCCCCAGTCAGCACTTTAACCACTTCCTCAGTTACCAAATTACAATTGATCTCCAGATGACAGGCATCAGTTCCCCTGGAGAAAATGGATGCTTTGGAGGGTGGATTCTGTATTATACCCCGAGCTCCCTCCCCTTCCCAAACCCTCCGCTCCCCAGGCTCCTGGAATCTCCTGGAATTTCCCAACCCAGAGTTGGCAACCCTACTACTGGGTAGCATCCATGTTGCTAAAGACGTTCATGTTAATTTGTTGTTTTGTTTCACAGGTTTCCTGTGTTTCGGCTTTATGCTAGTTTTCAAATGTGCAGCTACCACAACCTACTGTAGCTGTTCATTGACTGTCCTAACTGTGGATCATGTTGTATTTTGCTCAGTGAACGTCCTCGCTGTTGAGCACGTTGTATTCACTTGCAATGTGTAATCCGCCTTGGGTCTCCGCGAAAAAGGGGACTATAAATAAAATAAAAATCCCATCTCGACACTTTTCCCTGACCAGGTTCTTTCGGAAACCGTGGAGCCCGCCCTCACCATCACCAGCGAAAAACCAGCTTTCTTGCGCCAAGCGCGTCCAGCTCTTTTCGAGACCAGCTCCTCCGCCCGCCTTTTCCCTCCCCTCCGGCTCCTGTCCTGCCTGGAACTTCGCAGGGGCGGACACTCCCTTCCCAGACACTTAACGCGGCGCAGACCTGCCCCCCTCGCCTCTAAGCGCCTTAAGCGCCGGCCCGGAGAGAGCGCGGCCGGCGGGGGGCTTTGCATGCATTATGCAAATCGGCGCCGCCCCGGCCCTCCCGCTAGGGGCCGGCCGGGCGTCCCCCGCTCGCTAGGTGAATGCATTATGCTGATGAGGCTGCCGAGGTTGCTGGCAGGCGCAGGCGGGCGGCGTGCTCCGGGTACAGTCCGGCGGAGAGCGCGGGAGTGGGAGGCTCCGGAGGAGTCGCCGCTGGTTGCCGCTACTGTGCCTGACAGCCGCTACCGAGGGCGCCTACGCAGGCGGGGGGGCTGCAAGCGCACCCGGCGGGAGGGAGAGCCGCCGCTGCCCTCGCCGAAGTAGCCCCAGGCTGGGCTCGTTTGGGCTGTGCTTGCGTTCCAGCCGGGGAGGGCGCGCGAAGAAGCGGCACGCAACAAGTCCGCCGAGGTGGGGGAGAGCCTCGGGTCACCTGGGGAAGGGTGGCGGGCGCCGCTCTTGGGCATCAGCCTCGCGCTCCTCGGGCCCTTCCGCGCCGGCTTAGATGGCCGCTTCGGGGGTCTTTGCGGTACAGCCCTTGGCGCAGGTCACCTTTGCGCATTGAGGGGGGCGGAAAGTGCGTTTGGGTCGCCCCCCCCCTTTCTGTTGGTGGAAAGGGCGCCTCTCTTGCCTAACTTGTCCCCTGGCGCCAGAGGAGAGGAAGGAAACTTAACTGCTGCCCCCACCAGCCCGAATCCAAGCATGGTGGGGAAAACGAGCCAGGAAGCCAAGGGTCAGGATGCCACCCGCGAGGCCAGCTGCTTTGGAGGCCAGCGCTGCTGTGCGGGCAGGACTGCGCCCTCCAGCACCCTGCTGGCTGCCTTCCTCCTCTCGGTGGCGTCCATCGCTTCCTGCGTGTATCTGGGGGTGAAGACCAGTGACCTTCAGGCCAGGGTCTTGGCCATCGAGGCCGCCCAAGGGGACTTGACTGCTGCTGCTTCCTACCAGCTGCTGCCCAGCTATTCCTTGGATCAGCTGAATTCGTGGATGCAGGAAAAAGTGGAGGGACTTCTGGCTCAGGTGCGGTGGCCTTGGGAACTGAGGGGTGGGAAAGGGCTAGCGAGTTAGCCTGGGAAGCCTGCCTGTTTGCTGAGGGGACCAGTTCGAAATTGGGCACTAGATCTTAGCCAAAGAGGTTTGCGTGTGTGGACTGATGGAAGTGGTGTATTTATACCTTAGATCTTAGCCAAAGGCACTAAATAAAAAAAATATGAGAGAAATATGTGTGGTCTTATGAACAGAAAGAAAAAGCCAGGTGAATATGGGAGGGGATGTGGAAAGGGGGGCAGGAATTGCACCTGAGAGAAGGAACAAGGAGAACGTTTTAAAGGTTTAATTTAGCCTCTTTTGGCAACTGCTTCTCTGGGTTTGCTAAGGCTCAGCCCTAGGACCGGTTTTGAATTCCAGGGTTTTTAAAGTAACATAGTTGAAGAGAGCGTCTCTGAGAATGCACAGTGTGCTTTCCCACCCCTGCTTTTACAGCATCCGCCAAGCGCATGAGAATTAGAAGGAAGGGTACCAAATACAACAGTGTGCTGGCTGAGCAGGTTTGAGTTGTGGGACCCTTTTATTTTAGAAATGAAGCTCTAGCTGGCAGTTTCTAGAGAAAACTCTTAAAAATAAGAGTCACTGTGTAGTGTTCTTATGACTATTCTGTGGAGTGTGCCGAAGCTAAAGGAAATAAAGGACATCTGTTGTGTTCTGTGGGCACAGAATAAAGAGACAGACTTATAAAATAAGGCATAACCTTTGGAAAAAAAGAGACATCTGGCAACCTTATCAGGACTACTTTTCTTGTGTTTAAAAACTATGTCATTCCTATGGAGCAAGAAAAATCCCTTTTACTTCATGGCTAGGGTCATAGCTCCTAAATATTTTGCTGAGATCCTTGAGAACATAAAAAGAATATTTCAAACATGAGGTTCAACAAGAAGCTCAGGCAGACGTTTGGCTGTAAAGTGTGGTTCCAAGTTTCAGTGGGCTGCCAGGACCAATCCCCCAGAGACAGTTGGGCAGCAGCCAGACCTCAGTTGGCAGCAGTTACTCCTATAATGTGGTAGCATTTGACCTTCATATATAAAATATTCATTGCTCTCTCATCTCTAATTTACAGACAGGCACCCAAGTCCAACTTCTCTGCTTTTGCTTTGTGCCTCACGGATGCTATGGAAAGGGTGGGTGACTTTGCTCATGGGAAGAGGCAAAACATAGTTGCCATGCAGGGGAATGCCTTAATTTTGTGTGCATGTGTGTGTCTGTGTGTGTTACTATTTAACTCATTAGTTACTGTCAGGGCAAGTAAGTGATTCTGCTGGATTGAAATTTAAGTGATGAAGCTATTATAAGTTTAGCAGGTTATGCAATAACAGTAAATCTTGATTTAACATGAACATGGAGAACATTTAATACTAGATTTCCATTCCAGTTTCTTCTGCCAAGAAGTGAACTGCTGCTTAACCGTTTTCTGTCATCATTTCTCTTTTCATACAGAAGTCCTATGAGCATATGGCAAAAATCAGAATAGCAAGAGAAGTTCCTCCAGAATGCAACTGTCCACCAGGTAAACAAGAGTAATAAGGATGTATTTCATTTGGGGATAGTCTTTATTTAGTGCTTATCAGATACACATTCAATATTAGCCTGTCTTTATCATAGTATGGAGATAGTTACTTTGATAAACTGATTAAATAAAAATGTAAAAAGTTGGCTCATATCTTCTCTGAAGTTTTAATTGACCAAGGGAGGAAATGTTGATCAAAATACAGGAATAACCCTAAATTGATTATATAAAAATTAGTTTTATAGAAGTCAGTGGGATTTTCCTTCCATGTAGAGTATGAGTTGAGTTTAATGGGATTTCCCCCCCCCCCCCGCCCCTAGAAGTAAGTTTAACGTCACAGATTAAGGCCACGATCCTTATGAATCACCACTTAGAGATGAAATCCCACAGAACTTGATGCATTTATAAGAAAGATGTGCAGGTCAGGCTATAGTGCTGTACTGTTAGCTGCATTTATTTGAGAGTAACAGGGAAATCCTAAACAGAGTTACTCCAGTCTAAGCCCATTGGTATCAGTGGGCTTAGACTGGAGTAACTCTGCTTAAAATTTCACTGCAAATCTCATTGAAATCAGTACAATTTACTTCTGAGTAAACATGCATATGCTTGGCCTGCCAATCTGTGTATTTGAAAGTAAATTTAATTCAGATTAGTAGGATTTACTTCCAGACAAATAAGTTTTAAGACTGAACTGTCAGATGGGTAAATGCATGCACATCACTGTGCAAGCAGCCTAGAAAACATTTGCATATAACTAGAAGAAATTGACATTGTGATATTTGGTATAGGATCACATCTGTGGCTCTTTTCTGGTGCTGTGTAGTTATAAAGTGCAATATGTTAAGGACATCAAACAGCTCAAAAAACAGACCCCCAAATAACTTTAGTGTTTGGTTTCAGTTTGCATTGAAGTATACTAAACTTTTCGGTTACTGTTTCCTTCAACACTATACAGGAATATTTTACAAAGTGACTTCATGTCTCATGCTGTATATTATTGTAAGGAATATGAGCTCAGTACTGAAATTCATTAACTGCAGTGGAAGTACTTTATAAGCAAACCTTTAAAGGATGGGTTTTGTGAAAAATGGAGCAATTATTTGTGAAACTGTAATCTATGTGATCTGTATTTGGGGAAGAGGTGGCTCTAGTGCTGTTTAGATAGTATTATTTACATATTTATACTGATTTTAGAAGTTATGAAATAAGGTAGTGGTGTATGGAATTAGAATGTGTTACAGGATAAGATACTGTTAGGTAGGTGAGCACCTTGACCAAAATGGTACAACAGATGTACAATTGCTGCGGTATGGAACATGAGATAACTGTGATGTGTACTGAATACTCTAAAAAGTAGATACCTTGTCAGGTTTTGAATAGGATTACCAAATTGGGAACCTTTAAACCAAGAAGACTAAACCTAAGAGTCAAAGGTCTTTTCACACATTAAACAAAATCCAATCACATCACAGCTTCTTGATGACTGTATGTGTATGATGTGTTAGTCACATATATTTTAAGATGCCCACTTGAAACATCTTACATTTGTATGTACTGAAAACTGTAATGTGTTGTATGGCCATGATGTCTAGCACCAATCGTTAAACTCCTCATTCTGTTTGTTTACCATTAAGAAGAATTAAAAGAAGATTCAAAAGTTTTGGTAACCATCTTCTTCCTACAGAACAAAAGCCATCGAGCAAATGAAGTGATACCATTTATTGGTCCAACTAATGCTTCAAATTCTAGAAGTGAGGTTGATTATTGCTTAGGGCTACCTAACTCCATTTGGGGTCTGGAGATCTTCTGGAATTACAATTCATCTCCAGATTACAGAGATCAGTTCCCTCAGAGAAACTGGCATCTTCAGAGGGTGGACTTTATGTCTTTGTACCCTGCTCTCTCCAGGCTCCGCTCCCAAATCTCCAGGAATTTTGTAGCCTGGAGTTGGGAGCCCTGTATATTGCTTGAGGTCCCATTTTCCAGGAAGCATACTGTGTAACACAAAACTCAAACTACTGTAATGTTGAATAAAAAAATCTAAGAGCACGGCTAATAATAATAAAAACCTCTTCGATGCACATGTTCTATTTAGCTAACATATGCATATAGCAAATACTTTGGGTAACATTTAGGCTGTAATGTGAAAGATCTAGGTTATTCCTAGGTGGTATAATCCCATGTTCAGATTAGACTGAAGCACTGGTACTTTCACCACAGTATTCTCTATTAATGTTTATTGCTGAAACGAATGATGATGACTGCAGCTGCTGGACTTTCCAGCCCACTTACAGGCTTAGTCTCTTTGCACAATTTTGCTGTTTTTCTTCTATATTACCACTAGAGCTCCACATTACCTCAAATATTACCTGGGAATCCACTCCTTTTTCACTTGCTTTCTTGCATTATATTGAATCAAATGGATTATAAGCGTGAAAGATGTACATCTAAATGATGAATAAAAAGCACACAATAAAAAATGGAATGTGTCAGGGATGCAAAACTTTCAGATGTATATGAAAAGCATGTTAAAACTATTTAATAAGGAAAACTTAAATTGTCAAGGGATGAGAAATGAGGCAGAGGGCTCCTAGACTTTTGATCAAAAGACCATTCTGAAGACAGGATGATTGTAACTAAAAGTCTAATTGTTGTGTGACTGCTGCATTTTGAGACATGTAAATAAGTTCCAGTTAAGCCACAGTAGTGTGTGAACCTTCACAAGGGTGCGTGCAAGTCTGGGAATTGTCGAAAAGGTCAAAATTTGACTAATGTGCTGTTTTTAGCTTAACCTCCATTTCAGAAATGATGCAATCCAAAATGGGCAGGTGGTAAAATAATTAACAAGTTGGATGTTGATTGGGTAAGGACTCTTGGAGCCCGTCTTGTGCCCCGTAAGAAAAAATGGAGCCAGTGCTCAGCCAGAATGCCAATTGTATCATAATACATTTAAAGGTTAATAACCTTTCAATACCCATCTGGGCTTTACTGTATCAAAGAACAGTAAGATCATGTGTTGCTCACAGGTTGGGTGGAATTAGAATAAATTTTATGCCATATGAAAGCAACATAATTTTCAGCTATTGCCAACTGTGAACAAGCTAGAGTTAAATTGTTTACTTGGGTTTCTGTAAACACATTTTTTTCACCCTCGCCCCCTTTTGAAGTACTGTGCTCATATACAATGTTGTGCCGATTTCCACAATTCCCTCTAGGCTGCTCCAGAGGGTCTGCTCTCTGCTCCTCTGGCTGAGAGGAGCAGGCTGGCACACAATGATTAGGACTTAGGCGGCCTTTAAAAAAGGTGCTGGGTCTCGGTGCCAGTGAATACCATCACAAAAAAATGCCCTAGATATATAGGAATGGAACTCTTTGGGCTGCTGTGGTTCACCACCTCTGACAAATCACTTTGATTCCTATGAGCAAACGGTGTCTTCAAATTTAGCCTTTGCTTCAGGATTCTGCAGTGATTGTATACTATAAAATACATGAATGGGAAATGTGATCCGTCTTGAATTATATGAATGGACTTCACAGTAGGGTTTAGTATGTCAATACTGTGAAATAAGACCATTTACTACATGGCTATTGGCACGAACCCTTCAGAATTTGAATTTCATATTCTCCTTGACAAATAAGTTTATTGACAGAGGGAGAAACAGAACCAGTATCTATGGAATGAACTGCCAAAAATACAGTGAATGTTACAAGAGAGTCACCCCTTGCTGTTTGCTATGGCAGGAACCTGAACGGTGAAGAGAACAGTCTTAACTTGGATTCTCAGAGAAGTCAGGTTCATAGCTTTTCTTGGCCTGCACGCAATTCCTTTTAGCCAAGCAGAGGCTGCAATCCTAAGAATAGTTTTGTTGGAGTAAACCCAGTTGAATAAAATGGGATTTATTTCTGAATAGACCCATTTAGGATAGCTTCAGTATCTAAACTTTTCTTTTGTCTGAGGTATTTTAGCCCCTTATACTGAGTACCCTAATTTGTACTCAATTAATAAGCTATAGCTTTTGTGCTAGCTACCTCTACAGTGTTTCTAGAAAATGGTAAGAAGCACAGACGTTTTCCATTAAAGATTTAGCATCTGGCGAGAAAAAGTTCAGCTTATGGTAGCAGTTAGATTCAGCGAAAACTCAGTTGAAAACAACAGGAGTTCCCCCATCATTGATTTCTGTAGAATTTAGTTCTATATTTCTTTATCACGAATAAATAGGGTTGCCAGGTTCAGGTTGGGAAATTCCTGAAGATTTTGGGGGTGGAGCCTGGAAAGAGTGGCGTTTGGGGAGGGGAGGAGCCTCAGTGGGATGTAATGCCATAGAGTCTACCCTCCAAAGCAACCATTTTTTTCCAGGGGAACTGATCTCTGTGGCCTGGAGATCACTTGTAATTTCGGGAGATCTCCAACCACCACCTGGAGGCTGGCAACCCTACGTATAAGGCTGTAACACATAGCTAAGACTCACTAATTTTCTTACATGTAAATATAATTATATCCTAAATCTTTTGACGATAGGAGACAGTTTTTTACTTACATTTTAAATAGGGCTGCAACCTGGCAAAGGCAAGTAACCTCGGCTTCTCCTGCCCTTGTGACAGAAAACAAACAGATGAGACTTTTAAAGAGATGGAGCTGCTGCAGTTAAAGGCATAGTTAGTGGGGCAGATTAAAAAGTTCACAACATTACTTCTCAACAGTCCTGTTCTTGGTAATATTTAAGAATTGTTGCTGTTAGCATGCACCTTATCTTGAATATAATGAACTATGCTCACAGTTCAATCCTAACAAGAGTTACTCCAGTCTAAGTCCATTGAAATCAATGGGCTTAGATTGGAATAACTCTTCTTAGGATTGCACTGTTAGAGTTGCTACTTGAAGTTTATGGAGGCAGGATCTCTGCATGGGATGCAGAAAAGGGACTTAATGTAAAGGGTTTTACTATGGAGTTTCTGGTAGTTCCTAGACAGGTATGACATCATTTCTGGTTTCTCTGGAAGTGATGTCACACAGTCTCTGGCAGCTACTCCCACATATCCCTGCCCCCTGGTCTCCTGTTGGTTGCTAGGCTGGGGCTGGTATCCCAATTCATGTAGCATTTGCATTTTTGTGCTGGGAAAAAGTTTCATTTGTTTATTTTTGCCTGTTATGCACTTGTTGAAGACAGAAACCTACTATATTTAAGAAAGGCATAAAGCTAAGAGTGCTGTTAGCTGGCTAAAATTTGGGAAAATGAAAGATGGCTGCTGAACCGATGTAGCCTGCAAGTGCAAACCATTATGTCTGTAGCCTTCAAGACCATTATTTTATTTAAATTGGTGGATTAAATTAGTTTAAGGCCATTACCCAAAATCACACAACCCGGTGGTAGATCACATATTTTGCATGCAGGGTCAGTCCCTAGTAACTCCAATTAAATGATATTATATAGAGGAGGGGGGGAGGAATTCTTCCCAGAGGCCTTGAGAACTATCACCAGTCAGAGTAGACAGTCTAGGTCTAGAGTGTCTGGGTTTGTATGAAATGGGTTCAAGATAATTGGAATACTATCTAAATATGTTTAGGGCTGAAACGCCAATGAGAAAATGCCATATTAAAGTGATAGTTGATTGCATCTTGTCATGTAGAAAATAAAAATCATATAATCTCTTCCATCTGTTCTGTCACTTCTGTCTAGCTAAAACTTTGTATGCCAAAATTAAGTAAATGGAGGGAAGTGGTTAGGTAGTTCTTTGAAAGAATGTGAAAACAAGATTTGCTTTCCCTTCCCTAGTGGTTTCCTATACCGGCCTGTTCTGTGCCTTGTAACATTCAGAGCCCAGCATAGGGATGCATGTGTGTGAAGGGGAGAGAGATTTTGCAAGGGAGATAAAGGGGGGTGAGTGAGGTGGCTTTCTGTAATACTGGAGAAGGGAGATGGACCACAGTGGAGATGATAAGAAGGTATTGGTACAAGAGATAGCAGGAGGATACCTCCCTCTTTCCAGAACATATCTTTCATTCTTTTTTGTTTCCCTTAGCGCTTCATTGTTGTTTGTTCTTTTTAAATTTTACGCATAGCCTTCCGGTTAAGATCTACCTTGCAAGCCCTGCTCTCAATGCCTCTGCCTTCTGAGGTGAGGTGGATGTCAATCAGAGACAGGGCTTTCTCTGTAGTGGCACCTCACTTTTGGAATGTCCTTCCCCTTGAGGCTCACCTGTCACCTGTCAGGCCAAAACATTTCTGTTCACCCAGGCTTTTAATTAAGGAATCTTTTAACATCATTTTAGTTTACTTTTTTATTTTAAAATTCTACAAAAGGTCTGTGAGACTACAGAAAGATAAAATATACAAAAAGAGCAAAAACCATTAACATTCCATTAAAAAGGTACAGATAAAAATTACAATTAGCAATTACACCTACAACTGTCTTAAGTAAAGTGAGATTGGAGTCTACTAGCATCATAAAAGCCGAGGTTTTCATGGTATAAGCTTTTGAAAGTCAAAGCCCCCATCGTTTAATACTGGACTCAGATCTTGCTGTTCTACTGCAGACCAACATAAATCATAAAGTAGAATCTCTTGCTGGACATAATGAGATCTGCATGATTTGAATCCAGTAGCACCTTAAAGACCAAATAGATTTTCAGCTTTGATTCTCAAAAGCATATACCCTGAAAATCTTGTTGGTCTTTAACTAGGACTTGTATCCTAGTGTTCTAATCCAGACCAACCCAGTTGCCCACCTGAAACTGTCATTATGTGATCCGTAACTCTTGTTCCAATAATCAATGAAAGGATACTATTGTTCTGCAAAAAATTCATTTTAGTGTGCTTTTAGTCTGAAACTTATTTTAAGTTGCTCAGTGGCCTATATATTTATGCTTTTTGTAATGCTGGATTTTAATGGTGGATTTTAGTTAATAACTTATTTTATTATGTTTTGTTTTGTATGCTGTCTTGGGCAGGTTCCCTGGAGAGCTGGCATGAAAATTTGCTAAATAAATAAACAAATATTGTACAGTGTCTTTGGTATGGGTTAATTGCTTAATATACAGCTACATTGCCCAGAAAATTATTCCATGAGATTATAAAGAAAAAACAAAACAAAGGAGATGAAACACAGTGAATAAAGGCATTTACATTAATTGGAAAAGACATGTAAAAATAGATATGTCTTGAGGTGCTGTTTCAAGAGCAGGAGGGACTATGTCTTATGAATCTGGGGGCAATGAGTTCCAAACAAAAATGCCCCCAGAAATATTGGGTGAAAGGTGTGAGACAGTAGATGTAAGCTTTGGCTAATAGACATAAGAGATATACTGGACCGAGGGTGAAGAAAATTAAAAAGAAAAATACCCAGGATCAACTGAATGCTAGTATTTCAATGTGACAAATGATGCATTAAAATTAGTGTAATAATGGCAAGAGAGCCAGGGTGAACAGAAGGGAGGAAAAGAGGCACACCCACAGTTAAAGACAAGAAAGAAGAAACAATCTGCAGGTAGAAGAATAGATACCAGTAGTTTTTGATGGGTGGCGGAGAGGGAGCCACCAAAACGACATGACTGTAGTCAAGCAGAGGTAAAGTAAGAAAATAAGCTAAATGATTGCTGGCATCTTTGGGAAGAAACATAATTTTGTAAAATATGGACATACAAGTACAGGAGCTGCAAGAACTTGTGGGCGGCATTTCATTTTCTCCTCCTCCAACATGTCTTCTTTCCTTTCCCTTGTCTCCTCGTAGCCTCTCGCCCTTTTCCTGCTTCTTTCTCTCCTTCCTATCCACCTTTGTCTGCCCCCTGTCTTCACTTTTCCTCCTGTTCCTGCGTTATCCTCTCCTGTATGATCCAGTTGCATAGTGGGGAACCTGCAAGGATCTGCAGAGGGTACTTCACTTTCCCCTGTATTCCATTCCCCACATGTCTTTCCATTCTCCTGGCAGCCTCCATATGGTCACCTTTCCCTACATCCTTCTCTACTTCAAATCCCCTAAACAACTTATCTTCTATTTACCCCCGTCTTCACCTATATTTCTTAATTTACTTCATTTATATACTGCCTTTCTCCACAATGGGGACCCATAGCAGCTTACATCTAGACATGGGCACAAACAAACAAACAAAAAAGAACCATGGGGTTCATGGGTTTTCACGAACCACGAACTCCCATGAACTGATGCAAGTTCACAAACCAGTTCGTGGTTCATGGGGTTTAAATGCCCCTTTCCTGCTGCTTAGCAGCAGGGAAAGGGGCATTTAATTGTTTAAAGGGCCCTTTCCTGCCACTTGCAAGGGCAGGTCCCTTTAAACTATCAGCTGGCAGGGGGGAATCCCCCCTGCCACCTGCCAGCTGATAGTTTAAAGGGACCTGCCGCAGGACCCTTTAAATGGCCCAAAGACCCAGCCCTTAGCCCCAGCCCCACCCTTTCCTTGCAGCTGGGCCCAGCCACCCTGCAGGCCCATGGCTTCCTCCTGCGAGGGGTGGGAAGGCCGTTTTTGGCTTCTTCCGCCGCTGCACAGGCTCGCAGAGCAGCAGCAGAGGCAGAAAAAGGCCTTTCTGCTCCTCAAATGGTCACCACGGGCCCGCAGGGTGGCGAAGGAGGCCAAAAATGGCCTTCCCGCCCCTGGGCAGGGCAGGCCGTTTTAGGCCTCCTCTGTTGCTGCGCGGGCCTGCAGGGCGATGGAGAACGCCAAAAACGCCCTTCCCACCCCTCAAGCACTCTTTTCATCATTTTGGATTTTCTTTGACAACCCCCCCCTTTTTTTTTTAAGATTTCAGATTTTTCTGCAAACTTGGGTCTGTTTTTAGGTGTGTAGGAAGATCTGTCTTGTCCGTTTATTGCTCCAATTTCTGGATTTAAGTATTCTCAGATCAGGGCCACTTGGCTATTAATATATAAGACTGATAACTGGGTAATTTTGTAACAGTGATTTCAATGGTTTTAGCCTGGAGTTATTCTGCATAGGATGGCACTGTTAGTTTAGGGGAAATTTTACTTAAAGTGAAAAGCAGGGGACATGCAGAGATTTACAGGTGCATCTCATTTTCCCCTAGGGTTGCCAGTCACTTGGTGGGTGCAGGGCTGATAGTGTAACATCACTTCTGGGGAAAATCTGAAAGTTATGCCAGTTTTCTCTAGGAATTGCTGGAATTTCTGGTGATTCCTAGAGAGGCATAATATATCCGGGTTTTCCCTGGAAGTGACATCACATTGTTACCACCATCTTTTACCTGGGTTTCCATGGCAACCCTGTTTTCTACTCCACCACAATTTTGTATTTCCCTTCCCTGAAATCCCCTCCAGCTTCTCCCCTTTTCCTGCTTCCTTCTCTCCCTTTCCAACAACCACTAACCTCCCTTTATTTGCTCTCCACAGCAATGTTTCCTTGGGAAAACTACACTATGCTGGTTGCGGGGCTGGGCCGGGCCCAGTTGTACGGTGCAGAAACACAAGGAGTTGCAAAGGGCACCTCATTTTCCTCTGTATCCTCCCCCCCCCTGCCAAAATATTTTTTGTTTTCTTTCTCCTGGTAACTCCTTTCTATGCTTCCTTTTCTTCTTCCTGTCCACCCACCAACCTTTCATCTGCTCCCCCCATCTTGTTATATATACTCTATATTTATTTATTTACTTCATTTATTCTCTTCCTTTCTCCACAGTGGGGACCCAAGACAGCTTACAGCATTCTCCTCTCCTCCATTTTATCCTCAAAACAACCCTGTGATGTAGGTTAGGCTGACAGTCTGTTACTGGTCCAAGGTCACTCAGTGAGCTTCCATGGCAGACTGGGTATTCAAACCTGAGTCTCCCAAATCCTAATTCTAAATTCTACACCATGGGATGGCTCCAATCTTGGGATTTTAAGTATTCTCAAGTGGAGCAACTGAGAATTAGATATATTGATGTCATCTGAGAAGAAACAGAAGCAAAATTACCAAAAATGTTAGCAGGGCCGTTTCCAGATGGCTTACCTGCCTCTGGAACGTTGCGCCATCTTGCGGGGAAAACGTGAAATATTGCGTTTTCTCGCGCGAGTTTTGTGCGACATCGTGCGACGTCGCGCAAAACTCGCGCGAGAAAATGGAAACGGCCCAGTTGTAGAAGCAGTAGTTCTGGTACCTAAAAATGTAACTACCCATCAACAGTATCACCATATCTAATAGTAAACTGGCTGGCCTCAGTGGATGATGAAAGTAGGGTTGCCAGGTCCAAAATGGGAAATTCTGGGAGATTTTGGAGGTGGAGCCTGGAGAGAGCAGGGTTTAGGCAGGGGATGGGCCTTAGTGGGGTATAATGCCATAGAGTTCACCCTTCAGAGCAGCCAGTTTCTCCAGGGGAACTGGTCTCTGTTGCCTGGAGATCACTTGTATTTCCAGGAGATCTCCAGCTATCAACTGGAGGCTGGCAGCCCTAGATGAAAACCATGCCACAGACGAGATAACGTTCTCTATAAAGATATAAATAAAATACGATTCCATATAAACTAACCAAAAGAAAATGAATTAACCTATACAGGCATCCTGATAACTCACAGAGCAACCCTCTGTAGAGTTACTTTAGTGTAAACCCACTAAATTCAGTGGATTTAATCTGGAGATATTCTGCACTGTAAATTTCCCCCCAAAAGGGATTGACTATTAAGAGCAGTTGATACCAAGTCAAAGGAGAAAGGAGGGGAGCAGAAATTGGTTAGCTCAAGTCCTGAATGTATATAAAATCCAGGAAGGGAAGATTTTAAGGACTAGGGTGGGATTTCCAAATTGTCTTCCCTTCCTATGATTCCTTGTGGGACTTCATCTTGTAATAAAATTATGGTGCAGAAGTGAAAATCCGCTCTATGCTATACTTGGAAGTGATGTATTCTGGATCCATTCTAATCGGGCTGAGCTGAGTGACAGAACACTTGCTTGATTTCAATAGCAATACATTCTAGACTTCTAGAACAGTTATGTAGGAAAATCACCTAGCATCTGAACTGGACTTTGAACATCTGTCTCCCAGGGCCAAGGATCTGCAGGAGAAAAGAGCAGCTGTTGGATTAACTTTCTCTGGTTTTGAAGGATGCCAGCACTTTGAAAGCAAGATGAAAAAAGTGGATGAGTCAGCCTGCTCTATGGGCACACGCAGCCGTACAAACAGCTTTTATGTAACATAGTGGTCAAGCTCCACCACTATGTTTAATGTTTCTGACTCTTAAAAATGTTTCATTTAGACTTCAGAGTGTAAGAATTCCATGCCCTGTTCTATCACATAAATAACTACCTTCTTTCGTGCAAAGCTTGTTAAAGAACACTGGCATAGGCAAAACCTAACTTGCTATTTCTATACTTTAAAAAATACCTGAAGCTTGGAATAATTTCCAGTCTGTAAGTTCTGTCATCATTCTGAACTACTTCTTTCTTCTTCTTTTAAAAAAACTTCGGTATCTATTTTGTGCTGCTCCGTCTATTTTGTGCCGATCTTCCAAGATTACCATAGCTTTCCATTTGAAGTATCCCAGGGTGGTTACTGTGCAATTTGCCATGGTCAAGCAATCAAGTCTTTTGCATGAAAATATGTAAAGGCAAGTGAACACAGGCAAACCAAATGTGGAAAAATGAACAGTTGTTTGTTTTGTAGATGGGTAAGAAATTGCATTTTGAAAATACTGGATTAATTGTGATTTTTTTTCTCTGATTGAAGCATGATATATCAAAATTTTATTGTCGCTTTTGTTTAATACAATGAAATCTGTGTTCTTTGCAGAGTTTAAAAGGCGAAAGGTCTTTGTTCCTAAGAAAGAGTTCCTAGAGAACAACGTTCCTATGGAAATAGTAATCTTTAAAGATAATGAGGAGGAGAGGGGCAAACTATGTATTTATTTATTTAAATTTTGTATTACATCTTTCCAAGTCCAAGATAAGCTACAGCCCGCTAGTTAATACACAGTAGATAAAATCAAAAGGCAATAAGCCACAGTAAAACAAGAACCTAAACAGTAAGTCTAAAAGACACAAAAATGTATCAGAAATTGTTAAACACCCTATATTAAAAAACAGCCTTGCATTCACTAGGCTGTTTCACAAAGTGGGAACTGCGACAGAAAAGACGCTGACTGTGCATTTGTCACATGTACCCTAGAATTCTGAGATCTTCAAAGTGCAAGCCTAGGCAGAGTTGCTCCAGGCTAAGCACATTGATTTTAATGGGCTTAGAGTGGAGAAACTCTGCTTAGGATTGCACCATTAGGCAACTTTTTCCATAAAAGAATCTTAGGAAGGCTACTGGGGCGGGGGGGGGGGGATCACTGTTATGTAGGCCAGGTTATTGTACAGGCTTCTGGCATCTTTTTTCAGCTGCTTGTTCTCTTGCATAGTGTCTTAATTGGCATAGTGTCAGCTCATCATGATCTTGTTGCTGTGGCACCAGTCTGCTCCCATTAGCTGACTTCTGGGCTGTTTCTGCTCTCTCAGTGTCAAACTGTTTTGGGTAACTGGGGCTGGTTGTTCCTCTGGGAAAATGTAAACAAATGTTGCTGCTCCCAAATTTATCAACAGTTTTTCAGCAGAAAAGGTTACACAGAGTCAGGATCTTTTCTGAATGCAGTTCATTTTGGTTTAAAATAACTCATCCTAGCCTAGGTCAAACTCAGTGTACTTTTAAGTTACTCAAGGATGGGTTAACAATGTGTAGGGTACAATGCTGGAATGAGCAGAAATATATGAGAGGACAAGAGATCTTCACGTGGTTTGGGGTGGTAGAGTTGGAGCAGTAGCTATCAACAGGAAGATATACATAAGTAAAGGTCGAAAGATAATGTGGGACAAAGAAGGTCACAGAAAATGTTGACGGTAGAGGAGCTGTTGTATCATATGAAAGGAGAAGGGAAGCCAGAGAAGGAATCTAAGGAAAAACATGGTCTGAATTAAGGGAAAGGTGAATTGTTTGAGTAGCAGTGTTTTTGACTGAGATGTGACAGAGGAAGGAAGAAGTTGCAGAAACTAAACTATTCTGGAGGGGGTTGCACTTCTCCCTGAAGAAGCAGTTTCATAGCTTGGGGACACTGCTGGATCCTATTTGGAGCTCAGATCATCTCTGTGGCATGTAGCTAGCACTTTTTATCAACTATGGCTGTTCCTTGGAAAAGCATGAACTGACCACAGTGATCCATGCTTTGATAACACCAAGTTAGATTGTTCTAATGCAATCTTTATGGGGATGCTTTTGAAAATGGTTAAGAAACTTCCATTGGTCCAAAATGTGGCAGCCAGGCTACTGTCAGGGGTTGGTTACAGTGACCTCTGTCTCACGCACGCATGCAGAAAGATCTGCACTGGTTACCCATGTGTTTTCTAGGCACAATTCAAAGCGCTAGTTCACATTTAAGGTCCTAAATGGCTTAGAGCCAGAGGATCTAAAGGACCATTTCCTCCCATCTTATCCAATCCACTAGTTAAGATCTGACTTTCAAGTCCGGCACTCTCTGCCCCTGCCTTCAGAAGTGAAGCAGGTGGCAACTAGACAGAGGGCATTTTCTGTGGTGGAACCTCATCTTTTGAACGCCCTCCCCCTTGAAGGTTGCTTGGCGCCTACTTTACTTTCGTTTAGTTGCCAGGCTAAAATGCAACGTTTGCTCAGACTTTTAATTAGAAGATTTCTCTTGTCAGCTTTAAAATAGTCTGCTTCTGGTTTATGGATAGTTTTTATGCTGCTTGTGTTTTAATGGCTCATGTTTTTTTTTTAATAAACATTTTTTATTAAAATTAAACAAGTATAACATACAAACCAATAAACCAACAACAAACATCTTACAGCTGAATAGTGTGGAAACCCCCCCCCCCCAACTATTTTGATACAGGAGGAGAATCGAAAAGAAGGAAACAAAGATATATCGATTGTCAGTTCTTTTAAAAGTATAAAACCTTCAGAGTGAGTTATTGCTTGAAGTATTTTTGATTTGGGTTGGATATTGTACTTATCAACATATTCAAAGAACGGTAGCCATTTTTCTGTAAATTTAGAGCTTGCAATGGCTCATGTTTTAATGTTGTGTTTTTTTAATTGTATGCTGCCTTGAACAGGCCTCTGAAGAGTGTCATAGAAATATTCTCAATAAATAAATAGAATTATATGATGCCAATTTTGGTTTTCCAGGAAGTGATGTCCCCCCCCCAGGCTCCTGATAGTTGCCAGACAACCCTAGGGTTGCCAACCCTAGTAATAAGCTTGGAATGGGGCAATGGTCCAAGGTCATCTTCTCATCTGAATTAACAGGGATGCCCAAGTGCAGAGGTCAAATCTTTTATTTAGAGGTCATTCTACATACAAAGAGCCTGTCCTCAGCTGCTCAACAGAGAGTTCTCTTCATTCCTGTTTTTCTCCCTTTTCCTTTCCAGGCTGACAGGAGTTCCTTCACTCCCATTCCCTCATTTTCTGTTATCCACCCTAAGCTTCGCCATGCTGCCTCTTTTTAAGGCTCTCCCTCACTCTGTAACCACTCCTGTGGTTGGAGGCCATCTCCTCTCTGCTGCTCCAACATCCAGTGTAACCCTAAACAGATTTCATCTCCCACAATAGCAGCTGCTTCAGCTGGCCAGCCCTTCTGTATGGCACTGGTCCCTGACCACAGTCTCCCCACTGGTATCTTCGGGGCTGGTGGTTCAACTCCCGGACATGGCTGACCCTGCTTGCTCTCTGCCTCAGTCTCCAGGACTGGAGTATCCTGCCTCAGTCTCCAGGACTGGAGTATCCTTTGCCCTGGGTGCTGCTGCTTGACAACATCACCCTGGAGCTCTGGGGTTATAATATACCAATCAATGTGGAGAGTAATAAAGGAGAGAAAGATTTGAGAATAAAGATAAGTATTTAAAGTTGGACATGTTTGCTTTGAGGTAGCTGTGAAATTTCCAAGCACATATATGAATGATAAGCCATGGAGACAGGTCAGAGAAAGTTAAATAATTGGGCAGAAAGAAACAACAGGATGGCTTCAGTATTTATCTGATAAAAGAATTAGAATCAGTTTGGTCAATGTATCTCCTTGCTTTGATAGAGGGATTTCATAAAGCCTCAATTTCCTAAAAAGCAACCTTTATTGACAGTGAAATGAAACTGGTTAACTTTAGGCTGGTGTCAAGATTTGCCATTTTTTGGCAGAAGTGATCGTAAAAGTCATCATAGATCAACTGCAGGGTTTTCTGGATGATACGTCTGCCCTTGTTCTCTTTCAGACTTGTTTGGAACAGAGATTACGGTCAAATCCACATTCACCCATTACCCGCATGTTTATCGGATATCTTCCGTTTGCCTCCAATCCGTGATTTTTTCCTCTTCGTTCACATTCCTGCTTCCAATCCGTCTTTCTTGCGCGTCCCTCCGGTCACACGGCCATTCGAAAACCGCTTTTTTGGGCGGGACCTTTTTCCCCGCCCATTTTTTTTAATTTTTTTGGAGCGCACTTTTCCGTTATTTCGATCTTGCCTTATAAAGAAACATCATTGAAGATAATGATGCCTCTCTTTCCCCCTCTGACAGCACTGATGGCTCTCTCCCCTTTCTTTTTTTGGAAATTTGGAAGCATGTGGGAAGCTTTCTTGGTCATTTCCTATGCAGGACAGTTCAGTGCCTGAATTTTACTGAAGTTTCACTTCCTTGGAGTGTCATTATTTTGATATTTCGTAATTTCGATATTACAGTAATATAAAATAAAAAAAATAAAAAACAGTTAAAAAGGAAGTTTCGCGAGTCCGTTCTGAGGATGGATTCACCCCAAAATGATTTTTCAAACTACCAGATTTGATTCAGAAACAGCATAATCAATAAATCCAATGCTATGAAGTCAAAAACAGTCTTTTGCAGACTACGGAGCACTTGCAAGTTGAATCAGCCAATAGGAACTCTCGGAACAGCCGGAGAGACAGGAAGGGGGGTGGTTTTTAAAAAAATCGCGTAAATTGCGCATTTGCCCGTTCACGGCCACCGTGAAACTCCCGTTGAAAACCTGTGACCACATATTCAGGAGAAATGCGAATGAAACGCGTCTGTTTAATGAGGTAATGTGACCGGCACTCGGGATTGCGTGGGGAATGCGGGGAACATGCGACTTAGAATGAGTAATGTGGATTTGACCTACATTACACGCTCTGGAAGTCAATCTGTGTTTACAGCAATATAAGGGAAATGTGTCTCTTTGTTGATCTTGCTCAATTTCCCCCCCACTGCCTTTGACACTGTGGACCATTGAATTTTATTCAGGTCCCTTGACACTGGAATGGGCTTGAAAGGCACTATGAGCTGAACTAGATGAGACGAATTACATGAGACTATGCGAGTGTCTAGAATCATGTCTGTTCCTGCCTGCCTGTTTTCATTTTACCCCAGGTGAACACATGTCCTGTAGCCCTAGTCCATGCATGTATTGGGTAACTGGTGTAGTTGTGTTTGCGAGTGTCCATGGTCATAATCAGCAAGTCGCCATGGCAGAGCATCGGTTTTGGGAGGCTTCCTCTTCCCTCTCCCCTCTTTTTGCCTTTAGATGCATCTTACACTCAGACTGTTTTGCTTTTAATCTGGCATGTATTAAATTCTTTCATTTTCTAGTTGACGCTGCTGCCTCCCTACTCCTTCTTCCTGCACCCTCCTTCCCCCTTAACTTCCTCCTCCACCTTTCCATGCAGCGTCTTCAATTGGGATAAAGAGGAGGTGGGAAGAAAGGGTGTGGCAACACAATTAAGCCTCTGAGAAAAAGTTCAGAAACATGCCTGATACGTGAACCTGAAAAGGACGAGGTGGAGGGTTCTAATTCTTTAGTTTGGCTTGGCAATAAAGAGAAAAATGGATAAAATTTGGCCATTGTTTCCAATGGGAAATGTTATTCAGGATTTCTGGGTGTCTGGGGGGACATTTTAGGACCGAATTTTACCAAATTTGCTGGAGACCTACTCCTAGCTGTTCTCTAAAGTTCCCCCAAGTTTCATGAAGAGTGGATTTCGGGGGGCAATTGTATAGACCCCCCCAAAGAAGATACCCGAGCCATCTCCAATCTCCATTATTCCCTATGGGGAAAACCAGTCTGAGCACAGGATCGAGTGCAGATTGAGTGCAGTGTGTCCACAGTGTGTGAGTGAACAGGAAATGGAACTAGAAAGGACTAGGATCAAGAAACTAGCAGAGAGTAGCTAGCTCTTCAAGGAAACTAAGAGGAAACAGGAGAAGACTGAAAGTGGTAGAAGAGAGGGTGGGGGAATCAGGTTAATTGCTTCATTGAAAAAGATGAAAGGGGGGAGAGGTATGCCTTAGAGCATTAGAAGAGACTCCAGAGATTTCTGGAATGGGTGTAGATCAGAGTGGTGTAGTGATATTGCTTGACCAATACATAGCAGAAGGAAGACAGTATGTATTTCAAATAAATAAAGTCAACCAGTTATTTTGACTCCCACTAGAGATACTTATTTCTTAAGTACCACAATTGCTACTTTAATTTTCCCCACTCTTAGACAGACCAATTGCCGAGGCAAATAAGGCCTGCCTGAAGAAATTCCTAATTGATGAAATTCCAACTATCTCCAGGCAAATAGCCAAATTCTGTCTCTATTTGGTTAAATTCCATAATAAAAAGAATAGTCATACATAGTCTCCTGCTCTTTTTATGATTTTAACTATTTTAATGTCAGTGTTTTAAATATTAGAATTCCTGCAGTTCCCAGAGAACTATATACATTTTAAGATAACATTTTAAATGCTAAATGTATTTTTTTATGTCCTTTACATTTTTACGCTGGATTTAATCATTTTATTGATTGATAAGGATGTATTGTCATTGTTATGGTCTCTGACCGCAAATAAATTCATTCATTCATTCATTCATTCATTCATTCATTCATTCATTCATTCATTCATTCATTCACTTTAATTCGACTAAAAGATTATAGGCTGGTTTCAGGTGTAGTGCTTAAGTGGAATATGCACAAGGATATAATGCTGATGACAACCCAATACTATGGCAACATTTATAATTTTCAGTGTTCTATAAAGACTGTTTCCTGAGGCATTGCAATTAAGGAGATTTGTACAAGAGGAAAGAAATCAATTTCAGGCATTAAAGCAGTTCAGAAATAGATATCAGCAGGGCATTACTACTTTATTATGACAAAAACTGGATAGTGTGCAAAGACTTCACAAATAAGTAATAGAGTAGATAAATTATGGCATGAGGAATGTGAAAGGGAAGTACAGTTCAGCAAAGCAAATGAGATTCTAGACTCGTCTACCTTTGCAGTTGTCATTGCTGTTCCGGTGCTATTTTACCATTTCCTAGCTGTTATGTCATAATTCTTTCCCTTAATTTTATGGGGTTATCCTTCATCAGTGATTTTATGCTCACTAAATAAACATGTTTATTGACTTGCATACAAGCTTCTCAGTCTATTTAAGGTTACTTATTTCCTTCACAATTATAGATGAAAGGACTTTATTGGCTAAGATAAAGCCATTTAATTTTGATCTTCCGTGTGTGTGTGTGTGCGTGCATGCAAAACAATGAAAGGAATTCTGCACTGAAGATTAAAGAAGACATGATTCTGAACTAAGCTGTGATTCAACACTGTTGTTTATTGGGTTACACCCAAGGTTGCTTTGGCCCAGGAACTGTGCATCAATAAAATTGTTCCAAAGAATCTGATTGATATTTTAATAGTTTGAATGAAAACTGATTTCTTGTTCCAACAAGAGCTTGAACAGAAGATATATTTATTGGAATCTTATCTTTTAATTATTGATTTGTATGAAAACAATGGAACATTTACCGTGAGATATGAGGTCCCTCTCCCCACTACATTCTTCAGATGGAATTTCAATTGGATTGAACTGTTTCAAATCCTTTATTCCCACTCTCCTTAAAATTTACAGAGTGGTGGTACTGAAGTGGTATGGAAGAACAACAAAAACATTCTGATTGCTTTCACAGCTTAACTTGGTCACCAAATGGTTTGCTTTAATTCAAGCTGCAGTCAGATGTCATACTTAACTGCAGTTGCCACTAGAACACACTTCTCACTCCTTCCCTGTCCCTTTTCACTCAGAGAATCCTGGTTAAAAACTAAGTCCAGTTATCCATTATTAACAAATGCAGGTTAACCAGAGCTATGGCCTTATTAAGCAAGACATCTAATGCGAGTTGGGTTGGGAAAAACCACAACCTGACCTGCGTGAGACAGATGACTGAGGATTCACCTTTAAAAGTACTTTCTGCTCCTATTCTGCTCTGCAGCCCAGCGCTATGGGAGGTGAGGCTTCAACCTTCCCTCCCTTTGACCTTTCTTCCTTTTAGCACCTAAAAAAAGATTGGATGTGTCTGTGTGTCCTGCTGCCAGGAACCATGTCTCTGCCCTCAGGCATGTGACTCCTGGTAGCAGGACACTGAGGAGCACTCCCCCCGACATTTCTTAGTTCCTGAAAGGGCACAAAGTGGAAGGGGGGAAGGGTGAATCCTCTCCCCCCTTGCACTGGGCTGTGGAGCAGAATGGGGGAAGAACTTGCTTGTAAAGGCGAGTCACATGCCTGGCACAAGTTAGATTGGGTTTTTTCCCAACCCAGCTTGCCTCAGATATCTCATTAATGAAACCTTTCTTTTTTCAGTCACCAAATCTGCTTCTAAACCTGGATTAAACCATGGTTTGGAATCCCAGTTGGAGGGTGTACAGCTGACACACCATCCAAATCTGGATAATTTCCACAAATATCTTGATATTCCAGTTTTCTTTTATAGTTTTCCTGAGAAGGCACTGATAAAATGCCTTATCAAATGAACTGGTTTGAAAATTCCCCTTTGGTCTTTCTGAGTACAACTGTTCTTTCCCTTTGCTTTTTTAAGAGTCAATTCACAATTTTGGTATCCTTTGGTATTTTTGACCATGCATGCTATGGTGGAGCCATATGAAGTCTGCTAAAACGCTAATATTTTTCAGAAAGTCTCTCAAATTTCATAAGCCTATTCTGGTAAGAATACAACCAGCCTAATCAAAATTGTTCATGGCCACAATTATTGATGCTTTCATGTAATGCAAAGAGAATAATGCTTTATGGTGAGATGGATACTGTATGGATTGCCTGCCACTGATTGATCTTGCTCAGAGTTGAAGTGGGTCTCTTTAGCCTAATCAAGTACTCTTAATAGCTCTTGTACTGAGAGTAATGGGTTCATGATTATGCAGGCTCTTTGGGAAAATTCATGCAGAACTTAAAGAGCGTTTGTTTCCTAGTGAAGGCTAATTTCTCCTCCCTATCTCCCAAATAACTTCCTTTTGGGTATCTGAGCTTACCCTCTCTTTGAGTTCAGTGTTCTTTACTCTGTAGCACATAAAGAAAATTATACAAAGAGGGTTACTCACTACCCTTTAACACATTGTGTCCAGACACACTATCCTTTTTGTTAGGCCATGATTGGTCACCTCAGTCTAAACCCTGCAAAACCTCTCTTGAGTAGCGGGTAGCTTGAGAGGGACTCTGTGTGTGACACACAGACAGTTCAAAGTCTGGCAAGATACCACAGCATTCTGTGAGAATGACTTGATGGAGGGGCGCGGGGAGAACGGTGAAGGCTTTTTATAGTGAATAGACAGATGGTTTTTGCCACTTGAAATCCTACAGAAGGTACAATGGCTTCACCACTTGCGCTCGCACCATATAAAGCTGCTACATGATGGGAACATGCACTTAAGCATAGCCAAAGCAGGGCCACATTTGCTTGTTGCTCTTGTTCCTTTCTGTCCTTTGTTGACAAGCTAAGACTGCCCTTTTATGTAGTGAAAAGAGGGTTTAGTAGAACAGCAGTTTCATAAAGGGTATCACTGTAAATATATGGTACCTTCTGTGGATAAAACTAATTTTGCATTTGAAGTACAATCAAAAGCTATTATAAGAACCAAAAATTCTCAGTCACCATTGTTTGCATGTTTTGCTGTACTATAAATGATTTCGATTATACTTGCACATAATGGGCAGAATAAATTGGATATTTTTTCACAGAGAAGTTTAATTACGTGCTTATTATATAAGCAGAGAGGGCATACAGGTACAACATAATTTTAGTAACATGCTAATAAGTACTCACATATTGTGTTGAAGCTAGTTTTTCTGTTCAGTTGGGGTTCTTAAATGTGTTTCATTTTGCAATTCAACCTATATTGCTATTTTGTATTTCTGTGCAATATATAACTTCCACAAACAAGCATTATTGGAGTTTAAAACTGCATTATGCTACATAAATTAAAAGATGTCCGTTCATCTTATTCTACTTTTCTTACAACAAAATAACAAAAAAAAGTTACATGTCTGTCTAATTTGTGTGGGGTTTTTTTTCACTTTGAACAGCTACGATTTATCTCTAACAATTGGTAATATACATGGTAACAGAATATTTATAAAATAATGTGGCTCTTTTCCCCATGATTCATTGCCCTTCCCTGAACATTACTTGAGTAATTTCATAGAAAATGATTGCTGGAAAGCTCAGTTTCATGAAGATGAATTGTGAAGCTTGCAGATTTCTGGTGATTATACTTCATCAAAAGTAATTATCTGTTTCCCTACTGACCTTTTCTATCATTGATTTCCTCCCTTCCTCCATATAGTAATTATTTGCTGAAAAAATCAAGCCTGGAATAAATACATTAGCAATATTTTATTAGTGGTGTTTAATTCTTATTTTACTGAACAGGAAAAAATGTGGGAGTTATTTCACAAAACAGGTCTTCAAGCAGCATGCCCAGGCACATGCATGGAATAGTTCTTAGGCAAAAGACTTAATTGAGACTATTTGAGAAAGCATAAATCTTGCAGGAAGTTATATCTTTAGCTTAAGATTCCTGGTGAGTGTTTGTTTTAGGTGTTTTGAGGCAGGGTATTTGTAAATATTCTAGGAAGAGACAAATCTTATTTATCTGCTCATTC
The DNA here is from genome assembly GCF_028583425.1 of Eublepharis macularius. Classification (NCBI taxonomy): domain Eukaryota; kingdom Metazoa; phylum Chordata; class Lepidosauria; order Squamata; family Eublepharidae; genus Eublepharis; species Eublepharis macularius. The sequence goes on along the minus strand of NC_072799.1, from coordinate 32,211,351 downwards.
TGACTTCTTGTTGCTGTTGGCTGTTTGTTGATTTATGTTGATGAGACTTGTATGGGTATTAAGGTTCTAAAATGCAACAGAGTCACTATGCTAACAGAGATTTTGTATGTTCATTTCTTAAAATTTTTGGCAGTGTAAGTGTAGACTGGGAAAGGCAATGGCAAACCACCCCGTAAAAGGTCTGCCAACAAAAAGTCGTGATGCGACGTCCCCCCACGGGTCAATAATGACTTGGTGCTTGCACCTTTAAGTATACCTCACGCATACGATGCATACCTATCAAACCTATCTGCAGACATTTTAATGAAATTGACAGAGGACTTGTTAGTGAATCTCATATGGTTATGGTTTTTAATTGTATATACTGTGAAATATGATTTTAAATTTGGTTGTAATCCGCCCTGAGCCTGCTGATGTGGGGAGGGCGGAATATAAATCGAATTAATTAATTAATTAATTAATTAAATAAATAAATATGAATTTACAGCATGAGATTTACTGATGTCCTTAATTATTGTCTCATTTACAATTAAGAATTACAGTTGTTTTCCCAAACACCTAACTTTCTTTAGTTCCCTATTACTTTTAAAGTCTGGTTTTCACAGTTTTCTCAGAATTTTAATGTAGGAAATAAATGTAGTGTGTTTATAGTGTGCCAAGATTATTTTTCATGAATAAACTGAACTTCAGAGGGTCAAGTTTGTGTGACCCTTCTTTTTCCCAGTAGCCATCTTAAAATATTACAAACAGCTAAACATGTAAATGTTATATTGAAAGAAACGTTATGAAAGCACATTTGTCTGACCATATTCGGAGTTGTTGAGCAAGTAATTCGCATTTAGTTTTTGATGCTTTTATATGTTATAGGCTTGCAACATCCAACAAGTCAAAGGACATAGGAAAATTGGTTGGTTTGAGCAAGTTATAGTGACATTTTCTGCAACAGAGTAATGGCTATCCTTTGTTATCCTTTGCTAAACATGATGGGGGGATGTGCATAAAAAGATACAGTCTTACGGAATGAACATTACCTATCGGCACCACATTTTAGCATATGCTTTAGATTATACCCAGTTCAAGAATAACTAAGCTTCCTAAATAGTAATTTAGTTGCAGCTATAATATTTATAGAGAATGCTATCTTATTCTCTGAATGGGCATATACTTTTGTCTGCATTATCTTAGGGTATATTTATTTTTTATTTTGTTTTACTTAAAATGTTTCTGTGCTACCTTTTAACACAAATAGGGAGCCCAACAGTGTGAACATCAAATGTTAAAAACGTTTTAAAATAAATTACACATAATTCAATAAAAATATAAACAGACATCACACCACAACCCAGGGAGGATTATTGGGGGTATGTCAAACAGAACAAAAAAAGTCTTCTGTTCCTGGTAGAAGACAACAATAGAGAGAAATCCATGAATCTGTTTCCCTACTGATGTTTTCTGTCATTGAGTTCCACCCTTCACCTTCCTAGGGAGAGAATTTCCAAAGTTTCAGCACCTTAACCGAGAAGGCCTTTTCTCAGTTTGCCACCCATCTATCTAGCCTCAGATGGCAGGGGAACCCAAAGATGACTGGAGTGGATGAGTAGGTTCATGTGGGAGAAGGTGGTCCTTAAGGTATGCTGGCCCTAAACCATATAGGGCTTTAAAGGTCAATAATTGAGCCTGGAAAAAAATTAGGACCCAGTGTAGATAGAATAATTAGGACCCAGATAGACTGGAGAGACACGGTGCCTATGGAACTTTGGCTGCAGCATTCTGTACCGACTGTAGCTTCTTGACGGTCTTCAAAGGCAGCCCCACGTACAGTACTTTGCAGTATCCCAATCTAGATGTTACCGGGGTATACACCAAAGTGGCAAGATCTTCCTCCTTCCCCAGAAAGGGCTGCAACTGGCTTACCAGCCAAAGCTGGCGAAAGGCACCTCTTGTCATTGCTGCCACATGTTTATCCAACAGGAGGCCTGAGCTATAAACCTGCTCCTTTCAGAGGAGTGCAGCCCCATCCAGAACAGGAGAGAATTCATTTCCCGGGTCGGACACTTCCCCCTCACCAGTACCACCTCCATTTTGTTGGGGCTAACAAAGTCTCAGTTTGTTAGCCCTCATCCATGAGGATGGTCCAGGCACAATGCCACTAGATGATGGTGTGCCAGAAAGTCCCCGAGAGGGGACTTTGTGGAGGATGGCTGATTACCTGATGCATGCCTTGGTAGTTTCTGTTTTTAGTATGTGAGTGAACCTTTAGCCTAATTTTAAACTGATTTGTTTTCTTTTTAATGTTCCTGGGACTTATGTGAGGCTATATTTGGTGGAGAATATTTTTTTAAAAAACTAATTAAAGTGGCTGTGTGGAGAAATACATTTTATGTGGAGGTTTGGGCTTGATAAAACTACCCTGAATTTTAAAAGTTTTCTCTTTCCTAGCTTGAGACAGGCAGGAAGGGGAAATTCAGTTCCTCGAAGCTTCACCAAGGACCAGTCATCAAAGCTTTGGTAATGTTCTGGCCTTTCTGGCCAGAGACAATGAAATGGTCAGCTCACAGCTTAACTTGAAATTTGACCGATAGAAGGGATGGAAAGCTTTGGTGTGTGTGTGGGGCTAGATAGTATCTACCTGGAGGTTTCAGAAAAGGATTTTTTGACCCACAAAGGTGTGGAAAAACCAAAAAGTTAAAATCCCCTGGCATGGAGGGAGAGGGTACATTTTGCAAGGTTTATACTGGATGAAAGAGCTATTACATCTGAGCCCCATCTGATGGCCACCATTGCCATTGCTCTGGCAGCAGGAGAAAGAGGCTGTCAGTTTCACAGACCCCGTGCTGGAACTGGCGCTGGGTCTGTGAAACTGACAGCCCCTTTCTCCTGCTGCCCTGGCTGTCAGACCTGTGGGGTCTGTGAAACTGACAGCACGGGCAGCAGGAGAAAGGGGCTGTCAGTTTTACAGACCCCGTGCTGGGTTCAGCCGATGGGCTAAAACCGGTGCGGGGTCTGTGAAACTGATAGCCCTGTTCTCCTGCTGCCCAGTCAGCAGAAGAAAGGGGCTGTCTGTTTCAACCCCCCCGCATCTGCTTCAGCAGCTGGTGCAGGGCAGTTGGAATGCCATGAACCACGAACCATGAACCAGTTTGTGAACTGGGAAAAAGGTCAGAACCACGAACCACGTGGTTCATTTTTTTTTAATTCGTTCCCATGTCTACTGTCAGTAAAAGGCAGGAAGAGGGAGCAAAGCCTTTTCAGGGCTGTTTTGGCCTTTGAGGGAAAACTCATTGGGGTCAGGCCCAGAAGCAACCCCTGGGCAACTTGATACCTCATGACTTGCATGACTCACCCAGGACTGGCTGCTTATTACTTTCAACAGCAACCCCCCCACCCCCACCCCCCAAAAAACTGTGTAGTGCAGTGGTTAGAATTTCACAATAGGATCTGGGAAACCCAGTTTCAGATTGCCAATCTATGAAAGCTCACTGGGTGACTTTGATCCAGTTGCACACTCTCAGCCTAACCTACCTCTCAGGGTTGTGAGAATAATAAGGAGGCAGGGAGAATGATGTAAGTTGCTTTGGGTCCCCATTGTGGAGAAAGGCAGTATATAAATGAAGTAAATTAAGAAATATAGGTGAAGATGTGGAGAATGTTGTTTAGTGGGTTTGAAGGAGAGAAGAACATAGGGAAAGGTGAGCAAATTGAGGCTGCAAGGAGGAGGGAAAGAGGTAATAGTACCCTTGAAACTAACCCAGAAATTGCAACTGGTCCAGAATGTGGTGGTGTGTGTCCTCACGGGAACCCCCTTTAGGACACATATTAGACTTGTATTGCACCAGCTGCACTGGCCCCCGGTTGAATTCCGGGTCAAGTTTAAGGTGTTGGTGTTAACCTTTAAGGGCCTTGATGTATTGGGACCTCCATATTTTTGGGAGGACCATCTCTTCCTGTATGTTCCCTGGAGGGCCTTACACTCTGCAGACCAACATCTGCTGTTGGTCCCTGGCCCCAAGTGTGTTTGCCTGGCCTCAGCCAGGGCTAAAGACTTTTCAGCTCTGGCTCCAGCCTGGTGGAATGCTCTCCAGTTGAGACCCGGGCCCTGCGGGACTTACTACAGTTCCACTGGCCCTGTAAAATGGAGATGTTCCGCCAGGCCTATGAGAGTGATTGAGGAGCTGGTGAACTATCTGTTGGTCCCTTGCCTATTTTGTTCTACTCCACTGTCTAATGAGATCTGTTATGCCTACCCAGAATGATATGTATTGATATTTTATTATTTTATATGATTTTAAACTGTAATTTATTGTATTTATTGTATATATATCCTCTTGAAATTGTGGTTTTATGATGTTGTGATCTGCCCCAAGCCTGCTTGTGGGGAAGGTGGGATATAAAGCCAACAAATAAAATGAAATAATAACAAATAAAAATAAAGTCCTTGCAGGTTCCCCATCATGCAGCTGGGCCGAGCTCAGCCAGCACCACGCCACTGGGCCATAGAGGAGAGGCTGCCCGGGGAGGAAGGGGGAAGGTTGAAGATGAGGGGCAGACCAAGGTGACTGGGAAGGAGAGAAGGAAGCAGGAAAAGTGGAGAAGCTATGAGGGCAAGGAAGGGAAAGAGGACATAGTGGGAGACAGAAAACTGAGATGCCCCCTGCAAGTCTTTGCAGGTCCCCGCTTGTAGATTGCTAATTTCCCAAGTTTGTGTGTATATTTATTTAACTTGGCCCTCCCATTCATTGGATTGTTATTCTTCAGGTAGCAATTGACAGCATAGCAGTTTTCAAAGAGAATAATAATTGATGACAGCAAGCCGTACATGATTTCAGTCAGGCTTTAGCTATAGGAAATCAGTGAACAGTTTGTAGGATTTAGAAACCATACTTTTAAAAATGTGGTTTAAGAGTATTCATTTGAAATCCATTTATTGAAGGGTATTTATAGTACTGCCATTCTTTTCCTTTAGAGCTGTAGGAAGTAGTGGTTTGTAAGAATATTATTAGCTTTTGTTATGGAATTCTAATGTTAGATCTAACAAAATATATTATTCTTTGATTGAGATTTTATGATGGAGCAAGGGTTATACAATCATGCCGACAGAATACAACAGATGAAATATATCTCAGTGTGATGCAAATGACAAGGAATAGAAATCATCTTGATTTTTAGTATCTGGGCTGCATCTACAAGACTCTTAATTTTAACAGATTATTTCCATGCATAAAATGAATGTTTCTTGATTTAATAAAAAAGTAATAAAAGAATTCTCTCTCATTCTTCTGGATTATTTTACGTTTGTCAGTGTGTTTCATTTGCCAACAGAAAGCTATCCAGATGATAAATGAATGCATGCTCAACTACACAAGTTTTGCAGGTATTAAGTAAATAAAAAAGTTTATCTGTTATATATTTTCAAAGATTGTGGGTTGGATTCAGTGACTTCTTCTAAGTGAAGAGTTTTTTTTCCCCACGGATGAACTCTTTTCTCAGATTTGCTTAATGGAAGGGAGTTGTTGGGTTGGATCAGCACAGCAGATGACATTGATGGTTGTGGATCTTCATTGCTTTCCCCTTCTCTGAACAGTTCTTTCTACCTGAGGAAAAGTTTATTCCTCCATTATGGGACCTGCATGGAGTTAAATTCATCATCTGCATGGACTAATAGGCTGTTATGGGGGAAAGGTACACAATTGCCCTTCCTGCTTTCTCTGTCAGTGGAACTCTACTAATGGAAGCAGGAAGTAAGGGAAAACAGGGAAGATCTGTGATCCTCGTGGTGGATCTGACCATCTCATCCAACCCAATAGCAGCATCAATACATCATATTTGGGTGAGGGAGGATAGCTTCACAAAGTGGCATTGTCTCGTTTTACTCTTTGTACATACAATAAGGGTTTATTTAATTTATTCTGTTTCATTTTTCTTCCTGGAGGGACACAAAACAGTCAGTACCATATGAATAAACTAGCAAACAAACATGACTTACCCAAGATGTAGTTGTTGAACTCATTGACTGGCTTGTTTGAAAACTAGCGGTGAGCCATGGGCTGAGTCAGGGAGCCAAGACCCCTTTGGTTCTTCTTATCTGCTCTCACTTGGGGGTTGTGCCTTTGGCTACGTCCAAGTTTATAGGCCATCTGAAATGGGAAGGGAAAGACCAGTCCTTTGCAAAGATGTTAAATCTCCAGAATCCCAAACTCTGATACCCCTGGGAGAGGATACTGAGATCACTATTAAAATTAGCACTAGTGGCTATACTCCTGCACATCACTATGATCTGTGATGGTGCTTGTGAATTTGTACCATCACAATAATTTGGCACAATAATTTGAACAAACTTATCACCCCTTCCAATGCTGCATCATCTCCAATTTACATGTGCAGTAGTTACAAGTACATGTGTGTTGAAGTCTTAAAAGGAGCCATTAAATGTATGGGCTATATGAAAGTCAGGGTTGCCACTCATGGCAACTAGCAGGAGCCCAGGGGTGCAGTCATGAGGGGGAGCTGTCATGATGTCTCAGCCGGGGGAAACCTAGAAGTGGCATCATGCCTTAGGAATCACCAGAAACTCTATGGAAAAACAAAATTTTCCTGTGCTTCATAGAGCGGACTGACTGAGTGGGTTTCCCTGGAAGTGATGTCATATTGTCACTAACAACATTGTTTAAAACATTATTTCTGCCTGTTGTGGGAGCAGCAGAGAGAAACATGAGCAGGAGATGTCCTGCCCCTAGCTGGAAAATGACAGTCCTAATGAAAACCCAGAAATTTCAGTCTCAGGTATAGTGAAGTAGCCTCAAAGCCTGAGTCACAGGGCTGGTGACTGAGACCAGACATTCTTATGTCAGTTACACATAATTTTGGTAGCATTGCCTTTTCTGTCTGGGGAAAATTACATTTTGCCAGGTACAAAATATTGTATTAGAATGCTTGGAAGATTCAACATCCCTGTATCAAAAATACTGTACTAAATGGAAAAAACCTAAATCTTGCACAACAAATGAGTAGTAAGTGCACATTTACTGCATTTAAAACTTAAAATAACTGAGAAAACATAAAAGATGCAAATAAAGATTTCCTTTATAGCCCTTGGATAGGGACACACATTGTGATGTATATTTTACACCTAAAATCCCATCTATATTGCCCATTTGGGATTAGAATTGAGCTATCTGGGGCTCCTGGGCATGAATTTTACCTGCATGTTACTTATGCATTGTTGAGTGCCACGATCTTTTAATTAGGCCTCTTGTTTTCGAAGAATAATATGTGGTTCAGCCTCACCAAAAAATGGGTCAACCTACTATTTGACGGCAAGATAAGCAAACAAAACGAGAACCTATTGTAGGAAGCTAATATCTGAAGTATTTGGGGATTTCTAAATAGGGTAGTTATAAATTTTTATTATGACATGAACGATTATGATGCTAATGATTATGGGTTCAGAGAAATTAAATTAAGTATTTCTTTCACTTCAGAATTAGTTGCTGGGTTTCTTCTCTGAAGAACAAAGCCAAAATGGTGGGCGAGATTCAGCATTACCCTGCTGTTAGTCCCATGGGTTTTATATGCTTTTCCCCCCAAAGATGGAATTGTATATATACTAACTTAATTAACTTATTTTAATATGAGTAACTCATTAACTAAAGTTCAGTTCAAGCCTGGCTGGCAGTTAAAACAAAGAAAATAGTGCAAACATTTCTTCCAACAAATGGTTTTTATTCCTCCTTGGCTTTTTTCTTTTCCCAGTTCCTTTATAAATAAGATTAACGTTTTCCCTAGGAGCAAGCAGGCCTCCGTTTGGCCTCATTAAATATACCTTTTGGCTTTTGCTCCCCTGTGATGCTGGGAAACTGGTCTTTAGTTTGATTCTTTTCAATAACTATAGTGAAAGAGAAGGGAATTTAATTGTTATCTATATTAAATGTCGGTAGTGTATTGGCAATTTTTTTTTAACAGTGCGTGAAAATGCATGAAAGTTGAATGAATTGTGGGCTGTTAACAAGTGACTCTTAATAAATCTTGAAGGCTGGAGGAAACTAATTAAAAAGCAGCAACAAGTAAGTTAAAGTGGAAATGTGATGTTTAATTCAAAACAAAGAGTTTAAATTATATTGTCATAATTCTGAAATTGTAAACAGTGCCAGCTTTTTGTCAGTTGAGCTGGCAAACTGGAAAAACAAAGCATTTAGCATACAATTAGGAACATGTTTTCTAAGAACTTATTTTATAGATCAAAATGGGTACTATGTCAATTAACTGCAAATACTTTTTCATGTAATATCTGCTACAAGTGGAGGCGTTACGAATAGGGATGTCAGGTCTCTTGCAATAGAATCATAGAATCATAGAATCACAGAACTGGAAGGGGCCATGCAGACCTTCTAGTCCAACCCCCTGCCCAATGCAGGATCAGCCTAAAGCATCTCTGACAAATATTCATCCAGCCTCTTCTTGAAAAGTGCGAGTGAAGGGGAGCTCACCACCTCCCTAGGCAGCTGATTCCACTTTTGAATTACTCTGACCGTGAAAAAGTTCTTCCTAATATTCAGCTGGTACCATTCAGCATGTAATTTAAGCCCATTGTTTTGGGTCCTACCCTCTGCCGCCAACTGGAACAGCTCCTTGCCCTCCTCCATGTCCCCCCTCAGCCTCCTCTTCTCCAAACTAAACATCCCCAAGGCCCTGAGCCTTTCCTCGTAGGGCTCAGTTTCCAGACCCCTGATCATCCTCATCGCTCTCCTCTGCACCCTCTCGATTTTGTCCACATCCTTTTTGAAGTGAGGCCTCCAGAACTGCACACAGTACTCCAGGTATGGCCTGACCAAGGCAGTATAGAGAGGGACTATGACCTCCTGCAATTTCGATGCAGTGGCCCCTTTGATACAACTCAGGATTGAATTGGCCTTTTTTGCCACCTCATCACACTGACTGCTCATATCTTACCCCAAGATCTCTTCCACACAGCAGCAAACCCATTTGTTGCCCAGTGGCATCTGAAAGGCCGGTGGGGAGAAATGGGGGGATGCACCAGCATCATGCTGGTACACTGATGTCCCTTCTGAAGAAAACTGGCAGTGACATTGTGGTGAACTGGAAGTGACATCATGTGTGTGTGGTGCTCTCTGATTTGGAAAAAAACCCTATATGGTTTTACTGTGAGCATTTGGGAGCCAGCCCAGTGGCCCCCCTCTACCCAGGAGCCCTAGTGGGATGTGGCCAAACCTGTGAGGGAGCAATAGTACTTTTTGAGCAATCTTTCCTCTGCAGTTCCTGTTCTCTGCTCCCAGTGTAGAACTTCCAGAGAGCTGATTGTCAGATGTCTGTCAGATGATGTCAGATCAGATGCCAAAAGGTAAGGTGATCTGGTGTTGCGTCTGCCACCCGTGATGAATGGTTTCACAATATTTCTGAACCCAGCCAACAGAGACTGACTACTTTGAGTTACGCTTGATAAAATGACTTCAGGGGACTCTGGAATGGGCTGAAGTCCAAATAAAGTTGCACATTGATAAGTGCTTATTATTCTATACATATTTCAAGATTCTGCCTAAATCAATGCATAATTTATTGGTTAAATTCATCAATATTTCTAATTCTCAAGATGGCCAAATCTGTGGATACTTAAATACAGAGAATGGAGCAGATCTCTCTGCAAATCTGAAAAATGGCTCACATTTGCAGAAAAATATGAAATCTAAATCCCCCCCAAACCCCTGGGGTTAACCCCCAATAATAGCCTTGGTATTTGTCAGTAAAAGGCAGGGGATGGGACAGTTCCATTTCCAAGGCTGCTTTGGCCTGGCAAGGAAGACTCACAGGCCTGGCAGTAACCACCGTGAATATTGTTATCATCTAACACCCAGGCTCAGCTGCTTGCTTCTGTTCAATAGCAACAAACCCACAATAGCCAGTGTGGTGTAATTGTTCGAGTTTCACACTAGGATCTGGGAGACCCAGATTTGATTCACCTCTCTGCTTTGGAACGAACTTACTGGGCGACCTTGGGCCAGTTATACATTCTCAAACTAACTTAAATCGCAGGGTTGTTGCGAGGATAAAAGGAAGGACAGGAGAAGGATGGAAGCTGCTGAAATGGGGGCAGGGACAGGGTAGATTGGTTCATGGGTGGGAAAGACAGAAGGCGGCAGGGAAAAGAGAGAATACCAAGGAACACATGAGATAAAAGGGACTGGAATTAGGTATATTCTAGAAATATTGTTAAGAGAAATTCTCTTAAGTCTGCTTTACCCAGCTTCTCCCTGAAATTTTCCTATTTTTAGGAATATGGAGCCAGTTTCTAATTTCTTTTTGATCAAAGAGAAGTTTGAAGAGAAGAGGTGCAGCCAGGGTGGTTCTGAAAAATTTCAGAATTTCACTCTCTATATGCTCAGAGGCAGGCAGAGTCTTCCCAAGTCTTCTATCTTCCTGCTAGAGCACCACCCTGACATGTATAACATAAAACAACCGCAAGGACTGAAGTTACAAAAGGGTGCATGATTTTTCTTCAAAGTGAAATGAAGGAGAAGTCCTGCTCTTAAAAGAGAACAAGAGGAATCAATGTCTATGTCTTAAAAAAGTGAATTTGGGGGGAGGGGGATCCCCCTACCTCATAACAGAAAGCAAAGCTACTTTTGATAGGGGAAATTTAAACTGGGGAAATGTCTAAATTCCCTCCTCCTGATTTGCCTTTTCTTAATATGACAGGTGCACCAGAACACATTTTAGCATGTTATGTGTTGGTTGTCTTTCAGTGCTTTAAGTTTGTAGCCATTCTCCATAGATTGCCACCTGAACATGGAAATAGGCTTTCCTGTCTAGCTGCTATATACCACAGATACATTTATTTGTACAGAGCTACCACATTGAGGGATGAGAAAGCCACTGACCTCATTTTCTCTTCAAACAGTGTGTTAGGTTGCTATTGTACACAAGCCAATAGCTGAATTTAACCAGATAAAGGTGTTACACTTGAATAACATTAAGGACCATACAAGGGACAGTTGCTAACAGGCTTTTCCCCCTTCTTGTTTCTGTCCTCAGCAGTAGATGTGAAAAATTAAGACTGTTGACAAGACAACATAGCCCTGATCTCACACTTTGAAAAGTAGTATGTGCCAGAGAGGGACTTCAGTTAATTATAAAATATTTCTGATGGGGAGACAAAGCAACAGAAAGGGGAATGAATAGAACTGGCATGGTCTTTTTCTGCTGTTGTAATTATAAAAATATACTATTGTAGTATTTTAAATGTCTTTGCTGTCTTGCCAGCAAACTGTGCAAGTACAAACACAACAAAATAAAACGATAAGAATTCCAAAGTCACAAGCATGCTCAAGCTAATGTAAATAACTCTGTTAACAGTCAAATAAGCTTCATGAGAAAAAGTTCGAACCTAACACTGAAAGTTTATATAATGTGCTCAAATCCCCTGATCAAATCAGGCAAGTGTGATTTCTGATTGGGTATGAACCAATGGAGGGAGATATTGGGTGTTTCTTGACTGAGAGATGAAGCAAGAAGAGTTGAGTGGAGAAGGTTTGGAATATTTATTAAAGGGAGGGTAGGTAGAAGATCAGACAGTTAAGTGTGATGAACTGGCTAGAATCAGTGAGAAAAGGTATGTTCCAAAATAAAATTTATATTATATTGCGTTGCTTCTGTGTGATAAATCAGAGTTGGGCAGGATTTGGGGGTTGTTAATATATTTTAGTTTTAACTGTTTTTAATCTAAAAATGTTTTTAATCTACTGTTGTGAGCTGCCTCGAACTGTGAGGAAAGGTGAGGTTAAAATGTTTACAACAACATATATTTTAATATATGTTAATCATATGTAACTGCAATTCATGAATTAATTGTGGCTCAGATACATAGTACATTTCAGTACATAGTTCATGTGGTCAGTTGCATAGCTGAATTTACTTTTAGCATCCTCACAACATATACTGTTAATATCTTTGACCGTACAAAGATGAATAATGATCAGAATTATCCTCAAGAACATTATCTTGTAGGTAGTAACTAAAAATGTAGTTGAGTTTCTCAAAGTGATATACTACTTTTGGTGTTAGGCCTACAAGCATCAAGCCAAGATTAAGCGTTAGCTTAAATACCAAAACACCTTGGAGTGATTCATTCTTGGAACATTAGCATGGGTCAGTGGACAATGGAGACATACTAAAATAGCTTAGGCCTAAACTTCTGATTTTCCAGTGAGAAATCTGAATGCCACTGGACCCTACAGAAATGACTAAATCACAGGCTTCTCCATCTTAGTGACATTGTTAAAATTGGAAATGTCAGAAATGTCACTGAGTGAGCATGATGCATGAATGCATACTTTAATTTTATTACACTTTTAAAAAATGGTTTCACAAATGACCAGATTGACTTTAAATTATGATGATCCCACTGCTCTTGTATGCATTCTGAAATGAATCACTTGTTTGCTGTAAATTCTCATATCTTTCACTTAATGAGGACTGTTATGTTGAAATATTAATTAATAGTCTACCAAGAGAGTTTTGAGTAGGCAATAATTGAAGAAAGCATCACTTCAGGATTTGATCTTGTAGAATCTTGGATAAATGAGTGAAGCCAAAACACATTCTTTTACAGGGTTCAAAAGATAAAATTTAATCTTTATTTAGGGTCACAAAATAGAATCTAATCTATAATCTTTGAGAGTCGCTCACAAGGATGCTGTAATCAGTTAAGACTGAGTTCAGCAAGTTGGATTCAAGGAACACAAAATGTAAAATCCCTTCTACAAGAACAGAAGTGAAAGTGAACCTTGGGATCCTCCAACCCAGTATTTCTATTTAGAGAAAATGCATATAAATTAGAAGTAGCAGGACTTTGAATATTCCAGAGCAGTGTCCCCAACCTTTTTGAGCCTGTGGGCACATTTGGAGTTTTTGTACAAGGTGGTGGACACAACACAAAATGTCTGCCAGTGGAGGCAGGGCCAGTCACAAAAGGTGGAGCCAATCACAAATTCTCAGGGAGTGAGGTCATGCATGACTCTAATAATAACTCTTCAACATTTCAGGCAGACACACTGTTTAAGACAGTGGTTCTTAACCTTATTTGTGCTATGGACCCCTTTGGCAGTCTGGTGAAGCCTATGGACCCCTTCTCAGAATAATGTTTTTAAATTCATAAAATAAAATGCATAGGATTACAAAGGAAACCAGTTATATTGAAATACATCAACATTTTCCCCCATCCAAGTTCACAGACCCCCTGAAATCTATCCACGGACCTTGAACCCTGACTGAAGATCCCCTGTTAAGAGAATACCTTTTAAAATGAACATACTGATTAAACATATTTTCTTGTGTACACACGGCTTATCTTCAGTCATATAGTAAAGATCCTTGTGCTGTTGTGGCAGCTACTGCCAAAGCATCTTTTAAAAAAATACACACAGCCAATCAGAAGTCTTGCTGGGCCAAACCCACCGTTGGCCCTGTCCACTTTCTAAAAATGCTTGGAAAGCACCAGGAAAGGTTTCAGTAGGTAACATGGTACCCACAGACAACACATTAGGACCCCTGTTCTAAATCTTATTAAAGAGTATGAGAGAGAACAGCTCGATACTTTTATCAATGCTGCCAAAACAATTTTGTAAGAAAAAATGCTGAAGCATATTATATCCAGTCATAGTCTGCTAACAGCTATCTTTTGGGTAAGTTTCTAGACGTCTTCTGAAGTTACATTTAGCATGATCCAAACTGTGTTTATTGTGAGTGTGTGCAAACTGTAACCCCAAGATTCATGGATACTGTTTTGTATTTATAGGGAAACTAGCACCAGACCCCGTTGTGTGAAACAATACAATGGGCTCTAGCTGCAGGGAGTTGGGAGGGCCATACCAGTGGTGTGGCCCTCCCAAGCCTGTACACTGGGTCGCTGTGTCTGGGCCACCGTGCTGCCCTGCCCCACACTGCACCCCAACAGGCTGCTGCCCTGGGCTGGGCTGCCACACCAGGCCTTCCCGGGCCTCTGCAGCCCCTCAAAAAAATGGGCTCTAGAAAACGGCTCCTGTGTTCCACAGCATGCTGAATTCGACTCCAAATGGGCCTAATTCAGTCCACTGTGGAGTGCAGGAGCACTCCAGGACCTGTCATGCCACCGCTAGACCAGGCCTTGTGCTGCTGCTGCTTCAGAATCCCCCATGTGGCCTTCCTGCCACTGCTGTTGCCCCTCAGAGGCCTGGCAAAAGCAGCAGGGAGGCCCGATATGGCCCTTCCAAGGCACCGCAGCAGCCGCAATGGCGCACTGCATCGATGACTTATTTTTTATTCTGGTGCAGGCGCACCCGCAGGCCCCTGAGTGCGTGAGTGTGGGGATAAAAAGTGAGTCATTGCCAATATGGCTCTGCTTTTATGTAGTAGGATGTGCTTATTTTCAAGCTTCAGTAAGAATGAACGTAACACTACTTACTACATGAGTTTGTGTGTACCAAAACCAGAAAACAGGTGTGCTTCTCTGTTCAGACCTTGTGTGTCAGGAGCAACATGTTTAGCACATGGACCCAATATACACAGTTGGATCCTGACCAAATGTAATGTCTGAAAAGTCTAGTGTTTACATTCATGTCAGTTTATTTATTTTAAAAATGTACTTCTTGACTTCATTTATACCTCGCCTTTCTCCTCAATGGGCACCCAAAACAGCTTACATCATTTTCCTCTCCTCCTTCTTATCCTCACAATAATCCTGTGAGGTAGATTAGGTTGAGTTTGTGTCACTGGCCCAAGGTCACTCAGCAGTCTTTCATGGCAGATTGAGGGTAGCTGTACACTGCTCTGAGCCATAATCCCTGCTTGTCTGCCACAGCTATATTACCTTGAAGTCTCATGGCCAATACTTAAAAAGCTAGTACGTTTGATAAATTGCCACAGGCAAGTCTTTGTCATTGGTATTGTTGCAAGGCTGTATGAAGCTGTTTAGAATAAGTGCAGTGTTTTGGAATAAAAAAGGCATAATGTTCCTTATTTATTTTTTAGACTTAATGAAGAAGAGCTTTGTTTCTCATCAGCATTCTGGGGGAGAGGCAGAGAACATTGTAGGATACCATTTATAATAGCAAATTTTCTGAGCTGATTGTGTTTGGGGAGTGAGGGAGTGGAAGGTGTAAAACTCAATTGCAGTGATTGTCTCCTGAAGATGTGCAGTTTTTATAAATGTTGTACAGGTGACATGGAAGAATATGCCGTGAGGAAGAAGGTTAAACAACCACTAAGAATACTAATAGAGATTAATGAACAAAAAAGGGGAAACCCGCTCCTTGTATTTCTGAATATGTAACTGTTCTGGCCATTGTACTAGGTATATCCATTTAAATTTATCTATAAGTAACCCACTATAGTCAAGAACAGTGGTTGGGTACAGTTTGTTTTGGCAGCGAAACTTTCATCTATGGTTACCAAAGACATATAATGCCAATAGCTACTTCTGGGAGAGCTGTAGTATTTTTTACCCTTACATATACCAACAAGAAAGGACATAACGGTGGGTTTAGAATTTAAGTAATTTTTAAAATAAACAAAAACAGTGTGCCTATAGTAATATAGTTATTGGTTGATTTAGGAGGTTTTATATGCCACATCTTAGGAGTCCTACTCAAGGCAGCTTACAAGTAAAAACACCATAAAATCATAGGTTATCAATATAAAAATAAAACAAGTGATTAAAAGCCATTAAAAAGAAGGCAGAGACATAAAAACAGCGTAAAGTTATCCATAAAAGAGATCTCAGATCATAAGCAGACCGTAAAATAGCTAGAAGGATAAACCTCTCAGTTAAAAGCCTGGTTAACAAGAAATGTTTTGACCTCACATCTAAAATACATGGTACTCCCCAGGCAACCTTCAAAGGGAGGCTTTCCAAAGGCAAATTGCTGCAACTGAAAATGCCCCTTTAGGTGCTGCCTGCCTCAACTCTGAATGTGGGGCACAAAGAGCGGGCCTTGGAAGGCAGATCTTGACTAGCAAGCTAGACAGTAGAAGAGGAGATGGTTCTTCATTTAACCTGGCCCTAATCTGTTTATGGCCTTAATGGTAAGAACCAGAACTTTGAATTGTACCTGATGACAGATGGGTGGCCAGTGCCAGTTTTTCAGTACAGGCAATACAATTGCTGTAACCAACCCCTTGACAGTAGCCTGGCAGCTGCAGTTTAAACCAATTTAAATTTCTTGACCATTTTCAAAGGCAGTCCCAGATATAGTGTGTTCCTGTAATTTAACCTACATGTGATTAGAGCATGGACCATCATGGCCAGATCATGCTTTTTGAGGAAGGAAGGGTCATAGCTGGGATGTCAGCTAAAGCTGATAAAAGGTGCTGTGTGCCATGGAGGAAACCAGGATCCAGCAGCACCCTCAAGTTACAAACTTTCTCTTTCAGAAGGAGTGCAACCTCTTTCAGGACAGGCTGACTCGGCAGTTGGTGAGCAGCTTCTCAGAGCTAAACCTCACTAGACGAATTACACAAGGATGCTCGAGTGAAGGGAGACACACAATGTTAGCTGGGAAGTGTAGTTTGTATTTCACCTCTCTCTACAGAGCCAGTAAAGATTGCTCCTCAGAGGGTTTGTTAGTTTCCTCTTTTCCTCCCAAAAGGCGCTGTCAATTATTAACAAACCCTCTGCAGAGCTACCTTTGCTGGCTCTGTAGAGAGGAGAAATTAACAAACCCTCTGAGGAGCGATCTGACTGGCTGTTGAGAGGTGAAATACAAACTACGCTTACCGGCTAACGTTGCATTTTCCTTCACTTGAACATCCTCATGTAATTTGTCTTGTGTGGTTTAGCTCTCAGTTAATCACAGCACCCCTTTAACCACAGCACATAGTAGGGTATAAATAAATAAAATGAAAAAGGGTACAAAAATTATAAAGGGAGCAAGGGGGCAAATAACCGCTATTTTTAAGTATACACAAAACCAATTAAAATATAGTTCTGAAGATTGCACAAGATACTTGAGTTGCCTAGGGGATGTCCATGGGAAACTGCAAACCCTTCTTGACTTGAGTCCTTGAATCAAGCAATTATTCAAAACAGGTTTTTGAAACAACAAATTTTAGGTGGATAGTAATATTAGTCTGCAGTAGAACAGCAGGATCTGAGTCCAGCTGCACCTTAGAGATCAAGAAGATTTTCAGGGTATAAGTTTCAAGAGTCACAGAATACTTGGTCTCTCTTAGATTCAGAGATAATGCTTGTACCCTGAAAATTTTGTTGGTCTCTGAAGTGCCATGGGACTCAAATTCTGCTGAACAAAATGTGTGTAGACTTCCCCCCACCTTTTGGGTATTGTTGCTCCCTTCCTAGGCTAGAGTGAATCACTAGGATCTTGGGTACAGCCAGCCCACTTGGGAATGCTGTGTAAACTGAGCATGCTCCAATTAGGGTTCCTGCTGAACTCCTTTGGTTATGTTGTGTTACATTGGTTCTATTGTGTTACATTCCTGCTGAACTCTTTTCCATCCTGAAACCCTGCTGTCCCCAGACTCCACCCCCAAATCTCCAGGCATTTCCCAACCGAGACTGGCAACTGTGGCTCCAGTCTGTTTACTAGAGAAAAAGAAAGGGGTTATGGCCATATTTTCTTTCTTTTTTAATTTTTTATTTATTTATTTTGGTAGGTTAGCATATACATCCAATATAAAAACATTAATTATTCATCCCCTGACTAGTGTATGCCCCCCACCCCTCCCTCCCCCCTTTTATTTTGACTTCCAACAGCACTAGAACCTTTCTGTCCCTGATCATTACATCTAATTTACATCTTATCTTTTTGATTACAGGTAAAGTCACTTAATATCTATCTTTCAGTAGTTATCAAAGATTACTAATTTCCCTTTTACATCTCATTCATTTTCTAAGTAATCCTTCATTTTCTGCCAGTCTTCTTGAAATTCTTTTGAGTTTTGTTCTCTCAGTTTTCTCGTCATTTTATCCATCTCCGCCATGTATAACAGTTTTTGAATCCATTCTTCAAATTCCGGTGTCTTCTCTTGTTTCCAGTATTTTGCATATAGCAACCTTGCTGCCACAATCATATAGAATAACAATGTTCTATCTCTAACATTAATCTTTTCCATATTTAATCCTAACAGTAACAGTTCTGGACTTTTACTCAAGTTAACCTTCAAAATTTGCACTATTTTCTCATAAATCTTAGTCCAAAAGGGTTATGGCCCTATTTTCTGATAAGTGCAGACCTATCTGTACCCTTTATTATTCTGTTCATAAAAGTGTATCACCAGCTTTGGTTATACATGCATATATGTTAATTTGATCATAGTAGTTTTGTCTCCTGCACCCCCCCTGTGCATAAACTTTTCAGTTTAGCCACTGGGCCTCTTTGATTAGAAATCTGAAAGTAATTTTTCTTTCATGTCATATATTCGTTGAGTCTGAAAACTGGTAGCAAGGACCAAACTGCTGAGTCCTTGCTAAATCCTATTGGGGCAACAACACCATTTTGATGTATGGCTTTGCTGTGCTTATTCCAGGAGGGGAATTTCATGGGCTTTTTCAGTGTAATTATTGCAATTTATTGTGAAGGGTGTGAATGATGAATCTGTGGCAAGTTTAGTACCGAGTGTCAGTAGAGAAACTGCAATCAATTCGTCATCCAGAAAAAGCAACAACTTCAGCCTGATATTTTGAAGACAAGCTATAGATCAAATGGCCAAAATTGATTACTTTCTAATGATAAATATATCCCTTAGGTTAATATGAGACCTCTGAATGGAGGATTAAGGAAATATACAGAAACTTCTAGTTAAC
Source organism: Eublepharis macularius (assembly GCF_028583425.1). Taxonomy (NCBI): domain Eukaryota; kingdom Metazoa; phylum Chordata; class Lepidosauria; order Squamata; family Eublepharidae; genus Eublepharis; species Eublepharis macularius. Next base: position 32,192,546 of record NC_072799.1, on the reverse strand, counting down.
ATTTTTTAAAAAAACTTTAGAATCTCTTTGTGACACTGTAACCTTCCGGCCATAGTCAGTTTATTGGATGGCTTTGATCACAGAGCCGGTGCCTTTAAATTCAGTGTGGGATAATACAATCATCTGAACATTTTGGACTGTGATTTATAAAGTTCACCTCCCAAGATATCTGAAAGATGCATTAATACCCTTGCAAGAGGTTTCACAATCTTTATTTCTTTCTTAATTCATCATGGCTACAGAGCCTCCCATTTTTAGGTAGCTTTGATCTTTCTGGTATATGACATTTGGCTGTTAAGGTGCATTATATTTTAAAAGAACTTTTGAATTCTTTTTTTTTCTTTTTTTTTAAGAGCAGTAAAAGAAATCTATAGGGACCAGAGTGCAACAATTGTGGTGAATGACGAGGTGACTAAGAAATTGACTATAGGTAAAGGCACAAGACAAGGTTGCCCGTTGTCTCCACTGCTGTTTATTTTGCTTTTGGAAATACTGATGATACAGATTCGAGAAGATGATGCAATCCGTGGAATAAAAATAAAAGAATTTTCCTATAAGGTCAGAGCATTTGCGGATGATATAATGTTAATTGTAGAGGATCCAATTGAGAATATGCCAAAGGTAATAGAGAAAATTAAGGAGTTTGGAGACTTGGCAGGATTTTATGTAAATAAAAGAAAGTCAAAGATACTATGTAAAAATATGACCAAACAAAAACAACAGCAATTAATGGAAATAACAGACTGTGAAGTAACAAACAAGGTGAAATATCTAGGAATTGAATTGACTGCAAAGAATATAGATCTATTCAAAAACAACTATGAGAAACTGTGGACTCAGATAGAGCGAGACTTGATTAAATGGAATAGGCTGAGTCTGTCATGGTTGGGGAGAATTGCAGTAGTAAAGATGAATGTATTGCCAAGAGTGATGTTTCTGTTACAAACAATACCAATTATTCGGGACTCTAAGCAGTTTGAAAAATGGCAGAGGAAAATATCGGACTTTGTCTGGGCAGGCAAGAAGCCTCGTGTGAAAATGAAAGTATTGCAAGATTCAAAGGAAAGAGGTGGAATGCAGTTGCCTAACCTAAGACTCTACCATGATGCAATTTGTTTGGTGTGGTTGAAAGACTGGATGACATTGAAAAACCGTAAACTGCTGGCCTTAGAGGGATATAAAAAGATATTTGGATGGCACGCGTATATGTGGTATGATAAAGTAAAAGCAGACTCTATGTTCTTACACCATTATATTCGAAGAAGCCTCTTCACAATTTGGAAGAAGTACAGAAATTACCTACAGGACGGAATTCCTTCCTGGGTGGTTCCATATGAAGTAATAGATCCGAGAACTGTCGATAATGAACAACAGTGTTTAACGTACAAGGAGGTAACACGAATAGAATCCTCTAAATTAAGAATCAAGACACAGGAAGAGTTGTCTCCAAGTTATGATTGGTTTCAACATGGACAGATTAGAGATCTTTATTACTCGGACCGGGCGAAGGGAGGGATAAGAACAGAGAATTTGGAATTAGAGGAGGTAATTTTGCAAGCGGATAAAAAAGAAATCTCTAAGACTTACAAAGTGCTGTTAAAATGGTTTACAGAAGATGAGACAGTCAAAGTCCAGATGGTGAAGTGGGCAATAAACTTTAACAAAGAGATAACAATGGAGGCGTGGGAATACTTGTGGAAAAATACATTGAAGATTACGACATGCACCAACATTAAAGAGAATGTCTATAAAATGATTTATCGTTGGTATTTGACACCAAAGAAAATTGCGCTAGGGAATTCTAATATGTCTAATAAATGCTGGAAATGTAAAAAGCATGAAGGATCTTTGTATCACATGTGGTGGACTTGTGAGGTAGCTAAGCGGTACTGGGGGGAAATAATAGAAGCAATAAGTGAGATTTTACAATTTCAAGTCAATAAGAACCCAGAACTGCTGCTACTGAACTTGGGAATGGAATATATTCCAGCACAATATAGGACATTGTTATTTTACATAACAACAGCGGCAAGACTTTTATATGCGCAAAAATGGAAAATACAAGAAGTGCCAACAATCGAGGACTGGATTTACAAATTGCTGTACATGGCGGAAATGGACAAAATGACAAGAAAACTGAGAGATCTTGATCCAGGACAGGTTAACATGGATTGGGAGAAGTTGAAGCAATATCTGGAGGAAAAATGGGAGGTGGGAAGAGATCTGTGGCAGTTTGAAAATTACTGAAATATAACATAAGAAGAGAGAAGTGACTTTACCGGGGGGAGGGAATTTAAACAAGAAGTTCTAAGCAATTATGTTATTTGATTATCACATATAGTACTAAATAATAGAGATGTTATTATAAGAATTATAAGGATATAAATTAACTAAATATATTTCTGGTAGATAATTGTGTAATAGATAAATTATATAATCAAAATAGAGTGAATATAAGAAAGGGGGAAAGAAGTATATAGTAACATACAGAACATAAGTTAAATTGATTGATTTATACTGAATGTATACAGTGTTAGAGAAGTACTTGGAAATACGTAGAATATGGTCAAATTGATTGACCCACACTGATGAGATTAGAGTAATTAAGTAAGAGAATAAAAAAAAATGGAGAAAATGTTACATAATTAAAGAAGATATGCTAGGAATGTAATATTTAGTTTGATAAGTTAAGTGGGGAAGGGAATAAAGATAGTACTGTGTTAGAATATATTAGCTTAGAAGAGAATGAAAGTGTATGCTTAATAGAAAAAAGTAAGTTTGAAATGAGTGAGAAAAAAGATAGAGAAGGGGTTGGAAAACTGTTGGAAGTCAACAAAAGGGGGGGGAAAGGGAGGGGGTTAGAATTGGAATAAATTAAAGGGAAATGATTGTATTGAATAATTATAGGATTTCTAATCCAATAAAAAAAAAATTTAAAAAATGAATTCTTTTTTTTCTGAGAGCTTGTAATCCTAAGGGTACTGATCCAGTTGAATTTTTACACTGAAAATAGGTAAGAATTCTAGCTTGTAGTGCCTCTGTTTGTCCATCTGTCAGCTTTGACCTGTCTCTGGCTGGCCATCAGGAGTAGATATTGCACCCAGAACATTGTCAGAGAGACTAGAGAGGAAATAAAAACCCCTAGTTAGTCCATTGCTTCAGTGAGAATTGAAGTTGGGTTTTCTTAGCTCACACTCTTGATCTCAAAGAATCCAGTAGCACCTTTAAGACTAACCAACTTTATTGTAGCATAAGCTTTCGAGAATCACAGTTCTCTTCATCAGATGCAGGCACTGTGATTCTCGAAAGCTTATGCTACAATAAAGTTGGTTAGTCTTAAAGGTGCTACTGGACTCTTTTTGATTTTGCTACTACAGACTAACACAGCTAACTCCTCTGCATCTATGACTCTTGATCTCTGTGTTATTGAAAGTATTGAACTGTTTATGGATTATATAACATAAATTATATGTAAACCGTTCTTTGAAATGAACTTTTTCAGGGTTGCCAGGTCCCCCTTCTAAGTCAAAAATGGAGGGTGAGTATGTGACAGGTGTGTGTGTGTGCGCGCACACCTGCATCCCCCAACAATGACAACATTTCTGGCATGGCCCAGAAGCAATAGGTCGTGCCGAGGGCTGATTCTTTAAAAATTCCTCCAAAACATAACACTTTGCTATGTTTGGGGCCATTTTTTTAAATGATAAGCCTGGTGTGACCTGTCACTTCCTAGTCATGATATAAGCACCAGGGGAAGCTGGCACACGCACGCCCATTTCGCCCACACGCCTGCCAGCCTGTCTCCTCCCTTCCTGATTCATTTTCCCACTGCTGGGCAGGTGACCAGTGTGTGGTAGGGTGGCAGCTGGGGGTGGGCTATCCTCTGCCCCCTGTGGGGGCTGGCAACCTTACCTCTTTTTCTTATTTCATTTCTGAAAAAGTCTCCGTTTTTTGGTGACAGACATAAGACCTCTGTCAAAATTCAGGTAAATGGTGAATAGGTTAATGGTTTCCACAGCTGAATGTGCTGAATTTATAAAGAACAGTGTGAAATCAGAGCAAAGTTTCAGAGATACGTAACTGAGCACGTAAAGCACAAAGTCCTGTCTTCCAAAATAATGTAAGTAAGGTGTTATTTTTCCCGATTAAAGGCATAAAATTGCAAAGGTTTACTGTCATATATGTTGAAAAGAATCAATTCAAAGAAATGAAGGTGGGGATAAGCAGCCCATTCAGTTAATTCATTTAGACCTGCCTCTGATTGCCTTTGCCATAACTCAAAAATTAACTGCATCCCTAATCATACTTATACCCTTCATATTCCATTGAAATCAAAGGGTTAAGAAGGATATAACTCTGTTTAGAAATGCATTGTTACAGGCCAGCATCTCAGTACAAATTACTGCTGTGGATATATCAGGACCACATTGCAGATTCACCTTGGATCATAATTGGTTTCATTTGTGTACATTTAAGCCTGTTGTCTACCTCGTTCAGTAATTGCACTGGCTGTTTATTTTAACAGCCTGTGGCTAAAAAATGAGTTTCAAGAAACACCTGCTGATTTTTGTATATTGCAATGAAATACATTCATCGTTGTACATTTCATGCATGACGATAATCAAGATAAGGACTAAAACAGTTCCAAAAACCAGTTTGTAACTTAATGAAAACAAAGCGAGTATCAGAGCTAAAGAAAGGCCGTGCATTTTTTGTTCGCTTTAGGAAACCCCAGCTTTCTATACCATGAAAAACATAGAGCTTGAGCCACCTAGTTATCAGCATTTCCCATAATTGCTGAAAAAATTTCTAGCTGCTGCATTCCTGAGAATTGCTGCTGATTATATCTGTGATCTGCAAGTTTATGTATGTGTATGAAAGCAAGTACCTGGAAGAAGTTAGGACAGTTTACGCAGATAAAATTTGTGTTCTAGCCTTAACATCCCAATGTGCCAGGTAGAGTACTGGGCCAGATTACCCGATACATATTTTTGTGAGTTGGGTCTGGACTTGCTTTCCTTGCCACACAGCTACTGTGGGGAAAGGGGATATAATTTTTAAAATAGGTGGTATCCAGTTTGGGTTTGGAACTGTGGTGTAGGAGGAGGAGGAGGGGCTCTTATATTCCTGCCATGTCATTTTCCCAAACTGTTGTCCTATGTAGATAAATCACTGACGGGGCTGTTTTCGGACTGTAAAAACTGCATGTGGAGGAATACTGAAGCTCTTCCTCCCCCTGTGCCACTATTATGAACCAAATTGGGCCCTTAACATACATTTCTCCGTCTACTCTTTTGGCTTCTTATACCATATTCTTATACCTTTGAAATGGTAATGCTACAGTCAGCACACTCCACCTGAATTACAATGAAGTCTAATTAAAGTTAATCTCATTAATAAAGTAGAAGAAATATGTAGTTTTGTGTTTGAACTGTTTGTGTAGCACAGGAAGGATACTGTTTCAGCTACAGTTGCATATGCCTTTCATTTTGGGTTGCCAGGAGAGAGGGAGGGGACCTGATACTCACCTTTTTCAATGTCTTCATTCGCACTTTGCATGCTCACAGTCCTGGGGCAGTGTGATGATGTCATTTCTGGGAAGTGACATCATCGTGCAAGGGCCAGGAGCACTCCTGCACTTTGTGGTGGGCCAGTTTGTGTCCCAGCCTGTTTGGGGCCCAAATTGGCCTGCTGCAAAGTGTGGGAGTGCTCTGGGGAAGCATGATGATGTCACTCGCAGGAGTGATGTCATTGCACCACCCTGGGAATGTGCTGGGGAGGCTTATTGCGCCTTTCCTCCCTACTGGCCAGGTGAGTGATGATGCAGGGAGAGGGTGGGAGCAGGGGATCCCCCACCCCCAGGGGACCTGGGATCCCTACTTGCATTTAACTTTATATAAAGAAGTACTTCGCGTTTGCCTTCTCTGGTCTGGGAAATAGAAGGAATGAGAGAAGACTAGAAAAACTGGTACCAAACACATTGTGGGTGAGAGAATAAAATTCTCACAGTTAAGACTTTTGGGGAGGTGGCCACTGTTTTTACTCCCTCTCATCCTTACCAAAAGATCCTTATCTTTTCACCTCACATTGAAAAGGGAGAACATTCATTGTGGTCTTTTTTCTCTGTTTTCATATGTTGTGTAACTCCTATATGTGACCTTTGTTCCAGCACTTTTGGCTGTTGGAACATTTTCTTTCATCTTAGATAATGCAGTGCTTCCCCTCTGATGCCCCTTTTGTCTGTAATTATATTCTAGAACACCTCTACTGTTTTACCTTTCTCACTTTCCCGCAGATCTTTCCTCAAAATCTGTTTTTCATTAAGCCTGTGCCACAATTCCTTAGACATAGTTCTACTGTTCCTTAAGTGGCATGAGTACACTCCCCATGGTTATCTTTGCTTTCACTTCACTTCCCTCTCTTCATTGTGCCACATTTTAGATTGTAACCTTCCTTAGGGCAGGAGTTGCCATAATGTGTCATGTATGCTATATTATCATTATTTCTTTGCCACTCTAGCTGAAGTAGCAGCAATAGGCCGATTTATGCTGCTAGTGTGTGGAGTTGTACTTACAGTGTCTGATGTGGAAAACCAGGATTCAAATCCTCACATTTCCAGGAAGCTCAGTGGCTGACCTTGGGTCAGGCACTTTCTCTTATCCAGGGCTTTTTTTCAGGGGGAACTCTGTGGAACGGAGTTCCGGAACCTCTTGAAAATGGTCACATGGGTGGTGGCCCCACCCCGTGATCTCCAGACAGAGGGGAGTTTAGATTGCCCTCCGTGCCGCTCAGTGGCGCGGAGGGCAATCTAAACTCCCCTCTGTCTGGAGATCAGGGGGCGGGGCCACCACTCATGTGACATTTTCTCCGAGGGGCAACCCACTGAGTTCCACAACCTCTTTTCCCAGAAAAAAAGACCTGCTCTTACCCAAAGTTACCTCACATGGTTGTCAGGAGGATAAAGGGGTGGGAAAACCCCACATTCTATCCTAAACCCCTAGGAGGATATACAGGAAGTAAATAAAATGTAAAAGTGTTAATAAAATAGAAGAGGAGGCCATTACAGAACTATACCATGATCTGCAGAAAATGCAAAGACAGCAGTGGATCATCTGCTTGCTCGTTTTCTGGTTCATCCATAGCAGAATTTGAGTCCAATGGAACCTTAGAGACCGACAAGATTTTCAGACAGTAAACTTTCAAGAGTCAGAGCTCCTTTAAGCTCCGGCTCTCGAAAGCTTACACTCTGATCTCGTTGGTCTCTAAGGTGCCACACTGGACTCAAATCCTGTTGTTCTACTGCAGACCAATATGACTGGCCACCCAAAACTGATTCATCAACAAAATACCTTGCAGCAATATATGCTTATGAATGGAATCAATGTTAGTCTGGCTCAGAGTCTGAGAGCGGAACCACAAGTGACAAAAGGCACAGGTTGGACACTTGTCAGCTTCCCTCGAGTTTTGATGGGAAATGTAGGCAGCTTGGCGGAATGTTGGACGTGACAGTTGAAAAGTCCATTGGACAGCAGACAGAGAGCCAAACTGCAAGATCAGGATGCCTACACTTCCCATCAAAACTTGAGGGAAGCTGACAAGTGTCCAATCTGTGCCTTTTGTCACTTGTAGTTCTGCTCTGAGATACTCAGTAACCTTAGCACAATAGCCTGATTAGCGAACAGGGTCTTAAATTAAATTTTGTGGAACAAGTTGTCAAAATGAAGCCCTTCAATATTAGGGTTTTCAAAAACTTTGCTAAATTGAAATCTTAATTGAAATCTTGATGTTCATATCATTTTATACATATTCATGGGCACTCTTAAGAGTTTGTAGTATAGACAGGTTTACGGTTAACAGCTTGATCCTGTGTAGAGTGCTGCTTGGGAATGGGCTGTTGAAAAGGCAATCTATAATTTCAAAATTCAAATATTTTCAAATACCGTTATATACAGCTTGGTAGAAGCTGTAACAGATATGAAAATCATTGGCAGGCAGCTGTGCTTGATATCTGTGCTTGCAGTCCGTGAAGACATAGCTGTGGAAACAATGCAGGAAGGAGTTATCCTGGGACAATTAGAATGATGGCCATAATTAGTGTTATTTTTGGAAAATGAATTCTAGCATCCTAAACTATTCAGATACTTTACAAATTATCATCATTGTAATGACACTTGGATTTCTTCTGGTGTGGTTTAGTAAGCATTTGAAGAAGGAATTCTTTTGTTAGTTGAGTGCCCTTTTTGTATACAGTCCCCCGCCCCCAGCTACAAGAGAAGATAATAAAAAGCCCACTGGAGAGAGGTAGAAGGACTGACATTCACGAAAACAACCAACAATTTTCAGTAGGGAAAAGTGAATATATTTGTGCATCAAAAATACTTGAACAAGCCTGTGAATTACCAGCAAAATGGAAATAGCTGCCTTTTCCTGCTGCTGTTCTTTGTGAGAGCTCCTGTGAATTCCATGAGCCACTCAACAAGGTCAAGGATTGCTAAGTCTCAAATATCAGCACTTTATGAAGCACAGAAAATTGGGCAAATATTGCATGGACAAAGCCATGAAACATTCAGGACTGTAGACAATCACCACAGTTCCCCCAGACAAAGATTTTCTTTGTGTCCCCTTCTCACATGGAAGATGCTTCATTGCGGTAGGTGTCAGGGGCTCGTCTTCTGATGGATGCTGGGAATCAGAGAGCCCAGGAACTGCAGAGTCTGCGAGAGTTTTGTCCTCCTTAGGATTAGCTACCATGCATCCTCTTAGTAGGACTCCTCAGAACAACTTGGCAGTACTGCATCTTACTCTTGAAGGCACCCATTGCCACTGCTAAGGAAAAATTCAGGGGGCGGCACAGCCTGGAACAGATTGCAGGGAAGTCCTATGCCTTATAGGACCTTAAGTTGCAGCACCTCTCCCCCCTGCTCCTTTCTGGTTTAATACTATAACATGAAACCAGAACCGCTTAGTATTTAGGTATTAAAATATCTCTTAAATATAGTTGATTTGAAAGCATGCAACTACAAAGCTTTACTGCAAAAAATAACTGAAAATATTGAAGATTGGTCTAAGCTTTGTCTGTCTTGGGAAGAAAAAATAAACCTAGTAAAAGCCATGATCCTCCCTCATTTTTTGTTCAGCTTCAGGATGCTCCCCATCATTCTTACTGATCAAGAACTACACCATTGGCAAAAATATATACACAAATTAATTTGGGCCAATAAACGCCCAAGAATAAAATATATAACAATGAAACGCTTGGCCTAGCAATCCCAAACACAAAATATTATTATGAGGTCTCTCAACTAGTAAATTTAGTAGTGCTTCTAAGCTCACATGAAATTTTGGGTTGGATTCGCATTGAGACCTCGCACATTCACCTTAATGATATAAAAGACATAATATGGATGCATCCGAAAAACAGAGCCTCCCAAACCCATCAAAATGAATTTCTCAGCACTACTCTGAAAATATGGGATAGAGAAAGGAACTATATAGCTCCCAACATTTCACCTTTATCATCTTACCTAGGCCAGTCATGGTTTCAACCTGGCATGGATATACATTCCTTCAAAACATGGAAGATGCTCCATAAAACAAGAATTACAGATGTAACCAGTAGAGATGGGCACGGACCAGGAAAAAACCACGAGCCGGTGGTCCGAGGTCCATCGTGGTTCATGGACCACGGACCATGTACTTTTCATGGACCTGCACCCGGTTTGGTTCGTGGGTCTGTGGTCCAGTGTGGAGGGCCCTGTTGCTCCAGCTGTCTGGCAGGCTCCTCCAGTCAGCTGGCGCAAGAGGGGGGGATAAGGGAGGTTTAGAGAGCCCTCCGCACCTCTTGCAAGTGGTGCAGAGGGTCCCCATTGTTCTGGCTGGCTGGCAGGCTCCACCAGTCACCTGTAGCAAGTGGGGATGAGGAGGTGGGGGAGGTTTAAAGGGCCCTCCACACCACTTGCAAGTGGCATGGAGGGCCCCTATTGCTCTGGCTGGCTGGCAAGCTCTGTCAGTCAGCTGGAGCAAGCAAGGGTGGGGGTGGGGAAGGTTTAAAGGGTCCTTTGCACCACTCGCGCTCTACCCCCCCTGCTCCAGCTGACTGGCGGGCCCGCCACTCACCTGGAGCAAGTAGGGGGATTTAAATGTTAAAGGGCTTCCAGCACTGCTTGCCAGCGGTACCAGGAAGCTTTAACGGACCATGGACCAATGGACCAGCGAAAAGTCTGTGGGTCCATAGAAAACGGGCATCCCTCAATCCGCTGGTTCACAAATGCTGAACAGGCCTGGTCCTTGCAAAGTTTTGGTCTGTTTTCCGGTCTGTGCCCACCTCAAGTAACCAGACAGGGCACTCTTTTAAACAAATCACAACTAGAAAAAGATACAAATATCACAATCCCGTGGTTCTACCTTCAACTCAAGCAACTGTTGGAGAGTCCCCAGTTTCAAAGTATATTTAAACACAACTTTACAGATTTTGAATACCTGTTAAAGTGCTCCTAATTACATAGAAAAGGCTTAATACCAAGCAGCTATGATATTCTAAACTCAAAGAAAGGGCATTTTCCTTTGAAATATCAAGCCAAATGGAATAAGGATTGCAATATCACTTTATCTGTTGCCTTTTGGGATACAATATGGACGGGGAAAGCTTTACAGTCTAAACATTAAAGTTCTGTTTCTTAAATTAATGGCAAGATGGTAAATGACACCTCTCCAACTACACCACATTAATTCTGATATTCACCCATTTTGCTGGAGACAATGTGGTGGAAGTTCAGTCTTTTTGGGACTCAATTATAGTAAAAATCCAAAAGATAACTGGATATATAATTCCTAAGTGTCTTGAAACAATCTTCTTACGTGTCTGGGAGGACTCCATGATCCTGGCCATTAAAAAAAAAAAATCTGATTTTTACTATGCTTTCTACTGCAAAAAAGTTGTTCGCATCATCCTGGAAACAAGAGAATCTACCATCTGTATCAAATGGGAACAAGAAACTTTATCATGGATTAAATCTCTGATTATCTCTGATCTATAGAAAACCCACATTACCAATGGACATTTTTTGAGCATGGTTACCCTTCTTAAGTTATACAAGCAATATAAAACAAACGCATTTCTCTGATCCTTTTGTTTACAGTTTTGTTGTCTTAACTTGAAAAGTTATATTATACATAGTGAAGGTAATGTTAGCCTTCAGGTTATATAATATGCTACTTCTTCCATGACAAGTTTATTCTTTTTTTGTTCTGTAAATAGTATATTGTTTGTTAATCTGTTGTGTTTGGAAAAAAAGTTATAGAAATAAAGAATTAAAAAAAAAAACCAGAACTGCTTAGGAAATTCAGGTGGTGAATGATAACAGTAGTGCAATACCCCAAAATGTGTAGATCCACTCAATATTGAAAGCTGTTCATGTGCATGGTCAAATGTTTTTAAAAAAATTGAATTGCTGGTATAACTGTAAGAGGAGGTATGTAGGACAAGAATTCGTTTTAAAAAAAAGATTATGGATCATTTGTCTAAATTGGTAAAGTGCAAATACTGCATCATTGGTAAAATGCATCATTGGTAAAGTGCAAATAGTGAAGAAATTTTGCAAGTCATATATTTGCTGTTTCTTGAAATTCCATGGACATATTGCCTGAAGAACTCCCTAAATGTCAATGATAATTCAAACATAAGTTAATTTACTGTGGAATACTACAGGAACGTAGATTCCTATTTATGAAGTCTTTAGTTTTCATGCTGAAAATACCAGAAGCAGACTGCAAATTATAACTGGAGACAGATGCAGGTTATAGAAGTTACTTGCATACCCAAATGGACAAATTGCCCAAGAAATGTATTGGTGCAAGTACACAGTTGGGTTACAGTTAAAAAACAATGGTTGGAGCCTGATATTCTAATCCATTCTTCTTCCAAGTCATTAAAAAGTATTGTTGCCACACTTAATATTGTTGTAATGTGGCTTTTTCCGAATATATTTCACATATGCTATTAGCATACAATGCTGTTAAATCTTATGATTAATATTCCCAAATTTGGAGGCTGAATAGTTGAGAGAGAAAGAGAGAGAGAGAGAGAGAGAGAGAAGCCTACTATATTGACTACAGGGCTGAGCTGAGATTCGAAGAAGGATTTAGCCCTTAACTACTTTGCCAGCCTTTTTTATATTTTGCACATTATGCCAAGATAATATGTGACTTGATAAAATTGCAGACTTTAACAAAGCAGCCTAACAATCACTTAAAATTATCTAAGAAACAGATTTCTGACCTGTGTTATGTTCCATTGTACAATGGATTTTCACATTTTCATGCACAAACAGAAAAATCAACCTCTACAACAAGCAAGAGACTTGACATTTTTCTAGCAGTGCGGCATCTGTATGCAGCATAATTTAAAGCATTCTCTGATACATTCAGAATAATACTATCCTGACATCATTCCTTTGGAAAAAAAGAAAAGAAAAGGCATTTAGTGGGGAAATTGCTTAAACACCAGACTTTTAGTTCTGCTGGGACTGTATCATACACCTTTGTCTAGTTCATGCATAGTCTTATTAAGCTTTCCTGTTGGCTAGTAGCCAGAGCCATAAAACTAACATTATAAATTTGAATGCAAAATATATGTGTGGTTATGATTTATGGAGTGGCTGTTGATAATTTGTGCATGTGTGTAAGGCTGGCTAAAATAGGGTTAACTGTGTGAACTCTGAAGAGAATGGTTGAAGGGCTGTTTGTATGATTAGTCCAAATGGATGTGGACAGCACACATGGTGGAAAGCTGAGGAAACACAGGGCACTTCCTCAGCTGTTTGTATACAGGAAAGGCAGCCTGGAGAGATACATGACAACCATGTGCAAAGAAGAGTGGTATTCTACTTAGAAGTGTGGGTGATGTCACGCTAATAGAATGTGGTGTGTACAAGAAGCAAAAGAAGACGGCTGTGCTTATTCCAGACTACAGAGCGCCTTTATGTTTGGGTTTCTGCCTCCAGAACTGAGTAACTGAACCAAATGCAAGAGATATTGTATGCATCTCTGTGTGTGTCTGTGAGAGTGAGAGTGAGAACCTTACATTGCTTTCTTGTAGTTCAAGTGTCTAAGAGACAACATAAAATTAGGGCAAATTTCTTTTGAACACATGGAATTTGAACCAAGTAACTAAAGTAATATTGGGGTGAAATCAGGGTGGCTAGAGTTTCACCGGTTTTACTATATCAACAGATTTAAAATATTTCCTGTGCTATAAATAAGAATTATATTCTAATTAAAACCACATGGAAACTCCAATGGGCTTGAGATCTAAAGGGGGGTGAAGGTGAAAACAATATTGTACAACTGCATAGTTTCTTTTTTTAAAAAAAACTCATCTTGTAACAAATCAGTTGCTGGTATGCATGAACAGGTTTTTTTGCTCTGTATTATTGGAATAGCTACATGATTTATAATCAGAAACACTAACTAACACACAGTGTCCTCTGTAAATGAGAATCTATGCAGAACAGGATTGAAATTTGAACTTCCTGTGTAGACACAAGAAACGTAGTGCTGTAATATTTCTGAGAATGGAAGGTACTCAGTAGATCATAGAAAATGTTTGCAGTTTTCCAAGAGATCACCTTTTGTGGCTGTAATATTCTCTGGCTGGTAAATTATGCAGGAACCCTTGTTCTATAATTAAGACTTTTAAAATATTATGAACCAAAGGACTCCCATTTGTAGAGAACCTTTCTGCGTGCTCTCCTACAGCTTTCTGCCTGATAATATCCCTCCCATCTCTTAAAGGACCCTTATCCTCACATTGACTCTTCTCTTCTAACCAAAGAGAACAAACTATTCCTTATACCACTATACCTAATATTGGAATAGGCGACTCAGCATGCCTTGGACATTGGTGGAGGAGGGCGCTGAATGTTTCTCTGTGTGTATGTGTTACTCTCTAGTTAAGTAAGCTGCTTCTTTTTATGTAAGGTGGGACTGCCTCTTGATGTCTCTCTCTGTTTCCATTGGGAGATTCTCTTCTTGCCTCATGGCCTTCAAAAGTGGAGGGATGTATTTTTCAGAACTCTTGCCATAAAGGCCTCAGCCACACACCCGCATCCAGTCTTGATGCCGTGCAAGATCCCTGTGGTAATAGGGAAAGTAATTCTTTAGACTAGGACTCTTTCTACTCCAAGATGTTGCTGTGAAAGGAATCTACCTCAATAAATTTTAAGTTCTGTCTCTTCTACAATTCAAATACCTGAAGATTAATCCTGCACATTGGGGGAAACGCTTCTGATTAACTCTGCTGCCAAACAAAATATAACTTTTTCTAATAATAACAACAAATACAAGGGAAAAAACTATGTACAAAAGAAGTATGCTTTTCTTTTTTTAGGTATTTAAGCAGTGTTCTGTCAGTTTCTGTGGTGCTTTGTGCTGCCTTGAGGATCTCCTTAGGAATTGGTCATCCTGCGCCTGACTGTCAGGTTTTCACAGTCCAGTTTTCTACAGGCTATTACTCAGCTTTCTCCACCATGCCGTCCTTTCTGCAAGTGTTTGGCTGTTAAAGAGCATGCTGAAAAAGACTCCTTAAACCGATTTGCTTTTAAAGCTGAAATGTGACAGCCAGGTCTGCAGCCTAAATATCACTCTGTTTTAGCTGAATGTGACTGTTAAGTACCTGATATTTTTGCATTTAGAGTTTTAGTTCCAGTACACTTTATTCTTAGCTTTGTCAGTCCTTGAATGACAAATTTTAGCTCTTGGACAGGACCAGAGTGGTGGAGCCCAGGAGAATTAAAGGGTAATATTCACATCTTGCATGTGCCCCTGCCTTCAAGCAATACTGTTATAATGATACACTATCACAGATCAATAAAACACAGTGGAGACTATAACAGTTTCATAACCTAATCAATGTGTTGGGCCCTGTATTATGAGTTATTATTATTATAATATCTATATGAGGCTATGGAATGAGATAACCCAATGCTTTGGGGGTGGGTTGTTACTAATATGGAGATGATACCCAGCTCTATATTTCATTGTCTAAGCCTCCAAATGCATCTGTTCTGGTTCTGAACCAGTATTTTGATGCTGTGGTCAAGGGGCTAAGGCAGAACAAGCTGGCACTGAATCTAGGAGATTCAGAGTTAATGCTGGTCAGGAAGGCTAATGCTTGGGAAGATTTGGATCCACTAGTGGTAGACAGAGCGGAGCTGGGATTTGCTGAGCTGGTTAAGAGTTTGCACCCAGCCTTATTATTTAAAAGCAGGGTGGTGGCAGAATATGAAAAGCCTGGCATATACCAGATGCATGCACACAGGGCACAAAACACAAATGGGCACTGGAAATGTAGTCTCAGGGCCAAGCTACAAGTGATGAATGACACTTGGAACAGCAAGTGGATCAAGTGGAGAGCAAGTGGAGGGCACTTGTAGCTTGGCCCTCAGATACATATGCACAGAAACAGATAGGGCAAAGAGCTCGCCAGCAGCAACTGTGTTGTCTCTGGGCCCACTACTGCTGCTGTCTCTGCCACTGGAGAATTTCTTCTGCTCCTGCTTCTACCACTGAAAGTATAGTTCCATCTATATATTGTGTATAGGAAAGAAAGATCAGATGAGCTTTGGTTGCCTCAAAGACAAACAAGCAGATTTACAGACAGTGGCAGATATTTTGCTTGCACCACTAAGGCAACGGTACAGGAAGGGTCTAGGGATGCATCTGACGGCCATTTATATAATATTTTATAAACAATCCCATGAATAAAATAATAAAATAATAATTAAAAAGGAATAGAGAGAGATAGGGTAGTCAGTTGGGTACCCAAATATAGACAGGCTGTCAAGGAGCAGTAGCTTATACAAGACCTGTCTATTTGTCTAAACAGAGCAAGGGGCAAGTAGTGGTCTTGGAAGTAGTGTTGAAGACTCTTAAGCTGGTTGTTTCAATATCCATGCTGAGGCTACTTTGTTGGGAACAACTCAGAATTTCATGGTCTCCATGGAAAGCATGGGTCTGTCTCAGATAACAACAGATCCGCCCACACTGTGCAGGTCACCCTCTTGATCTGGTGTTCTGCTCGGGCAGAAAGAAGATGATCTTAAGCTGGAGAGGTGAATGAAGACTGTCCCCTTGTCATGGACAAGTCACTACTTGCTGGGGTTTAGACTTATATAGATACCAAGACTGGTATGGAGACCAAGACAAGGATTGGATACCAGCAGTATTTTTTTTAATTAAACACCCTTCAGGGTGACAGCTGGGGGAACTAAGAGTGCATGAACTGTTCATGCTGCATGCAGCGCACACCAATTGTCCAAGGAGCCCTTATTGGGGATGTATTTTACTCCACATCCATCTGGGATGAGGAACTTCTCAGCAACCATTTCCTCAGACTTGTTGACGTTGAATTTGGTGAAGCTCCATTTCTTGAAGATGTGGATCTTTTGACGACCAGGGAACCTGAACTTGGCCCTGTGCAGTGCCTCAGCGATGTGCTCCTTGTTCTGCGCCTTGGTGTGAATAGACATGATGACCTGGCCGATGTGTACACAAGCCACAGTGATCTTGAAAGGGGTGGAGGTGCACATGGATGTGGAAGCCGTCCTTGCCAGAATTCTTCAACATGTACTTGTTGGCACAGATATGGGCAGCCTCAAGAGCTTCAGATGACACCTGCTCATATTCTTCTGACACCATGTGCGTGCAAAGTGGGAAATCATTGACTGTGGCTTTTTTCCTGCCAAGGCCAAAGATTCTGATCTTAGCATCAGAAACACCTCCGCAGGAACAGGACTTTGGGTAGGGCTTGTTCTTGCAGTATCGATAACAACGGGAATGTTGGCGGCCCATGACTGCAGCCCGCGCCTCACCGGCAGAAAGTGCATCAACACAGTTTAGACCTGCAGAACTCTTCAGAGTGGTCTGGAGCCTATTGAGTTCTGGCCTGCAGGAGGAGTTGGACTGCTTTGCAGCCTGTTGTGATCATTTTGCTAAGCACTTTGTGGATAAAATCTCTTGCACCTGTTCCAACTTGGACTCTACAATAGTAGTGACATGATCAGACTGTTGCAGGGTTATGATTTTTCCAGTTGTGTGGGATGCCTTTCAGCTTGACCAGTCTGAGGATGTGGACAGGGTCCTTGGAAGTTCGACACCTACTGCCTGCTTGTATGACTGTTGCTCCTCCCGGCTGCTTAAATCTGCCAGGGGCGGCCGGTGGATTGGGTCCAGGAAACAGTAAATGCCTTCCTGAGAGGAGGATGTGATTGTCCTTGCCTTGAAGCAAGCAGTGGTGTGTCCACTCCTTAAGAAACATATTCAGAATCCAGGAGAGTTTTATAACTACCATCCAGTATCAAATGTACCATTCTTGAGCAAGGTGATTGAATGGGTGGTGACTGGGCAACTTCAGAGATTCCTGAATGAAGCAGATTGTTTAGATCCATTCTAATCTGGTTTCAGTCCTGTTTATGAGGCTGGAACTGTCTTGGTTGCCCTAGTGGATGACCTACGCAGGGAGATGGATGAGGAAGTGGGAACCTGTTAATTGTCATGGCCCAGTCTGGGCTCAGTGAGAGCAAGGACTCCTCCTCAGGAGAAGAGGAGCTCCATGCAGCCAGCCCTGACTCAGCGAAGGTTGGTAATCAGGAGCCACAGCTGCTGGCTAATCGGAGCCTACAGCCAGCAGCTGAAGCAGAGCCATCAGTACTCTCCAGCCCCGGCACCACAGGGGAATCTCAGCCAGGGACTTCCAGAGGGGAAGCTTAGTCAGGGACTGCCAGCACCACAGGGGAAGCCCAGCCAGGGGCTTCCACCCCCCCAGGTTCGCCCACGCGTAAAGAACGCTGCAGACAAAGGCTGAGGCTGGAACTGCAGGAGAGACGGCGCAGTGGTCGTCTCCTGAGCCGACCCCAGCTGCTGGAGAGCGATGATGAGTAGCATCAGGATGGAGCCCCAGCAGCTGGCTGAAAACCACGCCTGGCTATAAAAGCCAGTCAGGAGCAACAGCCAGGTGTGGAAGCAACGTGTCTACTGCCTGCAACCACTCTGTGCTCTGTGGACCTTGCCTGTGCCTGCTTTTGGACCTGACACTATCGGTAACTGACCTTGGACTGTGCCTGACCTTGCTCTTGGACTCTGGACTCACTTCTGGCATTAGCTCATGCTCTGACTAATGCTTTGACTTGGCTTTTGTTGATAATGTTGATAATGGTGTCCTTCTGGACCATATTTTGGAGTTGGAACTGAGAGGCACTGTTCTGTGGTGATTTCAGTCCTATCTCAGAATGTAATTCTGGGGAACTGCTGCTCTGCCCTTTGGCTCTGCCCTTCCAGCATGCTTGTCCCCTATGCTTTTCACCATCTATGTAAAGCTGCTGGGAGAGATCTTCCAGAGATTTGGGCCACTAATATGCAGATTAAGGAAGCCTGCCTTACTTCAACCAGGGTCAGGGCCTTTTCAGTCCTGGCCCCAGCCTGGTAGAATGCTCTGTCAATGGAGACCCGGGCCCAGCGGGACATATTATCGTTCCACCGGGCCTGTAAGACAGAGCTGTTCCGCCAGGCGTTCGGTGGTTGAAGGGGGCGGTGCCATGTTGGCCTCCAACCTTTGGGGTGGGGGGGTTCTCCCCACCATTGCACTTGGTTAATTTATTTCATTATTGTTTTGTATGTTGATTTTAGTATTGTTGTTTTCTTGTTTTTATTGATTTTAACTTGTTCACCTCCCAGAGCCCCTGAGGATGGGCGGTATATAAATTGAAATATA
The DNA here is from genome assembly GCF_028583425.1 of Eublepharis macularius. NCBI lineage: Eukaryota > Metazoa > Chordata > Lepidosauria > Squamata > Eublepharidae > Eublepharis > Eublepharis macularius. The sequence continues at coordinate 32,173,780 of NC_072799.1, read as the reverse complement.
AATAAAATAAAAATAAAGATGACCCTCAGTGCTATCCTGTGCTTTCTGCAGATCCCAGGGTGGTTGTGGAAACTGTGAACGGGTCCCTGTTTTGGGATAGTTTTGGGATAGATGAGGGCTGACAAACTTAATATGGACAAAATGGAGGTGTTACTGGTGAGAGGAAGGCTTTCCTAAGAAAAGGGATATATCCAGTTCTGGATAGGCTTGCATTTCCCCTAAAGGACAGTTTGTAGCTTGGGGGTGCTGCTGGACCTGGGCCTTCTCTTGAATAAACAAGTGTCAGCAGCGGCCAGGGCTGCCTTTTACCTGATGGACATGGTTGTTGTAGATAAAAGGTCTTCATTGAAATTTTTTTTTTACTTATATAGTTTTTGTTTGGTGGACCAAATGTGTGGCCCCTGATGAAGTGATATTGTGAAACAAGTGTGATTGTTTAGCCAGCCCCTTGTTGGGCAGGGGGGTCTTCCATCCTTCCTCCTTCTTCACGGCTCCACCTAAAGGAGAAAGAAAAGTGGATTATAAATTTATGCGTTGATTCTGAAGAATTACCTGCAACAGGGAGTGCTCCGCTGGTGCATTCTTCCTCTATGCAGCAACCTGTAAGGAAGAGAGAGACATCATTGACTCTATTGGATCATGTTTAGATTGCATCTTTGGACTGAGTTGTAATATTTATGAGCAGTCGTTATTTATGTATTTATACTTATTACTGAATGTTCTTTTTGATAGAATTTTGCCTTTCATGATTGGAATGTGGATAGATTTTTGTAATTATTCTTAAATATTTTTAACTTTACATTTTTTGTGGATAATCAAAAAACTATAAAACACTTACATATTGTGTTTGCTGTATAGAGCCAATCGTTCTCTACGGTGTGGTTAATCCACTCAGTTTGTTTGAGTTCTTGACTGAGGGAGCTCTAAGTGGGGCTGCCCCTGTGTACAGTCCAGAAGCTAAAGCTGGCACAGAATGCTGCAGCCAGAATGCTGAGCGGACTATAGGCACCGTATCACTCTAGTCTTATGCTATATAAACTGGCTCCCAATTTGCTTCCAGGCTAATTCAAGGTGCTGGTATTGACCTTTAAAGCCATATATAGTCTGGGGCCAGCATACCTTAAGGATCGCCTTCTCCCATATGAATCTACCTGTCCAATCATCTTTGGAGGCCCTGCTTTAGATACCCCCACCATCTGAGGCTAGATGGGTGGCAACCCAAGAAAGGGCCTTCTCAGTCACGGCACCAAAACCTTGGAACTCTCTCCCCAGGGAGATTGAATTGTCTCCCTTTATCTTTGTTTTTTGCCGACAGGGGGAAGACTTTTTTTTGTATTGTTTGGAATGGTGGTGGTGGAGAGTGCCCTCAAGTCAGAGTTGACGTATGGCAACCCATAGTGGGGTTTTCATGGCAAGAGACTAATAGAGGTGGTTTGCCATCGCCTGCCTATGTAGCCCTGGTCTTCATTGGAGGTCCAGGTCTTCATCCAATTACTAACCAAGGCTGAGTCGTTTGGAAATACCCTTGATAATTGTTATTGGCCCATCTCCTGTTTTGTGTCATTATCTGTGTTTGTGTATTTTTATTTGTTTATTTTATATATACTTTATTTTAAATGTTTTTTACTGTTGAAATGTTTTAATATTTTGATGTTTGCTACCTTGGGGACTCTATTTGGTTGAAAAGTTTTAAATAAATAAATTATATAAATGAACTGATTCTGTATATCTGAATTGTGGAAATATCTACTCACCTTGTATATAAAGGGCAATCTATGAACACAAACTCCCTCATAGTGCAGAAGTGCTCTCCCTATATGCAGATATTTACTGAAAACATGCAGATTTCTCCATTCTTTTCAGCAACCATAAAATCAAAACTTGGTAAAATTTCAATAGAAGAGCTAAAAGAAGTGAGCTGATTCAGAAGCAACCTTATTCAGCAGCATATTTAGTAGATACTGATGTCAGGAACCGTACAGCTATATTATGTTTTTCATGTTTGCTGTTTGCAGGCTGACTTTAAGATAAATATCCTGGTATGTAAGGCTCAAAACTATAAACGAAGCAACGGAATTTAAACCTTGTTTGTATTTGGAACCATCTAGATCTCATCCTGGTGGCTAACTCTACCTGCTGTTTGGTGAGCTCATTGCTAAATCTAAATTTAGCAAACAATGAAGATTCTGCTGCTGCATATTTCACAGTATGGAACTTCCTTTATTGAATATGCATGTCTGTTCTTTAGTTGTCATGTTAAACAACATTTAATTGTACATTGTTTCTGCAGGGGAATGTACAAGACTCACCGTTGCATAATCCTTCCCTTCCCATGTTTAAAAATGGATTTTAAATGTACTTTCATTAGTGTTCTTGTATGAAGAAAGCACCCAAACAAACAATTGGTGATGAGTAATAAAGTAATCTTTTTAAAGGGCAGGTTAATGGATGAGTTCGAATGACTGGAAACTGGAGCATCCACTTCTGTCATTTTAGCATGTAGTATTTAATTAAGTGCTGTCAAGTTGCAGCTGACCTAGGGTAACCCCTCATGGGTTTTTTAAGGTAAGAAATGAGCAGAGGTGGTTTGTCATTTGCTTCCTCTGCATAGCAACCCTCGTTTTCCTTAGTGGTCCCCCATCTAACTCCATGCCCAGCCCTGCTTAGCTTCTTGAGAGCATGTATGTATGAGGGCAAATCTATTTAGAGAGAAATAATTTTTACTAGGAAGTGGTGTATTACTCATTAACTACTAGTGAAGAAGAACATGGTGAAACATTGCTGCAAGTTTCGTTGCTGAGCAGATGAGCAAGAGGCATGGTCTCAAGCCTTATTGTCTTGTGATGTTTTCTAACATTGCAGAATGAAAGAGATGGGGCAGGACCCAAAGCATTTGCAGACAATGTACAAAAGACAGCAGGTGGACACAGCAGACTATCAGGAGAACAATAAAACATTAATAGTATAAAGCAAAACAGCTGTCGTGCATAGGAGCAATATATTGTGCATTAAGCACTAATGAAAAGGGCAAGATAATTATCCAACTCATGGTTAATTCACTGGACCGGACTCGGCAGTGGTGCAACTAAGAAAGTGTAAGAACAGTAGCATATCCCAGAGTATTCTTTTGGAGCATGTGTACTACTTGTCTTTAACTAATGGATGATATATGCCTTCCTTTCAGTTATTTTGCTAATGATTTTCATTTGAATAGCCACATACAGCAAGCCAGACTTATTATTCTAAACATACCACACTAAAGACATGTGAGGCTATCTGTTTACCTATGCAAGAGACAAAGGTATCGTTATTGTGTTCCCTAGACAATTGCAAGTAAGACACAACACACTGTAAATTGCGTTGCCTGTACAAAACCGATCTGATCATACTGGATTCAGATTTATATTGGAGTCAGGCTAGTCTTCTAAGTCAATAATTTGAATCATATGGTAATGCTTTATTTATCAGATACACTTCTTATAAGAGTCTGAAACAATGGTGCTATTTTTCTTTTCGAACAAAATTCTTTCTTACAACTTGAAATGGGCTTAACATCCTTTCCCCAGGCAGATTTTTTTTAAAAAAAACAACAATTACACAAATAAGGCAATTGTGTTTGACAGGGTGACTTTAGATGCCTGCTTTTCTTCTCTATCGCTTGCAGTTATATAGCTTGCTACAGTCTTCGCAGTTACTACACTATCATTGGCTGTGACTGTCTGAAGGGTCTGATATGTAATGGCCTATGATGCTTTCCATAAGTTGCTAAAATATGCTTGCTGATGGCTTGAGGGCATCAAAGTACATGCACCTTATTCCAGGAAGGAGAGCCAGTTTGGTGTAGTGGTTAAGAGCGACAGACTCTAATCTGGAGAACTGGGTTTGATTCCCCACTCCTCCAGTTGAAGCCAGCTGGGTGACTTTGGGTCAGTCACAGCTTCTAGGACCTCTCTCAGCCCCACCCACCTCACAGGGTGATTGTTGTTGTGGGGATAATAATAACATACTTTGTAAACTGCTCTGATTGGGTGTTAAGTTGTCCTGATAGGTAGAATATAAATTGAATGTCATCATTGTCGTCGTCGTTATCATCATCAAGGGTGAATTGGTTATACAGAGCCAGGTGTCTATTCATGGATTGCCCTTTTGCAAGCAATCTAGCATGCAATTTATGCATTCAAAACAACAATATGAAGAATAAAGTGGACTGGCATCCAGAGGTACACGCTAGGGAGACCAGGTTGTTTTCTGTGCTATCAGTGATGATAGTTACGATGGACAGCTTCCCTCTCCTGGCCTCTGGGTTCCTTTTGCTGCTTGGTGGAGCAACAGGAGCAAGGGGAGGGGGTCTAGCATTACATGATGCCACAATGTCACTTCTGGTTATGTACCCAGAAGTGACATTGCAGCATTGTCTGATGCCAGTTTCTAGTGTCTTACCTCCTCTAAGCTCCCAGGGCTTTTCAACATTGCATGCTGTACCTATGTACCCTATGAATTATATCTACAAAATGTCATTAGCACCTTAGCTCAGGTCTTGCAAACAGAAGGCTGTGGTTTGTGAGGCTTGGGAGCTGAAAAGGGTACAGGAAGAAGAAGAATCCTCTGTTTCTCTCAGCATGGAATGAAACAGAATCAGGGATGAAGAATATAAGGACAGGTGCTTGCCAACTCCATTTCCTCCATCTCAGACTGGAGGAAACTAGACTTATTAGCAGCCAGTTTTTCGAACTGTCTCCCCACACTTTGATAGTGCTGATCACTTGGTTAGTATGTATAACGGGTGATTCTAGGAGCCTTGGAGCAACAGTTCATGCAGGGGAAATGCAGTAGAACAAGATTATCCCTAACGAGTCCAATGGGAAACACATTGCTATGAATGAGACAAGAAAAGGACTAGATTTGAGAATCCTAAATAATGGTCAGTTGCCTGTGGACACACTCCTCATCTTATCTTTCTACAGAAAAGTTCATCTTTTAAGTCAGAGAGTGGAACAAAAACATGAATCACTTCATGGGAACCTTTACTTTAAAAAATTTGTGATAGCCGAACTCTCCTGTGAATCTGATTGTAGTTTGGAAGTGGCACCTTAACAACTTTACAAAAAACATTTGTTGTTTTTGAAGTGTTCTAAATTGGATAACAAATACTTTGTGTGCATTCTTCTTGTTGCTGCGCTGCTTGGGAACTGTTCATGTTCAGGAGAAGGAACATCATTGTATTTCCTAGGCAACCATGTGATGCTCTGTATATGTCATGTCCCACAATGTCTTGCCCAATGATTCTGAGCATGAGTGGCTACTATCCAGCTGTGATGATAAATGATAAATGTCACAAACTATGCAAATACAAAAGCAATGCATGAATTCAAGAAACAGCTCATTTAAAACTAAACATCAGCAATTTCAGAATGTGGGCAATTGAGAGAAGAATGGGCATTAAAATGATGAGTCATTTAAGGAACAGGTAGCACCCACCAAATAATTTTAAAGCCAGAACAATGAAATGGTAATACAGAACCACATGAACACATGATGCTACCAACCTGAGTCAGACCATGGGTCTGTCAAGATCAGTATCCGCTACTGTGAGCAAAGCAGCTGCTCTCCTACTGAGCCTCTGTCCTTCCCTGGCATGAATAGATATCCCAAATTAATACTCTTAATAGTGAAACTTGAAATCATTTACACTCTACTAAATGGGATAAATATAAGAAATATGAATTGCTGCCTTGTAGGGGTTTTTTAATGGATGCACCTGCAAAGTTAAAGAGATTTATGTTACTAGATGTTCTAAGTAGACGAGAAGGTGCTTGCTCGTAGTCTGTTGAATACTTAGGTAGCTTTCAGCACAGTCCTGAAGTAATGGGAAATCGAACCTATAACAGTTGAGCCACAGCCAGGTGATTCAAGTATCTCTTCTAATTTCATCCATGTTGGACTACCTTTTTCTTATTTAGAGCAATAATTAGCACTTTCCTACATGACTTTGAAATACTAGAAGGAGATACATGATGGATAGCATTGAACACATTTGAACTGTTTGGGGGAACGTTCTTTTCACATAGCATTTGTACCATCTGCTCATTTAACACTGTCTGAGCACTTTCCACCATTTTGCAGTTCTTCAAAGTGTACGCATATCTAATCAATGCAATTCAGGCATTTAAAATGTACAGCAAGCAGCACCATAAACAAGTAATTTCACAATGCACTTGTAATTATTGTCCAGATTTTGTTCCACTTAAGAGTTTTTTTAGATCCATAATCAACAGAACAACTAAACATTTTTTTTCAAATTATATTGGTGTACTTGCTGCATTGTATCTTCAAAAGGTAGGTTTTGATTAAATAAATCACATTAATAGTTCTTGAATTAGCCTCTGGGAAATGAAAATTAGCCATCCAAAGAGAAATTCCTTGTAACATTCCAACACCTGTTTCTAAATATTCTTTTAAACAGCTCACTTGATTCTCCTTTACTGTTCCTTATGCCTGGAATTTCTTCAAAGAAGAGAAGTAGATCTTGTTTCAAACACTTCCTCAAAATCTTTTTATCGCTTAGCCACCACCCCATCTTCATTCTGAACTGCAGTGAACTTACAGCTATGCTTGCTGATGTTCATCCTGTTACCTTTTTTACTTCCCATTCCCCATTTTCACCCCTCTCCCCATTACTTTATCTCCCAGTATTAAACTTTATATTGTAAACTCCCGAGGCAAAGATCTGTCTCATAGATTTAATGCTAATATTGTCTTGTTATAATTTATAGTACCATTCATTCAAATATTTATATTCTGTTTTTATCCCTGACGGGGATCTAGAGCAGCTTAAAGCATCATTTCCCCCTTCTCTATTTTATCCTAACAACAACGGTAGTTCATACTAAGAAAGTGTGACCTGCTCAAGGTCTCCCATGGCAAAGTAGAGAACAGAAACTGGGTCTCTCAGATCCTAGTCTGACACTCTAATCCCACTACACAATACTGAACGGTTAATAAAAGTTCTAAGATTTTTGAAAAATGTCTTAAGAGTTAAGGCTGTTGGAAAAATTCATTCAGACTCCAAAAAACATGGAAATTCAAGGTTAAGTCCATTGATGATTCTACTTATGCAAATAAAGCATTGGAAAAATGAACTTAACCTTATATACAATGGTCATTTCTTCTTGAATCATGCTCCTCGTACATCTCATTGATGATTCTTTCATAACTCAGAACCAGCAGTATTTTGAGTGGCTTTGGACCTACATTGTGGGAGCATTTAGCATGGCAGCTGGCCAGGTAGCACTTATTGGCACATGCTGACAATTTGTTGATTTGCCTAATTATGTTGTTATGAGCAAGACTGCATCATTTAAATAACTACATTTTAAGTGTGTCCAGTGTTTTTGCATCTGAGCAGCTAGCGGCATTTATCATGCTGGTGTGCAATCAGAACTTACTGGATTCAACTACAGTTCCTGGATGATAATATGAAAATGACCAAAATATTTTTATTCCATTTTAAACACTGGATTAGCAGGCAGACAGTACTGAAATACTGAAGAGGCAAGACACACAGCTTATCTCCCCCAGCCCAACGCCTCTCTTTCTGGCTCAATGCAACTAAGGAAAGCACCTTTTTTGTAGGCTGATATATTTTCTCTTGGGTGGGGGGTAGATGATGAGGTGGGGATAGGAAGAGTCACAAGAATTTAGTATGAGAATGAGAAAATACAATATATTCAAAACACAATTTGGAAAAATGCAGATGCTAGAAAACAAGTTTTGAGCCTTTGACCCAATGTGCCACTCACAGTTTACAGTGAAACATGAGAGATGGGCACGAACAAAAAACTGAACATGATGTTCATTGTTCGTTGCAATCCATGAACAGGGACTCACGAACACTTACGAGCATGACCTGTTTGTGGTTGGATGTTTGTGGGGGCCAGCAGGCTCTTCTCCAGCCATCATCCAAGTTTGGTCAAGATCCCTACTGCACCACTCCAAGAAACCTGACCTGAGCAGGCACCAGGAAAAGTACCAATAATAAATAATAGCTTGGCCCAGCGCCTGGCAGCAGCCCTGGAACTTGAATGGGTAGATCCCTACCGCACGACTCCCAGAAACCTTACCTGAGCAGGCAGCAGGAAAGGTACCAATAGTAAATAATAGCTTGGCCCAGAGCCTGGCAGCAGCCTTGGAACCTGAAGGGGTAGATCCATATCCCACCACACACAAAGAAAATTCAAGCTCCAATGCACTCTCCCTGTCTCTCTATCAAAATGCCAACAGCAGCTGTTTCTGCCTCTCCACTGTCTGCAAAGATGAGTCAGAGCTGAGACCCCCCCCATGGTCTTTGCTTTCTTGTAACAAATTTGGAGCTCCACACTTGAAAGGAAGACCTGCCTATCAAGCTAAATTGGGCTTAGATTGGGGTTTCCAGGGCAACAGCAGGAGTTCAGACAGAGTTCAGACAATCCCTGCCTAAGTTGCCAAGGGAATTGATTGCAGGTGCCAGACTGTCTGGCTTGACGAACAGCAACTAACGAGGCTTGCAATCTGTTGCCTGGAATGGTCTCCTTGTGAGTAAATAGAGTTGGAGGAATTAGCAAGCAAGGAAGACAGCTATGTGAGAGGCTTGTAACCACAGGATCTTTTTCACCAATAATTTACGGAGTCCTTTCCCAAGGATACCCACATGGAGCTAGTGTTCTTAATTAAAGTATAATTGTTTTATTCAAGGGACAAATGCATACACACAAAATTGGAAGCAAACACACATGAGGCCTAGGAAAAGCAGCAGTGAAGGTGGAATAGATTCGGGGGTTGGGGGTTGCAAGGCGATAATTACCTATGGAGAGCAGGGAAGTCCATGGAGGGAGAGCTTCAAACGCCAGCGTTCTCAGCCAAGAGAGCAAGAGGCTAGGAGTAACCTTAGGGGAGCAGCACTTCAAATCCAGTAAGTGTGCACAATTTGAATGGGGCCAGGGCCCTACCTTTATAGGGTGAAACATGCCCTGAGGTGGGAGAACCCACCTAGAACAAGGTGGGGAGAACCCACCTAGAACAAAGGGTGAGAAGAACCCACCTAGAACAAAGATTCCAACAGTCAGTTCCTGGGATTAACAAAAGGTTTGATTACCTTGATTGATAGCTGCCGGGATGTGTGAAAGAGAATGCAAAATTTGTTCTAGCGCTGCACAAAAGGGGTAGTTTGTTAATGAAGTCCACTGGAGCTAAGTTGATTAATTTAGTTGGGGAATGTGCATTCCCAGGAACGAACTGTAAATACTTATGAAAGTCATTTGATTAGCTCCTCAATCAAGGACAGGAGAACTCATCACGGGAGGAGGGAAAGGAATGTGCTAAGTGGGGATGACTCTGTGAGACCTTTGTTGTGCTGGATTTCTTAGGGGCTAGGGAGACTGCAAAACTAATCACTGTGAATCTCTCTGCATTCCTATGTGGCAGTCCATTCATATCTAGGTCTCCTGTGCGTGACTCAGCAACTGTTAGCTGGCAGTCCTCTGGCTTCAATACAAACTGCCATTTTAAATCCAGAGGCCTGGTGCCATTTAATATCACACACAGCCCTGTTAAAATGGCTATTAAAGATGGCGGAGGCTGGGCCGACTGCTTACACTAGGAAAAGCTATATGGTAAAGTTGGAAGTTCTTGCCATACTTACAGATAGTAGAAATCACAAGAACCCTGTAAGAACTTCGTATAAGTAGGCCTTTTTCTTTTTAATTTTTCTCCTGGGGACCTGCCCCCATATCCCTCCTGCTGGTTTCCAGGCCCAAATATATAATTACTTTTCATTAATCCTAACAATTTTTGAATTGTAAACCTTTTGCGCTAGGCTATCAGGAGGGTGACCTTTCTCCATCTCAAAGTCAGAGGCAGCTGATTATGAGCACTTTTTTTTCACTGATTAAGCAGTGAAGGAGCCAGCCCCAGGGATGAGAAAAGGGTGTACATTTCTTTCCAAATGTATTGATCGCTTTCTATTCAGGATATAGCATGGTAGGCTGAGGATGATTTGTACTTACATAGTTTCTGAATAACAGTCAGCCAAAACCTGTCTCCTATGGTAGTGATAAAAGTAAAGTTGAACTGCAGCTGCTACGACAGTAGACTTGATGAGGCAAGTGGGACCGAACCTGTCCATCTGTAATCTGTTCGCTACCTCATTATAAATTGCAAAGGAAGATAGAATATTATTACTATTCTCCACACACACATACGCACCAGTGAAATCTAGCAGATACAGAAGAACAACGCATAACCCAAGCAGAATAGTGATGTTCTGGAGCAGTTATTGAAGCACAAGATGAGACTCAGAGTTTAAATAACAGGAGTCTGTAAGCGTTGCACAAACAGCTGAAAGAAGGCCTATATTGATCTTGGAATCAAGTTGACTGGCCATTGTTGAACCCATGATGCTAGACTGCGGGCACTTTCACATGGCTAACTTACTCTGCTTTTCCCCCTCTGCTGCTACTTTGTTCCCTGAAGTGAAGAGAATGGAGATTTCAGATCCGTTTAAAAGGAGGAGGAAGGAGGTGTCTGCCCTTGAATGCACTACAAAACTCCCAGCAGCCCTTGCAGCTAATTTGTTGCTGGAGATGAAGGTTGCACAGGGCTGACCTAGACATGAAGGTGTCCCCAGGGCATAGTTCTGATTGGCTCACAGCACTGTAGGACAAGGCAATCTTGTTTCCTCCCTTCATTCTTGTCCTCCTTGAGGGTGGCCATTTTAGCACTTCAAAAGGTGTGTGTAGGGGGGAGCAACAAGAGGGCCTCTTCCCATAGCACTGTTGGGCCATTCAAAATGGAGCCCTTTGGTATTTTTAAATGGCCAGCAGTAGGCTTTAAAATGGCAGCAGTGTCCCTGGTATGGCCTGGTAGCAAGCAGAAGACCAGGAGGCAGGGACATGGGGGCGCTATCAGTGACAGTGTGATGTCACCAGAACATAGAATTTCCAGTGATTCCTAGACACAACTGCCATCACTTCCAGGTTTTCTTGGAAGTGATGGCATGCTATTGCCTGATGGTGAATTTTTAGAAATATTTTTCTTGTCAGTCACAGGAATGGCAGCAGGAAATGGGAGCTCTGCCCCTGGTGGAAATTTGATGGTCCTAGGATGATACAAGGAAGTCACACTCAGCAGATGGAATTATCTTCCCTCCATAGAAATTAACAGTGGATACAAGCCATTGATGCCATGGGATCGTTACAAGTGACTGCACTTCTTGTGGTGTAGCTGATGTGTCAGTCTTGTCCACTGGTATTGGCAAATAAGTTAAGGAAGTGTTTTGTAAACAAGAATGCATCTTGGTTATTATGTACTGTGATTTCAGCTCGTTGTGATTTCAGTTAGCAAGGATTTCAGCTGATAAGAACTTCTTTATTGAAGGCCAGAAGCAGACAGACAACAGACTCACACTGGAGCCAGATATATACACATAATATCACGCCCCCTTTCAGCAACAACCAATAATAACACACACAGCTAGAAGCCTTCGTTTGCATCAACTATATACAAAGTAACATATTTACATGGCAGTGATTGTTCTGTATTCAGTAGGACCGATTGGCTGCTGCTAACATAATAACAACCAGGGCTTTTTTTCAGGAGGAACGCGGGAGAACGGAGTTCCGGAACCTCTTGTAAATGGTCACATGGCTGGTGGCCCCGCCCCCTGATCTCCAGACAGAGGGGAGTTTAGATTGACCGGCGGAGAGGGCAATCTAAACTCCCCTCGGTCTGGAGATCAGGGGGCGGCGCCACCAGCCATGTGACCATTTTCTCCGAGGGCAACCCACTGAGTTCCACCACCTCTTTTCCCAGAAAAAAAGCCCTGATAACAACCAATAGGATTGAAGGCCTGAGGAGCCTAGCTTTGACTGAAGCTAGTGCAATACATAACATTGGACTTCTGGCATTAGCAGTAGTCACTAAAGATGTGTTAGAAACATTTTTGCAGGGACGACAAATACAGAATAAATCCTGATTCCTAACAGATTTATTTCATCATATGCCAATCAAGCAGTTGAATATCATAATAATTTCCAATTGACTGTACTGGAAATCTGTTCAATTTGATTTGAGAAACACTGCAAATATATGTCAGCTACTCAATCTGAAGTTAATTGAAATGGATTATATTGTAATTAGGTGTTTCATACATAGCCATTGGTGTCAGTGAGAGGTTTTGACTGATGCTAGTGCATTTTAGATTGACACCAAATCATGAAATGGCAATTTGATTGGATTTGTATTACTTTTGTTCTATCTTAAACATTTATAGTATTTAATAAAGCACAACATGCCTCATAAGAATTTTCTGTAAGACACATGACAGAGATGTGATTGAATTTAAGATAAAGCTAATCTTGGCACAATTTGATTTGTATTTCACTATAGTAAAATAGACAAAAAGATTTCACATATTACAATCCAAAAGGGTACCATAAATAATGTAGCAGTTAATTGTAGAGTGTAGATTTCTGAATCAGAACCCCATGGACTCTGGCCAATAATAATAAGCAGCATGATCGGTGCCTTTTTGCAGGCATAGCACTTTGCCAGCATAGACCTGCATAGCAGGGAGTCCTTATAAGACTTCATGGTGTCCTTCCCCCTCTCTCTTCCCTGCTGTTGCTGTATTCCTAATGCAACCCATGCACAGTCAAGGTCTAGAAGGAGGAGGGGAAATTCTAACACATTCTATGGGAATCCCTTACTACAGGCTCAGATGAACTGTGCTGGTAGTTTATAAAAATCACAAACTCTTCAGTCATCTGTTTTTGGGAGCCACTGTTTAAGCCCATTTTTTCTTTTCGCACTGGGTAGGATAACATTGGCACAGGGTTAATGTTAAAGCATTACCAAAAATCTGGTAAAATCTAAACAGCGTAACACCCTTCTAAGTTCATTGACTCCAGTATACTTGGAAGGGTATAACTCTACTTAGGATTGCACTGTAAATGACTAGCCCAAGATCAGGCAATGAATCCATAGTAGAGAATTCTTAAGCAATAATAGTTAAGTAACAATAATGAGATTATTTATTCAGAAAAAAAATTATTCCACCTCTCCAGGGAACCTGTCCAAGGTGGGAAGCTTGGCTTCCCTCTGTGGTGGGTGGTGTCCTGCCGACAATCCTTATTGCTCACTGCTGCTGGGAGCAACAATAAGAGAAAATTCTTTTTAAAATGCTAGCATCATATGTGGCATGATGCCACTCCTGAGGAAAACACCGGAAGTGACATTATGCAGCTCTAAGAATTGCCAGAAACTCTATGATTTTACTATAGAGTTTCTGGCAGTTCCTAGAATGACATGATGCTACTTCTAGTTTTCTGGACCTGACATCATGGTGCATGGGATACCACATCAGCTGTACTGATGGAAGAGGTCCTCTCTTGACTGCAGTTGCATTATTTGCATGGTTTTTAGTCCACAAAGGTCCTGTTACCCTGGAAATCTACTTTCATGGGGCTAAATGGGACTGAATGGAGAAGAAGAAGGCATGAAAGATCCGCAGTCACTAACTCCCACTGACATATGACAGGATCATACCCTTTGTCAGGTAGGGTGCTTGCAGCTAGCTTGGAAAAGAATTAACAAAGCTAATTTAGGGGTAAAACTATTTCATAATAATGCTATAATATAAAAGGATTTTCTTTACAATAAAATAGGCAATGGATGTTTTGCTCATAGAATTTAAATCTACATAATGCTTTCGAAATAATGCTTCTGCTGAATAAATGTATTTGGCTTGGTGATTAGAAAAGAATCAGCTATAAATGCTCATCCCGGCTTACACTTCTTTCTCAGGGCCAAATTAAGTCAAGAGTAGGGGTCAGTGCGTACTATTTGAATAAAACCTTTAGTCAAATGCTGTATTTTGTATACCTGATTGAGTGCTATTAAACTTGAACATGATGCACTGATTGAGCTAGTTCAGCTTGTTTAATGTAATTAAGATTCTGTGGTAAAAATTTCCTGCATTCCATTGCAAAAAGCCACACTGTGTCTAGTGAATGGCCTTTGTATAGAACCTGTTTGTCTCAAATGAACGGCTTTTGTTTTTCAAAGATCTGTTTTGCACTGTCATTTCTGAATGTCTCTTCAGTGTGAGATAAATGACTAATACAAGTACCTAATGGGAGCCAGAGGCCTGTTTATTCTCAAGGAGCCTGAAAGTTCATGAAGAGAGGTCTGCTGGGGCCCAAATCAGTCAATCTTTTTTTTAAAAAACACATTGAACTAAATAAAGAAACCATAGTTAGAAAAGCTGACGTCATATTATAATATCTCCCAGACAACTCAAGATCTCTCACAATGTGTGATGCTTTTCACTTCACTCTCTCTTTCGGCAGGCAAACAAAGATTCCAACTGATAAATACTTTACAGACATTTGAGGGATGTTTTGTGCAAGGAAGCATGTCAGTCACCTTTCTTTGGTACTGGAGTATGACACAAAACACAGTAAATTTGTATTTCAGTGCATAGAGTTCATAGCTGTTCTGGAAGACTTAAGGGAGAATTGTTGAATTAGAAAAGGTGGGCAAGAATACAGGTAAATTTTTATTTAAAAGTTCTCACTGCAGTTGCAGAAGTGGGGCACTCTCAGTCTTGTTGTACAAGAAATGTATAGAATGAAAACGTGTATATTTAATGTTTTAAATATGAATTTTTGTTCCCTGATTATTGTTTCTGTTAAATAATGTGTTCTCTGTTCTGCAGGATTAGATCAGTATAGGTGAAAGCCCCAAAGTTCAATAATTATATTAGGATCAAAGCTGACACAAATGGTCAGCAAATTTTTTCCTCCTGAAGAAGAGTGTGAAAGTGTGGGATCCCGTGCCCCCATTGGGTTAGCTTGGTGCAGCGGTTGAAGGGTTCAATAAAGGTCTGGCAGACCCAGGTTTAAATATCCTCTTTGCCATGGAAGCTTCTTAGGTGACCTTGGGTCCATCATACATGCACACCTTTACCTATTTCATAGGGTTGCTGTGATGATAAAATGGAGAAGGGAAGAATGTTCTAAGCCACTTTGGGTTCTCACTGGGGAGAAAAGTATAAATAAAGTCAATAAAAATAGCCAATGCAGTCTTTTGTGGTTTGTTCTGGAAAGGTGCAGCGTGGGGGACTGACTATCTCAATAGCCAATAGTAGTTATCAACCACAGGTTCAGAGTTCGTTACACTTGGTCTTTTTCTATTTGTGTGAACACTTCTGAATGTTTTTCTGGATGGTCTCTGGTTTGTTCTGGTTCTCCAGAAGAAAATCCCTTCCAATCAAGTCATGAGATTGATTAGAACTTGGGTCAGGCCCTATGTATAGAAATTTTAAAAAATCTTACATCTTTTTAAAAAGCATATCTGATAAGGGTCTCACAGTACTGCTTTGAAGATGTGAGAGAGAAGAAGCCTCCAGGGGGCTTTTGTAGCTTGGTCTGTGCACTTTGAAAATAAGTTGTCCACCATGTGGTGTATGGTGTTGAGGGAGGAAGGGAGAGTTTGAGGTAGGGTTGCCAGAACGAGCCTGGCAACTGTTGGGTGGGTTGGGGTTAGGGTACATGGGAGGGATGCCATCGTCACTTTTGGGGAAAACCCGGAAATGGCTTAGGGGATCTCTAGGAATTGCTGGAAACTCTGTGGTTGTCCCTAGGAGTAATGGGTTTTACCTGGAAGTGACATAGCAATGGTGGTTATATTGTTGTTTGTTTTCTCTCACCACCAGTCCAAGTGGAGGTGGGAACCCAGGGCTGCCAGTGGGACACCTCCCACCGTAGTAAAAGGCCTGGCCACCCTAGTTTGGGGATCTGTGAAAATTACAAAGTCAAAATTGGGTCCTTGGTTTACACATTGCATGTACATAAAACAGTCATTTACTACTTTAGTTTGAGACAATAGAACTATTACTGTAAAAGAGGGTGATTTTAGATGGTCACAAGACAGGGAACTGAATTGATGAGTTATATGAGATAGATTTCCTGAAAGTTCTTGAAGAACAATTGTATTAAAACAGAAAATAACAGAAGCTGCCTGTCATATTCTCCTAAAGTATGTATGTGTATGTGCATGTGTGTGCGTGTGTGTGTGAGGAACTCCACTGGAATTTAAAGTAAAGGAAATTGGAATTTAGGTCAGTAGATGCAACTACCTATAAGTCCCAGCACTCTCATATCAGAGTTTTTACAAAGAACCATTGAACGTTTAAGTTTTATGATGGATTATCTTTCATCAGAATTCCAGATAAAGTACCAAAAACTAGGGCCATCTGTTTTGGTTGCACTGCAAATTCTATAGCATTATTATCAGTTAGGGGTTTCAATTATTTTACTTTTTTAAACTTTCCATCTTGGTCTTGCTAAAACCAAAAGCATCAATCTTAGACTCTTATTTTAACTCCTAATTGCTTCAAGAAATCTTAGCTGGGATGTCCCCTTTAGTATATGGCAATCATTTACAGCTGGCACTGAAATATTCTTTAGAGGGATAGGAAAATAGCAGGCACCTCTGTATAATTCACTTCCCAAAAGCACACCAGGGTCAAACCAGAGGAAATCCATTCAATAGACTTGCTTCCTGATAATCTTTTCAGGGATTGGATCGCTCTTGGGGGAGGAGGAAGCTTATAGGGACGTGAGGAAGAGAGCATTTCAAAACTTCTACTGGAACTGGCAATTTACAGAGTAGGATAAATCATATTCTTTAAAATCTATTAAAAAGAGCATATTCAGTCATAGGTGGGTATAGTATTTGATCCCATTTTCCTCCACATGCATTATAATTTACAGTTGAAAGGACCGAGGCAGGAACATGGCCTCAAAAAATGATTCTCACAATTTGAAGGATTGTGTAAACCGGACATGCATTCAAATGCACATGAATGCAGATGATGTTTGCTTTCACTGCATTTCACTGCATTTCACTGCATTGCTTTCAATGGAATGCATGTTCCACTTCAGTTTAATGGACTTCAAGAGATGGAATTCAAGTATATGTTATCATAGTGCATAAAATACAGTGTGCAGGCCCCATGAAGCCTAGCAGAGCCTGGTCCTTTGTGAGCATCAGAACCCAGACTGCAAACTGTGGAAATCTTTGTTCTTATCCCTCCCTCATGATCTGCCTGGAGTGTGTTCTGAATCCGTTCCAACTTCTTGCTGTATTCCAGGGATGCAGCAAGAATTTGAGGGCAGATGTAGAATGCTGCCCCTCAACAGCATTTTCCATGCACAATTTTTCTATGTTTGCAAGCCCCTGTGATGCAATAGAGAAATCTCACGCACTTTCAAGTGCTTCAGATGCAAGAAATTGCTCTGTTGGGTGCATGAAATGGAAGGGGGGTGCAGAATGCCACCTTTCATCTCAGAGCACAACAGAGTGGCAGTGTTATGATCCCCTCCAGGCAGAACCAGAGCCAGGCACCATCAGAGGGTAGAGCCAAGCATCATCCAGTCAAGATCTCTTATGACCAGCCTGACTCATTGAGTTACACATCCCTGGTCTAACCTGTTCCCAGTATGTTCCTTTAAATTGTGAGGTATATATCACTCCCCCCCCCCCCATTTAAAGGCCTGCAGGGTACATTGAATGCGCATCCAAGTGCTGGTGTGGACTCTTCACACTACTTTACTATAATGGAATGCATGTTACTTTCAATGGAATGTACACTTGGATATCCATGTAAACGTTGATTGCATTGACAGCACTGCCGTACAGATTAATAGCATCCACACTGTCCAATTCAGTCTGAGATTTCTGATCGACACAACTTAGGAATTTGTATGAACCTCTGAGAAAAAGCTGGATCAAGGGCTGGAAAGAAGGAGGATTTTTTTTAGTCTACCTCTTCTACTTCTCCTGGTAATAAAAATTAAAAGTACCCCCAAATCCACTTGTTTTATAATTGCTGCCACGGAGTTCAGTGTTTCATTTTGTGGAACAGAACATTGGAAGGTAAGGAAGTACTTTTTTTCAGACTTTCCAAGAGCATGGAAATGACAGTAAAACATAAGTGTCAAATCTAATGGGAAAGCTAAAGTTGTCATCACAGTAGCCTTTGGAGCTCACCAAAATTCAAGCTGATGAGAAAATTTCATAGGCATTTATTGTTTTACTATGGAGGTGCTGAAAGTAGGCCTTCAAGCCCACTATGTTAGAGACAGGGAGAGAGAAAATCAAGGTGAGGACATGAGTATTGTTTAACTGTTGGACAAAATGCTCAAGTGAACTTCCTTCGCGAACGGAATCGAAACCCTTGGGGCTTGTATAAGTTGAAGAAAAAGAAAAGAAAGTTATAATTCTCAGCAGGGCTTTTTTTCTGGGAAAAGAGGTGGTGGAACTCAGTGGGTTGCCCTCAGAGAAAATGGTCACATGGCTGGTGGCCCCACCCCCTGATCTCCAGACAGAGGGGAGTTTAGATTGCCCTCTGCGCCACTCAGCGGCACGGAGGGCAATCTCAACTCCCCTCTGTCTGGAGATCAGGGGGCGGGGCCACCAGCCATGTGACCATTTTCCAGAGGTTCCGGAACTCCATTCCCCTGCATTCCCCCTGAAAAACAGCCCTGAATATCAGATGGTGTGGTTTGAGGCACCATAGGAAAAGGGTGCTTCTCGAGGCCATGTGTAGATTTCCTGATAAGAAGCTAGGAAATATCCCTTCGTGAGCTGTCATTCTGATTATTGCGCTTGTCTCCTTTCCCTTTTCATTGGGAGCTGCCAATATAGGCAATTACGGAGTACTCTGATATGGCTAATACCAAAGCTAAACCCAAGAGGTTTGCAAATACTTATAATTCCCAAGTGGCATATAACATTATACTGGTACAGCTCCCCTCCCCTTATAATTATTGGTCACACAAGTTATACAGGCATGTGAACTTGCATACAATAAATACTTTAAAATGAATTTTCTTATTCTTTGCTCTGAACTTACTTCCTGGAAGCGACAATGTTAAATGTAATTAGATACAGGCCATTTTCACACTGCTTACCTTCCCTCGCAACAACCCAAAACATTGCGCAAAACCTGCGGAAGATCGCGTTTTCTCGCGTGAGATTTGCGTGGTGTTGCGCAAATCTTGTGCGAGAAAACGCGATCTTCTGTGTTTTTTGCATGATGTTCCGGGTCGTTGCGAGGGAAGGTAAGCAGTGTGAAAATGGCCACATTTATGATTGGCTAATTCCAGCTGTAACCCAACTGAGATTTTAAAAAGTCACAGGGAAATGGAGATGGGAAATGGAGTAAAAGAAACAGATTTTTTTTCAAATATGCATTTAAATTATTGAGAAAGGATCAAAAGCCAGGGCCGGATCGACGGGGGGGGGGGGCAGGAGGGGTAGTCTGCCCCTGGCACCGCCAAAGAGGGGGCGCCGGGCGCAGTTGCCAGCCCCAGGAGCGCGCTGCCAGCCCGGGAGCGTGCCTGGGGAAAGGCGAACGGCACAGGTGGCCTCCCAGCCACCCACGCTGCCTTTTGCCTTTCCCGCAGGACAAGGGGCAGCCAGCTTGCGGGAAAGGCAAAAGGCAGCGTGGGTGGCTGGGAGGCCGCCCACGGCGTTTGTCTTTCCCCAGGACAAGGGGCGCGCGGCAAGCCGGCCCGTCTCTTGTCCTGGGGAAAGGGAAAAGGCAGCGCAGGTGGCTGGGAGGCCACCCGCGCCGTTCACCTTTCCCCAGGACAAGGGGCGCACAGCAAGCCGGCCGCCCCTTGTCTTGCAGGGCAGGTGAACGGCGCGGGCAGCCTCCGAGCCACTCACACTGCTGCCAGCTCCGCGGTGCGCCGGGACAGCCGGCTTGCCACGGGGACAGGGAGGTGCCCCAGCATCACGCAGCGCCAGGAGCACGCTCGCGCGTGTGCGCGAGTGGAGCCTGACTACGGTTGCCCTGGGTGCTGGCAACTGTAGATCCGGCCCTGTCAAAAGCAACATTAAAAAAGTGAAATTGTCATTTTTCAGTGATCTGGTAAATTGTTTTAAAATATTTTTTTATTTTTCGAAGTGGCTTTAAGTTGACAAATGGGATGAGGAATGAAAATGGAAGTGGGGTTACCCCAGGAGAAAATATTTAAAAATTCTGCTTAAGTTTCTATCCAGATGCATAAGAATATTAAGCCTGTGGGGAGGCAGAAGCGGGGAGGAAAAAGTACACTGTGCGTACTCAGAGGTTCTAAGCATCAGGGAAGGGAGAAAGGAGTGGGGAGGCCAGGCTACTGGCCAGCATTTCTGGGAGCTTCATTCAACTATTCAAAATAGTATTTCTTTTCATATATGAGTGCACAACCATAAACTTTCACTTCCAATTTTAGCATCTCATTTGAATGCCCCTGGTTGGGATCTAAATTATTCAGTTCCTTTAAAATCATACTTCTCATTCATAAACACCTATGCTTGCTCTCAAATTAATGTTTTAATAAGGTTTTATTTTTGAAACTAATTGTTTTGGGGCTGTTAAATGAGCTGTATCTTATTTTTGAGCACTTCAACAGGTATTGAATTTGTGCTATATTTATTAGGAAATATGAAATAATTAATTCTATTGTATTAATAAATAATTTTTCAAGATAGACTTCTATTCATTTCATTTAGAACACCATGTGGTAAATTTGTGTAACTCACCCAATAAATGACAAATGAGTATTTTCTTCATCCCAGTTTTACTGTATTTCCAAAGCTACATTACAATATTACCAATACAATAAGTCAAAACCATATATCAGTTTAACAGTACCACAGACAAGCATTTATGAATTTCCTTTTCATTCAGTTTCGTTAATCTTCAAAGCAAATTATTCTCTTCTCAGATAACTTTTGTATTTCTAATTAAGTTAGTTCTTGAATTTCATTTCAAAGAGAATAGGTAAAAAAAATAATGTTCTAAGAGTATGACACCACTTCATCCAATTTTCTTTCCATCTCATGACAAATAGTTTTTAGCATAATCTACCTATTTATTTGTCATAGCCATTAAAAAGTGTGCTAAAACATGCATATTATTCTCTTTCCCTTGCTTTAAATGGGCCATGTCCTTCCAGAAGTGGCATGTGGAGAGGTTTCCTCCAAAGCAACAGCTTTATTTATGAAAAAATTACACGGAAACAATATTATGAAGTGCTAGAAATGCTGGTAGAACTTATTCATTCTGACATGTGCTGGCAGAACTCATTATTTCTTGTAGCTTGCAAGTTAATTAAGTGTATATGCATTCTTATGGTGGTAATCATGTGCTCTGAATATGGCATATGTTGCTTTTAGTATTCCTTTTTTAAGTAAGTAAATCAGACCTACAGAACTTGTGACTCACCTGGGTGAACACAGCCCAGCAACTATGTAGATCTTCAGGAGCATAATTAATCTTCTGTATTTTCTGTTTGCCTATAACTACAAAAAAGAGGAGTAATCTGGCAAACCACAGTAAATGGCTGGTGGACTGCATTCACCTTGGATGGTCACAAGTTTGTTTGTTTAATAATATTTATAAACCTTACTTTCTCCTGTGCAGCCCAGGACCCAATATCCACCAGCACTATTACAGTGTAAAGCAATAAAGCATAAGGAAAAACATGAATAAGCTCTTGTGGTGAAATGCCTTACATCTCAAGTTTAATACGACAGTTTGCAGCCGCAAAGGATAATTTTTGGGTTTGTACTCTGTACGTGCACAGGGACTGTGAGTGAATCTTTTCTGTCTAGCAGAAGGGAAGTAGAGCAACAAGTTGGGAAGGGTTGCTTCAGAGCCAGATGGTGCCATAGAACAAAATTGGGAGAGATTAATCCCTCTTTCCTCCCTTAGCTAAGTCTCAGTGATACATGTCAGATGATGTCAGACATTTCATCCAGGATTGGTAGCAGGATTTTATAATCTGGGAGGGTGTTGATATGGTTATCAGCATCACTTCACTTGGCAGATGAGAGTGGCAACAGCGTGCAAATGTCCATTATCCCTTCCCCTTACCTGGCCTGTTTTTCTCTCACCACCATATCTCCCTTTGCCTCATAGACTATGAATCAGTATGCTTTTTTGTGGGATGTGAGTCAAATATATCAGCAGGTATACTAGTAGGAAATCTCTAAAGGAAGCAAGACTTTAGTCATTCTGGAGATTACATGGTAGGGGGTGAAAATGCCACTGTCAGGCTATGGGTGACAGGATATGGTAGACAGGTCCCTGTACCATTGCAACAAGAAGTCCAGGCTCTTGGTTAAATGGTTTTATTCAGAAATCCAATCATTTCCATATATATGTCCATAATTACTCAGAGGCAGGAAAGCATCTAAGCAGTATATGCTTCCTTGATAGGAATAGGAACTTGAAGAAAGTACAGCTCTAAATACTCAATCATTTCCCCCCTCCCACTTAGACCACAGGTTTGCGTGGGAAAGGGTCTAGGAACTTCTTCTGGAAGTTTATACATCAACGTTGACAGGACAAAGAGGCATGAGAGTCAACGGCAACATTTCAGACAGTACAAGGTCATTTCTGTGAGCTTCAAAGAAAAGAGATAAGACAGCTGTGTTCTCAGGCTGCTGGAGAAATGAAAGTGATGGTTAGAGGAGTTGCAAAATGAAAGTAAGATACAGCATTAGCAATTGTTCAACACATAGAACAATGGCATGGATGTAGGGGTACAGACATGACAGCCACTGTCATTGTGTTCCTTTGGTAGCAAAAGTAGTTTTTCCTTCAAATTTACCACGAAAGTTCCTTATGAAGAAAGCTGCTTCCCTAGAGGACAGAAGCAAGCCAAGCCCTTGCAGTTTGGCTTGGAATATACCAGTTATTTAATTTATTTTATTTACATCATTTATAGTCTACCTGTCTCACTGAGATTCAAGGCGGATTATACAATGTCTACTAACGCAGGCGATAGGATAATACATCTAATAAGCAATGTAATAGGATGAGAAATTGTAGAAATTTGGAACGGAGCTCGTCTGAATAAAGCATAAGTATTAAACATGACATATTAAACAATGCAAAACATGGTATGGTGGTGAAGGGTGCGTGCCCACACATTGTCATCAACAGTTGTGGCCTGGATCCAAGCTAACGGCTCCTTCAGGGCTGCCGCTACCATAGGGGCTGCTCTGCTTGGCTTGCTGCTAGGCTGTTCTATGTCCCAATCAACCCCCACTTGGTGGAGATTGAAAAAGGGGCAGTTATTTGCAAGATGCACGTGAATGATGGCAAGAAGGAAAAAGGATATCCAGAGTAAAACTCACATCCAGGGAGTTCATGTCAACAGTTTTCTTTTGCAGGATTGTAATTTACCTTTGAGGTTAAAATTAGCTTTCTTGTAATATGGTAATATTTCATGGTAGTGATTCTCATTCAGTGTTACTTAACTATATGCTACATATTTTCCTCGCCAATCTCATCCTTTCAGATACATTGAGGGAGCATAGAAATAAGTTAATTTCTAAACTGTGATGCGAAGAATTTGAGCACGTAGTCACTGTATCCAACGTATGTTTTAGTAGTAGAGAATGTGTGTTCAGGTGGTTCTCACTACAATGATAATGCCTGCCTCTCTTTACCCAAAGCTAGTAATTCTCAATAATGTGTGAGGGTTTTTTTAGAAGCCCCCCTCCTCCATGGATGTACATTTTATGCAAACTGGAACTCTGCATTTACTTTGTGAATAGTCTTCTATGAGCAAGGAGAAGCCACTCAGAACCTCCAGAGCACCCAATTTATTCTAGATAGAGAATATGATGGATGGGTAGTGGAACTGTAAACTGTTCAACATCTTGGTTGTATTCGTACTGACTTTGGTTTTATATTATACTATAACTACACCCTAAGGAATATGCTAAAATGTTCTGCTTCTGGTTTCCTCCTCTTCCATGCTAATTGATTACCTGAAATTTAATGCTTTAATCAGGCAGTGCTGCATAAGCCCAGTGCAGGTACAGAACTACTAGCATATTAATTTTGAATTTCAGCATTTGGCATATGGGAGCATTTGGCATTTCACCCTAAATACTTCCATTTAATTCAGTGAGAAGGTAAACAGGATATTAGTCATGGCCACTTGGGTGTCAGATACCAAATTCAGGATTTTAAAAGTTTCAGAATTTAAGGCTTAGACTAAAGCCTTCCCATCTGTTTGTACACAGGCTTTATTCCCATTTCCAAAATTCTCAGCTCAATTTGATCAGTCATGTCAGAGGATAAGGGGGGAAAAACAGTTTGATGTTGATAAATTTGTATTTTATAGCCTAGACCCAGTGGAATGGTAGACATGTTGTTCCAGGCAGTATATACACTGTGGCTGCTATGTTTTTGTTGGATCGTCTTTGTTTCCATCTGTGGCTTCTTTACATTTTCACAAACTCCTTTTTGCCTGAAAGGTAAACTAAAAGTTTGCTTTAGTGAACTTTTCAAAAGCAGTAGCAACAAAGTAAACAAATACAAAAGCTGTAAAATTCCTAGCCTTTGCCCTTACAACATCACAAGAGGGAAGGAAGGAAAGTAATCAAGCGCCCTTCTCAGAAATCACAATGGAGGCTTGATCTCACCTTGTTCAAAGGGCTGGCTTTGGGGAGGGGTTGGTTGAAACAAGCCTATCTAGATTGCCTTGAGAGCCAGTTTGGTGTAGTGGTTAAGAGCGTGGGGCTGTAATCTGGAGAACCGGTTTTGATTCCCCCACTCTTCCATAGGGTTGCCAGCCTCCATGTGGCAACGGAGCATGGCTTGGTCTTTTGGTGCGCCAGGACAGATGCATAAGAGCTTGCAAGTGTGTCTGGTGGACTTATTCCTGATATTTTTGGATCCACCTATATGAAAGAAAAACAAAAGAATATACATTATTGAATGATGGCTTAAAGTGGTCCTATACTTACCTGTTAGATTCATATATTCCGCTGGGAGCACCTTGTGTCCACACACCTACAAGAGAACAGAAATATGTATTTATTTAAGGTGTGGATGGACTGAACGGTTTGGACTTCCTGGATGCTGCTTGTACTAAAGAAGATTCTTAGATAAAAATATATTTCGTATTGGGATATTACCTATTTATTGTTGGAAATTACTATTTACTGTTACTATTTATTATTGTACTTTGCTCTTGAACACTTTACACTTATAATTATATAAAAATTATATAAAAGTTATTTATATACAATAGTTTCTATATATCTTCCCCTGAACCTTGGGTTTCTGTTTTGGTTACAGCCTCCAAGTGGTGACTGGAGATCTCCTGGAATTACAGCTGATTTCCAGGTGACAGAAATCAGTTCCCCTGGAGAAAATGGCTGCTTTGGAGGGTGGACTCTATGGCATTATACTATTCTAAGGTGCAGGGCTTTTTTTGAGAGGGAATGCCCCAGAACAGTGTTCCAGCCAGGGGCAGCGCCAGGGTTACGTGATGACGTCATTGCATGTGACATCATCATGCAGCAAGCTGGCCCCATTGGCTGGTAGGTGGCTGGGATGGCGCGCGGAGGCTGGGGAGGTTCTGCACGCCGCCCCGGACACCTGCCGCGCCTGGCCTGTGGCTGCTGCTGTTGGCCGGGGGCATGTGTTG
The DNA here is from genome assembly GCF_028583425.1 of Eublepharis macularius. Classification (NCBI taxonomy): domain Eukaryota; kingdom Metazoa; phylum Chordata; class Lepidosauria; order Squamata; family Eublepharidae; genus Eublepharis; species Eublepharis macularius. The sequence goes on along the minus strand of NC_072799.1, from coordinate 32,148,239 downwards.
GTGGTGGCGGCAGCGTGGGGCTGGCCGGCTGCAGCAACTGCAGGCCAGGCACACCAGCTCTTTGGCGTGCACCCCCACCCCGGGCACCCCCTCCAGCGCCCCCTCCAGTACCTCAGCACTTGAGGTGGGGGCTGGACCTGCCTCAATGGGCGTGCTGGCCCTGGTTCCGGCAGCCCTGGAATCTGCCCACATGATTCCTTCCTCCTCCGGCCTTGCGGGCTCTGCGGAGGAGGTTAAGCTGCTTTGAGTTCATTCTGCTTTCTTTTCATTCCTCTGTGTGTGTGTGTGTGTGTGTGTGTGTGTGTGTGAGAGAGAGAGAGAGAGAGAGAGAGAGAGAGAGAGAGAGAGAGAGAGTTCTGCAGAGGAGGCTAGGCTGCTTTGAATTCGTTCTGCTTTCTTTTGATTCCTCTGTGTGTGAGTGAGTGAGTGACCCCCACCGGGGGTCTAGGATCCCTGGATCAGAGTGCTGTGGTGAGGATGTCCAAGTCACCTGCAAAATGAGGCAACAGCAGGAGAAAAGCAGTGGTAGCGGTGCATGAAGGGCAATCCCTCCCCACCACCCAGCATGCTGGTGCAAAGGGGCTGTTATGAGCCTGGGCCTAGTGATGCCTAGTGGCTCTGGGGAAGCCTGCACTAAAGTAACTGCAGAGCCTACATTTCCCAGGTTCCCTTTGGCCCCTGTGATTGGGTAAGAAGGGATTCTGAGAGGAAAATTGCACCAATAGGAAAGTAGGGAGATGGTGCCTGGGAGAAGGGATAAAGGGCTTCACCACAGTGGGAGGGTGTTCATGCCTAGGGAGCGGAGCTAAGGAGAGGGTGCTGCAAATGGAGGGATCCCTGATTTAGAAGGGGTGAGACAGTTGGAAGCCAGTTGCCAGGAGACAGTTAAGAAAAGTCTGGTTAGACGCTTCAGGGTGTAAAAGTTTTGTTTGTTCACCAACTTTTACTATTCTCTTTACCTTACAAAGTTTTGAACACCAGTTGCTAATAAACCTTTTAAATAAAGTTCTTTATTATTCTGCCTGGGTCCTCATGCCTCATTCGTTCACATAAATCAATCCTACTGGAAAAAGTAAACAAAAGGGGTTGGTTGGGTGCCTGGGTCCTTCTGAGGAAACTAGTACCAGAGTGGTGGCAGTCTACAGATAGCTTCCCTGGGCCTCAGCAGCTGTGATGGGCAATGTCACACCTCTGAGCAAGCTGGCCAGCCAGAAAGCCAGTGTGCTTAGGGCTGCCCTGTGGCACATCTGTTCTGGAGGTGGGAGGGGGGAGGTCAAGACTCTGTGTTAAAAGAGTACAAATCAATAAAAATGGTGTCAGCAGACATAGATGTAAACACAAGGAAGCCATCACTTCTAGATTTGCCCTTAGAAGACATAAAATATGTACAGTTTTGTGTCTCAGAGAAATACATCCCCAGATGCAGCTTCTTTTTTTCTAACACACAGTCAAACAGAAGTTGCAGGTTATTATTTTTTAAAAACCCTTCTTCCATGTCTGGAGAGATTATTTTGGCCTAAAGTCCTAAAGATCTGCAGTGCAGTCTTCAGCAGAGTAATGGATTTAACTCTGTTTAGGATTGCTTTGTATTTAGATTACATACGTTGTTTTTGTATTTGTGCAGTGGGCAGGATTCTTTCCCTTTCTTCCTTTGCTGTTTGCAGGCAGGACCTTTCCTTTTTTCCTATGTATCACAAAGGCATAAATTTACATTACTAAGAAAGCCATGGTCAATTAATTTTTTTGAGTCTTGAAGCTATTATGCTCTTTCAAAATTATATGCTGTGCTCACCTTGAAGGTGGAATTGAGCATGGCTTTCTTAGCCTCTGAAACCATTGGTCAGTACACTAGGTGAGCACTCTTAGGGTCCTTTTTGCATTTGGATTTTAAGGGCATAATTACCAGTATTTGGGTCCCCTTGCAACATTTCATGATTTGAGTTGAGGTTTTTACAAGATTCTGGAATTATTTGGATTCCATTATTCCCTATGGGGGACATTTCAGGAGGGGCCAGAGGGGCTGTTTTTCAACCAAATGGCACCTAAATTGCAGGGGAGCTAGTGCTGCCTGTCCACTTAAGACTGGTTTCAAGCAAATTGGACCAAGTGATCAACGTCTATGAGCCCCAAACAGGGTGCACCCACTCATCCTACTTGCAGGAGTGCAGACTAGGAGGGAAAATGGCCCTGGAAAAGGGTCCCCTCTCTACAAAGGAGGGAGGGAAGAAGGAGTCAGCTAAACCTGCAGCTCTGCCTGGCCCTGTACCTGGCTTGAGTCATCCATGAGCCACCATCCCTGGGCTGGGCGAGAATCACGCTGGCCAGGGGCCACTGTCCCCAGGCTGGGTCAGGAGCCACCATCCCCAAGCTGAGTGAGAATCATGCCAGCCAGGAGCCTCCATCTGCCATCCCCAGGCTAGGCAAGACTCACACTGGCTTTGAGCCACCATCCCTGGGGTGGATGAGATTTGTACCAGCTGCAAGCCACCTTCCTGTTGTCCAAGAAACCTGCTAAAGTGGGAAAAAACAGGCTGGGATCCTTGAAATATCAGCCTCAGATATTCCCAAATATTTCTGAAAAAATACAGGACCAGAATACTGATATTCCTAAGAATCCTGAATACTGCTCTGAGTACCTGAATATACCGATAAGAGGGTTTTTTTTAGGTATATATGTAGACTGGTATATCTGAGTGCACATCCCTAGCTGCCACGTCTAGTTTGGCCCTTAGTTTGGAGGAATGCAGTCTCAGAACTACGAGCTTAGAATTGAAATTGAGCAATGCTTTCTTAGCCACAGAGGTTCATTCCTTTGGGAAACAGAGACCAAAAAAGGGAAATGTTTCTGGATGTGGAGCATTCATACTTAACGAAGAGACGGCCTGTTTTGTAACTAGTATTTTTTTTTCCTTTGGGCAGAAAATGGTTTGTGGGATGCAACAGCCATGGCAAAGCATTGTGAGTATGTGCATACCCAAACTGTTCTTGATAGGGGCAACCTGTCTTTCCTATTAACAAACACAAAGACAAGCAGCTGAGGGAGACACTTACATCTGTAAGTTTCTCACTGTGAAATGTGATGTTTTCTGTATTTAAAGAACACGGCCCACTGCTTGTAGTAAGGGGAGGTTGTTACCAGAACTGCTCTTTATTATAATGGGGAATTAGCTATAGCAGTCTGTAACTTTAATATTAAGCGAGGATCATAACCTATGTATACGGAGGTCCCGATCCCAGACACTCTAGTGAAAAAGAGGCAGACAACGAGTCAGGTCCAAACACGTGTATTTGGTGTGGCGTAAGCCTAGCTTGCACAATCATACAAGGAACACACAAGGTCTAAGAAATACAGAGTAAGAAATACAGAGACGTTCGCATTAGCGGGTTCCCAACGATGATAAGGGAAATACTCACAATCCTGGAGCGAAGCAGAGACACAGCAGCGAGGGTGGTGGTCCAATGCCAGCACTGGAACCACAGATGGACAGCAAGGAAGTCTGGATAGGGAATGGCCGAGGCACCGAGTGGTCTGGGAGACCAGCTTAAATACCCCAAAACGTACCCTGGTGCTGGTGCTGTACTTGGTGGTTCTCACAGATTAAAACAAAGGGTCTAATGGGCCACTGAATGGCTTGGATGGGCCACTTTAGTAATCAGATTGTGATAAGTGACACCTCAGGAAGAGGGGACAAAAGAGGGAGGGGGAAATCCAGGGGGGCTGAAAGGATGTTCCAGCGGACAGGGCTTGTCCTGATGTCATCAGCTCTGGAATGCGGAGGTTTCTTTGAGATGCATTCTCTAAGTGCTTGGGATGGTCGGCACTTAGCTCTTCTCCGGGGCGGCTCCTAAGATATGCAGAGCGGGGCGAGGGGCTCTCGCTGCGGACGTGGTGTGCCCGCTTCGCCGAAATGGCTTCTCAAAGCAGTCTTCTTCCCAGGGTCTTCTTGCTGCCTGAGAACATGGATGCCGGCTGGGCATAGCTGGGGCTGGATAGCAGGCTGCCCGGTAGCGAGGGCAAGCTCGGCGACCGGCCCGCGGGAGGCTCCAGGCGGGAACTGACCAGGGAGCGCCTAGCCAGGCTCGCTGGAGGTTTCCCCGGCGGGCGCCCGGCTGCTAGCAGCGGCTTGGGCCCATATGAGGCAGGCTTCCATGGAGGCAGGGGGAACAACACTTAAAACACAGTCCAAAGCAGGGAACAGGCACGGTCCGTGGCAGATGGCAATGCAGGCACGGGGCACACTTGTAACAGAGTCCAAACACACACTGGGAAGTCCAGATACAGGTCAGGGCAGGGCTGCCCAGAAAGAGAGTCCTTTTGTGCAGTTAACCAAACATGGAGTCAGTAAACTGCACAGTCTATAGCGGCAGCAAGGCAATTGACACGCAGGCAGGAAACTGACACGTGTATTAACACACACACGTGCAAAGCAGTCTTTGTGTAGCAGCAGTGAAACAGTAATGCAGGAAACTGTAGCACAGTTCATGGCAGGCTTTAAAGCAGGGGAGGGGGCCTACTTGGCAACAAGGTGTTGGGGGAAGCTGTGAGAAAGTAGTCCAAGAATGCACATGGGCAATCAGCTTTTTTCACAATCCAAAACATATGTGAATTGCTTGAATGCTACTGTGTTCATCATAACTTGTGAGCAGCTTGCAAATGGAACCATTCAAGCGATCAAACATTTCTGCTTTTCTTCTGAGTACAGGAAGTTAGATGGAAGTTAGATGGTATACAAATAGGAAATTCTCAAGATGTTGCCACATTGCAAATTGATCTGAAGCCGACACATCAGCATTGCTCTGAAGACTGAAGGCCCAATACCCATTTTAAACTTGCAGTCACAATTAGTAAGTGTGTGCAATGATAGAACAATCTGAAGAAGCAGTTTGGCCATTTAACTTACCTGGAAACTTCTCGGTGGGCTATCACCCTAGAGGGCTGACAGGAGGCACTAAAGGGCCAATTTATGTTTGCTAGGGCCCAAGTAGAAATGTGCAGATTTTACAGAGAAGCACCATTATGAAATGTTGCTGATCTTCAGATTTCCTTGAAAATGTGATATGCATATTGAGCATAGGACCCTCTAGTTTGCTTCTAGTTTCTTTTTATCATTCTTTGTCAGGTGCCAGGCCGGGGTGGCATGGGCAGCATTCCCAATGTATGGAGGGCTCAGGCAAGGGGCTAGTTCCAGCAGCGTAGTCGAAGTCCAGTCCTAGGTCAAAAGCACAGAGTCCAAAAGCCAGTGATAGCCTGATCCAAGGGGTAGGCCAAAATGCAAGGTCAGGAGTTCTGAGAGTCGTCCATAGGCAAGTTCCAGGGCCAGGCAAAAGCAAAGTCAGGGCTGGTCCAAGAAGTTGCAGGAACCAAGGCAGGATTGACCCAATGCAAGAGTCAGAGGGAGGGCAACTTGTTGCTTCCATACCTCATGGTCTTCCTTGAATGGGTTTTATAGCTTGGTACTGGAGGGCTAGGCTTGCAGCCAGCTGCTTGGGAGTTATCCTGTGGCTACTCTTCATCGCTATCCACAAGCAGCTGGCATCAGGCCAGGAGGCATGCACTTTGCTGTCTCTCCTGCAGACTTGTCCTTAGCCTCCATCTCTGGTGCTCCAAGGAGGTGGGCAATGCTGGAGGGCTGAGAATGATCACCTGAGTTTCACCTGTTGTTGCTTCCGGGCTGGAGGTCATCGGTGGCTCTGCCTCAGCTACTGGCTATTGGTCCTGTAACTCGTCAGTCTGCTTGCTGGTTCCTGGTTCAGGGCTGGCTACCCAGGGCTCCTCTTCTCCTGAGGACCCTTCAATGCTGCTGTGTCTTGACTGACCCATGACAATTCTCTGTCATTCTCTGGACAATCATTTTCAAGACATGGATGAAGGTAAATTACAGAGTTCTGTTATGCCACTGTACAAGTACTCCAGCACTGTGTGTTTAATAGCTCCAACATCAATTTAGGAGTGGCGGGGTAAATCTTTCTAAATCTATCAAATCCTAGCAATGTATCTCCTTGAATCTTTTCTTATCAACTGGTAGGTAGAATGTCATTTTTTTCTAACATTCAGTTCACACTCATGTGATTTATTCATGTTGTCCTTCTAATTGATGTGTCTGAGTAGGAGAATAAAAGTAAATTCAGTTAAATGGTCTATCATGCTGCCACTCTAGACTAGCTTGTCGAATTATAGAGAAACATCTGAGAATTTTGCCAGATGGAAAGAAGTTGCTTAGATGGATCCCTTCCAACGGCCTCAGACCAAGTATACTCCTGGTGTGCAGGGAGTATCGAACAAGTGCAGATACATAAAGGACTGCAGGGCTACTACTTTAAATGGGGCTGTTCTTCCTACCATTGATGATGTACCCCTTTGCTGATAGACTGTAAAATCTTGGGAGGCTTACTGGATCTTGGTCTCCTATTGGAGAAACAAATTACTAAGATCAGGGGAACGCTCTTCTCTAGCTGATCTGTTTAATTATTTTGCATTATATAGCATGTATAGCGGCTAAACTTGAAGCCAAGTAGGCATCATAAAATGTGTTGTGGCAAACTTGAAACAAGAAATCTGCCTGTTAAGCTAGTGACAGCTGCTGTGGGTCACCAGACAAAATTCCCTCTGGACTCCCTCACCTGCAACCAACTCAAACATTATAGGGAAGCAAACTATTTGCTCGGTTTATAGGTCTGCTGGTGACCAGAATTTTGTTTCCATCCTTTAGCAGTCCTGTGTGAAGATTACGGCAGGGGAAGTCCCTCTGGTTTCAAAGTATTTTGATTCCCAAGAGTATTAATCTGGAATAGCTAATGATCGATGTGAATCAGATTTGAAACTCAACCAGTTTCTGTAGCAGTCCCATGTTGGGCACCCCTAGGTGAGCATCAGTAGAGGAAATGTGTATTGATATGTATAATGCATCAGTGTTCAGGAGGATTAACCTTTTAGTGGACAGCTGTTACTAGTGTGGTATAGACACTGCATTAATTCTCCGTTTTCACATGTCTTTGTAGGCAACCCAAGAAGTACTCCTGTGAAGTACTCCTTGCCACAGTGTCCTGCATTCTGTTGAGCCCTTTGGAGCGCTAGGTGCTTGCCTCTGCCATATTCAGATGATAGAAACAGGCTACTGGAATGTTCTCCTGACAGCAAGGCCAAGACGAATAGCTGGCTTTTGCCAGGGATAGAATGCTGTAGTTGATGTGGTTTTATGAGATCATGCTGACTATTTAATTAGGTGTATTAAATGTTGCATCTAAGTGCCTATGACAGCAATAGTTTGGGGTTTTAGCATTTTTTATTGGAGCTGATAAGATGTTTTTATCAGATGAAGTGTTCTGGTTAAAAGATAAAGCACCTTCACTCCTGTATTTCTGCAGTATCTCCTGTCTGCCTGTAAGGAATGTTGTGAGGCACTGCATCATTGCTCAGATTTCCTCTGTGCCCTGCAGTGCAGAATCACCAAAACCCCGTAATAGCTGAAAGTCTGGTTTTTTGATGGCCTGCTGTGTAACTTGATAGGTGGAAACTTACCGCCTTCCTGCAGAATTGTAGGCCTCTGCCTTATTCTGCCATTACAGAATGCAAGAAAGACAGACTTAACAAAGTATAGAAATGTGATACTAAAGAGCCTGCCAGATGAGGGAAGTGGGCGTTTGGAAGCTATTTGCTTCATCATTGTACTTTATGGGCTTTTTTCCAATGGACTTGTGATTGTCCGTAATTGGGTGAGAATTTCATTTTTGATGGGCCTGGTAAATCAGCTTTTAAGTTGGTTCCACAGAAATATTTCCTCTTGTACAACTATAAATCTCTAATCTTCTCACCTTCATGCATGTGTGTGCACGTGCGTGTGCGCACAGAAACACTGGGGTTGCCAACTCTGTTAGAAAATTACTGGAGATTTGAAGATGGGGGTTGAGGGGGGAAGGGAGCTCAGCAGGGATGTGATTCCAAGGAGTGAACAGTCTAAAGCTGTGATTTACTTCAAGGGAACGGATCTCTGTGGTCTGCAAAGCAACTGAAATACTTAGAGAACTCCTGGCCCCACCTGGAAGTTGGCAACCCTACTGCAAATACAAACCGTAGTGTGCTTTCATTCATTCTCGTGGCATTTGTTCAATCATGCATGCTTTAGGTGCAGATAAAACATTTATTGTAACCCCAGCCGGAAGGAAGAGACAGACACAGGCTTGGAATAAAGGGCCGTTTATTAAATGACCATAACGTAATGAACGGCAAGAGCTAACTAAGCGGTACAGGTCAAGCCCTGGGGTCATACCACTGACCACCGCCTTGCCTGTCTGGGCGAGCCCCCCTGCCCCGGGTATAGGCCATCCCATGAATGGCTGGAACCCAGCAGCCAGGCCTAGGATCCCCCCTCAAGCACCCTTTACGCCCCAGCCGTCTAGCATGAGGTTGGGCCTTGCTCCTGGGGATCCCCTCAGGCGCCTGCCCTCCTAGCAAGGAGCCGTCAAAAGCATCCCGCCGTCCTGGCAGACCCTGCACCCCACGCATGGGGAAATGCCAGAGGGGCTCACCGGCCCGCACCCTATTCCCAAAATCTCCTGCCAACTACAACTGAACAACACAACCCAACAATAACTCTAACACTGCCTTTAGTGCAAGGTAGGCGAAAAAAACCCCTTCCCAAACGCCAATCAGGGAAAAGAGGGAAAAAATTCCTACCTGGCTCTGGATACAGCAGCCAGCTAGTCCTGCACTAAAACAGGGTGAGGTGGGTGGGCCGAGCGATCGAAGTGACTAACGCTGGGTAAGGGCGGAGCAGCCAGTAAACGGCTCAAGGCTCCGCCCCCCAGCAAAGCCCCGTATGCCCGGGAAGGGAGACTGTCTCCTTTCCACCGGGCGGGGCTCCAAAGGACGGCTCCCAGCTTAAGCGGCGTTCTGCCGCGCTGGGAGAGCCGCATTGTAACCCCAGCCGGAAGGAAGAGACAGACACAGGCTTGGAATAAAGGGCCGTTTATTAAATGACCATAACGTAATGAACGGCAAGAGCTAACTAAGCGGTACAGGTCAAGCCCTGGGGTCATACCACTGACCACCGCCTTGCCTGTCTGGGCGAGCCCCCCTGCCCCGGGTATAGGCCATCCCATGAATGGCTGGAACCCAGCAGCCAGGCCTAGGATCCCCCCTCAAGCACCCTTTATGCCCCAGCCGTCTAGCATGAGGTTGGGCCTTGCTCCTGGGGATCCCCTCAGGCGCCTGCCCTCCTAGCAAGGAGCCGTCAAAAGCATCCCGCCGTCCTGGCAGACCCTGCACCCCACGCATGGGGAAATGCCAGAGGGGCTCACCGGCCCGCACCCTATTCCCAAAATCTCCTGCCACCGCAAGGGTCAAGCCTCTGCTTAGACCCTCGCGCCCCACAGGTGGCCTAGAGCCACCCGAAGCCCTTGCCGCAGGTCATCTAGGAAAATATCATTGCCCTTAGGTGCTAGGTGGACACCATCTCCTCTGTAGAGGTGGGCAAACTCGGCCCTAATCTTAGGGTGTGGCAAATAAATACCCAAGCCTTGCCCCAAAGACCTCTTAATGGCGTGGTTAGCCTTGCGTCGGGCCCTATCTATTGCCCTGGTGTCAAAGGCCTCCCGCCAAACCCTTCGCTGTAGCATCTCCGACCATACTATAAGCACACCCGGCCATCGGCTGCTTATGTATTCAAGGTCCTCCGCTACCTGTGCCGACAGGGCCTTGCCCCGCACCAGCCCAAGGTCATTACCACCCAGGTGAATGACCACAATGTGTGGGGGAGGACCTTTCCGTCCCCTAAACAGGAGAGGCAGCAGGCCAGGCCATCTAAGACCACGCCTGCCCTGCCACTCCACGGTGGCCACAGCGCTCAGGCCCAGCTGGGATCCAAACTGTGTTCTCTTGGCTTGGCTGGCCGCCCAGAACACCATGCTGTGGCCACAAATCAGGATTCTCTTCCTCGCCTGGCCCGACACGGCACCTGAGGAAAGAACAAGTAGTTTGCCATTTAAAACTGAGGCAGGGGGCGAACATAGGACCGAAATGCCCTTGACCGCCACCTGCCCACTCTTTGAATCGCCTGCTGAGGGTATCCCAAAGCAGCTGCTGTCGAGGCCGCCCCAATCCGGAAGGAGTGGGTTCCAAATTTGACCCCCGACAAGCCGATTTCCTTAAGAGCCCTCTCTGTCACTGCCCAAAACTGATATTTAGTCAGTGGGGCCTGATCTTCGTGGCGGAATAAGACCCCTTGGGCATCCCCACGAAGCGTGACATATTCCCTGAGGGCCTTAACCGGGCACAACTCCTGCTCAGAGCAGGGGCCCAAGAGCAAGGTGCTCCCCCGCTGCCGCTGGTCTGTCTTGGACCGTCTGATTCCAATGGAGACTTTGTCCCCAACAAATTTAATGTCCTGGGCATTCAAAGCCCGGCCAGACGCGTCTGTACGCGATGAGGCCACCAGCTCACTCACTCGCAGGGCCCCAAAAAATGCCGTTAAGGCAGCAGCGTGGAAAAGCTTCCGCTCAAACACGGATGAGCATACCCCCGCCCACACTGACCCCAGCCCCATCAGCACCGCTGGGGAGATGGGCTGCCTCGGGTCACTTGGCGTTTTTACTTCCCTGGCCCAGCCCTCCAGCATCTTACGGATCCTGAAAGCGCCTGTGAAATCAGGAAAGCCTCGTGCTTTGCTGGCAAAGGCCAAAGCGGCCAGCTGTCCCCTGATAGACTTGACAGCAATTCCCCGCCTCTGTTGCACTACACAAAAGTGCATCAGGTGCTCAGGCGGGATGGGCCATGACTGCTGAAGCCCCATTGACGCCCTGAACTGGAACAGCTGCCCTACCGCACGGTCGTAGGCCCGGCGAGTACTGGGGGCAATGGACAGCTGGATCGCCCTATCTACTTCCTCCGTCCAAGCTCCCACAGCTCCTGGGGCATCCGTGCTGGCTGCCTGTCGGCCCAGGGGGCAAGCTGCGAGAATCGTTCCATCTGTTGGCGAGACAAAGCGTCTGCCACACCATTGTTAACACCTGGAACGTGTCTGGCCCTAAACAAAATGTTCAACTGTAAACATTTCAATGTGAAGGCTCTTACCAGCCTCATCACCCTGGGGGATCTAGATGCCATGGTGTTAACCACGTGCACTACCGCCAAATTGTCACACCAAAGGTGGACAGCCTGGTTCGCTAATTCTGATCCCCAAAGCCACACGGCAACTAACAAGGGAAAGAACTCCAAAAACGTAAGGTCTTTGGACAATCCCTGGGCCACCCAATCTGCGGGCCATTGGTCAGCACACCAATGCCCCCTGAAAAAGACTCCAAAGCCTGTGGACCCAGAGGCATCAGAGGTGACCTGGAGTTCTGCTTCTAACAGCAGATCCTCCCTCCAAAAAGTTACCCCATTAAAGGTGGTAAGGAATTCCTTCCACACTAATAAATCTTCCCGCATCCCCTTGTTAATTCGCAAGCGATGATGGGGCAACCGCAAGGTCCCCATAGCATCGCACAGCCGCCTGAGGAAAGCCCTCCCAGGCGCAACTGCCTTACAGGCAAAGTTTAAATGGCCAACTAATTGTTGCAACTCCAGGAGGGACACCTTGTCCCCGCCCAAGCAGTCCTCCAACCTGGCTCTAAGGTCAACCACCTTCTCCAGTGGCAACCTCAATGTCTGGTGAACCGTGTCTAGTTCAATACCCAAAAACGTCAGGACCACAGCTGGCCCCTCCGTTTTCTCATGGGCCAAAGGAACCCCCAGTTCCTCAGCTAGCTCCATGAACCCCGTCAGCAGCCTGGCACACTGCCCCGTGCCAGCTGGCCCAGACACCATGAAATCATCTAAATAGTGACAGGTGTCCGTACACGCACAGCGGCGACGCAGCTCCCATTCCAGAAAGGAACTGAAGCGCTCAAAGGCAGAGCAAGATATGGAACATCCCATAGGAAGGGCCCTGTCCATATAAAACTTGCCCTCAAATGCAAAACCCAGAAGATCAAAGTCTTCTGGGTGAACAGGGAGCAGGCGAAAGGCAGACTTGATATCGCACTTCGCCATCTCAGCTCCCACCCCGCACCGCCGCACAACCTTGACCGCTTGGTCAAAGGAAGTGTAGTGCACTGTGCATAATTCATCAGGGATGCCATCATTAACCGACCCTCCTTTGGGGAAAGACAGGTGGTGAATGAGGCGGAACTCTCCTGGGGCCTTTTTTGGCACCACCCCTAAAGGAGAGACACGCAGGGATGGGACTGGAGGGGCATCAAAGGGGCCTAAGACCCTGCCCTCCGCACACTCTTTTAAAATCTTAAGGCGGACAACATCCTCCATGCCAGCCACTGACCTAAGGTTGGCTGCCATGAAAGGCGTCCTGGGACCCTGGAACGGGATCCTAAAGCCGAACTCAAAACCTAAACGTAAATACTCAGCGTCCACGCGCCGTGGGTATGCTTGAAGCAACCGCTCAAGTACCCTCAGCCTTACTGGGCTGGGCCCCTTTACCAGGCCCTTGCTGGCCCCCAGCGCCCCCAAAACGTCTCCCACCTTGTCCTCCCTGACGCCCTCTGGGACAGGCGGAATGTGCATGGGGACCTGCACAGGTAGGGCACTCGTGCCTAAATTTGCACGCCCTTCTCTGGCACACACCCTTGGACGTAAAGTCCCAGCAGAGCAGCCGTGATTGAACCTGCTGCCCCGCTAGGGCGCGGGAACCTGAGCCCTGAGCGGGCCTAATAATCATATGCCCACTGTCCGTCCTATCTCCGGTGGTGGACTTGGAGGGGGTCATAATCTGGACCCAAAGCTGGACCCAAATTTGATCCCAGGGCAAGCTTGGGGTCAAGGCTGCACGCATACGAAATTCCTCATCGTAGCGAAGCCAGGCCCCTCCCTCAAAATCTGTATACCCCCTGTATATTATATTCATGTATTGAAAAAGGGGGAGGGCTCTATGTGGCTGTGCCCTGGCCAGAACCCCGGCATAAACCAGGAACCCGGGCAACCAATGAGCCCAGGTCCTGTCAATCCGCCGCCTGCGGATCTTTTCTTTATCTCTGTCCTCCAGATCGTCCTTATCCTTCTTCTCCAGTTCCCTGAAGAGAAGGGTGAAGACGTCCACATACTCGCCCCTTATGATTTTCTCCCGGGTGGCCTGCGTCAGATGATCTCCGAGCGGCAAACCAGTATCACCCGGGGGCAAAGCCCTGTACGGGACCATGCCGTAACCCTGAGCAGCATAAGGGGTCAAACCCAGAGCACTGCCGTGCCCATAAGGCCATCCCGATGCCGGAGGCAGCATGGACTGGCCATCCCAACTGGCTGCACCGCTTGTAGAAGACAGAACTGAAGCCTGTTGGTGGTAGGTGGGCAACCCCACTGGACCCGCCAGAGGCCAACCCTGTGGGGGGTAAGCACTCGCCATAGAAGGGGGAGACCCTCCCAAGGCAGCAGCCTGTCCCCAGGGCCCCCAAGGCCAAGCGGCGCTCTGTTGGGGCAGGGGATCCTTACCCTCAAGTATAGGTGGGTCCACTGCGATGGCAACTTGCCCACCATCCGGCTGCCAGTCCTGGCCGCTGTCAGTAACCCCCGCAGAAGTGGTCGGCTGCTCCAGGGTTCCGGCACCCTCGCTTGCCACCGCACCTGACATCCGTTCGAGGGCAGAAAGGCGAGAAGCAAAGTCCTTATTAAATCCTACCTTTGCTACCCGTTTGGGCCCCTTACGCGTCTGAGTGGGCTCCGCCACCGCCACCATGCCCCCTTTTGCCCTCTCGAGTGCCAACAGGCGCTCCATAAGTTCCTGCCGGCTCGGTCCTTCCTCTTCGTCAGAAGAAGACAGAGTTGGGGGTGGGTTCTTAGGAGCTGGCCTTTTAACAGGCTGCTTCCCTTTAGGCAGACCCCCTCCCTTCTTGGGTGGCATAATTGATTCCAAGTTGAGAACCTTGCACCACTTGGTGGCGTCGTGAGCCCGCAGCACAATATTTGACTGCTATCCAATTGCACCACTTGGTGGCGTCGTGTGTCACCAAGCACACAGCAGTTATTTAAATAACCCACCACCAGATGGCGCCAAAGCCCCTGAAGAGGCACAAAATGGCTACAAGGGCAGTCAAAACCCCCCCAAAATGGCCTCCCGGGCCTGGGGACAGGCTCCCTGCACGGCCCCCCACCCGACCCCCACCTTTCCAGGTGAATTTATAACGCTGAACGAGGGGCTTAACAAGGGAGCTATGCGAAACCCGGGGGCGTGTGTGTTCTTGCTTGACTTGCCACCCCTTACAAAGGTGGCAGTGAAAAGGCGCGTTGGCGCGCCGCCGAAAATGCGGCCCTCAAGCGGCCGCTTGACCGAGGCCGCGCCGCAACCGCGGGGGAAAGGACCGCACACCCCGGGAAGCGGCTCCGGAAAAAAGGCGCGTCCGCGCGCCACCGAAATTGCGGCCGAGGGCTGCAAGCCAAGCGGCTCCTGTGGCCGGCCAACTCCGCGAAGCCCTCCTGCGTCCAGCAGCCGCCGCCGCTCCGCCGCAGCTGCAAACGGCCTAGCCGCCCTGCACGGGCGGAGGCCGGAAGCCCTGCCTTCGACGCTCGGGGGAGGCCAGGAAAAATGATCCTGCCTCTCCGAGCGATCGAAGTGACTAACGCTGGGTAAGGGCGGAGCAGCCAGTAAACGGCTCAAGGCTCCGCCCCCCAGCAAAGCCCCGTATGCCCGGGAAGGGAGACTGTCTCCTTTCCACCGGGCGGGGCTCCAAAGGACGGCTCCCAGCTTAAGCGGCGTTCTGCCGCGCTGGGAGAGCCGCATTCTCTGATATCTCATTGATGACTTAAACAAAATATGACAAAGAAAAGAGCTCTTAAGTCAAGCATCATTCTTTTCATATTTCTTAATTATTTGGTTGGGTCACACGTCATCATTTTTTGAATAAATCATCACATAAGATTTATAGTGTCATTTTCACATGATAATGTTTTTGGCATCTTGGAGGATGCCAGAGGGCATGTTAATTCTCAAAAGCTTTCCCATGAATACCCTGGCCCCTAGATGTTATTGTGTAGAAACAATTTTACAGCAAGTGTTCCCAGTGTAAACTTAACATGCATTCATCTTTTGATGACTTAATTGTGTCGAAGAGCTTAGAATGCTGGTATCCTACTTTTATTCAAGAGCATCAATCTGAAACGGTCTTCGACTCCCTCTCTGTATCTGTCTCCTCCCATATGCATGTGGTTGCTTTATTTTGCTACTGTGGCCTCTTAAATACCTTCAGAATCTATGCAGTACAGTTTGTCACATCTTTAAACATTCTTGAATATGCAAATAGGAACCCTGCACAAACAGTACACAGCTAGCTTCTGTATCCATTTACATCATCCATACGCTGCAAGAAACATTGGTACTCACACACACACATCGTAATCTGGTACTGGTGCAGAAGGATAAGACAAAATCTGCCAATGTAACAAGAAGAGAAGCTGCAGTATCCTTCCTGATAAGCCCCACTAGCGATATCTGAGGTCTTCTCAAAGCTCAACTCTGCCACATTCATTTCCCAAAAAGAAGGCACTATGAAGCTTGGGGCCTGTTAGTAGTTATTGGACCCTAATGGCTGGACCTGCTCTCTCTTATAGCACAACATCTCCATCTTATGTCTCCAAGCACTCGGTGTATCCTTTCAGATTCCAAGAAGATAACCCTTTCTATCAGGCTGTCTCCTTGGCCAGAGATTTTATAAAATGGGAAAATACATTGATATTTGAGAATCCAGAGTTGTGGGGATAAAAGGGAGGGTGCCATTGGCCAACAGAGTGATATCACTTCTTGGGAAAAGCCAGAAGTGACATCATGTCTCTCTAGGAATTGCTGAGAGCTATTTGGTAAAAACATAGGGTTTCCCAGCAATTCCTAGAGTGGACTGCCACTCCCAGGTCTTTCCAGGAAATGATGGCATGCCGTTGATTGAAAGCAATTTTTAAAGAATATTTTTCTCCTGTTGGTCTCAGGAGAGGCAGGGGCAGGGGATCCTCCCATTGGGAAAATGTCAACCCAAAGTGACATCATACCCTGGCCTGGATATCCAGAGGCAGGCAATGGCAAACCAACTCTGTTAGTCTCTTGCCTGAAAACTGCAGTGGGGGAGAAGTCACCATAAGTCAGCTATAACTTGATAGCACTTTCCACCACTATTAAGTGACATCATATCTTGTTGAAGAGCTTCCCAGTGGCATCTGATTGCCTTACTGTCAGTGACAGAATACTGGATTGGATGACCCATGGTCAGATCCAGCAAGACAATGTTTATGTTAATACGTATAGGGCATGTAGGAGACATTAGGAGTAGCTTTACTGTTTACTTTACTATTTACCATAGTCTTTTCTTGTATAATTTTCAAGTAGCCTTAGTATAACAGGCAGGAAAGAACTGTACATTTTCATACTTGAAATTAACTGGATCGAAAGGTAAAATTGATTTGAGATTTTTTTTAAATCCTGTTTTACATCATTTAAAAAGGTTACCAAGGAGTAGAATATTCTTGCTTTAATGGGTTCCTCTTATAGTATCACAGAGAGAATTTTTTTAAAAGAATAGCAAATTGCTGCAGAATGCAAAACCAGTAGTAACTAAAACATAAGGACCCGAATTCCATCTGTTAAGGCTATAAGAGAGAATTCTGTTTTTGTGCTGTATCAGGTTCTCCTGGAGAGATACAACAGTTCATTGCACAGCTGCATAGCTGTACAGCTACTGTGCGGTCATCTAGGATTGCCTTTTGCCTAAAAGAGAAATTGGTCTGTGCTATCCTGCATCAGCTATATCAAAATTGCTGGGTAAGACTTACGTAGTCATAACTTCTAAAGTGAGTAACTTAAGCCTCTAAATACTGAGTAATCAAAGACAAAGACTTTGTAGTATCAGCAGCTTAATAAAACATATGAAAAACCCATGAGGGGTTGCCCATGTCACAGCCAACTTGGGCAACCCCCATGGGGTTTTCAAGACAGAAGATGAGCAAGGGTGGTTTGCTGTTTCTTTCTCTGCATAGCAACCCTGGGCTGCTTTTGTGGATTCCTGTCCAAGTACTGATGATGACCAACCCTGCTTGGCTTCTAAGCTCTGACAAGCTTGAGCTAGTCAGGGCTGTTCAGGCTGGTAATTTTCACAGTGGTGGTGGTGGAAAGAGCGGTATACTCGTCTGTAAATTATGTGGGAAAACCACACAGTAGATGTGGAGGGGGCCCCTCCAAACCCTCTGCGTGTCATTATTAGTTGCAAGTTAAGGAGAAAGAGGAAACTGCCTACCTCTTTATTTATTTTCATTTTTACTTCTGCTTACATGCTTTTTTATGTTTCTACCTCTTAAAACAAAGACCTTTTTATGAATGTGATCCAAACAATCCACGCATCACGTATGTATTATATGAATACATTTCTCTGGGTTTTTTAACATATGCTTATTTGTGACTAAAACATTTCAATCCAAACCACAGTGTGTTTCCAGATTTGTGTCTTTTGTTCTCTTCCCTATTGTACCTGAATTACAAGATGGTTGGAGTGGGGGGTGGGTGGGACAATGAACGAAAAGCTCTAATGAATACATGGAATGAAAAAAAATGATTTGGGATTTCTAAAATGTGAACCAAGCATACCATATACCACATTAACTTCCCCTACAGTCTTTGGCTAAATGAGAAACACATGGAGTGACTTGTTGAATTGACTTTGTTCTGTGCTCCATCCCTGATATGGATTTGTTTTCTGAATCCCAAGTTCTGAGTGTTCCTTGCTGGATGTTAGCAGGCTTGAAAATATCACAGCATGTGGGACCCAGTAAAACATGCACTTCATTTGTTTTCCTTGGCTTCTGTGTGTCATGATGTGTTCAAGATGACAGACTCTGTGAAACTGTAAATTTTAGTTAGGTCTCAGCTGAATCCTGAACTTCATCCTGCTCAAATAAGGATGCCAGATCGTAAGTGGTTGACTGATATTCAGTTCCATCCCTGAGGGTGCATTTAATTTACCTTAAAGGTATATGGGATTGTAAAGGCTAGTTGGCCTTGCACTCAAATGATTTTGGTTACAGCCCACATCCCATTGAAATAAATAACAAAAGTTCTCTTTGTTTGAATAGAGTTGTTGGGCCCTGCTGGCAGTCCCACCAGGTCACATCTTTCATAAGTCTCTGCAGGCTTGGTTTATCGACAGCTGGATTATCTGCCACAAGCATGTGTTCACCCTGTAGAATGTGAACAAGAAACTAAGAGACAGGCAAATGTGAGAACCAAGGGAAGGACTCTGCAGTCGAGGAGCAAGATTCGAATCCAGTAGCATCTTAGAGATCAACAAAACAGTCAGGGCATGAGCTTCATCAGATGCCACTCCCAAATACCACAATTCTCCCTGTTGTGTGTCTTAGGTTTTAAACACATCAGAATGGGCTATTTTGTATTTTTAACATGCAATGGTATTACATCCTGGGGCACCGCAGACTTAGGGGAGAACGTGCATGGGCACTGTCCTAACTGTGCCAGCAGCACTGTAACAAGCCAGAAGGAGGCACCCGGGGGTTGATAAGGACAAGATAGGATCTGATAGGAGGAAGGACAACCAGGATTAGTTTCAGAGGGAGAAAATTTTTTCCCTAGATCTGCCAGACAGTTCTCATGAATAAATACTTCCCAGTTAAGTGCAGATGTATTTCAGGTGACATCTGTTCTCACAATGCAAAAGAATCTGGTAGATACATTTATCTATAATTTAATTTATTAAAATATTTCTATAACACCTCTTGTTCACTCTTGGGGAACTCAATGCCAATGATTTGTTTTTATGCATAAATTATATTATGATTTTTTCCACATGGGTCATTTGCCCCAGGTTCAATGCTGCTAGGAAGCCTCCATTTCCCCTGCCCCCAACCGCCCCCCCTTTCCTATAGCATTGTGATGCACTTTCCGGTTGTTCCAAGCTTTTCTCTGATCTTTTCCAAATCTGCTATGCAGTGAAGTTTGGGGAAAGATCACAGCAAAGCCTAGATGACTGCCATATGGGTGGAAATATCTCTGTCCCACTCACAAAACAACTATTTTCCGTGTCCCTGAGGGGCACCAATGGGGACTTTTTAAAGTGTTTTTTTCCTTGTAAGTGATATATTGATCTACTATCAGAATGGAGGGGAAATAACTGAAAAAGCCCCCCGGCAGTATGGGTGGGGAACTGGCCAGCATTTGGAAGCTTTGTTACTTCTGTGCTGCATTGGCAGCCATGGCAACAATGGAGCTCTTGCTGGAAACCATTGCCTTGCTTCACATTCAAATGTTATTTCTTCACATTGTGTTGTCTGTTGCTCTTTCTATGTAAAGAGGTTAATGTATATTTTTATTGTCTTCTCTTTAAAATGAAAAGTGCTAATGACTTGAAATTGCATTATGCACACCTTCAATGGACATCAAACGCAACCCATATGGAACAAATACAAGGCCAGGGCAGAAAAAGACTGGCAACGTTCCAAGAGTGAGAGCCGGACATTCAGTAAGCTGTGAGCACTTGCATAATGTCTTCTGTATATGTGATATATATGCAGTAGCTCTGGTTCATAGTTCAACAAACAACTCCCTAGATGAATTTTCACCTCCAGAGATCTTGGTCTAATGTTGTCTTTATGAAAAAGTCAATTTTCTAGTCTGAGCGCTGTTCCAGAGAGAAGCCACCATACCTATTTCTGCAATCCTGCCCCTCTTTTCTTTCTGTCTTGGGAAGTTCCAAATGGTGAAAGATTTCCAATCCAATATTCCAGGTCAAAAGGCTGGAAAATGATCAGAGCTGTAAGAGGCCCCCCTGCTTCCTCTCCCTGCAGCAAAGGCTGCCATTCCGACGATAAATAAGAAATCAGAATTCATCTGATTTGTTGCATTTTCTTTTTTTAAAAAAAATTGCAAAAATAAATATACTGAATACCTCTAATGGAAAAAAAAACCTGGGGGGGGGAAACAGTATCAGTGCGGTAGCTAATGAGCCTTTGGCCTTTCGGAGCAGCTGTTCGGCCTGCAGTGCTTTCTGTCTCTGAAAGCCAGAATGAAGAGGTTGGGGCTCAGTGGCTCAGCTGCTGATTTGTGTCACCCAACTCAAATAATTAGGATTTTCTTCTCACTGACTGCTAGTGTTTCCCAAAGGGTGTTTTTTGCCTCCCCACCCAGTAGGTCAAATGTATAATTTTGAATAAAAGAAGCGGTTGTTTTTTTTTTAATGTTTTAGTTTGTTTTATGTACCTCCTGGATCTCTTCCAGTTGGATCAAACAAATGAAGTGGTATTATTTGCAAATGAGGTTGATGTTGTGAATCAGAATCTTTTCTCACAGTGGAACTGAAGTGCTGAGGACTGCATGGTGGTTGTGTGTGGACAGAAGCCCTGTGCAGACAACTGAATGTATGAATATACTTCAAAGGAAGAACAGGACTGTGCCCTCTTGTCCTGTTCAACCAATCTCTTAGTGTAGATCAGTTAGGGAGAACTTACACAGATGCCTTTTTATGTGCCGTGAGAAGAAAAAACAGTCAAAATGTGAAGGTCAGGGGGTGAATCCTGCAGTTCAATCCCAGATCCTCTCTCCATGCATTTGTCTTCTGTAGAGGGGCTATACTCTTTGTTTCAGCCTCAAATTCACTTCATCTGTACCAACTGCTGCTAGTTAGTATCTGGAAGCTATGAACATGGGTTATGCTAAGTGTATGTTGAAGTGAGCCTAAAACCGTTTTATAATGCAGCCAGCAATATATCCTCTTACCCCAAGAGTTGCAGTCTCAGTTTAACTTGGGCAGTGTCCACATGACAGATCATGATTTTGAGAAGGGGCTTTAGTTCACTGTTAGTACATCTGTTTTAGATGCAGATGGGTGGTAAAAGATCTCTACCTAGCTGCTGTAAGTCAAAGTGGACAATACTGACCTTTGATAGACCAGTGGTCTGACTCAATATAAGACAGTTTCATGTTTTCACAGTTTGCCATCACTGCAAAGAGCCTTGGAGGTTCTTGGGATCTCATTCTTCTTCTCCCTCTGCTTTTGTTCCTCATACATGGCTCAGATAATAATAATTTGTACTTTGTGGGGGAAAATATAGCTTGCCACTCTATGGCTTGGTCTGCATCTTTGAAACTGGAATTAAGTCATGATTTGGAATCCTGGTTTGGGGTAGAATGAAGAAGCCATAGTTTGTGGTACGGTGTAACTCTAGTTTGCTACAGAAGCAGAAATGATTAATATACTAGGAATGACCAGAGGAAGGGGGACCAGAGAAAGGGGGAGGAGCAAAATTGAGTGCACAGATGGGACAATCCCCCAGCTTGTTCTCATGGTGTAAATTGTGTGCTAATGTCCAGTTGCTGAATAATATGGCTTGTAAAATTGTGAAGCTGTCCAACCAGAATGGATTCTTGCATTTATAAATCAGTCCACTCTTACCAGGGAATAAAAGGGTACACATATGTGTATTCACATCTGATTGTTGTCTAGGCTGTTTGAATCTTTGTGTAAACAAGTGTGTTCTGCTTTGGTGAAAGAAAAAGGAGGCAATCCTAAATATCAAAGATTCAATTTAATTAGCTACAAGGAAAAGGTAAAAAACTGCAAAAGCTAGATGTTGTATTTTAATTCCATATGCATATTGAGCATTGTTGAAGTTTAGTTGTGTGTCAGTTTAGGGAAACTGTAGGAGCCAAACTACAAGTGATGTCTTACACAGGTTGGACACTAGTCGGCTTCCCTCAAGTTTTGATGGGAAATGTAGGCATCCTGGTCTTGCAGCTGTAATGGAGAGCCAAGCTGTAAAACCAGGGCGCCTACATTTCCCATCAAAACTTGAGGGAAGCTGACAAGTGTCCAACCTGTGTAAGGCGTCACTTGTAGTTTGGCTCTGAGTCCCTCTATATTGAAAGAGAAAGCAGGGTGGGGAAAAGAAAGAAATGTGGAGAAGGAAGGAAGTAGAGTAGGGCTGCCAGGTCCCCTGGTGGGAATGGGTGATCTCTTGCTCCCACCCTCTGGCCCCCCCACTCACCTGACCAGCAGGAGGGAAAGGAGGGGGAACACGCTCCCGGGCACGCTCCTGATGTGACATTATCATTCCCAGGAGTGATGTCATTGCATGGGCCCCAGGAGCGCTACTGCACTTCACATTGAGCTGGTTTGGGTCCCAAATAGGCCGCCCCATTTCAGTCCAAACCGGGTCAGTGGGAAGTGCAGGAGCGCTTCTGGGGCCTGCATAATGCCATCCCTCACGGAAGTGATGTCATCGTGCCACATTGGGAGTGCGCGCGCTTCTCACATGTGCCAGGAAGAGAAACAGGTGAGTGCCTGGTGTCCCTCCCCCCCACCAGGAAGATAAGTGGACCTGGCAACCCTAAAGTAGACCAAGGGCTATAAAAGGAACAGGAAAATAAGAATCTTGCCTTGTGTGGTCTCCTTGCCTATCTTAAGCTACAAAACTAGTTTTCTAGCAGGGGTAGCTGGGAGGGGGGAAGGGGGGACAGAGGGCTGGAACTAAGGGTGGACCACAAAATCCGGAGCCTTTTCATAAAATTGATCTGGGAAAGGGGGAGTTGCTTAGAGGATGGAGGAAGGGAGCCAAGGAGAAGGTGTAAAAGCCAGCAGTTTAGCTAGGGCTGAGCAGGGAAAGAGGCAGAAAGATGACTGTTGTAGAGGCACTTGCACAATCTACTGCAAATAATCTGCAAGTACAGAGGGGTAGCAGCAGGGCTGAAAAAGGGAGGGGGGAGCCCTTCATTCAGGATGGCTTGGAGATCAGATCAAGACAACTGGGCTGGGAGGAGAATAGGGTTGTCAGGCCACACCTGAAAACTGGTGGGAAGTTCTGGGAGTGCAGCATGGGAAGGGGTAACATTGCTGAATCTGTAGAAACGCTAGGAATTCACTGCGGTAAATACTGGAGAGATTGGGTGAATTCCCAGAGTGTCACTGAGAGGTGGCGTCTCTGCATTGAGCAATGATGTCTCCATCTCTGGTTTTGCTCTTGCAGCTGCATTGAGTGAGGGCTGGGGCCATGGAGGTGGGGAGTAAGCCTAAAGCAAAGGGCTAGTTTTAGAGGATTAATCAGGGAAAGAGAGGGTGAAGGGAACTGATAATATTTTTCCTGACCTTGGTGCACAAGTGATATCTTTGGCTTGGGTCCAACAGCATAGAGGGAAAACTAACCTGATTTGAGAATTTGATGGGTCCCCCTTTTAACCTTGCTTTTGTGGGATATTTGGTCAGGTGGCTCTGTGAGGAAGGTTGGGATTTGCATCTCCTGGGGTCACCAAGCTGAAAACAGCATAGCAGCCTTGCATTGTAGCTCACCAACCAGGATATAGCCAATCTTCTGGGACATCAGTGCATGGTTTGTAGGCTACCATTGACGTTGGTGAGTCACACCTTTGTTCAAGCGTGTTATTTTCTTCTCCAGTTTGGATAAGTAATGGAAATAGAATAACAGTACAATGAGCATTGAGCGCAACAGTGAAAACATTCAGGCTCAGTGCTATCATGAAAATGCGGTGAAGCAGACCATCTAAATGCCAGGAGGATCAGAAATTGTTAACTTCTAGAAATCTTTACGTTGTGACTCCTTTCCTCCTTGTTTGCAGTACTTGTCCTGAACACACACTAAACAGTCATGACTGCACAATTTTGGTGTGTTAGTGGAAAGCACATATTTGTCTTTGTCAGCTGTAGCTGGCAGTGGCTAAGCAGAGAGGAGGCTGCCTTAAGATAAAGTCCAGATGAGGCTTGTTGATTTAAGAAAGGAAGGGATATTATTTATTGATAAAGAAATCCATACTGTGATAGGAAAAACAAGATAGGCATTCTAACTAGGGGTGTGCTGAAGCAGGGGAAAAAATTTGGGTAAAGCCAAAGCCCAAAGCTGCAAGTCACTTTGGCTTTCGGTATTTAAACCGCTTCAGGATTATAAGGTAAGATTTGGCCATTGTTTCCAATAGGAAATGCCATTCCCAGCTATCCAGGAGCACTTCCTTACCTAATAATTCCAAATTTGCATGGGACCCTCTCCTAAGCCTCTTCTCACGACCACCGAAGTTTCAGGGAGATTGGACTTCAAGGGGCCTTGGTATGCCCCCCCCCCCAAGAAGTACCCCTGTCCACCACCGATCTTCATCAACTGTGCCGCTATGACAGTTCTGGGGGAAAATGAAAAGTAATGTAAGATAGCTCTAGGAATTGCTGTTTTTCCATAAAGTTCCCAGTGATTCCTAGAGATATCCTATGTCACTTCTGGGTTTCTCCTGGAAGTGATGTAGCAGCACAGTCAACGTTCTGTCCCTTGTGTCCCCACCCCTAACCCTAGACATGGCCAGACAACCCTAATCAAACTAGGAGAGACAGGAAGATGTATATACCCCTGAGAATGCTTAGATCAGCTGATAAACATCTACTGGGGGCCCCATGCCCCGGTGAGGCTCGACTGGCCTCGACCAGAGCCAGGGCATTTTCGGTCCTGGCTCCAACATGGTTGAACTCTTTGTCTGTTGATACTTGCGCCTGCCAAGATCTTTTATCCTTTCGATGGGCCTGTAAGACAGAGATGTTCCGCCACGCATATGGTTGGGAGGCCGGTCTTGTATCCATCTAGTGAGCCTCCGTATCAGTCTCCTCTCAGCCGGGGGCGGGCTGTATACTCATCTTGGCCCCCCATATGAGTCATAGTGTGATCAAGATGGCTGTTCCTCCCTCCTCTCCTCCCCCCTGTGCATCATTGGCAGGGGTGAATGGTATGGGCCACTATCTCAAGAACTGTTTTTTATTGTAATGTATGATTTTGATGATGATGTGGTTTTATTCTGGTTTTAAATGTATTTATATCCTGTTGTAACTTGCTCTGAGCCCGCTTGTGGGGACGACGGGCTAGAAATCCAACAAACAAACAAACAAACAAACAAACAAACAAACAAACAAACAAACAAACAAACAAACAAACAAACAAACAAGAGAGAGCCCAATCTGCCCTTTTGCAGGTTGAAGGTGGGGGCGAGTGAGAGAGGAGAGGGAGGAGCAACAGCTGATAGAAGAAAGGGAATCCCTAAACATTAATAAGATTAGTAAGAAAGATTAATAAGGAAGAGGGAGTGGCAGAAGGAAAGCAGACTGAAGGATTTGCGTTTCAGGTGGGTAGCCCATGTTGGTCTGTAGTTGAAGAGCAAGATTTGGACCAGTAGCACCCTCAAGACCCACTAGATTTCCTGGGTATGAGTTTTCGAGAGTCAAATCTCGCTTGGTCAGATCTGAGTTGTCCACTTTGCTAGTTTTTCTACCCCGCTCTCCACAGTACTGATATGTTTGCTGAAAAGAGACATTGCATTGTTCTTCACTCGGAACAGTTCCAGTATGTCCTATGCACATTAAGATTAGCTAAGCCAGTCTCTTCCATAAAAGACTGTTGCCTTTTGTTATACAATAGAAGTTTGCTGAGTTTCTTCCTTTTGAAGCTGAAAAACTAGGGCTGACATTGTGGTATCCTTTCTGTCTTTTACTGACACTGAAGACTGATAACCACATCCTTTTTTCTGCTGAGTGTAAAGAGCGCATAAGACATACAGTAAACTATAACTGTAGCAAGTAGACTTTCCCTATCTCTTTTACAGTTCATTATATCTTAAAGCTTTGAAGCAGATGAGAAGTTTCTTGCTGCAGCAGTCTGTGGAAATGAGATTTAGTTGAAATAAAGCTCTTAGGGAAGAACATTTAATAAAAGATTAAAATGACAGGGGTGAGCTGTGATGTTATCACTTAGGAAACTTGTTAGAAAGAAATATGAATATGTACTTGGCTAAGATTTGTGGTTTGTTGTTAAAATATGTAAGTTTTAATAGCACTTTCTCCTGATGCCAGTCCATGTTAATGTCCTGACAGGATTCAGTTGCTGTTTTCCTTTCGTTCTCCCTTTCTTTGTTTTTTCTAAAGTGTCTACAGCCACAATGATAGAGATTCAGATTCCCCCCCCCCCTGGTTTTTTTGGCTGTGAGTTTGTTGATTTTGTGTGTTTTAATTCTTGCGCGTTTTTAATCTGAATGCTTTTAAATTGGTGTATTGGTGTATTTTAATCTGTTTTATTTTTGTTACATGGACAGTTATTTGTGTCCTTGCAGATTCGTTGCTACATTGTTAGCCATCTTGAATTCAAGGTGATGAGACAAAAAAGAAATGTTTTTTTAAAATAAATAAATTTAAATAAACTTCCCTACCAAGTTATTTCTCTTGAGTTCCTTTGCTGCAAACATGCAATCGTTATTGGCGTGTTTTTTCTTGTGAATAAGGCTGCCAGGTCTCCCAGGGATGAATAGGGGTGGGGTGGAGAGATGGGGGCAATGCTCCCACGCCCACCTGTTGGGCTGGGAAATGATGCCATTTTCCACAGCAACCCAGAAACTGTGGTTCATGCTGGGGGGCAATGTACAAGTGCCTCCCCCTTCTGGCCAGATGAGTGGAAGCAGGGGGACAGGGGTGAGGGACAGGGAATCCCCCTGGAGGGAGTGGTATCCCTAGTTATGAGTCATTTGAGGGGAAAAACAGCCAGACTTGGAGGCTATGTTGATCACTGAAATGCTGAAGCTTGAAAAGCATTCATTGGCCGTTTTCACGCTGCTTGCCGGCCACAGAACATCGCGCCAAGCTCCTGGAACGACAGTGTCTTTCTGGTGCGATTTCACACAAGAACAGTTCTCATGCAAAATCGCGCCAGGAAGATGCTGTTGTTCCAGGAGCTTGGTGCAGTGTTCTGTGGCCAGTAAGCAGTGTGAAAATGGCCATTATCAGAAAAGGTCTTGGATGGGCATTTAGTTGCATTAGCCACAGCTTGGTTACTATTGAATATTAAGTGGAATGCAATATCACTCTTATTCTGAAGATACTGCATTCATTACTAACCAGTTGACTGGTTCAGTTCAAGGTTCTAATTATCACCTACAAATCTTTTAATGGCATGCATATCTGCAGGACTGCCTCTTCTGCTGTGTTATGCCACGACAGCTGTGCTTATTTGAGCAAAGACTTCTAAAGTTGCCACCCTGCAAATGGGTAAGATGGGCAACTGTTCATTCACACACATTCTCTGTGGTGGCTCCCACATTATGGAACAGCCTGCCTGAGGCAATCAGAAAGGCCCCTACACTTCTGTCATTTCCCAGAAGGTGCAAAATAGAATTATTAAGAAGGGCATTCTTATAAAGAGATCAGGACAGAAGGAGATCAGTATGAAGGATCAGCTCAGGAAGTTGTTTCTGTTACTATATTGCAATGTTACTCATATGTACCCCCTCCCCTTTTAGTATCTTCTACTTTTGTCAACCTTTCTTCAGTGTGGTACATCGAATTTTAGACAATTTTTGCCTACATTGACTATTTTGTTGCCTTAGACCGTTTTTTGTTTGCTTGTGTTGTTTTCCAGTTCTTAAGTTGTAATGCCACTGCATTCAGGGGCTGATTGGGAAGCAAAAATTGCCCGGGGGAGAGGGGTGAGTTTCAGAGTCACATTTAAGGGTGAAGCCAAGTAGGCCAAAGGGCAGAGAACTAAAGGGTGCCTAGCAGCAGGAAATGAGGGGTGGGAGCGTTGCAGAATCCGAGGTTGGGTTGTTATCTCTGTCTTCAAGGAGCTCAGGACAGCATTATTTTGTTCTCTGAACAACTTTGTGAGCTAGGTTAGATTGACAGAGAAAGATCGAGTAAGTGGCTAAAGGTCATCATGAAGCAAACTACATGGCTGAAAGAAGGTTTGCTTCACATCTTACTGGTTGAAGCTCAATATTAGTCTCACCACTACATCATACTGCCTAGATGGGGACTAAGAGAGAATGGCCACCTAGTTTTGAGGATAGTGAGATGAGAACTTGCTACCTTGCAAAAGATTGTGAGATGCAAGAACAGGTTGTGAGATTTCTATTTAAAACTCGAACATATCCCATATGAGCACATAGTGACCAGTTAGAACAGTGTATTTCAGTTTTACATAGAAATAGTTGCAGACTGTACGAGTTGAATTTCAAGTTCTTTTAATTTTACTAATTACTTATTTTCTCTGTAATCGTGTGCTTGTGCTGGAATCCACTTTGGCCCTCCTTTTCTTCATGGCTGTTTTTTAAAGACCAAATAACACATCTGGAGTTCCAGTCATACAATTTCAGCATCATGTATAGTTTAATCGTTATCAAAGTCCAGGTCTGAAGTTATTTTAATGTCTTTTGAAAATAATAATCACATTGTCCTGTGTAAGCACCCACAGATATTTTTTTCAGTAATTTAGAGCAGATGTATTTGTTCACCCAAAATAAGGCAAACATGTTTTCCACATTTTCACCCTTGGACACTGAAATAATGAAACCACTCAAAGAAATATATGTATACATTGATTAACAGTGAGGTATATCAACACTGTTCTGGGTTTCCATGGGGAGAGCATCAATGCAGCTTTGATGTTGAAACATCAGAGCATTTTTCTGAGGAAAGATTATGCTGCATATCAATGAATTCTAGCCTTAATGGGATACCTTAAAAAGATTAATGAATTTACCAAACAGCTGCACAATAGAGAAATTGGTCCCTGAAGTATTGGATAACTCTTTGCAATGTCTGTGGACCAATAATCAGCACTGTGACTTTAAATAAGGATTCCTCTAATTATACTCTAATCTTGGGAATCAGAAACTCAGTTTGGGGAGAGGCGTTTTGGGGACAATAATATGAATCCCTTATTAAGAGAAGAACTCTGTTAGCCAGCAGCCTGTCCATATTCTGCCTTATTTTTAAATTGAGGCTTTGTTTGGATGTAGTGTCTGCTAAACTCTCTCTTCAATACTTTTCCCCTCACCCACATTATTCTTTCAAGATGGTAGACATTCAGATCTCAGCTCAGGCATAGAATTTCCAACCTTACGAAGAGCTTCCTGGTTGTTATCAAACTAGACTTGGTTTGCAACGTTTGCATAAATTATGGTCTTGAAACCCAGCAGTCTAGAATCCATTTCTAAACTGCTAATGCTTATCTGCTACAAATCCATTGACCAGTTATGATGTTGTCAGAGTATGTATATTCCATTAAGTGGTTTGTAAAGCAGCCAGCAGAGATAACTCGTTGGTAACTTTTTACAAATTCTTCAAGATGTTTTGTGGATTTCTAAAAAGATTTGCTTGATCTGGGGATTGTAAAAGGCTTTCTAAAAGTGTAGCCTTGTGGCTCAGCATAGCACGCAATCCCTGAAATGATAGATTATCTGTCTGGCTTTAGGGAAGTGCCACCATGTAATAAATGATGGCTGTCTGTATCTTACAGAAGGGCACACACTACAACTAAAGAGCCTCATGGCCTATTGAACAACAACTCTTTTCACTGAGATAGAAATTCATAGTACTGAATGTGATCACTGTCAAGAATTTCAAGAATAGTTGCTGTCCATTGTCAAAGGAAGAGGACATTTCTGAAGATCCTTTGCCTGGAATCTTTGCTACCTTGTTTTGTCAAGGCAGGGCAGCATTCAGCTATAATCTAGTCACTATTAATAGGATTAAATGCTTGAAAATATGTGCTGGGCTTCCCAAAAACTTGAGGCAGGAACATAACATATAAAACTTTTTTTGGAGCTTTTTTCGCCTACCCTCACAACAACAAATAATATAAATGAAAAAAAAGAAGTAAGTATTTTTCCCATTTGGTATTTATTACTTTAAGCAATAGGAGGATACTCTCATTCATGACGAAAACAGGTGAATTCATTGCATCGCAGATGTTAGGGAATTACGGTATATTCTAAAATATAGTATATCTTGTATATATATATATTCAGCTTCGAACAGGATAAAGTTTCCAATGTCAAGAAATTGCAGCAAATGTTTTAGATCAGAACGACATATCAGAGGGCTCGGGTAACCGTAGTGTAACCAGGATGAGACCAACGTGCATAGTTTAACCGTACAGGGCTTTGAAATCGGCAGCAGTGGTTGGAGCTGTCCAAACAGTTGTTGTGTCAGGTGCAACTGGGGCCAGTCAAGCTGGATTGAATGGAAGGCCAACTATGACGTGTTGGAGGATGTGCTGCTCTTGCCAGCTTGGAGAAATTCCAAGATCAGCTGCCTTGGACATTAATCTTGCCGGACACAGTTGGTGTCACCTTTGGTGGTCATGTTGTAGTTAGAGCAAGCTTGGAGTAACTGGCACATGCTAACAAGGATTTTAGGATATGACACTCTGCATTCCTAGACTGGGGTAGCAGAAGACATTCTGAGGATGTCAAACATTGACCTTCCTCTTATAAATGACTAAAAGAAGTGACACATTAGTCATGCTGCAGGTTATAAAAGCTGGGGATTGTCAAGAACCGGTCTGGAAGTTCCTTGGTTTGGATTCTCTGAATGGTTTGGGAGAGATCCAAATCTGGGACCAGTTGGTAAAATGTAACAACAGCAAAAACAACAATAGGCATGTTAAAGACAATGTAATATACCATTTTTAGGAACAACATATTGCTATAGCATGTGTGATAATAACATATCCTATGCAAACACATGGTACAGTGTCAGGGCTTCAGTCACACTACCTGTACAAGTTATGTGAAATGACTCAAGTGGTTATAAAATCCCCAACAGTTGCCTGACCCTGTCTGTTAAAGAATCTAATAAAATATCTAAGCCTTCCATGTCTGAGTTATGGGAATTTATAGATACATGCCAGGTTCATTCTGTTGCAGCAAGTAGTGTCTCATAGTCCAAAGTGTACCTTCATGAATAACTTTAATTTTTTCTTTTGGATTGTTTGTATATTCATTTACAAAGCAAACAAGGTGGGAGTGTGTTTTATATTTTTAAACATGTGCGTAGTCAGTCGTGATATCTGAGATGTGTGGGAAATATAGAGAGGGGATCTGTTCCTCTCAATTCTAGTTCATATATATCCTGTTGGTGTCTATACAGTGACAACTGTCTCTAAAGTATTGCAACTCTTTCTATATAATTTACCATTGTGTCTGGGACTACTTCCTAAAGCTTAACATTTTATATATAGGAAAGATGCCTTCAGACATTCTAAAGAAGTAGATTGCTCTTACCACGTTCTGGAGGAAATGTATAGTGTAGAAAATGGCAATGTTTAAATACAAAAATGCCAGATAAATGAACCAGTCTGTACGCTTAGAGCCCACAAGTTCTTTTGTTTATGCCAGCTGTGTTGAAAGAGAAAGTACATTCCTCCCCCCTCCCTCGTTTTTAGAATGTGCAAAGTTATTTTTGGATTATTACTTTTGCTTTGTAATTTTTTGTGTGGCTCCTGCAATAACGAGAATCTAGTCCATAGCTGAGATGTCTGAGGTGGCTGAAAGTAATTCTAATTTAAATTTAAAATTCTACTCATTCTAAAAGAGTGTTTGACTTGGGCCTTTCGTAAGTGTGAACGAATTCAAAAGGCAGCAGTGTCATTGTTTGGTTGGATGCTTTGATGCTTTGCTGACACTGACAAGAGTTATACAAAATGATTTATAATGACTTTAAGAAGGTAGACAAGGACTGGCCGCACTTTTATCACAACACAATTAAGAGTGATTTCTAGGAGGATAGACAATGGATAGAATTTCTTTTTCATTTGTTTGTTTTGTGAGATGCTGGATTGACTCCTGTATTTTTTTCCTGTTACTCAATTGCACATTTACCTAAACCACAGATCCAGGACTTGTGTTAAGAAAAATATACCATTATGTAAGAAAAATATACCTTCCAGCTTTCCAATAAAGTTCCTTTTTTATTCAGTATTTTAGACCAAATCAAACCCTGCAGCATATATTTGACCTAGGTTCAAATTCGTATTCTGCCATGACCTAGGGTTTGAATTCTTTTTCCGCTGGGCCAGTCAATTTCTCCTTTATCTTAATCTACCTCACAGGGTTGTTGTTGTGAGGATGAAATTGAAGAAAGAAAAATTATGTTGTTTCTTCCATTGGAGAGAAAAAGACATTATAACTCTCTAAATAAATAAACAAGACATAGCAAAGATACTGAAGAACTGAGGAAAACAAACTGAGGAAAAGTGCATCAATAAAAATTAAGGTGTTTTGTTTATCCCTGCTTTTCCCTAGTAATCATAAATAGAAAGAGGCGCCTCCACCAACCGGAGAACTACAAACGGGCAGAACAAATTACAAACGGAGGGCGGAAAACAGTCCTGAAATACAAAAATCAAATCTATTGTGAAAGTCAACAGATATGTACAAGCAATACTATAATAGCATTAATCCACAACTATATGAATGAATGAATAAATATCCAAAGCAGGCAAGCCACTCCAAAATACATCAATATAGTCCAACAGGTGAAGTCCACCAAATGACTGGACTCCACTAAAAGGAATCCATGAGATAAGAGACCAAGTCAGTTCAGGTGAGTGTAAGGGATCGGTGAACAACAATCCACAATGCCAAAGATGTTGACTCGTCTCTCCTTCCTCTCTGTGCTGTTACGTTGCAAGAAGAATTCAAGGAGTACTTGCTCCTCCGCGCAACAACCAGGGCTGGCTGTTGCCAGTTGTTTCGTGCTCACCGATGTAACAGAACAATTAAGTCATGAATCCATTGATCAAAGAAAAAGTCAAACAAGTAGTCAAAGCTGCTTTCTGCCTGTTCTGCCCGTTTGTAGTTTTTCTTAGTAATCACCAGGAACGCACACCTATTCTCTGCTCAGGAGGATGTGAGACATAAGCCATTTTTTTTTTGTCCTGGCACAGCTAAGTCATATTTAAACTTGTGTATGCATCTCTCTCTGCATCATATTAGGATGGTCTTTGCTGTGCTTCTTACAGTGGCATTTCAAATGGACTGCAGATTCTGATTTGACCAGTCCATATGATTAATTCATGTAGATTTGCAGGAGGCCAATATATAGATCACAGTCAAGGGAGACAAGGTGTAAATAACAAACTGACACTTGAGATCTTTTCAGATGCCAGAATATTAGAATGTACTTGTATTCAGAACCACAACAACTGCATTTTAATTACCCTTCACTTAGATAACATTAATTTTGGAAGAGTCACACGTTTCAGTGACCCTTCAGCTTTGAACTGTGAACTGGTTACCTGTACTGAAAGATGGCAAAGACCAACAATGGCTTTAACAGATTTCTTTCTTTCTTTCTTTCTTTCTTTCTTTCTTTCTTTCTTTCTTTCTTTCTTTCTTTCTTTCTTTCTTTCTTTCTTTCTTTCTTTCTTTCTTTCTTTCTTTCTTTCTTTCTTTCTTTCTTCTCTCTCTCTCTCTCTCTCTCTCTCTCTCTCTCTCTCTCTCTCTCTCTCTCTCTCTCTCATTTTGAAAAAGGCAGATTCTTTTTTTAAGTGCTCTAATATTTGTTGTAGACTCATGAAAGCATAGTAGCTGTTTGTTCAGTAATTAAACAATGAATTGCATTATCTGCTACATCAAGCTCTGAAATTTTTAATTGTTCAGAAAATGGTTTTGTTGTTGTTATTGCAAGCTGGCACATCCTCATTAGCATGGATCTGGTCTAAACCAATCATGCTGAGACAATTCATGAACTGCTGGGCTTGTCTCCTCTGGTTAACTCACAAGACAAAGTTGGCCAGAAACAAAGTATGTGGACAGTATTGATAACAGATGCTATCAACTACATTTTCCTTGAGGACAGATTCAAGTAGGTAGCTGTGTTGGTCTGCAGTAGAAGGGGAGGATTTGTGCCTAGTGACACCTTAGAGACCAACAAGATTTCTGAAGAAGGGAGCTTTGAGTCTCGAAAACTTATACCCTGAAAATCTTGTTGGTCTCTAAGGTGCCACTGAACTCAAATCCTGCTATTTTCCTTGAGATTACTAAAGTGTAGGGCAACAGTTCAAGAATCTTGTGGAAGATAAGATTTTAGAGCTCATGAACGTCCTTGGTGAGGAAAAGAGTAGCATTGGGAACTGTGTTTGGAGCTGAGACAGGAAGAATATAGCTACTATGTACTTTTTACAGTGGATAGTTCTATACATTTGTTCACTCTCGTCCAAGTAACAGAAGCTGCATTCACACCTGCTTGGATATTGATGTGTTATTGTGCTATAACAGTAATTCATAACTGGGCCTTCCTGTGTAGACAAGACAACCCAGTAGCGAGTAATTGCTATAGTGCAACGACACCACAATACCCTGTGAAGTGTGAATGCAACATGACTCTGAACTCTTTTTCTTCTAAATAATATTAAATAATGTTTTTGGGAAAAATAAGAGATTTTCTTATTACTAAGTAATACTATTCTTATAATTAACATTAACAAGCCTGTAAGCCATATTCTTTTCTTTTTTAATGTGTGTATATGTCTATGTATTTAATGTGTATTTGTATGAAAACGAAATAAGTTACTGTCAAGAGAGAAATTCTGCTGTGGCTGTTTTTTCCCAAATATTCAGTGGTGCAAATGAGAATAGACTGGGGTAGGGAACTGGAAAAATTTCTTGGTTTGTCATTAGGGTTGCCAGCTCCAAGTTGGGAAATTCCTGGAGATCTGGAGAGTGAAACCTGGAGAAAGTGGGGTTTGGGGAGGAAAGGACCTTGGCATGGCATAATTCCATAGAGCCCCCCTCCCCAAGTAGCCATTTTCTCCAGGTGAACTGATCTCTGTGGCCTGGAGACCAGTTGTAATTCCGGGAGATCTCCAGCCACTACCTGGAGGCTGGAAACCCTATTTGTCATTAATAATAATAACAGTGTGCTTTTATATCACTCTTGTAGACAAATTTGTGCCTCACTCAGAGTGGTGAACAAAGTCCATGTTATTATTATCCCCATATTATAATTGAGTAGTTGAGGCTGAGAGAAGTGGCTTACCCAAGCCCCCCTGCAGATTTCATTGCAATAGAAGGATCCAAACCAGCCACCCAGTTACTTACCCACTATGCCACAGCAGCTCTCATCGGCGTTAGGGCTGTCTCTTGGGCCCCTATTACCACAGCCTTTGCAAATCATTTTGGCTGCTGATTGCTAGTGGGGGTTTTTTGTGCCATTTGAGACACAATCAGTTTGGCTACCAGTTGCTAACAGATTTTTTAACCTTTTCAGACAAAGCTGCTGGTGTCCCATTTGCAGTGTGGGGTTGAGCTGGTTTTATCGAAAACCCTTTTCTTCCATTCGAAAGTGTTCTGCGTGCTTCTGAGTCTTTGAAGTTCTCTGTTTGAAATGTTGGCTCGGTGATGCTTCCTTTAGTGCTGCTTTTTAATTTTCCCACCCGTTTCCAGCATGTTCTAATTTTTGTATGAATAATAATTAGCATTATTTTATTTATTTATGTCATTTATAATCCGCCTTTCTCACTGAGACTCAAGGTGGATTACACAGTATGAGATTAGTACAATCAGCATCAAGTACATTTCAATACAGTATCAAGGACATTTCATAAACAATACCACAGGGTAAATAGATACAAGTTTAAAAGACATGGTATTAGCATTATTGTAATGACATGTGTCGCAGGTTCTCTGAATTCCTGTATTGTAAATGCTGTTTGAAACCACTGCCCCCATGTTGCCTTGCAGTAAGTTACGGCCGCAGTGGATAACAACTGTGTTAAAAGGAAAATGTGAAAGGGGACTTACATTGTGGCCATTGCATGGATAATTCAAGCACAAAAGGAAGAAACAATACCTGGGCTGTTTCCACACGTCTTACCTTTTGCTGGCATATTGCGGAAGACAGTGTCTTCGCGTGCGAAATCGCACCAGGAAAACGCTGCTATTGCGGAAGACAGTGTCTTCTCGCACGATTTCACATGATAACAGCGTCTTCCTGGCTCAATTTTGCATGCGAAGATGCTGTCTTCCGCGATGTGCCAGCAAAAGGTAAGACGTGTGGAAATGGCCCTGGAAATTTAATGTTGTATCAGTTATGAAATAAAGAAAAAAACCTGAGAACACCAGCAACAAAGATGAGCTAAACACAAAGACTTACCATGATAGTATATGAAAATAAAGAAAGGGGGGGGGAAGGCTTATTTATACATTCCATATAACAATTACCTTTGAATACTACTTTAAAGATATGGTACTTTCAAAAGTGCCCTTACTGTCAGTACAATGCTGACACTGTTACAAATTCATCTGCTCTTTTGTTGGTTCCATTCCTAGTCTAGCCAGTGTTAACTGTGTCTCCAGCCTGACCCTCTTTCAAAGAGAGCCCTGAACATCTGATTGCTCATTTTAGGCAAGTTACCAGGCTGTTTTCTGGGAATCAACTTGGTTAGAAGAACAAGTAAATAAGTTAAGATAGGGTTTGGTGGTATGTATGGATGTCTTTTGTTTTTAGAAATCTTGGTTCTTTGACAGAACAGGAGACACATCAAGAAGTAGTGTCACTTTACTATAAGTCGGGAAGCAGCTGTTTAGTATAAGATATAAAAACATAGCAGGCGTTAGTATATTTTATAAAAGGATAGTTGATATCTTTGGTAATAAATAAGTGATTTGCAATCTTGTATATCAAGGCCACACTAATAAAAATACAATTAGTGTGACTGGAGTCAGTAGGGAATGTGGCTCTGAACTTTAGTGGTTTAAATGTTGCAAATATAAATGGTATGCCTAGAGGCACAAGCCAAAGGGCTCTTGTCCTTTGGCTCTTAGCCTGAGGGTCATAGCTCAGAACTGGGAGGAAGATCTGCTAGAAGAGAGAAAGGCAGGGGTCCTGCTTCCCCTTCTT
Organism: Eublepharis macularius; assembly: GCF_028583425.1. Classification (NCBI taxonomy): domain Eukaryota; kingdom Metazoa; phylum Chordata; class Lepidosauria; order Squamata; family Eublepharidae; genus Eublepharis; species Eublepharis macularius. Next base: position 32,111,561 of record NC_072799.1, on the reverse strand, counting down.
TTGTTTATCACTATTGCGATTTTTTTGTATTGTAAGACCCTTTGGGTTCCCACTGAAGAAGTGAGTGGTATATGTTACAAATATACTGCAGGCTTGATCCGCAGTCCTTCTACAAAGGACTGTTGATTTCTCCCTTGCCATGGCAGATCTCAAGGCTGAGAGACAGCAAGGTATATGGCTAAGTGTTCTCTCACTTTGACATTTTGGTCTTTTCTTTCCAGTGAAGAATACTGCAATGCATGTGAGTGCTTGGAATATTTGGCTTCATTAGTGAAGCTTCTAATTTGGGCATTACTGTAAAATACCTAACATTTTTTGACTCCCTGAATTTGCTGGTTTTCCAGCCCAGATCTTTGCATTATTTCCCACAATACATTTGCTTTCTATTTTGGATTCTTGTTAGATTCTTCAAATTCCTTCAAAGCTCATAGAGGCAGTTCATCAACAGTAAGTCCTTATAGACAGATGTGTGGGCTGCTGTCCAAACTGGGGGTGTAATGATTTTAAGTGTGTGTGTGTCTTTAAATGCTTGGTGTGGTATAGATGAAGTGTGGGGGTGAAAGAGGGGGGTGAGTGAGTAATATGATTGGTTGATGACTGAGAGTGTGGGCAGAGTGAATGCAGTTTTTAGTTACTGAGGAACAGAAAAGATTCAGTCAGGGCAAGAGAGGCAAGTTATGTGCAGCCTTAGCGTGTTTAAGCATTTCTGAGAAAAATATTGAGTCTGGTTTTAGCAGGCAAGCTGTGTGCAGCCTGAGTATTTTTAAGCAGTTCTGAGAGATATATTGAGTCAGGGCAAGAGAGGCGAGCTGTGTGCAGCCTGAGAATGTCCATGTATTCGTAAGAGAAAAGCAACCTGTGTGGAATCCTGAACTGTGTATGTCTGTGAGACTATATATTCATTCTGTTTGAAGCAGGAAAACTGTGTGTGTGCCTGAGAGAGAAAGTCTATGTGTATTTGAGTGAGAGGTTGATATCTGAAGCAGGCAAACTGTGTGAAACCTGAGAGAAGATCTGTGTGACTGTGTCTATGAAAGGAAACTTTAAGAACCAATAACAGTCTTTGAAACCATCAAGCTTAAGAAATAATACACTGAAGATTTCAACTTGTACCAGTATTAAAGAGAATGTTTATAAAATGATCTATAGATGGTATTTAACGCCAAAGAAGATTGCGCTTGGAAATGCTAACATGTCAGATAAATGCTGGAAATGTAAAAAGCATGAAGGATCATTGTATCATATGTGGTGGACATGTGAAATAGCCAGACAGTTCTGGGGAGATATTATAGAAGTAATAAATGAGATATTGCAGATTCAAATAAAGAAGAGCCCAGAACTATTGCTATTGAACTTAAGCATGGAAGATGTTCCTACTCAATACCGAACATTACTATTTTATATGACGACGGCAGCAAGACTTTTATATGCGCAAAAATGGAAGGTACAAGAAATACCAACTATTGAAGATTGGATGCATAAATTGCTGTACATGGCGGAAATGGATAAAATGACAAGGAAGCTGAGAGATCAGAATCCAGTGGAATTTTTTACGGACTGGGGAAGATTGAAAACATATTTAGAAAAGAAGTGGGACGTAAAGGGGGAAATATGGCAATTTGAAAATTATTAGAATGGATTAGTTATTAGAAGAGATAGAGTCTTTACCATATGAAGTGAAGTATTAGCTAATTGTTGGCCCAAATGTAAGTGGACTTAGAGTTAACAGATATTGTTAGAATTACTAAAGTAGATATTTTATCCGACTGTTAGTTAGTTTAAATTTAAATATATGTGGAGCTAATATAAAGTAATAGATAATAGATTTTAAGTTTATAACAATATTTTTGAAGTTAATAGATAGGGCTTAGTTGAATAAAAGAGTAAGTAAACATGAGATAAGGAGTTCTAGAAAAAGGGGACTGATTGGGAATAGATTAGACTATAGGGTTGGAAAGCTGTTGGAAGTCTTGGAAAAGGGGGGAGGGAAAGGGTGGGGGAAAGGATAATGAGATGCTTTTTGAAAGTTGTATATTAATATTCTCACCTAATAAAATTTTTCTAAAAAAAAAAAAACCTTAAGAAATAATATGAAACCGATACGCTTCTTATAAGAATACAAGTTTACTTTATATATGACAGATACTCTGGGATATATATATATATCCTATCCTCAGGGCCACATAGTACCAAGACGCTTGGGTACATTACTAAAGGGGAAATTTAAATAAAATATCTTGGAATATAATATTCCTGGTGGCAGCAATTTACCCAGAGGGTGTAAGAGAAAGATTAATGGCAAAATCTATCCAAGAGAAAGGGTCGTAACAGGGGACATTCCTTAGTCTGCATATAGAACCTAAGCAATACGGCACTCCCAGACAGTGGCAAACAGCTGCTGCAGCTTGGGGGCCATGTTTTGCCCCTCTGGAAGGAGGAGGAGGCAAACGGGGCTATGCGCGAAGGGCGGAGCTAAGTTTGGCCGTTTCTGCCACTCCGCCCTTTGAGCGGGTCCGTGACCACCCTTGGCATATCCCCATTGGTGGGGATCAGGGTCTGTCAGGAGTGGCTGGCTGCTGTACAGCCCAGTTGCGAGGTCAGATGCCCTGGTGGGGAACCCCTGGACAAGTTGCCCCCCCTGCAGCTTTATGGCTGGGTGGGGGAGCTTTAAGGGGGTAACCCACTGTGCCAGTCTGGCCGGGCCCCTGCCATACCATGGATGGCTCGCACCCAGGGCTGTCAGGGGTCACCCATACAGGTCAGGGTGGAGGTCCAGGAGTGACCCCAGGACCTGACCTGTACCGCTAGTTAGGCCCTTGCTGTGTTGAAAAATATGTTGTGTAACTTAATAAAGCAGCCCTTTAATCCCAACACTTATGTCTGCCTCTTCATTCCGACTGGGAGGGCAAATGACTTCTTCAATTATTAAATAAGAGACAGTGGAAAGATGGTTTTCTTCTTTACACTCAAACAGTTTAAGTGTGAATTTTGGCTCAGATTGGAATGTAGACTATATTCAAAGTGACATGTATCTAGTGTTTGCATGTTTGCCTGACTACACATGGTAACATCTTTAGTGTGATACATATGCAGAGAGAGAAAATTGTGAATAAAGAGTTGTCTGTCTGTCTACCTCTGCTCTGACCTGGATAGCCCAGGTGAACCTGATCTCAGAAGCTAAGCAGGGTCAGCCTTGGTTAATAACAGGATGGGAGACCTCCAACGAAGACCAGGGTTGCAGAGGCAGGCAATGGCAAACCACCTCAATTAGTCTCATGCCATGAAAACCCCACCAGGGGTCGCCATAAGTCAACTATGACTTGAGGGCACTCTCCACTCCACTCCATCTGTCTTTCTAGTACTGCTCCTACAGCTATTACAATAAGCAGAAATTAAAATGGGAAGAACCTTAACTTGATATCATGTCTCTAATGTTTAATTATTGCCCCTACATATTTTGCCACAGAAAGACTAAAGGAATCATTTGCATCCAATAGTAACCAAGTCACCTGGGCTCTCATATTAGGTAGTTCCATATTTTTAAGTAGAGAGATGATTAAGCTAGCCCTCAGCTCATTAAATATGGGACACTATAATCATATGTTCAATAGTTTCAGTTTTATCATATGAGCATCATCATGTTCTGTTAGCATATGGTACTTTCTTGTATCTGCCCTCCAAAACTACCGAGGGAAGAACATTCATTCTTGCCAGTGTAAAAGTTCTTCTGAGTTTTGGAACTGTCACATGATAAAAATACTTTGGCAGTTGCATCAGGAGGGCAATACTTCAGTAAAGAGTCAAACACACCCTCCCTGCCCAGATGTACTAGTAATGTCCAACTTCCTGACATGCATTTTTATTTGCCTAATTATATCTTTGGTCTCTGTAGTCTTGACCATATTGTTTGTTATTCCTAGGCATTTCATTTTCTTTCCCAATAGTTGATCCCATTGACTATTATATTTATCTGCCTAAATAAGTCCAAGTAGGGTGGGCCGTCCCTCAGATTTTAAAATCTTTGCTTTAAAAAGAAATGCTTTTATCCATGCATTGGCTTCCATCGATATTTCGCCCAATTCAGCTCTCAGAGCTATTCCCAAAATACGTCTGAGAGTAGCCAATAAGCGTCAGAAAAAATCTTACTGGATGCAATCCATTCTCTTAGAAGCGGCCTGAATCCAGATTTCTGCACCACACAAGAATTGATTTAGAACCTTGGCATTATATACCTTTAAGGCCGAGGGGACAAATTCACCTCCTGCTGTATAAAAATATTTTACAATTGTCCTCCCTACTCTCCAGGCAGTATTCCTTGCCAAGTTCAAATGTATTTTCCATGCAAGGGATGATTCAAAATGGATTCCCAGGTATTTAAATTGGTTAATCTGTTCCATAGATTGGCCTGTTATATACCATCTGAAGGTTTTCCCCTTTTCCTTTTACTAATATCATGATCTTGGATTTCACTACATTAATAGACAAGCCTTCATGGTGAGAGTAATACTTGGAAGTTGTTAATCAATTTGCGAAGCTCCACAACTGATCTGGACATTATCACTGTATCATCAGCATACAAAAGGATTGGAATTTCACACTTAGCTATATATGGAAGATGGCAGGCATTCCTCAGGAGACAGGATCTAAGATTGTTTATGTATAAGTTAAACAGCAGGGGTGCAAGAATACACCCCAACTTGATGCCTTTATCTAAGGTAAATGGCTTTGATAGCTGTCCTGAATCTCCACATCTAACCTGGAAAATAGGATAGCTGTATAGTTGTTATATTAGGTAAAGAAGATGTGATTCAATGCCATACTTCTTCAGCTTTCCTCAAAAGCGGGGCCTGGAGATTGTGTCAAATGCTCATTTAAGATCCATGAAAGCAGTTGCCAGCATGCCTTCTTCAGAGCTTGTATATTTGTCTATCAAATACTGGAGCGTGTGGCAATGATTGATGGTACTTGCTCCTTTCCTAAAACCAGCTGTTCATTCCCCAGAACATTATTACCTTCAACCCAGGATCTAAGCTTTTTGAAAAGCATTGCAGCATAGAGTTTTCCTGTGGTGAATAACAGACTTACTGGTCGATAATTTGCCAAGTCTATTGGATTCCCCTTTTTATAGATCAGGACGATTATCAGGCATATTTCCTGTCTTATTTATATCAGTAAAAACGGAAGCCAAAATCTGTGCCCACCAATCTGGGTCAATTTTAAATAATTCCATTGGTACTTTTTTTGCTGCTTGATTAAGTTCCTGACCTCACTGGCCATTACCTGGGCCATTCTTTCATGCCTGGTGGTAGCTTCAGTCTGCTATCCAGCATATCTCTATTTTTATTTGCAAAAATAGAAGTAAAAAAAGCTTCCCAAACCACTGCAGATATGTGGCAAGGTGCTGGGAACCTTGTGTTTAATCCTTTTGCTATTAAAGTCCAGATTTTTTTTCAATTTTTGATTTCATGGCCTGGAGTAAATATCCCCATTCTCTTTTCTGGCCTCAAACTTCTTAAATTTCAATAATTTTAATATTATTTTTTTCAGTTTCAAAATACTTGGCAATACCTCTGTTCTGTTCAATTTTTTAAACTGTGTATAAAGGCTCCTAATTGATCGTTTTAGTGCCTTAGAGTCAGATTCATACCTGTTGTTTCTGTTAGGTATGCCCTGTCCCACAGGCACCGTTGTTACCAAGAAAGGCTTAAAAAGTCAATTAGTTCAGTAAGAAATTCCATATTTCCCATATTCTTGGTTTCTTGGGAACTTATATATCTAGTTTTTATCAAATCCATTTGTGCTTTAACTTTCTCTTCCATGACTTCACACCATCTCAGTGATCTTAAGGTGCTATGTGTCTGGGCTAAAGCTTAAGGTCATTACATGTGGGGAGAGGTGACAGATATCAAGGCGTAATAATAATTGCACTGGACAGTGATCACCTCCCAAATATTGGATTTGGGAGGTGATCACAAAAATGGCCATATTGGCCATTCCTTGTACTAGTGACCTCTTCCTAATGCTAATTGTAATGCTGAAATAAATGTTTATTTGTGTTGAGATGCAAGACCATTCTAGACAGCCAGCATGGTTTAGGGTAGGACCAGGATCTGGGAGACCCAGGTTCAGATCAGTACTTTGTCATGGCAGCAAGTTGTGCTCTCTCGCAGGAGGAGAGCGATGTTGCAGACGACGTGGGCCTGAGGAGAAAAGTGGGGTATAAGTGTCTACATAAATGTATAAATAATGAGGTATAGATCAATATATCTTTCTGTACTTTCTTGACAGCATATAGACTAGTCTGGGCAGTTTTTAAAAGGTCCTTGGAGAAGAGGAAATTAAGGTTCTGATTAAGTATGAATTTAAAATCTGATCAAGCCTACAGTAGAAGCACATTATTTAAATTCTTATGTTTGTATTAGCATTATGCAAACTTATGTCATTAGACATGACTGTCATAGAATAATGGAGACTTATTTTAGTAACTGTGGTCATTAATGCAATAATCTGTTAGTCAGGTCAAGGAACTAAATGCAATTTAACTCCTCCATGATGAGGAAAACATCAGGAAAATGTGTATAGGAACACTTGTTTAATTTCCTCCTTGCCTCTATGCCTACTCTGGAAAAATATGAATAATTGTCTGGGAAAACTATTAATCATTATGGCCATGTTAAACTTTCTCCCCCTCCCCCACTCATTTAGAGGTCGGGTCACTAATTCATGGGCACTCATTAAGGTCAATAAATGGGTCACATATTTACTACTGCTTGACTACTGGCTCACTATGTTAGTTATCACTAGATTAACTGCAGCCTGCTCTTTAGTCTGTATAAATTTGGCAAATTCATACAAATAAACAAAGATCAAACATGAAAGGAATTTATAATAGCGTTGGAATTTGCTGTAAAAGTCTGAATATAGAATTTATAGAATTTATATCCCAAACAAATTTGACTTTTTACATAGGAAAAAAATAAAAACACAGGCGGGGGGGGGGGGGCTCAATGTTAGTGCTATATATACAGATGCTTAGATTTGTTTTTTATGTTCTTTGGTTATGATCAACAAAAATCATGCCTATGTATTTAGCCTGAATAATCATCTGATGAACTCGATATGATAAATCAGTTTATAGTAAATCCAGAGCGGATGATTCAGTACTTCAGTTCTCATTACCATAAGTGTGAGATGAAATAATAGATGCAGTAAATAAATCATCATATTTTATATTAACATAGTTTCAACTAATACAAACAAGAGATGGGAAGAAACTATGGGAGAGGTTTGGGGTTTTTTTTACTTCCAAGATTAATTAGCGTGAATTGTCCCCATTTATTTCCTTCCTTCCTTCCTTCCTTCCTTCCTTCCTTCCTTCCTTCCTTCCTTCCTTCCTTCCTTCCTTCCTTCCTTCCTTCCTTCCTTCCTTCCTTCCTTCCTTCTTCGATTTATACGCTGCCTTTCTCCCCACTGGGCTGTAGGAGCCCTCCCCAACATAGGAGGGCTCGAAGAACAATGGTGGCTAGTGCTTCTTCTCATATAGCACTCATACTGCAACATAGATGACTGTTACTTCAGTACAATGGGTAGCGCCAACAGTCATCAAAACCAGCTCTGAGCACAGCATTAGGCACTCAAGAAGTCAACACTGTTGGATAAATCCTTGGTTCAAATCTCATCTCTTCCTTGAACTCTCTGGATAGCCTCTGTTCAGCCACCCATCTATGAGACCCAATGAGGTTGTAATGATTAGTGCAGGACTAGGCTCAGGGAGATCCAGGTTCTCCACTCCCTACTCTGCCATTGGTGACTTTGGACTAGTCACACACCCTCAGCCTAGCCTAACCTAGAAGGTTGTTGTGAGAATAGAATTAAGGAAGGGAGAACAATGTTAGCAGTTTCGGTGATGGAAAATGATGTCATTTTCCAGCAACACGAGTGAGTGCCCATTTCAACTGCATTCTTCCTGAATGGAATGCATGTGGTCAGACAGTTCTCCATGCCTTTCCCCCCACCAGCCAGGTGAGTCGTGATGGAGGGCAGTGGCTGCTGGTGGATGGGGATGGGGGATCCCCTGCCCCCCAGTGAGGGACTGCCAACCCTACTAGGTTTACATATATGCAGTAGTGGGGGAAATAAATTCAAAACAATAGTCCTCTCCAGTCCATTTTCAGGGGGATTTTTGTGGCCAAATGCTAAAAGTAGCTCATGTCACAGAAAGGCATAGTTATGCTTCCAATTGACTATACTGCTACAAAACTACATGTTTTCAAGAATCCATCAGAAGCAAACTTTCATCCAATACTTCTAAGTCTGTGCCAAATATCTGAAGACAAACATACTGTCCGGCAGCTGATGATTTGTACGAAATGAGCTGCTGGTCATAGTGCAGTCCTTAATGAACTGGTGTCTGTATTACAAAAAGTGCATTTCGGTTGTTATTATACAGCTGCAACCTTAGAAGAAATTCAAATAAATTAATAAACACTTGGAGTAAACTCTCATACCACATGTAGGGGATTTGGTCACGGGCAGGATTAAAGTATGTTTGCAAGGGATATTTTGAAATTGTCACATTTTGTATACTCATGCTTCAGTACTTCTTTGAGATGAGGATTCGCTATCTGGCACAGGTTATATGGAACACATTGTTTTGTTGGCAAGGCAAAATTTACCTCAGAATCCCAATAGAGATCTTTAAAACCAGGAACATCAGTTTTATATCCCCAACAGATCCTTTCAATACACTATGAAACATCTCAGTCAAACCTTAAATGGAATAAGCCAGAAACCTATGAGAAGGGTTTCTGTTGTTGTTTGAGATTTCTCTTTGATATCCTTATTAGAGATTCATTTTCTTCAAGAAACTTATCCTACAGTAACATCCAAGATTTTTTTTACATTACAGCCACTACAAAAGGGAAATGGAGGGTGGGAGGCAGTGGTGGTAATCAATACTTTGATATCTAATTTTTTGAATAAAGATTACAGTATAAGAAATTGAAGGAATTGTGGTTGGATTCAGAGCATTTTGTTTATTATGTGGTTCTGAGATAAAGTAAATGTTCTCTAATATATATCAGATGTTTTAGATGCACTGAGAACTCTTAAAAACTAATAAGACAAAGGGATCCCCTTTTAAAAAATGATACCTACCCAATGGGAAGGTCTCCTTGTGAGTTGGGGGAATTAGCATTCAAGGAGAGGCAGTGAGAGGGGGTAACTTTGGGATCTCCACCAGTGTGTACGAAGATTGTCCAAGCTAGAGAAGTCTTTCAGTGACCAGACAGAGGTTTCAACCAAAAAGGGGATTTTTATTGCAAACGCGAAACACACATAGCACACCATCAGAGCTAACTGGAAAGTTGTGAAAGTTGGATAGAGTTTAAGGGATTGGATGATATTTACCATCCAGAAGAGGGTGTCCAGGAGAGAGAGCATTGAGTGACCAGTGCGTCAAGGGTGGATGCTGGATCTGAAAGCATTGACTCAGTTATAGCGGAGGGGCAGTCCAACTGTGGAACATACCCTTCTGCCCCCAAAACAAAGACTTAATGGTTGTTCCTGGGATGGGACAGAGAAGTAGTCTCTGAGGTGAGACAGTGAGCTGGCGAAATATCTCTGTAGTGGAACAATGAACTGGCAAACCATCCGAGATGTGACAATGAACTAGGAAGGTTTGATAAGGTCTTCCTGGGTGAAACTAAAGTTATCAATAATGATTAACAATCCGCGAAGTATATCAGCTCCCTGAGTCACCTAAGAATAGGAAAATGGTTCAGGGATGATGGATAGGATGTGCTGTGGTAATTAATTCAGGAACTCTGGAAAGGCCCTATTGCATTAGGATCCTTAGCACATCTCAGGGGCATGGGAGAGGGTGAGCTGGCCTTGCTTGTCATCTTACATGCTAACAACATTCCATCTCCTAGCCAGGATCCGCCTTCCATTTTTCTGCCTGCTTAGGCAGTACTTCTAGTGTTTGAAACACAGTCAGAGAAGGGGCTTATGGCATAATTATATTCATAAGCCTTCTAATATCGTGAGGGCAAGTCTGACTGCTAACAATTCTGTATGTAATATTTGTTTTAATGGATATTCTTTGTCAGATTATTTTTATAGATGTTGTTAAGGTCAATGCTATTCCGGATAATGCAGGACACAGAAGGCCTTTGTCAATCATCCTCTGCAACAATAAATAAATAAAAAATAAAGATGAGTATTTATGTAGTGCTTATCATAATTGCTGAAATTACATCACATACATCACCTTAGTAACTCTTACAAGAATGTGGGCAGTAGACCAGGATTGTCCTCCAGTTTCATTTGTGAAGGGGGCAGGGAGAAGGAGAAAACTGAACCTGAGTGATGGGAGCTTGCAAAAGTCCATCCACTGATGGAACTGAAGCTCAAATCTCAGGCTAATAACCACTCTGCTATATCAGCTGTGGAGTAATTGGGCTTAGAAGGCTATAACTGTGCTAAATATTTCATTGCATTTATCTAGGGCTTTAGACAACAATAATCGTCACTGATGTAGAAGGATTTTTAAACATCAGGATTTTTAAACATTTTTCTACATCAGTGACAGTAATCATCACTGATGTAGAAGGATTTTTAAAGTTTCTGCAACTTTTCTTCCATTTGACTTGGTGTTCAGAAAGAAACCACATCTGAGGATGTATTTCTCTGAGACACAAAGTTGTACACAAGCTGAGTCAGTCTGTTTAATAGAAAGAAGAGCCTCACAAGAAAAGCTTCACAAAGGCATCAAGAGAAAGGTGGCCTCGCAAGGGCACAGTGGAGCACAGTTTTTCTTCCACCCAACAGGTGGCTTGTCAACATGCCTTAACTGTAATTTTATATAGAGGTATTTAGAAGCTTTAGTACACAGGCTTCAGTATTTAAATTATGTCCATGTCTTTGATACTACTGCAGTGTCGGGAATGGAACAGCATTACTTAAACATGGCATATGTCAGTGTTGGCCACGGGGTTTGTAATTGGTGCCAGTTTCATACTCTGTTATACTGAATGCATGCATATAAAAAGCAGCTGTACTGATAATGCATTGATTTATCTTGCTTGTGCCGTCTATAGGCGAATGTAAACATTAGAGCAGAAAAATAAATAAATATTTATTTATCAATGTACATGAATAACTAGTGAGGAGGGGAACTGACTGAGTGTCAGGGTGCTCACTGGTAACATCACAATGCCGGTGACACACTGAACACCGTTGACATGCTGGAAGTGGCATCATCATGTCTCTGGGTCCTCCAGAACTACTCTGGTATTTGGGCAAAACTCTATGGGTTTTGCCCAGATACCAGAGCTTCCTCCCAGTTGTTGATGTTACTTCCAGGTAGACAAGAAGTGACATAAGCACATTGCCACGCTGCCCATCCTCTCCTAAGTTTCCTGCTCTTCCCCTCCCCCCCCCGCCAGCCAACTGAGCAGTGCTAGGAATTGCCAGGTGGAGGTGCCATAAGTCAGCTGAGACTTGACAGCACTTTCTACCACCAGAAGTAATAGAAACCACAACACTTTTCCAGTTCTAATATTTTTCTCCTATCTAAATGAGATGAACGTAAACATCAACATTAAAAATCTATGATTTTCCTCTTTCCAAATGAGACCCCCTACTCAGCGATTGTAGTTCTCATCAGAGATATTCTCCCTGCAGATTGAGAGAAGAAAGGATTTAGTTTTACATTAAATTTCTCTCTTGCAGCGTAGGCACTCAGAGGCAAAGTAGTATTTTTTTTCCTCTATCCCTTTCCACCATCAAGATCCAGATGAGCAGAGGCGTATTTTGTAAACAAATAATGTGAAAGGCAGTAAATCCTGTATACCTACAGAAGTCTTGCATTTGGCTGGGCCAGCTGTCTGAACAGAACCACATAAACATCCACGCAGGATGAGAAATTGGGAAGAAAGGGGACTTCACTTTTACTCCCCCTCCCACACGCTTTAATTTATTGATAATATTCAAATGAACATTCAGAAATGAATTTGCATTTTTCCACTGCTTTCATACTTTTCTAAATGTATTTTTGTTTTTAAATGACTGAAAATTGGTCAGTGGGGGAGGGAGAGAAAAATCAAATGTGGAAGGGTTTTTTTCCCCCCTAGAGGAAATAGATTTTGTGCTCAGTCCTTATATTTGAAAAATCCTTCCTAGGTCTGTAGCCAGATAAAGCCTGTTTGTGAATTATTAGGTGTGTGAGGTGGAGAGGTAGGAGACTGCAGTTACTCAGTGGTGAGGGAAAAGCATTCAGTGTCAGGGCTGAGAAGAAAAAAAACTCATAGGCTAAACCCTGTAAAGGCTTGGCACAAAATAGGCAGTTAATTCCAGGGACAAATTCTGGAGGAGGAGTCATGTTAATCTGTAGAATTAACGCCAAAAAAGAGTGTTCTGCCACTTAAAAGACTGATTTATTGTAGCATAAGCTTCACATCTAGAGCCTGTTTCATCAGCTGCATGAAGTGAATTATCTGTCAGCACATTTATAATACCTTTTTAAGCCTTCCTTTATTGAATTATTCTTTATAATACTTAATATTATGAACAATGTTTATGATCCTCATTAAGGCTTCTGTGAGTGTGCTAGAATCTAAGGATATCCCTCCCTTTTCCATTTGGCAAATAGCACGGGCAGAGGAAGAAAAGCCACTGCTCCTTTCCTTATGGAACATTTCACTGCTGTACATGAAGGTTTACGATCAAATGTGAGAGCAGGGGAAAGCCTGGTTGTAAGACTCTTAACAGTTGCGAGCAATCTTTTTTGAACAGACAAGTTTTGTCTACACACTAGCTGAAAGAGACGTATTAAAGAATTTCCTTTGATGCCTAAAGCCACATCTTGCCAAGCTGCTTTCAGAAAATACTAATTATCTTACTTCCACTATCCTTAATTAATCAATTGTAACTTTTTCTGTCTTCTTGAACAGGACATGCTCTCAACATTATATTTAATTATTTTTATTTATTTATATCTTGCTTCTCTCCCTAAAAGGATCCAAAGCAGCTCACAACAACAATAAATATAAATAAATGAAACAGAAGGTATATATTTAGGCTTACCAGGTTGTTTGCCACAGGGTCCTAAAGAATCCCTAGACTCTCAACTCTTAAGAGAGTCTACTAGAAGGTTTCAGAGTAAACTGAATACAAACCAAATGTTTATTGTTTATAATTTATATAAAAACTACCAAGCCATAAAATAGTGTAAGTACTTGGCTCAAAATAGAGCAGGAAGGTTCCAATCCTGTTGGTTTTAGAACCTTTACTAGATCTTTTATTGTTCAGAGGGGCTTTCAGGTGAGATGAAGACTAGATATGGGCAGAAAATGGAAAAAGCCCAAAATGAGTGTTTCATGTTTCATTGCGATCCACGAATCATGAATCACGAAACTTCACAAAATTGACATGTTTGCTGAAGCGATTCATTATTTTCATGATTCGTCAGAACCCGGGGCATTTTAACGGCCCCCTTCACAAAACAAGAGAGAGCTGCACCAGAGTCAAGTGCACAACAAGAGAGAACAGAAACAGACGAGAGTGAGGCTCTCTGGAACCCACACAAAGCTGGGCCCCAGAGCCAGGCAGTGGCCCTGAGACTGGGCTTGGAGGGAGAGGCCCTAAGCCAAAACCAAAAGAAGCAGCAGCTCAAAAACAGCAGAGCCCTCAAAAGAGCAGAGAAAGAATTGAGAAGAAATAAAGACAAGCAAATAAAAAAAGGGAGAGGCCTAGGCCCCAGAGCCAGGCTAAGGCCTGAGACTAGGGTGGGGTGGAGGAAAACAGGCACCCTCACCCAAAGACCTTCTCAGAGGAAGGCCAAGAGCTGGAAATAAGAGGCTTCTTCCTGTCTCTTTAAAGCAGCAGCAGCCAAAAGCACAATCCCAAATCTTTCCACACACCCTCCCACTCTAATCCCAGCAACAGGTCCTCCTCCCTCTCCCTAAGTCTACTGGGACTGAAACACAAGGCAGAGAGAGGTGCCTTTTATAAAAAAAACACTGACAGAGCAGAACAGGAGGTCTGTGGTTGGCTGACAGACCTGCCTAACAGGGTTTGGAGGGGTGAGATCGGTGTGCCCATGGCTACAGAAGGCCCACCACCTTGGTTGCCTAGGGGATTGACCCCCAGATCCTGGCTGTATAGGGCAGAATTGAAGCTCTCCAGATGGCTAGGAGAGCTGCCAATCAAGGGTAAGTGAGCTATGGTTGGGGTTTCCAATGGCAACAAAAGGTCTGGGCCCATTGTTGCCTAAGGAATCAATGGATCGGCGCCAGCCTGTCTGCAATTATGAATAGTTCATGAGGCTAACGAAACAGGCCAAAAAGTTGTGAATTTCATGATAATTTTGTAATGACTGTGGTCCTACAAAATGCTGTTTTGTGACACAAGAAACGGCTGATTTCGTGACAAAATTTTCTTCATACTTCGATTTGTGCCCATGTCTAATGAAGACTGAGGAGATCTGTAGGAGATCTTTAAATCCTTACATAATGGTATGGTGTGGTAGTCTGTATTTGTGCTTTATCTTTAATATCATATTTTAATGTTTTCGAATTATGTTTGGATATACCTGGATTTTTTCTGAGTGTTCACATTATGTAACCTGCCTTAGCCTCTATTTGGAAAGAAAACGTGGGATAATAATGTTGTAATAAATAATTCAAAAGTTAAAGATGATTTACACATTACTGTTTTCCTCCAAGGATATAATCAACATGCTGAGCTGGCTTCAGTTCACATAAATGTCTTTCAATGTGGAGCAATTAAAAACCTTTGGTAGTGACTTTATTAAGTTCAATAAAGAGAACTTTATTACGTTCAATAAAGAGAAGATGTTCAGCCTCAAAGGGCTTTGAAACCAAACAAAAACGCAAGGTTTTCCATGTAAACCCTGAACATTTGATTTTTGTTCAGATTAATCTCAGAAACCTTCTACTAGGGTTTAATCTTGGTAATTAGTATTTCTTTTAATACTTACAGATCCTATTTAAGTTATTTTTGGAGTAATTTTGAAACATTACTCTCACTCTTGTTTGAGGTCTGTTTCAAAAGCTGATTCTCAAAAGGTCTTTAGCTTTTATCTGGAATAGACAAAGGCCTTTAGAAAACTCTTCCAGCTTTTACTTTCTCTTGACACCTACACAGTAGGTCAGCTTGTGTCCCAAAGAACCATGCCCAAATAGTTCTATTTATGCATTTCTAATTGCCTTGTTCCCCCAAGAAGGTCAAATTGAAGCTGATGGTCTTTGGACTAGTTGGCAGTGTCAGTTCAGATCTGCCTCTTGACAGAGAGAAGACATGATTTGGGAAGCCCTTTTATATACAAGTTTCTTAAATAGCCAGACTGTAGTACAATGCACATAATTTGAACTAATTCTGTCTTACCTCTCATGTGAACTGCTTATTCATGTTTCCCCCTCTTTTTAAATTTTAGA
Organism: Eublepharis macularius; assembly: GCF_028583425.1. Taxonomy (NCBI): domain Eukaryota; kingdom Metazoa; phylum Chordata; class Lepidosauria; order Squamata; family Eublepharidae; genus Eublepharis; species Eublepharis macularius. The sequence continues at coordinate 32,096,103 of NC_072799.1, read as the reverse complement.
TCTCCTCCCTTGAGTTTATATATTCAATACACGCATGTATACACACGTCCAAAAACTGTTAAAGTATGAAATAGAGGGAATTCTCATACTTCTCTATTCTATTGCATGTGTATTTTACTTTTCTGCTACTGACATAAAGCATAGATAGTGTGTAAAAGATGATATCTGAGACAAAGCAAACAAAGTTCCTGTTTTCAAATCTTTCATGTAATTGAAGTGTCTTGCACTAATATGCATATTAAATTTCAAATTCTATCTGAAATTCAGGACATTTTTATATTCTTGTGCATCATTAAATGAATGCTATTACCATCTATGGATTTTTATCTCAGTACCAACACACTGACATTCTTTAATATGCTTTAATATGCATAAGTATTTTCAGAGTCTATTCTAATTTCATTTACCTTTTCTAGTGCTGTTGTAAACATTCCTGTAAACTCACTAAGCATTCTAACAATAAGGGTAAGTGTAACTTGTCAAGGGCTTCACCTGCTGAGAACTGTTGTTTGGAGGCTGATGCCTGGACAGATAGCTACGATGCTTTGCTAAGGTTTTAAAACATGACTAATGGTTAGAAGCCACATAACCAATGACCACAAACTTAATTTAGTTTGCAGGCTGAGATGACTAGAAATAATAACTAAAATAATAGTGGAAGTTTTGAGTTCATAAAAAACTCACCTTCCATTTAAGAATTGAATGAATTTGCAAGTGAGGACAATTCACAGGGATAGATCTCCCTATGCAAAATCTTAATGGCATTTTGACCTTTAGGCTACTGTAGGAGCTTGTGCAGTTCTACATATTGGATATGTACATATTGGATATGCACATTCATTTATATTGATGGAAGTGCATTTGCCTTTTATATGTTAGGCAGCAGTGCAACACTTGTGGAAAACAGATGGTTATATATTAGTTTAGCTGTTCTGGGTTTATACATAAAGCAGGCTGAAAATATTATAAATTAATTACTTGAATAAATGTGGAGATGTCTCAGGTAGCACCCCTTTGTGTTACAAGTTTATCACTGTTTTCATTTGCGTAAGAGATGCTATGCATGTACAGAATGTACATGCTTAGGTGCTCTCTGTGGGATCTCTGTCTTGTAGAGAAAGGGACATTTTGTCTTAACTGGTAAAAGTTTTTGTGTTCTATGTTCCCAGCACTCCCAGATAAGCTCCTAGTTCTCTCTATAATATTTTGTAGTCACTCTTCTTTTGGTTCTTCAAAGTCTGTGTTGTAAACATTTTACCATTTTAAACTGACAGGAGCTATTCCTGTTCTTCAGGCAAGGTAAATTCTCTAATTCTTGCCTTCAGTGTCCCAAATAAGGGAATTCCCCATTTCCAAAAGGTCCTCCTCCAAAATGTTCTTCCAAAATTCACCACATTAGACAAAGTTCCCTTTTAGCACGCAGAATCTTCTGAAGGGCAGATGTGTCTGGCCTCATAGTAAAAGAAAGGGGGATTACAGTGTGGCCCGTACATGGTCTCTACAAAAGTCCATACTAGAGTATACTTGCTTTTTTCTGGTTCTCTCTCTTGTGCTTTCATTTTGGGATGAGAAACAGAAATATGGGAATTCTCTATGGCTTATAAGTGAATAATGAAACAACCTTAACCCAGAGGTTACATCAAATAAAATCCCATATTAGTCTGGATTTACTAATGCTCTTTTCCCATTTTAATTCTCCCTGCAGCATCAAATTCACATTCAGTAGGTTCTTAGGCCATTGTAAGTAATGGAAGAATCTGGGTGAAGTCTTAGAAGACACTGAATTTTACCAAGTTAGCCTTGCTGAAAACAAACTGGAAAATTCACTTCAATGAGATAACAACTATAACTCTCATAAAACTGAGCATATACTTAAACACTTTTGGCAAAGAGAAATTGAGGGGAGGGAAACATATGAGTAGTTAAAGAAATTTCCACACATCACCTTTCCAGCATACCCAAATATGTTTTGGAATAAGGTCTAGGACTGAGGTTAATTCATGCTTTGTACTAGCCATTGGTCTCCCTACAGAGCCAGCCAACAAACTGCTTATTATGACAGCATTTTTTGTCGCTGGACCCAGCTGCTGAGTATGTGCCGAGCCTGAGACTACCAATTCATTGAACGTGAAGCAACAGAGAATGACTCTTTCTGTAAATGCATATACTTTACTGTATCTTTTTAAACAGTTATTCACTTCATAATTAGTTTTTCCAGTGGAATGTTTTTAATAGACACAGTTATAACATTTATTATGGATAGGTTTTATATAAAATTATAGCCAACAACCTGGCACAGCATGACAGGGAGATCCCTGTAGGTAAGTGATTTCTCCTGTAAAACATGCAGGAAAGTAAATTTTTTGGTAGCTGGAATGTGAGGGTTTTGAAAGGCCATTTGTATCAATGGAGTTTTTGCGAAGCAATCCCCGATTCATACCCCCTGTCCCGAATCATACAATCCTGTCATGACCACAGAGGCTTGAGACAGACAGAGAGAGAAAGAGTGGGGATGGGTGGGTTGCTCCCTATTATTCTTCTCTATTATTACTTACTTAGTAGTTGGATGTAGAAAAGGCATTCTCCAAAAATAGTGTTCGTTTTTAAGGAAGACTATCTTGCATGTTCAATGACTAAATTGGGTTATGGCCTTCAGAAAGATGCTATAGCCATTTCTTGAATCAAACATCATCATCGTGGTATTTCCCTTTCCTGTGTCTGGGCCTAGATAAAATTAACTGAAACATAGTTGGACACTTTCAGGCTGCTTTTCTCCACAGAGGAACCCAAGGTTGCTTACAGAAAAGTACCAAATTATGTCCCCCCACCAAGGACAAACCAAAGCCACAAAAAATGTGAGTTAGCTTGGCTATCTCATCACTATCTCTTTCAGGCTGGTCTCAAGGATGCCTTTAGTTCTTGGGTCACTCCTCTGGACCCACCCATGTTGAATACCTGCAGGAAGAGAAGGAAAAAATCAACTAGATGGAATTCAGGTGCTTATAGATTGCTGCCAGCAGGATTTTCCTCAGCCAGAAAACAGGTCGTAAAGATTTGTTTGTTTGCACTACGAAGTGAACAAGCTAGAAAGCCCTGTTTCTTATGTAACATTCATAACTAAATCTCTATAAGAAGATAGTCATGCCTAGATTTCCTTGCTAAATCTTGTTTTCTATGATCCCTTATAATTTTTGTAACTTTCATATGATTCTCTCTTGGATTGTCTGTAGCAGTGGTACTCACTTTCTGGCTCAGGGAGAGCCACATTTGCTATTATTAGCAACCAAAAGAATGACATGACTGTGGCATGCCTGGCATGACACGAGGTGTGTGGAAATGCTCTGGAGCATGCGGGGGTGTGCTTTGTCCCCACTACTGTGTTCCTGCACATCCCCCCCACCAGCAGGTGAGAAGTGGCAGGAGGCAGAGGCTGGGGGCTGGGGATCCCCCACCCTCACCAGGAGACTGGCAAGCCTACTTCCATGAGGTGGAAAGCTCAGGGAAGATCAGAGATTGCTTGCCCTCCAGTCCCTCCTGCAGCAGCTGTTTTAAAGTAAGAACTGCTTCCAACCACATACCATACCAGGCGATGACTTCTCTCTCTTTCCTGCAATATGGGAAAGGTGGCATACTGGAGAGAGCCCACATTTAGCCTATCAAAAAGTCACATGTAGCTCCTGAGCCACTGAGTAGGTATCATTGGTCTGTAGTGATCTTGTTTGTCTAGAATTGGCAGCTGCTTGCTCAAGCAACTAGTCATGTGTTACACAATATTTTAGGAATGAAGCTGTGACTGAGGGATTGGAATGCTGGTAATGGGAAACAACCAGGGCTTTTTTTCAGTAGGAACGCGGTGGAACAGAGTTCCGGAACCTCTTGAAAATGGTCACATGGCCGGTGGCCCCGCCCCCTGATCTCCAGACAGAGGGGAGTTTAGATTGTTTTAGACTCCCCTCTGTCTGGAGATCAGGGGGTGGGGCCACCGGCCATGTGACCATTTTCTCCAAGGGCAACCCACTGAGTTCTACCACCTCTTTTCCCAGAAAAAAAGCCCTGGGAACAACTAAAGATAAACCCCAAGATTTAAGGCAAAGATTCCAGTAATTGAAGCTAACTGGAATTAATCTTGGAATTGGTGAGTTAAGTAGCTTTCCCTTTCTGGTGTAGTTTAGGATGCATTTAACTCTGAAGTGTATGGAAATTATATGGTTATTTAAATGAATTAAAATTGTCATTTAAGAACAGAATACATGTATAATTATGCTGTGCAAGAAAAATAACAAATCTTGAGTGTTTCACGCACTGACAAATACTGCATCCTGTGACCACTTTTGCAGACCCTTCAATCTAGTATAAACCTTAAACAGTAATAAGTTCATATAGTCCTATTGGTGAAATATTTGGACATGTTAGAAAACAAGCCACACACCTTCTTCCTGCATTATTTTCCCTCCTAACCATATGAACTCTGTTCTGAAGTTTTTTCAACATTTAACATTTGTTCCTTTCCTAAATAATAAATGGTTGTTAGGTTTCTGCATTCAGAACACAAGAGTCATTTGACATTTGGCAGAGATTTTTAATAAAGCAATGCATTAACATCTCTTTCTGTAGAGATCAATGTTACCCTCCTGGAAAATGTTAAAATACACATGATTTATTTTAATGAATGGGATTTTATAAGCACATGTGTTTGGGAACTTTACACTTTACTATGGTATAACGTCATTATACTTCACTTTTTGTGCACATTCAGTATAATGGTACCAGTGCAATTCAACACATTTAATACTATAACAAAGATTTTGTAAAACAAAACATTTCAACTTTGTTGGAGTGATTTTTGGCTATTGGGTTTTAACCACATCCTTTATATTGCTGCAGCATTATTCCACTAATGTATGCTTTTTCATTTTAGAGTTTCTTAAGGCAGCTGGGTGATCTCCAGCCCTATAAATTAATTTTGAACTAACAGTGAAATCCTAAGCAGAGTTGCACTAGTCTAAGCCCGTTGAAATCCATGGGCTTAGACTGGAGTAATTCTGCTTAGTTAGGATTGTATATCTTATCTGAGCCCTCTCTGTTCAAAGTGGCTTACAACTTAAAAATCAATGTGATCTCCTTCCACACAATGACCATGTGTCTATGTAATTTTAATTGGGCCTAATAGAGGCATTTGTAGTAGAGTATGTACACACTGCCCCTCCCTGTCACAGCCTGCTGCAGCCACCATCCTCCCACCACCCCTCTTTTGGTCATCAGAAGTTTTTCCCAGACTTTCTAGACTAGTACAATACAATTGCATTATAACAATCTGTTACCATGATCTGCCAGGATCCTCTGAATGCCCAGCTTTCATTTTTTTAAGAAGTAAAACTTAGCCCCCTTTGTTGCAGAGATATAAAAGGTATAACTTTTTGCTTTTATTTCTGCAACAAAAATGGTTAGAAACTTTTTTTTCAAATATACTGGTGTCCAGGGTCTGAGGCACAGCCCCCGGCCTCGCCGGGAGGAAGCAATGGGAGGCAGCCAGGAGACAGCTGCCCTGCCGCCCCAGCCAGCAACCAGGGCCAGAACCTGCCTACACCAGGAGGAAGGGACAAAGGTCCAAAGCCTCAGAGGGCTAGAAGGAGCAGGGAGAGGTCAGCTAGTCCCACCCTCCAGGGGGAGGATAGGGGGCTAAGCAGAGCAGAGGGAGAGGGCAAAGGCAGGGGGAATAGGGATCCAGCAGCTGCCCATACAGGGTCCTTACCAGCCAAGGAGGAGAAGCAGCCACAACAGCTCAGAGCCGTGCCCCAGCCCATACCTCAGCTAGAAGACAGTAACCTGGCTCAGGAGATGCCAAGAGCATCTGCCAAGATGCTGGAGGCATTCAGCTGGAGAAGCTAGGCAGCCAGCCAGCCAAGGGGCCACAGCTGGGCCTGCCTTTGGCAAGCAGTTCAGCCAGAGAGGCCTGGCAGCCAGCCAACAAGAAACAGCCAAACCAACTACCCCAGCTGCAACAGCTTGAGGCAGCCCAGGACAATGCTGGAAGGCCAGGGACGGGTGTGGTCTGGCAGATGGAGCTGGCAAGGAGGGTGGGGCGGGGAGAGAAGGCCCTGTAAAGGATGGCTCAGAAGGGCATTGGGGTGGTGGGTTGTGTAGGAGGAGTGGGAGAGTGGAGAAGTGGTTGGAGCTTGAAGAGAGGGAGAGAATGAGGGAGGAGGATGGACACTGGAGCAGGGCTAGGTTGAGCAGGCTTGCTGGTGGCTTGAGAGGGTGCAAGGGTGAGGTATACCTTCCCTCCTTCCACGAAGCAGGACCCTGCATAATCCCTAGCAGTGTCCAGGTGCCAAAGTCAGGTACCACGGCATCTGCGACTGTAGCGCCTGGGAGAAAACCTGACAACTGGAACTTCACAGGAGATAGTGTTTGTGGGACTAGAAAGTTTTAGTGTTTCTGTGCTGTAGGGATCTATCAAATGCTAGTAACTCTCCGGCAGGGGAATGGCAATTTCAGGGCCTAAAGCAACAAAAAAAAAATAGTGCTTGTTTGAGCAGGGTCCAAAAAAAGGCATGCCAATGATGTTTGGGAAAGATTATAACAAAACCTGTAAAGTGGGTAATTATGGGATGATATCATCTGGATGCTCCAAAAATACAGAACCTGTAGCTCCAGAATGGCAGAATGAGGTATTACGGTTCCACATTCAATTTCCATAAAAGTAATTAATTCTTGGGCCCTGGTTGTACATTGGTTGTACATAACTGTATTTCTGTTTTCTTGGATACAACCTACTGTATCTGAAAGCTTTCTGGAACTTCTGTCTGTCATGCATTAGACAAAATGTATTAGGCAATGTTATGAAGCATCTTGCACTTTTTTTTGTTCTTCACCATTTAAATTAGGATGTGAAAGTGGATTTTAGATTTTTATAAACTGAATGTGTCTTTCATGTATAAACTTTACTAGGGGTGTGCAATCCAGATCTGGGAACTAGCAAAAAAGCTGTATTTATGCTGATCAAGCATAATCTGGCTATGCTGGTTCCCCAAGACAAACCTCGAATCCAGGCTGGGCAGCTGGACTCTGCTGGGCAAAATTATCCGGCCAAAGACAGCCACTGCAGGCAGCCACAGCAGAGCTAAGTAGGTCAGAGGGCAGTGACGCAAATGGAGCCAAGCTTCTTTGAATGGAGCCAAACTCCATATCGCTGCAGGGCAAGGCTGGCAGGGCAGGGGAGGAGGCAGCAGGCAGAGTGAATTCGCATCCCTCTTCCAAGCTTCAAAACAGCCCTTCAAGCTGCCACCAGTCACTTGTTAAACTCTGCAGCTTGACAAGCTTCCCCCCTTGCTTCAGCAAAAGGATTCCCTGGTTCAACATTGGGACTCTCAGTTTTGACATTGGTTCCCTTGCTGCAGTTTGGTTCTGTTAGACTTTGTTAGTTAAGCTTGCACAGGAGTTAATGTTGAACCAGAGAATCTGAAGCAAAGGATAGTACAAGCCACAGAGTTTAAAAGCCCTAGAGATGTTTCCTTCATAGGAAATAATGGAGAGTAGCTGTGGGCAGTTTGTTCAGGGGCCCATAGAATTGGAACCCTGGATCCAATCCTCCTGAGATTTGGGGGGTCTTTAGTGGACAGTCAGAAGTAGGTTCTCTGCAAATTTGGTGGAGTTTGCTTTAAAATGCTCTCCTAGCCCCCTGGACATTTTCCCCCATATGGAATATTGACTAGTTAAATCTGGAATTCTCTCACCTGGATCAGAGAATCTGACCCAGATTTCCGGGATACTGATTTTTTTTTTAAATCCCTGAAACCCAGACCCAGATTACTTAGATTTTTTTTTATCCACACCCCTGAACTTTACCCATGTTTATTATGAGTATTCTCAAGTTTTGTCTTGAGAAATCAAAAGCTTCACAGAGAAAGGCAATTGCAAACTGTATTTGCTCATCCCTTGCCTTGAAAACCCCATGAGGTGGAACTTCATGGGATCCCCATGAATTGGTTGTGTGACTCAGAGGCAGACTTCACCTTTATCTCTGTTTAAGGTTGCATTACTAGTGATGCCAATTTTTCATTATATCACAGACATTACAAATGGTGGTGCCGAGTGTTGTGCATGCTTCAGTAGAGTGGAATTACTTAAACAAAGTAGTGCTAGTGATGCAGTTATGACATGTTGTACTGAAGTCACGTCTATCCTGAAAAAGTGCTAGCCTATTCCTATTCTTGGGTGTCAAAAGTCACTCCAGGAGTGACAAGGAGTATGAATAATCTGTTGAATCAACTAGATAAGCAGTGACAGGTTTTACAACTCCTTCCAGGTCTATGAATATGCACGAGTGCCTCTCATTTCCATTCTTGGACTGGCCTTGCCTAGTGGCATTCAAAGCTGGTCTCTGTGAGTTCTTTCCAATGTCTTCTTACATTAGTTTTAGTATGTATAAAGTAAGAGTAAGGGCTACATAAAATGTTTCTTAGTAGTTGAGATTAGAGGTTAAAATGTGCAGTTTGAGTATATTCTAGGCAGAGATGAAAATGGTTTAAGCCTCCCTGCCAAATTTCAATAATATTATATAGCATGTTTAATGATGAATTAAGATAACAATATTTGCTGGTACTCTGCACCAATCCATTCATGACTGTTTTAGTTACTGATTATAAAATTACCCATCTGAACATGTTGACAGCTACTCCTGTGATATAATTTTTTTGTTATATTTGTGTGTGGTGAGGGGGTATGAAATGTATGTAGATATACAAAATTTATAGGACTATGAACAGAGCAGCTTTCATGGGATTTTAACTACTTCATTCTCCCCCCCCCCCTCCACACACACTTACCTTCAGCTGTTCTTGAGCATTTGGGGGCTTTCAGGCAGCAAGGAATCTTTTAGCTAGAACGTAGATTCAGCCAAACTGAGCCTTCCTGTCTCTTTCATGAGTCACTGAAAAGCTTGAGCAAAGATGTTTGATTTCTGAGATAATTTCTGCCAATTCCCTCTCTGATCACTGTCTTCTATGCTACATTCCACTGTCCCTTAGTGTTGGGTCCTCTGACCCTCTGTGGCTTTTTGCAGGGCACAGGAAGCCACAGTGGAATGGGGGAGGTGGAAAAAATACCCTCCAGCAGTCTTGATCTATTTGTAGTTCCGTAGAATAAAGCCATATACGTCCAAACTTATGTGCCACTTTCATCTTCCTTTTTGTGCATTTTCACTGATGGAGCTATTCTGTCTGCATAATTTACAATAATAGTGTGCTTTAAATTTTTAAAAATAGAGTTGCTACAGGTGTTCTTTTTATTTTTATTTACTGTTTTATTATACTCTCTGTCTATCTGTATAGCAATGCATACTGTAGATTTCCTACTTTTAAAGAACACATTTTGACCTGGAGACATTTCTGTGTGCTAGAAATCACTGGTGTGGGCGCAGTGTCTTGTTCTTGCCACCACTGAAAATAGTAGCAAAATGGTAGGAAATGAGAAAAGGAAACCCCAGATATTGCAACTGCATGGAAATCCATTTCTGTGTATTTAAGGGAAATTGTTTGTCAAGACATGGTATGCATCACTGCTGCCTCTTGACAGGTTCACCATGGAGAGAGACAAATTAAATTCCTTCAGTTGCAATTTTGAAGCTAAAAGTGTTTGACTGATTCGAACTCTGAATAGTGTTTAAGGAATAAAGGGAAAAGAGCAGGAAGTTCTAATTGGCAAATTACTCCTTGTTATTTAGTTTGGCTTCCAAGTTGGAAATTACGATAATGAGGATCTTTGTGGGACTTGCCCTTGAGCAGATCCAGGAGGCTTTTTGTTCAATCACTGTTTAATATGAAGATAGTTGAGCAACATATTGTAACATTTAAGCCATCACTTTCTATTAAACAAATATTTTAATATAACGATTTTTAAAACTCCCACCGTAAATGCTTTTATAGTTTTTGAAAACATCGTACTTGAAATACAGAATACAAACAAAACGGCTGCGAAAGGTTTTTAATTCCCAGTTAATATCATCAGTCCATAATTCAATTAGCGGTTGTAAATAACAATTCTCTTAGTAGAATGAAAAGTAATCTGTATTAATAATTTAAAAAACCACAAACTATTCTACAGCACTCAACTCTGAAAGAATTTTCTTGTAATATACTAAACATTTATGTTTCGTAAGAAACCTTGACAGCAAACAATATATTTCTGTTTGGCTTGATTTTCTTTCTCCCTGCGCACTATAAAATGGTGAGGATTGTTCAAGAAGTTTTAATGCAGTCAGTGTGAATCAGAATGTCTTTTTTCTGTTTACTGTTCTAATAAAGAAAAGGCTAAACAAAAGAGTGCCTTACTTTAATGTCCATCTGTTGTAATTCAAAATTATGTATGTGAAACCCACATTGTGTGGCTTATGTACAATTTTAAGCAGGTCTACTCAGAATCTTACTTATATCTGAAGGAGCTTTTTCTCAGGGAAGTTTTCTTAGAATTGCACTGTTAGATGTTGCTGTAAAGTCATGACTAAGAATTGACATTAATGTTTGTACCTTTATATACAATGGCTGTATCTTATGCTCCTTGGGTACATACAATGTTTGCTGTTTCTAGTCAAACTACTAGTTGCCTCAGCTCAAAGAACTGTACAATTAGCCAGAAATACTTTCAGCTTTTTATGTTTTGAATTGCTCTTACACCACAATTATACTCCATGAGAAAGCAGTTACAAAAAGCAGACAGGTTTCAATGGAGTATGGTAGTGATACAAAAAGATTTTGCTCCTTGAATTCCAGTGAATAAAAAAATCATTTTTCTTATATGGTAATATACAGGGCTTTTTTTCTGGGAAAAGAGGTGGTGGAACTCAGTGGGTTGCCCTTGGAGAAAATGGTCACATGGCTGGTGGCCCCGCCAAGCAGCGCGGAGGGCAATCTAAACTCCCCTCTGTCTGGAGATCAGGGGGCGGGGCCACCAGCCATGTGACCATTTTCAAGAGGTTCCGAAACTCCGTTCTACTGCGTTCCTGCTGAAAAAAAAGCCCTGGTAATATATGACTTTTAAAAGCTACATTTTATTTCATGTAGTTACAGCATCAAAACCAACATATTTTAAGAGATGCAGTAAGTGTTTTGTTCATATTGAATTCACTTGGATCCCCCCTGCCCAATCTTAGGGTCCTAGTGGATGCCTCACTGAAACCATCAACCCAGTGCAGCGGGACTAACAATGGCAAATTCCGTGCTAGAGATTATTAGGGGAAGGTTAAAGCTGTCAGTGTCACGATGCCTTATCTCACTCTGTGGTACAAAAGCATTTGGAAAATTGAGTAAATTCCAGTTACATCATCTCAAAGAAGATACCATACAGCTGAGAAAAATAATTGAAAGAACCACCAAACTGATCAACAGGTTGCAGCACCTCTTCTATGGAAAAATAATATTCATAGTATTTTATTTTTGAAAAAGATGGCTTAATGAGCTGGAGGGGCATGATAGTGTGGAGGAAGTAGCTTGAAATGTTTCTCTCATAATACTACATTTTCGTTATTAAGTTATTGCCAACAGATTCAGAACAGACAAAGTTCATCATAAAATATGCAACTAATTTATGGAATTCTTTGCTCAAGACATTGTCATGGCCCCTGTCAGGGTGGGCTTTAAAAAGGGATTAGCCAAATTCACGGAGGATTAGTCTGTTAATGGCTATTAGCTATGGTACAAAATGGAACCTGTATAGTTCGGAGGCAATAAATCTCTGAATTCCAATTTTAGGGTGGGGAAATAGTGGGAGACAACTACTGTTTGCATATCTTGTTTGGCAGCTTCCTGGAAGTAGCTGACTAGCCATTTTTGGAAACAGAATGGTGGACTAGATGTATCCTTGGGCCGAGCTTGTAAGGCTGTTCTTATGTTTTATACTTTTACAGGTACGTAACAAATTCTTTATTTGATCTAGGGTTGCCAGGTCCCTATATCCTCCCAGTGGGAGGGGGTACCTGGTACTCACTGGGACAGTGATCTTTTTGCATGTGTGGTCTTCCAGCACCAACGCAACAACGCCACTTCTGCAAGTGGTGTCATCACACCAGCAGCGTGGGTGCTCCCACTTTTCACACAGAGCCAATTCAGCATGTTTGGAGCCAAAATTGGCCCGACAAAATGCGAGAGCACTCCCATCACTAGCTCTATGATGTCATTTCAAGAAGTGGTGTTGTTGAGCCCTGCTGGGAGTGCCTTGCTGCACACTTGCCTAGGTTGTTGGGTTTAGTTAAGGATGGCTGGACCAGTCAGACAGCCCTTTCTTTATTAACAGAGTGTTCCTCCTGAGCTTCAGCGCAGCAGCATGGCCTAAACTAATATTTACCACACTATCTTACAAATTGCACACAGAGAGCCTCTCCTTCGAGTTAAAGAACCAATAGTAGTCTATTTATTTAGAGAAGCACATTAACTTAAGTAATCGCCCATCACTTTTTCTAACATGGGTTATCTGCCAGGGGTGCATGATTGCCAGGTGGTTTCTCACCCAAACTGCTAGGAGTTTGCCCACCACTGGTGGCCAACCGGGAACCCTATTGATCTCATTCTAGTTCTCAGTTCCTTGACCACGTTTGTAAGCTAATTAATATATCTTTGTTTCCATAGAACTCTAAGCCATTTACATGTATGTAAAAGTGCAATCATGAGAACATTTCCTTGGGAGTCAGCCCTTTGAAGAGACCTGAGTAAAATTCTGAGTAGACCTGTGTAGGATGGGTTGTCTGCCAGGGTTGCATGATTGCCAGGTGGTTTCCCACCCAAACTGCTGGGAGTTTGCCCACCACTGATGGCCAACTGGGATGGCACTGTAAATATATAGGCCAGGCTTATGTCTCAACAAACAAAATGCACCCCACCATCCGTTATTGACTACTCAGTACTTTACACCCAACCTCCCTGCCTTTGCAATTCAAGGGAGATAACAAAACCAGGGTATTTCATATTTACTGCTGAGCCTCTGTAACTTGCTAATAGGGTGAGTTTGACTTGACTAGTCACAAATTGTGGAAACCTCCCTACATATACGTATACGTATACGTATACGTATACATATACATATACATATACATATACATATACATATACATATACATATACATATACATATACATATATAAAAGTAAAACTAGTTCTGCCTCTCTGGTCGATCAGATTTTCCCCCTCCAGGTTAAGGCTATTTTCTATTTACTCAGATGCAGAAATGAAAGCAGAGCAGGTCATCCCCATCCCACTAATGTTAACATGTGTTGAAAGATAGAAAATAAATCGCAAGGAGTGTGATTTCACCTGGCCTTGTGTGGCTGTTCAATGAGAACTGAAGTGTATGTAAAGAGCCTTGTATTCCCTCTTGACCTGCTTGCATATGAGCCAGGAAAATTGCAGGCCTTGTTCCTGAAGGAGTGCAGGTTTACAGTCCACTCTGCCTTGCTTCAGGCAAAACAGCAAAGAGTGAGAACACAGGTTCCCTTCTGCGCTGTAACAGGGCATTACAGGTGATGTATAGGCATGTCAATCTAGATTGAATTTGTAATGTAGGGGTGACTTTTACTGCTCTGCAAACACTTTAATCCATTACCTACTGACTCTACATTCCAAAGTCTAGTTTATAACAATGTTGTTAAAGCTAGATTTCAAGAGCTATGAGCAGACAAATTCACTTTGAATTATATAAAAGAAAAATCAGCGAAAAAGGATCATTAAAATGTGTCTCTGGATTTACTTCTATGCTTCCTAATATCTAGTCACATAATGTCTTGCATTAAATTTTGTAGTTGTATCAAGAGAAAGGAGTTTCCAAATAAAGATGCGGGGAAGGAGATAGGCTTGGTTGTCACCTAGAACTTTCCAGCAAGATATTGGCAAATTTCTTCCCCTTTTCCAAGCTTTTGCTTGTGCTCAGCTGCTATTTTTAACTTTTCCTGATATCTTGTCAAAGTCATTGCTACCAAGTTAGATGTGGTGAGAACACATCTAATGACTTTGTCAAGGTATCAGCAAAAATGGTGATTTAACTGAGGTTAACGGAGGGGAGAAGAACAATGTAAGTCACTTTGGGTCTCCCCAACAGGCAGACAAGTGGGATATAAATCAAGTAATAAAAAATAGAACAGGAAAATTCCCAATCAATTGTTTATATCTGTGGCTGAATCCGCAAGACATCCTAATAGTTGACAGCATTTGCTAAGTAATCATACTGAATACTACAAAGAAAACACATATCATATCTTTTAGTCCTGAGAATAAAGCTGCAGTATAGCACAGCTTTACATGGTAAGAGCTTTTACCCAAGAAGTATTTAGTGTATGACAGTAGTGAAGATTCCACAAGTAAGTTGTATTAATGTACGGGATATTGTCAACTGCTCAATTCATTCAAATAATTTTTCCAAGCAGATGATCACATTATAGTGTTACATCCTGAAGGGTCACTGTTCCCATTGCAAAGGATAAAGGTGCATGCTAAATAGATTACGGGGTTTACTGGAATAGATTTTTATTGCTGTATCCATTAGTCATGCAATGGCATCACAGTCTTTCTCCTAATAGGTAACTGTTTTCAGTTCCGTCTGTCTGCATGGAAGCAAATGAGGAAGGCATCAGTTTGCAAAACTCTTCAAGAACAACTTACGGAAAAAAGAAACCATTTTCATCAAACTTAGTTGTGTTTAAGCTCATGCTGGGAAATATAGGCATCATTTCATTATTTTTTGTCTCATATTCTGTGCATCCATATTATGCCATAACCCTGGCAGAAATTTACAAAACACTTGGAATATCATATAGTATGACTCACAGTGGTTAGAGTGTCAGGCTAGGTTTGAATCCCAACTCTGCCATGGAAGCTTACTAGGTGACCTTGCTCTCAATCTAACATGCGTGTGTGTATGTGTTATGTGCTGTCATGTCGCCTTCGACGTATGGCGACCCTATGAATGAAAGACCTCCAAAACATCCTATCATTAACAGACTTGCCCAGATCTTGCAAATCTTCTACTTTCCCTAGCATTATTGGCTTTTCCAGAGAATCTTGTCTTCTCAGGATGCTGTAAAAGCTTTGTTGTAATCTATAAAAACACAGGCTGATTTTCTTCTGAAATTCCCTGGTATGTTCCATTAGCCATCGTAAATTTGCAGTGTGGTCTCTGGTGCCTCTTCCTTTTCTGAATCCAGCTTGAACATCTGGCGTTTCTTGTTCCATATAGGGTAATAGTCTTTGCTACCTCACAGGATTGTTGTGGAGATAAAATGGAGGAGAGGAGAGTTATGTAAGCTACCTTGGGTCCCTATTGGGGAGAGAAGTGGGGTATAGGTAATGTAACAAAAAATAAACTCTCTTTATATTTAAGAAAAATTATGAAGAAGTATTTTCTTGTAGGGAAAAATGGCTTCATTTGATTGGTTCATCTTTTTTTGATATTGCATTCAAAAAAAGTGAAATAACTTTTTATTATGATACAAAGAATATATTAAGTGTTTTTATTTATATTTGTATTCTGGGTTGTGTCATAATAAAGTTAATGTTTTACTTGAGTAAATGGTTTTATTGATCTTACTTCAGGTCTAGATTTCAATGTTTATTTCTATTTAGCACTTTATTTTTCTACAGACAACTCCTTTTAGAAATAATGAAACTGCACAGCAGCAACGTTAATAATTATTTGGGTGGAGCAAATGTTTAAGAATCATACAAACCAAATTAAATGGTTTTGTAGCAATGATTATTTCGATGTTCTAGTGTTCATAGTTCAAGTTATGTTCCCTGCCAACCAACTTTGGGAAGTTTTTGGTTGTATGGTAAACATGAGCTGAATTTCAAGCTGGCTCTCAGCTGAAGCAGTTATGCCCAACCATTCCAGCATGAAGCCACCTACAGTGCTAACCTTTATCTTTCATAAAGTAGGACTAGAATCCTCACATCCTCTTCAAGCTTGCACAGATACCCAGCTCAAATGTTTGATGAGCCATGTAATTACTTCTAAAAATGTCTGCTGGACAATCGGTTCCTTGCTGTTTCAAGAATGTTTAACAGTACAATTCTAAGCGGAGTTACATCCTAAATCCATTTACTTTAATGGACTTTGAAGGACGTAACTCTGTTTAGGATTGCACTGCAAGTCTCCTTTCTGCATGGATCGACTTGATGTCTGCAGGGCTGACCCTGACAAAAAAGTTGATAATTCTCAGGAACAGAAAGTAGAGCTTGACAGTATTGGGTGGCAAGCCAGCCTTGATGGACCATCAGCTATTGTCATGACAACAAGTGGTGTTGTGATAAGTAACTATCTGGGTGAAGGTATCCCTGCATGGGTGGTACCGTTTGAAGTTATTGACCCGAGAGCTATTTATAATAAAGAACAATGTTTGCCATATAAAGAGATATTGACAATGGAACAAAATATGATTAAAATTAAAACAGAAGAAGAGTTATCTTTATACTATGGATGGTTTCAGTATAGGCAAATTAAGGATTTATATAACTCGGATTGCTCAAAAGGGGGAATTAGATGGAAAGACTCGGAGTTGGAGGAAAATATACTACAAGAAAGTAAGAAGAAGATATCAAAAATTTATAAAATACTTTTGAAGTGGTATACAGAAGATGAATCTGTTAAAGTCCAGATGGTGAAGTGGGCTACTAACTGTCAGAGAGATATAACAATGGAATCATGGGAGTATCTGTGGAAAAATACATTAAAAATTTCAACTTGCACCAGTATTAAGGAGAATGTTTACAAAATGATATACAGGTGGTATTTGATGCCTAAAAAAATAGCGTATGGAAATGCGAAGATGTCAGATAAATGTTGGAATCATGAAGGATCATTGTATCATATGTAGTGGACTTGTGAGGTGGCTAAACAGTACTGGGGAGATATTTTAGAAGTGATGTATGAAATTTTGCAGATATCGATAACAAAGAACCCAGAACTATTGCTACTGGAAGATGTTCCTATGCAATATAGAACATTATTATTTTATATGACAACAGCGGCAAGAATATTATATGTGCAGAAACGGAAGGTGCAAGAAATACCATCTATTGAAGATTGGATACAAAAATTGCTGTACATGGCAGAAATGGATAAAATGTCAAGGCGGCTGAGAGACCAGAATTTAGAAGAATTTTTTAACGAATGGAGGAGGCTAAGACAATATTTAGAGAAGAAGTGGGACATAAAGGGAAAACTGTGGCAACTGGAAAGTTATTAAACTTGGAGATTAGAATCTTTACCTGATAAAGGGAAGTTTTAACTATTGTTAGTTTAAGAGTAGAATTAGATTTGAAATTAATGGATATTATTTAGTATAGAAAAGTAAAATGTTATAATGATATGTATAAAGACTAGATAAGCAAGTAATAGATTTTGTTATCGGGTGGGAAAGCTGTTGGAAGTCTCAGAAAAAGGGGGGGAGGGAAAGGGTGGGGGAATATAGATATTAAGGTTTTAATAGATAAATGTTATTTGTAAATTATGCTCACCTAATAAAAAATTTCTAAAAAAAAAAAGTGGTGTTGTGATAAGTGTGTGGTTGGAAGCAGCGGCTGTGTCTCTACAACAATGGAAAAGCAATGCTCATTATAGAAGATCCAGATCCTAAACAAGAGACAAGGGAAACAGAAACATGTGGCTCCTGTGGGAATGTTTAAACTTTAGCAGGCCCTAGTCAAGGATGCCTCTCTTTTCAGCTCCAAAGGAACTGAAATGGGTGCAGACAGAGGGTGAAACAGAATTTGAACTGAGGCCCAAGTATGGGAATGGAATTAAAGGTAATTGCTGGAGGGGAAATCCTAACACATAGAGATAGGCAACTAGTAGTTCTAGCCTTCCTTTTCCATGCTCGCTGGGTACCCTCCCAGGTCTTGTAAACCACGTGATGATCCTGCGTGTGTGAATACAGCTATTTGGGGTGGTTTAGTTATCATTTTGAATGACAACAATGCCTTATAGCATCATAAGTAATAGCCAACTGTACACTGTCTATTTGTATAGGTAAAGAGGTGTCCTAGTCCTCCGTGTGATGTTTTGCTACCTCCCCATAATGTGATGGTCTATTAGGAGGCACGCAGTAAGAACTTTATTACGTGTGGTTTTCATCAAATGATGCTCCATTCTTTAATACGAAAAATGCCCCACTTTTGAACAGATAGATTGCTTAGCATATTAGTACTAATATTAACATATTTATGCTGAACATATTCTTCCAATAGACTGCATGGTTTTTCAAAACACGTCTTGAGATGAGAGAGAAGTTTCTAACTAATGTTTCGCAACACATGTGTATTGCTCCTAGATCTCAAGTTTTCAGTCCATTGTCTTGCTACATATGACTGTCAGTGACACTGAAATGCACTGTGCATGTCTTCAAGAATGCAAAATATTATAATAAGATTACATGTTTATTTGGGCTTCAGTACAGTATACCATTCAAAATGCTGATTGTCATGGATACTACTACCAGGTTTTTACAGATAGGATGTAATTCCTTGTGACTTTTTCTGGTTGATACTGGAGCTAGCTCCTGGTAAGTTAATAGAAATTGCTTCACAAATCACCTGGAAACTGTAAATCTCAGTCTGTCTATAACCGTTGCACAATACTGAGGCCCTTAGTAACTAATACAGCACGATCCTCAGAACTCTCATTCCTTTACAAACAGTCTTGTCCCCCCCCTCCTTTTTTTTTGAAAGATGGATCAGCTCCAAATAAGGTTAATGCAGGCCTTCATTACTGTCCTACAGATCATCTTACCAAGGAGATTGAGGAATGAGAACGGAAGTAAAGAAGTAATGAAGCTTTTTATTTAGAGTGATTCATAGCTGAGGCACATTACAGTTAAGCCCTAGTGTATGTTTATACAATACTTCAAATTGTATCCCATGGTTTCTTTCATCGTATCTTATGGCAGTTTGTAGGATCTAATCATGGCATATTAGAAAAATAGACATTTCCTCCCCTTAGCTAGAGTTCTAGGGACATCAAACTAGTGTGTGTGTGTGTGTGTTTTGGCAGCAGGCTGTATCAGAGGTCAGGATTTCTAAAGCTTTGCCTTACTCAGCCTCTGTAAGCAAGAAATGGCCTGTGCTCTGCCACCCCAAATATAGCTGGGATTTAATATGTAGTATATTGTTACGAGGAAGGCTGGTCTAGGGAACAATAAAAAGAGCCATCCAAGATTACTTTGTTGTTGAAATTTCTTGGGGAGGAGGAAAGAGGATCCCAGGAATGCCAAAAGCCTGTGAAAAATATTAGCTCAATAGTCTTCAGCTGTAACATGCAACCCCCCCCCCCTGATTTGGGTTTGTTGAGAAAGGAGCTAGCGCTTCTTCTAGAAACACCCCTTGCTAGATCTGAGGGAAATCCTATCAGACTTTTAATAGTTAAAGTGCTCATTACTTGAAGGAAGGTTCAGCTAGTGTTCTTGAAATGTAGCATAAAATGGCACCAGGCAGCACCTTTTAATTTATTTGTCAAAGTACCTACATCTTATTTTTTCTGCCATCAATGCTGGTTCAGGCAGGGGTGGTCTTGGTTACAGAAGAACTGGGGAAGCTGCCACGGGTCCCTGTCTGGGAGTCCCTTCACAGTTGAGCTGGTCTGGATGCTGCCCAGGTACCACCAGCAGAGACCCGTGGTGCTGCTAGTGAACTCACTGAGCGAGTCTCAGCAGAGATGGCTAGCAGCAGACTTGGAGGCAAAAACAGCCTCATGAAAGGGCCCTACCACCAACAGAAAGGGAAGGGAAAGAGGAAGGGCTGCCAGCTCTGCAGTGGTCCACAGTGGCTCCCATTGGGCAGCCACACAGCAGTACCATCTGGTTGGCAGCAGCCCTGGGCAAAGATTCCCACATTATACTCACCACAGTTCTCTATACCTTTGCTTGGAGATTAGCTGGTCTGGGGTGAGGGCTGCTGACTCATGTCCACCCACTTTGTGTGCTGCGGAGTCTGCTGGGTGGAGCAGATTGGGCCCACCCACCACTTGCAGCAGTTCATGCCTGTGTAGCACAGAGTAGGTAGACATGAGCCACCGGCCCTCCCCTTGAGCCTGTTGAGGGTAGTGGGAGCTGCTGCAAGTAGCTAACGGACACAAGACACTGTCCCTGTTGCCAGCGAATGGGTACCGCTGCAAAGGTGTCCTATGGGAGCTGGCCACAGAGCTGATGGTCCCCCTTCTTCTGCCCCCCTCCCAATTGGGTGGCAGGGCCTTTTCCAGATTTCACCTGGGCCTACTTCTTGGGAATAGGGCATGATAAAAAGAAGTAGGGGTCTGTCTTTGGCCTTGCCTACAGATTCAAGCCTGTCCTTTCCCTCCCCCTCCCCACAGCTTGATCTTTCACTGAAGCAATGAATGGCTTGCCCTCATTGATCTCTCTCTTGCTTTTAAAGGCCAGCCTAAAGAGGGATGGGTCTCTCTATAGCTTCCTGCCTCTCACAGGAAAATAGACTTTCCTGTAGTAGACAAAGATCCAATTGGCAGGAAGGTCCCACTTCATCCTTCCATATTTTAACCCATTCATTCCCTCTTTTAACCCCATAACTCACCTCCCCGAGAAGACTGAAGGCAAGAGTTCAGAGTGTATGGGGATGTTATCCCTTTCACTCAATCTGTGTTGTCTATGTCGGTGGAGTTCCTGTCATGCTCAGCCAGAACCTCTTCAGCAAGCTGGGCAACCAGATGGCCTCCCAGCGGTCCCACCAGGGTGGGACAGGTAATTCTGTCACCCTATTGGTGTGTAACTGTTTGGGATTCCACCAAAATTCTTTGTGAAAACTAAATATTCAGCTAAATACAATGCGAATAAACTACAACACAATCTATTAGGAATTCTGCTTTGCCTCTCTTGTTCACCCTCCTTTTTAAAGCAAAGGTTTGGTGGGGAAAATATAGCTTAGTGGTTGAAACCAACGGCTTTGCTTTTTTGTCGGTCATTTATCAAATAACTTTAAAAAGAGGCTGAAGAACATGGACAGGGAAGTACATCATTCTTGTTTGTTGAAATAGTGTTGCACCTGAACACTGCAATTTTTTTTCAGATCTTGGCCTCTAAGAAGAAAAGTTAAGGTTGAAATTTCATTCAAGTCTATTGGGGGTTTACCATGAGTACAACTTCCAGAATTTCTAGGATTCCAATTGCTTTAAGAAGGAAATGGATTAAAATTTAGGCATCTTATTAATGGCTGAGTGCATGGGGATGTTCAGCACCTTTACTCTGAAAGAATACTTTGGAGGTGGTCAGCAGAAAATATTGTCAGCATTTAACTACTTGTCAGAGAGATTGTTTTCAAAGGCCATTTATCTTCTTATATTGCATTTAATGCTGGCCTATTTGGCTTCCAATCACTCATTTTGAGTTGGTTTATGCAGGTTTTATTCCTATTGACTCTGGAGATGTCAGCATCTTCCTCATAACTGCTTGATGGGAACATGGTCTGGCATTACTGATAACTCTGTTTATGTTCTCCTTTAAAAAGCAATGATGGATTCTCAGATACCTCCCCACCCATTGCTCATCTCAGTGTCACACTCATATGATGTAGTTTCTGAATGGTGGTGGTGTATTTTCTAAGTTGTATGCTAATTCAGTAAACATTTGTTATTATTCTTTCATCAGACACCAAACACAATTATAAAATTTCAAGTGACAGCTTAATGATGCAGTAATTACTTAACTTCACCTGCTAATCGTTTCTAGCCCCATAAATATAGTTATGAGTGAAAACCTCATTTACTTCTTGATTGCAAATTCCACCCATGCATTCAGTTGGTAGCAATTACCCTTAAATGTCTTAGGAGGAAAAAAAATATTCTCAATCGTTATTTTTTTGGGAAGGACCTATAATGAGTTGAGAGTGTACTAGTTTAAAACTGGAGAAGAGTTGTGTTACAACTTACATTCTTCATTAAGGAAGATTTACTAGCAGAGAGAATCTGTATTTCATAGAGACCAAATGGCTGAGTTTATTTATGGGTCTTTTATTACTCCGAGATGGACCTACATTGATGCTGATACTTGCACCAGATTATTTTCTGGAAACTTGTGGTTTAAATGACTAGACTATAAAACAGATGTCTTATTAAAATAAATTTCTAGAGTAAAGAAGAAATGGAACCTAGAATGGCAATCGTATTTATATGGAGCCTTATTGTTAGTGATAAAGATTCAGTTATGCTTCATAGGTTGGATGAATGCATCATCTGCCTTTGGTATGCATCTTACACCATGAATTTCTAATGAACTAGATATTTTTTGTTAACAGTGTCGCAGCTTTCTTGAGCTGAGCCAGCTGAGGCCTGGGTCCAGCCAAGCATTTCCAAGGGTGAAAGGATTTCCACCTGCACACTTTCTCACCTCAGTCCTTCTGTTGCAGCCTCAAATGCCTCCCAAACGGTGTCCCTGGGGAACTTCCAGGTTGCATTTCATGGGCAGAAATCCTTCTGGAGCCAAGCCATTACATTTTTTGTCTATGAGATGGATTGTCTTCTCCTAGAGCGGAACTACAAGTGACAAAAGGCACAGGTTGGACACTTGTCAGCTTCCCTCAAGTTTTGATGGGGCATCCTAGTCTTGCAGCGTGGCTCTCTGACTGCTGTCCAATGGACTTTTCAACTGTCACTTGTCCAACATTCTGCCAAGCTGCCTACATTTCCCATCAAAACTTGAGGGAAGCTGACAAGTGTCCAACCTGTGCCTTTTGTCACGTGTAGTTCCTAGATTCACCTTTAAAAGCCTAGTGTGTGTTCATGGGCAGTAGTGACTTTTGTGTTTGTGTAAATATATGTTTGGATCCTGACACAAATATCTGCACACACAAATGGGGGCGGTTCCCCCCTCCTGTGGCAACTCTCCAATACATATGGGCACGAATAGAAAAAAACGAGCATGGTGTTCATTGTTTGTTTCCATCCACGAACAATGAACACTGACAAACATGATCCTGTTCACGAACATATTTGTTGTTCGTGGGGGCCAGCAGGCTCTCCTCCAGCCATCAAGATCCCTACTGCACCACTCCCAGAAACCCTACCTGAGCAGGCAGCAGGAAAGGTACCAATAATAAATAATAGCTTGGCCCCAGAGGCTGGCAGCAGCCCTGGAACCTGAAAGGGTAGATCCCTATCCCACCACACACAAAGAAAATTCAAGCTCCAATGCACTCACCCTGTCTTTCTAACAGCAGCTGTCTCTCCCTGAAAGCCAGAGCTGGGAGCCCCCCTTCCCCTGGTCTTTTCCTCTTGTGACAAATTTGCAGCTCCAGTCCATACTTGGAAGGAAGATCTGCCTATCAAGCTAAATTGGGATTAGATTGGGGTTTCCAGGGCAACAGCAGGAGTTCAGACAGAGTTCAGACAATCCCTGCTTGAGTTGCCATGGGAATTGATTGCAGGTGCCAGATTGTCTGGCTTGATGAACAGCAACGGACAGAAATGAACGAGGCTTGCAACAATTACCTGTTCGTTTAGAATGGGGCCTCACAAACAGCTTGTTTGCAAACAGCCAAACAGGCTGTTTGTGGGCTTTTTTTTGCATTCGTAATGCTGTTTGTGCCCATCTCTACACTCCAACTCCCTCCCTTGTGTTACTCTTAGGATTCTCTGCCCCCCTGTAGAAGCATTTTGGGGAGAATTTGGGATGTT
Organism: Eublepharis macularius; assembly: GCF_028583425.1. Lineage (NCBI taxonomy): Eukaryota > Metazoa > Chordata > Lepidosauria > Squamata > Eublepharidae > Eublepharis > Eublepharis macularius. Next base: position 32,072,451 of record NC_072799.1, on the reverse strand, counting down.
TGTGGGGAGGGGAAGCAGTGAAATAGTGCTTCCATGTAGAGTTTAGACGGACTTCAACCCATTGTTTATGTTCTTCAATAATATAAGTTGACATTGGAACATAGTTGTGCCTAGTTAAATTGTTTTTATTGCAGGGCTCAGCCCTGAGCCATGTATAATAATCTCACCGAAGAGACTGTGCCTGGTTCCTTCTTGTCACCATTGGTGTCTCTTCCAACCATCCTTTAAATCTTCTAGGTTTGTAGCATTGTGCAGAGGTTACTTCTATGAAGGCTTGAATGCATACGAATGCGTATATGAGGAGTAGGAACTCTACCTCAGGCCATTCCACATTCAGCATAATGTCTGCAGAGATGCTGAGTGTATATATTGTCCATGTCGTCAACGTCTCTTGTTGCATAGAGAGTGTCAGCATGCACTCCATTTGCATGCATGTAGGCTGTGTTATAAGCATATTAAGCTCAGTGGGTCGGACCCGGTGACCCATCAGTGGAAGGCACTGATGGTCATGGATCTTTCCCACTCCACCTCACAAAGTACTTTACAATCCTGGGAAAGTTTATTCTTTGGTAACAGGACCCTTGAGGATGAATAACTATATAGACTGGAGGCTGCAATGGGCAGTGGGAAGGGGATGAAATCACCATTTCTGCCTCTTCCAGCTCCACATTTCAAACCCCCCTCCCCACATACACGTTCTGCACTCTGCTAAGCATCCAGAAGTATCCCATATATTTATTTATTCCATTTATCCCATTTATTTTCCATCTAGTTGTATGGTATTATTTCCTTGTTCTGTTACCAAACTGTGAACCAGTAAATTAGCAGGATCCTGCAGTCAGTATGGTGCTTTGTTATCAACTTTATTTATTTTATTTTATTACACTTGTATTCCACTTTTCCTGAAAAATAGGCTCAGAGCGGATCACATCAGAAATGTAAAACAGGCAGCATAATAATTAAAACGTTTCAGATCAACTGGGTGCAGCATTCCTTATCACAAATAAAATTCAGGTTCCAAAAGTCTCTTATGAATCCCCCCCCCCGCAAATTCTACCTTCTGTTAATTCTAACAAGAGGTTCAGAATACTAATAAAAGTCCAACAGAAAGTCTTTGTGTTTCAGATTAAAATTATTCATAGAGCACGTATAATTCCCTGTGTTAGAATCAGACTATTTTTCTTGTGTTCTATTTGAGCTGTTCTGTTTTTTTAACCCCCCTTCCCCCGCTTCTGCCTGTATCAGAAAGACCATTCCTCCCTCTAAAACTGGGAAACTGAAAAACATGAACAACCGATTAATTTTACAAATAGATTCAGATTTCACTGTTCAACTTGGCATTTCTGTTGTATTTTATCATATTTCTGTATAAAAGCAATTGGAATTCTCACCATGCTGAAATAATTTTAACAGGAAACTTCACAGTTTCTGGAAGCTAAACTTGTGCAGAACTCAGAACAAAAGTGATATGCTACAGAGCCAGAAAAGAAAAGATAGCTAACTTAAATTCAAATACTGATATTGTATACATTAGGATTCCATGACCAGTACATTGTCCATGCTTATGGTAGCTATTTGATGAAGCACCAAGAATGGTTAAAAAAGATCCCACTTTTTAGTAATTCCTGTCACGTTTCAAATATTGAGCAATTTGGAGGGATCAGCTGCTGTAGTGTAGTGGTTAAGTGGTTGGGCTGTGAATCAGCACTTTGCTGATTCATAATCCCACTCCTGTCATGAGCTCAGTAGGTGGCCTTGGATAAGCCATTCCTCTCAGCTTCAGTTCCCCAGCTGTATTGTGGGATTATAATAATGCTGATCTTGAACTCTGTCTAGAAGATCAGTGTATAATTACAGTTGTAGTTAACAAATTCTTTTAAGATGAACTCACATATTACATTGATCCCTTTATCATTTGACAGTCTGAGTATACTAGTCTGCCAGCTGCACAGTGCCATTCTAAACTCAGTTATACCCTTCTAAGCCCATTGACTTCATTGGTTTTAGAAGAGTGTAATTCTGCTTGCTGTGTCATTGTCAAATGGCCCCTTGTGGCATTGCATAGACACTCTTAATTTGGAACAAACCTGGTACTTCTTCGTGATGGTGGTGGAGAGTGCCCTCAAGTCATAAGTGACTTATGGCAACCGCTGGCAGGGTTTTCATGGCAAAAGGTGGTTTGCATTGCCTGCCTCTGCAACCCCTCCAATTACTAACCAAGGCTGACCCTGCTTAGTTTCTGAGATCTGATGAGATCAGGCTCACCTAGGCTATCTAGATCAGGGTGATACTTCTTCATAAGAGGGAGTTATTCATACTTACTGACCCTGCTGATGCTGAAGTTTGCAGTTCACTTCAATTGTCATTCAGTAATACCTGCTTTTGGACATTTCCCCCTATCTCAAATCAGTCTTCCAAATGCATTGTCAGCACAAGCTTTGTTTTATCAAGGAAAGTAGACAAAGGGCTGCAGCAATAGAGGTGTCCCTACTAGAGGTGGGCACAGACCAGGAAAACCCCATGGACTGCCTGCCCGTGGTCCATTAATTTTCATGGACCACAAACTTTTCATGGACCAGCTCCGTTCATGGACCAGGTTGTTGGTACCGTGGTCCATCACTTCCGGCAGCTCTGGTTCCACTCCTTCACACTCAGAGAACCCAAACTCGCAGAGAATCTTCAGCAGTCTCTCCTCCAGCCACCCTCCAAGTTTGGTCAAGATTGCATTTCGAGCGTATGAGTTACAGCCCCCCAAAGCGGCTGCCCCCAGGAAACTCCCAGTAGATACTAGGAGTCACAAATGCCAATTGCCTTGCATTGGCTAGCAGCACCAAAAAGTTGTAATGAGGCAAAATCAAACAGAAAAGGATGGGAGAAGAGCCCTCTCACTCACCACACAGACACCTTCCCAGCCATTGCCTAGGGAATTAATTCTTGCTTCTTGCTCGCTTAGAGAATGGGAGCTCTCTGCGTGGCAGGCAGAGCTACTTATAAAGGTTTTGAAGGCTAAGATCGGCTGCAGAACGTCCACCCCTCTGGTATCTAGGGAACTAATTCTTGCTCCTTGCTTGGTGTAGCTTGGTGTAGTGGTTAACAGTGCAGGACTCTAATCTGGAGAACTGAGTTTGATTCCTCACTCCTCCTTGACCTTGGGTCACTCACAGCTTCTAGCTCTCTAAGCCCCACCCACCTCACAGGGTGTTTTGTTGTGGGGATAATAATGACATACTTTGTAAACTGCTCTGAGTGGGTGTTAAGTCATCCTGAAGGGTGGTATATAAATCGAATGTTGTTGTTGCTATGTGGTTGCCCTGTAGAGCAGAATGGGAGCTCTCTGCTTGGCAGGCAGAAATGCCTATCCAGTTTTTAAGGTCTGCAAAAGGTCTGCGGACGTCCTCTCCATTGCCTAGGGAATTGATAGATCGGTGCCAGGATGTCTAGACTCACGGACCACAGACCATGGACCAGTGGACCGGCCCAAATGGACCAAAATTTGTGAAAATATGAATCCCACGAACTGTGTGTTAGCGAACCACAAACCGGGCGGTTCCATGTCAAATTTAGGTCCGTGTTCCAGACCATGCCCACCTCTAGTCCCTACTACTCGATGCTAACAGAGTTGATTTTGATCACTGGAAGATACTTACTGACCAGACCAAAAGCCCATCTACAGCCGGAGACAGTCAGGAAATCTCACAAACAGAAAACAAGCAGATATGTAGCCATCTCCTACCATAACTGATAATACGAATTATATGGGGTTGGATCCCTCTTCATTTCTTGCTAGGCAGTGGTAAGAATAGGTGATGCAGTTAATCTGCAATAATAAAGTAAGAGAAATCATTCAGCTCTTAAAGAAATGCTAGTACTGGAAGTCAACCATCTTATGCAGAATTCCTCTTTGTGAGCAAAATAGCATCCAACCATCTGCTGAATATAACACTTTGGGTACTATCATTAATTTCCTTGAGGGATCAACTGGGCTGCAAGTTTTTTTTAATGCTTATGAACATGTTGCAAATGCATTTGGAGGTCTAGAATTTTTTTAGCTGGACTATAGAGTATACTAGGGAGAGTGGGCAGGTCTCTGTCGATTACATGGCTGTCTTGCCTAGGTTGTGCTGCAACTTGCAACCTTTTATATAGCCTACTTTGCCATTGAAAGCTTTGGATATTTGGACTTATCTGGTTTTCCCGTTAGTCTCACAGGGACATGAGAATAGACTAGAGATTTCATTGTGAGTGCTGCTGATCTACAAAAATCTGGGCCTTTGTTTCACACTGACAGCAGCTAGATCCTGTACAGTTCTAATAACCTGGTGTAATATTTTGCATCTAAATAGTTTGGATTTTATTTCAGCTTGTTAGTGGGTTTTTAAAAAAATACTTGTTACTGTAGGTTTAAATGCAGTCTTCTGAGGAAAGAAGGAGGGGGGCTAGATGGCTGGAGTCTGCTCTGATTGGATGGTAGCTGTACCCTGCGGGGAGGGGTGGACTGCAGTTTTAGTCAGTGCTGAGGGAAGGGTTTTCAGTTGGCCTTTGTATATCTCAGAGAGAGATTACTCTGGCCAAATTAGGCAAACTGTGTAGAAGCCTGAAAGCCTAATTCTGTCTAAGTCAGGCAAACTGTGTGCACCTGGGGCAGTCTTGTGTATATCTAAGAGAAATTATTTCATCTAGGTCAGGCAATCATGTGAAAAGGCTTCAGTGAATCCATGTCTTCGTGGATGACATGAACGTTTGTTCTGTTTGTGGAGACCTCTGTTGAAAATAGTCTGAGTGACAGAGTCTGTGAATATACCTTCAAGAAGATACAATTATTTTGAAGCCACCAGACTTATGAATAGAGATGGGCACAAACTGGAAAAAAAATGAACCATGCTGTTCATGGTTTGTCTCATTTAATGAACCATGAACTTTCACGAACCTGCCCCAGTTTGCGAACTGGTTCATTTGGTTGATGAAAACGTCCCATCCAGGTCAGCAAATGGTCACTTCTGGTTCAGCAGAAGGTCTCTTCCGGGTCCGCAGGAAGTCCATCCCCTGTTACCTAGGAAACTGATTGATCAGTGCCAGGCTGTCTGCAGTGACGAACCAAAAAATGAACCAAACAAACCAGCCTAAGTTAGTGGCAGTTTGTCAGAAATGGGCTCTGACAAACTGCCGCTTCGCAAACCATGAACCAGCCTGGTTCATCATGAACATTGGTTTGTATTTCAGAGCGGAACCACAAGTGACAAAAGGCACAGGTTGGACACTTGTCAGCTTCCCTCAAGTTTTGATGGGAAATGTAGGCAGCTTGGCGGAATGTTGGACAAGTGACAGTTGTAAAGTCCATTGGACAGCAGTCAGAGAGCCAAGCTGCAAGACTAGGATGCCTACATTTCCCATCAAAACTTGAAGGAAGCTGACAAGTGCCCAACCTGTGCCTTTTGTCACTTGTGGTTCCGCTCTCAGTTCGTGCCCATCTCTACTTACGAACTATTCTGAAACCAATATGCTTATCAAAACTTAGCAACCATCACACTTATGTACTTATATATTCTACTTTTGTTTTTTTTAAATCCCTTTTTAACCTCACAACCACCCTCACACATTAACTGTTCTGTCAAACTATCATCTATAACAAGCCTTCCTACATTACTAGTTAAACCAAGAAGGTCTAATGCAAAAGCCTTTGGTGGCAGCAAAAACCTTTTGAGGGAGGCATAGGTAGACATGGGCACGATCTGAATTACGATTTCAAAAAAACCCCGATTTTGGCGTTTGCGCCATTGTGACTCAGCTAATCGGTTCCGTCCATGGCAACCAATCCAGCAGTCGGGGGTTTCTTGTTCAGGACTTGATCGGATAAATCGGTTTCTGTTTGGAATTGCAGACACACTTGCACCAGTAATTTATTCCCGGGGCAACGGAGCAAGGGGAATGAGCTGTGTTTGCCCTCCTTCTGTCGCCCTCGAAACACGAATGGAAGCCCAGCTTTCCTTGATTAGCAGGCTTCCTTCCAAACATGGAGCAGCAACCCAGGGGAGGGAGGGGAAGGGGGTGTTCTGAAGCCATGGGCACAAAGGAAAGCCAAAAGGCAGCGCGGGAGGCTGGGAGGCTACCCATGCCATTCGTCTTTCCCCAGGATAAGGGGCGCGTGGGCAAGCCAGCCGCCCCTTGTCTTGGGGAAAGGCAAAAGGCGGCACGGGAGGCTGGGAGGTCGCCTGCGCCGTTTGCCCTTCCCCAGGACAAGGGGCGCGCGGGCAAGCCGTCCGCCCCTTGTCTTGCGGGGCAGGTGAATGGCGCGGGCAGCCGCCGAGCCACTCGCACTGCCACCAGCTCCGCAGCGCACCGGGACAGCCAGCTTGCTGCGTCGGTGGGGGGGGGACCCAGGAGCGTGCGCGTGCGTGCAAGAGCCTGACTATGTTTGCCCTGGGTGCTGGTAACCGTAGATCCAGCCCTGGGAATGTCCCCTCCCTGAGGGGAGGCTGCTCGTTGCCGGGTTAAAAACTCTCCCCCTCTACTCTAAGTGTGTGTGTGTGTGAATGTCCCCTCCCTCCCTGAAGGGAGGCGGCTCATTGCCGCCTCCCCCTGCCCGCCGGGCCTGGCGGCCACTGCCACCAACCACCATTCCTATATCTCTGGAAACAGCGGGGCGCCCTCCTGCTTTGGCCTTCCCGATTCCGGATCGGAAATGGAACTTGATCGGTTAGAATTGGTGGCCTGGGTTCGACAGCGGCCCGGATCCATGAACGGCTTAATCGGTATTTTTTTGGGATTGTGCCCATCTCTAGGCATAGGTCATACAAACAAAAAATGTAAGGTGTCCCCCCCCCCAGCTAACCATTACACCTGGCCTTGGTTATCAGTCCCAGTTCTTGAACTTTCATGGCCGAGCTCTTTAAATAATTGAACTCTACTCCAAACTGTAAGTCCTCACTGAGGGCAAACGATAGCACAGTTGTCCTTTTCTGAAATTCAGCAATAGTGCCCTGTAAAGCATTTAATTGCTAAAGGAAATAATAAAGGCTTTAACCGCATAAAAGAGATATGTTCCATGTGATATATTAAAAGTTTCCGTTTAATGACATTTCAACCTTGTTTTAATGTTCTGTGTTTTTATAAGGTGAGGTGTAGTGAACTGTAGTTATGCATTTCTCACCAGGGACAGAAAAAGAAAAACTTCAGTGGTAGCTTAAATAGCTTAGTGTGTGTGAAGGGAAGGCCCAGGAGAGCCACAGAGTGTCTGAGTTTCTATGGGAGACAGCCAGATGTCAGCTCAATGAGAAATTTTTGTCTGTTTCTGTGCAAAGGATAATAAACAGATGGAATATGTTACTGGAGAATGCTATTGAAGCAAAGAGTATAAATAAGTCCAAGAGAAACCAAGATTTGTTTCTGGAGGATGTCGAGATATTATGAAAACCTGGGAATCCTCTCCACAGTTAAGTAGCCATATTAGACCTAGAAAGATTAACTTTTTTCCCTTAGAGTTTATCTTCATTTTTGAATTCTTTGTTGTATGGGCAAAGCTTTTTTTGTGAGTTATGATTACTGTGTAGTCTGATGACCAGTTAATATTTTAACTTTTCTGGACTCTGTTTTTGAGCCCATAAAGTCAGTCACTCTTGGGTGACAGCTGGATCCATTTGGGTGACAGCTGGATCCATTTGGGTGACAGCTGGATCCATTTTCTTCATTTTATCCAGTTTCCTCCACAGTCACACCTTCCTTTTATCTCAGATAAAGACCAAAATGGCAATTTGGTGTATTCTGTCTACCTATCCTTTTTAATTAAAATGTTAATAGCCACAGATACCTGAAAAAGTATGTTTGTTTGACTCCAGTGTCTGATTGCTCCCAACTAACAGGGCTCTGACTATTCTGTGGCACTGTGAACTTAAATGTGTGACTTTTTTATCCTGGTAAATAAGAATTCCATTCCTCCAGTAGGGGTAGAGGATCCCCTGTTCTCTGTTCCCATTGCCACTCTGAGCAGCAGCGGAAGAATTTTTTTTAAAAAAAATCCCAGTGTCACTTCTGGTAAAAAAAAAAATCCTGGAAGTGATATCAGTAGCACTAGGAATTGCTGGAAACTATGGCAAAGCCACAGAGTTTATGGTGATTCCTAGAGCTATCCTATGTCACTTTTTTTTTTTTTTACTGGAAGTGACATGATGTCCCACCAGCACTGTAGGCTCTTCCCCCTCCATATACCCACCCACTGCCTGACAGCCCTACTGCTAGTGGGTCCACACAGAGACAGACACATCCAATTCAGCTTGTTGTCCAGGTAAAATTCTGGCCTGTTATGGAAAATGTTATGACCCTGTCTAATCATAGAAAACCAATAGGATTGCTTGATTAGAATTCAAGAGTAAGCTTAACCCTGTGCAATTTGTAAAATTGACCTCATCAGAAATATCTGGACACTATAGAAAAGTTGGTGCCATCTCAGCAGAAAAAGCATCATAGTATACACCCAAGCACTCAGGTATAACTGGACAATAACATGCATAGCCAAAGAGAGAAGAAACATTAAGCCATGAAATATTTCTATTATTTGCAAAAAGCGTTATTTCTTTTATTTACATGAGAAATGTTTTACTTTATTCGCCTTTGCATGATGAGATAATACTGCTTTGAGGGAGATCTTGTTTGAGGCTAAAGCATAACCATTAGGGATTAGCAGAGGCATGTCATTTTTCTGTTCTGAAATGGCCCCAGAGGGCTGTTTGTCCTGTTGTGTATTTGTATACCCCATCATTACATGTATAGCCCTCAATGGGGCAAACATTTACTTACTTCCTTACTTATTTATGTTATTTGTCCACCTTTCTCACTAAGACCAAAGCGGATTGCCCAGTGTAAGCCCATGTGATCAACAGTTGGGTCAATCAATAAATCATACATTAGGGTATGAATGGCAGAAATTTGAAAAGAAGCATACATTTCAAATACAGGATACAGTGATGAAACATTGCTGACAAAAACGTAAGTAATTTGATGTGACCTATTAAATGACCAAGAAAATACCCAGTAAGATCATAGCTACATCCACAAACATTACTCAATAATATAGTCTTTACGGTGTAAAGTGACAAATGCATCTAATAAATAAACAATTCTTATGAAATTGATATGTAAATTGCATGGGTGGTATTGATAAACCTTTTTTTCAACAGGTTTTGGTTGGGATTATTATTATGCCCTTAATGATGTTCCATGTATGAAGCGAGCTAAGTTTGCTGGCTTCTTGTCAGGCCGGGGGGGGGGGGGCAGGGGCTGTGTGCCTCCATTGTATGTGATGACCCAACCAGGAAAATGAACACAAGAATGTTAGTAAAAATTGAACTTTGTTTGCATGGGAATTACCTGTCCATTCTCCACCAACAGCTTCTGTCCCTTTAAGAGCTTTATCCTGGCATCTCAGCAAAAGAAATATGAGACCTTTCTATTGAACTTAGAGACTTTGAATAATGGCCATATACATTTTGTATGTGATTATATTTATTGTATTTATTGGAGGATATTTATTATACTTATTGCATTTACTGATGGAATCATATGTATAGGAACATGGATGGGTTCTTAGGATTCTATTTATTGTTCTTACAGGAATTATTGGTATGATGTCAATTAATGGGATCATAAGAATTATTTATTTATAAGATGCACTTGTCACTTTACACTGTATGAATATTCTATGATTTATTCCCCAAGTGAGATTGCTGTTCTTTGCTAATTGATTATATCTCCAGTTGGTTGGGCATACGCCCTGTTTTGGTTTCAGTCTTTTCCCGAAGCAGCCTTTTTGTGCTTGTATACAAAATCTCTGACATGAGACTTTTCAGAAAGCTCCCATGTATAAATTAAAGAAAAAGAGTACTTGTTGCAAATCTTTATCTTTCCATTGTGTCCATCTCACCCTGGTTTTCATGTTCTCTGTAGAGAGATTGATGGATGGTTCTGCAATGCAGAGAATGTGATAGCTTCAAGTGTGAATGGACCTCTAGGGCTAAAACATGGAAGTGTTCCTTGTTTTCCAGTTGAGAAGCCATATGAAGGTCACTGTCAGACAGTGCTCTTCAGTCATACAGAGGGAATCCTATTAACATAAAACAGAGCAACAACAAAAAATGGTTCTGTCTGGTATCACGTTCCTTGGTTTGGTCACCAGAAAATGCTTCTTACTTAGTTTAAGTCAAATTGTTTCTGTAGCCAAGTCAAAGTTGCAAATAGACCTCTGTTTGTACTTTGTTATGAAAAGGCTTAAAGCAGAACGTAGATAATTTCATAATTTTAAAACGAAGGGAATTGGCCACGCACCCTTTCTTTCTGAAATGACCCCCACATTACCTCCTGCTTTTGCCCAGTTATGACAGAAGGAACTTCTTGAATTTGTCTCTCATCGATTGTGTATGACATAATGTATACAAGTTTGATCAAATACAGGCAAAGTGTAGAACTTACTGAAGATTACCTGAATTACTTTCATTGTAACAAACCTAATGCTCTAGTGTTACCTATATAACCATGTAACAAACAAAGGGGTATGTATGTGTATGAAGACTTTAAAAATACCTCAGCCTAAAGTTAATATTTGATTTGTACAATCCAGACAAACAGAGTTTTCTTTCATAGAATTTGGCTTTTCCATTTAATCATTTTAAAGACTGTTTCCCTCATCCTCCACTTAGGTTTATTTTTCCAAAAAGAAGTATCTTACTAAAAAATGACTTGTTCCACAAGATTCCTAGGTGGGATACTGAACTTTGCTGTCTGATGCAAATTTGTCTTGAAATTTCAGAAAATAGAAAATTATACTGCAATAAAGATTTGACAAATACCCCTTGTCAAGGAATATGACTTGATTTCCTTGAAGGGTACATTATTTTGTATAACAGTTAGTTGTACCAGCACTAAAAATGAAGACACAAGATACAAAATGTATTGGTTAAACAAAGTTTTATGAATAGCTGATCTACACCAGCATAATGCTGCTACAACGTTTAGTACACATTGCTTCCAGTAAGTAGTCTACCACCGCTGCCAGTGTTTGGGATTGCAGGATTTGAGTTCAGTGGCACCGTAGAGAACAACACGATTTTCAGGGTATAAGCTTCCAAGAGTCAAAGTTCCCATCTTCAGATGTATTCTCTGTTCAGTTCTCTTTGGTAACTGAGATTATTTAGTTCTCAGAGCAGAAGTAAGTGCAAGCTGCAGTGAACTGGCTGTGTAGCACAAGTACCTACTGCGCAAGCACAAATCTGCTTGGCACCATGCCATGCTTGTGAACTTTGCCAAGGAACGTCGGTATGATTTGATTAGGAGCTCATAACATACGTGATCAAGGAACAAGGTACGTGTGCCTAGTAAGCATGTTCATTGTGAAGTTCTCAGCATGCCCTGCAAAAGCAATACTAACTTTAGAGGTATACCTCCTTGAACATATTGCATTTTTCACAAGCTGGTAAAGTGATCAGAGTAGCAGAAGGTAATGTTCTAAGTTAGTTAAGTCAAGAATTGGAAATGGCAGAAGTCCTTTGTGAAACTGAGATCAAACCTAACTCATTAATTATTATTATAGCAAAAAGAGAAGTTGAAAATGACACATATTTTAGAATGTCTGCTATTATTAGATTGATGTGATCTATGATGTGATCTGCTCTGAGCCCGCTTGCGGTGAGGGCGGAATACACATCTAAAATAATAAATAAATAATAAATAAATTAAATTCAAGCACATTTTCTGGCGTGTTAGGAAACATTCCAGTCACTTTGGCTGCAGCAGGTGGCTATGCATGTTTCTTAAAGCAGTGTATCTGAATGAAGTTTTGCTGATCCTTGGCTAAACAAGCAGCAGTGCCTTGAACAAAAGCGTTTCCTTTGCTGGCCTCTCAGAGTCAAGCTACAAGTGACGTCTTACACAGGTTGGACACTTGTCAGCTTCCCTCAAGTTTTGATGGGAAATGTAGGCATCCTGGTCTTGCAGCTGTAATGGAGAGCCAAGCTGTAAAACCAGGATGCCTACATTTCCCATCAAAACTTGAGGGAAGCTGACAAGTGTCCAACTTGTGTAAGATGTCACTTGTAGTTTGGCTCTCAGAACTGTAGTCTCCCAGACACCTACTCTGTTTCCTGGCATAGTGTTCCTGAATCACTTGCCTCTCTCCAACCATCACATTCTAACACAAATTACAACAGTCTCTTATATTTCTATATTCAGGCCCTTTCCCTCATGACAGCTCGAATCTTTCTATCCAGGTACAGAGAAACAAGTCAGCACTATGGTGCCTGTTTTGTTTAAGGAAAACATCAAGCTGTAATTCCAGAATGCTTCTCAAGAAGTGCATATTTTTGATTAAGGACTTCTGCAAAGTGCTGTCTGAAGCCATGCAGTCCTCTTGCACGCACTCTGCTTAAGAATGATAAACTGTCATGGTGTGGAGGAGCCCTTCTCAAAATCGATAGACCATCTGGACTTTGGCGGATGCTGTTGTCTCATCATTTCCAATGAATGTCATTTACTACCTTGAGAATGAAATTTACTGTTTACAAGGGATGACATTATTTCAATTAAGGAAATGCACAGAGGCAACACTGACCTATAATTAAAAAACTAAGATGATAATAAAGAAAAGAGGCTGCTATCACAATCCATCAATCACCTTATATGAGAGAGCAGAGGAGTTAGCCATGTTAGTCTGTAGTACTGGACTCTTTTTGTTTTTTCTTATATGAGAGAAAAAGCAAGAGCTTCCCCGGCAAATTGTTTCCCTGACGCCATCTTAACCGGAACTCTCGATCACCTTATATGCACAGTATGAATTCTTGGCCCAAGGGATAACATGTTTGATTCAGGCAGGACACATGGCATGATAGGTCTTTCATGCATGCACATTGTTGCTCAGATGCCATTGCATACAGATCAAGTATGGGGCCATGGATTCATGTGACCATTTGCTAATGACCCTGGCAGTAATATACGGGATGGATTAAGATATGGCTCTCTGTCATCTTGTGTGTGTGTACCCATATCTAATGTGTTCTGGTTTTCTGCACAGTTGTACTGTCATGCAACTCGTTTATTTATATCCCTTCTGCAAGCTGAAAAAGATGAGCCCACTCACAATCAGTCACAATAAAGCAACATAAAAAGCTCAACAATGTAAAAATAGCAGTGACCAAATTATGAGCCAAATGTCACTGAAGGCCTTAGGAATTTTTTAAACAAGTTGTATCCTGCTGCCTAAAACTCAAAAGAGTTGCTGGCAGGTGAATGATTGTGGGAATGCAATTCCATGATCCAATAACAACAGTGAAAAAGTCCCTGTCTCTGGCATGCAATAACCACATCAATGAAGTCAACATTTATTTCTGTACGAAGAAAAAGTTCTTTGGATAGGCAACATTTTAGGCTTTTATCCCCAAATGTGCAACTTTTACTATGCTAAAAGGCTATACAAACTAGGATTGTATTTGTTGGAGTACTCAAATTCAGAAAGAAGCATTCACAACTCATTCTTTTTCACAATGCTTACCCTCTTCTCAGGGACGAAACTCACAATTTGGTGATCAGGAGAATTAGCTTTTTGCAGCAGGATTTTCAACACAGGTTCAAGCGTGTAATGTGTTCAGTAGAGATGGGCATGAACTGCAAGACAAACTAAAGTTAGTCATGAACTGGGCTGGTTCGTGCTTCGTGAACCAGCAGTTTGTGGAAGCCCGTTTTCCATGAACTTCCACAAACTGGCCTGCCAGTTCGTTTGGTTCGTGTAAAAGCCCCAAAGCCCAAAATTGGGCATTTCACCCGCGGTCAGCTGCTTGTTAGGTATCTCCCTGACAAGCAGCTGATCCAAGCTGGTGGCGGGGGGATGCTCCTTTCCCTGCTACTGCGAAGCAGAACAGAAAGGGGCATTTAAACCCCCAGATCAACTGCTTGTTGGGGATCTCCCTGACAAGCAGCTGATCCAAGCCTGCGGGGGTGAAATGCCCATTTCCCTGCTGCTGGGAAGTAGCACAGAAAGGGGCATTTAAACCCCTAGATCAGCTGCTTGTCAGGGATCTCCCCGACAAGCGACTGATCCAAGCCGGTTGGGAGTGAAATGCCCCTTTCCCTGCTGCTTTACAGCAGCAGGGAAAGGGGTATTTAAAGCCCATGAACCACGAACCGGTTTGCGAACTTGTACAAGTTTGTGAACGTTCATGGTCCTCAAACGGAACGAACCACTAACCACACAGTTCATTTCCCCCCTGGTTCGTGCCCACCTCTAGTGTTCAGTATTCATTGGCATCTCTAGCCATCCTTCATGATGAACCCATTTCTGTTCCTCTATCCACATCAAAGTGTGTCTTTTTCTGCTAAGTGACCATGTCTCTATATAGTAGCTAACATGAAAGTAAAATTGGCTTTTCAGAACTGAAACCATTCCTCCATAATTCGCTCTGAATAATCTGTGAGCTTTGAATGTATCCAGGCATGTCGTCTGAAGTATATTGCTAATATATAGTGCTTTAGTGATGTCTGATGTAAATTATATGATTGAATAGACAGCCTGATACTAAAAAAGTATATATTATGTCAGACTTTATGGAGGGATATGAAATACACAAAATCTTTTTGGAAATAGTAAGGGCTCTTAAGCAACAGGAGAATACGGTGTTAAAAGGAAACCATATACATCATTTGTTATCTTAGAAATAAATTCTTTGTGCTGACTGCAATGTCTTTGATATATTTTTCTCTTTTTTGTTTGCACTTGTATAACAAACAGTATAATAGAAAGAAAGAAAATTAAATTCAAGGAATGTGTTGTGTTCCCTAAAGCAATTTGGTACGCAGGAAATAAACATTTCCTTTTTGCATTACCCCTTAATCATGCATCTTGTCAATCAGATGAATGGTTTGGGTAGATTTATTTGTATGTGTTACCTAGGTTCCTATAATCTTTTATTGTGTTAGCTTTCAAGCACCTCGGCCTATAGCATCTGCAGTTAACTTTTTAGAGTCCCAGTCTGTTTAATTTATGTGAATGCCTTTTACTTCCTGGTGAGCTAAATTTTTGCCTCATAAGAACAAAATCACCTTGACTGAGATTAGGGATTTGATGAGATTACTTTAGCTGAATTTGAAATGGCAATTTGTTTCTCTGAGTTGTGGGTGCTTATAATAACAAGTGTTCAGATGTTTCAGACTGGGACAATGGCATGAATTGTATTAGAAGGCTTTAAAATCAAGGGGAGAGGTGAAAGGAATCCACACTGGAATTTTGATAACCTTTTGATAATTGCTTGAGAAGGCAGAAAAGCTTGTAACTTACATTGTACAGTGAAATTTAATGTGGCAATCATCCATTCTTGATTAGAGCCCTGTATTGGATGCCGCAGGCGGTCTTCACACAAGAGTATAATTTGTTCTGGAAATTGTTCTCTGCCTACAACTATAACTCCTCTCTTGTACATTCTGTCTTCTAGAAACATAGCCTTATTATTGTTCAGTGGCAAATTTGGGCTTTTCTAGAAGAAAAGTGATTGCAACAGATATGCCATAAAATAGAACTACTTATCAAGTCACCAATTCAGTAACAGGAGCCAATCTATGCAGTCTATTTTGTTGCCATGTGCAGGGCCAGCCTTTTGTTCCGGCTGTGTAGTATATAAAACACCTACCATGGGCCAATCTACATGCAAGTACACTATGTGTCAGCAATATAATACAAAGAAAATTGGTGAAATTATAAAAACAGACTACATTTTAATTTCCACTGTAATCTTTGGCTGACAACAGGTAAATAGCCTTCATATAGAGAGTTGGAATACTGGATATGTTGCTAGAACTCATATTCATATGTTCAGAATGTGAGTACTGGTAGTCTAGTTCTCACCTTCCAATATGAATTTATTTATTTATTCAAATACAGCACCTATCCGCAAATATTTGCCCAAGGTGGTTCACAATACATTATATAAACTACAAACAATAAAATAATCAAACAGATAACAAAAAAGCATAGAATTTCTAAAACTGTATAAATTATATGAAAAGCAACTAGAACTGTCAGAACTCTAAAAACATCACCATCAAAGTTAAAAGAAACAGATAAGCTTAACACAGGACAGGAGAGAACTAAAAAAATAATAAATCTAATATAAAAAAATCAGTGATGGCACTAAACATAGGGAGAGAAGTCCATTCAATATTTGGTGTGTGTGTGTGCTACCACTGAAAAGGCCCCATCTGTTGTGACTGTGTACCTCAATTCCTGGGTCTGGAAAAAGGGCCTGAGATGATGTAATCAAGACTTGGGAAGGGATGTGTGGTATCAAGCAGGCTTTTAAATACCCTGATCTTTGGCCATGAAAGGCTTTACAGGTCCAAATTAGCACATGGAATTGGAATTTCAGCCAACAAAGATCTCCAAGCACTAATGCAATACGTTGTCTGTCTGTATCCCACCCGGATACCAGCCTTGTTTCTGCATTCTGGATTGAAGTTACACCACAGCCACAAATTATCCTGTATGTCAGTCATTTCCCATGGAAGGCCAGCGAGGACAGTGAGAAATCTGTTGCAATCATTTTTCTTTCAGGAAATGGCATGTTTGCTACTGAGGAGCAATAAGACAAGGTAAGTTGGGAACAGGAAGATGAAAGAGGGAGGAGAACACTTTTCCAACTTTATAATGGGACTTGGAAGAAAACATACATATTTTACTCATTTTAAATAGATCATTCCATAATCACAAAACACTAGCACTTCAGGTAGCACATATACAATGCATTACTTAAGAGGAATTCCACAACAGTATGCGATTTCATGCAAAACTCCCAGATTACAGTGTCTTTCTGGCATGATTTCGCGCAAGAAGATACTGTCTTCTGGGAGTTTTGTGCGAAATCGCATCTTCCTGGCCCGATTTCGTGCAAGAAGACGCTGTCTTCCGGGTGTTCTGTGTGATGTTTCGGCGGCAGGTAAGACGTGAAAACAGTCAGTGTTTTAAGGAAATTCCTCAACAGAAAATAGAAGTTCAGTAGCAACTGACTTTGAAAAGCTCATGCTGGAATAAATGTTTTTAGTCTTTAAGGTGCCACTAGAATTCTTTTTGCCACAATAGACTATCATGTCTACCCCTCTAGACTTACAGAAATCTTATTGTCAGTACCAAAATTGTCTCCAGTTCCCAAGTCCCCATTTTTCATCCCCCACACCATCTTTCTACACACCACTGCTTGCCCTCCAGTCCTGTCATCCCAGTCTGTACAGGCTACCTTTGAATTGTACACTCTTCCCCTGTATCTGAAAATGCATGCAAAGTGCCAAATCCACAGATTGGGGTAATACAATGCAGTGTTTGCCACTCCACTTGTTTATACTTTTCATACTCTTGGACATTTCCATTGTTAATCTACAAGAAAAGGTGGGAAACACTAATGGTAAGACATACAATATCCTTTTATAATTCAACCCAGGTTTAGGCCATTGGCTTCCACAACCTGAAAATAATACAGTAATTTCTGTGCTTTGTAGAAAGGGTAAAAAGCTTCATTTTGATCTGTAAATAGTCTTCTAAGGTGAACAGGCCTTGTATTTGATAGCGCTGATTTAGGGCTCCTTTCTTTTGACAAAGGAGCTACATTCTAAGCAGAGGCTTGACCCTAGCATTAGCAGGTTAGGATGGCAAAATGAGCAGGCCGGTGACCCCCTTGGCACATCCTCATTGGTGAGGAATTGGGGTCTGTCCGGAGCAGCTGGTGGGCTGTACGGTAGCCAGTGGTGAGGGCAGACTGCCGTGTGGCTCCCCTGTACAAGTAAGGCCCTCTTGCAGTACGGCGAAGTGCTGCAGACTTGGAAGGGGAACCATTTGCCTGGCCGCCAGGTACAGCCATTTATCAGATGGCTCACCCCTGGGGCAGTGGGGGCTCGCCCAGACAGGTCAAGGCGGAGGTCCGAGGGACCCCAGCGCTTGACCTGTACCGCTAGTTAGCTAGATCCTTTGCTGTAGTGACAGGTTATGTTGTAATCAATAAAGTAGCCCAATTTTAATCCCAAGCTTTGTGTCTGCCTTTCATTTCAACTGGGGGGGGGCAAGATCCTTTTATGATTCCACCCAGGTTTAGGCCATTGGCTTCCACAACCTGAAAATAATTCAGTAATTTCTGTGCTTTGTAGAAAGGGTAAAAGGCTTCATTTTGATCCATAAATAGTCTTCTAAGGTGAACAGGCCTTGTATTTGATAGCACTGATTTAGGGCTCCTTTCTTTTGAGAGAAAGGAGCTACATTCACAGGCAAGACAAAATGTTGTTAAGACAACAGATATTTTATTGTTGGCTACTTTTGAAAAGGAAAGGAAGACAGCATGGTATATCCCCATCTTGTCAGATCCCAGGGTCAGTACTTGGATGGGAGACCACCAAGGAAAACTCTGCAGAGGAAGGCCTTGAAAACTCTTTGCCGGGTTCGGAATAAGTTGGTTGCAACTTGACAGCCCTTACATACATTCGTAATTTTGAAGGAGCAACAGTATGAAATGTTAATCTTGGTTTTTTGGTAGGGTAGCTGTTTCGCTGTTGTGGATCCAGAGTGTTTGTGATGTCATTGTTTCCAAGCAGGGCCTAAGGATCATTTAGAGTCCAAATGTGCAACAGATATCCTTCCTATCCCATACTTCCAATCTCACAAGAAAGGAAATAAAAATTTATACATTATTTCTGGAATGGCATAAGTAGATGATATCATGGCAATGAGTTTTCAGACTTGGCTGGAACACCTGGACTGTCATCACCTGCCTCAAACCCACCAGGTTCCAGTAAAGTCATTCATTTCCATACTATAATTTTGCCTCCAAGAGTAACAAACTGTAATGTGAGAATAATGTGAGACAGAGTCAAATGACTGCTGCATAACCAAAGAGTTAACATGGACTTAATCACATGGCATTACTATGCCATTTGGTTGTGAGAACTAGTGGTAGCCTGTAACCCTTTTATTTCAAAAAACAAAACAAAACAAAAAACCTTGAGTAGTATCTTAGCTTTTTGCCTATGGTTATCCTTTTCACATAAAAGAACTTCTTAGACATGTCCTTCAAACTCTTGCTGAATCTAAACACTAAGGTTGCCAGCTTCCAGGTGGGGCCTGGAATCTCCAGGAATTTCCACTAAATCTCCAGGAATTTCCCAACCCAGAGGTGGTAACCCCACTATATGCATGCACACACAAATTTTTTGAAACATAAGTGAGATGTCCCAGCTTATCTAGGATTGGAATGGGCTCCCTTGAAAGAATTACTCTAAGACGTGATTTATCTCAAGAGCTCTATCTGGCAGTAGGTAGGAAGTGCTGCGCCGAGTTGTAGTTATATGTTATAAACTGATTTGTCATTTAAAGCTTTACTTCCAGAGTAAAAGCTTTTAGACACAATATATTTCTTTGTAAACTGTTGATGAACATTACAGTCAAGCCAGGTAATATTTCCATGGCAATTTTAAGTTGAGAAATGGTAACATATAATGAAATTGGCTACTAGGGTTGTGAAAAAGGATTTACACTCCTTTTCCTTGAGCATTTATATTTATATACATATAAATATAAACCTCAAGTAATGGCATCATTAGCATTGTCCTTGGTGAACTTAAAGTAAGGCAAATTCGTTTTTGGAAAGCAATCCATCTCTAAGCATGCTGCACCCAAAAAAGTGATTTCTTTAGCTGTCACACAATGTTATGATATTCTCATAAGTCTAAATGATGATGTTGGTTGAAAAAATAAACTTTCAAGTGGAATGTATACCCTTTATGTTCAGTTGGGCTTGCAAATCCAGATGTTACTGTTTGAAATGGAAGAAGCAAAACAGTATTTCTTTATGGCACTTAAGGATAAATTAGACGTAATAGTAATGCCTGAAACAAACTGTTGATTTTATTTTAATGGAAGCAAATTTATTTTCAGCGGTTGAAAAGGTAACGCTTGTCATTGATCCATGTAATGAATTAAAAATGTTCATTTAATTTACTTATTTTGACTTATTTTGTGTTTGAATCTCATGTTCACTTCACTTATTAGAGGCAAACTCAAGTTAGGGCTCAATCCTCTCGAAAGGTTTCCTGTGTAAGTCCATTGCAATGAATGGAAGAGTTCTTGAAGTGCTTCCATTAATTTAAATTAGGCTTGTATAGAACTGTCTTGCTGAGTTAATAAATATGGGAAATTATATACTAAATGGGGTGGTAATTATGGAGAAATGGACTGTGGAAATGGGAATAAAGCAAAGCTGTGAGCAAAGAAATTAAATTCTCCAATGAAACATTCATGAATAAGTTTTCAAGGTTTAACAAAAATGTAAGCTTGGAGAAGCCTGGCAACACATGGGTCATTTTTCCTGCAAACCATAAGATATGTACAAAAAAACCCGAATGCTTTTGTTGAAGACTGGCAATTGATTTCAGTTACATCATTTTAAAAATTAAAAGTACTTTGTATCTGACTGTGGAATTATTATTGTTATAGGAGAAAGCTCCGTGGCATTATCAGATCTGCTAAACAGTTTGGCTAGTTACTTGTAAAAATTTGGAAGTTTATTTAGTGGAAGCCAAGTCAGTTGAAAGCCCTCTAACTGAAATTCGCGATTAATGCTTTTACTTATCAGGTTTATAAATCAGGTTTGTGGTTAAAGTGTTCTATACTGAATCATGATTTTAATAAGGGCTGATGTTGCAAGTCTATTGTAGCTGCACTGTAAAAAGAAGTAATGCCTAATTTAATATTTTTCTGAGGTACTTAATCACAGAACTCTCCACATTTCTGTGTTCTGAATAATATATAAAGCTCTAATAATGTAGAAATGTGCTAATCATGCCATATAGTACCATCTAAGCAGGGTGTAGCTTTATTTAGGATGACACCGATAAACACATTAAAAATAGTCTTCCCATCAAGTGTCCAGCTTGTCCCTGTGGTAAAGACCATAAAGAATAAAGGGATTCTCAGAGCATCATCCAGAAGTGATATCACTTCTTCCAAACCTCTTCCAAGAAATAATGTCACATCCTCCTTGAAGCTTTAAGAATTTCCCAAGTTCTCTATGGTCTTTGCCGTTTTCACATGCCTGTAAACTCTCCAGAAAATCGCACAAAACTCACAGCATGATGGTGCCTTCATAGCGCAATTTCCCATCATGATCCCATTTAATGGCGCAGTGATGTCAGAAATCGTGCCATTAAACAGGATCATGAAGGAAATCACACTATGAAGATGTTGTTAAGCCGTGAGTTTTGCATGATTTTCCAGAGGTTACCGGTGTGTGAAAATGGCCATAGGGTCTAGAGCATCTCACAGAAATAGTATGACATCCCACTGAAATTCCACTTGTCTAGGCACTACCTAAAAAAATCTGGTATTTTCTGGAACATGGCAGGTAAGCCTACAAGTCTTGTGTACTGTTTATAACAGCGATCATTTACTTGGTCCAGGGCTTCATAGGCTAGAACACTTTTCTCAATAGAAACTGAAGATACTTAGCCCTACTCAGGTTTTCTTTACCATGTGCCATAACTCTTGCAAGCTGCTTGTCTTTTATTGGGTGCTGTGCATGTTTTGACTTTCTCTGCCCAACTGAAATAACCAGCCAGTAGCTGACAGACGAGCAGAGCTTCTGTTGCCACCACTGGGATGGAGTGAGAAAGCTGAACTTGCACCTGTGCAAACTATTATTTGAGTAGGTGGACAGCAGCTAGTGCAGTGGGTCAGAGAATGGCATCTAATCACCCTGGTATTAGCGGGGAGGGTTAATGTCTGGATGCCTTGAAGCATTTTAGTCTGCCATCATGTGTTGTGTTTGAACTTCTGGTTCTTTGTTTCTGCCTGCACTAATTTTAATGGTCAGGGATGTGTGTGTGTGTGTGTGTGAAAGCCATATTGACCCAGTGTATGTGGCACTAATGTAATTGAAAGGCATTTATAGAAAGTAGGAATAATGCCACAGCATGAACTGCTAAAACCATGGCATGGGGACAAGGCTCTGACCATTTTCCTCAACTTTTTAAAGTATCACAGCTTTTCTCAGATACTTGGGACAGTTTGTTCAAGCACTGGGTGGTTGACAGACAAGTCCATATTTGGCCTCAAAGTATTACTTACGCTCCAGTGCTGTGAATGGTGAAACTGTATAGCGTGGATTCAGAAAGACTATAGGTGGCAGCAGGTGTTCCATTACTCACTGTCTGATAAGCCTATTCTTGCGTCCCTCTTCCCCTGCTGTCTAGCACAATGTAACATACTGTGCCAATAGCCTCTGTTACTGAGTATGTTTGGTATTATGGTAATGCAGGCAAAATTCCAACGGAACTTTCAAGGACCTCCTTGGAAAGGTGTATGAAAAAAGTTTTGCTTACATATCTTCCACGGCTTTCATAGAATTCTTATAAAGTACACATGACAGATGGGCTAATGCACTGTTGCTCTTCTATTTATGACTTGACTTAAGGGCCTGATAACGGCTACATTTCATCCTCAGTGTTTATACTGCAAAGCAGGTACCGTGAAGGAGACAAAAGGAAAGATGGTATTCACAACCTAGATATAGCCAGAGTGTTTTGCTAAGAATGCAGGCCCAAACATGGTTTTTACTGAAGGTAGAATTGATGTATAATTTTGCTCTGAATTGAATTCTATGAGAACTGAAATGGAAACTATCAAGAAATGAAGAGAGTACGGGTAACTGCCTAATACAGACATAGCTTTTTTCCCTTGGAGCAGGTCATTCTCTTGCTATCCTGTGCTTAATTGTAGCCTTAAGCTAGAGAGCTGCTTATTGTGGTTGAGAGGCCTCTTGAGGATGCCATTGATTCATTCTTTCAAAGCTTTCAATGTCCTGAAATGAACACTTGAAGAGAAGAAAAGACCATTTTGAGTCACACAAGGTATATTCAATGAGGTATTTTTCTAAGGATGGAGACAGATCTATAGAAGTGGTAGATAAAGAGCTCCCATTATATATCTGCCGCAGACCATACATCTCTTCAAAGGCACAAGGGAGCCCGGCAACACCTGTGGCAAGCTCATGTTGTGCAACTAGAATAGACTGTCACTCATAATAAGGTACCAAGGTAAACCTTCAGTAGAGAGTGTTGACTCTCTCGAGATATTGAGAGAACTTAGTCTTGAAATGCTGTATCCATTTTAAAGGAGCTTGTGAAATAGTTTCATTAATCACCTGCTGGTGCTGCAGCAGAAATTGGCTGTATGCAGTGATTGCAAGTTACAGAAGTGATGAGACGTTTCAAAGGCAAGTACTTGCTGTTTCACCTGTAATGAGAACAGCGAATGATTTTACATAATCGATACATAGTCCTGCAAGCAGAAGCAATCATCTGGTTTGAAATATCTCACCTGTGCCAAACTGTTCTGCCTTGATGTAATTAAAACAAACACTCATTGAACATTTTCTTCTGCTCTTTATTCTGGGTGAAGAAATGAGACCCAAGCTAGAGTTAATGAGAATACAATGTATTGAGGATCTGATAATAAGGAACATAGCTGTCACTGAAATAATCTCTTAAACCCTGGTCACAGCAGGCCAGACAAGGGCAGAAAAATGCTCTCAACATTTCCTTCCATCCTCTGCACTGGTTGAGATCAGGTAACAGAAGTAATATTCCCGTTACCTTCTCTTCATCGTTAAAAGTGGTGCTTTAATGGACCACATAGCCTTCGAGTTCCTGACTTACTAAACTGTGGAAACTCTCCAGTTTATCCAACCACTGCAGTCCTTTTGGGTGCTCTCAAGGACTTTTCAACCAAGAAAGTTAGCCGAGGAAGTATGTGTTTGAACACTTACTCCTCCACCCTTTTATTGTGGAATACCAGTGTAAATTAAAGGCAAATTAGAGGCCTTCACACTTGCATTTTAATTGGTAAACAGCAATGTATCCTGCCCACCATCCTTGATGTAGGACCACTTTTACCCATGTCCCTCATATAATGAAAAAAATGCATAGGCATCCATCCCTTAATCTCAAAGAATGTTTGGACTGAGCATTTAATAGCCAGGCCTGCTCATTCGTAGACAGAAATACTGGAGTAACACATGCCCCTTGGTTTCCAGCTTTATTTGGAAAATCCATTGATTTCTGCCTTACATGCTTGCTGGGCAGGGCTGGCTTGCTTCCAGCAGCAAAAAACAAGTTGGCATGATAATGGTGAAGCTGGCCATGATTGATGGGGCACACTATAAATTTGGTAGTGCAAGGGGATGGCCGTTTTTATTTATTTACTTCATTTATGCCCCGTTTTTCTCCTCAATGGGACCATTGGCTTATAATAACTGTCTCCCCTTCTCCATTTTAACCTCACAACAATCCTATAGTAGGTTAGGCTTAAAATATACGATTGGCCAAAGATCACCTAGGGATTTTATATGACAGAGTGGGGATTTCAGCATGGGTCTCTCAGATCCTACCATGCTGGCTCTCTTTATGCACCACCACCACCACCACCACCACCACCACCACCACCACCACCACCATTATTATTATTCTTTTTTCACAAGATTGTGATCTTAGATTAAGCCTGGATTTCCAGCCTGGGCTTCCTTGACTTGTTTCTCCTTCTTGTCCCAAGATCTTGTGGCAGGAGAAATCAGGGCTGGTTAAAACCTGCTGAGGGGGAGGGAATCACTTGGAAAACTATCTTTACAGTATACCCTCTTACATATAGATAGACGTGTGTTCATCCCTAATCCTTTCTGGGGAAAACAAGCTAGGGCAATTGGCCTGACTGGGAAACCTGGAGCATCAGTAGTTTTTGTGAAATACCTTGGGTTGGAAACTGGAAGTGAATTAATGTGTCTTCTTGCTGGGAAGAAAAGTAGTAGGAAGTACTAATGTTAACTCTTAGTCCTTGAAATCATCTTTGATACAGAGATCAAATAAATATTATATGAATGAGTAGTTGAAAAAGAAATTTGAACTTGTTTCAGCAGAACATTCCAGGGGCAATCAAGATCCAAAAAGTTGCTCTCTCACACCTATCCCTTCTATTACTAATAATGATACAATGAGTGAACTTTTTGTATTTTGCTCAATCAAAATACCTTAAATTCATAATGAGTTTTGAAATGGTTTGCAAAAACTCCAGAGAATATAGATTCCACTTGTGAAGGTTATAAATGACCTTCTAACATTTACATGTTTTGTCTACCCATCTATCCTCATCCTAAAGCACTTAATCATAGTACAGCTTTCAACACAGTTGATTATTATACACTTTTTAAAACACTCAAGGGATTCTGCCTAGTTCCGTTTTAGGATAGACTCATTCATTCATTTAAGATGGTTTCATTTATAACACTTCTGACCAGACAACGACATATATCAATAAGTGGCCATTGTTCTCCTGAAATATATAATTAATAACATCAATCTTCTGTCTTCTGATCTATATCTGCCCATGTTTAATATTTATATGTAGACTTCATCAGATTATTCATTGTCAAGGTATTTTCTGCTGTGAGTATACAAAAATGGCAGCTAATCTGGCTATAGCTGAAAGATTCTGCTTACAAAATAGTAGAAAAAAACAGAATTTTACTACTTTAAATTTTACTCTCGGTAAAATTTTGCTTTGTCATCAGGCACTGATGTCTTACATTTGTACATTTGCTAAATTTGTATAAACTGCAATGAGGATGCCCCCCCCCTCAAATCACCTGTCCTTACAGATAATGCAGCAGTGGTTTGTATCTAAAAAAATTTCAGCACTGTGTAAAAAAATCACTCTAAAAGGCCTCTTCTAACATGAAAGTCCATTGTAAAAAATCAGTATAGGGAAAAAATTATTTGATAGAATTTAAAATGCTGCAAAGCACAACTGCACTAATATGGTGAATAATCCTCTTTTTATATAAGAAGTTTATATATAAAAAGATGGTTATACATCACAAACAGTGCAGGCGTAGATTCTTAAAAAAATTTATAGTTCTATCAAATTTGAAACTGCTGTTCTGTTATTTGGGGAAAACGCATATGCCATTATGTATGAAAATGTCACTTTTACCCCATGTGGAAAAACGGGTGCATAAATAAAAATAGACTCTTTTCACCTTATCCTAGAAGTATGAGTAGGAGAAATGCTGCTATGACTCCCCTTCTGCAGTAGTAATGTAGGTATCCCGTCTAAAACTGACCAGTAATGCTAGCAGATCAATATATCCATTTCTGAACTGCTCCACAGAACATATGATTGAGAGAGCTGCAAAATGGAGCTGGGGACCAGTTAGGACTCGGAGTGGACAGGGGGGATTATGTACAAACCTGGAGGAAGTCCCAGGGTTGCAGAAAAATCTGAAATTTTAAAAAGAGAGTAATTAATCTCCCTTCCAAATAACAGAAACAACACCTGTAGCTTTAAGAAAAAATTCTCGCTGAATGTTCAGTGGTTGTTGGGGATTGCTCAGCAGCCACAACAATATTGCCAAACCTTCCCAGCCAACTTGGTCCAGCCTGGCAGCAGCCACTGCACAACTACACCCAAATTAGTTTTTTTGTTATCCGATACTGATTCATTTGTCACTAGCAGAGTATCCCTGTTTGCCTTAGCTGCAAAAAAGATTAGGGCCGAGATTGTTTCCTCAGAAACCTAACTTTTTTCATAACTATCCGGTATTTATTAAGGTCCCATTTTAATTGTATTTTATTTTATTATTTTAATAACTGTATTTTATGCTTGTAAGATAGATTTCTATTTTTACTGTTCTTAACTTCGTATTGTGATGGCCTTTGGCCAGATACAATTAAACCTAACTGAACTGAACTACACCCAAATTGGTTGCACAGGCCACCATGCCATAGAGCCCAGCCTGGCTCAGGAGTAGTTTGCCACCACATCACTCTGCCTGGTTCAGCAGCAGCTGCCACTGTGCAAGTGTGCCCAGTACTATCAGCAGCCACTGAACAGCTGCAACCAGCCAATGCTAAAAGTCACCATGCAACCACCCCAGACTCTTGCTGTGGGAGGGAAGGATGGAAAGCTGAAGGCCGGGAGGTAGATAAAGAGAGGTTAGCTGGTGGGTGGGAAGGTGAAATGGAAGCAGGAAAAGGGGATAGCTATAGGAGCTGCCAGGGAAGAGAAACAGGAAATAGCAGGGATACAGAAGAAAGTGAGATGTCCCTTGCAAGTCCTTATAGGTATTATGTATTGCCCCTTTCAGAGGTTAACCAGGGATACAGTTTCACTTCCCTGCCTGAGGCTTGCAGGAATGTGGGGCCTACCACAAATTCTTCAAAATCAGGCTAGGACAACCCTGGGCCCTGTGTACAAAAAACCAGCCTTAATTAAGTATTGTTATCTCTCTTTCTTTCAAGTCAAATTATCTCTAGGCTTACCAGCCCCCTGCCTGAGGCGAGGCATTTCCCCACCTGCCACCCCCGTTGCAATGAAGGAGAGCTTCCAAATGGGCAATTTTTAATGAGGTGGACTTTGGCTTGACCCACAGCTCCCCCCATTGCACAGGAAAATTGTGTCACTTTCCAGCATTGGGGGGGGGACCTAAGTACCCCAGGCCCCTGCTCCCTCCTGATTTAGCCCCAGGCGGACTTGTCAATCCTAGTTATCTCCTCTGCAGTTACTGTTAATTAAGAGACCATCAAGTTAAAGAAAACTGGATGTTTGTTTTTTGCTCCTTTATGCAATAGTGGGTCCACCACTTACATAATCTATACACAAAACAGAAGTAGCACTTTACCAGTGGCTCCCCTTCTTCACCAGGAGACTCACCAAAGCCTGAGCCTGTTCATCTTCAAGAAGCAGGTACTTCTGATAGTAAATGAGAGGATAGAATTTTTATTTTTATGTATATGTGTATTATGGATCCCATTCCCCTGGTGGGGGCAAGAGATCCCTTGCTTTCATGCTCTGCCCCCACCACCACTCACCTTGCTGGTGGGTGGGAAGAGCACAGGAATGGGCCTCCCGGGCACACTCCTGGGGCGGCGTGACAATGTCACGCCCAAGAGTGCTCCTGCACTTCGCTTCAGTAAGCTTTGCTTTGGCATTCCCAAATCACTTCAGCAATGCTGAGGCTGATTCTAGAATGCCAAAACATCACAAATCAGGCCTGATCCAGGTTACAAACCTGAATCCCGAACCCAAAGCCCACATACTGGCGACCCCAGTATGTATGTATGTATGTATGTATGTATGTATGTATGTATGTATGTATGTATGTATGTATGTATGTATGTATGTATGTATGTATGTATGTGTTTTATAGTCTGCCATTCTCTCTGAGGCTCAAAGCATATTAAACAGTGTGAGTCAGTACAGTCAATTTCGAAGACATTTCAATAAAGAACATATTAAAGTTTATACATGCAAATTTGTAAGGATTAAAACCAGCAGGAATCCAATATAGAGTTGAAGAAGTGCTGGAGCAGAGCACAAGCAATTCTAAGACTGACATATTAAACAGAGTAGGAACTACTTAGTAGGATCATATTTACAGAAATAGTAGTGAAGTCTATAGTCCCTCCCTATTTTTTTACTGATACATCTCTGAGACTACTGCCTTCCACTACAGTTCTCCTAAGTAAAAAACCCTCTTGAATAATTCAGTTTTGCATAGTTTGTGGAAAGCCAGGAGAGTGGGAGTTTTCTTAATCTCTTCAGGTAGGGCATTCCATAAAGAGTGGGGGGACACCACAGAGAATGTATGCGTATAGACAGCTGTTGATTTTGCCCATGTGGCAAAGTGGCACCTACAGAAGGACCGGTTTAGATGAGCAAAGCTGCCATGGCAGAACACAGGAAAAGAGGTGGTCCTCTAGATACTGAAGGACCAAGGCCATGAAGAGCTTTGTATTTGACAGCCAGTACCTTAAATTAAGCCTGATAACTGATACGTGAAGGTGAAAACAAAGGCTGCCCCCGTAATGATCCAGCAGGACAAAAGAGGAACAAATCCATGGGAAGCACAA
Source organism: Eublepharis macularius (assembly GCF_028583425.1). Taxonomy (NCBI): domain Eukaryota; kingdom Metazoa; phylum Chordata; class Lepidosauria; order Squamata; family Eublepharidae; genus Eublepharis; species Eublepharis macularius. The sequence goes on along the minus strand of NC_072799.1, from coordinate 32,043,495 downwards.
TACAGATAATCGTGCCAATTTAACAATCATTCACAAAAATGTATTGAAAGTGCAAGTGCTATAGATAATTCATAAATATTTCATACAATCTCATTTCATACATATATATCAATGGATCAACCAGGGAACTTTTCTTGGGTACATAGTGACCAAACGGGTACAATGTAAAGTCTCTTAGAATATAGTCCTCCCAAGTCCTCCTTGATGTTAACAAGCGGAAAAAGGTGCAGCTGAAAGACGGAGTTCCAGACCACGTGTGGTCTCTGTGTTAAACATTTTGTCCACTTCTCCTGTATTTCAGCTGGCATCCAGATCAGAGCCTATCCATGCTACTTTATCAGCAAAAAAACTTTGCAAAGGCATGACAGCTAATTGTCTGTTTTTGAGACTGTAAAGGTTCCAATTTAGGATTTAGAAGATATGAGATACCTTGAACAATTGGGATAGTCATGAACTAGCTGATGCAATAGATGCAGAGAAACTATGATTTTTGATTTGTGTGTGCAGACACATAAATGGAAGGAACATGTCTTAATTTCCAGCAACCCCTTTGACCTATCGTTTTTCAATAACTAGGTGTCCATACACAGTCTTAGAGGTAGATTCATACACATGTTCATCCTGAGGTTCTTCATCCCTGAGAATGTCAACATAGAATCGTAGAGTTGGAAGGGGCCATACAGACCATCTAGTCCAACCCCCTGCCCAGTGCAGGATCAGCCTAAAGCATCTCTGACAAGTATTCATCCAGCCTCTTCTTGAAAACTGCCAGTGAGGGGGAGCTCACCACCTCCCTAGGCAGCTGATTCCACTTTTGAACTACTCTGACGGTGAAAAAGTTTTTCGTAATATCCAGTCGGTACCTTTGTGCATGTAATTTAAGCCCATTGCTTCGCGTCCTACCTTCTGCTGCCAACTGGAACAGCTCCTTGCCCTCCTCCAAATGACAGCCTTTCAAATATTTAAAGAGAGCAATCATGTCCCTCCTCAACCTCCTGTTCTCCAAACTAAACATTCCCAAGGCCCTTAGCCTTTCATCGTAGGGCTCAGTCTCCAGACCCCTGATCATCCTCATCGCTCTCCTCTGCACCCTCTCTATTTTGTCCACATCCTTTTTGAAGTGAGGCCTCCAGAACTGCACACAATACTCCAGGTGTGGCCTGACCAAGGCAGTATAGAGAGGGGCTATGACCTCCTGCGATTTCGATGCTATGGCCCCTTTGATACAACCCAAGATTGAATTAGCCTTTTTTGCCACCGCATCACACTGTCTGCTCATACTTAGTTTACAGTCCACTCTTACCCCAAGATCCCTTTCACATATACTACTTCCCAGAACTGTATCCCCCATCCAGTATTTGTGCTTCCCATTTTTGTGGCCCAGATGTAATACTGTGCACTTGTCTTTGTTGAATTGCATCCTATTCACAGCTGCCCACTTCTCCAGAGTATTCAGGTCTTGTTGAATTTTAATTCTATCTTCTTGGGTGTTTGCTACTCCTCCCAATTTGGTATCATCAGCAAATTTAATGAGCAGCCCTTCCACTCCTTCATCCAGATCATTGATAAAAATATTGAAAAGTACCGGGCCCAAAACCGAGCCCTGTGGCACCCCACTGGACACCTCCAATCTGATGAAATGCTGTTGACCACCACTCTTTGAGTGCGGCTCTCCAACCAGTTCCCTATCCACCGAACTGTCCTATAGTCTACTCCACAGTCTTCCAGTTTTCCCACCAGAATGTCATGGGGGACCTTATCAAAGGCTTTACTGAAATCCAGATAAATCTCACCAACAGAGTTCCCCCAACCCAGTAAGCTGGTTACTCGATCAAAGAAGGAAACCAGGTTGGTCTGGCAAGATCTGTTAGGAACAAAACCATGCTGACATCTATGCTGAAGCTGCATTTGTAGAAATGGCTAGGGTCTTCATGGCCACCATGACAAGCATAGGATTATTCCAGAACATTTTTGTCCTGAAGTGACAAAAATGTTCATCTTCTCAGTTTGGTTTCTTCTAAAGAGAAAGTGTGTGGTCTAGTAATGGGAGAAATGGTATGCTCTCTCTTGGAATATCTACCTAGTGGCCAATTTGTTGTTTTTTAGATGCCAGGTGAAGATGCTTTTATTTACTCAGGTGTTTGAGTTTTTATACTGACTACATTTTTGTTCATTGATCTGGTCATTTTGCCATTATTTTATGGCCATTCTATTTTCACTTACAATTTCATAATTTTTGGTGGGTTTTGATTTGGTGGAGGAAGGAAGGCAGTATAGCTGAATGTTGTTAAATCTTGGAAGCTAAGCAGGGTCAGTACTTGGATGGGAGACCACTAAGGAAGACAATGGCGAACCGCCTCTGCTTCTCGTTTGCTTTGAAAGACCCCTTGCTGGAGTCATCATAAGGTAGTTATAACTTGATGGTACTTACACACATGTGATTTGATGGGTTATAATAACAAATAAATAAAAATAATGATTTTGTTATGTTTGGATTTTAAGTACGTCATTGCTTTTTCTAATGCTGATTGATGCTGAATTTTTGTTGGGCTTGGAGATATTTTTGCTTGTTAGCTTTGAGCTAGAATTTGTTTTATGCTAGGTTGTTTTAATTTTATTATTGCTGTTTTGAATTGTTTTATAAGCTATTCTATATATTTTATAGCTGTTAATTATTTTGATATTATTTTATGATTTATTGTCTCTGATATATTAATAATATTAATAACAACAACATTCAATTCATATACTGCCCTTTAGGACGACTTCATGCCACACTCAGAGTGGTTTACAAAGTGTGTTATTGTTGCTGTAACTAACTCAGGTAAAGTTCTGTTGAGTTAAACAAATATTCTACAAAACATAAATGTTTTTAGACTGAGGATATAAATTTAATATAAACCAACATTAAATTAGCTCCCTTTTCAGATTTGAATAGTCATAGGAATAAAAATAGTACCAAGGTATCCCACAGGAGTTTGAATCCATTTTCAAATTTTCATCGCATCCATTTCATGTTTTGTTTGCACTTAGCTCAGTTTTTCTTTGCATATCTATCTCGTTTGGTTTGGCTAGCCTGGCTCCTTTAGTGGAAGTGCTGTCAGAAACAATCATGCATAAAATGAGGACCAGTTCATTATTTTGAAATCCTTTTTTTTTTTTAGAAATATTTTTTTCTTTAGAAAATTTTATTGGTGAGTATACTATTATTTTGAAATCCTTATTACATTACAAGGTGGACCTTGATAAAAGAGAGTGTGAAAGTTCCACCTTGCAAAGAAAGTCCAGCTGCCTGTTTCTCATAGTGAGCAGTTGTCTGGCTGACTCTGAATCTGGAAGGACCAATTACCTATTGGGGTAAATAGACCTATCCTCCATGAATCCAGTTAATCCATTCCTAAAGCTGCCCTGTCCAGTGGCCCTCACTCTGTCTTTGTGTAATGCATGAAGATATTAAACATATTAAATAATGTATCACACAAACACATCTGTCTGTTTATCTGTGATAGTTTACATATATATACTCTATTATGCAAAATCTTGAATGTCATATCAAACGTTTTAGAAATACTTTCTTATGGGGGAGAATCATTGTTATGTCTGAACTATTTATAGGCTAAATAACACTATTTCACATACTTCATGAAATTCTTTTTCCTAAACATATGATGCTGCCTTATACTGAATTAGGCCATTGGTCTGTCGTGGCCAGGGTCTCAGACAGAGCTCTTTTCACATTCACCTACTTTTTGATCCTTTTAACTGCAGGAGTCAGGGGCTGAACCTGGAATCTTCTGCAAATGTACCATGGAGCCATAGCCCTTGCCCTTCTATACTTAAGTTGCATTTTAAAACGAGTGTGAAACATTTTAATTAGGCTATGGCTTTGACTCCCATTCTGTACCCTATTGCATGCGTGTATGCTCTACTGAACCCGTCTGTGGCTTAAACCATTACCATCATCAATATGTCTCATTTTCAATATGGGCCCATCTGTAGATTTTTAAAGCTGTGGATTGGGTCCACGAAGAGAAAAAATAGATATTTCAACAAACTTGAGGGAACCCCCCCCCCCCCGTGTTTCAGAAAATTTGGAAAAGTTAAAAAAATGTAGGGGGGGTTTAAATTCCCACAAAGAGGAGCATTGCAGGTGCAAGCACAGATCACTCCTCTGTAGACCATGACAGGCACAAGTACAAAAGGTAAAGGAAAGCTGCTGCCACTTCAGCCAGATAGGCAAGAGGCAGGGTGGCTGGGAGGCCAAAGAAGCAAGGAGGGGTATGGGCAGCCAGAGCAGCAGGGAGGAGGGCAAAACAACAGGAGGGCAGGCAGAACAATGGGCCTTGGTGGCTGAGGGCAGGTAGGCAGATGGACAAGAACAGTGGGGAGGGGTTGGAAAAGCACAGTGGAGGAAGGGGGTGTAAGATTTTCCCCCATGAGTTTCTCACAGTTCATTTTTTGGGGTGGGGAGAATGGAAGTGCAATGGTGTACGGGCAAGCGGGGGCTGTGTGGGATCCCTTCCATGAGTCTCGACTCTCGAGAGCCACCGCTTGCTATTACTGATTCTCAACATGGGCTCACATTTGGATACTCAAATCCAGAGATTGGGGCAATGAATGAAGAAGAAAGACATATCTTTCTACAAAGTTGAGACAAGCTCCAAGTTTTCAGAAAAAATTAAAATCCATAAAAGGACGTGGGGGCAGGGGTAAAATGCTTCCAAAATAATAGAAGCAGCAGTTGTACTTTTAGGAAATGGAAGCTTTCTAAGATCCCAGTGGCCAGTGTGATGGTTTTATTTTATTTTACTTCATTTATACTAGACATGGGCACGAACCGCATTACGAACCAAAAAACCCCACAAACCGTCTGATCGTCCGTTCGTGAACCGGCAGTTTGTGAGCATCCATGGCCAATGAACCAGCGTTCATTGGAAGCCAGGTTCGTTGCGTCTGCCCACGGTTCGTGAAACCAGACAGTCAGGCACCATCAATCAATTCCCTTGGAAACGGAGCTGGGGCAATGCCTGAACTCTGTCTGCACTCCTTCTGTCGCCCTGGAAAACCGAATGGAAACCCAGCTTACCTTGATCGACAGGTCTTCCTTCCAACCATGGAGCTGCAAATTGGTTACAATTGGTTACATGAGAGAAGACACCCGGGGGGAGGGAGGGGGAAGGGGGGTGTTCTGTAGCCATGGAGACTCCAACCTCATCCCTGTAAACCCTGATAGGCAGTTCTGATGGCCAACCCCTTGTACACTGGGCCAACATCAACTGGTGGCTCTAATTGTATCGAATGGGAGTTTCCTGGGGGCCTCAGATTGGAGAGGGTATAACTCCAAGATCCCTATTGCAATCTTGACCAAACTTGGGTGCTGGCTGGAGGAGAGCCTGCTAAACACTCCCTGGGAATATGGGCTCTCTAAGTCCAACGGGGGCCATTCTGATGCCCGCAAACCATGAACCTCAAACCGGTTCATCAGTGGTTAAAGTTCGTTGCGGTTCACTGGTTCGGGTTCATTTTTGACTCCGAACCACGAACCGCTGGTTCATTAAATTTTTTTGATTCGTGCCCATGTCTAATTTATACCCTTTCTTCCCAATGGGGGCCCAAAACAGCTTACATCATCTACTCTCCTCCATTTTATCCTCACAACAATCCTGTGAGGTAGGATAGGCTGAAAATGTGTGACTGGCCCAAGGCCATCCAGTAAGCTATATGACAGAGTGGGGATTCAAACCTGGGTCCCCCAAATCCTAGTCCCATGCTCTAACTACTACACAACCACTGGTTATGTGTCTAGGCAACCACAACAATATTGCCAGCCTTCAATCCTTGGTTTCTGCCAGTAAAGAGCAGGGGAGACAGGAAGGAGAAAGGGCTCTTTCCAGGGCTCTTTAGGCCTCCCAGTCCTCCCCTGTTCCCCTCCTCTCCAGCCCCGGAAGGACTCAGCAAGTCTAGGACTGGGCAGTAACCAGTGGCAATGACACTATATTTTTGTTGATTTTACTCTGGAAGGTCTCGTTATTTGATGTCACCACCACTTGATAACAGATAACAAGAAGAATGTGTTTTTTTAAAAAAAACAGCATAGTTCCTTCCAGAGAGAGCGAGTCTGCTGCAGTGGTCAAGAGTGGAAAGTCTCTAATCTGGAGAACTGGGTTTGATTCCCCACTCCTCTGCTTGAAGCCAGCTGGGTGACCTTGGATCAGTCACAGCTCTTCCAGCTCTTCCCAGCCCTACCCACCTCACAGGGTGATTGTTGTGAGGATAATAATAACACACCTTGTTAACCGCTCTGAGTGGGCGTTAAGTTCTGAAGGGCGGTATATTTACTGAATGTTGTTGTTGTTATTCCAAACATTTGGACAAAGGAAAGCATAGGATTTATAAAAAATTACAGTAGCAAGATTGCTACAATAAAGAACCAGACAACTGCCTGTACTTTTGATACTCCTTTTGATACTCCTTGTCATTTCATTAGAAATGATGAGATAGAGAAATATTTTGTTCAAATGGGTGTCTGCTTACTGTTTCTATTACTAGCGTTGCCAGCCTCCAGGTGGTGGCTGGAGATCTCCTGGAATTACAAGTGATCTTCAGGCCACAGAGATTAGTTCCCCTGGAGAAAATGGCTGCTTTGGCATGTGGACTCTATGACATTATACCCCTCTGAGGTCTCTCCCCTTCCCAAACCCCACTCTCTCCAGGGCTCCACCCCAAAATCTTTAGGAATTTTTTATCCTATATAAAATGAGAATGACCTAATCACTCTTGGTTCTCTTAATTTGTTAATAAATCCCTAGAAGGGACACTGAAACTTCACAGTGAAGACCTGTGTAATATTACTATCTGTCTTAGCTACTTGTTTATTACAAACAAATGTGCAACTTAGCTCGCTGCTGTTATGCAACAAGGGATTAATGGACGTATGAATGCCACTGATGTTTTTAAAATTTTTTAAACTTACTTCTGCAGCTGTCACTAAGCTCCTCTTCAAATGATATATTTATTATGAGAGAAATGGGAGGGGGGGATGTGCTTCCACAAGACTTTGAAAGCAATATGCCTGTCTAGGGGACGTTCTTACATTTAAATGGATAGCCTGCCTGTGTGGGTTTGACTGAGATTACTGTAGTGCCAGTGTGCCTGACTTACCAAGTGCCGCCTTTAATCTTAAAGTATTGCATTTCACTGTTACTGAAATGAAAAACCACTAAGTTCAGTGGCCACTTTAAGTTGTCACCGTCATCGCAAAAATCTTGTCAATCTTGGCTTAAAAATAAAGCCAGCGTATTAAGTTTGCTGTAACAAGAGACACTTTAGCTTTACATAGTAATGAGCATTAGTTAATAGATATTGGTCACAATAAATAAATAAGGAGCAATCCTAAACTGGTCTACTTAGAAATAAGTCCTATTTTATTCAACGGGGCTCTCTTCAAGGAATATGTTTATTAGGATTGACTTCAGTAGATTTAGAGGGGTGTAACTCTGTTTAAGATTGCACTGCGAATGTACTGCTTTAAACTTGTCTGGCCATTGTGACACAAAATACAATTAAGAGTAAATTGAGAAATACTGTGTATATGTGCTCTTGTCCTGTTTGCACAAAGCAATGCTAACAGAAACTTCCAGATCATCCATCAAATATTTCCTGTCCAGCACAGAAACACTCAGTTACTTTAATTAATTTCCTAGAGGAAACTGAAATAGCTTGCAAAAGTATTTTGACTTGGAAAACTTCAAACATCAAAGTAAGAAGGTAGAACCAAACTGCTATGACATGAATAATCTGATCATGAACCCATAGGCAAAATTGAGGTGTGATATGGATTGGGGCAGTGGGAAAGAGGAAATAGGGGTTTTACTCTTTGCTGCCACCATTTTCCCAGGCAAAAATAAACTCGAGTGTTGTTGTTGTTGTTTTTAAAAAAAGGTACTAACACCATGCCTGTCTTCCTTTTCAAGGCTTAAAGCAACTGTTGAGGAAAATGGCACAGCTGGAGGGAGTTTCAGTGCTACAGCCCTGATCCACGTACATCTCCTCACCCATCTTTCTGTCCCAAGTACCATTTTTGCAGCTAAAATACAGATCTGTGGATCCATGATTAGATCTCCAGTGTTACATGGAGATCCCTCAACAGAGTTTGTCTGAAGCAGAAATAATTGCTTCTAACATCCTCATTCTGATATAGACCAGGTCATCCATGCAGAGCCATATTCATGGCTGGATTGTAAACCGTGTCAGTATATATCCAGTTGCAGACAGTGAATGTATGCATTGCTTAACTTTCAATGCAATACACATTCAAATATACACATGAATACATGTCCCCGTCCTCAATCTGGTGCAATTAAGTCATGCATAAGTACCATTTTTACACAGGACAATAATGGGGCCATTTCTGCTCACACGACTTACCACATTTTTTATGGGAATTCGATCCACAGGGATGGCATCTGAATTAGGTTTTCCTCACTTCTGCACAGATGGCATAATTCTGATTTGGAATCTGGTTTTAATTTCTGCAAATGAATGGAAAAGCTTGTTCTGTGTTGGCTTTTCTGGGTAAGTTGTGAGCATCACAGGTGCCATCACTGTGTGCATCTCTGCATTTTTTTAAAAAAAAATTCACATGTGCATTGTACCATTGCAACAATTCACCAATGTGATAGTCTCCCCCCCCCCCACTTTTCCACTACATAGATGCATTTTGATTGGACAGTTCATTCCAACTGTAATGTGTTTGAATTTGTTGAGAGCTGGTTGGGTTATGAATTCTAGATGGAAAAGTTTAAAAAGAAACCTGCTGGACACTTTTCTTCCTGGCTTTCTTCACAGGCATTCAGTAGAGAGTTTGGTGGTCTTTGCATGAGCAAGATGTTTTCTAGAAAACAGACTCTCTTCACAACCTCACATTCACAAAACCGCGTCAATTGCAGGAGGATCACTCACAGAACAATAGTTTACTCTTGAGTGCGTATGTGTACCCAGTCATTACTGGGTCTGTCTGAGATATAATGATTGATGGAACAATTTTGTTCTGAGGATCTGAAAGCCAACAGTGGATGCAGCAGAACAGAGCAAGACTCCAGTAGCACCTATAAGACTAACAAAATTTGTGATAGGGTATGAACTTTGGTGACTCACAGCTCACTTCTTCAGATGGAGATTGTAAGTTCTTTATGAGAAATATTAATACACCTGGGCCGTCGTCACACGGGCTTAAAATTAGCGCGAAAATTGCGCAATCTACCGCAAAATTCCCACCTTATTCTGGCACTGTTGCGAGTCTGAGATTTCTCCTCTGGTCTCAATTTTCGCACTATAATCTGCTTCCGTGTGACCATCCGGCATCGATTTCTATCCCATAATGACGGAATTTTCCCTTTCTTATCTTGACCCGTTATCCCAGACGCCCTTTCGCGCTCTCCTGCAGCGAGCTCCTTTTTTTTTTTAAAAAAAACGTCCTTATATCGCTATAACGTCATAATATTATAAAAATACAAAGCAATGAAAGAGTGTTCTTTCTATGCTGCTCGAGCAGCGTAGACCGAAAAAGTCTTTCCGCTGCCCTTCGCCTCCGACGGAGGGATCGCAGGTGTGCATGGCACAGAGTGAACGTGCTCTGAACCATCAAAACAACCAGTTGGGCCACCAGAACTACAAGTTCACTCGGTGGAGCCATGCTTGAGTCTTCGGCGATGGGGATCACGTCAGACAGGGGTTTTTCTCAGAACAAGAGTATATTTATGGATGTTCAAATTAGGAAGAAAAACAATCTTAGCCAATGTTCAAGCTGCTTCCAGGGCGGGAAAACTTGGCCAACCTATCCTGCTCTTTTGGGGTTGGGCTAACGTTTGGTTATAACGATGTAATGTCGTTATAACGCAATAAAGCGGAAAAAAAATTTTTAAAAAAGGGGGGAGGAGTTTTTTCTGTGCCCGTTCAAAATGACGGCACAGAGCGCTACAGTGTGAACAACTCGAAGCGGGAGGAGACGGTATTTGACAAAAGATTGCGTCATGGCGCCGATAGGAACAATAGTGCCACATAATGGAAATTTGACGGAATAAACGCCCGTGTGACGACGGCCCAGTCCACCGTAATGTGTGAACCCATATCTGAGAGAAACATGTAGCTGTGGCCATATAGTTCCTTGCCAATACCAACACCTGTCAAGAGGTGACTCAGTAGTTTCATATCGGATTGTCCACAGTTGCAGATACAGTGTTGGAAGTGTGCTTTGCAATAGAAGTGGAGCTTCTCAGTAAAACAGTATGCCTTTGGATTATAAAACTTGTGTTGAACTATCTATATATTACACATCCCATGCTAACAGAAGTTGACCTGAATTTGCTTTACATTGTGGACCAAATACTTCCACTTATCTGGGCAGTTCAGCGGCTTATGAATTTCTTGTACCATTCTAAATTTGAAAACAAAATGAAAGAATTTGAGTGGAACTTGCTTCTATGTACATGTGCTTGGAATTTTACCCATAGAGATTCATTCATTCATTCACAACAACAACAGCAACATTCGATTTATATACCACCTTTCAGGATGACTTAACACCCACTCAGAGCCATTTACAAAGTATGTTATTATTATCCCCCACAACAAAGCACCCTGTGAGGTGGATGGGGCTGAGAGAGCTCCTAGAAGCTGTGACTGACCCAAGGTCACCCGGCTGGCTTCAAGTGGAGGAGTGGGGAATCAAACCCAGCTCTCCAGATTAGAGTCCCATGCTCTTAACCACTACACCAAACTGCTAATAAGCAAATGCAATTTTTATTGAAGGTATAGTGTACATTTTCCTGTGTACCTTATTATCAATGTGACTCAATTAGGTAATGTTTGTAGCAATGTAATTGAGATTGTTTGTGCTCTCTCCTTACTACATGTTTTTATGTCTTGATAAGGAAACCATTTGCTATGGCGTAGAAGTAATACAATGGAATGGCAAAGTGAAATTATGAGAAGGGTTCATTCCATGCTAGTATAGAATGACTCTGCCTGCTTATTTCAGCTGTCCTTCAGCCATGCCTGTCAAGTAGGTGACAGCAGCTATTTCTGTGTTTGCCAAGATGACTGTGAGCTTTCACTAACTAAAAAAAATTAGCATCTCTGCTTCATGTGAGTTTTTTTAACACCAATTTGTAAGTGCTTGTTCAATTAGTGGAAGACAGGATGCGTGCATGAGACCCATTTCCATATTCATGATGTATTATTTCACTAGGTTTTGAAGAAAACCCTGCCATATGGAACTGTATGCTATATACATGACACTAAAAAAAGGGATACATTTTTCATAGGCATATTCTCTACTTTTATATTAATTTCACTGGAGCAACCTATTAAAATGTCTCATTCGCCTGTCCTTGAAATAATGAGTTTACAGATGAAAGAAATGATAGTAGCTGGGGAGTGATTCAGCTACTCCTGCTGATTTCAACAGAAGAGTGTTAAATGTGTGCTGTGTAAATCAAAGACTGTTAAAAGTGCAATATTATGCTGAATTAAGAATTAGAAGTTTTTAAAAATGGCTTGCAGAAGGTTCCAGGTTCAATCCTCAGCATCTCCAGTTACAAAGGACCAGGCAGTAGATGATATGAAAGATCTTTGCATCAGACCCTGGAGAGCTGCTGCCAGTCTAAGTAGGTGCTATTGACCTTGATGGACCGATGATCTGATTCAGTGTAAGGAAGCTTCATATGTGTTCAGACTTACATGTCTCACATCCTAATTCCTGAAGGTTGGTTTGATGAGGAAGGATTTCCTTTTGCAGAACCAGAGGAGTTAGCCATGTTAGTCTGTAGTAGCAAAATAGTAAAGAGTCCAGTAGCACCCTTAAGACTAACCAACTTTATTGTAGCATACGGTTTCGAGAGCCACAGCTCTCTTCGTCAGAGGCAATAAGGTTGGTTAGTCTTAAAGGTGCTACTAGACCAGGGGTGGGCAATTGTTTTGGCTTTGTTTGTTTCCCACTTTGTGGGAGCGGAGGTTAGTGGAGGGCCGCACCTTTTAAAATGATTGCATTCATTAGTTAACTTTGCATTTCAGAAAAGGTATAAATTGTATCATAAAAATCAATAAATACAAATTAAATAAAATAGTGGTAGTTTTATTCAATTTATTTATTGTGCTAATTTCATGTCATCTATAGCTGCAAGCACATTTAATTTTAGAATCAGTTTTATGAGACAATTGTACCCTATCACACTTTTCTACTGTCTTGACGGGCCACAAAAAACTCTGTAGCGGGCCGCATGTGGCCCACGGGCCGCAATTTGCCCACCCCTGTACTAGACTATTTACCCTTTTGCAGAAGCCACATGGATCTTTTGTCCGCAGGCTTTGTTCCTCTGTGTGCTTAATAATGCTATCTTTAATAATAATGTTCTCTTTAATACTCTCTTTCTGCTAATTTACCTAGAAAAAAATGTTAGACTGAATCAAGGATCCCCTCTTCTAATCCCCAAAAAAGACTGGGGAATATATTCAACTGAGAACCAGATTTCATGCAATTAGAAAACCACCAATGTCAAGATTTAGCTTAAGTGTTTTCTTTTAATAAATATTATAAAACTACTTGCAAAAGCAGCATTACTATTAACTACTGTTCTTAGTAGTTATGCTACAATTATGAAATTCCTATCTGGGCTATCTTTCAGTGGCACTATTAGGCTGGCATTAACCAGACTTGGCTGAGAGCTCAGCTTAGATGTTAGCTAAGAAGTAGTGCATTACGAAATAAATAAAACAAATACTGGGATATTAGCTTTGTTTGTTGTGTTCTGTGATTATATTTAAAGCTTAGTTTTTAATATAGTATATAACTTGTTAGGAGCATTTAGTATAGTGAGGAATAAAAATATGAATTAATAGACACGGTGTCTGGAATTAGATTAATAAATACATTCTGTCACTAACAGCTTGTTTAAAACATCTCTCTACTGCAGCAGCAAAACTTCAGTAAGAGTTGATAGTCACTTAAAATGCCATAAAGTTGGTTAGCCATTGAGTTTAGCTACACTGAGCAGTCTTACCTTACCCTGTATTATTTGGTGCCATTAATCTTTATGACACTCGTTTGTTCCACTGAGGAGACCTTACATTCTTTTTATAAGCTTGAAAATTGAATATGACATTTTAAACAAGTACATTTCTCTTAAGAATTTCTTATTGGTAAAATATTAACTTAGAGCAGGGTGGGCTGACTAACTGAACACAAATTTTACATTAGTCTAGTAAGTGCAATGTAATTGCCCCAATCCAGGCGTGCTGAATGGTGCACCTAAGACGACACATGAGATTCCACTACATATGTGTGACAACATGTGTTATAATAAATGAGATTCCACGACATAAAAGGAGCTTTAGTGTATTTTGTATGATTAAAATGGAGATTTGTAGGACACTTTGAGCCACTACTCTATTCTGGCAAGTTGGCAGCAAGGTTAACCAATCACAGGCAAGCAAAGAAACAAGCAGAGCAGGCCCCAAGGTGAGAGCTGAAACTAAAAACTAGAGATCTCCACAAGAGGCAAGCAGGCCATAGAAAACTGGAGCTTAACAATAAGCTACGCTCTAGGCTGAAAAAAATCACAAACTAAAAGAAGATGATAAACCAGCAAAGGTCAGTACTCAACTGCAGGATTATATGGGGAACTGAGACCACTTCTTTCCTGTAGCCGAGAGTAGGCCCCTAAACCTCCACAGGTCTAGAGATTTGCCACTTCCTCCTGAGAGAGGCTAGAGTGTGAGAGGTCCTGAGCTGCCAAGCGTGCACTCCTTTGCTTGGTCCAGGCTTCAGCTCTGGCTGGCTGTCTTCTCCCTTCCTGTTGTCTACAGGTGGTAGACATGTCCATTCAGGGGTTTTCTCATCTTCTGGTCTTAGGGGAACTTGAACAGGAGCCTGATGTTGGAGAGAAGGCATGAGATTTCCCCAGGAGCTTCTGGAGCACACACAGTCATGGGCATAGTGGAACCATGTGAGGCTGTTCTTCTGAGGAGACTTCTGAGGAGTCTTCGTTCCAAGTGCAGGTTGGAGCCACAAAGGAAAGGCAGGTTATAAATATTTTGAAAAATAAATATATACATACTTATATGTCACATATAAGGGGCAATCTACTTTCCTATTAAGGATATAGTGATTAGGCTGTAGGCCTAAGAGCCGTTTCCTGGGAGAAAGCCCCATTGAATGAACTTTCTTGAGTAGACCTCTTTAAGATTGCTCTTTCATTTTATTAACTGGATAAACTGATTAAAACTCTTTAGATCTGTTTAATCGCAGTACATTTCCTCTGCACTTACGAAAGAATGCCATCCCAAATATGTGATATGCATGTGTTACCTAAAAACCAGTGAAGTCCTGCATGGACAAAAACCATTTGGGATGAAGGAGTATAATAAGTAAGGGAGCTGGCATTGAGCAAAAAGAACAAGCAAAAACACTGGCTGGATCCAATCCACTAACTGATTTGTTATGATTAACACTGTTTCCTTGCGGCATATGGCCACAGAAATGGCCGTACAGAGGAAGTTGCCCTTCTTTCTGCCAAACTAACTGGGATCCACAGTGCTATCCTGAACAGATTTACACCATCGACATCAAAGGATTTGAGAAGGTTGCAACTCTACTTAGGATGGCACTGTTAAACTGAATTAAGCCCAAACTCTGTACAATGTACACCATAGTTTAAACAAACCATGGTTTGATTGTGATTTATGAATACAATAAGCACTTCTTTTGAAGGAGTAATTCTGCAAGTTCATACCTGTAATATGCAAGAAACAAGATACATTTTATTAAAATGTATTGGCTCAAAACAAGAAAAGGCTTCAATTTTAGTAGTCTTAAAATATGGCAACGTGAGTCTTTTTGCATCTATTGAAAATAATAGAATAGCTTTATTTTCTGATTAAATCTATGTGTAGGAATTTCTTGGACAGATTAATAGTCTTGAAAGTAGTGTGGCTTGCAAAGTACAGCAGTTAAAAGCTCTGAGCGTAAGGTAACTGCTGCATTTTCGTTGTGTTAAAATGTTTGCTACTTTGGGGTTATGGAAACAATACTCAGAGCATCAGTAATATCAATGTCTGGAAGAATGTTAGAAGCAGTATAAATCTTTTGCCCCCCTAGTTGGAATGAGAGTCAGACACAAAGGTTTGGGTAAAATGGGCCGCTTTATTAAATGAAACAGCAAACAACAATTACGGCAAGGGGCCTAACTAGCGGTACAGGTCAGGCCCTGGGGTCATTCACTGGGACCCCGCCCTGACCTGTCTGGGCGAGCACCCGCTGCCCCGGGTGCGATCCATCCATCAAATGGCTGCGACCCGGCTTGGCCAGGCGGAGTGGTTCACCCCTGAAAAGCTCCCCCAACCGGCCGAACGGCAGCGGAGTGAGACCGGCTTATCCAGGGGTTCCCCACCCAGGGCGTCTGACCTCGCAGCTGGGCCGTACGGCAGCCTGCTGCTCCTGAAAGACCCCAGTTCCCCACCAATGGGGAGGTGCCAAGGGTGCTCACCGGCCCGCCACAAATATATCCCTAGCTAAATCCTGCACCCATGGCAGAAAATAAGGTCCACCCCTACATTACCAAACTACACCCCTTACCCAGTGCGAGGTAGGCGAAAAAACTCACAACCCAAGGCCAATCAGGGCAGGGAGACAAAAAATTCCTACCTGGTCCCGTAAACTAGCGACCGGCTAGTCCCGCGCTGAAGTAGGGTGAGGAGGGTGGGCCGAGCACGAGGCGAGACTAATCTGTAGGAGGGCGGAGCGGCAGCCTACTGCCTGTAAGCTCCGCCCCCCTCAGTAAAGCCCCATAAGCCGGGCTGGTCTTCTCTGCCTCCCTCCAGCCAGGGAGGCAAATGGCTGCCACCAGCCTAAGGGGCTAAAGCCCCTGGCTGGGATGGCAGTATTGCCCCCCTAGTTGGAATGAGAGTCAGACACAAAGGTTTGGGTAAAATGGGCCGCTTTATTAAATGAAACAGCAAACAACAATTACGGCAAGGGGCCTAACTAGCGGTACAGGTCAGGCCCTGGGGTCATTCACTGGGACCCCGCCCTGACCTGTCTGGGCGAGCACCCGCTGCCCCGGGTGCGATCCATCCATCAAATGGCTGCGACCCGGCTTGGCCAGGCGGAGTGGTTCACCCCTGAAAAGCTCCCCCAACCGGCCGAACGGCAGCGGAGTGAGACCGGCTTATCCAGGGGTTCCCCACCCAGGGCGTCTGACCTCGCAGCTGGGCCGTACGGCAGCCTGCTGCTCCTGAAAGACCCCAGTTCCCCACCAATGGGGAGGTGCCAAGGGTGCTCACCGGCCCGCCACAAATATATCCCTAGCTAAATCCTGCCACCGCAGAGGCCAAGCCTCTGCTTAGGCCTCAGCGCCCCACAAATGGCATAAAGCCAACCTGAGCCCCTGCCGTAGGTCGTCCAAGAAGATGCTGTTGCCCCTGTAAGAGAGGTGCACGCCATCCCCTCTGTAGAAGGAAACAGACTCAGCCCGAATCTGCGGATGGGGCAAATAAATCCCCAACCCACCCGTCATTATCCTAAACAGGGCTCTGTTGGCCATTCGCCTAGCCCTTTCAATTGCTCTGTGGTCCAATGCCTCCCGCCACACACGGCGCGGAAGCATAGCGGACCAAAAAATCAGGACACCGGGCCATCGCTTCCTGATTTCCAAGAAGTCGTCCCGAGCCTGCCAAGAGAGGGCTACCCCTTTCATGAGCCCCAGATCGTTCCCACCAAGATGAACTACCAGAATATGAGGAGGAGGGGCGGACCTCTCCTCAAACAAGAGTGGCAGCAGCCCCGCCCAATGTAGGCCTCTTCTGCCCTGCCACTCGATGGTAGCCCACCGGCTGAGTCCAAGCTGGGACCCGATCCAGGATCTTCTCGCTTGGTGCGCCGCCCAGAAGATCATGCTGTGGCCACAGATGAGGATCCGTACCCTCTCCTGACGACCCACAGCACCTGCAAAAAAGCAAATCAACATGATTTACCGCGTCCAAGCGGCCTGACATATGACGCATAAGCTCCTGAACGCCAACGGCCTACCTTCTGGATGTCAGGCCCCGAGA
Organism: Eublepharis macularius; assembly: GCF_028583425.1. Taxonomy (NCBI): domain Eukaryota; kingdom Metazoa; phylum Chordata; class Lepidosauria; order Squamata; family Eublepharidae; genus Eublepharis; species Eublepharis macularius. The sequence continues at coordinate 32,026,389 of NC_072799.1, read as the reverse complement.
AACCCATGGCAGCGGCAGTGGATGCCGCCCCAATGCGGAAAGAGTGGGTCCCAAATTTGACCCCTTCCAGACCTAACTTGCGAAGAGCCCTACCCATGACCGCCCAAAATTGGTACCTAGTCAACGGGGCGCCATCACTGTGGTGGAAAAGAACCCCGGAGTGATCACCCCGAACCTCCAAATAGCACCGCAAGGCTGCTATGGGACACAATTCAGCGATGGAACACCGGCCAAGGGCCAGGTCCACCCCTTTTTGTTGCTGGTCCGTCTTGGACCGTCTGATCCGAAGGATCAGCTGGTCATTCATAATTTTAACATCCGCTGCCATAAGGGCACGGCCAGAGTTGTCCCTCAGGGACTGCTGGACCAGCTCACTTACCCGAAGAGCGCCAAAGAACGCAAGTAAGGAGGCAGCATGGAACAGCCGCTCCTCAAAAGGAGAGCTGCAGACCTGCGGCCATACTGCCTGTAATCCTAGAAGGATGTCAGGCGAGATGGGTTGTCTATCATCCCTGGGCGTGGCAGACTCCCTCGTCCACCCTTCCAGCATCTTCCGAATGCGGAAGTCGCCAGTGGTATCCGAAAACCCTCTGGCCTTCGCAGCAAAAGCTAGGGCCGCAACCTGGCTGCGAATATATTTAACACTGTGCCCCTTACCTCTTTGAATCACGCAAAATTGAGCCAAATGTTCAGCTGGAAGGGGCCAGACCCGGTGGAGTCCTGTAACCTGCCTAAAGGCATCAAAGTTCCTTACCGCCCTGTCGTACGCCCGCCCGGTGCTGGGGGCAATGGCTAGCTGGATGGCCCTGGAGGCTTCCACTTGCCAATCATCCACAGCTCCTGCGGCACCAGAGCTGGCACCAAATCGGCCTCGGGGGCAAGCTGTCGAAACCGGTCCATCTGCAGACGAGACAAGGCGTCTGCCACCTCATTGTTTACACCAGGTATGTGCCTGGCTGAAAACAATATGTTAAGGTGCAAGCACCTCAAGGTAAAGGCGCGGACCAACGTCATGACCCGTGGCGATTTAGAGGAGAGGGAGTTCACCACTTTAACCACTGCCATATTATCGCACCAAAAGTGCACGGAGTGGTTGGCAAGCTCTTCCCCCCAAAGATAAACCGCCACCAAGATTGGGAAGAACTCTAAATAGGTTAAATCCCTACACCGCCCGTCTGCAACCCAATCTTCAGGCCAGGTGGCAGCACACCAGTGCCGCCTAAAATAAATCCCCAGCCCTATGGACCCTGAAGCGTCCGAAGACACCTGCAGCTCCCCTTCAAGGAGGAGCTCCTGTCTCCAAAAGGACACCCCATTGAAACCCTGCAAAAACTGAAGCCAGACCTCTAGGTCCTCCCGCATGCCATCAGACAGGTGTATCTTGTGATGAGGGAGCCGAAGGGTCCCCATGGCATCACAAAGGCGCCGCAGAAAGGCTCTGCCCGGGGCCACCGCCTTACAGGCAAAGTTAAGGTGGCCCACTACTTGCTGGAGCTCTAATAAGGAAGCTTTGCGCTTCCCCAGCATGGTGCGCAAACGCGCCTTCAAATCCAAGAGCTTCTCAACTGGAAGCCTAGAAGTCTGTTGCACCGTATCTAACTCGATGCCTAAGAATGTCAGGACTGTAGACGGGCCCTCTGTTTTCTCATGCGCCGGGGAACGCCTAGCTCCTCCGTTAGGCTGACGAAGTCAGCCAAAAGGCGCGCACACTGACCCGTCCCCGGGGGTCCAACCAGGATAAAATCATCCAAATAGTGGGCGGAGTCACGGCAGCGCTGCCTATGACGCAATGCCCACTCCAGAAAGGTGCTAAAGCGCTCAAATACAGCGCAGGAGATAGAGCACCCCATGGGAAGGGCCCTATCCATATAATATTGACCCTCAAAGGCAAACCCGAGGAGCTCAAAGTCCTCTGGATGCATGGGGAGAAGACAGAATGCCGACTTGATGTCGCATTTCACCATCTCAGCTCCCCGGCCACAACGCCTGACCACCTTAGCGGCCTGGTCAAACGAAGTGTAACGCACCGAGCACAAGTGCTCAGGTATCGCGTCGTTCACAGACCCCCCCCTGGGGTAAGACAGGTGATGAATTAGACGAAATTCGCCAGTAGTCTTTTTAGGCACCACACCCAGGGGGGAAACCCTCAAATTGGGTACGGGGGGGCGGGAAAAGGGCCTAAAACCCGTCCCTCCCTACATTCCTGCGCAATTTTGTCCCTAACTACATCCTCCATGCCTGCCACAGAACGTAAGTTGGCAGACATAAAGGGAGAGCGGGGACCCTGAAAGGGAATACGGAAGCCAACTAAAAACCCCTCTAACAAAAACTGGGCATCTGCCCTTCTAGGGTAATCCACCAACATGGCTTCAAGTACCCTCACCTTTATTGGGCTGGGGCCCTTTTCCAGGGCCCTGTTGCCCCCCAAAACCACCCCCCTTTTTACTGAAGGGTTTCTGCCTTTTGCAGGCGTTAATGGCGTGAGGCCCCCGGCAGATGGGGCATTCGTGGCCATAGCGGCAGTTCTTCCTGCTGCATGACCCCCGTGACGTGAATTCAAAGCAGAGCAGCCGGGGCTGAACCGACTGCCCCTCGAATGCGCGGGGGCCAGAACTAGCAAGTGGGGCAACTTGCCCGGAGCCAGCTCGCTGAACAATGTGGCCACTATCGGACCTGTCCCCAGCACCAAATTTAGTTGGGGTCATGAGCTGGATCCAGAGATGGTGGTGCACCTGATCCCATGGCAGTGAAGGGTTGAGTGCAGCCCGCATTCTAAATTCTTCATCGTATTGCAGCCAAGCTGCCCCGCCGAAGTCAGTGTGTGCTCTGTATATGATGTCCATATACTGAATGAGCGGGGCCGCCCTCCAAGGCTGCACCCTTGCGATCACACCTGCATATATAAAGAAGCCTGGGAGCCAATTGGCCCAGGTCCTATCAATCTTACGGCGCTTAAGGCGCTCCTTGTCTCTATCCTCCAGGTCCTCTTTATCCCTCTTCTCCAGGTCCCTGAAGAGAAGGGTAAAGACATCCACGTATTCCCCACGTAGTATCCTCTCTCGCGTTGCCGGGGTGAGGTGATCACCCAGTGGCATAGCCGCGTCACCCATCGGCAAGGCACGGTAGGGCACTGCTCCGTAGTTAGGCCATGGGCCACCTAAATAACTGCCCCAGGAGGGGCCGAGCCCCGCACCCCCCGAGGGCTGGGTGGCGGCTGCAGGCCAGCCTGAAAACCCAGGCCTCTGACAGGGAACGGAGGGCTGCGTCCACTGGGACCAATCAGACGTAACCCCACCTCCAAAAGTACCCGCAGTAGCACCGCCCTGCAGGAAATCATTGTACTGTGGTATCTGAGACGACTGGGTCCAAGGCCAATTACCAGCCTGGTGGGTCCAAGAGCACTTACCCTCCACCTCAGGGGGCTGCACCACCAAAGCCAATTGCCCGGCATCCTCCGGCCAGCTCGCCGCGATATCTGCTGCAGCTGACTCGACCACACCTTCTTCCCTGGCCTGGCCGCTAACAGAAGTCGATGGAAACGCCCCGTCACCGTCAGCAGTTCCCTCCAATGCAGATAAACGAGAAAGAATATCAGCTAAGGAAGCCGTCCGGGAAGCGGCCCGCACAGGCCTCTTACCTGGCTTCACAGGCCCCCCAGCAGGCGGAGCCCTGGCGTGCTCGAGTGCCGCGATCCGCGCCATATTGTTCTGCCTCACCATACAGTCCTCCTCCTCGTCAGAAGACACAGCCACCGCAGGCCTCTTAGGAGGCCTTCGTTGCCACAGGAGGTGGTGGCAGCTACAAGCATTGCCAGCTTCAAGAGGGGACTGGACAAATATATGGAGCAGAGGTCCATCAGTGGCTATTAGCCACAGGAGATAGATGGTATTCTCTTTGTGGGGAGGTGGTGCTCTGTTGTCTTGGTGCTGGAAGGAAGGCAGTGGGAGGGCTTCTGGTGTCCTGGCCTCACTGACAGTCCTTTAGATGGCACTGGATTTCTAGCCACTGTGTGTGACAGAATGTTGGACTGGATGGGCCACTGGCCTGATCCAACATGGCTTTGCTTATGTTCTTATGTTCTTAGGAGGGCGCGGGGCAGGCCGCTTCCCCTTGGAAACGCCGTTACCTTTTTTGGGGCCCATGATAAGTAAGGACCTGTTCAAGATAAATCAGGGTATCATGAGCCACAACCCGCAGCAGCTGTGGGAAAAAACCCCAGCAGATACTGTGCAAAATGCAGCCCCCACTACTAACTGGCCAGACCAAGGAGTAGAAATGGGCAAAATGAAGTGGGCAAAGGCTACCAGGCAGCAAGACCCACGAATTGGCTGCGTAACCGACACACACAATCGACCCCCAAAATGGTCGCCTCCAAGCTACCACCCTAAAATGGCCGCCGCAGTTCTGACAGGGGCCTATATAGCCCCTGGCAAAATGGCCGCCCCGCAATGCCTGGAGGCTACAAGGGAGAGGCCAGGTCGAGGGGAAGGCGGCCGAGTGGCAGGGCTGCACAGCGTGAGCGCTGAACAGCCACCTGTTCCCACTTACAGGGCAGGGTAGCCCCCCCACCCCCTTCACACACGGAGGCTGATGGACGGGCAAAAGACCCTGCGCCGCCGCGCCGTACCAGCGTCAGTCCCCAAGGACTAGTAACGGCCCCTGCAAACCAGTGAGGCTCCCAGCAAACTAGAAGCGGCTAGGCCAGGAGACTTAAAGCGCCGCTGCGGCAGTGGCGGGAAACGGCCGATGGAGCCGTGGCGGGAAACGGCCGATGGAGCCGCGGTGCGGCGCCGGAAGCAAACGGCCGCGTAAGCGCCGAGAGCAAACGGCCGCGTAAGCGCCCGTGGAGGCGCGGTGCGGCGGCGGGAGCAAACGGCCGCGTAAGCGCCCTCGCCGGCGAGGCCGCCTGGCCCGCAGCGAGAAAAGCGGCGCGCAAACTCGCCCCGGGCACCTCGCTCCCGAGAGGGAGAAGAAGGGGGGGCAGGCGGGCGAAGCACACCGTCGGCCGCGAAACAGCCCCGATGCTCGCCCACCAAGGAGCAGCAGAAAGGCTGCTCAGTGGGCTGAAGAACAGGGCCCCACAACCACCAAGGGCCCTCAACAAACCAAGCCTGTCCCCCAACAGGCTCTGAACAAGCGTCCTGGAGGCCTCGTGTCGGCGGAGCGAACTCAACGTCCTCTCCAGCCGAGCACGAGGCGAGACTAATCTGTAGGAGGGCGGAGCGGCAGCCTACTGCCTGTAAGCTCCGCCCCCCTCAGTAAAGCCCCATAAGCCGGGCTGGTCTTCTCTGCCTCCCTCCAGCCAGGGAGGCAAATGGCTGCCACCAGCCTAAGGGGCTAAAGCCCCTGGCTGGGATGGCAGTATACTACCCTTTTTTAAAAAAGATGAAAATAAACAGGAAAGCCAGTGACTGGAGGTGCAGATCCCTGTTTTGGTTCATGGAAAGATCCCACATTCAGCTTCTTTAAAAATGTAGACTACTTTAGATACTTCTGCTCAAGACATAAGTGAACTCTAACTTAACTTTGAATATGTCAGACTGAACCATAGTTTGCACAATACTTCTTAGTTGTCAAGATTAGACTGCCATTAAGCATTTCTGAAATGCATCAAATAAATATTAAAAAGTCCTTGAATGAGCGTGAAATTGTGGGCACAGCTGGTTTTGCTGATCCTTTAGACCTGCTCAAAATTAACTTTCAGCATCGAATTTTCAGAAGAGATCAGGATGCCCATAGGCTGAGCCCTGTAGGATAGTCCCACATATCTAATGACATATCTAAAGATAGAGACAGCATACAGCTAGTAGGTATGATGATAAGCTCCTTCTTTGCCTGCTTCTCACTTTGCTACTGAACTTGAACTAGGGTTGCCATGTTGTGGGGGGCACTTAACATGTGCGTGCTCCAGAGCCCTTCCTTGTTGCACCAAGAATGATGTCCTTTCCGGGGCTACAAGGAAATGCTCCTGAGCACACAGGAGTGTGCTTTGGAGCTGCTGGGCCCATTCCCTGTGCTTCCCCCTCCCCCCTGCAGCTGGCAGGTGAGTGGCGGCAGGGGGTGAAGGCTGGGAGCGGGGGATTCCCCACTTTCACTGGGGGACTGATAACCCAAACTTGGATTCTCTCTTGTGCTTCTACTTGTGAAATCTAAGGATTCAGTGAGGTTCCTCCAATTCTCACTTAGCTGCCTTCTCCTACTTCTTACTATTGGCCTAAAAGCAACTGCCACAATAATAACTATTGTAAAAGTTTAGTACTTTTTAAAGTAATCAGCAATACATTGTTGTCCATCTTCTGTAAATTCAGGTATTTGCAAAACCTGTGATACCGGATGTTGGCAATAAATGCAGCATTCCCAACAAAGTCATTACATACCCTCCTGTAACATAGTTGGTTATTAGATTAAGGTATTTAATGCATGAAACAACTTTTAGCAAATTTAATTTTCCTAGCCACCTTTAATCGACATTTTCACAGGACCAATTGATTTTGGCAAATGCTTTCCCAGCATTTTGGGGTATTCTTTTGTAGGGAGGTGGGGAGGTTGATGTCTTGAAAGACTATTAGAAGGGGGTTGCTCCTTTTGATGCCCTGTTTGCTGTTATTGTGACTGATTGCCAGTTGCCCATTAGAAAAATGTTAATTGAGTAGCACAATTACAAAACAGGAACTGCTTTTGCTTTTCAGGTCCTCCTGGTAAACGAGGTAAGCGAGGAAGAAGAGGAGAGATTGGTAAGTTTTCTATGTTTGTTTCTTCCATCATCTGATTCATTTTATGAAAATGTGCTTGCTGATAGTTTGACTGATTTGTGCTGTCAGTCTTTTACTTATCTGACCAACTAAACACAAGCTAGTTTCAAAAAATAATAAATGAAAGAGTAGAAAATGTTTTAGAGTCCTTGCCATACAATTTCAAAATAATTTGTAGTACTTTACTAGTAATCAAAATATTTTTAAGTAGCTACTGCAATCATGTTTGAATTGGTATAGAAAAGACCAACAGCCAGTATAATTCAAACCTAACATTTCAGTAGCTCTCAAAGCAGTTCTGTTCATTTGTCATAAACACATGGCATTATTAACAAAGGAAATTAATTTGCTTTCTGTTAAAGATCTAGTAAATTAAAAATTCTCTTTATGAACATTTATCAGCACAAGAAATTACTTCAGTTAACTACGTAGTAAAATCACATTGTTAAAATGAAAGCCTAACAATAGTTAAAGCAAACTTCAAGGACAGCTGCTGCTGTTATGTGCCCCTTTATACTGCACTTGAGTCAGAAGTAAAAGGGAAGCATAAAAGCTAATGAAAAGTCATTGCTTTGAGAGCTACAGCTGCTTTTCTTAATAAGCCTGAAAGAAATATTAGATGTGATTTGCAGACCTTTGATAATACTCACAAGAATGGTTGTACAAAGAGCTTTGAGTGTAAATAATTGGAAAAATATGCCTGTACTGCTTCAAAAAGCATGATATTTTAAACACGAGAAATATATCATAAATGGAGATTGAGAAGGGGAGGAGATAAAGTTTGGTGCAGTTACGTGACCAATGGAGCTGTCTTAGCAAAAGGTAGAATGGAAAATCTAGATTCAAGCCTTGATTGAAAACCAAGAGTTCAAAAAAGAAAGGGAAGAATTCAAGAAACAAGTGATGCAAAATTTAATGTCTATAAAAACTGGATAGATACAAATATGAATGTGTGAAGGCTGGAGAAATACCTTGTATGATTAAAATTTCTCACTCTGTATGAGATAACATGGCATGGGGTGCAAAATTATAATTCACATTCCAAGAACTTTCCAAAGGATTTTACTCTGTTGCAGAAAACAAACAAATGGCCAAACTAGATGATACCACATCTCCAAGTCTGCCAATGAAGAGCCTTTTTTATTTTTAAAATCTCTGTGGTTGCCCAATCCTTATGAGGATTGTGGTGTGTAAGGGATGAGGGGCACACAATTTCATAAGTTAAAACATACCCAAGGTTTAAAATAGTGCCGTGTCCCCATGGCAGACTCACCCACCTCACAGGGTGATTGTTGTGGGATAATAATGACATACTTTGTAAACTGCTCTGAGTGGGTGTTAAGTCATCCTGAAGGGCATATATAAATCCAATGTTATGTTATTATTACGAAGCTATGTTGCCTGTTGGCAGGCCCATACTGTACAAAATGAGACCAGCACACCAAATAATGCTGGAGATAGGTATCATACTACTAAGAAAAACAGACATGAAAACAAGATCCAATCTAAAGAGTAAAAAAATCCAATCAGATGACAAATTTCCAATGAGTAAAGCAAGAGTACATATGAATACAAGGACCAGTTGCTTTGCTAACTATTACCAGATAAGTTTGCTAACTGGCCTGAAGAAAAATGTCCTGTCCATTTAATAGAGACATAATGTGTGGAAATGGGCAATTGAATCTTTTCATGGCATGGAGGTATATAACATCCCGGCTGATTCCGCACACATTGGATAATGCACTTTCAATGCACTTTAGCAATCGTTTGGAAGTGGATTTTTTGTTTCACACACGATAAAATTCAGTTCCAAATGATCTCTAAAGAGGATTGGAAGTGCATTATCCAATATGTGCGGAATCAGCCCCCATTAATCCTCTATTAAAAGGACAGAAGAAACAGTTGGCAACCCTATCAGATGAGAACATGTGTTGCCTTTTATCTCCTCTCATATCTGCAGACTGGGAATGTTGCTATTAGGAATAATCTCTATTGGCCCCAGGGCTTTTTTTCAGCAGGAACGTGGTGGAACGGAGTTCCGGAACCTCTTGAAAATGGTCACATGGCTGGTGGCTCCGTCCCCTGATCTCCGACAGAGGGGAGTTTAGATTGCCTTCCGTGCTGCTGAGCAGCGCAGAGGGCAATCTAAACTCCCCTCTGTCTGGAGATCAGGGGGCGGGGCCACCAGCCATGTGACCATTTTCTCCGAGGGCAACCCACTGAGTTCCACCACCTCTTTTCCCAGAAAAAAAGCCCTGGCCTGGTGCTATATTTGGATATTGAATGGGGATGATTTCTCAACTTTCATAGACTTATATTTCTTTTTCTTTTCTTCTCTCTTTTTTTAGGACCTCCTGTAAGTACAACAGAGATACTACTGGATCTTCTATAATATCAGGAATAGGGTAGAAGTTTTTTTTTATTATAAAACTGGCTAACTTGATAACTGCACCAAATATCATTTATATGATCCAACAGGTGGATTCTCATTTGATGCTACCATGGTTTAATTTTTTGAATCTAAATAACTGGTTTGAATACTTTATTTAAACAAAAATGAAAACTAAAAATTTGATGTCAGCATTGGCATAGAAAAGTGAGTATTTTTAATTGGGTTTGGTTACTGCTAGTCAGCATCGTCTTGATATGACTAGATGCAGTTTATACAAACAATGCTCTGCCAATTTCCTTTCTGTAACTGAGAGGCGCACATGTATCCTACTGTATACAGGTTTTGTAATATGGATGTGTGGGCTTTGTGATTCAGCTGTATACATAGTGATCACATTTGTATGGCTTTTCTTCCTCAAAAAAGAGGGAGAAAAGTAAACACAGACTTGGCCATAGTAGGCCAGTTCAGACATAATGCAAAACCGCAGTTTAATTAAACTAGCAACATTTGATGGGTCATACAAACTTGTACCACCACATTACTTGTGGGGTTAGTTTGGGTACATAAAATCAGGATCTGAAGCTAGTTTAGGAACCACAGTTAAGTCTTAATTCTGGCTGTACCTGTGGAGTTGCGGGGCAAGAGTGGCTCTTGCATCATGCCCTGCCTTCAGCCTCCCAGTCTGCCTTGCAGCAGACTCTTCTCCATTCCTACCTCTGCGCTCTTAAAGATAAAGGAACACAGGAAGCTCCCTCTATGCATCCCGAAGGGAAGACCAGCAAAGTCAGTGGAGCCCTGGTTATCTTAATTACCTGTGCTGCATCTGCACAATATTCATATTTATTACACCGAGATATTGGACTGGTGGGAGGGGGGGCGCTGGATGAAGAAAGCAAATTCTCTACCCCAGTATTTTCCCCATCAAAGCCTCTCGTACTTTTATATCCAGCCTGCCAGGACAGAATGGAAAGGTCTGTCAATTTCCACTCTCTTAGCAGGGTAGTTGGCAGAGATGCTCCTCTTTGAGGAGATGGCTCTGTCTTTTCAAACTACCCTCCTGCAGAGAGGGGAACTTGACAGAGCCTTCAGCTTTTAAACTACACCTCCCGGCTAACATTGCATCTCCCTTCACTTGAGCGTCCTCATGTAAGAAGTATCGTGTAGCGAGACTCTGTGTGAAGAATTCACATTTGTTATTCCTTGATCCTTGCTTTCTCTGTTTAGTGAAGTGTATGTAGTGCAGTGTTTATTGCGTGAGTGGAAACTGCTATGAATCAAGGACTTTGTAGGGATTTTGGACTGTGTGTGTGAACACACTAATGTGATTGGTGGGTAGTGTTTGTAGGAAGTCAAAAACTTGATGCGGCACAGGAGTAAAAATAAATTATGGGGAAAGGAGACAGTGTCTGCTGCAAGCATCATGGATGGTGTGGAGCAGAGATGGGGTGGCTGGGTGTATTTGGTTCTTTCTCTGTGGTTGGCGCACTGAAAGAAACAGGAGCTTCCCCCCCCCCCTATATAGTGAGGAAAGGGTTAACATGAAATCCTGCCAGCTTCCTTCCCTAGCCTCTGAGCAGAGGCAGTGGGCTCTGTGAGAATTACTGTTTCAAGAATGGCTGAAGCTTCCCCTCCTGCACATTTTGCCATTGGACATAGCTGGTAAGTGGTTTAGTGAGGTAGGCTGCATACCAGCCAATAGCAGTTTAGTCATTGGTGGGGGCTGAGAAGGAGAAAGAGCAACAGTGCTGAAGCTAGGATTCACTGTGAGCCCAGTCCTGTTTTCGCTAACTAACCACAGCTAATAAGCTATGGTTTCACATTGTATCTGAAATCATATGGCTCTGTAAATACAAGAAATAGGTTTGCACAGCACCTCTGCATCATGGAAAAGTAATTGGTGTATCGTTGCTTGTATAAACTTGGCTGTGACTGCATACGTAGTAAAAGTGATCAGGCCATATTTGAGCAAATACGTTGAATTTTGTGTTTAAGGTTTTCTGTCTGGGTGAAATGAAATTATTTTAACCTTGCTCAGTTTAACAAGACAAATCTGTATACCCTTATGAGATTAGACAGGAACAAAAATTGCCAGGTTATAACCAGAGGCATAGTTTTTATCTGAATTTGGAGTAACCACAGGAACCTCTTGACTTAGCAAAAAGCTCCCACCTGCCACAATGCCATATTGACTATGCAAGACAGTTCACCATTCTGTTCTTTAAAACAGAGTTTGTACACGGACTTTCCACGCAGTTGATCAAGCAGGGATAAGTTGATGTAGGCAAACCATCACTATAGGTCAGTGGGAGAGGAGTTTTTCATTCAATGGAAAGATATTCCTACTCCGTTGAAGCCTTGTTGCCATCAAGACATACAGTAAGAGTTCTAGATGTTGCTGCAGTTTTTAAAAAAGACAATCACTGATAGCAACTGTGCTGTCCTTGACCCTAGATTTGCTTCCTGAAAAATAATTTAAGGTAATCTTTCCCCATCTCCTGTAGGCGAAACCCCCTTTTGTCAATGCTTCCTTAAGTATGTTTATGATGCATAACTGAAATGTTTGTTCGGCGGAGGGCCCAACTAGACATGATGGCATCCGTAGGCCTGGATACTGCCACTGTTTTAAAGGGGATTTAAAAATGCCCAATCAAGATCAAGCCTGCAGCGTGGTAGGCTGAGGCATTGTTAGCTCCACCCCACATGCATTTTCAAGTCCAGAAACAGCTACAGAGGTGTGTGTGTGCAGCTGTTTCAGCACAGTGTGTGTGTGGGGGGGGCAAGTGGCTCAGCAGGTTACACAGCAGGCAAGATTAGTATTGGGGCCTTTAGCTTTAAAATGGCGGTGGCAGCTATGGGTCAGATTCATGGATACAGTTACATATAGTTGGCCCCTTAGTGTGCTTTATCTCAGTTGCAGAGCTCCTACTATAACCTGAATCTAGCACAGCAAAGAGTGTATCTAAGCTGAACATGACATATTGCGGACTTTGATTGACTCTGCCCCCCCCTTCATGCTGCATTTCTGAGTAGCTGATTCTAGGTTATCACGTGCTTTGCATATGTGTGTGAAATCATTCAAGTGTTGATACAAATAGTCTTAAAAGTAGCATTTTGATTTAAAAGATTTGAATAATTTTCTCCTCCCCCCTTTCTTACCATATATGCATAAGCTGAAATCATCTTGCTTAGCTTGAGAAATCTTTAAAATTTATGAATTAAACTCTTATGTAAGGCATTAATATCTTTTTTTAAAGTAAAAGATCTTTTAATTCTTCTTATGGCTCTTGAGTTTTCAGAAGTTTCTATGCTGTCTGCTTGAATGAATTGGCTTCTTGCTGCTACTCCACATGAAAAAAAGGGTTTTAGCACTGAGTATAAGTCAAACATTTTTCTCATTTGCTTTTTTTGCTATTTCTACCTATAAACATTAATGATGTTCAGAAATTAATTCTACAAACACATTTGAGGAATCAGTACAGGAAAAGGGGTTTATATTCTTTGATGTGATTATTTTATTAGATTATGTGAAATGTAACTTATTCATGAATAGGTAAGGCTGCAATCTTGTGCTAACTTAGAAGCTGAATTCAGGATCTTACTTCCAAGCAAAATGTACTGCAGTTCATGTTTTGTAGACTTTGCATGAAGGAATTGTTGAGTCCCAAGATGTCATCTGCTGTCTTCCATGTAAACCTTCTGATTCAGACAGTAGGTCCTGCCTGTATGCATAAATTATTACGAAGATCCATGTCTCAGTAGTAAGGTTAGATTTCATATTCATGTAAAAATCGTGTTTGTGCACAGTGTCACATACCATTCAATGTATATCTAACGAGTATCATTCCATTTAATCTCATCCAACCAGGGTCAACCAGGGCGAAATGGCTACCCGGTAACTGTCCTACCATATTTATTTGGAACGCACATATTACTTTCAGAAGCATTCTTTGCTTCACTGTCTTTGTATTTGTCTGTACTTCTTAGTGAGTTAAGGAAATTTACCCTTCCCTAGTGTATTTTACTGAATTCAGAATGAGACGTTTTTATATTTCACTTAGCAGATCTTTACATAGGATCTAGTAAGTACAACTAATTCAATAATTTTGCTTGGAAGACAATGTAACTATTGTTTGAGTTTCTGTTTATTGAACTTGCACATTCTTGAATGAAGACATCATTTTTTCATCATAATTTAAAACATTACTCAAAGCAGATCCATATTGCATATCAATTTTCTCTGTACAAATGCTATTAGTTGACTTACTGAAGCTGCAGTTCCTTTGGTGGGATTTTACTTTGCAACTGAATTCTGTTTTTTTAGAAAAGTTAAGTTTGCTTCCATTTATTTACTTTATTTATAGTCTACCTTTCCGACAAAGACTCACTTTGCAAATAGCAGGTCTTTGTGATTCTCTTTAAAAAGACAATTTTATAATTGTGTATATAACTCACTTTAGTATCATTTATATTTGCATGTTTAGCACCAAAAACTTTAAATATATGAAATAATGCATCCCTAAATAATATATTTTAAAGAACTACTAATCAGGTGTGTATACTAAAAAAAATCAGTATTGTTTTATTCAGGAATCAGGAATCTGATAAATACTAGTATTTCCAATATTTGAGTTCAAAAATATTTGGATCTAGGGTGGGTTTTTTTTGAGGGGAGGGATTCCAAAATAACTGGGTTGATTATTCCTTGTAATCTTTCCAGGAGAGCTGGAGGGGTTATTTTTCATACAAACTATACCAAAATTGCAGCAAAGTGAGGAATGCCTGTCCTCTAAAGCCCCCCAAGAAGATTGGGTCAAGCATTCCAGTTCTATGGACCCCTGAATAAGATCCCCCCCAGCTCCTCTCCATCATATCCTATGGGAGGTAATCCCATGCTTTTTCCAGGATAAAGAAGCCTTAGCCAAACACAGAAGAGCTATCATTGACCCAAAGCCTCCCCCAAAGAACTAACAAAGTCTAACAGAACTGGATAATACCATCACAACCAACGTGGCAGCAGAAGACATGCACTGCTTGCCCTGAAGCTACAGCTTGGGATTCCACCCACCCACCCCCTTTTACAGTGGAGAGTAGCTGAGGACACCTTATTCAGTGGCCTGTAGAATCGGATCACTTGACCCAAGCTACTTGAAATTTGGAGGTTCTTTAGAGGATACCTCGTCCTCACACCACTGCAATGTTGGTGTCATTTGCTCCAAAAACAGCCCTCTCTCTAGCCCCCCTGAAAGATTCCCCTATAGGAAATTATGGTCCTAATTCATTCTGAATATTTTCAAAATTAACTGGGAATTCAATTATCAATTTATCCAAGAATCTCAGATTTGATTGGGATTCCTGAACATACCTGAAAAATACCAATAAGGTTACCTTGTGAGTCTAATATGTTTTCCTTGTGAGTCTAATATGTAGTGCTGTCCCACTTCAGAAAGGTAGCTACAAATGCATTTTAGTTATATATGTGATACATTTTCTAAATAAATATCTGATGCAACAGAATGGTGAATTACGTAAAATGTTCTCTAGTATTGTGTAAATTAGATACCTCCTAGAATGAGTTGGAGTTTCTAAAAGATGCAGATTATGTTAGTATTAAGGACTGCTTCTAATGACATTTTCCCTACATGAGTAAAGGTAAAGGTAGTCCCCCTGTGCAAGCACCGAGTCACTACTGACCCATGGGAGGACATTGCATCACGACGTTTTCTTGGCAGACTTTTTGTTACGGGGTGGTTTGCCATTGCCTTCCCCAGTCATCTACACTTTACTCCCAGGAAACTGGGAACTCATTTTACTGACCTCGGAATGATGGAAGGCTGAGTCAACCTTGAGCTGGCTGTCTGAACCCGGCTTCCGCCAGGATCAAACCCAGGTCATGAGCAGAGTTTGGGCTGCAGTACTGTAGCTTACCACTCTGCGCTATGGAGCTCTCCCTACATGAGTATGGGAGAGGAATTTTAAACATAATGTACCAGTTTTACTTAGGGTTTACAAATGCTGCTGGGGGAGTGAGATCTCCTGTCCCCTGCAGATGTTGTCTACCAGAACTCCTGTGGTTGGCAGGAGAAAAATAAAATTAATTGCAGTTGGCAAATTTGTGACATCACTTCCCAGAAAAAAACCCAGCAATTTCAGTGTTTTCTAGAATTGCTGAAATCTGGGGATTTCTAAGGAGGATTGATGTTGCTTCCAGGTTTTTTTCCAGAAGTGACATAACACCATAGTTGATTGCACTCTACCATGTCCCCAGACTCCCAGTAGTTGGCAGACACAGCCTGGTAAGCCCTACTCTAACCACCTTCAGCAAATTACAGCATCCCAGCAGGGGCTTCTCTGTTATGAAACTCCCTCCTTAGAGAGCATCTCCTGATGCCATATTTATATTTTTTTTAGTTGCCAGATGAAGACATCTTGGTTTTCCCAAGTGCTGCCATGCCTGTTTTATTATGGCCTTATTATAGCTTTGTAGGTTTTTAGCATTGGCTTCTTAGCCTAATGGTTTTATTTTTAGGTTTTTCTTTTAGTCTGATGTGAATTAGGTTGGGGTAGTGTTGTTTTTAAAGATTTTATTTGGCAATTGAAATTTGAGAATGAAGTCTTTATTATTTCAATTTATTGTAAGTTGTCTTGATTATAGTTTTGTAAAGAGGTGGGGTATAAATATTTTAAATAAAGAAATATTCAGGAAAAATATCATTTTTCTTTTTCAGCTGTGTTGTTTTTACTGAGGTTATGATTCTATATAATATAGGAAGTTTTCAGGAATAGAACTTAAGCAAGCTTTCCTTTGGAGGCATGTTGCAAATTTCTCAAGAAAAGGCAAACTGACTATGTACAAGATGATAATGGGCTGTATCTGGCCATCTTTTAAACTCAATTTCATTGAACTGTCCTTCTTATTTCATCCCCTATCCCACTTTTGCCCATGAATATCCTATTAGGGTTGCCAGCCAAAGACTGGCAACCAGAGGCGGGGGAGGGGGACAGGGAGAAATGGTGTGACATTAAAATCCTAGCATATCATATCCATGCCTACCAGCAACATGACAATTTCTTGGTATTCACCAAAAGTGACATTACACCACCAGCTCAGCAACCTTAAAAAAATTCCTCCTGCCAGCTCTCAATAGGCTAGCAGGCAACAGTCTTAAAATTCCTATTATAGCTTTTTTAACGTGCAGTCAAAGGAAACCCTTCTCTTTTTCACCAGCAGAAAAGCTGATTGGATCCATTCAGTTGTCTTCTTGGGTATCACACCATTGCTCAATTGGGTCTAGTTCCCTGCCTGTGATTACTTTGTGAT
Source organism: Eublepharis macularius (assembly GCF_028583425.1). NCBI lineage: Eukaryota > Metazoa > Chordata > Lepidosauria > Squamata > Eublepharidae > Eublepharis > Eublepharis macularius. Next base: position 32,009,927 of record NC_072799.1, on the reverse strand, counting down.
CTGAGACAGCGATCTCTCTCAACTCTGCCATCAAGATCTTTTTGAACTGAATTTGCTGTAGGAATAAAGTTGTAAGTGCTGCACTCTGTTTCAATTCAGCAGCTCACATACTGTTGAACAGCCATAAAACATGTCTTAGCATTTGAGAAATTAAGTTTCATGTTCAGAGATATGTTTTCATTTAACCAGGTATTCCGTCTCCTGATTGGCAGTTGCCAAGATTATTTCAGCTTGTGGCTTTCACAGAGAATTATTAACAGTCATTCATACTTTTCATATGAGAGTGTGAATGAGTGGATTAGAGTATGCAGCAGGCAGCTGTGATTATTCATAAGTTTAATATCTTTCACCAGCATAGCCGATACCTATATTCCTAATCAACACTACAGTGCAAGCCTGAGGTTTAAAAGAAATTATTTTAAACATCCCTTTTGAATGGAACTAATCGGCTGTGGTTTCCTTCAAGTAGTCTTGCCCATTAGCCATTCCTCTGTATATCCCTAAATAGGAAATGACCTAAACATTTCCACTTCCAGCTGTGTGGATCAATTATCCAGATTTTTTTCCCATGGTCCGTGTGATAGAAGATCACTCATTTTGAGTTTTTCCCTTCAAGTGTGTAAAGTGCAGTCTGGTATTACCATCATATACACACACATGTTAACTGAGTGTGCTTTTCTGTATATGATTAAAAGCATGTGTTTTCTTTAGGTTTCACAGCAAGCCTAGATAAGCTTAAAATGCAGTTAAAAATCTGGAAAGCTTCTGGAGTTTGGAAAAAAAATTAGGGAAGTCACGGATCTGGATTTCAAATGAGCAACAACATTTTATATTACAGCAACATCTAAATGTGTAATCTGGCAGTTCTTTAAGACATTGACCTATTCATATAGACTTAAGACCATAGCACAATACAGAGATTGCAAATTCAATGAAGAAATAAAATTACTGGACAAAACTGGAAAATAATAAAGGTTTTATCAAGTTGGCAAGCAAAATTATATCCTCTGTTTCAACTGATGCATCTGATGAAGAGAGCTCTTGAAAGCTTACGCTGCAATAAAGTTGGTTAATCTTAAAGGTGCTACTGGACTCTTTACTATTTTGCTACTAGACTAACATGGCTAACTCCTCTGGATCTGTGTTTCAACTGAGCGTCTCATGTAAATGGAAACAACTTTAATATTGTGGAAGACCTACAAGAGAGTTTTAAATATTGAACTGAAGCATTTTTAACCAAAAATTTCACCCACATCATACACACATTTCCTAATATCTAAGAGAAAAACAAGGAAAGGAAAATTCTCAGGGTCAGACAAACTTGAAAGCATTTGTAGAACCCTAGTGATGTGGAAGAAAGGGTATTTCCACAGCGGTTATCTGCTCTAGTTTTGATGGTGTTGGGAAGTGGGGGTTTTCCCCCATGCTTCCTCAGCGCATTGTGGGGTATTTGTATACCTCCCAAGGTTTACCCACCTTTTCTCTAATCATTCTCAAACCTTCTTTGCTGTGATGTTTTAGAAGTTCATAGCAAAGTCTGGGTGGCAGGGCTTTTTTTGTGGACGTACTCACTGGTACTTAGCACAGCTCCTGAGGAGGGGTTCTTCCAAGTCCTAAGGGGGAATTGGTGGAAATCAGTGCAGTGTTATATGTGAGTATCAGTACTCCCCCCCTTCATAAGCACTGTGAAAAAGTAAGTCTCTAGCCCCTTCCATTGCAGATATATAAGGGGAAAGGTATATCTCCTCAAAGGGCTAGAAGCTTACTTGGAAAAAAAAGAAAGCTGAGAATTTAGAGAATATGTTACATGTACTGCTATATGCATTTTGTTATAATATTATAGTAATATAACAATATTTAATTGCTGATTTTTAAAAACTAAAAGAAAAGCAGCTGGGGATGGGGGTGTGGCCACTGCTGGGGGCATGGGATAGGGAAACGAAGACATCTTCTTGGTGCTGCACTTTATCAGCAGCCACACCAGCAGTGGGGAAACACACACATCTGTCTTCGTGCAGAAACTACCAAAGATTCTATTGTAAGAATTTTTAACGCAGATCATAGCTTTATAAGATAAATGATATACTTCTCAATCTGTGATATGAAACTGGTCTATATCATTTAAAGATCGTTGAGGCAAAACAAGTGGTTGTTTGTTCAAATATTCTCAGTTGTTTCTGGGAATGAGGGAAGGGTAGAGTAGCCATCCCCCTGCTGGGGGTGGGGGATCCCACGCCTCCCACCTCTGTATGAGGAAGCACACACCCAATGCATTCACATGCTTCCTTGTTGCGCCAGAAAAATGAAATCATTTTCCTGTGCAACATGGAAATTATGGGATGCGCCGGGGAGCAATTCACTAAAAATTTCTCCCAAACACTTAGGTTTGGGAGATATTTTTAGTGAATTGTCTCTGTGTCCGGGGTCTGAGGCTCAGCCCCCAGACTTGCCTAGAGGAACAGGTTGGGGACAGCCGGGAGGCAGCTACTCTTGCACCCCAACAGACCAGGTCCCAAACTTGCCAGCAACAGAGGGAGGAAAAGAAGCACCCAAGCCTCAGAGGGCTAGACAGGGCAGGTGGAAGCCAGCTAGCCCCACCCTCCACTGGGAGGCTGGGAACCCAGGCAGGGAGAATGAGGACAGCCAGGAGGGGATCAGACCATAGGGAGAAAGCCCAGGAAGCAGGAACAGCCAGCCAGCCAGCCAGCCAGCCAGCAGCAAGACAGTGAGCAGCCTTACCTGCAGTAGAGGAAGGGCAGCACAGGACCACGCCCCAGCCTGCAGGCAGTGTAGAAGGAATCAGCCAGAACCAGATGGGGCTGCGTGAGGCCCTTAACAGAGAAAGCCAAGGCAGCCAGCAAAGCAACCACAGGTGTGGCTGCCTAGGACAGCCAAGTGTGTGGCTAGGGTGCTGGGGACGTGGCTGGCAGGTGGAGCCAGGAATGGGTGAAGGCACATAAGGGAAGTCCACCCGCAGGGTGGGGTGGGTTGTGTAGGAGTGAGAGGAGGTTAGGTGAGGGGAGTGGGTTGAGGAAGAGTTAGAGAGATGAAGAGAAGGAAGAGCGAGCAAGGAGGAGGTGGCAAGGAGGGTGGAAGCCGTGGAAGGCTGGAAGTAGGAGGATGCCGCTGGGACCCTGACAGTTTGAGCAGGCACGCGAGTGGTAGAGAGGCAGCAAGAGTGATGTATACCTCCTGTCCTTTCATAGAGCGGAGACCTGGACAGTCCCTGTCCACAGCCAAGGACTGCAGTTCAGGCACACCAACGCCCTGTGCTGCTATGCCCCGGCCAAAGCCTGACACCCTGTAACTTCCATGTCACTCCAGAAAATGATGTCATTTTTTGGTGTGACAGGTAATCAATCATGTGAGGGTAAGTATTCCCCTGCCCCCACTCCCAGTTTCACCCCTGAGGGAGCTGGCACCCCTGGAGAAGGGAGGGTTCAGCTGGAACAGTCGTGTGGACCTGTATGTTTGTCACAAAAGGGCAAATAGGAGGATTCAGGGGGCATTTCAAATTTAAAACATGGTGCAGGAAGGAATCTTTAAATCCCCACCTCCTCTTATCCCAAGTGGAATCAGGCATCCACATGTGCAACATTTGCAGATAAATAGAAACATTTTTTTTAAAGTTGAGAGCTCTCTTAGTCACATCTTGGCGTTTTGACTGTGGTTTGCATTTGGACGTCATGTTTAACTGTGGCTAGTTTAAAATGCAGTTTACTGAACTAATTACGGTTAGTGTAGTAGATGATTGAAAGTAACCAGAATCTATTTAGAATGGTATGTCTGCTGCCATTGAGAAACAATGATAATAATAGCAGCAAGGGGCAGCAAAAAAGCCTTGCTGCTCTTTAGCTTCATGTCTGTGCCTTGTAGCTAGGTTTGCCATCCAGCAACTGGCAATCGATGGAAGTTGGGGGGTGGCATAGGGAATGGTGAGAACATGGGGGGACATTGTCAGCAGAACAACATTATCAGTGCGATCCTAAGAAGAGTTACTCCAGTCTAAGCCTATAGATGCTTAGACTGCAGTGTGTTTATCTTCTCGGGAAAACCTGGAAGTGATATTCTGCCTCTCTAGGTATAGCTGGAAACTCTATAGTAAAACCATAGCATTTCCAGTGATTCCTAAAGAAGCATGATGTCACTTCTGGATTTTCCCTGGAAGTGATGTAATTATGTTGCACCAAGGGCAATTTATAAATTTATTTTTTCCCTACTGACTGACAGAGCAGCAGCCAGAGGTTGCTGAGGGCAGGAGTCTCCCATTATAGCAGGAAACCTGGCAACCCTGCTTGTAGGTCATGCAGCTGAGCAAGCCAGGATTAAGCTAGAGCACCTGTATTCAGATATAACTAAACCAGATGGCTAAAACCCAGGATTTTCAAGATGGGGTCTAACTCAGGTTAAGAATGCTGGTTTGTGTCCCTTCACAATAACCAGATATAATGAGAAAGCCAATTTTCAGGCATCACATTACAGCAGATTATAATCAAACTATGCCTTAACATAACACCTGAATGCAGCCTCTATGTGATACTAACCCATGTGTGGTAAAAGTTATCTGCTGAAAGCTTATGTGGTACAGTGATTAGGGTATAGATTAAAACTGGAGAGATCTGGGCTGAAATCTCCTCTCAGTGATGAAGCATATTGAGTGATCTGAGGACCAATCATTTCTCAGCGTGGTCAATCTCACAGGATAAAATTAAGGAGTGAAGAAGACTCACTTGTGCAGTGTATTGGCTTCTCCTAGTCTGCCATAGTAGGAAGTGCCAGAATTCAGCAAGAGCAGTTCTCTTCCCAAAGAGCGATGACGCAGTTCAATTGCTATTATAGAGTTTGCATGCTGATGGTGGCAAGGAACTTTGTGATTTTCTTCCTATTGGGCCTTTCAAAAGAATGCACCCATAAAACAGAAACGGGGGCAAAGTCATGTCAATTTGAATTATTTGGATCATTTCAAATCCACAGCAAGATTTTTTAAAATCTCGTTCCAGATGCACAACCTGCAATAAATTACTTTAAGTACAGTGATTAAAGTACAATGCAACATGATTTTCTTCTTTTTTTGTGAGCAACAAAAAAGTGGAAGGGACAGATATAAACTCAGTCTCACAAATAAGACAGTATTTCAGTGTGGAGCATGAATTGGAGAAACCTGTTTCATTTTTATGTGAGATATTGGAAAACAGCCATTACCGTCCCAATGTTTAGCATTTACGGGCTTTATTTGCCATGTATTTAGGTCCCTGAAGTAGAACAATTGTGCCAAGATCTTAAAAAACAACCTCTGGCTGTTTTTAAACAGAACTCCTATATCCTGCTTTAACAAGGGAAAAAAGGCTCCTTTGTAACCAGACTCAAGATGCAGACTCTGGTTTTATATATGGACTAATGAAGACCAGGAAAGAAAGAGGATTCTGAAAAAAAATATAAGCTTTTGTATGCTCTGGTGTGTTCCTGGCTATATTTGAAGTTACCGAGAACTTTGAATGGGTTACTCTTGTCAAGAGAGAGCACCATCTTTCATTCTCAGCATTAAGCTGGAAACTTTGTGAAAAGTCTCAGGAAAAAAGTGCATGCTGGCATTCTGAAGGATCTTCCACCTACATTGCTATAGGTTGTGCAGCCTGTATGCCCATAGAGAATATAAATATGTAGCGCACAGGAATGTAACAAATTTCTCTAATTCAGTTCATGATAAAGATGAATTGCAAGAAGCAAAGCTTGCAGCAAAAGCTCCTTCTGGCGCTAGACCTCTCCAGCTTTGTCCACAAATGTTTCAGTGTGATACAAACCTCTCAATACAGAGCAAGAGTTCACATCTCAATTTTCTAGGTTTCTCATTAAAGCAAATTATGTAGCAGAGTATGTCACTGTACACAGAAAAATACGTTCTTTTACTGAAGCTTATCTGTGATTTTATTACCAACTTTAGACATAATGTCTAGGGAATAAATGTCCCCATGGGATATCATCTTTGAATTTCAACAGCAACAACTTCCAAAGAAAGGGATGCTCTTCTATCATTTCGTCACAAAAAAGAGAATTTAATCTTCATACAATCTTTATTGAGCTAATAAAACTACAGTGACCTCTTTCTTCACCTTCCTTCTTGGGACATAAAGTACCTCATATGTATTTTTTTCAACTATCTATCATGAAGGGCACAATAATTCATAACACATTGACTGGTACGAGTTGATTATATAAATCCACTCTCTTGACTGTTTGATTTGTTTCGAATCTTATCCTCTAATGTATGTATCTTCTTTTAGTTGATACTCTTTTTCAATATTTTGTCACTTTGTCTTTTTGAAATTTCCTCCTCTCCTCCTCTGTAATATATTTGAAGAATGGCAGATAGTACAAAAATTTCTATTAGTCTGGACTGAAAAGAGATTGCTTTTTTTTCTCCTGTAGATTCATCCTATTGATGGTTCTGCCTCTCTATAAATGGGTGCATGATGTGTCAGTAATTTGAAACAGTTCCACAGGTTAGAATTTCTCATATACTTCTCTCGATGCTCTCCTTTAAAGATGCTCAGTTCATAATTATGGGCATTTAAGTTAAGTTCATGTAAAATTCTTTTTTACTGAAATGCACAAGATTAAAAATTGTTTAACTTTGGCTGAATGCTGCCTGTGCTTCCTATTGAATCTTATATCAACCTTATGATTTTGATATTAAAAATCCTGTTGGTCCTTAACAAGCGGTGACCTAAGCTAAACAGAGTCGGCTTTGATTAGTAATTGGGGATGGGAGACCTCCAATGATGACCTGGGTTGCAGAGGCAGGCAATGACAAACCACCTCTGTTAGTCTCTTGCCATGAAAACCCCACTAGGGGTTGCCGTTAGTCAGCTATGGTTTAAAAAAAAAAGGGTAAAGGTAGTCCCCTGTGCAAGCGCCGAGTCATTACTAACCCATGGGGAGATGCGCATCATGTTTTCTTGGCAGACTTTTTGTTTCAGGGTGGTTTGCTGTTTCCTTCCCCAGTCATCTACCCTTTACCTCCAGGAGACTGGGTACTCATTTTACCGACCTTGAAGGGTGGAAGGTTGAGTCAACCTTGAGCTCGCTATTTGAACCTGGCTTCTGCCCGGATCAAACTCAGGTCATGAGCAGAGCTTGGGCTGCAGTTCTGGAGCTTACCACTCTTCGCCAAGGGGCTTGCTAGTCAGTAGTGACTTGATGACATTTTCTACCACCAGGTCTTTGATAAACCCCAAAATTTTACTAACAGGCAAAAATATTCATATATATTTAAAAATCGGATTCACTGTTAATGGTGAAAAAGTATGCTGGAACAGTTCTTTTAATTTTCGTTAAGAAATCAAGAACAGGAAGCTTCTGACATGTTTTGCAATTAGTTCTGTTTATAACAGTAGGGACTACTGGGATTTCATGACCAGAAGTGATAATGTAAGTTGGCATTAAAGTAGATGTATCTTCTATTTCTGTACTACAAAAACAAAGCATTCTCTAAATATTTATAATTCTGATAATTTAGTATCCTTGCTTTACATACGTGTAATAAATCTCTTCGAGTTCCATATAGTAAATCTTTAGGACACTGTAAAAGACATGTTTGGTGGAATCTGAGTTTTAATAGTAGTCACAGATAAAAGTTATGTAGGGTTTCCCCCCCCCCAAGAATGACTGGGAAAATACCTCATTCAGGTATGAAAAGATTCCTCCTGCGTTAGATGTTAATGCAGCAGGTATAATTCAGCCCAGGGAAAGGAAAGCAAGTGCTATATTTAAGAGCATATCTCAGACTTCTAGTGATATGAATGTGAAGGAGAATAATTGTGCAAGGAATGGATGCTTAAGGCATATTCTGTTCATTTTGAATTAACAATAGCTGAGCACATCATGACGACCAACATTGTGTATCATAATAAAGTCAAAATGCAAACTTTCTTTCAGCCTTCCAGACCCTAAGTTGGGTGGAAAGGCAGCTTAGAAAGGTTTTTAATAAAATAAATAAAAATGCAGTGATCTTTGCGTGTAAGAAGTAGCTCTGTAACACATGATATATTGGTGTACTGAACCATCTCTTGTGGAAGGGAGTGGGAGCAAGTGGCCACTGTACCCATGCTGTTGAGCATGCTCGTTTTCAATCTTCTTACATGTGGTTGCTGCACATGAAGTCTGTTGCTCTTTCACTTTGAACATTTGCTGCGCCGCCATGTGCTGAGCGTGCATAGGAAAAGAGGCGTGGCTAGAGGACCCTGTCCAACTCCTCCTCTTAGGCATAAGACTTGTATGTGATACAAAGAGTGCAGAGTATCGATTTAGAAATCCTGATTCATGTAATGTTGCCAAAGCATTTGTTTCAGTGATCACACAGCAACTGCATGTTTTTTTGGTGGAGGGGGAGTCCACCCAAGATAACATGCTTCAGTTTTGTTGACTTGATCTTTCTAGGAACAATGGTTTTAATGTTAGCAAGGGCCAACAGTCTATGTTAGTACCTGGGTTCATATCCCTAGTCAGTTCACTCCATCTCAGGCAGAATTAATGTGGGATGGATGGATGGATGGATGGATGGATGGATGGATGGATGGATATCACACTTGTTTGGGGGTAAATCATATAGTGGGTTACACAAGTGCAGCTGAATGTGTTCTGTCTCTACATCTATCGTTACAGTTTTAGATGGATGTGTTTTGAGGATCAGGCACTGATGAACATGCAACCCATGTGACCCACCATAAAGAGGGAATACATGGAAGAAGTAGGAGCCCCTGGTCTTTTTCAGGACAAATACAAGTTTTAATCATTCCATTTTACTTTGAAATCATTCAAAAACACTGAATGACAATGTTATAATTGTTCCCCCATACCGTAACATCTTTGGTAAATGTACACCGACAAGCCTTCATAAGAGGGGGTTTGCACTTTATTTTTCCCACTTATGTCTATGAGTCAGACTTTTTAAAGATACAAAAGTTACTTTAAGGTCAGTTTTGCTGTAGGAATTGGGATGAGTTTGTAGAAGGAAGAGATCTCGTCGGTGGAACAATGAATCCTTGATTTTATTGAGGTTTGCTCAAACATCCTCAGAAGACAAAAATTACAAGTTCAAAAATCATACCTTAAATCAAAAACAGATGAATCAGCTCTTCCACACACACAGGTAATGGGCATGCTCTTTGATAATGGAAAAGATTGTTGTTTAGTATGACTTAAGTGTACTAATGGATTTTTGTTGAGCGGAGGGAGAGGAGAGAATTTATTCAGAATTATTCCATGAAAGAACACAACTCTAATTCATCAAAGTCATCATGCCACAGCTGTTACAACAATCCATCTCCTGCTGAATTCTAGCCAGCTAATTTTTGAGAAGTGACATTTTTCACAGTTTATTGTTTTCTCATCAACATGGCACCCAGCTACATCACATATATTCACAGAGTGACATTGGCATTGATGAATTGGCAATGTGCTTTCTATTTAAGGGTATAAGAGCCTCTGTTTCCTCAGTAAAAAATGCAACATGTAAGTATGATATAGCAGACACCTATCTGCTTTATAAAAACATGTTTGTAGAGTCCAAAAAGAAATGAGGACACCAGATAATCAGTGCTTATGTTCCTATCTGATAAAAGAGGAATTATGTCCTAAAATACAGGGCTTTTTTTCAGCAGGAACGTGGTGGAACGGAGTTCCAGAACCTCTTGAAAATGGTCACATGGCTGGTGGCCCCGCCCCCTGATCTTCAGACAGAGAGGAGCTTAGATTGCCCTCTGCGCCGCTGAGCGGCGCAGAGGGCAATCTAAGCTCCTCTCTGTCTGAAGATCGGGGGCGGGGCCACCAGCCATGTGACCATTTTCTCTGAGGGCAACCCACTGAGTTCCACCACCTCTTTCCCCGGAAAAAAAGCCCTGCTAAAATATGTCCTTTATTCATCACTCAGGGCACCATTTTGTGTGTACACAGAAAACAATTTTAACCATGACCTGCTACTTCACAGCAAGTTGTTGTGATGAAGTATTCATTAAAGTAGTAGTCTTTAGCAAATGTGTTGGAACCCTCAGTTAGGTTATGAGCCCATATAGGACTTGACATTTTTGCTGCCTTTGGGAAGGACTTGCTGCTAGTGTGCGTGTGTAGACAGCAAGTATTCCCTACACATATGAAGCAGCTTTGGTTGATCAAGGTTAATGTTATCAGCGTCTTGTGGTATTCTCTGGCTGGTAAATTATGCAGGAATCTTGTTCTGTAATTAACAATGCTTTATTACAATTATAAACAACTCAGCTTAACGTTTCTGTCTCTGTCAGTCTTGGTCTGTTGCCTACAGTTCTAGCTTTGGTCTGGCTTCTCCCTGTCACATGACTGTGATGCCACTTGTCTTCGTGTCATGTGCTCGCAGGTCAGCTGGACCCATGCTCAGTGAGTCTTGGTCTGGAAAATTTGAAGGCCACTGCTTTACAACATAGTTCTCTATTGTGGGAACAGAATAGGCATGGGTGTCAGGAAGAGGGTTTGTGCAAGGGGACTAAAACAGCTGGAAAGTAAATATGAATGCTTATCCAGAGTTGGTAATAATCCTACATGTTGAATGTAGTGTCAGCCCAGGCATCAATGGGAATGCCACGTTTTCCTTCAAAACTGTGGATGGAGGTAAATCATGCTTGTAATTTAACCATCCTATTTTAGGGATGAATAAGGTTTTGAATATGGAATATTATATTTCTGCCACTAGGGAGTAAGTGGAATTCATATTCATAACATATAATTTGGTGGGTTTTTTCTATATATTTTTGCATTAGCAATTGTACTGTATGAGATCATAGTTCTGCCCAGAATCATATTGCCTTTGGAAGCTAATGGGGGATGGGATTTGTCCTCATGCTAGTTGCTGCTGTTCCTTCATGAATTGTCCTTTTTTAATCCTAATTCTGCACTTTTTAGTTTGGTGCAATGTTATTGTGTTAGTATCAATTGTTGCTTTACATAAAGAGCCAAACCTTTCCTAGTTACCGTTTTTCTGCATTTCCAATGTATACACTTTACAACTAACATAGTATAGATATACCTGAATCAGACGTTTTCTTAAAAATCTATCTTTAGTGCTGGCTTTCTTATTCCCTTGTGCTGCACAGTGATATATACTCAGAGGGGTTTTGCTCTGGGGCAGGGCAATGACATAATAGCTGTATGGAGGCACACAGAGCATGGCTTGCAAAAGGGGTGCTATTCCCCCACCTGGGATGGGGGATCCCCTCCTCCCACCCTCCTCCTGCCTCCACTTATTTGGCCAGCAGATGGGGCGCTTCTGGGGCAACCCCCCCCCCGGGAGCACGGCACACCCCCACACCCACAGTGTAATAATGACCTCAGCTGCTCATGATATGCTGTACTCTGTTTGCCCCAACACCACTATCAGAAAATCTATGAAGTTCACCTATGATAGGGTTGCCAGCCTATGGCAACCAGCAGAAGATTGTGTGGATGGGGACTTATCTTTTTAGTGCCACGTTAATGCCATGATATTACTTCCAGTGTGACCCAGAAGTGACACCATGGCACTGGGTTATGCTCTAGCATTTTGCCAATTTACCATCACTTTTGGGTCATGCCAAAAGTCATATCATGGTGTCAGTATAATGCCAAAGGCCCCTTATTTCCCCTGCCATCCCACCTTCACTAATTACCCAGCTGGGTAGTGGTAGACAGCACAGGTGAAGTTCAGGAAGTCTCCCACTGAAAACGGAGATCTGGTCTCTTTAGCCTATGAGATTAGCTTTGGTAGGCTAATACAGGAAAAGGCAGATACCCTAGTCCCAGACTGTGTAAGCCTTTATAAGTCAAAATTAACAGTTGTAAACTATCCTAGAAGCAAACTTGCAAACAGCGTAATGCTTTCAAAACATGCGAAATTCGTTCCGTAAAATAACATCTAGTAACAGCCTTGGCACCATATTTGGAACTAAATGAAGCTTCCAGACTGTATTCATTGGCAGCCCCACACAGATAATGTGACTGGATGTAACCAGTGCTGGTTCAGACTGGATGTAACCAGTGCATGGATAACTGCACCTAAATCTCAAAGTAAGGCCATAGTTAGCAAATCAACTGATGCTGCTGAAATGAGTTGTCCACAGAGGAGATCTGTACTTCCACTCTCAAACTAGCAACTGCTCTTTAAGGGGTGCACTCCCTTCCACAACTAGTGGAATTTATAGTTCTTGGTTGGTCTTGCTATCAACAAAAGTAACTTCAAGTTTTGTATGGATTGAGCTTTAAATTCATCCACATACTGACCAAACCTAGTCCAAGCCTCTTCCTGTGATTTCATGTAGATATTAAACAGCATGGTGTGTGTGTATGGGGAGGGGGGATAGAACCTTATGAGACCTCAGATTTCAAGTTCCTGGGGGTCAAGCAGTTTTCTCCAAGCAGAACCTTCAGGAACTGATCAGCCAATGAATGTAACACTGAAGTATGGTGCCTCCAATACCCATCTCAGCTACTGTAAGATATAGGCAAATCCACAGTGTCATACTTCCCTGTCTTATCTCCTGGCAAAGGTTGTTAGCCAGGATGACTAAACCTGAAACATGATTGAAATGGGGTCAGAAAATCCATTTCTTCCAAGAAAGTACAGCCGCCACCTGCCCCCAAAGAGGATATTTGTTATTAGTCAATAGCTGTTTAAATCCTCTAGGTTAATGGGTGGTTTTATGCAATCCAACCAGGCTAGCTGCCGTTTGCTAAGTTCTCCAGCTAGCTACCATCAGCCAAGATGAGCGAGTGTTCAGCATAGACGTGTTAAGGTGCACTCCTTCAAGTAACTTCTCCACAAGCTGCAGTAACTGATGATGTCCATGAGATCCTGATAAGACTGCACTCCACATACATTCTGAGCTTGATCTGCTATAGCAGTGGATTCTGAGTTAATGCAGATGTGAGCAATTTTTATCTGTGAATTCCTACCAAATAACTCACAGTGTGCTATTGTTAAAGCCAATGTGGTACAGTGGTTAGAATGTTGGATGTGGAAGATCTGTGTTCAAATCCCCACTCTTCTATGAAGCTCTCTGGCTGACCTTGGAACAGTCACTCTCAGCCTAACCTGTCTGAGCTCCTTGGAGGAAGAGTGGAATATTTCAGTAATCTCTTTATTATCCACTCTTATGACTAAAGTCTTGAGCATCAACAATACAGAAGAACATACATAATTTATAACGATAACAGCAAGTAATGATGGATATAATAATGGATATAGCCAGCACTACCCAGATGGAACACTGAGTTGTCCAGATCTGGCTATCTATTAGATTTAATCACATAGGAGAAGAATTTGGCTACTGCCAGAGTAATATTATGATAACTTCCAGCCAAAAGAATCTGTAGCCTATAGTGGTCTGTCTATCCCTATCAGGCTAAATATATAAATTGGATCCCTATGCAGAGGGCTTGGCAATATCTCCAATTTCTTCTGAATCTATCTCATGTTGACCTAAAGTCTGTTGAGTGAGTCTTAATGTTGCTCATTTTGACAGGATTTTACTCTCTTTCCACTCACCTAGAATACCACCATTGCTTCAGGCAGAAGAGGAAAAACTTAAGACTTTTGGTATAGTGGTAACAAGGTTTTTCCGGGATCCCACTTAGAGCTACCAACTCTAAGTAATAATTCAAGGCAGGAAGCTAGAAGGTCCAGGAGAAAACCAGATAACCATTTAACCTTGCCTGGGGAAGGCATGATTAAACAGAGATCCCAGGGACATATTGTGGGGTCCCCAGTTGGACTGAGCCCAACCACCCCCGGTGCCCCTTAACCCAAGATGGAGATCCATGAGGGCTCAGGCGAAGTGGCATTAGACACAACCGAAGCCAACCCTGTTCTCCTCCTTTAGCTTCCTACCTCCCTCTGAGCAGGATAAAATGATTAAAAGGTTTCACTATTTGCAGGAAAATATTGGGAAATTAAGGCAGAAACCTAGCAGTGACAGCTTGAATACTCCTGTTGAAGTTTTTCTACACCGCTCCAGTCAATGGGACATCTCCACCTTATAGAAACTGAGGAGTGACAATGCAGGATTCCACCCCCACTAGAACACTAGATTACAATCCAGGAGAGGAATGGCTGTGTTACAGTCGATTCTAGCACAGTTACAGAGATCCCTCAGCAATGACTGGAAAATAATATTAAGCTGGTTACCTAGGATATTGCAGGGTGGGGGGCTCAAATACAAATTCTAGAGAAGAGTGGAATAAAAAAAATAGATAAACCATTGGGAACAAACCTCAAAGAAAGACCCCCTGCCACCCAAAACAATTCCAGTGGACAGTTTTGAATAAATGCAATGCTAGTGGAAGACACACATATGGTCACTTTCACCATCAGAATAGGTATGATTATGTGCTCTAGCCTTTGTTCATGTTTACTGCAACTTTTACCCCATTTGCATACTAGATCTCTACCAACTTGTTTCATTAAGTTCATCTGTAAATCAAGAAGTAGAAATGGAATGCCCTGATTTGGAAGGCCCATCCAAGCCCAATCTCATCAGATCTTAGAAGCTATGCTGGATCAGCCCCGGTCAGTACTTGGATAGGAGACCACCAACAAAGCCCAGGGTCACTAGAGACAGGCAATGGCAAACCACCTCTATTTGTCTCTTGCCTTGAAAACTTTCCGGGTTTGGGGGCGGGGAGTGTCAACATAATTTGGCTGTGATTTGACAGCATTTTCCACATGCCCACAATGGTATCTGTGCACAGGTGTTCTGAGCCTATACAAACTGTCCAGTTGACCACAGTGGTCTTGTATGCTCTGAGGCATTTGCCTCAGAAGAGCTTCCTTGTACCTGGAATTCTTGTATTTTCGTATGCCTACTTTAAGTGTCTGAGCATTAGAACCATTACAACTGTTCGTTTTTTTCAGTCTACCCTGTTCATGTATGAAGCCATTGTGGTCTGTTTTTCAACATCAAAAGAGATGTGGGAGTATGAGGAGCCGCGCTTTCTGCTGACTTACTTCCCTATGATCTGTTGCTTTAGGCACTTCCCAGCATGGCTCATTTCTGATATTGGAGCTGGGCTTAGAAAAAATGCACCTGGGGTGCAGCACAAGATGCTAAGGAGTTGGGTTCAGTTCCTATTACCTATGTTCCCCTTTTGATGAAAGACCCTTTTAGATATATGAATGGGGACAATATGAAGACAGCAAACATATCTCATTGGCCCTTAAGTAGCACACAAAGATTATTGTCCTACACACAAGGCAGGGTCAGAACTGAAGACAGTGCACATTTCTGTAAATATAGATGCCTTTATACTGCCATGCATTCCGTGTATTTCTCTGGACGATTTAAAGTTGGAACTGTGGTGTCCAGACCAAAAGAGTTCTCCCCCCCACACACACCTTTAATAGATACCTCATACAGTACAACTCAATATTATGTTCCTACATTCTTTGCACAGCTGTGGAGTTCATGCTTACCCCTGAGGAATGGCTTTTATCTGACATAAAATGGATGGGGAACACCTGCAGGCACATAATTTTATTGATATCTCCAGCAAAGTCTATAGCTTTAACTACACAAGAGTAGACAAAAGATTTGGATTCTGAATTGGTAGGCGGCCTCTGAACCCTGACATTTCCTATCTATGATAGATATTCTGTCAAGATGCAGAAGAAATACTGTTATTCTGCAAGAATTATCAGTGAACATGTTACAGTCTAGATTTTCCAGAAGTGCTCTTGTAATGTTTTACTCAGCTGGATGAATTGCAGGTTGTTTCAGGAAGGAAGTTGGTAGTGTGTCTCTACTAGACATTTTTACCTCTGCCTGAAACCAAGAAGTGAGGAGCACTTCGGGTTGATTCTATGAGCAGTAGCAAGGCAGAAAATTCTAATATGACATAATACCTTCTAGGCTTTTATGTGGCAATACACACTTGCTACATGGCTCCTTAAACTAGGAAGAAGTTCTTTAGGGAACACAAGTAGTAGAGTTTTGATATTGTGTTCTTGATCTTTTTATCAATGGCATTTTTACCCTGACTCCATTTCACAGCAACTGAACTATCCTACCAGTCACATGATCCTGAATGGCATGGTTTGCATATGTCTAGTGCTTAAAGGAGTGGATAGTCCACAACATCAAGTTATAGTGTGCTCTACTGTTCCCATGGAGCCATTCCTGGCTGTGAGAATTAACTAATTGCTGATCTGAAATTGCTGTACTCTTGGACTTTCAAGGCCAATGGGAAGTTGTTATTGTTAGCCAGAGATGATTACTGCTGAAGTACTATGAGGTTGCCTTGTCCAGCGGTGCCTGGTCGACCCCTGGCCATCCACCAGCAGTACACCGCATTTCCTCAAAATGGGCGTGTTGGGCCACAGAATGAGGAGGGGGCTTGCTTCACCTTGTTTCTCTTCTTCACTGGCACTTCTTTGTTTTCAAGAGGTATTCATCCTTCTCCTCCTTCACCTTGATTCCTACCCCCTTTTGTCCTTCCCTCTCAGAGCCAAGCTGCAAGAGACGAATTACAAGAGGAGGAGCACGTGAAGGGAGTTGCAATGTTAGCTGGGAAGCTGAGTTTTAAAACTGATCGGAAGGCTTTGTCAATTTCACCTCTTTATAGAGCCAGAGAGATAGCTGCTCAGAGGGTTTGTTAATTTCCTATATGCCTCTGGAAGGCTTTGTCAGTTTCACCTCCCCTTCTAAGAAGCTAAGAGGAAATAAACAAACCTTCTGAGCAGGGATCTGTAGAGAGGGGAAATTGACAAAGCTTTCCAATCTCTTTTAAAATTCAGCTTGCTGGCTAACATTGCAACTCCCTTCACGTGCTTCTCCTCATGTAATTCGTCTCTTGTAGCTTAGCTCTCAGGCATCATAGGCCTGGCCAGCAGGCATGGCCTTCAAGGATTCCCACCCTCAGCAGAGGTCCAAACCACTCACAACTGCCTGAGGCATGGTCAGTTCCTTCTCTTCTTGACTCCACCCTTCCCAATCAGGAGAGCACATTACTCCTACTGTTTGCCAAGCAGAGACCTAAAGATGAGTTTTTGTGTGGGCTTCATTGGGGTAGAAGGTAAGTCCAAACAGGATCAGATCTGGACAGTACTCCTTTGGTATTGAAATTCAGTTCTCAGGCTGGGCATTAAAATGTCATTATTGGTGTCAGCAGTAGCCCATGTCATTCTATTATTTTTATTTTAAAAAATTCCTACCTCACCTTTCTGTGTAAAGCTTCCAAGATGGCATCCGATTTTAAAACAGGATTTAAAAACAAGCAGTTAACAAATTTAGAACTACAATCCAGGCTTGTAACAGAATCACAGGCAGGAGAATCGTCATGTGTGTGTAAGGCAGTGACAGTGGCAGAAATTCAAGCAGTGGAAGTGGTTCCATCAGAATATGACAAACCTCTAGCCTGATCTCTCCACATCTTTTATCACTGCCCTGTGGATGTGGAGGGACAGGCAAAAGAACTACCTTGTTTATGTTCTGATATCTTATATATAACTATAATTATTTAGACATTCAAAGAGAAGTGGCAGAGTTTCATTAATAGATTATTTGGAATGTAGAGGATTTACTTTTTGAAAACATGTGTGCATGTGTTTCTGTGGAAGAGAATACCTAGAACAATTCACTGCCTAGCTCAAATCTCCAAACTTCTCCAACAAAGAATTACAGACTACTGCAAGGCCACCAACTTTCTTTTGCTAAACATATAATTAATTTAGGTAGGAAGCATAAATTTAGATCACTTACTTTTAATGGTTTTATGATAAACAACAACAGAGTGAGATGTGAACCAGCGCAGGAAAGGCTACATGTTATATGTTCATTTTTCAAGCTTACTTTAAAGTGAAAAATTTCCATGGTGCTATTTAATACAGAAAAGCGTTTAAAAGTGACATTTGAATATTAAATTTAGTATCATGCCTCTGCTATAAAGACAACTGTCAATTTTATCCCTTGATAAATTTTACTAGAAGTCTGATGAGTAAAAAATAAGTTAAAAGCATCTTGTTTAATAAGGAATATGGTTATGTCAAAATCTGAGCTCACAGTCCAATATAAAAGTGGTCTGCAAATTAGATAATTTTAAACTGTAATCCTTAATGACTTGCCCTGAAACAGGTCTGTTCAACTGGATTAAATAAATAAGAAAATATATCACCTCTTAAATATATCACCTCTTTGCAGAAAACAAATCATTTGTTTTCTGCAAAGAGGTGATATATTGGGGAGATTTGGAATGAAAAATTAAGGAACATGATGCAAACATGAGGTCTGGTTATAGATCAAACTAGATAAAACGGTGCGATATCTGTGCTTAAATTCTCACAGCCTCCTCCTGATTTGGGAAGGTGAATGGAGATGGGTAGAAATTTGCTTCTTTTGCTGTCATTAACACTTGAAGGGAAGGGGAGCCAGTATTTCTCCTGGAAGTGCTTGAATCAGAAACTCAAAACTGGCAAAGGTTCAAATGTTGGACATGTTCCGGCCATACAGGTGCCATGTTGAGAACAGCTTTACCTGCTTTTTCAGCCAAATGCTGTAGAAGCTCTGCCACAGAGAAGATTTGGAAAAAGCTTTACCTACTAAATTTCTGTGTGTCAAGTAGCCGTAAAATCAAACAAGCCCTGCCGGAAAAAAAAGGGCACCTCTGTGTGATGAAAGATCCAGTGAGAATATTGCTGTTTGCTACAGAGGATAATACAGTATAAATGGATCATTTTATCAGTTCCCTTTTTATGTTTTGTTTTCACTATTGCTGTTGTTTTTGTATGTAAAGGCTGAGTTACTAGGCAAATGTGGTAACTGGAAGGAGTCAAGTACTGAGAAGGTGGATGCTCACTAAACTGACAAGAAAAACTGCATTGTTTAGCCAAAAAGTTGCAATATGTGCAGGGAAATATTTTTAAAGGGGATGTTTTGAATCAGTTAGCCCAGTTTGGCCAGAACTTGTCAGGGCTTGGGAGCTAAGGAGGGCTGGGCAGTATTTGGATGGGAGACCACCAAGGAAGAAAGGGGTCACTATGCAGATGAAGGCAATGGTAAACCACCTCTGCTCCTCTCATGCCTGGAACACCCCATGGAAGAGGTTGCCATGAGTTGGCTGCAACTTGACAGCACTTTCTTCTTCTGAAGCAAAGTATCCCTCTAATAAAACACCTCTTCTTTGTTTTCCAAACCCCTTCTAAGTTCTAAAGGAAAACAGAGCAGTGTGACCCATGTCAGAATTCTTATAAAATGGGGAGAGTAGAAGGGGCCAGTTATAAAAGCCTAAGTGGATAGAAGGAGGAGTTGAGTCTTTTCCCTCTCCACATTTTTTTCCTGCAGAAACTGCTTCTCCCCAGCCATTTTTTCTCTTGAATGATTCAGGTTGTAGAGCCCACTACAATAAAAAGCATGTGGAGACAAGCAAATGCAGGGGGAATAGAGTGGTTTGGACAAGGGTTCAGAGAACCCTTAATTAGGATGCAACCTGATCCTGAAACATAGGACCCATCTAGGGTGCTACTGCTAAGAGCCAGATCAGTCAAGGTGATTGTGTGCTCAACTCTGCTCTACTCCAGTGGAAATTTACAAAAATTTGACTGGGATCACATATAATGACAATTAACTTTATGAGTACTAGAAATGTGTCCCATAAACCGTTTCAAAATAAGATATTATATAGGAATAGAAAAAAGTATATGACACTTCCATATAGGTTGATATCATGAAAATGGATATTGTTAAAAAACCAAATGTAAGGGGAAAGTAATACCTTTCATATAGGGCCTTTTGAGAAAAATCTCAAAAGGAAGAACAGGTGCATTGCAGTTACTGAAAAAATGCCTACAAAGTTAGTGATGTGGAAGGCATTGGCATGCTGGTTGTTGTGCACTTCTGTATCCATTCATTTCTAACTCACTTTCCAAAAATATCATTCATCTCCTTGCTGGTGAAGTTGTTGATGAGTGAGAGGTGGACAGACAGATTCACAAGTATATAGAAAACTGTTAAAGATGGTAAAAGTTATATTGTCAAAGGCTTTCCCGGACGGAGAACGATGGTTGTTGTGGATTTTCCGGGCTGTATCGCCGTGGTCTTGGCATTGTAGTTCCTGACGTCTTGCCAGCAGCTGTGACTGGCATCTTCAGAGGTGTAGCACTGAAAGACAGAGATCTCTCAGTGTCAAACTGTGGAGAAGATGTTAGCAGGTAAGTTATATCTACTCAGGAAGGTGGGTTTGGGTTGCGTTATCCTGAAGATGTCAGTCACAGCTGCTGGCGAAACATTGGGAACTACAATGCCAAGACCACGGTGATACAGCCCAGAAAATCCACAACAACCATGGTAAAAGTTGTTTGTATCTTATCTCTTTATATAAAAGAGGAAATAATTTCTCTGCCCATTTGTTATTAAATTGTGAAAATATTTTATTCTACAGCAGACTAAATTGTTAAATTTAGTTACCGGCTGACACATCCTCAGAGGATCATTTGAAGGGGTTTATATCTCTGTCTGTTTGCCTAATAAACCCTACCACAGTTGTGAAGATTAGCTAGCAAATATTTATATAGCACTCAATAGAAATAAACCATTTTCTCATCCAAGAATCCCCCACACATCTTTTTTTTCCTGCCTGTGCATTTCCTCAATTGTTAGAACAGCCAGTTCTAAATACATTCACAGTCTTGTTTGATTTCAGCGGAATGTATGCCATCACAAATATGCTTATAGTGACAGCCAGGATTAAATTATTGTGTTAGAATGCATGAGACAGATTTTCACATATGCACACCCAGTTGATTTTCAAGTCTTCAGCATCCAAATTTAGAGGCACATTTTCAAAAGAGTTCAGCCACAACTCAAGGTCAGATTTTTCAAAAGCATTTGGAGCATAGTAGCTTCCTTTGTGTCACCCCTGGGCAGGTTGTCAGAAGATCTCTGTGAGCTTCGAAGGTCTTTTGAATTCCAGATACAATTGTGTCTGCAAATCTGTGAATGTAATTATCTGAGAGTGTTAATGTAACATCCACATAAAGGAAAATATCATTATGACATTATCCTCTGTATGAATATATGTAAAGGGCTGAGTTACATTAAGGATATTTTAAAAATAGATACTTAGAAATAATTTGAATGTCACTGAAATATGTTGCGTTATCTGTATAGAATTTTTTTAATTACTGTGAAGAGAAAGTTGTTCATTCCTCATGACTTCTGCATTTTATGATTCCACAAAACTACGTGATTCTTAAAAATAACCAATAATTATCATCTTGAGATTATTTCTTCCAGCCATATTTTATATTCTCATCTACTTTTTTGAAGTCCACATTATTTAAAAAAATTAAAACGTCTTGGACTTGAACATTTTATGGCAATCCTATATGAGCTTATAGCCTGCCTCATCAGAATAAAATAAAATGTCAATGAGGCTATAAAAAAATAAACTGTCATTACAGCTATTTTACCAACAAAATTTCTGTTTATAAAAATCTACATAATTTTTAATATTCTTTTAACCTCACTTTAAAGTTGTACCGTAAATATTTTGAGGAGTTTTAAAAGTCTGATTTTTCTTCTATGAACACAATTCAGAAAAGTGACCTTCCTCCTGCCAGAAATAATTGGAAACATTCTGTCAATTTTCTGAAAATGAGAAAAAGAAATAATATTTTAGAAAATATCGAAGCATATAAGTCAAGGGAACTTACCCATCCATCATGACAGAGCGAACTCACACAGTACTGTGAATTCAAAGCTCAGCCGGTCACCTAGATATAAAAATAGCACCAATACCATACTACTGATTCGTCCATACATACTTTGAGGGTACATTGAGAGGAGCAGGATTTCACCCACTGCCCCCCCCCTTCCAACATCCATATCAACTGGGATCCTCCTTTTGCACCATTTATTTATTTAGTCAATTTTATCTTGTCCTTTCTCCAAGCAGCTCAGAGCATTGTACATGGTTCTTTCCCCATTTTATCCTCACAAGAACCATGTGAGGTAGGTTCAGTTGAGAGAGAGTGACCAGCCCAAGGTTGCCCGTTGAGCTTCAGCACTCTAACTCTTTACCACTCTCATTCTCAATATTGAAGGAGCTTGCTGCAGTCATTTGGCTGAGGGAAGGGCCAGTAGACATAATTCCTCACCCCTCTATGAGGGAAACTACATGAGACGCACAGGTGCGTGTTGGGTCCCGCAAGGCTCCCTGGGTAGTATAGTCTGAAAAAGAATAGTTGCTAAATGTGCTTCTCCGCTGGGGGAAGATCAATGAGAGGGGCTCTCTCTCTCTCAAAAAGCCTGAGCTTGGGTTTTCCTTTATGAGCTCGGGGGGTGGAGGGAGTATCAGGAGGCAGGAAATCCAGGACAGCTTTTTGCAAGAGAGAGAGAATCCGTGATGCGATTCACCGCCAAGGAGAAGAACAATGGGGGGGGGGATTTGCTCTTTCTCTCTTGCAGAAAGCTGCTCTGGATTTCCTGCCTTCTGTTACAGCCCCTCCCCAGCTCATGGAGGAAAGGCCAAGCCAAGGCTTTTTGAAAGAAAGAATCCCTCCCATTGCTCTTCCTCCAGTGGAGAATCTCTTCGAGCGGCTGTTCTTTGTAAGATTACACTACCCAGGGAACCTTGCAGGACCCGACACGTGTCTGACATCTTGTATAGTTTGGTTCCAAGTGTACTCACTGTTTAGTAAATATGCCGAGGTACATGTGAAGAGACCTTCTCTGTCTAAGAAATCTAGATGCTCGCATATTTCAACCAGGGCTGTTGCCTGCAGAAAGGCTATGTATTAATGGAATTTTGAGTATAAACTGATTCTTATTTTTCTTCCTTATTTATATCAAATTTGAAGAATGAATTGGGAAAAAGAAGTCCTCCAGATACAGAAATAAGATACGTTTGATTCCGTTAGCTATGATGCTTTGAACGGCAGAGATTTGTTGAATATCAGTGACTAAATTTTAAGATCTAAACTAAAAATTAACTGACTTTTTCAGTCTCTGCATCTAAATTACTCAGCAAATAAATAAATAATAGCTAGATGATAATAAAAATATAGATAATAAAGAATTTTTGAGACCTTTAATCAAATATAAGGCAGCACAATCGACCCTTTATTGTGGTATATATTAGGCCTTCCTTTCAACATGCATTTTCTAGTAAATCAAACCCAAGAAAATTTGAAATTTTAATCAAAGCTCATTATTTCTGGTTATTCCAGATTCACTTGTACTAACTGTTCAGTTCCTTTATTCTTTGGATCAAAAACATAGCTCTAATTCTTGTTGATCAACCACAGGAAACTATAACAACGTATGTTAAACATAATGTAACATTCTAAGTTACACCACAATAAATTAGATATAATTCCAATAACATACATCTTTGAATGAATACCCTTCTGTCTAAACTCTTGAATCTGTCTATAGTGAAGTAATAATTAATCACAATTAAATATAAATAACAGACACAATAGTCACTATTAAAGTAGAAATATTTGCCTGTGCTTCCTCCATAACTGAAATCATTTTAATCAACCCAGCTGAAAGCTGAATTACATCCAAGTTTTTTTGAGACAAGCATTTTCGCTCTGGATATGTTTTTTTGTAGTTGTGATTGTGATAACAGTTTTACAGTAAGTAGCTTACCTCATGTAGCTTTCCAACTGGCCAAAAAGAAAACACAGAAGCCAGATGTATTATTTCATATATTATGTTGCATTGCACATCTGTGACTTGCTATGCTAGGAAGTCTTTCATGAACTTGTTTTTGTCAAATACCAACAACTGCTTTATGGCTTTCTACCATCCTCTTCTGAATATTACCATTCTATATCTATTTCTCCTCCTGTTCCTTTGATTCTGCTTATATTACTGGCGGACTTCACACCTAACTGCTGATATTCAGCAAATAATAGCCTAAGTTTGCATTTGCCTTGACATCCACATTACTTTGATTTAACCATTTCATCTTGTTTTGGACTTTGTTAACCCTAGGGTCCAATTGGTATGGATGGAAAGCTGGTAGGTTGGCCTTTCCATGAACTTTTCTCCTTTCTTCTGACTAGAAAAAATGTGTGCATTATTGTAATATATTGTCCAGTTATGATATACCATGTATAGAAAAAACTATGTAATTTGATTCAAATTCCTCTGTCTTTCATGACCACATCTAATTAGCTGACAGAAGTCACGCAGAAGAAGTTGATAGTGGTATCATTGTTGTTAAATGGAAACACTATTTTTCTTTCAATCAATAAAGGTTCATAAGGCAATAAGAAGAAACATAGATAATCTATTCCCATCCCTTGGTCTGAATCCTGGAGTTCCTAATTTATCCAGCACATCCCCCCAATTATAGAAGACAGATATACTGCAAATTATTTTATTTGTTAACTTAATAAGAACTATGTGTTGCCTCTTTCTACAATAATTGGATTTGTTGCATGTTGTATAGCTTATCAGCCACGGCAAAACTCACCTTATTCTCAAGAGATTCTACATCTAGCCATGTGCTGAATTCTAGCAAATTCAAACATTCATTGCTACTATATCAAATAGATAGGGATCCCATATTAAGACTGAAATGCTGCAAAGGCAAAATGATTCTGCTAAGCATAATGATTTTCCTTTAGTTGAGTATTTTACATCATGATATGAGAATCAGTTGAATTAGCACAGAGGCTAGTGTGCAAAATAAAAAAAGAACTCTTTTTAGGAAACTCTTCTGAGTAGAGATGGGCACAAACCAGAAAATAACTGAACCATGAAGTTCGTGGTTTGTCAAATTCACGAACCACAAACTTTCACGAACCTGCCCCTGGTTCGCGAACCGGTTCGTTTGGTTCATGAAAATGTCATATCCAGGTCAGAAAATCATCACTTTCAGGTCAGCAGAAGTTCACTTCTGGGCCAGCAGAAGGTCTGCAGGAAGTCTATCCCCTATTGCCTAGGAAACGGATTGATTGGCACCAGGCTGTCTGCAGTGACGAACCAAAAAATGAACCAAATGAACCAGCCTGAAGTTTGTGGCGGTTCGTCAGAAATGGAATCTGACAAACCACTGGTTTGTGAACCATGAACCAGCCTGGTTCGTGCTTAATTTTGGTTTGTACTTCGGTTCGTGCCCATCTCTACTTCTGAGCATTGTACATTTAACCTTCTCTCCCATCAGATGAAATCCTGTTTTCAAAGGTTTCAAATGGACTGTCTTAGCCTACAATAGTTGGCAGATAAGAGACTAAAAATATAGAATATTTCCTGTCATATAAACTGTAACTGTTAATGGGATATGTCATGGGGAATATTCCCAGGATGGGCAATGATTGAACTTGGAATATAGCAAGCACCAAACTGAATGTTAATTTGTGGTTATGTTTTGTGCACTAGCATTCTCAGGGCATGCAAAATACTGTCTAAAAGCCCAAAGGTGCACATTTTTATCTGTATTTTTTGTGGTTCAAAGTCACTGTGTCGCTCCCCTCCCCCACTATGCCTTTAGCATTATTTTTCAGGGTTCTGAGTCAACCCAGCCTTTCAGGAATCATAGTGAATGAAATTGTCATATTGCCATGTAGTCAATTATATTTGACTGTGTATTGATGCTGTGAAGTCAGTTCAGAGTGAAGGCAATGCTTGTTGCCCTCATTCTGAATTTGCCTTCAGGAAAATGTTCCACAGTCAGTTAAATTTTGTTACATGATATCACAAAGTCAATTCAGAGTGAGGGCAGGGCTTCTTGGGCTCACTTCAATTGGGTGCTGTGGGAGGGAGTCATATTGTGTACAATTTCATCAGTGTTTTCTGCCTCCATTTAGAGTAATTAACAACTATTCAGTCTATTAATATATTATAAGCATGGACCCCTGTGGAGCTCACAGGGAAGAGGAAATCTCATCTCTCCGTTGGCCCTGCTTCCTCTGCTATTTCTCCCTACTCACTCTCCCATCAACTTGTGGCTTCCTCCTTCCCTCCCCCTACTGCCACTTCTTCGTCTCTGTTGCTTATCTCTCTCTCCCCAAGATTTTAATTGCCACCATACTTCCCTCTTCCCTTTCTCCTTATTGTTACTACTTTTTTCTGCTTCTACTACCTCAACCTACTCACTGCTGTGCTTCTTCTCTTTCCCTTTTTTCTTTCCTCATCCCTGCACACACCCACAATGTGTCATCGCACATTTCCACAATATTTATAGCGATCATTAGGCAACTCCAAAATGGTGGCCTTTTTTCTTGAAGTAACTTCCTATCCTCACTCTGAGGTTTTTTTTAAACTCAGTTTTTCATTTTGGACTTTCTGCTACATTTGTGGTAAAATCTCCCTTATTACTGGGTTCCCCTCTCTTACGGACTTTCTGTTATGCACAGAAAGGGCCAAGTTAAGGATTAGCTATATAGTGCACATAAAATATATAAAACTAGGTAGATTAGGCCAGGGTTGTAACCTGTACTTGGATGTATTCTGTCTGGCACCTTTTTACAGCGCCGGATCTAGGGTTGCCCGTGCCCAGGGCAACCTTAGGCTGAACACCTCATGCGCGCGCACAGCGTGTGCGCTCCCCATGCTGCCGTCACTTCGGTGACATCATCACACAGGGCAGAATGGCGGAGGCAGCGTGCAGGGTTGGGAAGCCACCCGCGCCATTCGCCTTCCCGCAGGCGAATGGCGCGGGTGGCCTCGCAGCCCCCTGCGCTGCTTTCGTCTGCTCTGCAGGACAGGGGGTGGCTGGCTTGTCGTGTACCCCCTGCCCTGCAGGGCAGGCAAAGGGCAGTACAGCCACCCACGCCATTCGTCTGCCCCGCAGGACGGGGCGGCCAGCCGCCCCCTGTCCTGTGGGGCAGGCGAATGGTGTGGGTGGCCCCGCAGCCCCCCGCGCTGCCTTTTGCCTGCCCTGCGGGACAGGGGGTGCGTGGCAAGCCGGCTGCCCCCTGTCCTGCGGGGCAGGCGAAAGGCAGCGCGGGGGCCTGTGAGGCTGCCCACGCTGCTGCCTGTGCCCTCTGGCAGCTGGCAGCTGCTCCCGGCGCCCCCTCCCTGGTGGCGCCGGGGGCAGACTACCCCCCCTGCCCCCTCGATCCAGCCCTGCCTTTTTATTAACAAAAGGAAGATATAGTTTGCCCAGAAATTATTATTATTAATAATAATTAATAATTAATTAATAATTAATAATGCAAAAATAATTGTTCAACTGTCTTGATATTTGCAGTATTCACATTTTAACATATATCAATTTTGGTCTGTGTTCTGCAAAAAGGAACTATGTCAAAAAGCATCCAGCTGCTGGTAGGTCTTTTATGCACAGAGCTCTTTTGGAAATCCATCAAGCACTAGTCCCACCATCAGCTCTGCACCATAGCTATTAAATTATACAGGTAGGTAAAGGTAAAGGTAGTCCCCTGAGCAAGCGCCGAGTCATTACTGACCTATGGGGGGACATCGCACCTTGACATTTTCTTGGCAGACTTTTTACGGGGTGGTTTGCCATTGCCTTCCGCAGTCATCTACACTTTACCCCCAAGAAACTGGGTACTCATTTTACCGACCTCAGAAGGATGCAAGGCTGAGTCAACCTTGAGTCGGCTACCTGAACCCAGCTTCCACCAGGATCAAACTCAGGTCATGAGCAGAGCTTGGGCTGCAGTACTGCATTTCACCACTCTGCACCACGGGGCTCATGATAAATTATACAGATACCTTATCAAAATTCATGAACACTGAACTGAGGTAGAGTATTGTACAGTTGGGAACAATTTTATCATTAAAACTATTTCAGGTCTTCAGCACAATGTTATTTTGATACCTTCACCAAATTCTGTGGTATAATTTAACTGTCCCTAACAGTGCAATCCAAAACAGAGTTATCGAATTAGTCCCTATGTCCAATCTGCCATTGTAAGAGCCCTTTTGCACACATGTTCACAGTTGTCAGTTCTGATGCAATAACCTTCTAGTGGGGTGGGGGTAAGGAAAATGATGAGAGAGAAGATGCTTAATAAGAAAGTAATTTTATATTACCCAGACTGATGCGTTGCAAAATCAGTATAAAAAGGCATGAAAAGGAGTAGGGATTTACAACCAGTAGAATGTGTTTCTCCCAGAGACAATGTTAACCCAAGGACAGGGTGGGGTGTGGGGTGTGTGCACACAGAGGAGGAAGTCTGCTATCAATGAAAGATGGAACAGCTGTTGAGAGGGAGAGGAAAGTGAGTCATATATTATTTGAGTTTGAAGAGAATCCCAGTGTGTCCATGTTGGTGTGAAAGATGGTTTGAAGAGCCGTCTACAAAACTGGGAGGACTTGCACAGCATCTCTAATGCACCCAGTTTTACCAGGACTTCAGTTATGAAGTTTGGCCATTGGGCAAATTGGGCCTGAAACTAGGTTTTGTGATCCCATGGACCAAGGGTGTAAACTTTGGATGCCCATTGGTAGATTTAAGGCTGCGCTTTGGTGCGTGAGAGGACTTGAGTCTCCCTCCCTGCTGGCATATTTTAGGTGCCAAAATAGCAATGTGGGGCTGTTTGGGCACTAGAAAAGGTGCTAGGGGAACAAGAACTCCTGAGGCACATGGGATCCGGATTGGAGCTCTGCTGAAATTTTTAAAGAACTACAGCTGCTCTTAAAATGGTGTCAGCAGCCACAGGATGAACCCATGGTCTCTGTCACTTGTCATTTGTCCCAGTATCCACTGACCAGAGGTTTTTGGAATCTGCGTCCTGCATCTTTGCCATCAGCCATGGAGAAAAGTTCCTGAGTTGAGAGGATACAAGAGTCTCTTCTGAAAGAAAAATATTTTCTGGGATGCTTTCCCCCCACTGCTGTCCCTGTATTGGGGTACAGGCTATAGTAACAGTTACACCCTTCTAAGTCCATTGCTTAGGATTGCATTACTGCAAGTCTTGTGTTCCCCACTCTCATTCTGAATATTACATTTGAGAAAAGGATGCTGAGAAATGAGCCATGATACTGTAAGAGCCTTTCTTAATAATAACATTTATCACTAATAATGTGCAACGATTGCTAAGGTATTGCAAAGAATCCAGATGACTTTCCTAAAAGTAGTGCAGTTGCTATTCAGCTGCTCTGGGAAATTCAGACACATTTGCTCAAGCTAGCATGGAGAATATAAGCTGCCTCCCCCAGTTAGCAATGCTGTTGCAATTGTAAGTGTGATTCTGACTTTGTATGTAAGAGATTTTAATAAAAAGGGAATTATAGAACAGTGTATTTCAGCATAATTCTCTAGCCTGAGAAAGATGCAAAATATAAACAAAACATATCTGGAGAGGGAAATGAATTTTTAAAAATGAATTTTACACTGAAGAGAAACCATGTGCTCTATAGCTCAAAGAACAATGTTGTATTTGCATAACCTTGCAGTGCAGTCCTGTACAGTTACTTCAGTCTTAAAACGTGCATAGGATTCCACAGTTAGACATCTATTAAATAATACCCATACTATCAGCTGCAAACTACAAAGGACTACTGTCTCCATTTAGAGAATTTAACCTTCTGCAGCTTTTTACCAGATTTGCTTATTTTGCTTGGCAAAGCTACCTTTTTTTGCTCTGCTGAAACCCTATAGCACTGTGAGAACAAGCTGTTTTTAATCCTGTCTCACTGTAATCAACAGGGTCATCTAGTCATTAGTGATGCTGTGAGAGGCAGTAAAAACCCAGCTGCGCTTTCAGAATTCAGGCTTAGTTTACACATCTTACAGACATTCCAACTTTTAAATTCGACTAGATATCTAATAAGAATGATCAAAATGAGACTACACTAAACTCATGAAGCCAAAGTAGCATAGTAGTTTGAGTGGTAGACCCTGGTTCAAATCTTAACTCTGCCGTGGAGCTTGGCTTGCTCAGTGATTTTGGGCCAGTCACCTCCTCTCAGCCTAAAGAAAAAGAGAAGAAGGGGCATACCATGGAAATAGGATGCCAAGCTGCTGCCTAGCATTCTTGGGAGGATTTGGCATTGTGCTAATGTGCGACATACCTTCTGGCAAAAAACTGGATGTGATATCATGATGTTGGGAGCATCCCTCTAAGATTTGCCACAACTTTATAGTTGAACCGCCCGCCCCCTCTTCGTCCCTTCCTGGCCTTTCAGGTGCTAGTGGGCAATAAAGGAGACTGCCAAGAAGGGGTTGCCTATGTGGAAGATGCCCTGAGCCCCTTGAAGGAATAAGGAGCTCCTTGAAAGAAGGATGGCATAAAAATGAACTAGACAGACAGAACTAAAATCATAGCGACCTCTGTATGTCTTTATTATGTTTATCAATAAAGTAACTAAACGGGCATAGCTGCTTTACATGGGCAGCAGAACACTTTAAATTATACACTGTGCAAGTGCAAAGTCCCAAGGATAACTACTTTGTCTTGCCAGCATCATATTTAAATTAGGTTTGCATTTCAAGCTTTTAAAGCATCAAATGCAAGTAGTTTTTACAGCCTTTCTGGAGATCATCTTTCAGAAGTGGAAGTGATCTTTGCGCTTCCAATTGAGTTAGCCTTTTTGCCTGGATAGCCCAAGTGAGCCTGATCTCATCAGATCTCAGAAGCTAAGCAGGGTTAACCTTGGTTAGTAATTAGATGGGAGACCTCCAGCGAAGACCAGAGTTGCAGAGGCAGGCAATGGCACACCACCTCTGTTAGTCTATTGCCATGAAAACCCCACCAGGGGTCACCATAAGTCAGCTATGACTTGAGGGCACTCTCCACTCCAAGGACCAGCTTACAGCATCATTCAGATGGTTGCTATGTAAGCAAACCTGGGAGATCCTCCCTGTTGTTTCTTTCCTCAAGCATGGCCAACAAGTAATAATAGACTTCTGTTTTTTCTTGTAAACTATACTTTGTGTTTACAACTGAATTATAAATTATAGTTTTCACTCTTCTCTGTAAACCAGAACACAGTTTGAAAATCAGGACATAGTTTGGAATTGTAATTGGGAGGAAAGACTGCAAATTATAGTTTTAGGTTCATATGTTGTGATGGAATCTGACCCACAGTTGCCTTGTTCGTCTAAGGGAATATACAGTTTACCCAGCTAGTCCAGGCCCCGTCGTTAGACCTCTATCAGAAGTTTCCCTTTCCAGCTTTAATCCATCACCCCAAAACAGAAACAGATTGTACTGGTGCTACAACAACAACAACATTTGATTTATATACCACTCTTCAGGACAACTTAACACCCACTCAGAGTGATTTACAAAGTGTGTTGTTATTATCCTCATGACAATCGCCCTGTGAGGTGTCTGGGGCTGAGAGAGCTCCGAGAAGCTGTGACTGACCCAAGGTCACCCAGCTGGCTTCAAGGAGTGGGGAATCAAACCTGGTTCTCCAGATTAGAGTCCTGCCGCTCTTAACCACTACACCAAACTGGCTCAGAAGTGTCTTTAGAAATATGGATTTATTTTTTTCTTTTGTATCTTGAAAGACTCCTCATCAAATTAAGAAATCCAGGTATTTCCTAAGCGCCTTTTGTGAAAGGCTTTTTGTACAGGTGCAGAATTACCACAATAATATCATATTCAGAAAAAAATTGAACTTTACTTGAAATTAAAGCCTCTAATTACAGAAAGGAAAAATATATAGTGTGAAAAATTGTCTATCATCTATTGAGCAAAAGAAAAAGGAAACAAGGCATGATGTAATTCTCTTTTCCTTGGTCTAAAACATAATATTTGACAATGGCAGAATAATTGTGAAGTTACCCGATTTCATTTTCCATCTATTTGTCATATTCTTAAAGCCACGTTTCTTTCATTCACTTTGTTAGAAAACAGGCAAAATCAACAACCCTCTTCCTTTCCCTCATAATCCCTGCTGATTCTGCACTGGAGTTCCTAGCATTCCATCTGAAACCTAAAGAAAGTTCTCATTTCTTCTTGTAAGAACTGTCAGATCCCAACCCTGATATCGGTTATTTATTTACATTTATACCCCCATTTTGCTCCCCAATGGGGACTCAAAGTTACTTACACCATTCTTTTTTATCGAATCTAATTTGCATTATGTACCAATCCCATTACCAGTCCTTGGAAACTCCACTGGTTTCTTGCTTCCAATGTTAAAATCTGTCCACTTACTCCTACCTTTTGTTCTGTAACCAGTTCCCATGACTGTTAGGTTCATTCAGGAGGTCTTTGGCAAGTGCCTTCTCTGCAAGTCCCAGTGCACAGTTTTTACCACAGGTCATCCCTGTCTACATAGGATATTCTCCAAATTCTTAAAGAGTGGTGAGGCAGGACTTCCTTTTGTAAAACCAACAGTGCTGGTTGGTCTATATGTTTAAATAACTCTAATATTGATGATGCTCCACTGCACCAATGTCATGGTTCCCTTCAAGATACTTGCTGTCTTCTCGTAAGTAGGCCAGTTTTAGCACTTTCATGTATTTTTCTTAGGAAATAATTTGTGTTCCTTAAGAACTTTTTGATATATGGATCCAGCAATTTAATTTGTGCTTTTTGTCAGCTATCCCTACAATGCCATCTCTTGTCACTGCTATTTGACTTATTTCTTTAGATGTAGCCCCAGCAAAACAAAGAAAAACACTGATTCCAGCATGGGTGTCTTCTGCAGAGATGACCAAATAATTTAGCTTCTTTGCAATTTGCCTATCCTCCTCCTCTTCCTATAATCCTTTTGCTCTTTTGCCATCTAATATGTCGATCATTTCTCTGGCTAGTTTCCTGCTTCTGATGTACTTAAAGAAATTTGTATTCATGTTTTTAGCAGTATGCACTTCATTTTCTTTGGGTTTTTTTCTTGCCATCTTATGTCTGTTTCACCAGATGATGTTAGAATTCATAATAATACTAGGATTTGAACTACCATACAAAATAACAGTTTCAATAATCACATCCTTAGGAAAATGGCTTTAAAAAAATATCCTAAATAAATGATGTCATTGTTTAATGTCCATATTCAGTTATTTCTTAATTAAGGATGCTGACACCTGCCCTTGTTTCTGGCATCACAGAAACACGGGCAGGTGTCAGCATCCTTAATTAAGAAGTAACTGAATATGGATATTCACATACCATGGGATACATTTTTTTTAACCATGTAGTGTAGAGTTGTGTTCAATGGTAACTTTGAAGTTTAGGTACTATATTTGTAATGGCAGAATTTCTAGTAAAAGACTTTTTATACAGTAGCCACTGAATATAAACTAGTAGTTCATCATTGGTCTTCAGTGCAGTCCCACATTGGGACTGCACACACGCAGGGCCAGCCCTTGGAAAGATTTACAAGGTCTCAAATGCTAGGGGGTGCTCCTCCCCAGCAACACGCCTCCTTGGAGAGTTCCCGCCAAAGTCGGTGTTGCTGGGCGGAGCTACTCCTCTTCCCTCAGTTCCTTTCTTGCCGCCATTAGGAAAGGTTCTTTCTGTCTCTCTCTCTCTCACTCGTTCAGTTTTCTCTCTCCTTTTCTCTCATCTCTGATACAACTTAGGATGTCTACTTCGTCTCAGAAAGCACTGTTTAAAAAGTGTTTGCACTGCGACACGAAGATGTTGCACTCCAACAAACATGACCTTTGTTTGCTGTGTTTGGGTGAGGGTCACAATGTAGGAGCCTGCCAGCACTGCAAACACTTCACCTCTAAGACCAGAAATGACCACACTGCATGCTTAAAAGTGGCTTTGTGGGAGATGTCTCTTACGGGCTCTGGCAGGCTGGCTGCTTCCCTTTCAGCCGAGCAGAACCCGAAGGTGCGATCCGAACGCATCCTCTCCACACTGAGGGCGAACTCTCCAGATCCGACACAGAACCAACAAGTGGTTCTGACAACGGCACCAACACCGGTTCCGACATCCGATCCTATGGCTCCACCTAAAAGCACCAAAGAAAAGATGATCTCGAAGAAACATCGCTCACCGATGGGGGACGAGCACACTGTGTCAGAACCTCCTCCAAAGAAGGCGAAGGCTAAGGTAAAACATTTTTAAAAATTGACCTTGACATCTTCTCACTGTCATCACCGTTCTTCGTTTTCCGCTCCTCCACTGACCATTGAGGAAGAAATCCTCCAACAGTTGACAACCCTTCGCCTCCACCCACTCCCTTCTAACAGAGGGACGAGGAGGGGACGAGCCCAATTGCTGATTTCCAACTGGCTTTCTCACTGGATCCAAGTGCAGTGCCACTATCAGCTCCAAGCGTGACACCAGTGGAACAGACAGCATTCTCTGCAACCTGGAATGTGCAACCGATTATGCAGAGCACACCATGGTCACACACCATACCTTTTCAGCAGGTTCCAAACTGGCAAGATTTCCTTACCTGGCTTCAGTCTGCACCTCTTCTACCATCGGTTCCACCACCAGTTCCACCAGCGATTTCGACATCAGCTCCAGCATGAACCTATCTGACCGCATTGATTCTGGCACTTCCAGACCCGACTACATAGTTTATGGGATTGCACAGGTTCCATGACCACTCCCCTTGCTTCTCAGAAGGCTCTGACAAAGGTGATGAAAGAGCATCTCCCTGTTTGGAACTGCTCTTGGCTCCAGCTTCGGATCCATCTCCAGAGGAAGCCGTGGGAGACACTTCATCAGTCTCCCCCACAGAAGACTCCTGACTGTTTGCTGAACAGATGCTCTGAATGGCATGGGCTCTGGACCTTGATGTAGCTACTGCCACACCGAAACCAAAAAGTAAGGTTCTGCAGGCCCTCTACTCTACCTCCCCGGGTTTGATAGCTTCCCCCCCCCCAGTGGAGGATCTGCTTGACATTGCACATGCAGTTTGGGAGAAGCCCAGCTTGTCACCCACGACATCTCACAAAATTGAGAATGTTTACAAACTTCAGCAGAAGGACTGTGCATTCCTATTCGCACACCCATGCACACCTTCTCTTGTCAGTGAGGAAGTCCAGTTGTGTCATCGCCACGGATCCCACTGATCCCCTATAGACAAAGAAGGATGCAAGCTGGATGCCTTAGGACAACAAGGTGTACTCTTCGGTAGCACTCAAATTCCGCATAGGTAGCTACCAAGGTATCATGGGATCATATAACTTCTTCTTGTGGAACTGCTTGTCAAACTACCCATGACCTACCAGAAGAGAGGAAAGCCCTCATCAGAGCGCTCCAAGGAGAAGCCACAAAGCTGGCCATGTAGCAGATGTTGGCGGGAAAACACACAGCGGATTGCTTGGCCAGAACCATGGCCTTGGCCATAGTCCTCTGTCGACACTCATGGCTCGCTCCTCAGTACTCCCTCAGGAGAAGCAGAATAAAATTGAAGATTTCCCTTTTGAGGGTTCATTGTTGTTCTCTGAATGCACCAACAAGTCGCTATAACAAATGTAGAAAAACCAGCAAACTGCACGTTCCTTGGGAATTATTGCCCTACAGCAACAACATCAACATTATGCTGGGAAACAACACTATCAAAACTACCAACCTTATCAGAATCATACGAGGTATAACTACCAACCATGCCAGATTTACCAGCAGCGGTCTTACTCCTATTATTCTCATGCTGGAATAAGGAGATAGAGCAAGCCTAGGGTTAGGCAAGCTCATCCTGCCTCACCAAAGTCGAGGCAGGGACAAAAGCCCCTTTTCTGACTAACCATTCAGTAACCACAACCCCTTTTGTTTAGAGACAGGTTGGCACCGTTTGCTGACCATTGGACTGCAATTTCATCGGACTCGGGTCCTATAAGTTGTATGTTGTGGTTACCATTTGCGTTTTACAGAGTTACCCCAGTTATCCTTGCCTGTCAATGCTTCCAAGTGCACAGTTCAGGCCCTTTATCCCATTGTTGAGGAACTTGTTTCCAAGGGTGCGGTCCAGAAAATTTCATCTGAGGCCTCCCCCTGGGGTTTTTTCTCCAGATACTTTCTGGTGGAGAAGAAGGACGGTGGCCTCTGGCCCATCCTAGACCTTCAACAGTTGAATATGTTCATTAAAGTAGAAAAATTTCTATTGCTAACCCTTTCCAGTGTCTTTCAATATCTAACCCCTGGTAGTTGGTTTGCAGTTGTCGATTTTAAAGATGCATACTATCACGTCACCATACACCCTGACCATAGGGTCAGGGTGAAGTGTTCCAATACTCAGTTCTCCCATTTGGCCTGTTTTCTGCCCCACGAGTATTCACTAAATGCATGGCAGTGGCTATAGCACGCGGTCCCAAGGATGCTCTATCTATCCTTACCTGGATGACTGGCTGCTAGTCGCCCAATCTCGTGACCTTCTTGTAAGACACATTGAAATTACCATACAGACCATATGTAGCCTTGGGCTGGTGATCTTCACTGGTCCCCACTTGATCTATTCAGTTTATTGGGGCCAGGCTGGATGCCACAGTGGGGAAATCCTTTTTACGCATAGACAGGGCCTGGGCTGTCCAACATATGGTTGCTAGTTGTAGGAACAAGCATTTCTAACCTGCCATAATTATCCAAAGACTTATTGGACTCATGGCCTCTATGACCGGTGTAGTGCCTTTTGCTCGCCTCCACGTGAGGCCACTTCAGGATTGGTTCTTAAGACATTTTGACCCTCTAAGAGATCCACAAAGGAAGGGTCTTTCTATTCCGAGTCATAATCAAATCCCTTGAATGGTAGTCCCTAGAAGACAACCTCCTGTGGGGCATGTCTTTTGGAACCCCATTACCAAACATTTCCATCACTACAGATGCCTCCTTATTGGGTTGCGGGACACACTGTGGGGAATTATCCATGTAGGGTACCTGGTCTCGAGCTAAACATGCTATGCATATCAATGAAATGGAAATGAGGGCAATTAGATATTCCCTTGCTTCTTTTACAGGTCTTCTTCACAACACGCGGGTACAGGTGAACACGGACAACACAACAGTCCTCTGTGTCAGTGAGCCCTCAAGAAATGGGGGGAACAGCTTCACTAAGGCTGCTTCCACACACATTAGATAATCCACTTTCAATACTCTTTAGTGAACATTTGAAACTGATTTTCCATGTGTGGAACAAAAAATCCACTTCAAAAGTATTGCAAAAGTGCATTGAAAGAGCATTATTCAACGTGTGTGGAAATGGCCTAACTCTGCGCAGAGGCAGCAGGGCAATCCAGAACAACACCTCCTCCAGACCATACACATAGCGGGGACTGCAAACATCCTGAGCAGGATTTTCAAACCACACCACGAATGGTCCCTCAACCCTACTTACCTACACCCCATATTCAAGGAGTGGGGAACACCACGGGTAGACCTATTCATGACCTCAGAGAACACCAAGGCTCACCCTTCTGTTCCTGGGAGGCATGGACCCAAATTCTCTGGGAGACACCTTCCAGATCCTGTGGGAGGGAAATCTTTTCTATGCCTTCCTGCCCATTCCCTTGAACCCCAAGGTCCTTGGCAGAATTCAGCGTTTCAAGACACATTGCATCTTGGTCGCCCCTTTATGTCCACGCAGGGACTGGTTCCCAATGCTGTGGGAACTGTCACAGGGCCCCGGACCTCATTCACAGGGGCCAAGTGCTGCACCACAACATGGCGG
Source organism: Eublepharis macularius (assembly GCF_028583425.1). Lineage (NCBI taxonomy): Eukaryota > Metazoa > Chordata > Lepidosauria > Squamata > Eublepharidae > Eublepharis > Eublepharis macularius. Next base: position 31,972,427 of record NC_072799.1, on the reverse strand, counting down.
TACTCACGCTTACAGCATGGCTCCTGTTTCCACCACAACACCTTTCTTTAAGGAGGTGACCACAGTTATCTTGAATGACCATAAGGCATCCACTAGATCTTCCTATGGCCATAAGTGGACATGTTTCTCTAAGTGGATGGCCAAAACAGCCTTCTCCCCATATTCCTGTCCACTGGCAATCATATTTTAATACCTCCTGTCCTTGCTGAAGGAGGGAATGGCTGCCTCTTCAATTAAAGTACACCTTGCAGCCATTCTATGTTTCATGGAACCATTGATGGTGAAATGGTGTTTTCACACCAGGCCTCTAAGCAGTTCTTGAAAGGGGTAAATAATACCTTTCCCCCTACTCAGCCTCCCCTACCCCAATGGAGTCTATTCTTGGTCCTAGGGCAGCTTATGTTAGCATCCTTTGAACCTCTAGCCTCTTGTGATATTAATATCCTGTCCTGGAAAGTCGCTCTTCTAGTGGCTATTCATGACCTGCCACATGCCTGCCACATGTCTTTAAAAAAGGTGGGGGAACTTCAAGCACTTCGTATAGACTCCCCGTTCCTCCAGTTTTTTGACGGAAAGGTCATACTTTACCCCAGTTTGGAGTTCCTTCCAAAAGTTGTTTCGAAGTTTCACCTACAGCAAAAACTCATTCTTCCTGTGTTTTTCCCCACTCCATCTTCTGACATAGAACGTGCCTTTCACAAGCTAGATATAAAGAGCGCGCTCCTGTACTGTATTCATAGGACTAAGTCCTTTCGTAGGTCCAACAACTTACTCATTTGTTATGCAGGTCCCTGCAAGGGCTTGCCAGTAGCTAGCCAATCCCTATCCAGATGGATCGTAGCTGCAGTCGCCAAGGTTCCCTGTCCTGTGACCATTAGAGCTCACTCTACTAGAGCACAATCTAACTCAGCTGGGTTCCTGCGAGGAACCCCTCTACGGGACATCTGCCAAGCAGCAACCTGGTCATCTGCGGATACCTTCATCCGCCGCTACTCCGTGGACGTTAATGCCAGGAGAGCTGCTGCAGTGGGAACTGCTGTCCTACACTCCATGTTGGCCTGAACATCTCATACCCTCCTCCATTGGTGAGTAGCTTGCTATACTCCCAATGTGGGGCTGCACTGAAGACCGACGACGAAAACAGTGTTGTACCTACCTGTAACTGTTGTTTGTCTAGGTCTTCATGCAGGCACACATTCCCTCCCTCCTATCCCGCTGTGAGCTTCTCAGATGTTTATGGCGGCTTAGGAACTGAGGGATGAGGGGTAGCTCTGCCCAGCAACACTGACTTCTGAGGGAATGCTCCACGCAGGCGCGTTGATTGGGAGGCGTACCCCCTAGCGTTTGAGAGCTTGTAAATCTTTCTGATGGCTGGTCCCAATGTGTGCCTGCATGAAGACCTAGACGAACAACAGTTACAGGTAGGTGCAACACTGTTTACTATCTCAGAAATACTCAAGAATGCATCATGCTATAGATTCTCAAATCACGAGAAAATCGAATTTGTTTCAACTGTATCAGTATGTAAATTTTAAACAAGGTATTAGCATTGCATTTTTGGGAGGAGAAAATTGGCCTGTACCTTTATTATACATATTGTACACTAAGTGTGACCCTTGATTTGCTTTTCCTCATACTTAACTAACTACAAATTGATGAACTTAAATTGCTTGCTGATATTATTCTGTTGCCTCATTGTGGATCTATTAATTCTAACAAATGCACTAATCTGGCATTCCAGTTCTGGGACTGATATTTATACAGAGAGCAGTTCACTTGACTTGTTTGATGCCTTTTTGATTAGAAAGGTGTTGGGTCATTTTTTGGCACATCATATGTTCAGGTCTTTTGTAACTCTTCCTTTTTTCATTTGCAGGGTCAACCTGGTCCTCAAGTAAGTGTTATCTTGGTCTGTTTATATCATATTGTTTGTTGTTAATCAAAATGGAACATATGGAATGGAACTGATCTTGAAATTTTGTTTGGTTTGGCAAAATCAAAATTATTATCTACTAGTTTAATAATTACACAACACAGTAGGCCACATATTTCCCAAGAGGGACACATGGGGCCTCATATGTTTGAGTTCTATCAGCTGTTCGGCCAGATGGTGCTTTTAACAATGTACTACTAATAAAGCAGGTCCCTTAACTGTGGCTTGAAACTTTGCCACACAACTTTGAAGTAAGATAAAATATCTTAACAAATGTGTTCTGGGAGCTGGTTTGCATTAACTACTTATTTGTCACATACTAATAATGCTGCTATAATCCAGGAAGCCTTCAGTTATTTAGGATAACATTGGGCAACTTTGATTAATTATATACAAGCCTGGAACTGGTGTCTGCTCTGTTTAAGAATAGCTTCACTTGTGGCATAATTAACTAAATATGAATTCATCTTTAAAAAAGAGAATAAACCTTGGTTAGCCACGTGAAAGGGAAAGTATCAGGGAGAAATTGTATGGAAGTTTAGCCGAAGAACACAAGAAAAGTATGGGTGGAAATGATCAAAACCAGATTGAGTTATAATAAAATTAAAGGTCTTCTTGTATGAGGTTTGACTCATGTTAACTTTGTTGAAGCTTACTTGTTAACTTTCTTGAAATGTGACTTTGGCTAGCACAGTTTCAGTCACCAGTCTATAAATTTTTGGAAATGTAGCCACATTTCTGTTACTTAGTACATTCCATTGGGGTTAGTAATGTTGCATGGATCACAATGAAGGCAAATTTTAGTCCAGAAACAGTGATGTAGTTGATAATTCAGGTTTTTAATGATTTAATACTTTAAAAAAATAATTATCAAGCCCGTACTTCAGTCAAGTCAGTTTCGTGTCAGTTTTGTGTTCTTCTTTGACTTGTATATCCATTTAATATTGTTAGACAATAGTTCTCTGCCCTGTCTTAAAATAATACGAAACTGGTATTATTGGAAAAACTGAGAGTCAGTTTTTCTTACTACACCTACTACATACAATCCTGTGTTGATACAAATGTGGCTTAGTCAACAGTGTTGTCAACTCTGTCTTAGGAAATTTCCGGAGATTTGGTGGTGGTGCTTAGGAGGGCAGAGATTCAGGAGGGGAGGGAGCTCAGAGGCAATGTGATGCCATAGACTCCATTTCTTCCAGATTAGTCTGGAGATTAGTTCTAACCACCAAATTGACAGATCCTTTGGGGAGGCGAAGATGAAATTAACAAACTCTCTGAAGAGCGATCTGTGTCAGCTCTGACTTTTAAACCAACGCTTCCCGGCTAACATTGCGTCTCACTACCCTTGAGCATCCTTGTGTAAGATGTCTCATGTAGAGAGAAGATGTGAGGGGAAAGAGAGCAGAGAAGCCATCTCCTGCTTCTCAATCTCCCTCTCTATCCCTATCCCTATCTCTCTCTCTCTCTGTCTCTCTCTGTCTCTCTCTCTCTCTGCTTCCATCTATTGTGACTGGAAGGAATATTAAGCTATAGGACAAACTGGAATATCCTATTTGATTACAGGTCTATGGAAAACTTATGTTTAATTTTTGTACAGTATCTAGTAGTTTTACAGTGCAATCCTAAACAGAGTTCCACCCTTGTAAGCCCAACTACTTCAGTGGAAGGGTATAATTCTGCTTAGGACTGTGCTATTAGATGCTTGATAAATAATAATAAAATAATAATCCTTCAAAAAAAAAAAGTACCGGTGCTACATACTTTACATGATGCTTCTAAAAGCCCGCTAGCCCAAATAGATCCTAAAACGATCCCTAAGAAACTCTGCAAGTAATTGCTTTTTTCCACCTTTACTTTGATATTATGTCAAACAATTCTATGTACCTGCCATTATTTTTCACTCAGTTTATGTTCACTCTAATTATCCTTCTAAGCTGTTTAGCTTGGTGAAACACTTGTAGGCTTGGTCATGACTGGATCAAATTGTCTTGGAAGAGGATGACAGAGGAGAAACTTAATTCTTAGATAAACAAACTTTTCTTCTAGTTTCAATTTTTTAATTACTTTCTGTATCTACCCAACACATTCAAAAATAAAGAATATCAATGTACAAAAAATGACTAGAGAACCTCATTCATTTTAACTTTTAAGTTTTGCTGATTACCTAACAACTGAGTCGTTAAAGAGAAGCAGTGCTACAATATGAAATATCATTGCATTTTATATATTTTTTCTTCTTCATCTTCTTCTGATTTGGTTCAATAAAAGGGATGTTTGTATTTGAAACTGCAATCTTTTCTATGAAATCTCGTTTCTATTAAAGTGTTGGTAATATAGAAGCAAACCTGCACTGTGGAAATACTGCCAAATCTTTAAATAATGCAGTACCTTATTTGTGTTTTCTTTGTTTCTTGAAAGGGATTTTCCCGCTGTTCAGTTCTGAGCTTGAAAAATTATGCATATATGATTTTTAAAAAATGATTTTGCATTTCTTAGAAGGCTTTGTCCATCAAATGATGCTAGAGGGCTTTATGAATGTCATGTCCAATTATTACAGGCTAATTACAGCACATTTGTTTTTTTATAAAATATGTGTTCCACTTTCCCTTGATGGCTAACCAGATAAGATAAAATAATGTACTAAAATATACAATAGAAGAAACAGTCACAAATAATACATTACAGCAGTACAAACTTGGTATATCAATATCAGTAACCACAACTGAATAGGATGAACCTGAAGATGTGGGTTTTAAATTAAATCTGAATACTCAACAAGTTAATATCTGAAGAGTACAATATAAAAGATTAAAAGCACTGTTGTATCTCCAGCAGGTAGGATTATTCCCATGTCTCCATGTTCTCCCAGAGCGCATTGCTATGCTGACAGGAAAAAAACCTTCCAGCTATAGCAAACTCCTCCACATGTGGAAAGGACCTACAGGCCTAAACTTTCTTCCATTGCAAAAGAGAAAACTAGGAAGAATTGAAGAAAGGGTGGAGCAGAATAACTTAGCTGGAATTTTATGCTTCCTTAGAGCTCGGTCTTGCCTTCCACAAGGGTATAATGTTACGTTTATTATTCTTCACAGTCACAGTGGAGGATGGATTCCAACTAACTCATGAGTTAATCATAGCAAACCACTACAAGTATATAATCTAGGAACACAGCAAGATATTTCACATTCATAGGACCATATCTGTCCCATGATCTAGATAGCTAAGACATGGAAACTTGGTAGTGTGGCACTTTGTATAAAGGAGGTACTACTCTGCACAATCAACAGTAATAAAAATAAAGGGAACAGCTGAATATCACTTGTTTTCAGAATCCTTACAGGTATGTTTCATCAGACTCCTGACAATATATATCAAGTATCTCAAGTCTACTCCTACAACCAGGGCTTCAAGAACAAAGCACACTGGTAAGCAAGGGAACCCACAATCCAGTGTATGGCACCTACACTTCTTCCTTTCCTTTGGGGAGGGCTGTGGCTCAGTGGTAGAGTGCTGCTTTTGCACGTAGAAGTCCTGGATCCAATCCTTGGCTGCTAATGAGTGAGGGGTTTATATGAAAGACCTCTACCTGAGACCTTGGAAAGCTGCTGTCAAAGTAGACAGTACTGACCTTTAATAGGCCAAATGTCCAACTCAGTATAAGGCAGCTCTCCGTTTTCCACCTAGGCCCTAAGGAAGGAGATGGGCATGCAGAGCACTCATCCGTGGACACACACTGTTACCCAACAATTACCACTCTTTATTTGACTACGTAATAGCTAACCAAGCCTTTCTTTTTCAACAGGTTGAGCTCTATTCCTCACAGTATAGTTGCTAGTTTGGAAAGAAGGTAAGGGCCTACCATGCATTGGCAAAAGCAGTTGGAAGTACAGCTGCCTCTCTTGGTAAAAACAAAGCGCTCCTCTTCACTGAGCAAACATTTATTACTCATTTTCCTTGCTGAGACCCAGGTCACATAGAGCACAACAATACGATATTATGAGTCAGCTTCTTCCCTACGCTAGATGAGTAAGTATTGTCTCAACAAGTACCTCAATGGAGAAACGAAGGAGACTGCCAGTGGGGGAGTGGGGAACTAGACCAAAGCATGTGGAATAGAAGCGCCCATAATTACCCTTTCACATTCTTCTCAGCCCTAATAATTGCTTGCTGCAGTGGTTACCTCTTGTTAATACCCTGTTTTTCTTGTTTTCCTTCAGGCAACATGGCAGCCAGCAACATGCACCAAAAAATAATGTTCTTCGTCTCATCTTATGAGGACCATCATTGAAACCTACAGCAACACCTATGACGATTGGGAATCCAGTTCTTCCTCTGTGGGAGTGGCTGCTTTTTTGTTCTCACAGGGATTCTGTGCCTTTCCAGAGAACATGGCAGACACTAACATAACAGATGCAACCTTATTCAGCAGTGAGATGCCGTGACAGAGATAGCCACCTGTAGCTTTCAAATGAACACACGTCCTCTGTGAACAAAAAATGAATATTCTTGTTCCTCTGTTAAGTTATCAGAACTTACTATTCAACTGATGCTGTTCAATAAAAGTCTGTGTTCCTGCGGTCATAGTGATGGAGGAACAACATACTTGTCTCTCACTTCAGCTGCCATTGTGACAGGCTACATGTGCTGGGAAGGGAAATTGGTGGGTTCTCCACCCCTCCACCACCATTCCTCACCAGAAGTAAGATTCTGCATCTTGCCTGTGGTCTTGTCACTGGTGAGAGAAGAGTTCTCAGTTACTCAGAGTCTTCTCTTGATGTTTTCCTTGGTGATGAAAAAACAGCAAATGAACCCCATGAAGTGGATAGCAAGCAGAAAATGTTTTCTTCCAGCCTTACTTAGGAAGCTGGTTTCTTGTTTGCAGATATTGAAACTGGCCATGCTGACCCATGCTTCAAGCCATGATTATTGCAACACACTCCACATGGGGCTGCCCTTGAAGTCAGTCCAGAAACTTCAGTCAGCTTGAAAAACAGCAGCCCATTTATTATCAGTGGCTAGTTGTTGAGACCATATTACTCCAAGTTAGGAATGCTCAGACACTCACCAGCTTAACTCAATGACTGTTTGTTAGTGGTAAACAGGGGGCTAATTCTTTGTCAAACAGCTTGGCTGTTTGCAAACAGTTTAGACCTGTTTAATAGGTTACTTTTTATTTATTTAAGCAGATTGGCACACTTAATGTATCCTCAACCAGATGCGAGTCTTCTTTCCCACTTCCCTCCTCCCCCACAGTACTATTGTCCATATTTACCACTTGGTATAAAAATCCGTATTTATACCACTTGGTATAAAAATCAGCCAGCAATTCCAAACATTTTATGTATTTTTTGAAATCTTATTGTATAGTGTTCATTTTAAGTCTATGTTGCTGTTATGGGAGACTTAGAGCTAAGCTACAAGAGACGAATTACTCAAGGAGCATGTGAAAGGTGTCTCAATGTTAGCCGGGAAGCTGAGTTTTAAAAGAGATTGGAAGGCTTTGTCAATATCCCCCTCTACAGATGGCTGCTCAGAAGGGTTGTTTATTTCCTCTTCTCCTCTTAGAAGGGGAGATGAAACTAACAGTGCCTTTGGGCGGCAAAGAGGAAATTAACAAATCCTCTGAGCAGCATCTCCCTGGTTCTGTAGAGAGGGGAAATTGACAAAGCCTTCCAATCAGTTTTAAAACTCAGCTTCCCAGCTAACATTGCAACTCCCTTCATGTGCTGCTCCTCATGTAATTCATATCTTGTAGCTTATCTCATAGTTTCCCTCTCATATATGCATGTCAGCTGATCTGTGACTTGGGTGAAATTTTCTGTTTTAATGTGCTGCTGCAAAGCTATTTAATGGAGATTTGAGATAGATGGCAAACAGGTGATTGTGGCTGTCAAACATGGTATTCGAAGTTAGAAGTAGCCTAAGTCTTCTACTTGACCTCTCTGGTCATCTTTGGAGACCTTGTTTCAGGTGCCCCTACCATCTGAGGCTAGATGGGTGCCAACCTGAGAAAAGGTCTTCTCAGTCGTGCTACCAAAACTTTGGAACTCCCTTCCCAGCGAGATCTGCCTGTCGCTCTCTGTTATTATCTTCCAACTGGGGGCAAAAACTTTGTTTCATTTGGCATGCCCCCAGTAAACTCTCCATGGCTTCCTTTCCTGATTTATGTATGTGTTTGTTTGTTTATATGTTTTTAGTGTATTTACATACACATTTTAAATGTTATTTTAATATTTTAAACGTTTGTTGCTCACCAACTGGGGGACCTTATTTTGGGTGGAAAGGCATATAAGTATTTTATAAATATATATAAAGCATATAAATCTGTTCCAAGGATGCTTCTCTGGCTTCCTGCTAATTTCTGGGTCCTATTGAAGCAGCCAGTTTCCTACCTTTGAAACCTCTCATGACCTGGGGCCAACATACTTGAAGCACTGCTTCTCCCTGCATGTTCTTTTGTGGCAGCTTCATTCGTGGCAGCAAAATCTGTTGTCTGCATCTCCTTTTCTAGGGTGTGTTCTGCTATGGCTTGGGTTTGCATTTTTTCAGTGACTGCCCCATACCTCTAGAACTAGTGTTGCCAGCCTCCAGGTGGAACCTAGAGACTGCCCAGAATTACAGCTTGCTTCAGAGATCAGTTCTCTTGTAGAAAATAGCTGCTTTGAAGAGTGGGCTCCAAGGCATTATACCTAGGGTTCCCAGGTGCCTGCCAGTGGCAGGCAAACTCCTGGAGATTTGCCCCCCCTCATCCATCGATCACCTAGCAATCAGCAGGCGGGGCAAGCTCCCAGAGATTGCCCATCACTGGCAGGAACCTCAGGAGCACGCACCGTGCATGCGCTCCCAACCATCACCGCGACATTACTTCCAGAAGTGATGTGGTTGTGCTGCCCACGGGAGCATTCCTGTTTTTTATTTGGGGCCGCTTTGGGCCCCAAACAGGCTGAATTAGCCCCGTGCAAGCGCAGGAGTGCTTGTGTGGCCAATGTGGTGATGTCACTACACTCCAACACTCCACACCATGCTCCACACAGGGCTGATTTGGTCCATTTGGGGCCCAAGTCAGCCCCAAAGAAAGCGCGGGAATGCTCCTATGGGCGGCATGACGACGTCACTTCTGGAAGTGATGTCACCGTGCCAGTTGGGAGTGCGCACAGGGCGTGCGCTTCTGAGGTGCCTGCTGGAGGTGGGCAACCTCTAGGAGCTTGCCCCCAAGGGAGCAAATCCCCAGGAGTTTTTCCGCCACCAGTGGGCACCTGAGAACCCTATCCAGAAGAGGTGAGTCAGTTTGAAGCCAGTCACTAGGAGACAGCTAGGAACACTCTAGATAGATGCATTAGGCTGCTTTATTTTGTTTGTTTACCAACTTTTACTGTTCTCCTTATTCTACAAAGTTCTGAACACCAGTTATTACTAAACCGTTAAAATAAAGTTGTTTATTATTCTGCTTGGATCTTCATGCTTCATTCGGTCACACAATGTAAAACCTGCTGGGAAAGAGTGGACAAAAGGGGTCAGTTGGGGGCTCTGGGCCCTTCTGAGGAAACCTGTACCTGAGTAGTAGCAGCCTACAGAGAGCTTCCCTAGTCCCCGGCCTGCTGCAACACTTGGTTCCCTCAGTGCGTGAGTACTATGGAAGGATAATCATAGACAGTTACTTTAATCAGTGAGTTGTGCGAGGGACACTGTGGAACCTTAGTCTTGCTATATTAGGTTGTGTTTGTAATAATATTGTTTATGCTGCTGGCAACGTATAAGGTTTTGGATATTTTATGCCACCATTAGTACTGGCATAGCAGTTACCTGATATAGCAAGACCTTAGTATCAGCCTACTAACCATTAAAATGCTTGATGATATAGAAAAGTTTTGACTTGGTGCCAGAAGTTAACAAAATGACAGCAGACATGGTGACTTCAAAACAACAGAAAGTTTTGTCTGTTGGATGGAAACAACGGCAGACAGCTGTTTATTTAAAACACGGAGTGTTAGTGGAAATATGAACTCAGTAATACATCTCAAAACATACAACGACAATTTCAAAAAGAAAATTTCAATAATGCACCATCAGTAATCCCAGTTATAATATACTTAATGTCAATAGCTGGGATTCAGTGATGCACAAGTGGAAACATAAATTGACTTTGTGCATTTGTGCTTGTGCAACACCTAGATCTTTCCACTCTCTATATTACATTGCCCAGAAATTAGTTGCAGTAGATCTTGTGCAAGCAAATATGTTTCACTTAGTGCAAGTGGCTGCCATGGTCTCTCGTATTTCTGCTTGCACAAGAGCTCTAGCACATGTGGAGATTTTGCGCTGATTCCAACCCAGCAAGTCCATCATAATTCCGCCAGCCTTGTTGGAGGCCAAACCATTCAACTGTTTTGGCATTAAGCTTTAACTATGAGTCATAGATAAACTCCTGTGGAGACAATCTTCAGATCTATAGGGAACAGGACTCAATTCCAATAAATATCCTGTTAATTCCATTTAAAGGATCAAAAAATATCTTGACATATTATTGTTCTTTCATTGGAAATACTGATAGTATTTGTAGCTGTAACCAAAACCAAGTTTTCTATAATACAGATGTTCAGTGTCTCCTGGGAGAAGAGCTTTAAAGGATTTCAGAAACTGCAGAGTTGTCATATGGGCTTCATAGGTTCAGTGCCAGTACAGCGAAGGCTGTGTTCCAATCATTTGCAGATTTTACCTCTTATGGTAATGGGAGACAGAAGCGAGCATCCCAGAAAACTTTAAACATGGGCAGATGAGTTTTATAAAGGAGATAGTTAAGAGATAGTGAAATGGTTATCAGGAATTCATTTGGATGGGAGAGTTGCAACTCGTGTGAATGTTTCTACTGATTTGGATTATAAATAAGTCAGTTCCAGATTTTTCAGGAGCTGCAGAGTTACAGGCTCCATGCAACCAAAACATTCAAACTACCAGTTGGCCTACACTTTTTTGCAACCTCTCTTGAATCTGTAGGATCACGTTTACTGTACACACTACACTTAAGGAAGAGCAACCTTACAAAATGTTTCAGATTAGCCCAGTGGCTGATTGAGTACAGTGGAAAAGAAACAAGAGGCTTGCAAAAGTTAGTGAGCACTCCAAGTGCTTTGGGTAGCTGCAGTGTTATTTATGTATATGAAGCATTTCTACCCTTCTCTTGTATACAGGATCTACAAGGTATAACCACTGTAAAAACAATCAAAGCAAACAGTTATCTCTATAAAACATACACAAATTAGAAAAATAAAATTAGTCTTTAGCCAAGAAAGAGACAACAGTCAAAACTAAGGTATCACAGTTTAAACTAGTTTTCAAAAGAACTATTCAGTAGCTTAAACCATTACTATATCTTCCTTGGCAGGGCATTCCAAACTTACAGCCGTGGCATTAAAAAGGTCCTCTTCCTTATGGCTTCCCCCTATACTCTGAAGTGTGTAGCATACAAACAGAAAAGGCCTTTAAAGGTTATCTTAATGTCATAGGTCTATATATGAGTCTCTGGTCCCACACAACTTAGGGTTTCAAGCTGAGAACCAGTTGGGCCTGGAAACTAAACAACAAACAGAATAAGTGAGCCAAAATAAGACAAACATGCACATTAGCAATATATCAGCTGTATCTGGACCAGTTGCAGTGTTTAAATATAGGCAGCCTGCCAGCCCCCTTATTTGGATGAAATAGAGCATGAATAACCATGGCCAAATCCTTCCTGACCAGAATGGGGTGAAGTTGGCTGGTAAAAGCCACCTTAGCCATCACCACAATTTGGTTATTTGGGAGTAGAGAATCCTGCAGCGCCAGTAACACGTAGAACTGTACAGCCATATCCAGTAAAGGTACAACGCCTATCACCAGATCAGTAAGGTGTGCAACAAAAGGCCACAAGTTAAAACAACCTGCCTCTACCAGTACCATCTAAAATCAGAAAGACCGCGGGCAATAGAGATGTTTCCACTGCATTTCCCTCCAGAACTATTTATTAGAGAGAAATGCGCATGGTTAGGGTGATGGGAGGGGGGTTTAGTAGGAGCAACTGTGGGTGTTTTTATTTCGTGAGACTATACAACACTTAATATAAATTCATGGAGTTTTTCTTTGTGGTAGCATGTTATCTAGTTTTATTTATTTTCCTGGAAGGAGAAAGATTGGTTTTGGTGACAAAGATTAAAGTTTATATAGTTGTAGCAGCATGTGCATCTGGAGAAACAGTTTCACTGTGGAATATATTCTTGCAGAAACTGTTTATCTACTGTGTGAGAGTAGTATTTACAGGTTTCTCTGAAATTTCTCTAAACCTTAGTTAGATTTCATGGGAGCGTAACGGATTGCACGTTTTAAAAAGCCTGGAAGGGCTGTACACACACAGCTGCAGGACTGTTAAGAGTTAATCCCTCACAGAATCAGAGTCCTTTGAGCGACAGGCTACTCCAAGGAATCTGATTGGGTAGCATGAGCTGGAAAAAGGATAGAGATCCAGTGTGAAAAATTGGGCGACAGAGTCCTAACAGAGAGTAGTTGGCAGGAGAACTGGGGAAAGTTGGCAAGGATGTTTGGGAAGTAGGTGCAGACTCCTAAACAGGCCAAAGAAAAGGGGATATATTTTCTAAGGAGAGGAGATTTTCCCTACCTAGTCAAACAGGGAGGTGGTTCTGGAGAGTGAAGAGATCCCTGGTCGAGTGTGATTGGAAATGTCTGTGGAGACCTTCAAATTCAGTTAATGACAGTAGAAAAGCACTGGTGTGTGAAGAGAAGGGGATTGGGGTACTAGAAAGTGGGTATTGCCATTTCTAACTCCAGAAAGGAAAGAGAATACTAAAAGAAAGTATACTACAGTGCTTGGAGAAAAACAAAGGAACCAAAGCCTCAAAACAGAAGCCTTTAAGTATCTGTGAAGAGCAGAAGAACTGAAGTCTATACATGTTCTGATTTTGCCTCAGAAATTTTCAACCCTTGATTTCACCTGACTCTTCCTCTCTAAAGTAAATAAACTCGTTAGTTATTTTTGAATTGTAAAAACGCCTCTGGTGCCATTTCTGCTGTTTAAGGTCAAGGGAACATCATAGGGGACTAATAACACACACATTTCAGTCTGCCCTTTAGCTTCCACTGCCTTGGAAGACTAAAGCCCAAGTAACATCGGACCTGTGCAGGGTCATGGTGCAGGTAAGGACTCTCAGACAGATGAGAGCTCACTGTTTTGGCTCTGTGCAGGAGCACTGTGAGGGTGGAGAAGCAATTTCCGGTTGTCCTCCCATCCCACTTTTGCCAGGGGAGGCTTTTTGTCCCTTTTCTTTAGCTCCACATGTCCTTCCTTTCCCTTTTTGCTGGTTAAAGTGGGGTGGGGAGGGAAATCGTAAGCTCCTTCTTCCCCTTCTAGAGCTCTCTGACAGCACTAAGCAGTATTGTTAGGCCCAACCTGGCAATCAGTGACAGACAAGGGGCATGATGGGCACCCATTGGCAATGGCATGATGTCAGTTCTAGAAAAACCTGGAAGTGATGTCAGACTTCTCTAGGAATTGCCCGAAACTCTAATTTTCAGAACTAGAAAGGCAAAGGGGCTGCCTCATTATTTCATAATATAAATTTCCTAGCTCTATTTTCATATGCTTTGTTTCAAATGCTTTGTTTCAAGTATGTGCACAAGTTAGAAAAAGAATAAACAAAAATCATGTACTCAAAGTAGCATTTTTATTTCAGGTTTTTGTGGATAAAAGAATCACATCTGCACACATGAAAAGAATTGAACACAGATAGATGAGGTGGGGATTGTTTCTGGAATTTCAGAGTTTATGAATTGTCCCTGATTGGAATGCATATACTTTTCATTTCCATTTTTTCCTGAACAAACCTGGACTATAATGCATGAATTAAAAGCTCAGGTGCCTTTAAAAGTGGATAAATCATTCACCGACTATAGATCTTTCAGCAGGTATTAATCATAAAGTGCTACCGGAAGCAATGTACTCCTGAATTCCTTTTGCCAGAGAGTAAACAATTGGGGTCAATGGTTACATTCATATCCTATTTATGGGCTTCTTGGTGTTAGAAAAAGATGCTGGATTTGATCCAGCAGGACAATTCTTGCAGTTTTGAGTCACCACTATCCCTCTACTCCACCTAATTGCTGGTTTTGTTTTGAGCAACTTGGGTTGCTGCCCAAATGTATTGCTACTGCATTTTATGATTTTAATGCTGTTTTTAGTGTAAATTATTTATTCATGCTATAATCCACTTTGAGCCCATTCATGGAGAGAGTGGATAAAAAATCTAATAAATAAAAATAAAAAAATATTTTATTTAAACTGTAAACAATTAATAAAGTGTATAAAAAACTAGAATACATATAAAATACAAGCCAAGAAAATCAATAAACTACATATTTCCCATCTTCATCCCCATACATACTTACTTTACATACAGACTTTTATATTTTATTTTTATATTCGACTTTATATTCAATCTTTTTATGTTCAACATATTAGCTTGCTAAAAATTTATCTATTTTAATATTACTTATATTTTAATTCTCCTTAGTTTACAGCTGCATACACAAAGAAACCTTTCCATTTTTCGTGATGTTCTTGGTTTGGCCTATTATGCAGATTAGAAGTTAATTTTGCCATTGACACATATTCATACAATTTAGTCATTCAAATAGTCATGTCTGGACAAGATTCTACTACTCTTGCCACTGTCACTATATATTTTTAAAGTTCACTATGATTATTATATTATTCGGTAAAATATTTAATAACATATTTTTAGAGTCCAGCACTTCAATATCTTTTGCATCTCCTCATGTATTTTTATCCAGTTTCTTCTTCTTACACATACACCACAAATGATAGAAAGTTGCATCCATACATTGGCATTTCCAACACACTCTGTTATAATCCTTACTAGTTTTTACAGTATTCTTAGGAGTAATATACCATCTAAAAACATTTTATACCAATTTTCTCGTAACATTTGGCTGTTTCTTTAGTTATAAGTTTGCCCATTAACTCATTGAAAAATTTTCACTGAAGTTTTCTATCCTTTTCATCATACAATTTTTGATCTGTTCTGATTCTATTTCATGTCGCAATAAGATTTTATATACTTTTTCTAACAGGTGTTTTGGCTCTCCACAGATTAGTTGTTCAAACACTGTTTTCTCTCTTAATCTACCTCCTTCTTTGGATAGTTGTTCTTTAAGTTTAGTCACTCCTTGATAATACGTTGTCAAGCCCCCTGGCGCCCCCTAGCGGCGATGGCGGGTCCGAGCCCAACGGCGGCGGGTATGGCGGGTCCATCCTGGATCCCTCGGCGGGTTGCCCGGCGGGTTAGAGCCTGGCTGCGGCCCGACGCCCTTCCCCGGGGCTCCCCCTCAGGCCTCAGAATGGGGTGCTCTGGTGCTTTGAGCTGGCTTGGCTCCCTTGCACTCTGCTTCCCCTCGCTGGCTGTCCCTTTCACAGCAGGGACAGACTCAGCGCACTTCCTCCCTGGCTGAGGTTTGGAGCCCGCCTTAAATACCCTCCCTTCTAAGGCCAGCTCCACCCCCTCTCCCCTGAACCTGCTCCTATGGCTATGCTTGCCACCTGGGCCAGGTGCGGCCACACCTTCCTGGCCCAGCCGCCCCATGGGGATTGGCTCCTCTGGCCCAAATCCCGCCCCCTATGATCTCCCTGTCCTGCCTCCTCCCTGACAGGCAGGCAAGCCTGTCTTTCCCCACCAAGGCTGGGCCCGCCTCCTCCCAAGCGCCTGGCCCGCCTGCCTGCCCTGCCCTCCTGGCGGGCCCACGGCCGGGCCTGGCTGGCCTTGAGGCACCTGCGCTGGCATCAGGCCGTGCCGCCGCCTCCCCAGCCGTGCCCGCCCAGCCTTCCCCGAGGCCACAGTCTCTCGCCGCGAGCTGCCCCGTCCCACTGGCTGCCGCTGCTGTGCCGCCACCTCCCCTGGCCTCGGGTGCCTGCTGCGAGGCTGTGGAGGCAGCCGCGGCGAGCGCCGGCCGTGCCGGGGGGCCCACTGCCAATGGTAGAGATGTCCCTGTATCAAGCAAGTTTTGTTAGAATTTATACAGTTTACAGTTGTTCCTTCTCATTCATCATCCATAACAAACTTTTAACCAAACATAGGTAAAGTGAAGCACTTTTGAAGTCTCACTAATTTCAATGGGAGACATTTAAGTACATGCTTAAATTTCCAGCTGAAATCAATGGGGCTTCAAAGTGCTTCACTTTGGATGGAATGGAGCCAGCCAAGATTTAAAAGATTTAAATGTTATTGATGCAGCACTTGGAGATATAGCACAAGTATATGTTAAACTTGCAATTTGTGAGTGTGTAAGGATGGATAGAAAGGACAGAATAGAAATTGGAAAGACTATCAAGAATAATTGAAAATCCATACATCACTTTGTAGCATTCAAAATTTTGCTTCTCTCATGTGTGATATTTTGCCAAATACTTTATATCAGGTTCCCAATGCTAACAATTTCAAGGAAAGCATTTCATAACCTGGATTGGGGGGGGTGTCTTTTTCTGCTTTGACTGTGTTTTATATTAATGTCTCAGTAATCTTTCCATCCTTTGGGAAATATTTTGCACAGCTATTCCTTCATATCAATATTTTACTGCCACGATTGCCCTCAAAACCATTTATGACTTTTGGAATACAACCCATCACCTCTTTTACAATCATATTTTATAGTTGTATTTGTGGATATTGTGTGTGGAAATAATCTCTCTGCTTTAAAAACTTCCTTAAAAGAACGTAAATTGTAGTAGAGCTTATAGTGGAGTTTGGAAGCGATAAAAAAATATTAACTTTGTGGAACAAAACTGCTATGAAGTATCCAAAGGAAAATGCACAAGGCAAATTGTTCCAGTTGCTTTTGGTTTGCTCTGGTTTGTGTGAGAATAAGATTCTTGCTCAGTTATCTTATTATGGTGGAAAGAAATGTAAATGCTGTTGTACATATCAAAGTAGTTCCAGATTATGTTGTTTGCAGAGGGACTGTAAGTAGACATGGACACGAACAGAAAAACATGGTTTTCATTGTTCGTTGCCATCCACAAACAACAAACATTGATGAACATCATCCTGTTCATGAACATGTTCATTGTTCGTTGTTCGTGGGGGCCAGCAGGCCCTCCACCAGCCATCAAGATCCCTACCGCACCACTCCCAGAAACCCTACCTGAGCAGGCAGCAGGAAATATACCAATAATAAATAATAGCTTGGCTGCAGAGCCTGGCAGCAGCCCTGGAACCTGAAAGGGTAGATCCCTATCCCACCACACAAAGAAAATTCAAGCTCCAATGCACTCACCCTGTCTCTCTAACAGCAGCTGTCTCTCCCTGAAAGCCAGAGCTGGGAGCCCCCCTCATCCATGGTCTTTGCTTTCTTGTAACAAATTTGGAGCTCCACACTTGAAAGGAAGACCTGCCTATCAAGCTAAATTGGGGTTAGATTGGGGTTTCCAGGGCAACAGCAGGTGTTCAGACAGAGTTCAGACAATCCCTGCCTAAGTTGCCAAGGGAATTGATTGCAGGTGCCAGACTGTCTGGATTGACGAACAGCAATGAACGAGGCTTGCAACGACCACCTGTTAGTTTAGAATGGGGCCTCATGAACAGCTTGTTTGCGAACAGCAGATTGGGCTGTTCGTGGCTTTTTTTGTGTTCGTATTGCTGTTCGTGCCCATCTCTAACTGTAAGCACAAAATTATCTTTGCTCACACATCTGACACCAGCTCCTACTGAAATTTCCACTCTAATGTGTACCTTAGTCACCGTTGGCAAAACTGTCCCAAGATTCTTTAAAAACAGACAAAAATGTAATGTTGTGAAAAGCAGCATTTTTTAAAAGGAAATATTAGGAATCAACAGTGATGCATTTATATAATGCTGGTGCTTTGATTTATGCATTATTTTTACCACTTTATTTGCCCCAACATGATATCTTTTGCACTAAATTGAGGTAGAACTGTAAAAACTAGTCAGAAAATAAGAGCCATGCTGGGCCAGTGCATTTACCCTGGAGGGTCAGTAAGAGAACATAGAAGCCAATGGCTTCCCCTCCTAGCTCTGGCATTCAAGAAGTTTACTGCCTGCTAGTAGCTGATGACAGCTCGGTCGTCCGTGTATCCCGTGTAATACTCTTTTAAAACCATCCACTGGCAGTGAATTTAATCCTTTTTGTCAATCCTGTATCTATTGCCCATCAACTTCAATGAGTGCCACTGAAGTTCTAATATTATGGAAGAGAGAGAAAACATTCTCTGTCCACTTTTCTACCCCATCCACTTTTTTCTAGAAGGGTGCTTGGTGAGGGCAAAGGGAAAGGGTCTTTAGAAAGGAGGGGGCAAAAGGGAAGGGTCCTTGAGATGGAAGTGGCAAAGAGGAAAGGTGTTTGGGAGGGAGGATGGAGGAAAAGGTGCCGCAGCTACCCACCCACCTTTCCCTGTAATTTTTGCCACCCCACACTTGCACGTAACTCTGTCCCCCACCCAGCACCTTCCTTCCCACCCTGTAACTTGGAGCTGACCTTCTGCCATCCCCTCAGAGCTTACCTTCTGGGAGTTGCTGCTGACCTGACACCATTTATAGGTGATTGTAGCAGCTTAAAAATTGCTGTGAGGCCCTAATCCACATGGGCTGCATGACATGGCAGATCGGGGCCTTGCAGTAACTTTAAGGAGCTAAATGCTCCTTAAAATAGCTTTCTATGTTGGGGGGTCCTTAAGAAATGGGATGGGGATTCCAGGGGGCCGCATCCCCCACACTCACACCATTGGCCTCTCTGCTGCTTTTCCCAGACCATTGCTGCAGCCTGAGGTAAGGGCTTTTTCTGTACCTGTGCAGAAAACATTTTTTTAAAGTATTTTTAAGGGTTTCAGATTTTTCTGCAACCTTGGGGAGTGTCCCAAGGTTTCATAAACTTTTTTGATCCCAAGTAGCTCCGATCCACCGTTTTAAGTATCTGCTGATCAGGGCCACTTGACGATTGATATATAAGATTAGGAACATGGGTTTTGGTGAATATGGCCATGTCTTATTTATGCCTCTCTTCTTTTCCATTATCTGCAGCCACAACCACTGCTCACTACCACTGATCAGTTACCCACATCTCCTTGGCCTCTTCCGACAGGTGTCAGAGCCATTAGCCAATATTCCCAATCACCATCAGTGGGTGGACAGCAGTGGAGATTATCAGTGGCCATTGCCCACTCCCTATGGAGTATAGTCAGCAGCTGACTACACTGCAAAGGGTGATTTACTGGGCAGCAACAGCTGTCAATCCTACCCTCCCGAGTGATGCAGCGAGGGAGCTGGATGATAGTTGGCAGGGAGGAGTCATGCTGCTGCCCATAGGCAGAAGGCAGCCTGTTCCTGGGCCTTGAAAGCCACCTGATATTGACTCCACATCTAGTATGGAATATGAAGTTCCTGCTGTACTATGATCCACCTTCATCTTTGGCTAAGCTAAACTCTGGTATTGCCACCAAATATGTGCAGCATAATGACCTGTAATGTTTAAAGCCCCAGAAGCAGCTGACCTTTAAAAACCATATTTTGCATTGAAAAAGGACAGGGGGGCATCCACTTTGCCTCTATCCTACCCATTCCTATGGGAGCCGTTACTCCGGGGCTCTTCAAACACTCTTTCTCTTATGTGAACATCAACAGTCCTTTGGCAAAACGCTTCCTTTGTTAGCCACTTCGGTGACTCTTCCCAGACACAGGCAAAGAATTGAGAATCTTAATCAGGAGTTGCTCTGCCAGAGGCACTGTTGCTATTCACAATGGGAAATAAGAAGTCCAAGTTAAGGATAACTATTTTTTTAAAAATAGAAACTTCTCTGCTACTAATGCAATGTTATCTTATTGATGAACTCCTGATCCCCAGTTTAAATAAATTTCTAAATCCTCTCTCTTTCTCTCTTATTCTGTCCTTTGCCCTCTAGAAATGGGGTGACTCAAAGTAGCCTGATCTGATTAGTTACTGCAGCCATCTCATAGGGACAGAAGCTCAAGCAAAGTTTGCACTCGCCTTCATTGGGCGGGGCGGGGGGGGATACAAAGCAAGCTGTTAGCAATATTGATCCTGCAGAGTGAACAGAAATGCCCTTGCTGAAGAGTAGAATAGAAAACTGTTTAGGAAATCCCACTGGGCGCTGGCAACGATCTTCTCTCCCTTCTTTGTGGGTCTCATAGACTCTGTTTAGGAATTTCAGGAAAGAAAGCTGCATGCTGTTATGTGTTTGGCACTGTACAAAGAGTGTGTTTGCCTAGAACCGTGAGCCAAAGGGATTTCATAATAGTGTTGGCCACAGGCCCATCGGCTGCTCCAGCAAGTCAGCAGTATTCTCATCTGAAGAAGGGCTATGTAAGCATTTTTCATACTAATCTAAATCTTCCAATACTTTTGAGTCTCAAAACTAGCTAAGAAAGGAAGTTTCTCGCAAGAATCTTAACAACAATTAGCAGCTAGAATATGTATTTAGTATTGCTACATCACAAGGAAGGGGAAGGGAGCACTTTTCACAAATATTTTCTACAGCTTTGCAAATGGGCTATCAGTTATTTGGTAATTGCACTGAAAGATGGCAGCTGTTTGCCAATTTCTGTTTCCTGAGCTAGAATAATTTCCCCCTCAGTATTTTAAACACTTAATCCAAATTTGATTGGCTTCTTAGTATAGTGATGTTACCTCGTTTTAAGTACAGAATTCCTGATTTTCTGTATTATCCATTTGACTGATGCTCCCTTTCATCAAGGCCATGTTGCCTGTGTTCCACCATGTCCTTTCCCACAAGGCCTCAGATTGGAGAGGGAGGAAGTTGTGCCTCCTCCTTTCTGTGCCCTCCACTCTCACACACTCGTGAACAAGGATACTTCATCTGCCCTGGTCTGCTGTAGATCCTCCTTAAATAGTCACTCTTCCAATCTCCTCCCATGGCTGGTTGCTCCCCTTTACCCTTTCACACAACCATGAAGCATTCTGGAGGCCTGTCCCAACTGCAGCCACCTCCTGGGTTGCTCCCTCCACCTAGGCACGGTTTGATGACATGGCAGATTCCACCTAGCTGCCAAACTCGGTTTCTTAATCCAGAGACTGCAGCGCTGCCTCACTTGTTTGGGGTGTGTCTTAGGCCCGTGCAGCTGCTGACGGTATGCCTTGGCCTATATGGTATGCCTTGGCCTATATGGCTTGTTCTTGCAAGTCCAGAGCTGATCCTGTCTTCTGACAAAATGATTACTCTCAATCTCAGTTTTGTTTGTCCACAGTGATGGCATCATGAAGTAACAAATCTGATTGTCTGTGAAGCATTGTTAGCTAGGAGTGCTCCATATGGCTAATCAAGAAAGAAGAAGATACTGTAATGAAAAGGGGGCGGGGGAAGGGTCCCAAGGTAACAACAGAGAGGAGAAACATTGGAAGTTAACAAGACTGGAAAAGGTGTACATCCAAAATTAATTTAATAAAATTCATTCTTGAGATATATTTTCCCCTGAAATCACAACTTTCAACTCAAAAAGTGAAATGGGAGCATTAGATGTGCCCTGTTTAGTAGAGGTTTCATATGAGCAGTTTTATAGACCTTGAATAAAGAGGACCAAATAAACAGGAACATTCCTTTAAAAATCAGTGGAAGTATGCAAAAGGCCAAGGGCTTATGTCTCAATATAGGCAGGAAATGATATAGTAAGGTTCAGCATGGGAAAAAGAAATCAATAAACACATCTGGAAAAAACAATAGAATTCTAATTTTTTTTTAAAAAAGGTAGAAAGAAACCTGGAAAACATTTAGACAGACATTGACAGCAGATAATCATAGGGATTTTTTGCAATATAAAAAAATCCCAGAATGGAAAATAGAGACAGTTATCCTGCACTTTGGTTCTCAGCTTCAGTTTGATTTTTAGTGTGCTGAATTCTTAACTTTTAAGAATATTTTAGTATTAGTAAAACTTGGGCATTACTTAAGGGACAGTTCACACAAGCAATTTCAGGTGTGATTTCTTCTGTGTGCAAGATCAAACGATGCCTTCTCAGCATGAGTTAGGCTGTATATGGAGAAAGTTTGCAACCATTTCTGTGATTCTGGTAGCTGGAAAAAAGTGGTTGCCTCCCTAGTATAAATATACTTTGTATAACTAGAAATAGTGTAAATATGGCTTGTTCACACTGAATGATGTCCACATGATGCCGTACTTTTAAAGAATCACATAGGTTGCATTCAGGCATCACAAACAGATCTTTGTTGAATAAACAGAGTTTAAGTGGTGTTTGTGGTGAATGAACAAATCTTAAGTTGAACAGCTGCCCATATTTGGATATCATAGCAATTGGAATGAGATTGAATTATTTTAAAACTAGGAAGCTTTTGGTTGTTGTGGGTTTTCCGGGCTGTATTGCCGTGGTCTTGGCATTGTAGTTCCCGACGTTTTGCCAGCAGCTGTGGCTGGCATCTTCAGAGGTGTAGCACCAAAAAGACAGAGATCTCTCAGTGTCACCGGCCGTGAAAGCCTTCGACAAGACATAGGAAGCTTTTACTTGCGTGCCATGCACAAGTGGAGGAGAAAGAGGACATGTGAGCACAGCAATGTTTGTGCATACCATTAACAATCTCCTGTTAGTCTGTGATGCCAAAATGCAGCTATGGGGGGATGCCATTTTAAATGTTATCTATATAGTTATCTATCTATAAATCATGCCAACCAAATGTTCACCCTATATTCTTTGAAAACTTGTTTAGTAGTTT
Organism: Eublepharis macularius; assembly: GCF_028583425.1. Taxonomy (NCBI): domain Eukaryota; kingdom Metazoa; phylum Chordata; class Lepidosauria; order Squamata; family Eublepharidae; genus Eublepharis; species Eublepharis macularius. The sequence continues at coordinate 31,949,721 of NC_072799.1, read as the reverse complement.
TAACTAGAGATGGGCACGATCTGGATTACAATTAAAAAAACCCACGATAATAGCAATCTCCCAATCGTGACCTGGTGGATCGTTGTCTTCCACAGCAAACGATCCAGCAGTCGGGACTCCGGGGCGATCATGATAGGACCGGGAAGTTAGACATTCAGACACCAACAATCTGTTCTCCTGGCAACAGAGGCAGGGGAATGCCTGAGCTCTGTTTGAAACTTGATAATATTTCCCCTAACGAGGAAAAGCTCTTCTCAGTGTTAACTCTTTCAAAAACCCCTTGCTTTGAGAGCAGCTATCAAGCTTTTTTGCATTCCCCTCCTGAGTTCATTCAGTGCTGAAAGAGTTAACTGAAAAGAGATATCTCTCTCCTCCTGGCTTCTCAGCCCAGTGCCTACTTTTTGCAAGAAGTTAGTATGTGATTTGATGTTTCATTTGTGTTTTTCCTATTTAAAAAACCATAGGATCCGCGAGGATCCGTGTGGATCCTGGTTTTACTTTCTTCCTGTTTAAAATATGCTTTCGGGAGACTGGCTGCTTGCTTTTAAAATCGGGTGGGATGGAGGATTCTATCCCTGCTTTTTTTTTAAAGCTGGCTGAAACTTGTTGATGGGGTGTCTCTCTCTCTCTCTCTCTATTTGGAGAGGCAGGGACGGGTTAAAAACTTTCCCTCCCCTCTGCTCTAAGTGGGTGCGTGTGTGCGAGAGAGAAAACGCCGGGTTAAAAACTTTCCCCCCCTCTGCTCTAAGTGCGTGCGTGTGTGTGTGAGAGAGAGAAAACGTCCCCTCCCTGAGGGGAGGCGGCTCGTCACTGGGTTAAAAACTTTTTTCCCCATCTGCTCTGTTTGCGTGTGTGGGGGGGGGGGCGCCCGTCTGATCCCAGTTTCCAGATCGGAAACAGGACTTGATCTGAGTGAATCGGTGATCTGGACTCGTCACCAGCGTGGATCCACGAACAGCTTGATCTGTATTTTTTTTTTATCATGCCCATGTCTAGTTTTAACCTGTTTTTTATTGTTAGAGAGATTTCACTTGGTAACCACTGCAGTATGAAAACTTTGTTTTTTGTTCTTCCCTGGCACATAATTTTCTTTTCTGTATCCTTTTCCACTTTCATATGATTCCAAAATACCTTGATTTGTACTGAATACAGAATTCCTTCTAAATATCATAACTCTAGAATCTCTTCTGGTTATCAGATCATATTGTTGTTAAGAAGCCCAAGATTGCATGTATGAAAGTCAGACTCCTGTTCTGAAACCTTAACATCACTGAAAGATTTGTTACCCACCAATATTATCATTCCTAGATTTTTCTTACTGTTTTTCTTTTTCTGTACCAAAGGTAACAATCAGTATTCTTTTTCAAACTGGGCTGTTAGTAACTTCACATACAACTTTGGCATGCTGGAGATCCATAGCCTGGGTGGGCATTGCACTGGTGTGCTAACATTGTATGCACACATTGTATGTCAGTATTAGAGATGGGCACGATCTGGATTACGATAAAAAAACCCCACGATAGTGGCAATCTCCCAATCGTGACCTGGTTGTCTTCCACAGCAAACAATCCAGCAGTCGGGACTCCGGGGCGTTCGTGATAGGACCGGGAAGCTAGACATTCAGGCGCCAACAATCTGTTCCCCTGGCAACGGAGGCAGGGGAATGCCTGAGCTCTGTCTGAAACTTGATAATATTTCCCCTAGCGAGGAAAAGCAAACAGTTGAGTGAAAAGGTGGCTTCCTGAGAAAAATATAAGCAAAGTGATTGGGAGAGGAAGGGGTTAAGAGAGAGAGAGAGAAAACAAAAAACCCTGGCTTTCTCTCATCCTCAGTTCATTCAGTGCCGTTGAAAGAGTTAAGAAGAGATCGCTTCTCAGTGTTAACTCTTTCAAAAACCCCTTGCTTTGAGAGCAGCTATCAAGCTGTTTTGCGCTCCTCTCCTGAGTTCGTTCAGTGCTGAAAGAGTTAACTGAAAAGAGATATCTCTCTCCTCCTGGCTTCTCAGCCCAGTGCCTGCTTTTTGCGAGTTGGTATGTGATTTGATGTTTCATTTGTGTTTTTCCTATTTAAAAAACCATAGGATCCGCGAGGATCAGTGTGGATCCTTGCTTTACTTTCTTCCTGTTTAAAATATGCTTTTGGAAGACTGGCTGCTTGCTTTTAAAATCGGGTGGGATGGAGGATTCTATCCCTGCTTTTTTTTTAAAGCTGGCTGAAACTTGTTGATGGGGTGTCTCTCTCTCTCTCTATTTAGAGAGGCAGGGACGGGTTAAAAACTTTCCCCCCCTCTGCTCTAAGTGCGTGTGTGTGTGCGTGTGTGCGAGAGAGAAAACGCCGGGTTAAAAACTTTCCCCCCATCTGCTCTAAGTGTGTGCGTGTGTGTGTGAGAGAGAGAAAACGTCCCCTCCCTGAGGGGAAGCGGCTCGTCACAGGGTTAAAAACTCTCCCCCATCTGCTCTAAGTGTGTGTGGGGGGGTGCTCAGATCCCAGATCGGAAACAGGACTTGATCGGAGTGAATCGGTGATCTGGACTCATCACCAGCGTGGATCCACGAACAGCTTGATTGGTATTTTTTTTGGATCGTGCCCATGTCTAGTCAGTATAATTTAAATTAGATTCTGAATGCAAGCACAATCACACAGGCATGTTTTTGTTGCCTGCCAGTGTAACCTCTCTTTTCATGGGTTCTATGGGGCTTATGAAGCAACTTTCACACAATTTTAAGAAAGATTTTTTTTCCTTTTAAACTTTTTAACAATTAATAAAATACAAATTAAAATAAAATTAACTCTTAAGTGCAACCATACAAAAAACTCAAAATCAACAATGTCCTTGAAAAGGCAAACAGTTCCACATCCAAGAAGTGATGATGAGTCCTCTCTCATCCATTTGAAGCAACTGTACCCCAGGCTTCGGTCTTCTTGTTGGGAATTATAGCCCTGCAAAAATAATACAATCCCAGTAACACCAACCAAACACAATACACAAACACCACTTTAAATCATATTTTACATACAACATTTGATTACCTTATTAAGGTGATAAGAGCTTATAATTTATTAAGCTCCCCAGCAAACAGCCTCCTCCTCAGCAGCCTGCCTCTAGCTTCTGACTCCACCCCACTGGGCTAGACCAATTAACCTCACAGGGATTACACCAGCAACATCTTCAAATGAGGCCTTAAGCTGCTTCCGAAATGTGCATTAGTTCTGCAGCATTTCTAGACCAAAAGAGTCCTGTATTATCTAGATATGAATGCTGAGTATAGGACAGGTCGCAGTCTGCTAAATATATTGGCTTTCTGTGTTCTGTTGGAACATCACTGGGTAAATTTCATCCAAGACATTGGATGGTCCTCTTTTATACTTAGACAAGTGATACTGTTCCCATCTTTAAATATTCAAACTGCTGAAAGGAAAAGATGCTGACTAGTCTTTGGTGACACTGAGGTATAGTTCAGACCTGTAGACACTTGATCAAGCTCTATGAATCTCTAACATAGGATCTGCTTTTCAGATTTAGGATAAAATAATGAAATACTTCATGGTGAAGTTCAACTTACCAAAAGTGAGTAAGTGGAAGCATATGACAATGAGGCATGTGGGGGTGTATATTTTTTTTAATGTAGCAGCAGCATGTTAAAACCTCAAAAGTCTTCGGAAAGCAAGGCTATCATCCTTGTGATTGGCAGGAGGCACTGCTTTGTGTTGGAAAAGAAAGCCAGAATGTGCTTCCCTTATCCGTGCAGTTTTATAAGTCCTAAATTCCGTTTGACTTGATCGGTCTTCTTTTAAAAGCTTCTCCTCTTCCTCAGTCAAACTTTTTGTTCAGACCTGGACTCTGCTAATTGCTTCCATATGCAGGAGCCTTGTGATTAGCATCAAGCCTCCAGTACCCAAAAGGCTCCTCCGTGAAGCTCAGACAGACTTTCATACCCTCTGAAGAAACTGCTCAGTAATAAAGATATCATCACAAAGATGCTGGTTTTTTTTTAAGCTAACACAAACATCATGGCTGTGAACTTCTGATAAGTAGGGCTGACTGAGAGATTCAACAGCGTTTGTTTATTTTTTCTTTTTCTTTCACCCCCTACGTTTCTTCTATGGTCCCTTTAATCTTCAATGCAAAATGAAAGGTGTGAAGTTATAAATCTGTTTATGGCTTTAGCTCACTTCCCAGGCTTAACACAGTTTGGCATTGCAATAAACACCGATCTTCTGCAGAAAGGAAGAACAGAATACTTCAATAATTTTCCTCATAGTCGCTTGTTCTTCTGTTATAAATTCTAGGGCAGGCCTTTTATTCCTTTCTTTCAGCTTGTGTGTGGGGTTAATTTTTTTTCTCTCATGCAGTTTTGCAGCTGGTTGATTTATTGTTCTGCTTCCTGAATTTCAATGCAGTCATTTCTGGTGACTGCCGTGAATCTATTTTAACAATAATACTATACCCTAGTCAATTTAGCTTCCTTTTGCAATTGACTCCTATCAGCATACTTTCTGAAATCTGACAACAGAAAATAAGCGTACTTGCTTTAGATGAACTGAGCAAGGGTTTGTAGTATGCCAGTGAGGGCACCAATAGAGAGAACCACTGCTAGGGGCAAGTACTTGGCAATGCAATCCTAAACAAAATAGTAAAGAGTCCAGCAGCACCTTTAAGACTAACCAACTTTATTGTAGCATAAGCTTTTGAGAGCCACAGCTCTCTTCATTGATGCATCTAACGGAGAGAGTTGTGGCTCTCGAAAGCTTATGCTACAATAAAGTTGGTTATTCTTAAAGGTGCTACTGGACTCTTTACTATTTTGCTACTACAGACTAACTCGGCTAACTCCTCTGGATCTATGACCATGGAAAGCACTGCAATCCCAAACAAATTTACATCTTTCTAAGCCCATTGACTTAATTGGGTTTAGAAGGATGTGACACTGTTTGGGATTGTGCTGCACCTCTGTAAAAGCAACTTAGTGACATACTAATTTTCAAATAAATATTTCCCATGATTTAACCCAGGGGCAGATTTTGGCTTCCTTCACCCTTCCTGCATTTTATCCTCTCAATAACTCTTATCAGGTAGATTAGGTTGGGAAATAGAGACTGGCCCAAGGTTACCTAGTCAGCTTAAGGAATTGGTGGTATTTGAGCCCAGGTCCGCCCATGCTACTACCACTACCCCCACACTGGTTGTAGGGAGTCATCCTTAAATAGCAGTGGAAAGATGGTGGGTCTACTGATCAGTTCCTAGTTTCTGATGGGTGCTGTAGTTTTGGAGTAAATGGATTTCTAGTTGACTACTTTAGGTTCTAAACAAGAGTGCATATTCAGATGACTGAACTCTGATAAATTATAATTTACCTGTAAGAGAGAGAGGCTTTTATCCAAGCATATATTCTAATGACTTAAGGAAACTTAAAGGGGAAAACTATTTCTGCAAGCTTTTCCCCATTGCAGATGCCCATGTTGTAGTTGCGGAGGGTTCACTGACATAATTTTGGGGGGCTCGGTAGAAAGAGAAATATAAGCAATGGGGAAAAAACGGTTTATGTTGCTGTTCAGCGAGTGAAGAACGGTATATTCTTTCTGTCTGGGATGATCATCCTCTTCCACCAAGTGCGCAGCTTTGGCAGGGATGCACATGGACTGGTAGGGGAGGAAAGGGACACCCACCTAGCCAGCCAGATCAGGCGAATCAACCCTGGCGATCAGTAGGGGGACAGCCAGATCATCCTCATATCAGTTGCTGTTCAGCATGTCTTCAAAATGGTTGGTGAAACATTATAAAGATTAAAGCCTCCAAAATCCTGGGATGGGTATATGAAAGAGTCGATCTCTGGTGGGTGAGGGTATAAGTGAAGTATGCTGCCATTTCTTTATAATTTATAAGATAAAATAATGTAATAAGGATTATTTTTGTAATACAGATGCTGTAAATACAGCTAGTGTGGTGTGCTGGTTAGAGTATCAGACTAGGATCTCTGTGGCTCACACTGTAATCCTGTGCAGAGTTACACCAGTCTGGGCCCATTGACTTAGATGCGAGTAACTCTACATAGGATTGCACTGTCAGATTTGAATCCCCCCTCTGCCATGAAAGATTATTATGTGATTTGGGACCACTCTAACACTCGCAGACTAACCTACCTACAGGGTGGTTGTGATGTAATCTGCTGTAGGTCCCCATTGTGGAGAAAGGTGGGGTATAAATGAAGCATGTCAATCAATCAGTCAATCAAAATCCATGTTCTAGTTTAAAATTCTGCTTTTGTCACGTACTGTTTGCTTATACTTTTTCTGTTATTTTCCCGCTATGTGATAAAACGAAACTAAACTGTCTAAAAGTAAGAATTAAAATTAAAATGACAGAAATATTTTCTTCTGGGTTTCAGAAAGTGTTTCAAGAATGAGTTACACACAGAGCAGTAGAGGAGGCAGCATTGAGAGAGAAATGAAAGCTGTGCAAAACCACCGGAAATGTTTATGGAACCTTTGCAAATGTGATCCAAAGCAAGCTATTGGCATTGTGCAGTAGCTACTATAATGATTTTTCTGAAAACATAGCCAAATTCAATAATGTCCAAAACCACACCACTTCAGTTTGCAGGGCTCACAGAAGGGACACAAAAGAAATAATATTGCAAGATGCTTGGCAGTGTGGTCTTTCCTATCCAAGTCTCCATATGTTACCTTTCATGATTCAGCGTATCTCCTCTGCCAATGTCTGCTCCCAGGAACAATGTAAATCAGAATGATATGGACTAACAAGAGATGCTAGCACTTCTGAGCAAGACAAACATTCACTCTGGGCATCCTCACTCTATCCAGATTATCCCCATAAACTAGGGTTGCCTGATGGGACCTGAAGTTCTTCTGGAATTGCAATTGATCTCCAGACAAAAGAGGTCAGTTGCCTTCAGAAAATGGCTACTTCAGAAGGAGGGTTCTATGGCCTTTATAAACCACTGAAGTCCTTGAAACTCTGCCCTTCTCAGGTTCTACCCCCAAATTTCCAGGGATTTCCAAACCCATATTGGCAACTCTACTGCAACTCTACTGTAAGCATCATGTGACAACAAATCACATGACTTTCTAATTATTGGTTGTCAAGTTGAGCCCCATGAGAGCCAGTTTGGTGTAGTGGTTAAGAGCACGGGACTTTAATCTGGAGAGCCAGGTTTGATTCCCCACTCTTCCACTTGAAGCCAGCTGGGTGACCTTGGGTTAGTCGCTCTCTCAGCCCCACCCACCTCACAGGGTGTTTTGTTGTGGGGATAATAATGACATACTTAGTAAACCACTCTGGGTGGGCATTAAGTTGTCCTGAAGGGCGGTATATAAATTGAATGTTGTTGTTATCTTCAGTGAGTGCTGAGTCAGCATCTAGGGACACAGTCACCACTGTACCTGGGGCATTTAAGGAAAGTGCAGACTGAACACCTGACTGCTCCATTTCTCCTTCAGTGTGTAAGCATGCAGAGCAGTGGGGAGAAGGGGGGATGATTTCAAGGAGCAGAGTATTTACAAGTTGCTGCTGCAGCTCCTTGCATTTTGTTTCCCTATTTCCCCCTCTCAGTGGTGTTATTGGTGTAACCAAATTGATACATTATTTTGTTTTTCCAAGACATTGCAAGACACACTTGAAAGAGAGCATAGCACTAGCAAAGGCCACCAAAGAGTAGAGAAACCTGCAAGGGAACTATAAACTGTGACCTGCAGCCGTGGCTGGGGCAGCCCAGCATCATGTTCCCAGCCTTGCTTCACCTTTCTTTTCTTTGGCCCCTGGTTCCTCTTACCACTTTTTCCCCAGGTCCCACTTTTGTTAGACTCCTGCTGCTCATCTTCGTCTTCCTCTTTTCCAAAGCTGGCTATATCCCCAGTTTATCTTCCTTTGAACACAATGCAGAATACAATTAAGCACTGAAGTATTTCAGTGGAATTTATATATACTTAATTGGGAACAGGAATAACTCTTTATCTGAACAATATTGAACATAATTTTAAAATGAATTGTGCCTACACCGGAATTTTTTTTTAAAAGTCACTTTCTAAAGCATCGAGGGCTTTTGTTCTCTAACAAAGCACTGTGGAACAGTTGTGTCAGATTCATTAAGTACACAGAAGAGTATTCCAGAAGAACTCCTGCAGAGATATTTATAGCAGGAGCATGGCAGCTGACCCCCTAAGAATTGGTGGGTTGCTGATTCCAGTGCAGCATTGGTGTAGTTAGTCAGTATCTTCTCTGCTCCCAGCGGGAAATGATAGGGGAAAAAATCTTAAGGAACTGAGGGCATTGTAGCAGCCCTATAGTACATAGCAACACTGCGGACAGCTACCAAACATGGATTGGCATGGTATGCATTGAAGGAACCCACTAAAGCACTACTATGCTGGTATACCTCTGTGACTAACATCTCTATGGGCCAAGCTACAAGTGACGAATGTCACAGGTTGGACACTTGTCAGCTTCCCTCAAGTTTTGATAGGAAATGTAGGCATCCTGTTCTTGCAGCTTGGCTGTCCAACTGCTGTCCAATGGACTTTTCAACTGTCACTTGTCCAACATTCTGCCAAGCTGCCTACATTTCCCATCAAAACTTGAGGGAAGCTGACAAGTGTCCAACCTGTGTCATTCGTCACTTGTAGTTTGGCCCTATACCCCAACCCACAAAACAGGACAAGGGAAGAAATAAAAGCTACACAACACATTCAACTGCATGGAGGATTGTGACATGCCCTGAGTGTGCAAATGGGGAAATACCACACTGCAAATATTATGCATTTGAATTTAATTGCATTTATTTATTAATATTCCTCTTTTCTCTCCAGTGGGGACCCAGAATAGATTAGAACATTCATCCCTCCTCCATTCTCTCACAACAACCATATGAATAAAGTTAGACAGAGAATATGACTGGCCCAAGAACACCCGGCTTTCTTCCACAGAGTGGGAATTTGAACCTGGGCCATTAGACTCTATCCACTACATCATACCAGTTCTCTTGGAATCTATGTAGAGGGGGTTAAAATCTACTTTTGCAAGCAATTATCCTTTTGATAGTTGATCACACGGGGTAGGAAGGCCAGGAAGTCTAAGCATGTCACAGCCACCTCATAGCTCACCTGAGAGAACAAAACATCAGGGGAAAAAAACCTTGAGTTTAAAAGGATTCCGGTTCCAAGGATTCTTGGAAAGAACTTTTCATAGGGTAAGGGAGATAAAGACATTAGGATAAGTAAAAAAGTAGAGTTTCCAGCAAACTCACTTTGTTGCCTACCAGCACCTGAAACACTGGCAGAAAGGAAGTGGGGGAAGTGGGAAGATGTGCTGGCATTGTGCTGGTGCACTGACATCATTTCTGTATGCTGGTCAGGGCTGAGATCCCTTTCTGCCTGCTTTGGAGAACTGTTTGGGGGAAAAGAGAGGGTGGTATTCATAAGACAATTGGTGGTAGAAGGTGCTGTCAAGTCATAGCCGGCTTATGGCAACCCCTGCAGGGTTTTCAAGGCAAAAAACTAACAGAGGTGCTTTGCCATTGCCTGCCTCTGTATAACAACCAAAGTCTTCTTTGGAGGGCTCCCATCCAATTACTAACCAATGCCGACCCTGCTTAGCTTCTGAGATCTGACAAGATTGGGCTATCCATGTTAGGGGATAAGCCAATTAGAAGTGCAAATTTTTCATGCCCTTTTGATTCACTAGGTTTTGCTTGTGCTAAATAGGTTATAAACTGTATCAAAAAACCTTTCAGCAGCCTGTAGCAGATAATTGCACTCTGAGAAAAGAACTTCTGTTTCCAGTAAAAATACTGTAATCCCCCCCCCCGCCGAAATTCTCTGGTCTCTGAAGTTTCATACAATTTATGCAAACTGCTTTCACATTCTTACAGCTGCTTCTAGCATGAACTTTGCCATCGTGCCATTGAGAGTCCTTGAGAAAAGAACAGGCCCACCCCTTGTGCTCTATAACAATAAAAAAGTTATGTTTTGAATGATGGTCGATTGACACATCATTCTTCTCATTTTAATCTTAACAAGCATAATTGTAGCCCGTACCAATTCTTACTGCATTGTAGGAATGTTAGTAGAAGCATTGCACTGATTATTGGCCACAAGTGTTAAGAATGGGACTAATTCATATTCTTGCAGTTATTTCATAGCACTGGATTGTACTCGGTCGTCTGAATCCAAGAAGTATAACAGATATGTGGATTGCCCTCTTGATCATACCATGCACATTTTAAAAGGTTTATAATGGCTGGAAGGCCATTGAGACACACACACTGTGCAAGGTGCAGCTAACTTTGATGGCTTTTTGGAAGATGGGTGAATGAATCCAGGCACCCCATCCCATCCTCTCCTCTCAAAAATGAAGCTGTTGCGCAGTAGATCATTGCGTACAAGAGTGGGCAAATAAACCACTGCTGCACATGAGAAGAATTTCTGGATTGCTACCATAATTTAAGACTGAGGCTCTAGATTTTCATTTAAGAGATCCTTATCTATCTATCTATCTATCTATCTATCTATCTATCTATCTATCTATCTATCTATCTATCTATCTATCTATCTATCTATCTATCTATCTATCTATCTATCTATCTATCTATCTATCTATCTATCTTAGGATTGCCATTTTCTTATTGGGTATGAGAATCTCCCATCCTGAGTGGGCCCAGCTGGTGAGCAGGAGCAAAATCGGGATAGAATGGGGAGCAATTGCCAGTATCTCAACACACAAACGTCGCTTCCGGTGCAACCAGAAGTGATGTCAGAGTGTCACTGGTGATATTCTATCTTTTTGCTAAAAAGTTCATGACTAAACCATAAAGTTTTGATCTCATGCTAGAGCATCACCAGCAACACACTGATGTCACTTCCTGTCACACCAGAAGTAATGTCGGCATGTTGCCAGCAATGTAATGATGCTGCTAGTGAGCTCCCACCACCAGGTGCCAGCCTCATGCTGGCAACCTTAATTTATATATATAGACACAGACACACAAACACATATACACGTATATCTTCACCTTCTGGCGGAAGACAGTAATAGAAGGTACAGAGGAATCTTCCTTGGGAGCCAATTTCACAATACTGGCCATGACCAAGAAAGCCCATTCTCGGTTTGCCACCCAGCTAACCTCTGATGATGGGGACATGCAAAACAGGGTCCTTCAACATGGCCATAATGGTCAGATAGGTTCATGTGAGAGTAGGTAGTTCTTAAGATATGTTGGTTCAAGCTATATAAAGATTTAAAGGTCAAGACTGGCATCCTTAGCTAGCAGCATAGTGCACAATGAAGCAGTTACGAAGAAATTTGGAATCCTGTCTTTGATTATCTGGAACTCACAGGGATCCTAGCACAGAGAAAAGACTATAGACTTTGGTTTTCTCTTTTATTGCCCTTATGTCTGATGCTAGTATGTTCTTTTACATTCACCAGGGGTCTAATTGTGTTTATATTTGTGTACTTTTCTACGTAATAAATAAATATTAATTAAAAAAAAAAGGCTGGCATCCTGAAATGTACCCAGAGGCAAATTGGGAGGTAGGTTAAACAAGTCTAGAGTGATATGGTCTCTATAAGCCACTCCAGGTAGAATCCCAACCACAGCATTCTATAGCAGTTTGTAGTTTATAGTTTCTTTTCCAGGTTGGACTCTTCAAGGGCAGTTCCTTGTCCAACAGGAAGATATGACTATCAGACAGTAAAAATTCAGAATAAATTCAGTTCACACTACCAAATCCTTGATGACATAAATATATTATTCCAGCTGTCTAATGAGAAAAATCTGGACTTTCTTATACCGTACAGGTGTTTTACTCATGCCAGTCATTCTCTTAACACTGCAGTTGCTATCAAGAATTCTAGTTATTTATTTGTTTAAAACATAAAGTATTATAATCCAGTGCCTGCTGATCATGTGGTGTTGAGTTTCACAGGACCAGTTTGCCATGGACTGAAATCCCTGTGGCTTGCTTTTTTCACTTTCATCCGTGTGTTGTATGGTCATATGAATAGGCCCTGAGCCAACAGCATTTAATCTGAAATGAATATTAAATTTTCAGTCAAAGCTGAGGCTTTACCATGTATAATTGGGACTATACAATGGCAGTAACACTGAAGAATTGTGGTAAATAGTCTAAAACCCAATACTACCAAATGACAGTTCTGCCATTTTGTCTGTCAGGTTCAAATCATGATGCCCTCTGGATGTAATAACATCCTACATTATCAGACAAAGGAACTTTCTTCACAGCATGCTACCTTAAGGAACTTCTGAATACACAAAGAGAATACTGCAGAATGAACACATTTCCTTTGCTGTGCTATAGGAATAAGTAGGAAAAGTGCCAGCATTCATAAAACTAGTGATATTTGCTGAGATATTTTATGACCTGATCATATACTTGCCACTGAGCAGAAAATTTACTGAAGATGAATAGGCATAATTAAGTCAATCAAATTACTGAGCAGCTCTCTGCACTTCTATTCCTGGTCACACCATTGTTCAATTTTTGTTGAACTCTTTTAAGGGCAATTCAAGGAGTGCTTGTGATCTCTTGGCATATTAACTTAAATTATTCTGCACTACTGAGATGTAGTGAATGGGTCTTGAAATAGCCAAAGAATACTAATTTCTTGTTTATCCATCTAGATGGTTGGGTTAAAAATGGTTCTGCTGTTGGGCATTTTGTTTTTCCTGTCTCCATTTACAAGCTTGAGGAAATAGATTTAATTTAGGAGGGTTAATTGGTAGAAGTTCCTGCCTTCAGACATTCTCTTCAGATTCTCTTTTGTCATATTCCAGCCCTGTTATTTTATGCACCCCTATTTATTACCTTTCTGCATTATTCTGATATGTTGATCTAGCCTTCCAGGCAGCAAAGGAGACAACAAAACCAGCATTTGAGCTATCCTTACTGACATGTTAGTTGTCCACGTTTAATGTGTGATGTAGTAAGGATAAAATGAAGAAGAGGAGAAGGATGTAAACTGCTTTGTGTCCCTATTGGGGAGAAAGGCATGGTATTAATGAAGTAAATAAATAAATTTAGAAAGCATCCAATCATGTTAATCCCCACCTTCTATAGTCAGAACGAAGTGACCCTGTCCAGACACAGGTTGGCCATTTCACCAGCTGTTTGTGTGAATGAAATCCTTGGAGGTTGTGAAATCTATCAATAATTTGCTAATGAAATGTTTCCTTTTTCTTTCAGGGCCCACCTGGTCCAAAAGGGGAGAAGGTGAGTCAGAATGCTGTTGCCACTAACAAGATAAATGGAAGCCCTCCAGATCTTAACTGACGGCTATTGAAGCAGTGTGATGTGAGATTATTTAAGAGAGCTGGGTTAGCACACAGATGCTGTGTTAAAACTATCATCTCATCTTTCCCCTTTGCAGGGAGATCAAGGTGATCAGGGCCCTCGGGTAAGCATATCAACCAAAATGTTACACTTCCCCTTCCCTGACTAGGCAATTAGTCCTTAGCGCAAAACTAAATTGAGCAGAATGTCAAAGCTAATCCTGCTTATCAGCTGCTTCCCCCCTGCATGCTATAGAGAGAGTGTCTGAAGGAAGGCAATAACCAAACGTGATTTCAGAGCCTACAGGAAATATTTCAATAGAAATAGTCCATGCTACACATATTATTGAACACTAAAATTCAGAATTTCTGTTGTTAAGTAGCAATATACTTCTCAGTGGTTGTGATTTGCTGCATATAAAAAAATCCATTTCGCTAAACAAATCTTCCAACACTCCCACCTGTTTTTGTCTGACCTGTATAAGCTTCCACAGAGTGAACAGCAGGTGGATCATTTAAAAACAAAATATAGTTCTATAAATAGGAAGAATGTGTCTCCTTAATATTTGCATTTTCAAATAGCATTTTATTCCAAGTAACCAGAATATTAAAATGTCACAAGAACACAATATGCATTCAAGTGAGTCTTGCTTGTAAGTTTTTCCCCCTAAAAGGAATAGCAGAAACATTAAAGTGAAGGAGAAAATAATGCCACGTGTGAGAGTGCCAGCTGTTTCTCTTTTCATCTGTGTGTCATAGCAAAAATAGAACCAGTGCCAGTTGGTGTGGGGAAACAAACCGACCAAGTCTGGAAGACCAATGGTCAAATATGCTAAGAAAAAAGCCTCCCTCCCTGCCTGCCTATCAGCTTTCCCAACTGCCATGGAACTGTCCCAACCCTGGAGTCACTCTGAGCTCTTTTGGCTTTGTGGTATGACCCTTCTCAGAGCTCGTGTTCTGTAAGGAATTCATCAAGTTAGGTCAGTTAAATAGTTTCTCATGATGGCATATTTTCCAAAGGGATTCTCGTCATATTAGCTAATGCTTTAATTGTACACAAGAATTGTTACACAAGAAAAGAAAGGATGTTGATTAAAGCCCACTCAGGGCTAGTGCTCCAATATGAGGTGATTGAAAGTTCTGGGCTTTGAATTAATTCATTGTCACATAGGTTGCCAAAACCTTCTTTATCACTCTGGTAACTATGGGATAGTAAGGATGGATACGCTGATTGTTTTTCCCCTTCCTCTTCACTCCCTGCCAGGTGCGGGAGTTAGGAGCCAGATTCTTGCTGTGCATGGATCTGGAAAACAGGGAAGGGGGAGGCAACTGCCTGGAACTCTTTTATATAGCAATGATGCTCCCAAGACTTTTCAAGGCAACATTATGACTGTTTTGTACTTTCACAAAAGCATAGTGCTGCTAGGGGGAGAAACAAATTGGTGGTAAACTTGAACCAAGTTAAGAAACATAAAAGGAAAGGAGATTGTAGGTAGCGATTATGTTTGAAGGTGAATTGTTTTACACAGTTCCAAAGAATTATCAAGACATTCCTGTCTTTCCCTGAATCTCACCTAGGAATATCCCTGCCTCTGATCTCTCTCGATAATTGAAGTTAGATGTTCAGCGCTCGTCCTCACAACATATAACTAAAGCTTCTTGCCAGTGCCTGAATAACTTTGATTACAGCTTGAATGACATAACCGGAGGCACTGTGATGTTTTTGACCATTTTCTACATTACTCTGAGATACCATATTTGGTATAAAAGTAGATAAAGTGTAGTTGGCATCTCACCGCAAAGAACTCTACATTTATAATAGATCTGCCCCTGGAAATAAGCAAAGCTTGCTGTTTTGTGGTTTTATATTTTTCACTCTAGATTTTTCAAACTTAATTGTATACTAAAGATTTTAGTTTCTCTAATGATTTGGTAATGAATATCTTATTAGAAAGTATGTTCCACTGATTTCAGTTGGCTAAAATCCATTCATATAGCTTTTTCCATAAATACTCTTTCCAGACAAAACTAGCAGTTCTTTGTTTCTTTTCTTGCTTTAGGATCTGTAAAACCTTGCCAACTAGTTATTTCTCTTGCATTTTGCAGCCTTTTGGATCCTGATCAGTGTGTTTTAGAATGGAGTGTGACCAGGGCTTTTTTTCTGGGAAAAGAGGTGGTGGAACTCAGTGGGTTGCCCTCGGGGAAAATGGTCACATGGCTGGTGGCCCCGCCCCCTGGCGCAGAGGGCAATCTAAACTCCCCTCTGTCTGGAGATCAGGGGGCGGGGCCACCAGCCATGTGACCATGTTCAGGAGGTTCCAGAACTCCGTTCCCCCGCATTCTTCCTGAAAAAAAACCCTGAGTGTGACAACATTTTATGTTTTTTGTATGTCAGAGAATCTAGATTGTTCCAATTTAGGGCCATATACCTCTGGAGATAGTGAAATTGTGGTACAAAGAGAAAGTATAGAGATGAAAATATTTTGGGTGGTGGGTTAGAAGTTTGTGTTTTTAGTGATAGTTTAATGACTTCACCATTTTTCGTCTCTTTATTTCTAATATTAACTGCAAAATACGATTTCATGTTGGGCTGTCTTGACTTTTGGGAATAAATTGCCAGATAACTTTTTTTTAAAAAAAACAATGCCTTTATCATGACTGGAGGATTTTTGTATGATTGTCTGAAATCTAGTTGTCGAGAAAAGGACACAGAAACAGTTTAGAAATTAATTTGCATTGGGAGAAAGAGAGCTGTGAGTTGGCTGAAAGTAAAGCACCACAGAACCCAAAGGCTGTATCTGGGAATCCGATACTGGCTTTAAGGGTTTTGTGTCTGCTCCCTACTTGCTTTCAATATGCTCTGCTTATATATTATATAAATCAACAAAACAAATACTACAAAGACAACTTAAGTCTCCTGATCTCTCTCGCCCAAAGAATACTGATCTCTTTAAATGTCTGTGAATTTCTCTACATGATCACAGTGAAAACATAGGGAAACATAGGGAAACATAACCTAATAAAAGATAATATCAAATAGCATTAATACTGCTTAACTGCAACTACTAACTGTTAATCTGGGTCTTTTATCACCTCAGCAGGTAAGATACTTAATCAGTAGGAATGGCTGTAACTGATGCAGATTAAATGGTTTATTAAAGCAGAAACAACTAGAAGAATAAAAAGGAACAAATTGGAGAGAGAAACTGAATATATCTATGTATATATAAAGATGTGTCCTGACTGACTCATCAATGCCCAGCCCAAACCCCTGGACCTAGAAACATGAAATTTGGAGAGAATATTCCTTTCATGATGTAAACACCCACTAATTGATCCATCGTAAGCAGAGTTACTCCAGTCTAAGCCCATGGAAATCAGTGGGCTTAGACTGGAGTAACTCTGCTTAGAATTGCACTGTAATAAGGGATTTTAAGAAATTCTCCCCCTAAGGGGATAAAAAGGGGTAAAATGTGTTTTCCCAAAGGGATACAGCTTCTCTGTGTGGCTGGCAGGCTGCTGCCTGCTTGTGTCTGCACCCACTGTCAGCCTGGCCACTCTTCCCTGATTGGGCCAGCATTTCAAGGTCATTTGCATATGCAACCTGATTGGTCCTCACCGCCCACATTCTAAACAGTATGCAGTTGCTATTGTGAGCCATTGAATGTTTCCTGTGGTAAAATGCACCTCCCAGCCTTCCCCTAAAAGTTCACTAGAGTTGCCTGGCAGGGCCATTTAAACATACCCCAACCCCAACCCCAGCTGCCCACTCCCACTTACTTTGGCCCTGCTGCTGGTGGTGGAGGCGGCATCAGCGGCAGCAGTGGCTCCGGTCCTCCCTGCCACCCTGCGGAGCAGTGAAGGAAGCAGAGAAAGCCCTTCCTGCCCCTCAAATGGCTGCTGCGGCGGTGTTCATACCACACATACCATCAGATAATCCCTTCGAGTTCAAGAGACTGCAGTTCCTCCTCAAGGTCCGGTTTGCTATGATGATCAACAGGTCCCAGGGGCAGACACTGAAGGTGGCAGGAATAGACTTGAGGGATGACTGCTTCTCACATGGGCAGTTCTATGTAGCCTGCTTCAGAGTGAGCTTACCCACCAGCCTGGTAATCCTAGCACCTGAGGGGAAAACCAACAATGTGGTCTACAAAGAGGTCCTTCAGTAGGAAAAAAACTTTATTTATTTACTATTTTCACTTTATTTATTGCACTACAATCTTTTCCTTTTAAAAACTCTTCAATAAACGTTACATTTCAAAATTCACTTCATTGGTTTTCGGCATTAACAGACTTCACTTTATTCAAACACCTTTGTGAAGCTTGGGTACTATGCTGTTATACTACTAAACCCCTCCCCAACAAACCAAAAAATGTTACATACCCATTAGTATTATAACTGGATTTAAACTAGTTAAATACCGTAGCGAAGCACGGGTATCAAACTAGTCTCTCTCTATAAAAATAAGTGTCCTGACTGACTCATCAACTCCCAGCCCAAACCCCTGGACCTAGAAACATGAAATTTGAGGAGAGAATTCCTTTCATGATATAAAGAAGGGATTTTAAGAAATCCCTAAGAAGGGATTTTAAGAAATTAGCCCCCTAAGCGGGTAAAAAGGGTTAAAATGTGTTTTCCCCAAGGATACAGCTTCCCTGTGTGGCTGGCAGTCTGCTGCCTGCTTGTGCCCACGTCCACTGCCAGCTCCGCCACTCTTCTCTGATTGTGCCAACCTTTCAAGGTAATTTGCATATGTGGGCTGATTGAGGCTCACAACATTCCACACCTCATCCTCTCCCCGCCCCCCCCACAGACAGGTGGAACACAGAGGTCATTTGTGTATGCGGCCTGATTAGTCCTCACCTCTCCACATTCTAAACAGTATGCAGTTGCTATTGGGAGTCATTGAATGTGTCCCCTAAAAGTTCACTAGGGTTGCGCGTGCAACCCTACACACACATACACACACACACACCAGCCAAGAATAAAACACAAAAATTATATGATAAGGCAATTGAACTGAATCTAAGGCATTCCCGCTTCACCTTCCTACAAAAATCTTCCTGTCCATACTAACTTAAAGCTAAACCCTCTAAATTATAACTGTTGGTAGGTGTTGTCATAGTTACCTATCATAGGTTTATAGAGCTGGACAAGACAGAACTAGGATAGCAAGTGCAGACCCCCTGGTAACTGAATCTTCCTCTGTCCTGGACTTTTTCTACCTTTCCCTTGATGAAACATAGGGCCTTAGTCCTCAGAGGTGGGGTCAAAGTCACAGACTGCTTCCATATCAGGGTGATTTTTCATGGCCATTCCATGTGAAATCACCCTTGCTAAGGAGATTTTCTCTCAGTTTTTAGAGATAGTTTCCCTTTCACACATGATGTACATTGAAGCCCCCCCCCCCATGTTCTTCCATGACCCTCAGGATTCTCCAGCAACTTTGTTTTAATGTTTTTGTTTTGTTTTTGAGAAGAATAGGGAACAGTGCTGCATAGAAATAACACAGTATCTTTTAAAAATTATTTTAAAAACTTTCCATGTATTTGCAGACACCTCTGACAATCCCTTCTCCCCTCCCTGAATGGCAGGCTGTCCTGTGCGTGATTCTCTTCTGTTTTTTAAAAAATGAGCATGAGTAATACTGAATAGGAATAATGATATACTTAAAAAAAAACCTTTTTAAAGCCTTGTATTTGCAGATTCTCTCCCCTCCCCTCTGTGGTTCTCTCCCCTCCCCTCTGTCTAAAAGGCAGATCCTTTTCTGTTATGCTATTTGTTGTCAGGGTCTGGGCCTTTGAGGGTTATCAACAAATGAAAGAGTAACGGACTAGCTCTTCACCCTGAAGGCCCGCAGTTATACTGTTTCCTATTCAGACACAAGGAACTGCCCCTGCTGATAGGATCCTTCCCAGGAAATACCATTTTTTACAGGTTTAAAATAAAGCAGATTTTTATGTGTGGAAAGAATGGGCTGTTAGTGGTTTGTGCACAAATAGAAGATGATGTCATGTGGAAATGGTGACGGGGGGCACCAGTTAGGTGGCTGAAAAGTGGAAAATCCTTGATATGAAAGCAGCCATGGATACTGTTTTTCACACATATTGATTAATACCCAGTCTCATTTCCAAAGAGACAAAGTCCACATTCTCTGACAAACAAGAATGTTCAATATGCTATAACCATAACATTCTTGTCTATCAGAGTTACTGGTGTCAGCTTGACAACTAGGCCTTGATTTCTTGCCCCTGTCAGCAGTCACTAGAGAATTATGAGATCTTCAGATACATGTTTCTATGCAAGCATGTTTGGAAATGTGTCTGCCTGTTATTATCATTGTTATGTATGTATACTTGTGTATGGGACACAGTCCTGTGTATTTTGCTTAAATGGATCCTGATACATCAAAACCCCACAGGCACCTCTGCATGGATTTAGCATCTTAGCAACTGCTTGTCTTCTCGCATATTTTAACTCAACTGGCACAATGTTAAAACAACATATCTAGTTACTATGGCATCTCATTCCCTTTTGCCAGCTTCTGGACTCTTCTGGCTGAATTCACAGCGCCTCCCAAAAGCAATACAAGAATCACTCAAAATGAGATCAAGAGTCCAGCAGTTCATGTTTCCACAACATTTTGCAGGGCCAAACAGTGTGATTGTGTGGAGGGAAGGGTTTTTGTTGTTGTTTTGTTTGGAAAAGACAGCAAAAATCAGGAGTACGCCTCAAGTGTAATTGAGAGAGTTTGAACAAGGTACATTCATTGGCATCTATTGAAGACTCAGCATCATATTCTAGTCTATCCACAATATTCTCAAGTTAGAGCTGTCTGTCTGGAGGTAAGCGGGAATGCAGGTTGAGTGATGCTAAGTGCATGAGCAGTTTTATAGGACAAGATGGAACTGCCTCGGCCCATTATATAGTCACTGAGCTAGCACCAGATTCTAACTATCCTTGATGAAGCAGGATAGATGCTGTTCTCCTCTGGCAACCTATGATAACTGCACATAGAGTAATGTACCTGCTTGTCAGAGTCCCCAGTGCAAGAGCCTTGGCCCATTACATATCAAAAAACTGGAAGGGTATGAATATAGGGTGGGAGCTTCCACTAGTGACAGTGTGACATCACTTCTAGGGAAAACCCAAAAGTGATGTCACAACTGTCTAGGAATCGCTGGTTACAGTTCTAGATTTCTCCCAGAAGTAATAACATGTTGTCAGCCTAACTGCTATTTTTTGTTCTATTTTTCTCCCACCTACTGCTGCTCAGAGCAGCAATGGGAAACAGGAGCTGGGGCCAGGCACTCCCACCCTCACTATGAACTTGACAGTCCTGCATCTTCTTTACCTAACTTATCTCACAAGGTTCTGATATGGAGAAGTTAAATAAATTAATTAAAAAGAACTTAGTTCCCTGGGAAGGACTATGAATAGGGTTAGGTAATAGCTGTAGTGTTTCTGAATCTAGGCCCTTGAAGTTGTAAACAGCCAGAAAATGCTGTGAAGTTTTTTTATCTCCTGATGACAGTTTGGTGTAGTGGTTAAGAGCACGGGACTTTAATCTGGAGAGCTGAGTTTGATTCCCTGCTCCTCCACTTGAAGCCAGCTGGGTGACCTTGGGCTAGTCACAGTTCTCTGGAGCTCTCTCAGCCCCACCCACCTCACTGGGTGTTTTGTTGTGGGGATAGTAATAATATACTTTGTAAACCGCTCTGAGTGGGTGTTAAGTCCTGAAGGATGCTATATAAATTGAATGTTGTTGTTGTTGTTGTTGTTATCTATATAGTCTCCGCTGAAGTTGTCCGTGCTTCTTCTTTCCAGAGTGGCATCTGCCTTCTTTGGAATTCTGGCTAGAGAACCATCACAAACCATTACATATTTCAATATGTAATTCCTATGTATATACTACTTATTGTTAAAATGAAGGTGTGACAAGGCATCAGTTGGGTAGGGGAGTGCATAGGCTTTGTATGCTTTATCAGCATACTGCACAGGAGAGGGGAGACAAGGCATAATCCTGCTCACCATCCATGTATTTAATTAGCCATGTTTTTTGAACATCTGAGAGGGGCTTGAGACTGATTTAACTGTCCCTTTCTATGGCAGGCTGTATTTCACTTTCTCTGACCTCTGTCACTGCTTCTTATACAAATGACATTTGGGTTATCAACAGAATAGCTGTTATACTACTCTAGCTAGAGTTTCCCTTTCTAAATGTGTATTACCTTCAACATCTAAAGAGGTTTCTGCTACTTATAGACCAAGAAAGGAGAATTTAAAATGACATTTTGAGTCCTAGTTCCATCCCCATACTGAGTTTCTGTCCAGCTGTACTCTATGCTAGAAAAAAAAACACAGCAGAATCTTTTCAGATTGCAAAATGACTTTTAGACAAAGAGCTCTGCCGCCTGCCGATCACTTAAGATTTATTGTCCAGCCCAAGTTTGGGCAGTAATTAATAAAAATAAACCTTGAGTATGCTCTAAATGTCTGTAATGGAGTATGTTAATCAATTTGCTATCTCCTTTCTGCAAATGATAATAAAGAGCCAGGATCCATTCACTGCTGATATAGAAGAGATTTAGTGTTTCTCAGGTCTCACAATCCTTATCCAGCAGCAGACTTTAAATTAGTTATTGGTGGGGGGGGGGAGGAGTCTAAGTGCAATAAGAAGCCACACAGGGTGCATACTTAACTATTTTCATAAAATTATTTTCTCCACATGGTGTGTTCCGAGTAAATTTTTTTAACAGCTGGGGCTGCACACAAGTGATAGCATCTTTCAAATGTCTTCAGCAGGAGGGATTAAGTTCCAGAAAGTGAAGGCATTCAGAACTTTCTTTTATTATCTTAACCTTTGTTAACTTGAGTGATTAAACAGATTCTTTGCTCTGGTGAAACTGTTAGAACTCTTTAGTTTAATTTTTTTTAATGATTAACCCTTGTTTTTCTATCAACTGGCTCTAATGAATATATGGCTAAATATAAAATAGAAGTAATAATTGGTGTAGAATTTTTAGTAGGACTCTATGATTTGTATTTTATTTATTTAATCTATGTTATTTATAGTCCGCCTTTCTCTCTGAGACTCAAGGTTGGTTACATAGTATGAGATTAGTACAACCAGTATCAAGGACATTACCATAAACAATGCTATCGGGTAAATAAATACAGGTTTTGCAAAGACATAGTGTTAGCAAGAATCCAATACAGAGTTGAAGAAATGCTGAAACAGAGCATAAGCAATTCTAGGACTAACATTAGACAATATAGAACTACCCAATAGGATTGTACTTGAAGCATAGATAGCACATAGGAGCACATAGTTAAAACAACAGATAGGACGTAAGGCAACATAGTGGTGAAATCTATGGTCCCTAGCTCATTAGTGAAGCATCTGAGATCCCCTCCCTACAATACAGATGTCCTATCGGAGTAAAAAGCCTTTTTTGAATAATTCATTTTTCATCGTTTGCAGAAAACCAGGAGAATGGGGGCTCTCCTGACCTCCTCAAGCAGGCCATTCCGCAGGGTAGGGGCCATCACAGACAATGCCCATCTACAGGCAGCTGTTGGTTTTGCCCATGTGCAGGGTGGCACCTGCAGGAGACCCTGATCAGATGAGCGAAGCTGCCATGAAGGAACATAGGAAGAGAGGCGGTCCCGTAGATATGCTGGACCAAGGCCATGAAGAGCTTTGTTTGTGATAACGAATACCTTGAACTGGGCACAGCAACTGATGTGGAGCCAATGAAGTGACTGCAGAACGGATGTTCTTCACAAATTCTCATTTTATAGATGAGGAGCTAAAGTTGAGCTACACTAGCTAAGTCATTTGAACCATCTCTTTGGTTCACATCTGATCAGTATTGGACACAGGTCTCCTAATTTCCGGAATAGTTATCTTCTCTGAATGGGTTGTGGCTGCTCAGGCATACCTTGCAAAAAATACAGCTAGATTGTACAGTGGTGAAACAGTCAAACTAGTACTGGAGAGACCCATGTTCAAATTGCCCATCAGTAGAAAACTCCGTAGGTGACTTTGAGCCAGTCACTTCCTCTCAGCCTAACTTACCTAAAAGGCTTGTGGTGAGAGTAAAGTGGAGTAGGGGGAAGAACCATGTGCTCCAATGGAACACCTTGAAAGAAAGGTGGAATAAAAGTGCAGTCCTTCCATAGAGCCAGATGTTTCTTGGAGATTGTGCTTTGAAGGTTTTGACTTGAGAAAATAATAAAGCTGGAAATAATAAAATACCAATAAAAGGTGAAGTGGGAATTTATTCTAATACTGGTATGGAAATAAGCAAAGAATGTATCCAAAGACTAGAAATTAATAGTCATTACCCAGGTATCCTATGGGATTCTGTAGTGATGGGTGTGATGCTATTCAACATCTTCATTACTTATTTGCATGAAAGAGTTCCATTTTCCAAACTAATTAATTTCTGGATGATGTAAAATTGCAAGGGATTGTAAATGCTTTAGAGTGTAATTTTTGCAAGCAGCTCGTTAGTATATGCACATAAAATATTACTGTTTAATATTTGCACACCGCCAACAGGGTGAGTGGAAATAGATTGTTGAATGACATTTATGGGGGACATCCCTTAGGAAATAGACTTATTTTTTCCCTCAGAATCTCAACCCTCTCAGATTATTCTGTGCACAGTCTCTTAACAGTGATACACTCAGTATTAAAATTGAAGAGCTTTTTATTGAATGCACATGTTTGGAGAAGGAGGGCCCTTTGGCCTTATCATACTCTGTGGTGTATTTAATGTGTTTTAGTTCGGCTGCTGATGGAGAAAGCAGTTGCCATAAAAGGGATTGTATAAAGAAGCTCCTGCTGTGAATCTTTGGCACTGTACAGGGAATGATACAGGACACTGTATTCTTCAGAGCAGGTACAATCATGAACACTTGGTCTGAGAGATTAATTAGAGAGCTCGAGGTGGCTATAGGAAGTGAGGCCATTGTATAATGTGTCAGGATCACTCCATCCTACAGCCAGAGTGATTTGATGTGATATAGTAGCAGCTGGCTATAAATGTACAGAGTACAAGTGAGCAGCAGGTGGTAATTCCTGTCTTGTTTGCCGTGTCTTCACAGGAATATGTAAACTTGTGCAGCAGGGTCAAGAGGAAAAGCAGACTTCGTTGCTTCTGCCCTGATAAGCAAAAATACATGTGCTATAGGCTGTTCGTTCTCTACAGTGTTCACAATAGTATATATTTTGTAGTATACAGTATTCAGTACCATAATATGTACACACACAAACATATAGACATACATACATACCTATGTAGTATACATATTACATAAAACATAATATACATATTATGCTAGTATATAGGTAATTGTGTTGTAAATAAGCAGGGAAACTGGGCTGATTTGGGTCAGGTTTTTGCTCATCCAGTTCCTCTCCTCGACGCACCACCTATCCCACATGGCTTTTGTCCATTCATATTTGACGAGGGTGGTCAACAGAAATAATAATAATAAAATAATAATAATAATACCCTATGTATATAAAATAATATACTGCCCTTCAGGACAACTTAATGTTCACTCAAAGCAGTTTGCAAAGTATGTTGTTATTATCCTTACAATAATCACCCTGTGAGCTGGGTGGGGCTCAGAGAGCTCTGAAAAGCTGTGACTGACCCAAGGTCACCCAGCTGGCTTCAAGCGGAGGAGTGGGGAATCAAACCTGATTCTCCAGATGAAAGTCCTGCTGCTCTTAACCACTACATCCTTCTTTCTTTTCTTATCAATGGGAAAGCTGGTTAGTTCTAAGGGGTTTCAATCAAATAATGACCTTTCCTAGTGATGTCAAACATCATATCATGCTGACCCCCAGATTGTTTGATTCTCTTTGGGCTGCATAAAGGCTTCCAAAAAATGGAATGAAGCCATCTTTGTCACCTTTCCCTTTCCCGTGCACCTTCACAAACTACTGCTGAGATTTAGGGAAGACTCCAGAACAATGTAGTATAGCGTTAGAGGGAGGGGCTAAGCAAGGAAAGGAAATGGCCAAAAATTGTCCCCCTTATACTACAAGCAGTACTTGAGCATCTAAAGCAAGCTCCTTTAGAAAAAGCTAAATCCAACCTAAATTTTAAAAGTATAGTTACGTTCATATACAAGCACATAGAAAATACCTGTCAAAAACAATTTAGACTTGATTGCTCGGTAGAAGAGATCTGCTTCACCGTCCTCTGGGGCACTGCAAGAAATCTGGATCTATCCCTATGAATCCTAAGCTGTTTCATGGGCACTTAGAAACAAAGATGCAGAAATGAGAGACCTGTGAGCAGAACTCTGCTCACAATGTAAGAATTTCCTGCCTGTCCCATCCTGTTGTGGCTTCCACTGCAGAAAAACCACTCCAGAAAGTGGGAAGACATTCATGTATATGGGACAGATACAAGACTGTAGTTGAAGAGGCAACTGCAGGAACGATAGCATGCCACCTTGTATGAGGAAAAGCCTATTCTCTTTACATAAGCAGAGAATTTGATCAAGTTCATTATTGCTTTCCCAACAATACAGTGGAGCCAGAGACCTGTTTGAATGGAAGTTGAAATAAATTGAATTGAAATTGAAAGGAAAACTTCAGGAGGGGAAAACCTTGGGCAAAGGGATTCCTTCTAGTAACGGTAATGTGCAGGCATTTATATGCTTTTGTACAGTCTTGATTTTGAGCTGCCTAAACCTTACCTGTCTTCTACAAGTTATATGTAGAAGCTGGCATGAAGATGAGACTCTGTACTTGAATACCTGGTTTGTAGACAGTAAAGTGGCTTAGTATAACTAGTGGTGTGGGAGTAGTCGATACACGACTGGGCATGTAAGGTCAAAGCAGCGTCTTACCTAACCAGATCAGGCCTGTCTCTTCTAGCATTTTTCCCCAGTTGTAGCCAGCCCAGGCATGTATATCCCCTATAGTTCATTCCCAATAGCTGGAAGTTCCATTTTCCCATACCACTGCATTGCCTAAACTAGATTAGTGGTGACCACATCTGGTAGTCGTCATCATCATATTATGGTTCAAATCTGTTATGTTTTCTTGCCAATGACAATCTCTGACTTTCCCCACATGGGTTATTTGCCCTGTATTTGCTGCTGTTGGGAAGTGGAATTTCCACTCTTGTTTCCCATGATGTTTCCCTTGATGTACCTGTGCACGTCCTAGGGCTCCTTTGATCTTTCTTAAGCCTGCTCTGCTTGAAGGGCTTTTTTGGGGGGGGGGGTTGGCCACTGATGGGGGATCACAACTGGGAAACTATGGGGAAAACTGCTGTGTGGAAGCCCTGTTGCCTCTATGCTGTATTGGCAACCAGAGGAGCAATGGAGAAACTGCAAAAGCCTATCCCTGTGTGGGAAACACTTCTTCACATTTTCAGAAAATACTTTCCACCCACAGAAAAATCCTTTTTAATAAATTAATTAAAATTGATCATCAATTGCGGACTGAAGCTCCTTTAAACTGATTTCATTTGAATAGAAATTTTAGACTGTGGGGGGGGGCTAATTGACCCCGTCAGTGATAAAACATTTGTAAAACATTGTTTTCAGTCTTCTGCAATTTTGTACTCCATGTGTTCCTCAACCTTTCTTAAGTAAATTGCCTCCCCCCCCCTTGTAACTTTTTGTAAAAGGCGTTGTATACAGAAATGGTGTTGGGGTCATTTTTTACACTCACTTGCTTTGAATGAGAAAGTGAAATGAGCATATAGGGCAAAATGGATAACATTATATTTTCCAAAAGAGCAAACACTGCACAGAGAAGGACTAATGAATCACAGATGTAAAAACCTTGGTGCATTACCATAAGAAAAAAACTACATTCTAGAACATATAATTTATAGTAAAAAAAAAGTTACTAATTCCATGTGTATAGGTTTTTTTAATTACACAGCATTTTTTATGTATCTGAATGTAGAGAAAGGAAGGGGAGACAAACACAGAGCCATCCTAAGAACACTTTCATGGGAGTAAACTCCATTAAATAGACTTGAGGTAGATTCTTTGTAGACCGAAGTCTGATTTGCACACTCTCTCTGTCACACGCACATGCATATAAACGCAACCATTGGGAAATGTGAGAGATGAACTTTACCCTAAATGTAGAATTATAGAACTATATGATCTTAATGTTGAAGTGATCCTTTCTGAAAACTATATGTATTGCTTGAACATATTCAAAAATTACCGATACAGTGCAGTTGTTTTAGGGAGAAATAATCCAACCAAGGACTAGTAGTCCCTTTGATTTTTCAAATACCCATTCATTAAACAGAAGAATATGAGAAGCTGTTCAACTAGGGTTGCCAACTCCAAGTTGCGAAATTCCTGGAGATCTGGGGGTGGAGCCTGAGAAGAGCAGAGAAGGGAGCTCAATGGGGGTATAATGTCATAGAATCCACCCTCCAGAGCAGTCTTTTTTGTAGGGGAACTGATCTCTGTAGTCCGGAGACGAGCTGTAATTCTGGGGGATCGCCAGCCCCCACCTGGAGCTTCACAGCCCTAAATTCAATCAAAGTTAATTGTTATAGACATAAGGAAAACTGATACAAAAGGAGAATCAAGCCACAGTTTAACATATTGCAGCTCAAGATAGAAGCACTTTCCCCCCGACAATTTTATTCAAGAACAGCTTCAAATTTGCTAGTAATAAGAAGATAGCTAGGTGGCTGTGCTTTCATTGATCATCCTCTGGCAGGGCAAAAGTAATCTCACTGGTTTTGTGTAAAATACTCTGCCCTGAAAAATATTAACATAAAACGAACTATTTTGGCTTAGAGGTCTGCCCACATTTTCCTCTCCCACCTCAATCAATCCTCTACTGCAATACTGGGAAAGTGTATAAAGTTGGATGCAAAATTCTTCCTTCACATCTGATGACCTTTTCTGAGTACATAAAGTCATTAAAATATAACAGCCAACCACTGGGGGAAGTGAGAGATGAACTTTGCTCTAAACATAGGAATATTACTCTGTATGTGTTGAATGTTGAACTGAAGCTTTTTTGTTAATATTCCTGGTCTAGCAATATTCAAATGTCCAATCTATTTCTGTGCATATGTTCTGTCACTTTATGTCCTTTGTATCTTATACTTAAAAGAAGATTTTTAAACAACACAATACTGATGAGACAGAAAAATCTGTTCTAAATCTTCTAGAGGTAGAGGGTTATTACCTACGCAGCTCTGTAGACAGATCTTACCATACATTAGAACAGGGCTTTTTTTCTGGGAAAAGAGGTGGTGGAACTCAGTGAGTTGCCCTCGGAGAAAATGGTCACATAGCTGGTGGCCCCGTCCCCTGATCTCCAGACAGAGGGGAGTTGAGATTGCCCTCCGTGCCGCCATGTGACCATTTTCAAGAGGTTCCAGAACTCTGTTCCACCGCGTTCCAGCTGAAAAAAAGCCCTGCATTAGAAGGAAAGTGGTTTACTCCCGTGCCAGTTAATGCATTAAATGCTGCCAAATGTTTGTAGTTGTTGCCTGAGAAATATATTCTATTTCTGGATGGCCTTATATTTTGTGGGAGTTTGCCATAGTTGTGCTAAACACAGTCAGCTAAAACTGTGACATGACACCCTCAGCAACAAAGAAGGTGATAGAAGGACCAATGTTGTCTGTTATTAAACTGTCGTTCTGTGTGACGTTTTGTGTCGTGTTATTTCGGTACTATGTGTGTCCCTAGGGTCTGCCAGGCTTCCCCACTGTTGCTGCTCTTCACAGCAATCAGATCCTCACCGTCAAGGTTTGTGTGACTGACATGTTCCAGCTAGTCAGTCTTTCTGTATCAGCATAACAGTGTCATGAAGAACAGGCTTGTTGTTGGAAGCTACTCAATCCATCCAACCTGTCACAAGCCTGACTGCTGACTTCCCTGCTCTGTTACACGAATATCAGTGGGATTGTTCTCCTTGTATGGAGAGGAACAAGGATCAAACTCAGCGCACTACAATTTGCACCACCCTCCAATCACACGTTTTCTTAATGCATTTTAATTTTCATGCAAACCCTTAACAAGAATATGCATATTCAGATCATTGCGTATTGGTATTTTAATGCACACCACATGTTTATCTGCTTAGAATCATTTGGGAATTAAACAGAAATCATGTAAGCATCTACAGAGTGATAGACTCGGGATACCATTTTACACTTCATGACACAATATGCTATCTGGAAAGTCTGATTAAAAGCTGAACTGGTGCTTTGTCTCTGGAATCTATGCTCATGTAGCACAATAAAGGAAGATGGGTCTTCATTGCAGGACAGTGAAGAAATTTTAAAACCTCAGTGACGAAGAAGTATTTAAAAGTAAGGTTGACTTGTGTTACTTTTAATTTCATAAGGTGACAATATAATAAAAATCTTACCTCCTATCCTATCTATTAAAACAAAGCATAGATTCTTTTGACAGACACAAGCACCAGTTTGATATTATATTGGGAATCGCAAGTCTAATGTATATATATCTTTATTTCTTTCTTGGGGCCTTCTGATGTCTATTCTTCAACTCTTTCATCTCTGAACTTCAACCTTTGACTTCACCTGCCTGATCAGATGGTGTTTCCTAAAATCAATCATGGGTTTCTCTCTGCTGATCAGCAGCTCATTAAACGCCGCCTCATTAAGGTAGTGCTTAATCTCTCTCCGCACCTTTTGCCATGCTCTCTCGCTTGCAAAGCTGGTTACTGAATTGTAAATATTGCTGAACCCACATAGTTGTTAACTTGTTAATGAAATGGATTTTTTTCTTCTTTTTTTGAAAAAACAAGAGGAGACTGCAATGGAACTTGACTAAACACTGAATGATTAATTATATCAACTGGATTGCACTAGCTTTTTACTGGAAGTTAGAAGAAACTTTGTATTTTTGAAGAGTTGAAAATGTGATTTAATGCTTCATTACCCAGCTAGATTAAATTATTGCAAAATGGAAACATTGAAGCTGTAAAAGTTGTTACTCAGTTGTCACTATAAAATGGCTGCTAAAACGAGATTAAATATTATTGCTGTTTGATTTATAGCATGAAAAGTACTGTAAGACTTTTCAGCAAGGTGGTTATATTTCAATACCCCCTTCAAATTCTCACTTGCTAGCTCTCAGGAACCAGTCTTGAAAACTGCCATGAAAATTTTACAACCACCCACCACATTCAACCTTTAATATGAATATGACTATCAAATAAGCATTTAACGTCAGAAATACATCTGTGGAATTTTACACATTTGTGCAAATTTTTTTCTGTATATTTTTCTAATAGAGAACTCGAGTTACACAACGTGAGATCATGGAAGCTTACTTCAGCACAGAAGCCATGTGCATGGCCTGTTGGATTCTGAGCTGCATGTGCAAAGCAAGCACTTACGTGTGCATGTAGTTCTAAGTTCCATCAGCTTTTCAGGCCTGTGCATGCAGATTAGATCCATCACTACATCAGGAACATCATACACAGCCTTGACAAAACCAGCTGGCCTGGTCAGGGTTGACGGTGCCTGTAGGTAGTGTTTGGGGATAGCTGATGGCACTGAATCCAATGCCTTCTGCCTCCATGTAGGTTACAACACCAACCATCTTGATGTGCAGCTAAGCATGGTAGGTAGCTCCACACATTGCGGGATCAAGTGCTTTCCTTAACAGATATTTTAAGCTATTTTGGCCCATTGTGAGCATTCCTTGAATATCTTTTTAATCAAGCTTTGTACAACTAATGGTCATCTGCAAAGATCAATCTGACTGCTGTCCAGTAACACTGATTTTACTTACATTTCAGGGAGACCAAGGACAAGCTGGGCCCCCCGGGCCCCCTGGGCCTCCAGGACCAAGGGGCCCTCCTGGAGATACTGGGAAGGATGGTCCACGAGGGATGCCTGGGGTGCCGGTGAGTCAGTCATCATTAAGCATTAGCATCATAACCTTTGGACTTGAGTCCCGTGGCACCTTAGGTATAACAGGTATCCAAAGAAGAGAGCAAGTTTGCAAGCATTGTCAGAACTTGCCCAAACCACAATAATCAAGTTTTTAAAATCCCTTATCATGGTTTCTATTCTGGTCAGACTTCTGTTGGTCAAGCCCAAGCATGATATTTAGAATTTTGCTTAGAAAAGGTTATCATCATCATCATCATCATCAAGAAGCATTTGACATTTATGCTTGTGACATTTATGTTTTAATGAAAATGAGTATGTGTATAACCCTGAAACTTACATTATTGCACTTTTTTCACTGTTTTTCAGTGTTATTTCACTTAGAGTAGGCTAGAGTTTTGAGGGTAAAGCCTGGGGAGGACAAGATTTGGGGGAGGGAGGGGACTGAGCAAAACTACATGAGATGAATTACACGCATATGACACATGAATGCACTTACATGTGTTTCCCCGTTGCTTTCCTGTTCACTCGCACAATGCGACCACACTGCACTTGATCCTGTGCTCAGATTGGCACATGTTTCTACCCCGTTCCTCCCAGTCAAGAAATGATACCTCATGATGCACCTTCTCTTTGTGCATGTTCAAACCTTCCTCTGCAGCTTTTCTGAGAGGGCGATTAGTTTACTCAGTTGGTCGTATCGGGAAAAAAACCCACCAGATTTCCTGGAGGGGGGGGTGCTGAAAATGGGGGTTCCACACCTCTGCTAAGATCTTGCAGCTCGGCCTGCCAGGAAGGGGGGGCATATATGCGAAGGGAGGTGGGCAATCCCCACTTAAGAAGCCATGGCAGCATTCCTTGCTGTCAGTCAGAATCAACT
Source organism: Eublepharis macularius (assembly GCF_028583425.1). Lineage (NCBI taxonomy): Eukaryota > Metazoa > Chordata > Lepidosauria > Squamata > Eublepharidae > Eublepharis > Eublepharis macularius. The sequence goes on along the minus strand of NC_072799.1, from coordinate 31,917,639 downwards.
CTTTCCTGTCTGTTTGTCCCCAGCCACCTCCAATCTCCATTATTATCTGCGTGGGAAACTATGGGAGCTATTGTGCTCAGATGCTTAATTGTGTTGCCACAGTCTTTCTTCCCACCTCCTCCTTATCCCGACCGAAGACACTGCGTGAAGAGGAGGAAGAGGAAGTTAAGAGGGAAGAAGAGTGCAAGAAGGAGAAGTAGGGAGGCAGTGGCGTCAACTAGAAAATGGAAGAATTTAAAACTTGCCAGATTAAAAGCAAAACAGTTTGAGTGTAAGCCGGATCTAAGGGCAAAAAGAGGGGAGAGGGAAGCGGAAGCCGCTCAAAATCGACACTTTGCAATGGCGACTCGCTGATTATGACTATGGACACTCGTAACTGTGTCTACACCAGTTACCTGACACATGCATGAACTAGGGCTACAGGACAGGTGTTTGTCAGGGGTAAAATGGACGCAGGCAGGTAGGAACAGACATGATTCTAGACACTTGCATGACCTCGTGTAATTCGTCTCATCTAGTTTGGCTCTCAGTGGAAGACAATGCCATAGAGTCCACCCTCCAAAGCAGCTGTTTTCTCTAGGGGAAGTGATCTCTATAGTCTGGAGATCAGTTGTAATTCTAGGAGATCTCCAGGGCCCCCCTGCAGTTTGGCAACCCTAGCATCACCCTGTTTGCATTTTGTTTTCATGTTGTCAAGGGGCTGTGCAGGAATTGCCAACTGGGTACAGAGCTTTGTTGGGTAAAGTAGCCTCAAAGGCTAGAGGTCCTTTTAAAAAGCCACCAATCAATTCACTGCTAATGGGTAGCAGCTCAACTAAGAGTGCAGGGCAGGGCCTGACTGTTTAGCAGGTTCCCCTGTCTCTCATGCAAATGCCAATCCTCATGAAATACAAGACACTGTGGAGCGTGCTCAGGTTGCCGCAGTGACTTTAAAAGGGAGAGGGAAGGGGACCACTGACGAATTACAGACTTACACAGGAGAGGAAGGGGGAAAGGGATGAGCCAGAACCCCCTCCCCTCTCCATGGGGCTCTATGGAGAAATGAATATAGGACCTCACTGGTCCAGTAAGTGAGGCCAAGATGCGCTCGTGGCACATGTTATTTGCTCCATGAAGTTTGAATTTTGCATTAAGGTAGCTGAGATGGTCAAGGTAGGTTCTGTCTGCCTCTGAGCAGACACACAGAAATGTTGCAAAAGCACTCAAAAGACGTAGAAAAAGAAAGCCTCCCTTTTTTGTTCACTTAAACTATTCTTAATGAGTTGGATCAAACCAGAATTTTCACTCAGTTTTGCCCAATTCCCTCCTATACCACAGCCCTTGCCCTTCACGGCTTTTGTCCACACAGGAGCCATGATTCTTAGCACAATTTTTTCGGTCATCAGAACCTTCCTTCCTTTTTTCAACAGCAGAAAATCTGATTAGATCCAACTCAACATGTTTACAGAAATTATTTTTGAGAGGTCTATAATTGTTGATTTAAATTTTAGCGCCTTATAGCTTGCCCCAAACATACATGGAAGAAATCTGAAGACATCTGAGATCTGTTGTTCTGTCTGCAAGAACTGTATAAAAGCACAGCCATAACAATGAAAAATAAAATAGCGTCTTTATTAACTATGTGTGAAGGAAATGTTTATACCATTAGCTGTATTACATAGTCCTTAATGATCCGTAAGAATGAAAATGCATGCAGTAGTGGGGGGGGATTTAGTTTTCTTTTGATCTTCAAGACCGGCTTGAAGGGCTTAGCCATGAAGTTCCTTGTGGAATGAATATAATTAACTGCAACTGTGTGAACAGTAGAAATCTCAGTCTTCAAGCTTTAACACAGCAGAGACCCAATCTTTGCTGGGTGTGCAACAATCTGGTACTTAATGGAGAGCTTGTCTGCTTTTCCTGTGGCAAATTAGAGGGCTGAGAATCAGGATATTTGATCTTTACCTATTTTTGAGCTCATTAAAATGCATATCCTATTAGAATGCTGCCAGATCTCGTTTTCACGGCTACCAGTGACCACTTATAGGAAAAGAATTTGTACTAGCTAATCATGAAACAGTCACATATGCATTAATAGGTGTATCATTATACTATAATGAAGAGACTCTTGGATACAAAATGTGAATGTAAATAGTAGTATTGATGTTGATAACATTTTATTTAAGGGCGAGCCAGGAAACCCAGGAGAACAAGGCTTGATGGTAAGTACTAAATTCTTCAATTTACCAGGAACAGTCCACAAGTAATCTTGTGTTTGCCTCTCCCATACCTTTTTTTTTGCTGCAAAATATTGAGTCTCGACTGAAACTCAGGAGAGTTACAAGACGAATCATTTGGCAGAATCAACGAGGAAGGTGACATAAGCATTCCGTTTCGATAGCCCTGATAAAAAGTTAAAAATAATCTTCCATTTCCAACCAATGAAAGAGAATGTTGGACCTCAAAGACTTTTCTTGGCCTTTGGGAAGCTTTTTGTTTACAGCAACTTTATCCATTAACACTTTGGACAGTAAAGTGTTTGGTTGGAAAGGTGCTGCTGAAATGCTCTCCCTGGTTTGGATCTAATTCTGTGGGCCAGAATTAGATCCAAACTAGATTAGCAGTTTCCACCAAGTTCTTCACCCCACTGTAGACTGCCCCACGTTGTTCCTTAGGGTCCCCTATTCCTCAAGAGCAGTATTTTGTGAAGATCAGTGAACTGTATAGAGAGAGGGGACTTAGGAAAATTCCATTCTACTGCTGGAAAATTTAGCGTGGATCTAACACAGCATATATGGTATTTTAGTTCTTTAGGAGGTCTGTGAGTAGATCTTTAGATTGGTGCTTCTGGTTTCAGAACTTTTATTTGTATTTTCAGTTAATTCTCCCCACCCCAAAATTGTTTTTGGCTAAGAAGCTCAATGTTGTTCTGCCATTTAGACTAGACTTTAAGAAAACACAGCAATTGTTAAGCATTTTCCCCATATTTAAGGGTCTACCAAAATTTTTTATAAAGGTCATTGACATGTTTTAATCAAGCAACTTGGAGTCAAACTTGATAGCAAACTTAGCTATGTTATTTCTCATAGCTTGTCAAGGGGTTAGAAATACCCCTAAACAAACCATTGATAATAAAGCATAAGTATGACATCAATATTTACATATAGCTTTATCTTTTATCAATCTGGGAACATTTCAGATTCCTTACTCATAGATGTAGGTTATGCTAAAACAACTTAGGTACGTGTTGCCATTTAACTATCCAGTTTTCTCCCTTGATATATTAATAGTGGTAATTCCATTGTTCTCTATGGGAGTCTATTGAGAGGTAAAGCAGCAGAGATACTCATAAATAGATCATGAACAGATAGTCAGCAAAGGTTTCAAATGGCTTGGAGTGCAACCTCCCTCTTCCCACACACACAGTTCTAAGGGATAAATCCCTTAAAGGGGGAATGGATGTTGTTTAGCTAAACTCAGTGAACTAGAAGTTTGCAAGGTAAGGAGTACTTGTTGGTACTAATACATTTTGAAATGGATTTCCAGGAGAGGTTTTAATTACAATTGGCATGAAGAGGAATGTGCTTTCGAGTTACAAGTGACTCACGGTGACCTCATCCATGGGGCATTCCTGGGAAGAGATGAGCAGCAGCGGTTTGCCATTGCCTCCCAGTGCAATTGCCTGCAAGCTTAGCTGTGTTACTAATGGGTATTACAAATTCCGATAGTTCGTTGAGTGGGTAGAAATACACCAAAACAAGCCAATGATAGTAAAACATAAATATGATATAGCCTAGCACAAAAGCTGGAGGCAGCCACTGTGCTGAAAGTTATAAAAATGACTCAAGGATTTAGCAAGAAAAGAAAACTATACCAGTTGGTCTTAGGTACATTTACAATCACTTAACGTTGTTGTCACTCATTGAAATGCTGAATTTTAAAGGTAAAAAATGTAGCAAGCCATAAGAATTTTCTTGAAACTCAGATTTAAGTACTCTTTTAGAGCACTTGTTGCACTTTTAACTGTCAACAAACTTCTCCTAGTTATAAGCTCAACAATTACTAAAGGGGATATAGATGCTCATTTCACCACCATTGGCTTTTCCTCATACTTGACTTATTCCTGATTTTCTGAGCAGTCAATCCAGAATCACTGGAATCATTTTGGGTACGGTTCTTCGCACATCTGCCCTTCCTTTGCATTTTTACTGTAGTGGAGATGGTCTATTTTCTTCCTCACGTGCCTTAAATAATCAGGATTTTCAAGTAGTATCATCGGTAGCATCAGTGATGTTACAGCACTTCCTTCCCTTTTAAATCTTTGACACATGCTTATATTGATATAGTGATATAGGGGCTGAATTTTATTTAAAAAGATAGAAAATGAACACGCTGCCAATATTTGAATGTGGAAATCTAAAAGGGGAGCAGCTCCACCAACTATAATTAACCCCCCTCCCACAGTCCAAATTGGAGAGCCCTGCCCGGGATGACCCAGAGTGATGAGGAGGAGGCTGGCACTGGTGAGGCGAAGTGGCTATGTGCTTTCCAAACTGCACTGCTTTTTCTGGTGCCAGAATTGACTAATCCCCCCTCTCCTGGGCCTCAGGGGCTTTTGCAGCCTTTTTAAAAAATCAGTTTAATATCAATATATTGACCTACTATTGTAATAACAGGTGCAGCAGGTTCTCTGAATTCCTTGCTTTCTTTTTAAAAAGTGTCTAGCCCATTGAGGCAATATAACTTTCCCCTTGTATCTACACAATGAGAAGGGCTAGATTTTTTTTTTTAAAAAATGAAAACTGGTAATTCAGAGAACCTGCTGCATCTATTATTACAATGGTAGGTCGATATATCAATAGGAAATTGATGTTTTTTTAAAGAAAAAAATTGAAAACAAAACCAGGAGGGGAAAAAGGAAGATGGGGAAGAGGAGTGGTTCAACAAAGACAAATATCCAATCATCGAAACCAAAAGAATCATTGCACATAAGAAAAAAATCAACACAAAATCAGCTGCCAGGAAAAAATTGGGGTAAAAGTGGCCTCAAAAGAACTAGAAAAATCCTGGAGGAAGAGGAAAAATCCAGAGCGAAAACTGAAGACAAAAAAAGGCATGGCAAAATCAGGGGATAAGCCAAAGCAGCACGGGGCCAGGACCAATGAAAAAACACTGAACAGAAAACCCCAAAGACAAGCAAGAAGGCTGCTCTGCCCTCTAACGCCCTACATTCTCCATTAGCAAGCAACAGAAAAGATGGGGGTGACCCCCTCTAAGAATCACTGAGATACGGGTGATAGAATCTCAAACTAGGACTGGCAAGCCTTGGATAGTTTAATCCCCAGGCAGCTTCCCTTTGGCCAGTCATTGAATCAAATTGCACATGGCACTAGAAATCAATCATTGGATCTTCTTTTTTTTGTTAAGTTACAGTAGAGGGCGGAGGTAGAGTTAAGTGGAATCTGCCATTTGAAGGGTGGAATGTTCGAAACTCTCCTACTTTTGGTCTTTTAAGGTGCCCTTTTTCTCTTTTCACAACTGAGCCATGGTGCAGCTTTGCATTGCAGCTCCTCTGGGAAGCAGTAAAGGAAGGGCTGCTGTACTACAAGGGAACTTAGCACCATTGTTGTCATGTTGGCACTGTTATGACATGAGAGAGCAAAAGTGGGGTGGGGTGGATATCTGCAGCTGCTCAGCGACAGGACAGACACTGCGTCTCTGCCCATTCCCATGTTGCTTGCTGGTGTTTCTGTAGCAGGTCACTTTCCCCACCACTGTATTGAAATAGCCAGAGTTGTTGTGATGATAAAGAAAGATGGAGAAACATGTAGCAGCCAGAAGAAGGGGAAAAATCATCGCTGGGTAATGGCGTTATACCATTTCTGAGGAAAAACATGAAGTGATATGTTGCTCTTGGATCACCAGAAACTATGGTTTTATTTGACAGTGTACCTCCATTGCCTGCCCCACCCCAGACTTTCACCTGATGCCAGCCTAGCATCGGGTGATGGTTCGTCCATCCTCAACAATTTCATGGAGTTTGGGGGCTGGCCAGAGCATCTCCTGACGTGCTTACAGCACCTTCAGTTTTTTTTGCTGGATGTGACATTGCATGTTGTACAACATCATTCTGCCTCTGGACTATTCTCCTGCTGGTCCTAGAGAGCAAGGGTTGGAACGCAGGCTCGTCAGTAGGAGCCCTCTAGCCATAAACAGGCATTGGCAACCCTCGGCAACAGGCAGGCACAGTCATCCTCCACTCCTGAGATTCTCACTTTCCTGCTGGGTGCAGGAAATCCCCTCCCTTTGTTCCTGTTTCCTGCTGCCAGTCCTGAGGCCAATGGGAGAAAAATAACTTTTAAAAAATAGCCATTGATGAGTGTGTGGTCACTTCTGGGAAAAGAAACTGGAAGTGATGTCAGTTGGCTCTAATTCCAAATGGACACCCCCTGAGGGCTGCAACTCCTCCCTAGACTTTTACATTGAATGCTTCTGTCAACATACCCAGGCTGAGATAATCGACAAACAACATCACTTAAAGCAGAATCTCAGCCATACAGAAAGAGATGCCATAAACAGCCGCAAAAATAATTCTTGCATCATAATCAAGGAAGCTGACAGGAGGTGCAGTCGTAATCGTGAACAAACATAACTACACACAGGAAGCAGAGAGACAACTCTCCAACACAACATTCTGTAAAATACTACCTTCTGACCCTACCGATTAATACAAAAGAGAACTCAATAAAATATTAAAGTCACTTCCCATGGACATACAAAAATGTTTCCATGGTACTGACACACCCCAGGAACCACGGCCAGGAACATTTTACCTACTACCCAGAATCCACAAACCAGGTGACCCAGGACGCCTCATTGTTTCAGGAACTGGCACAATCACAGTAGGAGTTTTAGGATATATAGACTCTATCCTCAGGCCCTATGCCACCAGCACACTCGGCTATTTACGAGACACTACTGACTTTCTCAGGAAAATACAGTCCATTGACAACCTACCAGATGACACCATCCTAGTAACTATGGATATTGAGGCTCTGTACACCAACATCCCACATGTGGATGGACTACAAGTCATCAGGAATATTATCCCGGACAAAACCACAGCACACCTTGCTGCTGAACTTTGCCACTTCATGCTTACTCATGATTACTTCAAATTTGGTGACAACCTATATCTACAGGTCCATGGGCCAGCCATGGGCACACGCCATAGTATGCTTACATATTCATGGCAGACTTGGAACAATACTTCCTCAGGTTCCGTCCACTAAAACCATTCCTGTACTTAAGATTTTTGGATGACATCTTCATCATTTAGACCCATGGGAAGGAAACCCTTGAGAAATTTCACCAGGATTTCAACAACTTTCACCCCACCATCAACATACGCCTGGACCACTCTACACAACAGGAACACTTACTGGATACCACTGTACAACTATATAATGGACAGATAAAGGCCACCTTATACCAGAAACCCACCGACTGATACTCATATCTTCATGCCTCCAGCTACCATTCGAAACCACTCGGTACCACTCGGTTGATTGTCTATAGCCAAGCCTTACATTACAGTCATATCTGCTCCAATACTCTTGATTGGGACTCTCACTTAAGAGATTTATAACAAGCATTTTTGGGGCTACAGTACCCACCAAATGGGGTGAGGAAACAAATCGACAGGGCCAGACTAGTACCCAGAAACAGCCTGCTCTATAGCCCATCCTGGAAAATGATACCTCTCTCTCACAAGCCCTGGGTGGAAGACCTCTCCTTGACTACAGAAAGCCCCCCAACCTTAAATGACTTTACACAAACAACCATGAACCAGCTAACGGAGTCACCAGCACAGGAACCAGACCCTGCAACAGACCCAGATACCAACTCTGCCCACATATCTACCCAGAAAATACAAGACCCATTGGCATCAACTACACAATCTCTGGGTCTTACAGCTGCTCATCCTCCAATATGATATATGCCCTTATGTGCCAACAATGGCCCTCAGCTCTGTACATAGGACAAACCAGCCAACCTCTGCGCAAAAGAATAAATGGACACAAATCTGACATCAAAAATGGCAATATCCAGAAACCAGTAGGAGAACAATCTATCAGGACATTCCATCAAGGACTTAAAGGTCACCATAGTTCAACAGAAACATTTCAAAAGCATAATCCAACGGGAAGCTGATGAACTGGAATTCATATGTAAATTTGACTCAATCAGACTTGGATTGAATAGAGACTCTGGATAGTTATCTCATTATCAGAAGCAACTGCCTTTCAGGCATTCCAGTCAGATTCAGCTATGGAGGGGAGGGGTCACACCTAGCCTGGATTGTACACTCCACCTCTTTCATGACTTTTGTAACTGATTTGCATCTACTCCCCCCTCCCCTCACCATATCTGGCCAGTTTCTTCATACCCTCCATGCATCTGACGAAGAGAACTGTGGTTCTTGAAAGCTTATGCTACAATAAAGTTGGTTAGTCTTAAAGGTGCTACTGGACTCTTTACTATTTTGTGACTACAGACTAACACGGCTAACTCCTCTGGAGTTGGTGCTAAGAATCTCTGGAAATATTGTGGTTTTACCACAGAGTCTCTGGTGATTCCTAGAGAGGTGTGACATCACTTCCAAGTCGTCCCATGTCACTCCTTGGACTCCTACTGGTTGCCTGGCAACCCTACTCATTCCACAAATGCTCCAACAGGAAGAATTCTGCAAAATGGCTGACTCTGGCCTAGTCATGGAGACCATATTCTCTGACTTCTCCAAGGCTCTGTTGATTTTCTCCAAAGCTTTATGGATTGGTCAGGGATTGTTGTTCTGACCAGGTTTTGTGGTTTTGTGGAGTTGCAATGTTCTGTGAGAGGTGATCTTTGTTTTGGGGGGGCGGAGTTGTTCTCTGTTGCAGTTTGACATTGCCTTGGAAGAAGCATAGCATTTTCCTGTAGGAAAAAATGGAAACCAGATTGGCTAGGGAAACTTTGTTCAGGCATCCATGAAATTAAACCCTGTTAGGCTCCCCTTGGAGGTTGTCGGAGCTGGGGGGGCGGGCAGCCCTCCAGGCTGGCTCTCATTCTGGGATGATCAAAGGATTGGCCTCAGAAATGGGTGGAGGAGGAGGGTTTGGATCACCCTTGTTCCCTCTCCCCTTCCCTTTGGTTGACTTGGTTAGCTCTCGCCACTCTGTTAACCTTGTCACCCTCTCTCTCTCTCTCTCTCTCTCTGTACCTCATTTGCTCATGTCCACTCCCAACTACTCCTCATTGGTCACCCTGTGGATTGCCCTTATATAGCCCATCTGGGGGGGAGACTCCTGCTCTTCCCCCATTCTTTGCCCTGTCTGTGGCTACCCTTCCCACTCCCCAGTGATGGCCAGGACGTTCCCCCTCTCTCAGCCTCCCCTGAAGCTTGGACCAGCCCTTAGCCCCTACCCATGCCTCCCTGGCTGCCCAGCAGAGCAGGGCTAGCTTCCATCCCAGCATGGCATGCATTGACTGTCCAGGTTCTGTTGAGGCTTCTGCAGCTCTTTCCCCAGGCACACCACGCCTACCGTGTCTTCTGTAGCTGCCATGTCTCTCCTCAGCCAGGCTGCTACGGCTCTCTCTACAGCTTCCTGGCTCTGGCCAGGTCATGCCGCTGTGGAGGCTCTTGCGGTGGCTGGGCCTTCCCCCAACCCAGCTGGGTGTCGGGCTGCTGGGCCTTCCCCTGACCCAGCTGGGTGTCAGGCCGCAGTTGGGCTGTTCTCATGACTCTCCTAGCTCCACATTGTCACCTGATAAGTCCCTCAGGGACGGGTCGCAAGCCCAGGGGGGTCGCTCTTCTCCCTTTTTTCAATTCCCTTAAAACTTTGGGGGTCTTTAGAAGGAAGGAAGAACTTGCAGTTTCACCTCTCAATTTTTATACTATTTGTCTATAAATACCCGCCATGGCCAGAGGGATCTCGTCCAGGAGAGCTGGCACAGACAAAGATGAGCCACCCTGGCCATCCCACGATGGTGCAGCGGCCAGGCGGGCAAGAGGAAAGCCCAGGTTGGACCCTCCCAGCAGCACCTGCAATAGGCCCAAGTGCAGCAGCCAGATCGGGTCCCCTTCCCCAGCTAAGATGCCTGCTGACTCTTGCCACCATGCTAGAGCTGCAGACCCAGTGAACTTGGCTCATGCCACTGGCCAGAGGGAGGGAACTGCTGGCACTTTCAGCATGGAGGGCGGGAAACCTGGTAGGGGTGAAGCCAGAGTAGAGCAGGACCCAAGTGTGTGTATGTGGAGGGGGAACCAGCAGCAGACAGGAGGCTGCAGCAGCCAAAGAAGGCTGCCTGGGCACACCTGGCCCAGACCTGGGGGTGGGGCTCAGGCGAGAGGGCATGGCAACCCCTTAGGAGGAAGGAATAAAAGAGGGCAGATGCCCCTGGCTGGGGAGGAGAGTGGAGGTTCATCTCTGACTCCAAGGAATGGCTTCCCAGGTTAGAGAGGAGCTATAGGGGCCATGGTCCCAGCGCTTCTCACACTGAGGCCTAAAAGGGGGCACACTCTAGGGCACCAACACAGGGAAAAGGTGCTGACCAGGCAGCATTCAGGGCATAGGGCCATCCCAGGGGTACAGAGGTGCAACCAGAGCCACAGTGGAGCCACTATTGACTGCACCAGCCAAGGGGGACCTTACAAAAACCAACCTGAAAGTAAACCTGAACCAGGATAGGAATACCCAGACAGTTTGGATTACGATATTGCTGCCCTCCCCGATTCTAAATTGAAATTTTACTTAAAAATTTTTCAAAATGCACACTCCTAGAAAAATATACACTGCACTAAGCTTCTGGAAAGAAGAGTGAAATAAAAATGAAATAATATTAAACAATATCCTTTTCCTTTCTTACAGTGCAAACCTAAAGAGTGACACCTCTCTAAGTTCATGAACTTCAGTTGACTTAGAAAAATGTAACCCTATAAGTATAACAGGGTTGTTGGAACAAAGTAATTGTGTTCCATAATTTTCATATACACCCGATGAGTTCCTACAAACTATGTATTTCAGATTTGTTAATTAAGAAATTAAATAATTACTTAAATTTAATTATTAGGAGACCATACAGCAGAGATATGAGAAAAAAGAAATCTGGAACTACATGAAATGAAACCACTCAAGAGAAGTGGATACCATACAAGAAGAATACAATCCCCATTAAGCCTGCAGGAGAATGAGTAGAAAAACCAGTCTTTCCTCTCCAAGAGATATGAGAGCCAAAGGTCCACACAATACAAACCAGGATGAGACTGAAAATTAATTGTTTCTAGTAAACTCTGAATGAGGTTAAATTTTTGCAAGGGCACTATCAGGCAGTCAGGGTAAGTGGGGTAACTACTTCAGAGGTACAGTGGGACAAGCCAGAGACAATCGGAGAGCAGGTGACAATCAGACATTTGGAAAAGCAAAAATAATGGCGCGTCACCTGTTTCAGTTACAAGTTGCCCAGGCTAAAGAAGGTAGCAGATGTGAGAATCTGGACACATTTCAGTAGCAACAAGGAAGAAAAAAGGTGATGTGGGGGAAAGTCCCCACAAACTCAACCCAAACAAGCAGGGGAACAAAATAGAGGGGTTAAGTAACAACCTAAAATATATATATTAGAAAGTATTTATTATAAATGTGCACAAATGTAGATCAATAACAAGTTTAAAACATAAGGCCTGAATGGCCAAAGGAAGGCCTTAGGGCCAAAACGTGTCTGGTCGGTTTTTTTTTACTGTACCTTGGTCTATTTGTGTTGGTCATTGCACTGTACCATCATCTGTACCTTGAGATGTTTTAGCAAGTTTTAGCATATACATGTAGCCTGCCATTCAGGCCTTATGTTTTAAACTTGTTTTCAGTCTACATTTGTGCACATTTATAATAAATACTTTCTAATATGTATATTTCAGGTTGTTACTTAACCCCTCTATTTTGTTCCCCCACATTTCAGTAGCACGAAATTGCTGCTTCAGCATTACACAAAGTCCCAAACTGGGAAGATCATGGACTGCTGTGCTAGGGACAGATTTGTAAGTATCAAAGAAATAGAATCATGGTAGAATATAGACAGAACAGGAGAAAGGTCTGAGCCTGTAGTTAATGCTAAAGAGTGGGGGAAGGGTCCACTGTACTTTTTACAGAAAAAAAAGTTTACTTTTTCTTGATATGCAAAATGTCAGCTGATTTGGGTACAGTTTGGGAAAGTTTGCACAATGGAGCATTTTTAATTGGTCACTTAAACTTAAATTGGCTCCATTATTATGCTAATTGAATTGTCTTCCCTTTTCAGGGACCTCAGGGGCCTCCAGGACAAAAGGTATAGTATAAACAAAAGTGCTGTGAAAGTGATTACACTCTCTAGTGCCAAATTGCAAGCTGTAAGAATGAAAGGAATTAGCTACTGTATACCACATTGAAGCAGTTAGTTTAGTCTGTGAGCGGTTTTCCCAAAATACAGCCACATAATGTGAAATGTAAGATTCCTAATTCCCATTGCCGCCACCAAGCCTCCCTCCACAATGCCAAGCAAGACTGTTTTCAATCCGTCTGCTGAACTTGCAGGTTAAAAGGTTACTATAATTTTCTTATTTGAGCACTGGTAAAATCATGAAACCAAATTTAAAACATTGTGGGAAGTGCGGCTAGAGTTTCATATGGGAGGCATGTTCTTATTCAAGTAGATCGCTGCCATATGAGCCCCCCCCCAAAAATGACCAAGAGTAACAAAGGATGTTAGGTGTTTCTGATAAATGATGGTTGGTGGCCAGTCTCTGTCTTCCTATTTCTACAGAAACCTGAGAGCTGACTTCCTTTGAATGCTTCCAGTATTGCTTACACTCATCAAGGCTGACAGCTAAAGCTAGATAGAGTGAATACACAATTTATGGACTCCACACTGCACCATTAGGCCAATACTAAATATATCAACAAAAAAAATGGCTTTTTGCCAATGACTAGCCAGCATCCTACTATCTCCAAGAAAAAAAAATCCTAGAATGCAAAGAATTTTAAAATCTATTTTTAAAAGAGAGGCATAAAACTTGGTGTAAAAGAAGGTAAAAAAAACTTTAAAAGAATAATTAGTAGTATCGTCAGTGTGAAAAGCATTACTCTTCTAGTCACAGGCAAACTTTTCATTTGAAATATTTTTCTAAAGACATCATCCTTACAAAGCAAATTAATGTTTATATGCTGGATTGAAATGCACATTGTGTGGTTAGCAGAATGCAGATTTTAAAACTACTCTAACAGTACAATCCTTGGCAGAGTTGCTCCAATCTAAGCCCACAGAAATCACAGGAGTTAGACTGGAATAAATTGCAATTTGTGTATAGTATTGAACTATAATATGCTCACTGTTAATTTAGAACTGCATCTGCACAGACAGCTGAGGGGGCTATAATGTTTGCTATAGATATGTCACCACTGGTCACTTTTCCTGCTCCTCTTTTGTTTAAAACAAGTAGACATGTACAACAGATGTTTAGTCACTTGTGGAACAATGTAACAAATTGCTTGGAAATGAAAGATCAGTTGGTGATTTTTCCTGAAACTTGCTTACGTGCTGCCCCACACTACATGGCTGTTTCCTTCACATTTTAAGCTGTCGCTGAAAATCCATAAAGGGCATCATACATGATTCCATAGTGACAGCTTGAACTTGTTTGCGAAAGGGTTTTTCTTCACTATTAATACTCTTTTCAGTGACAAGTCTCTCTCTCTCTCTCCTTTATGGATTTCTTAAAACGTTGATTGAAGCAGCTAAATGGATACAGTTTCAATAGATTGCTACATTTCCACAGTTAGAGATGGAATTCTTTCAGCAGTTTAGATCTTCAAAGCATTAATGGTGCTGCCTTTGACTGGAATGAATCATAGTAAATTCCTTCATACAATTGTAAGTGGCTACTGGTAGGGTTGGCAACCTCCAGATGGGGCATGCCGTTCTCCCGGAATCACAACTGATCTCCACACTATGGAGGACAGTTCCCGTGGAGAAAATGGCAGGGTAGACTCTGCAGCATCACATCCCAGCTGAGCTCCCTCCCCTCCCCAAACTCTACTCTCCCCAGGCTGTGCCCCTAAAGCTCCAGGAATTTCCCAATGCAAAGTTGGCAACCCTAGGTACTGGTAAGTTGTACCAGATTCTGTGCAATGTTTAATGTTCTGTAGAAATTATGATGATTATATTAGGAACCTTAAGTAAGTGTAGGGTTATACTTTAAAATTGGAACTCATGTGCTTAACATCTTGGTTTCGAGGAAATTTCAAAGGTTGAATGTAGCAACATAGTTCTAAGAGATTATAAATTAATGCATTGCATGTATAATAAGTTGTTCATTATCTACTTGGTATATTTTACTAAGCCTAAGTATATGATTCTCTGCAGGGTTCTCTTGGTGCACCTGGTGTTCCAGGAATGGATGGACAACAGGTGAGTTTATGATGAGGGGTTTCATTCTGTGTTTTGTTGCCATCAAAATATAATAATACTTTTTGGAAATTAGCTTAGTCAGATATTTTAAATGTTCTAATGAAAAAGCAAGTGAACAATAAGATAAATCATAAGGTTGGATTATTCATTGAACATCTTTGCACATGTAAATTAAGTAAACATTGTGATACTAAAAACAATAAACAATGTGTCATAAAATGGCATGCTGTTACATGCACATAAATCTAAATGAAATCACCGAGTCTTAGGAATGTGGAAACTAGCCTTTGGATAAGCAATCTGGTGAGATATGACTGTTCTGAAAAACATCTAACAATTAAAATGTGTGTACTTGGCAGGAAGTGAGCTGGAGAAGTAAAATAAACCTAACTCGAAAAAGAAATAATCTTGGCTTCAGTCGCGGGCAAAATGGTAGTTCACCACCAAATTGTTTCATAGTCTGCCGTGACTGGCAGCCTGCATTCAGCAGGGACCTCTTCCTAAAACAGCAGGGGGGTTTCACATCAGTACTGGGACTGCTGATAGTAAACAGTATGTCTGGCCTGACACTAGGCAAGGCTATGCAGCTGTTGTTCTCATGAACACTAATCTTTATATCAAACTCTTTAAAACATGCTGGGAATGCCATAATATAACTGAGCCACTGCCTTTATACATGGCAAGTCATTGCACACAACAGTGTTATTACCTAAATCCATAAAATCTCATGCCAAAAATGATAAAGAGCAGGTAAATGATTTTAAATTGTTTCTCCTGAGATAGTTTGTTTAAGAAGAATTACACAAAAATTTACAGCAATTGGTATGTGATTCTTGGCTAATAATGAAAAAGTGTTTTAATAGTTTTGTACCGCTGATGTAGTGCTAGTAAAATATGAGCACAAATTTGCTGTAATTTTGAGGAATATATTTCTTTGACATCAGGTTAGTACAAACTAGAAAACCACTTAGCATGGTAGTAAACTCTTACATATTGTCTGAGAAAACTTATTTTTGCACGTATTTTTTCCTATTTAATTCCATTGAGGGCACCATTATGCACAGAAAAATAGAAAAATCCATCTTAATCACTTTGTTCTCTCCTTTTTTCCCACCTTTCTTCCATTCATTTTCCCAAACTTGGAGTCACAGCTGAACCCAGTACCCAGCCATGATGGGGAGGGGGAACGGTATACTCTACAATAGCTTTTTGCACAACTGATTTCATCTTGTTCAATAGCAGTTGTTACAACCTCTGCAAAGTTGTGAGGCTTTGAGAAGAGCACTCCAAAATGTAGGAGGCTCCTGATAAAGGGATAAATTGGTGAATCCCTGTGTACACACATAAGCATTTTGCACATGTACATAAGGTTCCCTGGATCCCAACCCTGAAGCTTCCATTTACAGAACCATTGCTAACAGCCACTGATAAGTCTATTCTTTATTACTTTATCCAGTCCTTTATTACGTATGTATGTGCTGTCAAGTCACAAACAACTTTCAGCGACCACAGCAAGAGGTTTTCAAGGCAAGTGAGAAGCAGAGGTAGTTTGCCATTGCTTTTTTCTGCAGAGTCTTCCTTGGTGGTCCCCTATCCAAGTACCAACTCTGCTGAGCATCTGAGATCTGATGAGATTGGGCTTTATTAGAACAATCTAATTTATTTATTAAAATATTTGTACTATTGCCTTTCCTCTTAGCTCAATACAACATAGAGGTAATAATTAAGATGTTACAGAGTAAAAATAAAAAACCCAAAGACTTTCCTTCCCCACCAAAAGATTTGTACTGTCTGTTCAGTGGGCTTGTTCCCTAGAGTGAGAGCCAGGATGAAAAAGGACCAGGCTGTGGTCACTGCCAGCTGGTGGTAGCCTGAAGACTGTAGTTGGCACTTGAGAACATATTGGAAGTGTTGGTCCTGTAGATTTGTGGTCCCTGGCTGTAAACAACTTTACAGGTCATAATCAGCACCTTCAAGTGAACTGAGAGTCAAGCTACAAGTGACGCCTGACACAAGGTGGACACAAGTCAAGTTCCCGAAAGTTTTAATGGGAAGTGTAGGCATGTTTTCTGACTACTGAAGCTCAGCTCCTTCCCAGCCACTGGGGGCTGGAGTTTACCAAAGGAATCAGTTAACAATATAAAACCTGTCCAACTTGCAGAGTTGGAGGGAGAGCGCCTGCATAGAGATTGCTAGTATTTACAATATATTGCAGGCAAAGCCTGCCACTGGCGGGGTGCAGGGAGCTCACCTTCTGCTGGCCCAAGGGAGCCCCTGGCAGCTGCTCCAACCCCCTTACGCTGTTTCACCATCGGCTGACAAAGCTGCTGGCAGCCGGGACAGTTGGGAGTGCTTCCGCCGGTGGCACAGGGCGTGCGAGGCACGGGAGGCTTCCTGCAGTGTCGCTGGTGGGAGCACTCCCAACTATTTCAGCTGCCAGCAGCTTTGCCAGCCGCCAGTGAAACGGCGTAAGGGGGCTTGGAATGGTGGCAACTGCCAGGGGCTCCCTTGGGCCAGCAGAAGGTGAGCTCCTTGCACCCCGCTGCCGGCGAGCTTTGCTTGTAATAAATGTTTGTTGTAAATACTAGCAATCTCTGCAAGTTGGACAGGTTTTATGTTGTTAACTGATTCCTTTGGTAAACTCCAGCCCCCAGTAGCTGAGAAGGAGGTGAGCTGCAGTAGTCAGAAAAGACGCCTACACTTCCCATCAAAACTTTCAGAAACCTGACTCGTGTCCACCTTGTGTCAGGCGTCACTTGTAGCTTGACTCGAAACAAATTGTTTGCTGCTGTAGCTATTTTAAAATGGGCAACGTTTCTTCCCATTGAGGTGGATCCAACCAAATAGTCTTCCTCCAGCCTGAGGAGACTTCCTACAACTTAACCGGGGCTTCCTCTAGAAAAAGAGCCACGACGAGTTGGAGGAAGGCTTCTTAGACTGTAGAAGGCTTCGAAGTTGAGCCAAAAGGAACACCAGCCTGCTTTTCATACAGCAAAGCCAAGTCATTCTAAACCATTCCCTATCACTACAACATCTTCTGGTAGTGAATTCTATAAGAATCGATTCCATAAGAATGTTATCATTGTTGTAATGAAAGGGAACAGAGATATCTAACTGCCCAATTCTATAAATTAATCTTTATTCCTGTCTAACTGTTATACTGATCAAATAAATCCAGGTTTGTTTCCCAGTCATTTTAAACACAGTCTTATTGGAGGGACAAACAAAGGCTTGGATCCAGCTCAGTATTTCTATGAGCAGAAAGATTTCTGCTTAGAGCATGACTTGGTTGTCTCCCTTAGCCCACCACAGGTAGGGTTGCCAGGTGGACTCTTCCCTCAAATAGGACCCTGGGAAGAAGGGGTTCCCCAGTACTCACCACTGTTTGGTTCTTTATGCGCATGTGTGTGTCTGGGCCCAGCGCAATGATGTCACTTCTGGAAGTGACATCATCATGCTCCACAAGCCCAGTCCCCAAGTCTCTCAGGGGCAGGGCTGCACAGCCATGGACTGGCAGTGGGGAGCCAGCCTCGCCCTCTCAGGGACATGCCACTTGACCGGAGTAGAGAGGTGGGGGTGCTGTGGGCCCAGCCTGCAAGTGGCACTGGCCCCGTGTCCAAGTCCATTCCTGCCTTTTCTATGGCAGTGAGTGGGCCAGCTTCCTCACTACAGTGCTGCTTCCCCTTCCTGGCCAGCTCAGCCCTCCTAGGGGTGCCCCTCAATGGGGAGCAGAGAAGCGGGGGTACTGTGGGCCCGGCCTGTGAGCAGCACCAGCCCCCGGGACAAGTTCACTCCCACTTGTTCTGTGCTGCTTCCTCCACTTCCTTGCCTTTTTCTTCCCTTTCTCCTCTTCTCTTCCCTCCCCTAGATGTCTTTTTCTTAATTCATTCCCTCTGGATAGTCCAACAAAATACTGGATTGTCTTGGTAAGGACACCTGGCAACTCTAACCACAGCAGACCCAAATGCTCCCTGAAATGCTGATCTTGGGGGAGGCAGCATTGGGGATGGCATTTTGGACTACAGCAGAAGGAAGATGACAAAAGTGCTGCATGGGTAGAAATCTTTCTACTCATGGAAATGTTCAGCTTGATCCAAGCCATAATTGTTAATTGGGAAAAAAAATTATATTATTTCACAACTCATAGATGTTCTTTCCCCCAAACCTGTTTATCCTTGTTGTGGTTCAGAATAAATAAAATGGATGATAGAGCCATACAGAATATTTATATTCCAGAAATATTTTGTCTTTTTGTCTCAACTTACTCCTGTTATTAATACGACATAATATATTTTCCCGCTTGTAATTCAAAAACTATCTTCAGCGTTTATTTACCTCCTATAAAGGTGTCAGTGCATTTTCATTGCATTTGGATGAGTTTGAGGAAAAAACAGATATGCGCACTATGACACTACTGCAATAAATTCTGTTGCAAACTCAAAGATTTAGATGGAAAATAAAATGATTTTATATTTCAGCTTCAGCATAATTTTTTAAAATATTTCCATCTGTTTTAATAATGAATTTATTCTTTAAGAGAGACTCACAAGTTTATTTTATTTTAAAAAATTCTATTTCTTCTTTGCAGTAAACAATGGCTATAAGTGTGGCTTACACAATTGACAAAAATAACAAAACCAAATAAATTTAGTCAATAGTAAAAGCTGTTTATGGCCCAGTATTACCAGTATTTTAAAAGTAGGACACGTGCTGAGATAACCAGTCAATCAATCAATAAAAACAACATTGTGAACAATTCAAAACTAATATAATAAATATAATAATATAATAAAATAAACCATCCGTTGCCTTCAGTTTATGGTCACCAGTTCCCTTACAGATTCCAATCATCTGCTCAGAATGTCCCAGCTTTATCTGATTTAGATGGAGGAATCATGTCAGGTACTGGTGGCACCTCACTTCTCCAAAACCACTCTCCTAGTGGTTTCCCATATACACTGAGTAGCATGGTGGACAAAATACAGCCCTGAGGAATTCTATAGCATATACTGTACACAGGAGAACAACAGTCTCAACTCCGCGTTCAGGAACCATCCTGCTTACTCAACGGCTCACCCACTAGGCCACAGTGCTTCCCAGTTCCATTAAAATACCTAGAAAAAATATCATGTTGATAGTATCAAAACCTATTGAGAAGTAAAGAACATCCTACTTTTCACCTAAGTGAAAGTCTTCTATCAGCATGAACAGAACAGTTTCAAGTTCAAAACCTGACTACAAAGTCAAAATAAAACAGGTCTAGATAATATCCAGGAACGCACAGAATGGCTTGCTACCATCTATTCAAGTACTTTTCCCAAAGTGGTGTGGAGGAGACCGGTCAGTAAAAGAAATCTTTAGGGGCCACAGAATGGTCTTACAGCCTCCTCCTTGGAGATGACCAGGACTAATTCCTCTCTCAGCTCAGTAAGGCATTAAGCTGGATCCAGCTGATCACTTCTCCACAGCAAGAATTTATCAGCAGCTATTATAATAACTGTGCTTATGTACCACTTTTCTAGACAGATTAGTGCCCCACTCAGAGCAGTGAACAAAGTCAGTGTTATTATTATCTCCACAATACAGCTGGGGAGCTGGGGCTGAGAGGAGTGGCTTATGCAAGGCCACCTGTTGAGCTCATGGCTGTAGAGGGATTCAAACCAGCGGAATGCTGATTCACATCCCAACCACTTAACCACCATGCTACAGCAAAGAAGGTGTAGATGGTTCTTCCCTTCTGGTTCCTGTCAACACTGTGATTCAGTACATTTGCTAAGAACTTCTTACACCTTAATTATTAGAACCTATAGCTGGCCTCTTTGGTTTATAGTATAGAAGATCCTGTATAGTGTAGTGATTACCATGTCAGACTAGGATCTGGGAGACCTAGGTTTGAATTCATGCTTGCTAGGTGACTAGTCACATGCTATCAGCCTAACCTACCTTGCAGGGCTGTTGTGACGAGAAAATGGAGGAAAGGAGACCAATGTAAGCAGCTTTGGGGCCACATTGTGGACAAAGGCAGAGTAGCAATGAGGTAAATAAATAACTAATAAGATAAGCATACCAGGGCTTTTAGTAAGTGCTGCAATTTCTAAAAACCAAAATTATAAATGTTCTTTGTTTCCAATTACTGACCTGACAAGACTGTTCTGTTTTTAGTTATTACATTCTCAGAAGCAGTTCTCTCTTGGAACTGGACGTCAGGAAGCCCCTGATCTTTTGCACAGTAAGCCACTACAGTAGACTACCCACATGTTACATAGATTACAACCAAAGGATCAGGGCCATAATTTATACTGAGGCAGAAGAGTTAATAATGTTTTTGCACAGGTGTTCCTTTTAAACATTAGCCTTCTGTGCCTGGAAGCCACTCAGTATTTCTAGGCAAAGTTTTGCTGCCAAAAGGTTAATCCTTCAGATAGGATAGGAAGCCAAGGTTCTGCCAGTTTTGTGAGATGCAGTGTATTGTTATGCAAGATGTGATGTCAAATGAAGCTGGAATAACTTTACTGCCTGGCTCAATTCTCCCATTGTCCATTACAGACGCCTGTTCCTCTGCATTCTTAACCTAGAGTTAAGGCCTTTTGAGGAATCAGTGTTTATGGTTTCAAAAAACAGACGCTATGAATTGAAAATGAAGGTGGTTGTACTTGTGATTCCAGTTTCAAGCTCACAGCTTTACTGGTATTTGCTATAGACAATGGAATGCAAATAGAAGTTTCTTGAGAATATGTTTTGTTGAAAAGATTAAACCTTTCAAGTGGAATTCCTCAAACTGTTTTTCTGAATTCTGTCATCGTCATTTCCATAGAATGATCACATAGAAACCATAGAGTTTCAGGGAATCCTAGAGTGTTACCTGGACGTCAGTTCTGAGTTTGTGCCAGAAGTAACCTCAAGGCATTGGAGTGCCACCAATTCCTCCCATCCCCTCCCCGTTTTGTCCCACTGCCCTACTGTCTCCAGGGAATGGAGGCAGCCAGGAGATCACTCTCTAGGTTTACCAGTTCCAAGTTGGAAAATTCCTGGAGATTTTGGGGGTGGATCCTGGAGGGTTGGGTTTGGGGAAGGGAGGGAACTCAGTGGGTGGTACAATGCCATGGAGTCCTCTAAAACAGCCATTTTCTCCACTGGAACTGATCTTTGTGGCATGGAGATCAGTTGTAATTCCAGGAGATGTCCAGCCACCACATGGAGGTTGGCAATGCTATTCCTGCTGTAGCAGGGGACCAAGCTGAGGTCCCTCCTCTCCTAAAATGCACGTTCCTCAAAATCTCTAGGAATTTCACAACCCGGAGCTGGCAAGCCTAATCCCACCAGAGACACTGTTTCTCTTCCTCCCAAATGAGTGTCCTGTTTGTTTACATAGACTGTCTTTGCATATCTCTAGGTTTGACTGCTTATAAAGCAGTTTATTAAATGTACAAATCAAAAGGAAGAAACACCATTTATAGCTCACAAATGCTCAGGTTTTGTAGATCAGCTGAGTATTATTGAAAAGACTTCTCACTTGGTGAGTGGGCCAGTCCAGGCTTCCTAACCTTAAAACAAGTAATTTAAAGATTGGTGAAATGTGGAGAGAGAAGATGAAAAGCAAGTTGAAAAGGTAACTTAACACCAACTTGAAGAAATGAAGTGTGAGTGTGTGTGAGAGTGAGTGAGTGAGTGAATGTGTGTGTGTGTGTGAGAGAGAGAGAGAGAGAACATATTTAAAGAACTGGTTTTCACTGGACCTTTCTTACTTATACAGTCTACAGTAAAACCAGGCTTGATTAATTTGAGGAACAGGCAACCTTTCTAGTTGCTCACTCTTAAAATAGATTCCTTTTTAGTGACTGAAATGTATAGCTGCTGTCAGACCGTTCCTTTTGGGGGTAAGGATGATATAATTGGTTGCTACAGGAAGGCTATATATTTCATAGGAAATCGTATCATGTCCTGAAAGATGTGTTGTGTTGATAGTCTGTTCTGAGGGATTTTACACTGTTTTTTTAAAAAGTGAAGCAAGTATATATGTGGTTTTGAACAGTTGCCTTTTAGTAAAAGAACTAGAATTGAAGAAGAGGGCAAGAACTTAGAAATCCCCCTCCAGAATTCTGTAACCTTGTAGGCCTAATTTTAAAATGGTGCTGGTGAAGCAAAAGTACTCAACCATGTGACTTTGCAGTCACACAGTGTCTCCCATCATATGAGTTACCATGTTGCAAAGCTCCTACAGGCCTTCTAGTGCGCTACCGAAGACTCTTGAAGAGGCAGATTTCCCCGCCTTTCCCCTAAGAAGCATTCAGCTCTCAGTGTTCCTGGGACATATTCAGGCCGCATGAAGCTGTGTATGCTGGAGGGGTTGTGGATGACAGCAGGGGAAAAGTTTTCATCTTAGAGCCAAACTACACAGGATGAGTTACACGAGGCTATGCGAGTGTCTAGAATCGTGTCTGCTCCTACCTGCCCATGTCCATTTTACCCCGGGTGAACATGTGTCCTGTAGCCCTAGTTCATGCACATGTCAGGAACTGGTGTAGTTGCTGTTGTAAGTGTCAGTGGTCATAATCAGTGAGTTGTCATTGCAGAGCATCAATTTTGGGTGGCTTCTACTTCCCTCTCCTCTCTTTTTGCCCTTAGATCCGGCTTATGCCCAAACTTTGCTTTTAATATGACATGTTTTAAATTCTCCCATTTTCTAATTGATGCTGCCACCTCCCTACTCCTCCTTCCTGCCCCCTCCTGCCCCCGTAACTTCCTCCTTCTACTCTACATGCAGTGTCTTCAGTTGGGATAAAGAGGAGGTGGGAAGAAAGATCGTGGCAACATTATTGAGTATCTGAGCAAAAGTTCAGAAACATACCTGATACATGAACCTGAAAAGGATTGGGGGGGGTACTTGTTCTCCAATTTGGCTCGGCAACAAATTGCTAATTGGGTAAACTTTGGCCACTATTTCCAATGGGAAATGAGATTTGTGGTTTTCTGTGGGTCTAGGGGGGCATTTTAGGATTGAATATTACCAAATTTGCTGGGGACCTACTTCTAACTGTCCTCTAAAGACTCTCCAAGTTTCGTGAAGATTGGACTTCAGGGGGCCACTTTATGGGCCCTGAAAAGGGTGCCCCCAGCCACCTCCAATCTCCATTATTCCCTGTGGGGAAAACTAGGGAAGCTATCTCAGGGACTGGGGTAGCATTTTGCAAGGAAAATTCTCCAAATTTGCAGGATACCTACTCTTCACTGTCCTGTAAAGACCCTGCCCCCAATTTCTGGATGATTGAACCCCAGGAAAGGCATGATCAATGGGTTTCCCCAGTTGCTGTTATTTTCTATCCACAATAGTAAAAACTGGGGTTGCTGATGGCACCCACTTTGGGAGGGCTCTAAAATGACCTTCGCATGGTCCAAAATCCTCCAAATTTGCAGGAGGTCTACTACTCACTGTCCTCTAAAGATCCCCCAAGTTTCAGGGAGATTTAACCCCAGAAAAGGCATGATCAATAGGTTTCCCCAGTTGCTGTCATTTTCTCTCCATAATAATAAAAAACAGAGTGGCTGATGGCACCTACTTTGGGGGGCTCTAAAATAGCTCCCCAAGGTGCAATTTCCCTGAAACTTGGGGGTCTTTAGAGGACAGTTAGCAGTAGATCCCCTGAAAATTTTGTAGGTTTATTTTGTAAAATGCCACCCCCAACCCTCTGGATAGCCCCCATAGTTTCCCCCGCAGATAATAATGGAAATTGGAGGTGGCTGGGGACAAACAGACAGGAAAGAGTTGATTCTGGCTGACAGCAAGAAACGCTGCCATGGCTTCCAAAGTGGGGATTTCCCACCCCCTTTTGCATAGGGGCAAGCTGAGCTGCAAGCTGAGCTGCAAGTTCTCAGCAGAGGTGTGGAATTCCTGTTTTCAGCCTCCCCCCCCCCCCCCCGGAAACCCGGCAGGTTTTTTCCCAATACATCCAATTGAGTAAACAAGTCTTCCTCTAAGAAAAGCTACAGAGGAAGGTTTGAGCATGCACGTAGAGAAGGTGCATTATGGGATACCTTCTCTTGTCTAGGAGGAATGGGGAAAAACACATGCCAATCCAAGCACGGGATTGAGTGCAGTGTGGCTGCAGTGTGTGAGTGAACAGGAAAGCAACAGGGAAACGTGTCATATTCATCTCATGTAGTTTGGCTCTTAGGAAGAGCTGACATTTATAGAGATGTACCAGTGCGATGGGGACAGGAAAATCTCAGTCCCAGATCAATGTTTTTGCATCCTGCAATGAAAATAAGTAAATATATCCCTCTGCTGGGTCTAGTGCCTCATATATTGATACTTTCAGGCAGGCTCCATGGCTCAGATTAGCCCAGGGCCTCCAATGCACTGGGGAGGGGATTGTAAATGAGCTGTTCTCTCCTTGTTTGTGTGTGTGACACCCAGAGAGCTTCCGCTATGCATACTTTTTTTTGCTTTAACCCAATGAGGGGGGAAGAAAGCAAATGCAAGATTTCAGTTAGAAATCTTTCTCAGTTTTATTTTCTTTCTTAGAACCTGCACCCTCTTTGTGTATGTTTTAGAGATGTTGATAGTGGAAAAAATCTGTGTATTGTCGAACAAATAAAGAGACTGCCTTGATTCCTACCTGCAGTCCTTCCCATGCATGCATTACCAAATAGCCCTGCTTGATGGCCATCATGGCATCAACCTGGTGAGGTGGGTGTATTCCAGGAGGTGGTGGCTACCCGCCCCCCCCCCCCGAATTCTTAGGAGAGTTGAGGAAGTGAGGGATTCCACAGGGAAGGCTGGGTTCCCCTCAGACAAAAGAAATCCCCTATAGTCTATGAGTAGGATTGTAATTTGCTTGCCTGTTTGCTGGCTAGTTGCACAGGCCAGAAGAGAGAGTAACCTGGGGTGGGAAGGGAACTGTTACTGAGGGTTGTCTTTTTCTTTTAGTTAACCTACAAATGCATATTTTTCCATGTAACTGGGAATCCCCTATGTAGGTAGGGATCTCAGTGTTGTCTAGAGTACCCTTAAAAAATATTAATCTGTTATCAAACAAGTTTGCAAACATACAGTGGCAGACTTAAGCTTGGAAACATCATGGAAGCATGTACTTTTAAGCCTCAGGAGTCAGAAGGCTGGTGGGAAAAGAAGCACTTTTTAAAAAATCTTATTTCTGTGCTTACTTTAGCAGAATGGCTGAACCAAGGTTTTTCACATGGGTTTTACAATTCCAGAGTAGAAATATCATGTATTTCATGATAAACTAAATGTCCTGTGACTTCCAATATTTGAAAATAGACACACTTGTTTTAGGTTAAGTGAATGAGGAGTTCATTATTTGGCACTGAGCATGTCTACAAAGGAAGTAAGGTATTCATGTGCAAATGTGTCATTATTATTGCATTAATGAAAAAAAGCCAAATTTAATTCTGTAGCTTCAAGACAAGACTGCACTACCAGCTACATTTGTGTTTATATTAAATAGCACATTATCAAATTGCAGGAGTACTACTACTGACATACGGGCTTCAGAGAGTAAAATTGTTCTTTCATGGTGAATTTAAAAATCAAAATTGTCAGTACAGTGAATTTTCATGGCATCTCAGAGCCAAACTCGATGTGGCAGTGTCCCCAAGTCTACCAGCACCATTTTAGGGATGAAATTCCCTCTGAGGCTAGAGTATGGAGGGAGGAGGTGCTCCTGTCCCTCCATTATCACACTCAAGGTGAAGGGGAACAGAAACCTCTCCTCACCTCACACCACAGGAACCTCACCTCCTCACATGCCGCAGTCCCAATCAGAATCAGGCCCCCACAGCTTTTGTAAACAGAAAGAATTTAATCCCTAAAATGGAAGCGAAGCGGTGTCCCTGTGGTAGACTTGGGGACACGATCACAACTAATTTGGCTCTCAGATAACTCTTTAATAATTCCTCTCTCTTAGATATTTTTTCTTAAAATGTTGTGTAGTATACCATTCCTGATTTTTAAAATTATGTATCTTTTGACACTCTCAAGTGGTTGCAAAATATCTTCACATTCCTTAATATTAAAATATTTTAAAAATGGAATGAAATAAAGACACTAATAAGCCATACATTCTAGCTAGCATTCTAGATAATGTTTTCAAGTAATTCTTCCCCTCCCCCCATCTTAATGCTAAAATAGTCTGCTGGGACTAATTCATTTGAAATAATGCAGTGTTTGTAAAATAAAGTTTAAAAAGGTACCATCCATCTTCCTCTCTTTAAAATGTTCTTTTCTAATACTGATGTATGTTTTTCTTTGATATGATTTTTTTCTTTTAATGGTTTGAAGTCTCATGATGTTTTCAGAAACAAAAAATCTAATGAATGTGGCCAGATCTTTGACTCATTTCTAGCGATTCACTTCAGGATGACATTGATTTGACTGTGCCCTCTTCTGGCCAGAATATGTAAATAATTTGGCCTGATGAGGTCTTCCTCTAAAACGGAAAAAAAGACCAGGTTCCTTTTCAGTGTCTATTTTACAAACTTAAATGAGAAGGTTTATTGGAAGGTACTTAGAACAGATAGTCTCATCTAGTGTTCATGCAACAAAGGGACTCCCCCTCCCCCTTTCAGTCTGCTCTGTGTCTGAAATCCTACATTGAAAAGATTTAGATGCATAACTGGGAGTGGGGAGAATCCAAACAAGAGTTCACTATTTTGCAAAAGCAAAAGTGCAGGAAGCAGTCTACAGAGATATGTACCATGGGATTTTATGAAAACAGCAAAATATATAAAGGTACCTTAACTATGCTGTAATAAATCTGTTAGTTTTTAAGGTGTAATAATACTGTTGTGTTTTTTCTGCCACAGACTTCTTACTGCTACCGTTATGAAACATGAGCTTTTGTGCAGCTTTCCCTGTATGACCATGCCACTCTCAAACCTGTGAATCTCTGTAGAGGTGTTCGATGTATTGTCGAAGGCTTTCACGGCCGGAGAACGATGGTTGTTGTGGGTTTTCCGGGCTGTATTGCCGTGGTCTTGGCATTGTAGTTCCTGACGTTTTGCCAGACTTTTGGTGCTACACCTCTGAAGATGCCAGCCACAGCTGCTGGCGAAACGTCAGGAACTACAATGCCAAGACCACGGCAATACAGCCCGGAAAACCCACAACAACCACTGTGAATCTCTGTTTGGCAGCGAAATGGGGAATGTGCACAGGCTGTGCAGAGGTGCTGTGTGGGTAGCAGGGATTATATGCTGAATTGGAGCATTGGTGCAGCCCTTTATGTTGACACACCTTTGAGATGGGTCGAATTATATTCACCTTTTTGGCTTCAGACCCACATACACCTATAATTTCCATTGGCTCAAGGCCCAACCAGACATGCACTGGCAGCTCCATGTCTGGACTAGTTACCAGCAATTTTTAAAATGCTGTTATCAGGTGTGCAGTATCCTGATTGGTATGATGGTGCATAGGATGGGTTTAAGGTTCCCCCTGCACCTTTTCCCCTTCCTGAAGAAGCCCCAGGGAGCTACTACATGGGGGGAAAGGTTTAACATACACATACCCTTCTTGTGCATCACGGTCCCAATCTGAAGTGAGCTCTTGCGCACCTAATAATTGACTTTTTAAAATCACTTGGGGAGGGGGGGGTCCAGATATGGTATTCTCAGTGCGAACATGGTTTGTTCCAGTTTCAATGTCAGTTAAACAGTGGTAGTCTAATTGTACTTACTTTAGCGGTATATGGCATTTTCCTGAGTTTTATCATGTCACTGGTCTATGATACTCATTATCATTTTTCCTTTATGTCATTTTAGGGTGAACCTGGTGTAATGGGAGAGAGAGGAGTTCCTGGGCTTAAGGTTAGTGGAGAAAATTCTGATCAGTTTTCCTTCTTTCTGTGTATAAAATAATAGGTTTTATCTCATTTATCCTCACAATAATCCCTGTGAGGTAGTTTATGCTGAGAGAACCTTCTCCTATCATGCTTCATAATTAACTTTAAGGACTTGAACCCATGTCTGCAGCACCTGCACCCAACACTGAGAGCCAAACTACAAGTGATGTCTTACACAGGTTGGACACTTGTCAGCTTCCCTCAAGTTTTGATGGGAAATGTAGGCGCCCTGGTTTTACAGCTTGGCTCTCCATTACAGCTGCAAGACCAGGATGCCTACATTTCCCATCAAAACTTGAGGGAAGCCGACTAGTGTCCAACCTGTGTAAGACGTCACTTGTAGTTTGGCTCTCAGCTTACCGTACTACTCTATATTGTATGCTGTCTGGACTGGATTGAAATGGAACCTTATACATGCGTAAGGCATCTGTTCAAACAAAAGCTGTTTTGCGTCTTTGAGCTAGAGGATTCTGTGAGAAAAGTAAAACTTAATCCAGCTTTATCATCCACATCTGCAAAAGTTTGCACATACTTTGATGCAAATGGAAGTGTGAGCACTACTCTAGAGCTTTGTTGTGTAACCTTTGCAAAAGCCTAACACAAACATTTTTGGAAGAGCACCACTGACTGTTTTTTTATCTTCCATTTATGGGTTTTTTTAGATAGTAGAAATCAGTGAGTTTTTTTAAAAAGCAAAGTTCTATACTGCATCCTGTGACTGGATCCACACATTACTGAACCACCCTATTGTAATCACTCATTCAACCTTCCAGATTGAATCTGACTGGACAGGAAAATGCAGAAAGTGAATGATTATAATAGCTAAGTGTCCAACACTGTATGAATCCTACCTAACTGTGTATTCAAATTAAATTATGTAAAAGATGGTATGATTTTCCATGCAATTAGTTACTTGCTCAATAAATGAATATTTGTTGTTTAACACAGTACACACGTAGCACTCTGTGGGATGAACTCTGGTATTGCATCCCTGCTGAGCTCCTTTCCCTCCCCAGGCTGTACCCTTCCCATGCACTGGCCTCAAATCTCCAGTAATTTCACAAGCAGTAGTTTGTTTGTTCGTTCATTCATTCATTTATAATAGAAAGTTCACAAATTCAGTTAATGGATTATTAATTATAGCAGCACATCTTTCATGCAAAATGAATCAGTAAAATGATCGGGTCAAAAATCACCAGTACTTAAACAAGTACAATACACTGTCTACACAGTATCTATATTATAATGCCATTATGTGACATAATTTAAAGCCCTTAACTCCTTCAGAAGGAAGTAACTAGCTTCCAGCACTACTACAATAAAAAAAACCTTCAAAACATTAAGGAATGACCTCACTCTATCAAAGATCATTCCATTCTATTAAATGCTAAATTCCATATTCTTTCCAATTCTTCCGTGTCCTGAGATTTCTGCATAACAGCTAATTTCACTAATGCATATACTTCTTTTGATCTGTTCAACCAATGTTTCTGTGGGTTTAATTTAGATTTTCCTATTTCAGCAATAGTTCTACCCATTTTACTCAAACCCTAGGACTATGTGCCTGGAAAAATGCAATTTGAAATGTTTATCTTTGTGAGTTTCTTTGGAGGGCCTGCCACTGAAAAGCAGCAATGCAGCATAAGTGATATCCAGGAGAGGTACCTTGGACTCTCATACAACTATTTTCAAAACTATAGGTACGATAGCAATTAATGCAGTATCTGAGAAACACCTATTTCAGTCAATCAATACCCAACTCTTAATGAAAACCAACACATCAAAACAATATTAAAATGATGTAAAATGATGTCAAAATCTCAGAGCAACCAGACCTTACTAACAGCTGGGCTGCCAAATTTTGAACCAGATGGACTTCCTATGTAGAATGCATTACAGAAGTCCAGTCTTGAAGTCCCTGGAACTGTGGTATGGTCGTATTTCTCCAAGCAAAGACAGTGTAACAGTCTAAGCTGGCAAAAATCACTCTGCCTTGCCACAGTTGCTTCCTGAACATCTGGGAGCAGTAATGCCAAGATACCCCATAGTATTCTCCAGACAAAGATTCCCTCTGTCCCTCTGGAGTCCCTCTATCATGTCAGTCAGATCCAATCCAAGCATGATATGCAAAGTATATAATTTGCCCAGAGTGCTTCCCCAGGTTGATCAAGGTCCCAGAATTTTGTCACCCTCGTCAGCAGCCCCATCCAGGAGCAAAGCTAGGTCTAAAAGCCATATCATTGAATACCAGGTTCTGTACAACCTTCCTGAATGGCCTTGCTTTACCTTGTCATTAGTAATGGACAACTAGATCTCGTTCTTAAGTTCCCATACCATTGTTGATTAAATAGCTTAAAAATATTTATTATCTTGGATTTGAGTATTTCTTGATACGCAAATTAATAGTGGAATACTTATTCAGCTCTATTAAGAAATACTGTTCCCAGCTCTCCTGACCTTTTAATGAACCTTTCAAAATCATTTCAAAACTTTCTTAGGGCACCTTCATCAACCCTTTTAGACAAAGCAAGGCCATTCTATGGCAGCAAGGAGCTTTCCTCATCATACGGCTTGCAGGAGTACCATGCAATGGCTAAAAATGAAATTGGGGGTTAGTTTGACCAAGGGAAGTTGCCTTATGCATTCTTCTGGTGCCCATGCATGGTTTCAGTGAATGGCATGGCTTTACCTTGTCTGATTGCTTCAGCTGTGCCAATGTTTCTCAAACGTCTGTCTCTATGTGTGTCCTGTTTCTATTGACAGCTAATCGGGCAAAATGTA
This sequence comes from Eublepharis macularius, assembly GCF_028583425.1. Taxonomy (NCBI): domain Eukaryota; kingdom Metazoa; phylum Chordata; class Lepidosauria; order Squamata; family Eublepharidae; genus Eublepharis; species Eublepharis macularius. Next base: position 31,886,542 of record NC_072799.1, on the reverse strand, counting down.
AAAAGTATTGGCTTGCTCTTTGTCCATCAGGAAAGAACATAGGCCTTTCGGGAACCATAGTTTCTCACTTTAGAATCTAAATGATGGCACTTAGTACTTAATTAGTTTCCACAGCAGCGGATTTTAGAATGGCCAAGAAATCAATAGTCATCAAATGGAATTTGAATGAGGTAAAGTAACTAAACTTGCAAAAGATGAGCTGTCAGGGTTGCGGCCCCGGTATGAAAAGTTGCTTAAAAGTCACTTAACAATGTGCTAGTCAGTAATTTAAAAGCAACAGAGCTAGGCTTTCTTACATTGGATTCTGAGGATCCTTACCTTTGTGCCAGATTTTGAAAAGGGGGAAAGGAAATTAAAACAATTTAATCTGGGCCACCTCTCAGTTTCAGAATGCTAAACCACTCACATGTTCATCTGCCATCTTCTCCAAATACAAAAGGCCAGCTTCTCTATCCTGTCAGTGTATTAGGCCCTTTCCACACAGTCATTGTACAGCAGTCTGGGAGCAGTCTGGTTTAACAGAGAAGAAGCTATGGCCACATTTAGACATTATGAACAAACCTCTGTTTGTCTGGGATAGGCACAGACAAAACTTGTTCTGTTGCTCCCATGCTCTTTCCCCCCTCCTCTTCTGCATGGAGCATGATCGAAAGCTTCCTGGTTTGCAACCAATTTACTTTGAATAGATGCCTGGGCACATAGGAGGTGGTTTAGAATCCTTGTTTGTATGTTTGGTAAGGGGCAGAATCTAGTATCTGCAAGGCTTTGACTGAAGGCTTTGCAAGCCAGGAAACTCAGTCATGTTCTGAGGGAGAAGGAAGGATGGGGATGGCAAGTGTGAGGGAGCATTTGAGCGTGATTGATTTGATTGGTATATAGAGGGCATAAGGAATAGATTAAGGTTCCCCTCTCCTAGGAGTCCTGTATGCTGTGAGATCGTTCACTGATCTGGCACAATAAGGCTAAGATGTGGCCGTGGGAACACAGAATAGCTGTAGGGCCAGGGCCAGTATGTGAGGCAAATTTTCACAAGGCCAACACCCTTGCAGGAGCTGTTAGTATGCCATATACAGAAAACATATGCTTTATTAATGTATGCTGTGTTCAAGTCCATTATGGACCAAGGGTTTTCAGGACATCTGAATATAACTTATTATCTCAGCCTGAAAAAACAGGCTAAGATGTGTATTATCAGAACAGTAGGTGGAGGAGTGTGTGGAAGTGGGAGGCTCCCAGGATTCAAGCTTCATGGAAACAATTTTAAATGCTTCCTGAACTCATGCCATATCAGGTGCATGTAGAAGGCAGGCAAGACCTAGGCCGTTTCCACACACATTGAATAATGCACTTTCAATGCTCTTTCGCAATCCTTTAGAAGTGGATTTTTTGTTCCACACATGGAAAATCAGTTTCAAATGTTCACTAAAGAGTATTGAAAGTGGATTATCCAACGTGTGTAGAAGCAGTCCTAGTATACTGGCCTGATATGTCTTATGTGCATTTGCTACGTGTGCACAGACATGCACACATATGCATACAAACTATGACCCCAAAGTCATGAAGGAATATAAATGGGGGGGTGTCAGTGTGGCAAGTGTTAATTTTATTTTTCTGCTATGCCCATTGGCCTTTACACTGATAGAGAAACAGATAAGCAAGTTTTGAGTTCTGCATATTTATACCATGACAGAGTATTATTGTTTGATAGTTTGTAAGTTGCCTTGAGAAAGGCAGGATATAAATATTTTAATTAATAAATAAAATGTACATAGCTCTTGGCAAAGAACATCTCTTGGTAAAGAATGTGTATCTCAGAGCAGGATGTCTCTTGCCTCTTCAGATAGCAGTGCCCTTTCCTAGGAGTACTGTACACTATGAGGAGTTCTGAAGCCAAGAGGTCTGTGTTACACAGAATTATGTGCTCAGTTCATTAAAAAATTTCCATGCTCAAGTGGCACAACGTTAACTGAACATTTTCAGTTCTGGCAGTTGACATACGGAGTGGCGTGTCTCTAGCAGCCACTTTGATAAATTATTCATTAAGGCCCAGTTCCTGAAACCTTTAACTTTAGTAATATTTTTTCAGTTATGCTAATGTTAGTAAGTAATAAATACAGCAAAATGACAATACTGTTAGAGTTATGAAGGCCTGGATTTTAAAAAAACGTGAAAAATCCAGAGAATTCCCCTCTGTTTTCACCTGAGGCCTTATTTAATGGAAAAATTAGGAGAGTACTGAAAAAAACTATGAGATACTATCTCTTTTAGAATGAGTGCAATATTTTGTAGACAAGGTGGGCATTCTGTATACATGTACAGCTCTTAAATACAAGACACATTTCTGCACCTAGGAGTATACCTAATCTTCATGAAGGGAGCACACAGGGCTTTCATTGCTTCTCAGCTATTGCCTCCCTTCTGTTGTCCTTTTCTGACTTGACTCTTCCCATATAGTTGACCTTTTTACCTGTCCCTCAAACTACTATGACACATATACCCACTGATGGGGTATCAAGACAATACACTTCCGAATAACTCCATGCTTTAATGTTATCAAGTTTAACTACTTATCAAAATATGTTACTGATTTTATTATGAGTGTATAATCCTTTTTGTAACCAAATAATATATTTTAAGGAATTTACTGCAAAGCATGTGTTTTCTCTGTAACTCCCATTTTTTCAACCTCTCAGATAGCAAAAATTAAGGTTCATGAAATAAGGTACATGAAATAGAGTGCATCAGCTTGCAGTTTTCACTCAAGTATTTGGCATATTTGTAATTTTGCTTATAGAAAGGTCAGACCTTTGTAACTTTTAAATTTCATAAAAAGGGCTGCCACTTTCAGGTCAGGAAATTCCAGGAGTGGAGCATGAGGAGAGCAGGGTTTGGGGAGGGACCTCAGCACAGAATAATGCCAGAGAGTCCACCCTACAAAACAGCCATTTCCTCCGGGGAGCTGACCTCTATCACTGGTTGTAATTCCAGGTGATCTCCAGCCCCCATCTGGAGGTTAGCAACCTATGTGTCATATTTTATATGCTAAATAAGTTAAAAAAATAATGCATTTTATGTTGTTAAAAGCAGTAAAATTATTTTTGGTTTGATAGGACAGGAGGGACAGTAAGTATTATATATATTTCAATTTTCACACCAATTTTTTCTGAATAAAATGGAAATCCCCGGTCTTTTCATGGCTTCAAAATTTTCCAGAAATTTTACATCTCTAATTCTGCTGCACACTCTACATATAGCACACTACAAATTTGAGTTAATTGTTGAGTTGTGATTAAAGAGATATAAAGTTATTAAATATGACTTTGTGTACTTAAAAATGTACAAAAGTTAAGCAGAAAAATGTGTAGTGTCTTCCTTTAGATTTATTTTATTGGTGTTGTGACAAGTAGTATTCTCAAAGTTGCTTCTACTTTGGAAGCATTGATAATCCTCGTACTAAGTTTCTACTGTCTCTTTCAATTAGGGTGACCCTGGACATCGAGGAGAAAGGGTAAGCTTGCTTTAAAAAAAATCTGCAGAAAACCAAGCACTTAAGGAAGCTTTAAGAATTGCTTGACCACTTTGGAAACTGATTTTAAATATTCTACAGCAGCAACCAAAGCAGTTCTGCATGTTCCTGCGATCAGCACCGGATCTAGGCGTGCAGGCACCCGGGGCAAACCTGCTGGATTAGCTGGACTGGATTATCTGAGTATGGGCAGCAGCCACGGTGGCGGCTGCCTATACATATCTTGGAATTGAATTATTGCAGTTTTAATTTTTTAAAGTTCTCATTATTTTATCTCAAAAATACTGACGGCGCAAAAAGAAAGAGGAGAAAAACAAACCTCACAGTTGTAATTTGGCACAAAATAGTGCAATCCTACTTCAATGGGCATATAAAGATGTAACTGTTCTTAGGATTCCACGTGCAGACTGGCTGCAGCTCTGTGGCCTATAATATAATTTTTATTATGGATCTTGGGGCTTCAGCAAATTGCCAGTTCAGATGTCCTGTACTACGTACATTCCTAAGGAGATGACAACTCTGGTGAGAATAGTTAGTTGCAGAAGGCAAGAGAGATGAAATTGTCTTTTGATGAAAGCACTGAAGACAAAAAGCCTGCATACCTATTTCTCCAGAAGGCTTCAACATTAAATAACAGATGGTTATGTTATTCAGCTTATCTGTGGGACAGATATCTGTCAAAGAAACGAGAACAAAATCCATGCAAATAGTAGCTCTTAAGAATAGCACTTCAGAGCAAATGGAACAGGATTGAATAGTCCCCAAGACATTAGTATACTACCCTCAGGACATTATTAACAAAAGTAATGTTCAGATACTGCAAAAAGTGATTGTTTTATTAACATTTTCCATTTTAAAGCAGCATTTGTATTGTCTAGAGTCATACTGATGCTGAGGTCAAGGTTTCCATTCACAAACTTGAGAAAAATAAAGGGCTGAAAGCTGAGAACTATAACTAGATGTAGCATGGTGATTTAACAGTTGCAAAATTCTGTAATCTAGCTACTGATTCTGAAATTTTACAACTTTCAGGTTGTCTCACAGTGAATTATTTTGTCTTTTATTGAAAATGATTTCTTGAAAATGCTAATTCGATTTTAAAGCTGCAATGGACTTGTGCTAATTTTTACTTAGTTTATTTAGTTTCATGATGAGACCTCCACACCAAACCAAGCAATATGCAACAAACCTAATGCAATGTGGAACTTTGGACTATCTGTATGAAGCCCTGTTTTATGTACAGATTGTAGCACATGCAGTCTATGTACTCTAATTTATAGATGACCAATTTCTATTGATGAGTTACTGTAAAACCCTTATACATATGAATTCTTACAGATCAGCTAACCTGAAATTGTGCAACTTAGTCTTTTGACTATTTAAACTTTTCAATATTTTTCCAAGCTTTGTGAACTCTCTTAAGTTGTTCTGCAGGCCTTAGTCATCTTCTTCATATGGAGATAAAAAGTGCAATCCTAAAACAATACCTTCTAAATCCAATGAAGAAAGTTGACTTAGAGCCAAGCTACAAGTGACCCCTGACACAGGTTGAACACTTGTCAGCTTCCCTCAAGGTTTGATGGGAAATGTAGGCATCCAGGTCTTGCAGCTTGGCTCTTCGTTTAATTGAAGTTTACTGAGCAGCAGTCTATGGGAGGGAGAACATGCGGTCAGGAGGGGAGTGCAGGCGTCGGGCTCTCACTAGGCCCCCCCTTCCCCTCTGCTGTGTGTGTGTGTTTGGGGTTTCTGTAAACTTCAATTAAATGGAGACCCAAGCTGTAAGACCAGGATGCCTACATTTCCCATCAAAACTTGAGGTAAGCTGACAAGTGTCCAACCTGTGTCAGGCGTCACTTGTAGCTTGGCTCTTAGACGGATGTATCTGTGTTTAGGATTGCACTGTAACTCTCCAACAATAATTGCAGAGAAATTACTGCAAGCGCTTGATAAAAGGTGTGATACTCAGCTGCTGCATGGGTTTGCCTGCCAGGTAAACCGAGCATCACTGCTGCTCAGAATGAAATTGCTTTGCAGTGGAAACCTGCAAATCCATTTGCCATTTGCTTCGTCTTACCTATGTGCTGCAGAAATTGCTCACATGGAAAAGTCAGTATTAGAGATAAGATTCTCTACTGGCTTTTGTAAGCATTATACTTTTCAAGAAAATTTCGTTTTACTTTTGTACATGAAGACCCTTGAATTATGGGATCTCCTTTCCTTTATAACCCTTTTTGATGGATTTGATTACTATATAGAGATAATGGTGACACGTGCTTTTTAAATAACTGGCAAAACTGTAAGCTCTGACATTTATTCATCGTACAGTATTGGTGGGGGTTGCAATTTATAATGTCTCTGTTCAATTACTATAGTCTCTTTTCATTTTCTCTGGCAAACAAATATAATTTTTAAAAACCCTAATTCATTTTATGGATTTTAATTCAGTGTTCCTGCTGAATCAAAACACGTATTTTGTTCTTTATTTTAATTTTTAGGGTGATCCAGGAGAAAGTGGACCAAAAGGTGATGCAGGAGAGAAGGTATAGTTCATACTGAAAAATGGCAAATAGTGTCTATAATAGTAGACAATAACAAATTAGAAAATAGATTTTAGAATGAAACTTAATTAGTTCTTGACCCCATATAGTGCAGGATCATGAGTCCTGCTGCATTGAGCCAGAAGACTATGTAGTCCAGTATCATGTTTCCCACAGTGACTAATTAGATGCCCCCCCCCAGTGCCTCAATAAGGACCCAAACACAGTGGATGGTATTCTACGACTCTGCTCAGCGACATGTAGAATCTTCCTGTGAGGGAAAACCTTTCTCTGAAGCTATTTGCCTTGGAGGAAAATGCTGCCAAAAAAGTTGCTGTGCTTAACTGAACAGAAAATGCTGCCAAAAAAGTTGCTGTGCTTAACTGAACAGAATGGTAGGATACACGCCGATACCGCTTTTTCATTTGTTTCCATTACTGGGAGTGAGCAATGTAGTGGCCAAGTTTGCAAATGATACCATGTATTCTGGATGGTAAAAACAATAGTGTAGAGCTCCTGAGAGATATATCTAAATTGGTTGAGTGGACAACTACATGGTAAATGAAGTTCAGTGTTGGTAAGTATACTTCTTTACTCAATGAGTAAAAATTTCCTTCAGAAATTGTGTATTGTGAACACTGATAGCCATCTTGGCTAACCTGTTTTAACTGTCTAATGTTACTGTTTTTACTTCTATGTACTGCATTTTAAATTGTTTTATTGTTATATTGTCTTGTAACCAGCCCTGAGCCCACTTGTGGGGAAGGCGAGTAAAAATCAATTAAATTAAATTAAATTAAATTAAATTAAGAACACCAAGGAGAAAGGCTGCAATGTAGTCCCTCACTTGCTGTGCTAGTTGATATTTTTCAGGGAATTGCTAATATAGGGGAACTTTGAAAAGCATAATCTTTCACACGCAGTTTATAATGGTATAGTATGATGGACAGGACTAGCTCCAGCTTGACCTCTCCTGAGAAACCAACCAATGAGAGGGGGCGGAATGCTGAGCCAGGGACAGTTGAAGTCCATTGGAGAGAGTAAGAGCGGAACTACAAGTGACAAAAGGCACAGGTTGGACACTTGTCAGCTTCCCTCAAGTTTTGATGGGAAATGTAGGCATCCTAGTCTTGCAGCTTGGCTCTCTGACTGCTGTCCAATGGACTTTTCAACTGTCACTTGTCCAACATTCCTCCAAGCTGCCTACATTTCCCATCAAAACTTGAGGGAAGCTGACAAGTGTCCAACCTGTGCCTTTTGTCACTTGTAGTTCCACTCTAAGATGCTGAGAGCCAAGCTACAAGAGACGAATTCCACGAGGACTTGTACGTGAAGGGAGTCGCAATGTTAGCTGGGAAGCTGAGTTTTAAAAGAGATCAGAAGGCTTTGTTAATTTCCCCTCTCTACAGAGCCAGGGAGATGCTGCTCAGAGAGTTTGTTAATTTCCTCTTTGTCTCCTGAAGGCTCTGTCAGTTTCACCTACCCTTCTAAGAGGCAAGAGGAAATAAACAAATCTTCTGAGCAGAAATCTCCCTGGCTCTGTAGAGAGGGGAAATTGACAAAGCCTTCCAATCTCTTTTAAAACTCAGCTTCCCGGCTAACATTGTGACTCCCTTCACGTACTCCTCCTCGTGTAATTCGTCTCTTGTAGCTTAGCTCTTAGAGAAATATTTTGGACACTGCTGAGAGAAGGCAGCAGAGATATTTGATGGCTGTTTACAAACCTGTTCTGTTACAGTGAAACATTCCCTGCTTAACCCCAGTATATTTATGAGTTTAAAACCATTCACTCCTATGTTCCAACTTGTAAATAAAGCTTCTTTCTGTTTTATTTAATTGGCTGGCTTAAAGTCGTTGGCTGAAGGAAAATATCACGCACAGAGACCTCAAACACTGTGGTCATGTTAAATGGCCCAGTTTAAGTAAATGATGGCAATATATATATGGAAAATAAATTCTAACTTCCCTTTCCCCAACAACCCTGGGCAGTAGATGGGTGAGGGGAGGTGAATACAGGGAACAGGCTGCCTGTCTGGTGTAGCCTCTGGAAGAAGAGATAGATAGCTCAGGGCTCTCTGCTTGCTAAATTGGAGGCCAGACATTTGGTGTGTGGAGACCAGTCCTTACCTGCCTGGGAAGCCCCAAACCTGTGAAGTAAGGGTGGGTGGCAGAGTGTGTGAAAGGCCGAGTTTGCCATATTCTGTCACCTTATTGTTGAAGAAGTATTTTTTGTCTATAAGCCCATATTGCCCTGCTTGCAATGCACCCTAGGCAGAGCTGACTTCAATTAATTTAGAAATGTGTAACTCTGCTTAGAGTGGCACTGTTAGACTACCTCACAGTTCTATGAGAATAAAATGTGGTATTGACTCCCTTCCTGGACCCTCAGCTCCTAGGATAGCATTGGAAAAGAGTTCCAAATAAATTACAAACAACTGCAATACAATGGCATTTCCCTGCAGTTTCACTATACATATTAGATGTCTTGTTTTTGATGATAGTGTTCCTGCAGATCAATTTCAGTAATTTCTGAGCTGAAAACAACATAATAATTTTTTGTTTCAGGTGAATGCTTCAGTTTTTTCTTATCTTCATCATGTGAAGAGCTCTGTAAAAGTTCTGGTTAAATGTTTTCATAATTTTTTGTTCTATAGGCCTAATGCAGGGACTGGTGACGTGAAAGACAGGTGCTCCATCAAGCAAAAATTTTTCTTGAGTGAGTGTAATATGAACACAGTATCATCCTGGTATTTGTGATGTCTAGCTAGATTTAAAGTTGACAAGATAAATACCATGGTGAACTTCAATCACTCTAGGAGGTCTTGATTTAGGATAGATGGATGGCTCTTTCTGGATAATCTTTGTTAATTTATGGGTTTTGATACATAAAGCCTGATTCTTTCCAGAAGAAATTATTTTTCAAAGGGTTGTTGTTACATATGTTTTAAATAGTAGCACTTAATACTGGTCAAAAGAAACAGTTCAGCCTCTCCACTTTCTAACGTTACATTTAACAGACTTCTTTGAACATCAAAAATACTTCTGTTGTGATGCAGTTCAATTAGCAGAGAAGCAATTCCTTCATCTGCATTTGTTCCTTGACTTGTGCTTTTGACGAATATTGCCTGATTATCTGCAGTCTCACAGTCAAGGAATGTTGCTTTAAATAGTCATTCAACATGGTGGTCACCGTGATTACGATTGTTTATTAAACCATTAATTTTCACATACACAATAACTTTCCTTTGATTTTATTATCAGGGTGACCCTGGTTCTTCTGCTGCAGGAATTAAGGTAATGTAGAAATGATAATTTCTTTGCTTTGCCATTCAAGGCCAAAATTAGTCCATTGCTTGTTGATGTCTGCCCTGTTCCCCCCCCCCTTTCCCCGGGTTGTAATCTTGGATTTCATCTTTGTTTCTTAATTGTAGGGGGAACCTGGAGAATCTGGTCGGCCAGGACAAAAGGTAGCATGTTAACAGTTACCCAGATGGTCCCTTTTGTTATTATTAAATCCATGGAACAAAGCAGTATTAATTATTATAACATTAATTATGCTATATAATTCACAATTGATAGCTTTAAAAATTGGCACATGCTATCTCATCAAGATGAAAATTTATTATTCCCTGCCCTTCATGATCCACAGGACAAATTACAGCAAATATAAAACATACAATGCATACAACAAATTAACCAAAAAGTTAGCCAAAAACATCCTTCCCTCAGATAAAACCAGAAATTGACAGCAGTGGGAATTCACAAGTCCAATACACTATAAATAACTCAGCTGCCCAGAATAAATGTTTAATCCTTCAGGTACCCTTTGACGCAAGAAGACTGTTACATAGCAGAGAAGCTAATCTACAAAAAGAATGCTATTCCATTTTGGACACCAAACACTAGATACAGACACTCAGATTTGGAGATTGGTAGACAAAATATTGCAAAAACCCATAGAAACATCAGTGTATGAAGATGTATATTTAATTTCTATCTGAGCCATTCACAATTCTCAGGCTAAAGCTTTTTAGAGAGTAAAGTCAAATTTATTTTAGTAGAATTGATTTGTTGATATTTGTATCAAGGAATCAATTCTACTTGATATTTGAGTTGTATCTATGCAGTCCATTAGACCTTTCCTAATTCAAAGATTGGATTTAAGGAGTGGCTCATTGCAGGATCTAATCGCATGCTAAAATCAGAGACACTGATGGGAATTTCAACTAAAACCATTGTCTTCAAAAATGATTGTGATAATGATTTGTAACAAATAGTTTTTAAAAACTGTTCTAATATGCAAACTGAATTTGTTAATAAGATTCACTTTTAATTAGAAAGGCATTTAGAAAGGAACCAATCTGTGAAACTTTTACAATTGTGTATAGAAGTTCTATGGAGTCTTTTACAAGATGTTCAAATTATATTCTCTGTTGCCTGTTTTTGTCAGACAGAGAATAACTACCAGAGATAAGTGTAGCGGGTCTCACTCCGTTACATTCATGAATGACTGAATGAATGACATAGTGATTTTTAAAAATCCACAGTGAAGAAATCCACATTGATTTAGAGTCTAATAAGAAGATAGCTTGGGTAGTAATGCTTGAAACAATATAAAGAAAATAAATAGGCTGAGCAGGCACAGCACACTGGTTTTGCGTCCTGAATAAGCCTCATAAACGGGCTTTCATAGCTCATAGAATCAGTCATGGAATGAATCTGAGCGAGACTAGCGTAGTCTCTAGTTTTACTAAGCTTAAGCATATAATAAAGCTTTACAGTTTTGCTATAAAGTTATTTTTAAGGAGTAGAATCCAAGTCCTATGCATGGGCATTGCTGGATTTTATCTATTTAATTAAATGTTTTTAGCCTTTCCATCCCTAACAAGACCCTCTATTGTCTTTTTATTGATTCTTAGCTGCCCTTGAAGGTCTTGTACATCAATGTCATTATTTTTCTGGCTACTTTAGTATCCTCTTGTAACACTATACAATTTCACATTATAGGGTGAACCTGGACTCCCTGGGCTTCCTGGACTACCTGGTATTAAGGTAGATATGGAGATAAGGTCCATGTGATGATGTCCTGTGTGTGAAAGTAATGTGAGAAATGATGGTTGTTGTGGGTTTTCCGGGCTGTATTGCCGTGGTCTTGGCATTGTAGTTCCTGACGTTTCACCAGCAGCTGTGGCTGGCATCTTCAGAGGTGTAGCACCAAAAGACAGAGATCTCTCAGTGTCACAGTGTGGAAAAGATGTTGGCAGGTCATTTGTATCTACTCAGGAGGGGTGGGGTTGAGCTGAGTCATCCTGTAAGAGTTTCCCAGGGTGTGGAATGCTAATGGCGGGAGGCTTCACTGTATCCTGAGGAGGTTCTTTTGCATATGGATTGGTGCTTGATGTGCTAATCTTCTCTGCAGGGCTATTGTCGAGTATAGAGTGTTTTGTTAGCCTGGTGTTTTTCAGAACTGGAAACCATGCTCTGTTCATTCTTAAGGTTTCTTCTTTCCTGTTGAAGTTTTGCTTATGCTTGTGAATTTCAATGGCTTCCCTGTGCAGTCTGACAAAGTAGTTGGAAGTGTTGTCCAGTATTTTGGTGTCCTGGAATAAGATACTGTGCCCTGTTAGGCTATGTTCAGCCACTGCTGATTTTTCAGGTTGTCCAAGTCTGCAGTGTCTTTCATGTTCTTTTATTCTTGTCTGGATGCTACGCTTTGTGGTCCCGATGTAAACTTGTCCACAGCTGCAGGGTATACGGTATACTCCTGCAGAGGTGAGGGGGTCTCTACTGTCTTTTGCTGATCGTAGCATCTGTTGTATTTTTCGGGTGGGTCTGAATACTGCTTGAAGGTTATGCTTTTTCGTAAGCTTTCCCATCTGATCAGTAATTCCTTTGATATATGGCAAAAACACTTTTCCTGTAGGAGACTGTTTTTCCTTGGTTGTTTGATTCATCCTGGGTTTGATTGCTCTTCGGATTTCATTTCTGGAGTAGCCATTTGCCTGAAGTGCGTGGTTTAGATGATTAATTTCCTCATTGAGAAAGTGCGGCTCACATATCTGTCTTGCGCGATCCACTAATGTTTTCATTATGCCTCTTTTCTGTCGGGGGTGGTGATTGGAGTTTTTGTGTAAGTAATGTGAGAAAGCTCAGACTATTGTGAACTGGAAGATATTTAAATATACCTGAAACCTTTAACATTTGAGAGGGACACACAAAATATCACCGTACATGAATGAATTATGGTAATTTACTAAAAATGTATAATTCATAACTTTTCTGTAAAATAAGGAGGGTTATTAAACACTCTTTCAGCTAGACTCAGAATATTCACAGGTGAATGGAAGTGCAAAGTTGAGCAATTATTTAGTTAATGCTTCAGTTAATTATGTGTTTGTGATGGTAGATGTTTAGCTTGGTAGCTCATTACCCTAAGAGCTGAATAAGTAAATATATTAAAAACTTAATATAAGCAAGTAATAGATTGTCACGAATTACAACAATTATAATAACAATGTGTGCAAATGTGCTTTATCATTTCACTCAGCTCTGTGTGAAACCCCTTGATATCCTTTATACCTGCTTAATTTAATGTGCCTTGTGTTGTGATATAAAGCAAAAATATCTTTGGCTTTAATCTAATAATAATTGTACTTATATACTGCCCTTCTAGATAGATTAGTGCCCCACTCAGAGTGGTGAACAAAGTCAGTGTTACAATTATCCCCACAATCCAGCTGGGGAACTGGGGCTGAGAAGAGTGGCTTATCCAAAGCCACCTACTGAGCTCATGGCATTCAAACCAGCAGAGTGCTGATTCGCATCCCAACCACCTAACCATGTCTTAAAGAAGGGAGATGCCATATATACATATAATCTATCGGCTCACCAGCTACCAGAAATATTTGAGAAGAGAAATGTTTACCTTGTTACCTTGAAACTCAAAACATAGCCTGCCTCCAAATTGTAACTTGCATCCCTGCCACAGAACAAGGCACAGGCAGGACAGGATGTTGTGCTTCATAAGTTCCAGACCAGTCTTAGATCAGAAAATGGTGGGTTTGCAATGGCAGCTAAGAATGTAAATCTTGAAGCAAACATGCCACACATGTATGAAGCTGCCTTTTACTAAGTCAGACCATTGATATGTCTTGTTTGGTACTGTTAGCAGCTGTACGGCAAGTCCTGCTAGAGTAAAGTGTTTGGAAAGCAAGGGCCCCATCAACTCCCACTTGAGATCCTTTACTTAGAGGAGTTAATGGTGGAACATGGGGCCATGTGTTACGATACAAAACATCATACATGCATATTCCTTCCTCAAGCAGAATTTAAACAACAGAGAAAACATGGTAGAAATAGAGGACAACAAACAGAACAGGTAACAGGCTGATGGCTTTGCAGCAACATGGTGTTTACAAGAGAGAGAACTGGATTAAAGAAGCTGGAGCAGGTACTTAAGAAGTAGAAGGTGGCCCAGCATTTGTAATTAACAGCTGAGTAAGCAAAATGGAAGTTTACTGTGTCTGTAGTTCTCTTTTGCAGCCAGCTGCAACCAATATGCCACAGATAGTTGACTCGGTATACCTGTAGCTCCCTCTTCTGGCCAGCTCCTGGTGACATAGGGAGTAAGGAGCTGGAATTTTTATATTGTTGTTGTTGTTGTTGTTGTTATTATTATCTGAAACACAATCAACAGTAAGCAGAGGTCACATGTTATTATTGATTGGCCTTGCTAAGCTGATACAAGTTTTCAGCAGAGACCTAAGTATCAACCAGATATTGGCGTAATATGTACACTGTTCCAAGTAGCAAAGTTTGAATTGCAAAGTTTTTCGAGATGGAAGCAGGCAGTTTCATTTTCGTTTGTTCAGTGACTTTTGTGAGAACGGGATTTCCCACGCTTTCCTGTGCCGGGTAAAGGATGCTGCACAAAAGAAAGCCAAACTGCCTGCTTCCGCTTTGAAATCGGAGGCATCTGGAATCCGTGAAAAAAACTGCCAGCATTCAGTAAGTAGCCCGTCGCTTTAACAGCATGTGGAAACGGCCAATGACCAGTGAATCAGCTTTGCGACCCTGTCATGTCTAGCTTTGTAGTCCATTTGTGCAATTTTGCATCATCTTCTTCTTCTTCATCATCATCATCATTATCTGGCTTCCAGTTTGAGATCCATGGTGTCTTACATATCCACTGTGCACAAATCTTGGGATCTTTTCATATAGATCTTGGAATAATTATATGTAATACATTCTATGTAATACATACACTGTTGCTATGTACTAGGGTTGGAATGTTGTCTGCAATGATGTATATAACCATAATCCAGAGTTAGGCACACCCAGGGCTTTTTTTCAGCTGGAACAGAGTTCCGGAACCTCTTGAAAATGGTCTCATGGCTGGTGGCCCCGCCCCCTGATCTCCAGACAGAGGGGAGTTTAAATTGCCGTCCGGAGGGCAATCTCAACTCCCCTCTGTCTGGAGATCAGGGGGTGGGGCCACCAGCCATGTGACCATTTTCTCTGAGGGCAACCCACTGAATTCCACCACCTCTTTCCCCGGAAAAAAAGCCCTGGGCACACCTAAGGCCGTTAATATATAAGTGGATTTAATTGCACATTCTGTGGGATTGTGGCTGATGTTTCTTTCAGGAAGTAATCTCACAACATTTATATGTTTTACATTCTGCCTTTGTTTTATAAGGTTTTTCAAAGGAGCATCGCTCACATATGTTTAATGGGAATGTTCTACTAATCTTTGAAAAATTTTCATTAGTAACCGTAGCTATACCGTCAGTGCATCTTTTTATTTTCTAATGTGGCACTACATCCAAATGACATGCATGCGAATCTATCTAAAGCTGAAAACATGTCTATGATGTAAAAAAGTTTTAACTGTATGTGAAAACAAAACCTTTGCATGTGACAAGAACATTTAATGTAATATACTTTGGAATGTTATATGCATTTTTGCAATCCATCATAAAGTGTTTCTCATACAATTCTAACCATGACACACTAACAATACATATATCTATATAATTAAAAGGGAAAGGGAAAAGAAAACAACAACAACAAATCCTAGATTACACTACAGGTTGAGATCTGATTTTCTCCACAACAAGTATATATCATTTCTAGCATCACACTTATTCTAGGTTAGTCACAACTCAAACCCCCTCTTTTTTATATTATTCATGTTTCTTAATCCATAAATGCAGATATCATCAAATCCTTGTTATCCATTTCATGCAAAAAGTCTATTAACGGTTTCCATTCAGTCAAGAAGTTAACTAATGTCCTTTCTCTAATCAATGCAATAAGTTTTGCCATTGACGCAAACTCCAAAACTTTTGTCAACCATTCCTCCACTGTAGGCAATGTTATAGTTTTCCACTTTTGTGCATAAAGTACTCTTGCCACTGTAATAAAGTATAAAAACAGTATTCTAAAGCTTTTTTCCAACTGGCTGTCCGTTATTCCCAACAGAAAAGTCTCTGGTTTCAGATGAAGTTTAATCTTCAAAATCTTCTGAATCGATGATTGTATCTGCAACCAAAAACTCTTTGCTTTCTTACATGTCCACCACATATAAAAAAATGTCCCTTCTTGTTTGGCACATTTCCAACATACATTTGACGCCCCCTTATAGCCAATTTTTCAGGAGTCATATACCAACGATACATCATTTTGTAAAAATTTTCTTTAATACTGGAGCTTAATGTAAATTTCAGCCCTCTTGTCCACATATTTTCTCATTGCTCCATTAATATATTGTGCCCACAATTTTTCGCCCATTTAATCATACATTCTTTTACTTGCTCTTCTTCTGTCTCAAACCTCAACAAAAGTTTATACATGTTTATTATTTATTATGTTATGTTATGTTTATAGTATAAATAAAGAAAAAATTAAGAAAGTGTTTCTCATAAATTCTTATCAAATTAATTTTTTTTCTCAACAGAGATAATAAAATAATAAAGAAAGAATAAATGGGAAAACAGAAACACAACTTTAATACACATGTGAAGTATCCAAAAAACTGTTAATGGTTACTAAATTGATCCTTTGGGGCAAATTATTTTACAGTTTATTTTAATCTGACGGAATAATGCTTTGTTTTAGGTAAAGAAATCCAGGACCCCAATTAGCAATATAATCCAGGATTTATTAGCTTCACTTGTGAGATGTCATGGAAACATTTGTTTGAAGTAGCCCTACATGTTTAAAACCAGTTACTAATAATAGAAGTAACACTGTCTTAATTTTGTCTGGTTTGGTCCTAAAAGTAAAACAGATTTTTAAGTAAACTAAAAATTGAACAGTCTCACTTTCATACATTGCAAATGTTGACTGTTTTTGCAAAAAAAAATCCTGTTATGCAACATATTTTAATGTAGTTCTCAGATGCAAGTGTCACAGTGACTTTAATCCTAATTGTCTTTAAATAAGCATTTGTACAGTGATATTTACACATGAATGTATTCAAAATGGTCTGTTAACAAATATAAAAAACTGCTGTCAGTTTGATCATGCAAGTTATGAATTTTGGTGGTAGGTTGATTTGCATCCTGCTATATTGGAATTACTTTTTTTTAAAAGGTGCCCATGATTCAGTTAAATGACATGCTTTATTTTACTAAGTCACACCAAACAGAGTATCAAATGAAATGTACTGTTGCAGAGCCAGCTCGAGGGTGAGGGGCAAGGCAACAAACAGACAAGAGGCATCTGCTGGAGTCAAAAGGCCACAGCTTTATTGGTTATAGTGTTAGGACCATTGGCTCAGCATAGGGTGCAGATCCCAGCATCAGCTGACCTGCCTGCCAGCCGATGACCCCCTCGCCCCTTCAACCCACTTACTGAAGGGGGGAACTGTGGTATGACAGTAAGTGGGATTCCATATGGGCGTAAGCCGCTGCATGGTTCCTATATCACCTGGGAGTGGACATGCTCTGATAGCCCCTCCAAGCTAGGCTTGTCCTGCCATGCCTCACCCCCAAATCCCTTATGGATATCCCAATTATGAGGGAAACAGTGCACGCAGGCCCTGTTCCCCCCCCCAAAGAATCTATGCCCAGTGCAAAACCACCTTACCTACAGTTGGGGCGATGTTAAATGAGAAATCCAAAGAAAAAATCCTGATACCAATATGCAAGAGTCCCCCAAAGGCCCATAGTCCCCCTGAGGGCATAAAGCTTCCATTTCAAACCTGGGTAGGATGCAGGTCAGAGCAAACTGCTGCCCAGGCCCTGGCCGGCCCTTACCTTTAAAACCAGCTGGCAGACCTGACTGGACTCTGCACCTCCCAAGTCCACTGGCAGGGCTAGCCCACAAGTCCCAGCCGGCCTTTGCTTGTTGGCCGGCTGGGGGCATTTGAATTGCAGCTTGCAGAGCAAGCTGTGGGAGATGTCAGACACCAGCAGGGGAGAGGGAGTTGGCTATGCCTGCACCCCCCGCTTGTGCTGCCCCCAGTGAGTTCTGGGGCCATGGCTTGCTAAAAAGTGAATAAGGAACTCTGGTTTGATCTAAACATTTATAAAATTATTAAGATCAACACAATATTCCTGCTATAGGCAGATAAACAGTAAACAATGCTGTGAAACATGAGATAACAGTAATGTAGCTTGTCATTGTCATCATAATTAATATTCAAATTAAAGTCATCAGAATCTACATATGCATGTTAAGTTGTCACAGAAGTCCATGCCTGTACTGCATTTGTACATAGTGCCCCTCACTAGGGTTGCCATTCCCCCACCGGGGGCGGGGATCCCCAGATCCCACCCTTCCCCCTTGCCCAATTGCCTGGTTAGCGGGGGGTGCTCCCTGGGGTGCCCCCTCCCCGGGCAGTGCGGCACACCCCCAGGCAGGAGGTGCACTCCCGCACCTCGAGAGCAGGCAGCGGCAGCAGCAGCAGCAAGATGCTGCAACCGCAGTGGTGGCAGTGGCAAGATGCTGCGACCATGGCCACTCACTCTCACCACCACCGCTGCCGCTTTTCACTGCCACCACTGCACTGCCACCTCTCGCTGCCACAGCCCCTGTGCGCCAAATGACAGCGGGTCATGGCGAGAGCGAGCAGCTGCAGTTGCAGCAAGAGTGGGCGGCGGCGGCAGCAACAGGGGCCCCCTTTGACCCAGGGGCACCCTTTGACCCCGCGTGATGATGTCACTCACAGAAGTGATGTCATCACATGAGCCAGGAGCATGCGCATGGGCGTAAAAAGAAAGCCAGGGTAAGTACCGGCTCCCAATCCCCCACTGGGAGACTACATGGACCTGGAGACCTATCGAGGGACTCCAGGTTCCTGGTAACCCTACCCCTCACTATGTTTTCCTTGCAGATACATAGTGAGACATATCTGCACTGCACACATGGGCATCTAATACACTCCCCAAATGGTATCCAAAGCATTTGGCAAAGTGCATATAGTAGGCTTTAATCTTCACTGTCCTTTTTGGAGAGCCTTCAGAACTTTTCCTCAAAGGATGTTTGCAGCTTGATGAAAGGCTGTGATGGCTCATGTTTATTATATAACCTGAATAGACTAAAAGAGTGTCTCTTGTGGACTTTAACTTTTTGTGGTTCATTAAGGCATGTTAAATGGGAACATTTAGTATCTTGTCTCTGCTAGTTCTGTTTTGATTAATACTGTCCGTTGCTTCCATTACTTATGAACTGACTCATCTATGCCATTTGCATTACCTATAACTTGATATATATCTTCAACGTACCCCATGTTGAAGACATTAGCTTTAGACGGATGTTTAGTTAACGCTTTTTAATTTATCTTCAAATGCAAACTACCTTTGGACCACCTTAAGATTACTGACACATTGACTCCAGTAACTCTACATAGGATTGCACTGTGAGTCTAGCATTTAGCATAGTATATAATATCAATAGTATGTTCATTGTATGGCTAGATAGCAGTGTTCTGAATATCATTAGCTATTAAGCCTACAGCCCATTTTAGGTGCTTCCCACCATTATCACTGGTGACTTTTCCTGAAAATATTTCTTCTGTAAAAAGATACTATTAATTGCAATTTTGTTACAGACCTTTGTGACAAAGTATTTTTCTTTGTCATAGTCTATAGTTAGAACTAAAATGCATATTACATGTGGCATATGTAGTGTCACAGGTGTTCAACTCGACTCTCAGTCACGTATCATGTGGGGACTAACCTTTAAGAACCTCTCTGTCACTCCATGTGGCTCCTAACGCTGCAGAGGTTGGGGCTTTAGGCTTCCCTCCTGTGCCATTTTTGCCAGTGGAAAAAGCCTTGGGGGAGCCTGTTTGCCCCTTCTTCAGGTTCCCAAGCAGCCACCTCCCTTCACCTCCCATCCGAGTGATTAGGGGAAATGGTGTGGAAAAGAAGGCTGGGGCCCATTCTTCCCTTTTGCAGCATTAATTAATTTATTATTTATTCATTTATATGTTTGATTTGTAGCCCTCCCCGCAAGCAGGCTCAGGGCGGCCCATTTAGAGCTGCATGGAGCAGTTGAGGGGTTCTTAAAAGTTATTCCCCATGTGAATATGTGACTGAAACTTTCATAATGTGTATTTTGGCCTCAAAATGTTAGTTCAAGGGTGAACAGACAGTGCTGGTTGTTTCCTGTTTTTTAGTTTTCAGGCCATCAGCAGGAATGCCTTACGTCTGCACCAAACTGACCCTTAGAAGGTGTCCCCTTAGAAGGTGCTCTCAGCTTCCACCAGTGTGATGTGCACTCTGGCAAAATCCTCTTTGTGCATGAGTTTGTTTGTATGGTAGAGTGCATTGCAGCAAGAAAAAGTATGTTCACAGCATATTATACACATGTGAAGCCGCTCTAAATAAATAAGAACAAAAGCTAAAATAAAATGAGGTAAGCCACATTTTCACAGTCCTGCTAAGAAGGGGATGACTACCAACTCTTAAGAAAATAACATACTTCACTTCCAGGACTTCATTTTCTTTTTTCTAGGCTTTGGATCACACCTGAATGTGATAAATCCTTATTTAGATTTTTAAAATCTGTTTTAGTTTACTTGACTTGTCTGGGATTCAGAAGGTCATGAAGGAAGCCTAAGGGGTTATCTTTATTATAAATAAAAAAATGGCCTCAATAATAAGAGGAATGTGCGTGCCAACATGACTTGCTACCACAATTAAGTAATATGAAGTAACAGTAATACAAAGGTGGTGAGGTGCTCATCTTGCAGTGATATTCTAAAATAGCCCTTCAGACTGAATCTAATCTAACTATTACGGGTTTTTTGAAGCAGACTAATCATCACATCTAGATTGCTTCCTTAGATGGTCTTATGAAGTTAGCAGACACTCAAATGATTTTAAATTCGAGATAGGACACTGAAGTCCTGCTAAAAAACTGCTTTGTACTTATTATCTTAGAAGACCACAGATAGGAAATTCTGAACTCAGCCTACCCCACCAAGTGGACACTGGTTTCTTGAAAAAAGGAGATGGGGCCAAGGCAACATATAACTTGTGGGTACCGTAGAGAAGAGGAAGGAATGCATTGTATCACAGTGGTTATGTAGCTGGGCTGTGAATCAGCACTCTACTGGTTCAGATCCCACTTCCGCCATGAGCTCAGTAGGCAGCCTTGAGTAAGCCACTCCTCACAGCCCCAGTTCCCCAGCTTAATAATCACAATGACTTTGTTCACTGCTCTGAGTGGGGTACTAATCTGTCTAGAAGAGTGGTATGTAAGTGCAGTTATTATTATTATCAAGATTGAAAAAGTAAACTACCTGGAGCCTGTCTTCAGAATTAACTTCCAATGATGTCTTCTCATCCTCCATCACACATAACCACCTGAACAAAGCCCCCAAATTTAACATTCTTCTTACAGTATGAATAAACTCTCTGTAGTTTGATATCCTTTGGGATCCAGATCAAAACAGAATGAGGCGTCTTCCCAATCCCCTTCTCTGCATTGCAGAGCCATCAGTATGCCTCTCTGCGATAGAGCAATTTGTTTACTTTGTTTCACACCCCATTAACAACACTAATCTGGATAGAATCCCATTTCTTCTGCTATCTCAGTGGAGTAGTTGATAATAATACAAAGCTGAAAAGAAGGAATGTTTATTGAATACGCTGAATATATTCAGCAAAAGAGCTGTCAAAGTTCACATACTTTCTCCATGAATTATACTGAAGGTCAAACGAGAAAGCACAGTTGAAATCTGCAGGCAATCAAGTGTGTTCTCGTCATGTTACTGAAGATTTTTTAAAGACGCATTTGTTGACAGAGCAGATTATAGCTTCAACAAAATGCCAGATATCAAGGGAACATTTCATGAAGTCTAAATTCACTTTAACTTTTAAAATTAAGCTGCTTATTAGATTGCAGGTTTATTTGGAAGAGTACCGCTTTGCTGATTCAGACACTGGAAGACAATCCTTTTTACAATGGAACCTGGCTAATGATCCAGAATAATTGATTGATGTTTCATCAACAGGAGCTAACAATAACAGAAAGTCTCTTGAAAACTGAGACTTGATCTCCACTTTTGGAATGATACCCTTCAGAGTTTTAAGAAAGTGACACTGTTCCAGCTGGAAGGGGCCAGAAAAGCAGCAAAAACAGTTAAGCTTTTAGAATTGAGAAAGAAGTGAAACAGTGGCAGAAAGAGAGAACTAGGAATTTCCAACAGGAGTTAGCTGGAACTGGAATTGGCATGCAGCTTCGTGGGCCACTTTGCAGCTGGGCCAGGTTACCAACACTGACAGCAGCTACTGCACAGCCCAGCCCTGGCAGCAGTCCCTGTGCAACTGGGCCAGGCTGAGCCCCAGTGGCAGCCACCATGCAATTTGGCCAGACTTTTCCGGTGGGAGAGGGTGCCATGGGGGTGGAATAAGTGAAAGCTGAAGATGGGGGGAGATAAAGGAAGATTGGCTGGCAGATAGCAAGAAGAGGAGGAGAAGGAGAGAGGTTCTGGGGACTGCCAGAGACAGAAAAGTGGAAACAGTGGAGGGGAGGGGATATAGGAGAAAGTGAGAGCCCCTCCACACACACACAGGTCCTGGCTTGTAAATTACTATATTGACTTCTGTAGGTTTTTGATTATTTATTTGCCTTCTTTACAAGGGAACATTCAAAGTGAAAAGTTGGTGATTATTCTCAGTGGCATATGTTAACATATATATATCATAAGAAGTTAACCATGCAAATGTCAAAAACATTTTAGAATTTTATGTATTTTAATTTTATTACATCATAGTTTTATTTATCATAATGTATGTTGTGATAGAAATATAAAATGCATTTCCTCACAGTTTATTTCTTCCTCTCTTTCTCCTGTCATTCTTCTCAGTCTTTTGCATTTCCTCTCTTCTACTTCTTTATTTTCTCTGTTATGCCTACATGCTGTGTTAATTTATGTGGGGACTGTTTTCTGTTTCAAGCTATTCAGGAAATGTCTTCGACTACTTATACTGGAATTGTTTTTCACACCAGCATAACTTACTTGTAATACAGTGTAGAGGGCAAGCTAACACTTCTCTTTCTCTTCACTGTATAATCAAATATGAGTTAGCTGCATCTGTCTCCCTTCATATTAATGTCAGTGAGTATATAAATATGGCGCAGGAGTTCTTCATCATGTTACATTATTTTGAAGCCCAAATGTATCATTTTTCAAAACTTTTAGTAATTATTGGTTTATCATCTAAGACTAAACATTAACAGAGACAGTTCATACTAGAACAAAGTACTACATTAAAATAAGAGGTATAATTTCATTTCTAAGTCCTGTTCTGCAGTTGGTGGTTTGCTACACAATTGATTTTTACTTAGCATTTAGTGTGCACCATACCAGCAACATTTTGTTGACTGATTCTTACAATGTATTCAACCAAAAAGCTATTCAAGGTCATTCAAGACATTTAAAGACAATTGTACTCTGCAAAACTAGGAGGAACTAGTATTGTCACTAGTTGGTGCCCTTAAAAGTGTCTCAGATAGCTCAACAACAACAACAACAACTGCACTTATATACCGCTCTTCTAGATTAGTGCCTCGCCCAGAGTGGTGAACAAGTTAGTGTTATTATTAACGCCACAATACACCTGGGGGAGCTGGGGCTGAGAAGAACGGCTTACCCAAGGCCACCTACTGATCTCATGGCAGTAGTGGGATTCAAACCAGTAGAGTGCTGATTTGCAGCTGAACCACTTAACCCCTGTGCTACAGACTTTATGTCATTGTTACACATTTACAATTCGATCAGCTATATTTGTTCCATTCCACATCTCATTGTTCTCTTCCATGCCATTTCCTATTAGACTTTGTTCGACATGTAGATTAGATTAGATTAGATTTTATTATTACAGCACTTAGCCAGTACATTTACAATAGAAATTTAAGTGCACATTTTACAACCATTTGAACATGGAACATATGAATATATACAGTTTAAAAACATAATTTCCTAATATCTATCAAAATTTGTAAAAACCAGGAAGTCAGCATAGTTCTAAGCAAGCAACCAAAAATAGAGGTCTACATTCTAATGGGCTTTAACAACCAGAGCACAAAATTTCGCTATCTGGTGTAGTGCAGTAAAATCTGAGTTTGACAACAGTTTCTCTAATTTGTTCTTAATCCGAATGTTCTGAGATACCTTCCAAAAAGGGAATAATAAATCTCGTACGTGCTTCCTTATGGAGAGGGAAATTCAGGAACGCGTGTTCCTGGGTTTCAGCCTCCCCAAGTATACAAGGGCATATCCTCTCATTCCAAGGAATCTTAAATCTGCCATCCAGAACAGCAGAGGGTAAGGCAGAACATCTGGCCAAAGTAAGCGCTCTCCTGAGTTTATTTACCTCCAGAATGGGTAAGTAAGGAGCAGGTGCAGAAATATATCTGTTACTAGGAGGAGCTATAAAAGCTGGAGTGCCCTGACATGTATCTTCTCATTCAAGGCCACTTTGGGGTCAATTTTCTGAAGCCTGTTTTCACCTTCATCTCCAATGCCACTTGCTTCTTTCTCTTTGCCTGGCTCCACCCCCAAGAAAATACTTTCTTTCTGTATATTGTAATCTCACTGAGGCAGTGGCTGCTTTATACCCATATTCTGTAAAGTTTATTGTGTGTGTAAAGTGCCATCAAGCTGCATCTGATTTATGGCAACCTGTAGGATTTTCAAGGCAAGAGATGAATAGAAGTGGTTTACCATTGCCTTCTTCTAGATAGCAGCCCAAGTCTTTCTTGGTCTCCCATCCAAATACTAACCAGGGCCCACCCTGGTTAGCTTTCAAGACAGCTGACAAGATCAAGTTAGCTTGGGACGAAAGTCCAAATTAAAGTTTGTTGTGAAGTGCATAATGACTTTACTGAAGAACGTGTGAACTGCTTTCATTAGAAAGCATTGTGTTTGAGGAGACTGTGATAGTTCTATCTGAGGTGCTTGATTCTACAAACACAGAGCACCGTTGATGATGCAACCATAAAGTGATTAACAGACATGTGTGCTTGATTCTTATCTGTCCAGGATTGCCATGTCCCCTGGGGGCTAAACCAGAGGATGGGAGGGCACGGGTACTTACTCTTCCCATGTGTTTTGGAAAAAGATTTGGCGTCTCACCAAGAGCAATTCTCTAAAAATCAACTCCAAGCTTTGGGGCTGATTTCTAGAAAATAGGCCTCTGGCATAACCCATCAGTTCGGCATCGCACTAGAAATGATGTCATTTTCCAGTTTGATGTGGGGGGGGGGCACACTTTTTGCATTTTGCACATGTACTTTAAGTCTGCCTCTGAGCTTTCTAACTGCCTCCCTCTGGCTAGGTAAGCAGCAGTGGAGGGAAGAGGCGGGGGGCAGAGAATCTCCTGTTATGGTGGTAGCTGGTGGTAGATTTGGAGTTGTTTTCATTTGGTTTGCTTATGAAATAGTCTATTTGAGGGGGAAATTGTTTTAGATGGTCAGTGTGGTTATATGAAGGTAAGATGCCCTATTTGCATTGTAAAAGGATTGTGCCAATGTATAAGTCTTCTCAAAACCAGAATATAGCTCATAGAATGTGACAAAGAAGCAAAGCAAGCCAGGCCATATGATAATGAACTACTACTTGTTGCTGGAAGGAAAGATCACTTTGAACATTTTATTTTTCATTCCCTAAGCCAAATTCGTTATCCAGGTGTGGATGGGGAAAACTGGGCAGTGAGTCATCAACTTGTGCTGTGTTGGACCTGTTATAATTCTGCGTGCATATAAATGCATAAAAGGCATGTCTGAGCAGTGCAGTAAGGCTGTAGCATTGAACCACCCAAGTTTGCCTGCTTCCTGAAAGGAAGATACACAATAGCAAATGGTGCCCAAAGGTGCCATAATGTCTGGCCTACAGATACCTTTCCTGGTATCCACCACATGCTTTTAGAATCTGGGTGAGGCCAGGGGGCTTTTGTCCAGCAAGACTTCTGATTGGCCATTGGAGATTTGATTGGCTGTGCAGTTTTCTTTAATTGTTGCTTTGGCTACAACTGCCACCATTGCACATGGATCTTCACTGTGTGATTGAAGCAAAGCTATGGCAGCCATTTTATAGCTTGCTTCATCTCCTGTGGCAGATATTTTATGGCAACCATTTTGTGGCTGTGTCCAAAGGTGTCCACAGGCTCAAAATGAATGATGACCACTGGCAAAAGGAATTGGGACCTTCTCTTCTTCAGAGGACAAAGAAGCTCTGTTTTTTAATCTGAGTGACTTTGGGGCAGATATATTTGATTTAAAAAAAAATTTAAATAAGGCCCTTGCTGAAGAGTAACTTCTGTTGAACGCAGTGGTTGTGTTACAAGACTATAACTCTGTTGCAAATACTTTATTGTGTTTGCATCTCAGATTTTGTCACATCCATTTTTACCCTAAAACAAAAATGGTTTTGTACGTAAAAATGGTTCGACGGTTGTCTATGAATAATTTATGAAAGAATATGACTAGAACCACTAAACGCCTCTTCTCCACTGAAAATGTTCTTTTAGTTTTCCCTGAGTGGATTTCTATTTCATAAACTGTAACATAATCCAGGAAGCATAACAAGCATTAATTCCATGAAAAACAAGATGTGAGTGCTTTCAGTTCATTTGCTTTTCTTAGACTCAATGAGGCTTTTCTCTGAGAACTCTATGCTGATGGGAATAAAATTTGATTAATTGTCTCTGTCTATAACTGTTGGGTCATAGCTACAAAACCATGGGTGACTGGGGAATGTATCATTAGAAGAAAACTTATTTTACTGTAATTGCTAACAGTTCAATTAACAAAGATCAAATGTGTTCATTTTTCAAAGGGTGAACCAGGTTTCATTGGTCCACAGGGGGAACCTGGATTACCAGGGTTGCCTGGGACAAAGGTACGTTACATTTTTCCTCTTACTGTATGTAGGGCCGATTCCAGATAGCTAACGTTCACGCGGAACGTCGCACCTCGTTGCGGGGAAAATGCGAAATATCGCGTTTCCTCACACGAGACGTCGTGCAAAACTCGCACGAGGAAACGCGATATTTCGCATTTTCCCCGCAACGAGGCGCGACGTTCCGCGTGAACGTTAGCCATCTGGAATCGGCCCAGGTTACGGTTACTTCATATCAGTCCAAAACCTAATCATTAGCCAAGACCAAAACATATTAATCCACCCAACCAGTAAAAGTCTCCAAAGTGAAGTGTATAGAAAGCCTTCAATTAAAGAAAAGTTATTGAAACACAATCAATTTTAAAATGTCAGGAATTGATATTTTATAATGATGGAAATCCTATATCTGGACTTTTCCAGTTTTGCATGTAAAATTTACATTATCACTGTGCCTGATTTCAGAGCATTTCTTTTCAGTTTGGTCCCTAGCAAATTTCTCTTTTGCTCAGCCGGTATCTGCTCTCTGATCATGGAAAGGAAATGATCTGACTATTCGCCAACAGCAGAAGCTACTAAAGTTACTCTGGTATCTTTAAATACCTTTCTGTCTATTCAGTGAATTATGTGAACTCTCTTAATAAATGGTTATAAGCTATGGAAAAGTCTAACATACCTGGAGAATGTAAGGGGGTAGATAAGAGCCAATAAACTAAAGTTCATTTCAGTCAAGGCCGAGTGATACTAAGCATTGATTGGAAGATTTCAGTGGTTGCACTTCCCCTGAAGGAGCAGGAGCTGGCTTTGAGGTGCTGCTGGATTCTGGCCTGTGGTTGGCTCATCCATGGCATGAACAACTTTTACCAGCATGAACTTGGTCCTACAGGTCACAAAATTTCAAAAGTGTGCCTTTAATAGAAATCATTCCCCATCTCTTAGCTGAGAAGCACCAGAGAGACATTTTGTTACCTTAGAAGGTAACGTTTCTTTCCCACTGAATAATTTTCAGAACCTGACAAGCACTTTACATTAATTTGAATTATGATTACATTCATCAGAGGACTATAGAGTGACACATAGAAAAGACTATTTGCTAAGTATCTGTAGCAACCAGCATAGGAACCTTCCTTAACCTCAAGCAATTGGAAGGCACTATGCTTGTAAGAAGTTGTAGTATGTAATACACCTTGTCCCACTCCCAAAATACCAGATTTTTTTCCTCCAGTATTAACATTTATTTCATTAATATCTTTTTTTTTTCCTGAGCATGTACTTGATCTTTTTCTTTTGTTGAGGGAGGTTAGAGGCATCTAAATTCCCAGATTGCTTGGCTGATCACAAATTCTGTTTAGAAAATTAGAGAATAATCTCCTCTCAGTACCAAATTCAATATTTTCTGTCTCTGTTACAGATACTTGTAACTATTGCAATTAAATTTCATTGTGTGAGACAGTACAATTATTTGGCTAGCTTGATTAGTTTAGCAAGCTGCCTACCTTGAAAACAGGACGGACAATCCAAAGACCAGCCTCTGAAAAGTAATCAAAACTCAGAAAGTAACATAATTAAATAATATGACTTAAAAATGAATAGCTTGCTCTTTCTTGCCTCACCCTATGCTTTACGTTGTTATTGAATTCTCAGTGTTTCACAGTAATAATGCAGCATTGACAAGCAAAATCGAAGTAGCAAAACATTGCTTTTATATCTACTGAGAGAAAAAAACTGTTCGCTTATCAGTTGTCAGTCTGAAATATGCTGTGATATTTGATCCTCTTTAACTTGTATAAAATATTGTGGTGCCATATGAAAAGTTGCCAGTGGTTTTAATGCTTCTGTCTGTGTGTGGTTTGTGATAGGGTGAAAGGGGAGAAGCAGGGCCTCCTGGGAAAGGTGAGCGAGGTGAACCAGGAGTTCCAGGGCCAAAGGTTAGTCAGGTTTTAACTTTGAAAATATGTAGCATGCTTTTAATAAAAGTATTTGGCATATGAAGTTTGTGTTTTGTTAAAGAAGACCTCTGCTAGTGAGGTTAATGAAAACTGGTAAAAATAAATGTCAGTGTGATTTATAATGCATTCCAGAAGTGATTAAATTTATAGCATTCGTGTCAGAAACTCTTTGTGTATACTGAAGAATCCAAACCTACAATGATGCACAAAGTTTAATATTCATAATTGTCAAATTGAAATCAATAGGACTTATATACAGGTATGTTTAGAAAAGATTGCATTCCAATGTGCTGGTCATTGCAACTTTTCAAGTTTAGTGAAAATTCATTTTCACTGTGATCTCTAATCTTATAAGAATATTAATTTTCCAATGTAGTACGCATTGCTTATTTATTACAGACAGGAGAATATCATTTATCTGAATGGTCTGACAGATACCAAAAACTTTTATGTAATTATTAGCTATGTAATTGCTGGTCTGTATGCAAAATACACAGAAAATTCAAATAACCAACATCTGAATAGCGGGAATTCTGTGATATTAAGTTCTGGGTTCATGTGAGTGTTTGGACCAATGCAAATGAGGAATGAGCATAAGGCTGAATTCAGGGTAGCCACTCAAATAGCCTGTGAAGGTTGCCTTCCCTGCCCATGGAGAGCCGCTCATGTGTGGACGCCTGGCACATAGTGACAATTGCTCGAAACGCAGCATTTGCAATGGCATATCAAGTGGCAACCTCTGGGCATTCAGGGGATTCAGTGGCCAATACCAAGAAAATCCTTCCAAGTAAATGTCAAGGAGCTATGTATCTTCTACAACTTGAACTCTGTAGTAGTGAACGTCCTAATGTAACCTGCACGTGTTAATACTAAATCGCTTAGTATTTCTGTGACTATATTCATGTCTATTATGTAGCTTTATAATAGTGGTCATTTTAACTAGTAGGAGTTAGTACTAATTCTTTTTATTCACCTCTTTCCTGTCTCTGTCTTCGTTTCTCCTTTCCATTTTGTATGCCTTTTCATGATGCAGGGGAGGTCAGGTGAATCTGGAGCTAGAGGGCCAAAGGGGTCTAAGGTCAGTAGTAAGCAAATTTTGGTTTTATTGGTTTAATATGACATGGTGATATATGAATAGTAACATTATATAGAGCAATGGTTTAGGAAAAATGCTTTTTTGCAAGCAGCAAATAATTTACCATAAAGTCATGCAGCCTGGAACTGGACTCTCAAGCATCATTTCCCTGTCTGTTATGAATTTGTATCTCCCCCCCCCCCTCCACACACACACACATCAGTCCTATGCCATTCATACAGTCTTCATATAGTCATACTGCTGAAGAATAACTACAGATTAGTTCAATACTACTGCTCCAAACTATTGATTAGTTTTGGATGTCCAGTATTCAGTGGGTAACCTGGGTTTGTTTGCATAATATATGAAATGGTCCTTAGTAAAACCACCATTGGTTTCAGTTGGATTTTTCACTAGGATTTCCATTGGGAATTCTAAAAAAATCCCATATAGTTCAATTTGAGTCTTTTCTCTAAATATCTGAGATAACAATTTCCGGTGCTTTGTTTCAGACGTCCTTTATTTCTCTATGTTTTGTGAAGTTCTAAAATATTCTTTCTGCTTGTTTTTCATGAGAACCAGAGACTTGTAGTCAACATTTGAGCAGGCAGGCTCTATTGCACACAATCCTCTTATCCTCTTTGACCTCAGTGCTCTTTTCTCTCTTGTCTTTCTGCTGCATGTATGTTACCACCTTCATATCCAACTCCTCCTCTTCCATCCACCCGTTCTTGTGTGCCTCCTCTCTCCTTTCTTGGCTATCCATTTCTTTTTAGCACATTACTGTTTCACCACTTTATTGTCTGTTTCTTCACCTCCTTCCACCTTTTTTCACCTTTGTATCTCCTTTTTTACCAGTTTCTTCCACTTTCTTACTTGTCTTTTCCTCTGTCATCCCCAGTCTATTTTTCTACCTGCTCATCTGTCTTTGGGAAATACTACTCAGGATGTGTTATTTACTCCTGAAAAGCAGCCATGTGGAGGATAGGGGGCTGACATATATCAGGGCCATGGTAATAAGAAAGGGTATTAACTTCCCTTATTTCTTCCCCCCATGTGCTTGCCTTGTTTCTCTTATTTCCCTTCTCATTTGAAAATGTCCTTCAGACTGCAGTAGGGAAAAAGACAGGCACGATACAGAGACCTGTCTTTTCCCCTATCAGATCCAAATGCTATAAGTAATCCTATAAACATATCTTTTTCACCCAGGCATGTGAACTTTCTTTACCATCCAACCATAATACAGTGTAAAATCCATTTTCTGTTACTGTCAGAAAAAGAAAATATAGTTATTTCTCCTCACAATTCATGTCTGACTTTCACAGACCTTGCCTTAATCACTTCCATTACTAACAGCCTTGTGTATTTCAGCTGATTGCTCAACAAGAATTACTTTTAAAGGCTTAAATATTAAAATATGCTAGTGCAGGTCAAAATTACTAAGCCAAAGTACAGTCAGTAGAACTGAGGTGGGTGTACTATAAACAGAATGCTGCAATAATAATCAATGGATCGGCATGATCAGTGGATTGGCGCATACCTTTTTTTTTTTTGGCTGTCAGAACACAGCCAACTTATAGGGCAGGGGTGGCCAAACTGCGGCGCGGGAGCCACATGTGGCTCTTGTAGACATATTGTGCGGCTCTCAGAGGTCTGTGAGTGTTGTCGCGGCCATACATTTGATTTTAGTTCAGTTCTTTCCCCCCCTTTCCTCCTTTCTTTCCATGCCTTTCCCTCCCTCCCTTTTCTTCTTTCTTTCCATGTCTTTCCCCCTTTCCCTCCCTCCCTCCCTTCCATGTCTTTCATATTTTCAATAAAAATGTTGGGGTTGCCAGGTCTGACTCAGAAAATATCTGGGGACTTTAGGGGTGAAGCCTAGCAAGGATGGGATGTCACTTTTGTGATGGCCCATTCAAGTCAAAGGTCAGGTGATGGCTCTTTCCAAGCTTCCCAAGCTTCTAGCATACTGCACCAAAACCCCACCTCTTCCTGTGATGTCACTTTCAGGGCACTCCCCCAAACCCACCTCCTCTTCTGAAGTCACTTCTGTGCATCATGTCTTGCGGCTCTCAAACATCTGACATTTATTCTATGTGGCTCTTACATTAAGCAAGTTTGGCCACCCCTGTTACAGGGTTTTCAGCATTTCTTATGTTTATAAGCAGGGGTCATTTTGTAGAAAAAGAACTGGAGGAACTCATTAGCATAACTCATTAGCACAACTCATTACCATATGCCACACCCCTTGCCATCACCGGAAGTGTGTCATTAGCATAACTGATTTGCATATGCCACACACCCTTGACATTGCCTATCCTGACTGTTTTGGACCCAATCCTGGCCATTCAGGGCTGAAATTGGGCCCAAAATGGTCAGGATCAGGCCGCTGCTGAGTGGGAGAGTGATCCACCACCTGTCAGAGGCCCGATCCGGGCCATTTTGGCCCCAATCCAGGCTGAAACAGGCCCAAAATGGCTGAGGGTCAGGTGGGTGGGGCCACCTGACATGTGACCTCTTTGGGGAACTGCCGGAACTGCATTCCTGCACGTTCCCCCTCGAAATGAGCCCTGTTTATAAGTGGTTTGTCGTTGCCTACCTTTGCTTCTTTGGCAGTCTCCCATCCAAGTACTAACCAAGGCTGAACCTGTTAAGCTTCTGAAATCTGACGATATTGGGCTAACCTGGTTACAAACTCAAAATTCTTTGGCTGTTATTTCCTCATGTAAGAGAATCCGAATCTAATAGCAAGAACTATTCTGCATTTAGGTATCAGTTGCCTCATGGAATTCTGTGTTTTACTGTTTACCATTACAGTAACTCTGGTTCAGCTATGCAGTTCTGTGTGGAGATTTGTATAGCTCTGTTCCTTTCTGGGGCTTTGGGTGTTAAATCTATTGGCTGTTTTGGCTCTTATTCAGCAGACTTGCAAATATATTGCTGATGCTCTCCCTTATAGACCTGGGGTGCTAATTGCTTTTTCTTTTAAAATATGTAATATTTATTATTTATGCTTGTTAACCAATATTGCTTTTGCATAGGGTGATCCTGGAGACAAAGGTGATTTGGGTGCTGTAGGTCCAAAGGTAAGTGACTACTATTTTAGGTTGCAGTTACTTTTTGTGCTTCAGTATCACATGTAATGTCAGACTCAGAACCTATGTATATTTTTAACATATTACATCTTATTCCTCTTGTGCTGTGCTTTGGGATTATTGTGGTCTAGATGGTGTGGTTTAGGATCAAACCAGACAATTTGCTACAAGTTCCATAACCCCAAACCCCTTTTTTTCCCTTTTAAATAGCAAGCATATGGGGCTCCAATTTGAACTGGAACTGTGGTGAAGGGAAGGGGGAGAGTTTCAGAGCTTCCATCTGTAAATTTTCCTGAACCACAATGAGTCTGTTGGGCTGCAGTTTGCCCCACTGGGCAAAAATACAATTCCATTTTGTTTGGCCTGTAGTTGCATCTCAGAGGACTGCCTGTGACTGACATGCTTTGCAGAACCTTTCATTCATTGGTAGAGTTTGACCTGGTCCATAGACCGTAGTACTTTGAATTTGGGCTTTTCTTAATGGGGCAGCTAAAACAATATTCTTAAGAAATAAGTACAATTTAAGTATCACACAACTGCTTTGAGACATAAAACTTAGGTTAAATTAGCACCTTAATAACAGCAAAGAGTATCATTCTGGGCCATACTTTCTGATACAGAGACATAACCATTCTCATGTTTATGGGTTATGTAGTTATTGAATTTAAATCCCACTTTTCAAAAAAAATGTTCTCAAAGCAATTTACATCTTTTTAAAACAAGCAATTAATACTACAGAAGCTGAATGGAGAGGGGTTCTTCAGCTGAAGTTGGGGCCAAGTGCCAGGAAAGAATGCCTAGCTGCTTCCTGTTCTTCTGATTCCACTTGCAATAGCAGTTGGAAGCCAAGTGGAGGAAACCTGAAGTTTGGGCCAAGAATGATGAATGAATGCCTGGCCGTTTCCTAGTTTTCTGATTGTTATAGCAGGAAGAAAGTTGGAAACCAGGCACAGAGGAGACATTTTAGAGAGTTCAGAGCACTTCAGATACATTATATTACTTTAGATCTTGCAACAGAAGAGATATCCTTGTCGTTGGGCAGGGATACCAAAAGACCCAGCTCTTAAAAGCTGGAAGGTGAATGAGCTAACTTCTGAAATGCTGCCCCCACCATTATGTCTGGACTGTCGCAGCTTGTTCTTGTTTGTAAGTAGAGATGGGCACGAACCAGGAAAAAAAAAACCATGTGGTTCATGATTCATCAAATTTCACGAACTTTCACGAACCTGCCCCTGGTTCGCGAACTGGTTCATTTGGTTCGTGAAAACGTCACATTCAGGTCAGAAAATTGTCACTTCCAGGTCAGCAGAAGGCCACTTCCGGGTCAGCAGAAGGTCTGCAGGAAGTCATCCCCTGTTGCCTAGGAAACTGATTGATCGACACCAGGCTGTCTGCAGTGATGAACCAAAAAACAAACCAAACGAACCAGCCTAAAGTTTGTGGAGGTTCGTCGGAAATGGGATCTGATGAACTGCTGGTTCGCGAACCATGAACCGGCCTGGTTCGTCATGAATTTTGGTTCATATTTTTGTTCATGCCTATCTCTATTTGTAAGGTCTCAACAAATATAGAGTATTTGAAGAAATTTCTTCATTGTGGGTTTTTTGAGCAACCACATGAATTTTTTCAAATTATGATAGAATTATTTTTAGTTGTAAACTCTTCAGAGACTGACTGAAAAGTGGAATATAAATACATTAAATAAATGAACAGCTTTGTAAGATAGGAAGATGGATATTATTTTCTCCATATTGCAGGGTCTAGATTTCAGTGACATCCCTAAGGCCTTTTAGTAAGTTCATGGCAAAGACAAACCAGATTTCTTGATTCATTCAGTTTCATAGCTGCTACACTACATACACCAAGAATGCATCATAGATTTTTAGAGTTATAGAAAATGCTCTTGTCTTGATTTCGCAAGCTGATCATTATGCTACTGAGCTACCTAATTCCATTAACTTTGACACTCTTAGACTGAAAAAAAATTCTATTGGTCACTAAGAGCATTGAATAAAACTAATTTTAAATGTACTTAACCATCACCAGTACTGTCAAATGCCAACCAGCCCTTAAGAATGGCCATCAAAATGTTGTAGCCATTAGTATATCTTTGGAAATAGATCTTGTACCAGTCACTCATATGAAGGGGGTGAACTTGATTCTAGTAGTATTTGGGGAATGATGAAATAAATAGCACTTATTTAGCATTTGAAAAAGAAAAAAAATATTATTACAGATTTGCATGAAACCATCTTATTCAGTTATTATATGTGCTGTTTCTGTAATGGAACAAAAGCAACATCCAGAATGGAACTCAGCAATAACTTTTCTCTTTTCTCTGATTAGGTCAGAATAAGTCATTGTATACTGCTCTCTTGATTCATATAACATTGTGGGGTTTGGGGAATGGGGTGAATGTTTTACAGGGCCCACCAGGACAAAAAGGCGATCAAGGTGCCACAGAAATCATTGACTACAATGGCAACATCCATGAAGCCTTACAGGTATGTCATCATACACAAAATAGATTTTTTTCCTCTTTTGGAATATTAAAAGAAATTATTCTGTCTCAGAGAAAACAGATATAAGCATAACTTATATCTGCATAGGGTTGTATCTTACCAATATTTCTCTGACTAAAGCAGATCTTTCCTGCCTTCCCTTTTCCCTGGCAGCTGTCTTTGATCTGTTATAATGCACCACTTACCCCATTTTCTTAGCTGCCTGGATCAATTCAGATATTTTTGTTTGTGATGGGCAGGGTCCTAGTTAGTTGTGCTCTTGTACTCTCTGTCTCTCCCCCTTTCCCTTCTCCACTCATGTGGCATGCAGAGAATAAATCAGAAATCTTTAATGAACTTCCATGAGTTCTGACAGCCCAGATGTAGTTGCCTTCAATAATTGTTTTCTTGCCAGTAAATGGGAACTTTTCCTGATGGGTTATATGCCCTGGGATTGATGCATATATTTCTCAATGCTATGGGTTTATTTGTCAGTTCCCCAGCATCATGGTGCATTCATATGCCTCCTGGGTTTTCCGTGGTTTGTCTCCTGACTTGTCTGAGTCCTCCACAAAAACTTTCTATCAGATGTGGGCTACAAGTTCCCCACTGGGGGCATCATTCCCAGAAGAGCAGGGGCCTAATTCATATCAGGAACATGGTATGTGAAGAAAAGGGGTTTAAGTCTTATTCCTGAACTGACCTGAAACAGCACTGGTGAATTATATGTCACCAGTGGGAATGCTACATGTACTGACAGAGTACATGTAAGTTTCCCCATGTCCCCCAGGCCTTTTCTGCTAAGGAAAACAGTACAGAAGGGCTTAAACACCGTATTCCTGTGCACTGCATTCCTGACCCAAATCAGGGCCCCATAACCTGAGAACTGAGTTCCTAATGGAGGATGCAGTGTGTGTCTGATAGATCGTCCTTGTATTAGACCTGGACTTTACACTAGGACTTTTTCCAATTTAGGAAAAAGTTGGCTACATTGACTAAGTTGAAATCCTGAGAACTGCATGGAGAATTTCTTCACAAGTATAGCTTGACATGTGAAACTGCTTTCACAAAGCTTCCTTTTCAAGGCATGGACTCATTTTCCTTTGCATGTATGAACTGGACCTGAAAGCCATCCCAAACAGGAAGGTATAAAAAAGCACTTGTAGAAATATTTGAAACTCCAAGGGAAGTGGAACAGCAGTAACAACTGGCAAGAGGAACCTCTCCTTCCTTTCCCCAAGTATTACAGGCTCTGACATTTATCAATTCACACTGAAGAGAGGGAAAATCCAGTGTTTGGCAGCTTCTTTCAGGACTTGGAAGTTGGAACACAGTTTCAAGTAGGAATTGGCATTGTTCCTCACAAGAAGCCTGTTCTCCCTAGACACGTACTTGCAGATATTAGAAATAAACCACAAAACAAGGTGGAATTTTGCAAGATGTTGTTTTTGCAGTTCCTTTGGGAATGTTCCTTCTACTTTGTTACATGAGTCATTAGAGAATAAGTTGTTTTCATTCAGCAGCACAGAACTCTGTGCCAGATACAAAGAATACAGAGCTTAATAGGTATACTTCACCAGTTGAGCAGCTTGTCCAGATGAAAAATAAATTGATTTCTAGTTCCTGCACACGATCAGAGGCCATCACCTCAGTCCAGTGTTCATCTTTAACAGTGTACCATGCAAGGGACAGTAGAGGGTTTCCCCCCCTTACGTTTTATCAAATAGCAGCTTTTCTCATATCCAGAAACCACGGCCCCAGCAATGGACATTTCTTTTCAAGCTAAGTAGAAATTAAAACATGAAATGTGTGGCTTCCTAGATGGCTGCTATTTAAGAAAAGAGAAGTCAGTTCCTTGTTTGCATTTATATAAATCCAGATCAGTGGTTCCATGAGAGCTTTGCTATTATGAAGCCTATATTCCAGTATGTGGAATAAATGTAAATAGATTATTATAAATGCAGTAGGGGAGGTAAGTATATTAACAATCATTAATATGTTATGGAAGAATAAATATCAAAAACAAAAAAATTCTGGATGAACACTTACTGATAATTACAATAAGTGTTCATCCAGAATATCTTTTAAGAGTCCAAAATACCTTGTGCACTATCTATCTAGAAGTGATGCAAAACCTTTTTATTTGAGCAAAGGATTAATGGTCAAGGATAAGCAAGAATGTATTTTATTTTCCTGGTTTGCTGTATTGATTGATAATTACTGTGTCCTTAATTCTGCCTAATAAAGATTTCTACCAGTCTAAAATGCTCAAGGTTATAAATGTAAATAAATATGCACAGTACAGTTAAATAATTTGCCATCGAGTAAACGGAACTATATTACAGATTACTTCATTCTTTCTCATTCTCCTTTAAATGAAACGAATCAAACATACCACCTTACAGAAAGACATTTGTCAGAAGAAAGCTTCCAAGGGTACCATTTTATTTCTTCAGGATAAACTGCCATAAATAAAATAAGCTCTGGATGACTGTTCAATGGGTAGTGAAATAGTTAGCCTTAATCATTACTGCCAATAACATTTTTCTGTTTAGTAATGTAATAGCAGTATGTGAATAAAAATACAAAACAATCTAAATTCTCGGGGCCTCAGGTGTTTCTTTGATTGAGCTTGTCAGTATAGTAATAAACAGAATGATTGTCAGGCTCACAGAGTAACTCCCTTAACATGTGTGAAGTATTATGTTCAAATGTTACTGATACAGATCACCATTATAAATTCTTGGTGTTTCGCTGAGACTATATCAATTAAGTGGTCAGTGAATCACCTTCAGAGGTTGTTTGTCTTGATTCCACTAAAAGCCCATGGGAATTTCAAGAATTCTCTAAGACTCCTTTTTAAAAAGTAAAGTTCTCTAATAAAAAAATTATGCATGCAGCCAAGCCCACAAAGTACTTTTATTTAAACCTATTAAATATTCTTCTTCCGTGTTCTCTGGTTTAATTAGTTTGTGGTTCACAGATATGTTATTTACAGTGCTAAGATTCCCATTTTACAAGTTTAAAACTTTATGAACTGATCTAATGTTTTATATTCAGATTAAAAAACTTCATGCAGGTAAAAACACAGATGAAGAATGCATAATTTGTACTTAAAGAATAATCTCCTTTTAACTTTATTTCACCAAGATTTTCAACTGTTGCTCCCAGACTGTCCCAAATTCTGTGAAATCCATTATCAAACAAGCAAAGTATTTTATTTCAAATTGCACATCTGGTAACATTGTCTTCTGTTAATACGTTTTGCCAACAGAGGATTACCACCCTAACTGTCACGGTAATTCCTATTGCATGACAGATGATGCTTTGTAGCCGTTTTCATCTGTGGTGTTGCATGTTCATAACTCTTCTGATTTAGAAT
This sequence comes from Eublepharis macularius, assembly GCF_028583425.1. Classification (NCBI taxonomy): domain Eukaryota; kingdom Metazoa; phylum Chordata; class Lepidosauria; order Squamata; family Eublepharidae; genus Eublepharis; species Eublepharis macularius. The sequence continues at coordinate 31,848,124 of NC_072799.1, read as the reverse complement.
GTGTCTTTGTTCATCAGTTATTGACCCTGTTTATCACTACATACATTTCTACACTGAGTGTTGTGAATGGGTGTACTGTTGAAAACTAGGGCTGTGATTCTGTTTCTATTGAAGTTAATAGTGAGCTTCCCAGTCATACTGGTAGGAGAAAGGAATGGAAACTCGTGTTAGCAGTGTAAAATATATATAACCATAGGAAGTTTTTTGAGTGCAAAAATGGCAGGATTAGACTTCATTTTTCAGAATAGCTTTTTAAAAAGTAACATTGGGTGGAACAGTTGTATCTTAGAAGATACAGTCCACACTTGTTCCAAAATAGTCTTAAATTCATGTAGTAGAATTAGGATAGAGTGATCCAAATATAAACGATTTGTGAACTGCAACTAGAGTTGTGATCTCAAATGGAACTTCTTCCTATAAAAGTACCTTTATTTCTGTTCAGAGTCAATAAGGTGCATTAATTCCAGATGTGAGAAATATGGAGAAAGGAAATTTCAATTTAGCAAGTTGAAAATTTCACACTGCCTCAAGCTCTGACCTGCTATGTTGAAGTCACACTTCTCTGGCCTTTGCTCTTGTTAACAGGGGCATTCTAGGGTGAAAGGTGGCCACACATGCAAAATTGACAATGAAATATGAATACTTCTTAGTTTCTTTTTATCTCACTTAAGGAAATTGTTTTGAATCTTTCCATGAGGTCTGTTTTGCCATCTGTGCAAATCCTTTTTATTTCATTCCTTTTTTTGGTTTGTCACTTCCTTGTAGTTCAAACAGCAAATAACATTATGTGAAATCTGCACTGCATGCAATCGCTGATACATAGCTTGATTCCACATGTACAAAGTGGCTAAGTGCTTGTCTGCATTGAGGTTTACCGTGGATCTGTGCTGGTTAATGAGCAGCTTCAGGAAGGGTTTTAGCTCTGAAACAGAGCACCTGTTTTTTTCCTGCAGAAAGTCTCAGGTTCATCCCCTGGCACCTCAAGTAGATTCCAGATTGCAAGGCTGGAAAAAAAAATCTCTATCTAACATCTTGGAGACCAACGGCCAGCCAGTGCTGACAGTACCGGACTGGATAAACCAATAATCCGACTCAATGTAAAGCAGCTGCATATGTTGAAAGGAGCTGTGGCTTTAAGTTAAAACCAAAGATAATTGATAAAAGACCTGCCAGGAAAAAATGTGCTGTGGAGAAAGGTTTCTAGTAGAACATAAACTAAAGCCCAAGATATTCTGCCATCGTAGTTGCCATCTGTGGGCTCAGTTGGTCTGTCTTGTGCCTGCATATGCCTTTCCTCCTCTCTAGAAATGTGTACCTGTTTATCCAGGTGATCACAAAACCATACAACCCTGTTTTTCACCCAGTGCATGGGAAGTACACATATACGGGGTTCTCCCCTCCCCCCTTTTCATATGCCCTACCCAAATCTGCAGCACTGTTGTTGTTTTTTAAAGCCATGAAAACCTGAACCCACAGATGACAAAAATACGTCCTTTGGCATAGCAAGGCCCACTGCTTTGCAGGCACAGAATTTTCTTATGATTCATTATCTGAAGGAGTCGGTGGCTGGATGCAAAGGCAGTGGGAATTTTGCAAATCAGTGCCATTTCAATCTGAACTTTGGTGGGCTGTGGTATACACAAGGCTTGTGCTGCAACCGGTCACCTCAATTCACACAGTTTTTAGGTGTTTAGGAAGCACCTACCTGCATGCAGCGGATGGCATTTACAGGATTAGGTTAGTTGCACATTAGTGTAAACTACCAAAATGCCAAAGCTGACAGGTTAACTATGGGCAGAGAACTGGTATGTGTAGCACCATGTGTCCAATGGTCATCTGATTGGATGTTCCTTCAGAGCCAAATGAAATTAACTGTTTTTGCTTTCTGTAAACTATACATCTCTAGAACGTCTCTAGATGTTTTGGCATTGTCTTTGGTAGTATTTTGTCCTGCTTAATAGTGTCCTCGCACAGTGTAATCTTTGTATCCCTGTGCTGTCTGTCTATAGATAATCATCATAAATATTGTTGGCTCTTGATTGTTTTAATACACTGTCCGTTGGCGTTGTTATTAACATAGATTGGAGTACATTTGTCTGGCCAATATGTTCAGTCATCTGAGTGGTGCTAGACTGAAATACTGCCCTTTTTTGTCCTTAGGGTCCTCCTGGCCCCCCTGGCCCCCAAGGGTTGCAAGGGTCAAAGGTGAGCATCTGATTCTTAACTCATATTACTTTGAAACTTCATAAATGTATAAATAATGATAGGGAAACTGTTCAAGGAAATGTGAAATGTCTCTGTTGAGTGATAAGATGTTTTTGTGCTATTCTGTTAACACAAGGGAAAATATTTACCTCAGCAGCAATCACTGAATAGCACCTTCACCTATGGGGAAAAATCTCATGTTGTTTAAATAATGGGAAATAGATACAATTATATTTAGTTCAAATGGAGATATGATTGAAAGACTCTCAGACACATGCCCAAGGATTTCCAGAAACTTTAAAAAATTTAGTTAGTTAATTTCTATGGCTGCTTCCTGTTGGGATTTTTACAAGAGTCATTCTCTTCAGTCGTGAAAGAGTTAATTTGTTTGTGTTTAATTAGAGATAACTAGTTTGCATAAGACCAGTTAGATGCCGAGCTGTTCTTCACGCCAGAGTAAAAGGGGAGTTGCATGCTTAATGAACAAATCTAGGATTGATTATTGGCTGACCAGGTTTATTGGGGGGCAATTGACATTCTTTCCTTTGATCAGGACACCATTGCTCTCCAGTTAGTTAGACCATTATCTCCAGGATGTAAGGATGTAGGAACTAAGTTAGCTCTTCTTTATTTTATCTCCAATGTATCCTTTATTATTTTTCCCCATATGTAGTAAACATTTATTTTAGAAGCTGAACACACGTGTCTGTGATTTTTTATCTGCTGTGCAATTTTTCTATGCTGCAACAATACTTTTTCAACACTTCCAAACTCTGATTTGGCAACCACATGGAGAGAAGGAAGCCCCTGCATTTAAGGAGAGAGTCCTGGGGAAACGTGTTTCTACCCATGGCTTTCCCCTTTAAATCAGATCAGAGATAAACCTACTTTGATGTGGTTCAAAGGGAATTCTTTTGGGTGCTGTGGGTGATCCCTCCATTATGGCTATTGGGGGGGGCGGTCAAAGCTAAGATTCACTTTCAAAATGGCATGGCACCTGGGCAGTGGAGGTGAAAAGGGAGGAGAGAGGGTTGGGAACAGGGTCAGCAGTGAGTGGAGCAAAACTGAGGAATTTGGACACCATCTTGGTCCACTTGCTGTTGCTGTCATGGAGAAGGCATGTTTTTACACCCCCATTTAGGTACAGCCTATGCTTCCTTTTGGTCCTTTTTTTGGCCCCCAAATTGAATCCCAACATATTTAAAAAATTTAAAAAGCCATTTGAAGCCATTAAAACATATTAAAATAGCTTAATAAACTACAGCAGACATAATATAAAACAAACTGACATGGGACTGTCAGACATCATCAGTCAGTAAATTCCTTCTGGAAAAAGAATGTCTTCAATTATTTCCAGAAGGCCTGTATTGATTGCACCTCCCTTTTGTGAATTCTTGGGAAATTAAGCTCCATATCCTGGGAGCAATCGCTGGAAAAAGCTGTTGTGTGAGTTACTGCCAGTCTATCCCTGAGTTCCTTGGCTGATTTCAACTTACTGCCATGCCAGATAATGCTTGTGGAGATTTCTGATTTTTACAGTAACTTGCCAGGTGATGTGCAAGGGAAGTTTAAAAGCTTCTCTGTATCCACTTTGGATCCTGGTCAGTATCTTTTCATGTTCTGTGATAAATAATGTTATGTATAGTCTCCATCACACCCAAACATTCTAGTGTGCCATGTGCTTACTGATGCTGAAACCACCAGTAAGTCTGTGTTTGTAGGCCTGATGTTATCAATATGGCTGAAGTCAGGATGAGTGATCCACAGGTTTTTAAATGGGACATCGGACTAAGCAGGAACAACATTAATAGGGCAATCCTAAACAGAGTTACTCTGTTTCCAAGAATAATATGAAGAGAGAGAAAAAGTAGGTGATATCTACATGCATATGTATCCCCATCATATTTACCATATAGCCTCTACAGTGTGATATATCTTTGAAATTTTCTACTGGTTTGTTTTTCCATGCCACATACTCTTAACATGTACGTCATAGAGCAACATAGGTTATATTATATATAGGGGTGTGCACCTTGAAAATATTCAGGTTTACCTGAAGCAGGAAAAACATTCAGAAATACCCCAAACCTGAAGTGGATTTGGGTATTTGAATCACTTCAGAATGCTCCGTAAAGATTCAGAGCATTCCAAAGTGATGCAGGGGGCTGGGTTTTCTCCCAGCACCCTCACCCCCCCACCCCTCACTCCCCACTTAGCCTCTGTCCCCTCCAACCCACTTACCTGGCCCTTTAAAGGGCCAGTTTAAGCAGATCCCTTTAAACTATCAGCTGGCAGGCAGCGGGGATCCCCCCTGCCTGCCAGTTGATAGTTTCAAGGGACCTGCTGCTTGCAAGCGGCAGGAAAGGGGCCCTTTAAAGTAGCCCCGAAGCTTCCCGAAGCAACCCGAATGCTTTGGGGGAGCTTTGATTCGGGATTTCCAAATTGGGGCCACCATGCTGGCCCTGATTCTGGAATCCTGAATCTTTACAAATAGGGTCTTATTTGGGTATTTTATCTGAATTGGAAACCTGAAACACACACCCCTAATTATATATCACGTAGCTTTACTAGCACAGATAGCTTTAGGGGGGGGGTAGAAAAATTCATGAAAGAGAGGTCCATCAGTGGCTGCTAGCCATGGTGACTCCACTTACAGAGTCAGCAAATCTCTAAGTATCCATGATCAGAGGCAGCAGCAAGAGAAGGCCTTTATGCCCTGTTTGTTTGGCCCTCCAGTCCTACAGATTGGCTGTTGTGTGAAACAGTGTGCTGGATTAGATGAACTACTGGTCTGATCTGTGCTGGATTAGATGAACTACTTATGCTCTCAGATTCCATGTAATATTAGCAAAGCTAATATAGATGGTATTTCGCTTTACAGGGGGAGCCTGGATCCCCAGGAATTTCAGGAGCTGATGGGGAGCAGGTAGATGACTTTCTTCTTCTTCTTCTTCTTCTTCTTCTTCTTACTGCAGACCATAGAAATGTTATGTGTCGCTCATGAGAGAAAATGGAATAAAATACGCTAAGATGGATGGAGGGATGGATGGAAAAATGTTTTTTTTAATATGGAACAAATATTCTTTACCAAAGGGAATGAAAGATGAACACAACCAGAAATATTAGTTGATAGCTGTAATAAATAACTCAAAGATGTTGCTGAATTTACTGTGTGATTCTAGTGTGGGGTTAATTGTTAATATTCCAGAAATGTAGGATTCATTTACATGTTACCCATGTGTTGTTCTAGGGGCCAAAAGGCTCAAAGGGGGAGATGGGTGACCCTGGAATCCCAGGAGAAAAAGGAGGGATTGGACTTCCAGGATTGCCGGTAAGTTTGGTAGCAAGTTGTGGTGTACTTAATTATCATTTAAATGCCAACCTATTCTTGCCACTTATTTTAGTAGCATACATGTTGTTTTACAGAAACAGGTTCCTCACCCCAAATAGCTTACATTGGGGAAATGAACAGGTGGAGCAGAGGCCAGCAAAGAAAAGGTGTATGAACCACGCACCCCAAACTCCTATTCTAGGTGCTGAAAACAGACACACCAGGCCCCTTAGACAACAGGAAGGTGCCCATCCATTTAATTTGTGAGACTTTCCAGTCTCCAAGTTCTCTGAGGTTGTGACTCCAGACAGGCTTGAATAAAATACTTTTAGTTTACTGATTGCAAAATACAGAGAGTGTTGCGGAGTTTAAAGCACTCTAATTTTCAAGCAATAGATAAGAAAACAAATAACCTTTCTATTACTAGCTAACAGCTATTAGTCTAAAACACTTAAAGCTTGCTACCTATGCTTCTCTGATTTAGCTTCTCATCCATTGTTCTCATCCATCGTTTTAGCAAAGGTGTCTATTTCCATGTCATGCAACACAAATAGGCTTGCCATTCCCCTGCCCGGGGCAGGAGATCCCCTGCTCCCCCATGCCCCCATTTACCCAGCCAGTGGGGAAGCGCACCCCCTGGGGCACCCCTGGTGGCGCGACACACCTCCAGGCAGCACAGCATACTCCTGTGCCCCGCAGCGGGCCTGTTTTGGGCTGAATCAGGCCTGCAGGGTGGATTCAGCCCTTTGGTGAGCGCAGGAGCGCTCCTGGGCTGCCCTTTGACCAGTGTGATGATGTCACTCCCCAGAAGTGACATCATCACACCAGCCAGGCACATGTGCACAAGACAAAAATGAGGGGAAGGAGGGAGGTAAGAGCCAGCATCCCAATCTCCCACCGGGAGAGTGAAGGGACCTGCCAACTCTAGACATGAAACATATTCATGATAAGAGGCATGGAACCAGTCTTCTTTCTCACCTGATGGTAAAGAATGATGGTTAGATAAAGAGAAAAGAGTGAGCTAGGCAGCCCTCTTTCAGGACTGCCAACATCACCCTATCAACCAAGAGCCAATTAGGGCTCATTTGCTCAGTGGCGTTGCTGGTCATGTGAAATTGGGGCATGAAGATATGAGGTGTAAGAGCCAGTCTCTCAAGGCCAAATCTCCAGGGAACCAGCACTGGCCTGCAAGTGTTCAAAATTAACAAACGAGCACATTTTTTCCATCTAGGCCTGAACCAGGCCTGCAACAAAGTACAGCCTGAACCGAAGTTCAGTTACTTTTAACAGGATGTTAGAGCTTGACTGGACATGTTTCTTACAAAAGGGTAGCAGGGAAAGAGGAAGGATATGCCCAAATACAGTTACTTAGCCTTTGGCCATTTTCTCACTTACAATTTAAACTGCCATTTACACTGCAGTTTCTATTTGGCATCTGTGCTTCATTTCAGCCCCACTTTGAAACCTTGGTGCAGTTTCAGGCTTTTGGAGCTTTGCAATTCATGTCACATGTTTTTTAAAAAAACTTTGAGCATGCGTAGTAATGTTGTATTGTTGGAATCCACCCATTGATTGGGCTGCCCCCTGCCCACTGGAGAGGCAATTGGTGGCAGAGTTCTGGGGGAAAACATGTACCACTCATTTTTTTAAAAGCCAAGCCAGGAAAGAGTTAAAATGCTGCTGCTTCATCCCCTCCCGGCAAGCTGCAGCTTTGTTTCCAATGAGCTGTGCAAAGTCCAAAACATGCCTGAGACGGAGGGAAAAGCAGCCATTTAATCCTTTCCTGGCTTTTAAAGCCAGGAAGAAAGTGTAGTAATGTTACAATGTTACAACCCATTCTTGCTTTTGGGAGGAAAAAAGTGTGGGTGTGCATACCCCAAAGGAAGAAGAGAAAAGCAACCATTTAAGCCTTTCCTGGCTTTTAAAGCCAGCAGGGAATTAGCAGCAAGTTTAGGAATCGTTCCTGGCTTTGGGGGGGGGGGGGAAGAGAGAGAGTGCGTGCATACCAAGGAGGAAGGAAGCCAACGGAGAAGCAGCCTTATGACCCTTACCTCACTTTACTAAAAAAAATGGCAGACAAAGAGTTCAGAGAGCTGAGGAGGTGGGAGTGGTTAATTCTGTACAAACAATCAGCTCCCGGGGGAAAGGACAGGAGGAAGAAGAGAAGCAGAAGAGGAGTATAGAGTTCACACTGACATTAATCAGGCCAGATGTGACTCAGCAGTGGCTTCAAAATAACATTGTGGTATGTCCTCTAGGAGAAAAATCAGGGATTCTGTGGACACACATTGGTTCTGCGTTAAAGATTTTCCTCCATGACTGGCCTGGCTTGAGCTCAGAGTCTATATTCATGACAAAAAATAGAAAAATTGTGGAAAAATTGATCCTGGAAATACTTCCACATAAAGTATTTTCAATTATTTGATATTTAAGGTACCACTGTATGAACATAATGTACAACAAGTCACTGCTAGAGTGTAGAGTTAGAGTATAAAGCAAAGTAAATAATGGGTTGGACCTAAAGGACTGAGAAATGATTCACTCATGGGATATTTCCACTTCCAGTCTTCTGCAGTTCTTTTAACCTTGTATCCAAACAGTTGCTCCTAAGTGTTGGGAGACTCATTTGAAACAGGATGAAACAGGAAACAGGAAATTACATAATAGCCCCTTAGATGAGCAGAAGTGCCTTCTGCTTATCAGAGAGCAGCTATGAATGAAGATAATATTATGAAAACTCAGCTTTTTAATTTATTTAATTTTTTATTGTTTTATATTCTACACAACAACAAATAAGCAACTAGAAGATAAAACAAATCACAAGGAGAAGCCAAAAAAAGTGGGGGGTGGGACAGTTTCTATCCAAATTGTATATAATTTAACATATATTCATTAAATCCATTTCTAAATAATAATATTCTGTAAAATAACTGTTCAGTACCTTAGTCAAAGTTCAGATAAGGGTCTCAATTAAAGAACATTTTTAAAAGAGCTATATTCTGGAAATTCCATTATATAATTTATAAAACCATTCTAGATTATCTTAAAATCATCATTTCATCATTCTCCCCCCCCCCCGAATTAATCGAATTCTATTTGTCAGTTTTTCAAGTGTACTATATTTCTCAATTTAGTGCACCACAAGGAAATCTCTTTAGCATTTTCCCAACACTGGGCAATAAGTATTCTAGCTGCAATTAAAAGAAAAGTGTTTTTTGTTTACATAGAGAATTTTCATTGGTAAATAAATTGAGCAGAGCTAATTTAACAGTTGGTTTTATTTGTTCCTAGGTTATTTTAACAATCTCTCTAAATATTGATTCCCAGAAATTTGCTATAACTGAACAGAACCACCACATATGTAGAAACTTGCCTAATTCACCACTCTCTCTCCAGCAGTTTTTATTCTCTACTTTCATTAAGTGGGCTATCTTAACTGAGGTCAGATACCAACTGTGAGACATCTTTAGTGCATGTTCTTGTAAAAATCTTGAAATTGATTTATATGGAAATTGTTGAAATATTTGTTTCCAATCCTTTCATTAAACTTAATATATTCAGTTCTGTTTCTGAAATCTATTTAATTGTCTGCCTCAGAACTTGTCCTGACTTAATAAAATTCTATATATTTTAGTAAACTCAGCTTTCTAAATGCACAAGTTGTCTGGAAGGAAACTGTTCAATAACAATCATGATTTTGTAGGGATCCAATGGTATGAAAGGAGACAAAGGAGATGTTGGCTTGCCAGGTCCTCAAGGCCCTTCCGTAAGTCTTGTCATGCTATTTCAGAGGTTGTATAAATATATATTGTTCATTTGTCAGTTCTCCATCACATCCTTTATAAAGACCAATAGGAAAACCCATTCAGAGATAACCTCCAATACGATACAAAGCAATGATACATGACCGATAAGGACCTTATATTTTCCAATGCTGGCTGTAGTCATCCTGTGAACAAGACAGCAGCTAGACTCCCATGTATTGACTTCCATCACCTTAAGTAGGAACACCCAGTTTCGGTCAATACATCTGTAAATATTGTAGAAGACATTGTTTCTAGGGAATAATGTCCAGTTATTTATAAAATGTTCTGAGATATGCGAGATCTCTTTTATCACTTTTTAAGAGCTACAGTTTAAAAATGACATTTTCCAAGATAAGGGCACCTGCATCAACATGAATTAATTATGTTATTTTGGTGTATAGATTATTGGACCACCAGGACCTCCTGGCCCACATGGTCCACCCGGGCCTATGGTAAGTCCTTTTTATGTAGCAGTGCTGCATGAATTAAAGTAGAATACCAAGGAGGGTTTGGATTCTAAGCTGGGGCTCCTGAGCCAGACAACTCAAGAAGGCTTACAAAACTTGCATGAGCATTTCCTTACTATCCTTAGTTCAGCCTAAGCAAGTTTGGGAGGAAGAAATAATAACCTTCTTCTGGTCAGTGGGTGGAGGAACTATTTATTTCTTCATTCATTCATTCATTTCCCACTTTTATCTCCAATGGGGATCCAAACTGGCCTACAATACATAAAAAGGTGGGGAAATGGATCTTGCTTCTCTCCACAATGGTCTGCCTGGCTCTAGGCTACAACCTTCAAGCTGAGAGCTGAAGAACAAGATCCCAGGATTTAAGGACCTACGAACAGAGCAGAGGAGAACATACTCTGCAAGATGTTATTAAGCTGCTGCTAGAAAGATCTTCCCGGTTACTCCTCTGCCAGGGACTTTGAAGGACTATTGAATACAGGGAGTTAGAAACAGCACTGAATGTATCTCTAACGGAGTAATACCATATTTACCCAGATTGTCTTAATCTGAATGTAAGATGATCACATGAAAAATTATTAACAAAAGTTTTTATTACCATATGTAACTAACTTGTATACAAATTTAAGACACCCCCTCTTTTTCTGGACGGCACAACCTACACTTTCTTTTAGGTAAATAGGGCTGTGCAGTTGTGGAGAAAGGTCGGTAATGGCACTGGCAGATGCCATTGTGTGGCTTTTGGCCATACACATTTTGATTGGTCAGGCTAAGTTGTTTATGGAGAACAAGTATTTTAAAGCTAGAGTCGAGTGGCTGTAATCTTTTTCCACAACTTCTCAGAACCTTTGGAGAGAGGGAAAGGCTGGTTGCAAGCTGATGCAAAATTTCACTTTTGTTTTTCTGGAGTGCTTTTTAAGGACTTGTATAGGATACTACTATAGAAATATCTCCCTGTAATTATGAAATCTTTATTTTCAGGGGCCTCATGGACTACCAGGCCCAAAGGTAAAAAAAAAAAATTCTAGGCAACAATAAACTTCAGTCTGTTAATGTGTTATGCTGTCATTCTCATTAATCATGTTGAAGCATGCAGTCATGGTTTGTCCTTTGTCTCACTTTTCTGTTAAATATGTTTTGATATTCTTAAACCTCTAAGCAGCTGCTTAAAATAAAACGTTAAAGCATATTTTAAAATGTAAGGATTTATGGCAATTTCCTGTGTCTGTTCCACATCACCATAAGCTGAATTAGCTTTCTATAATGTTAATTATGGAGAGCCAATAAAAACATCTAGTATTCTGGTGAGACTTTCAAGCTATGCCGTTTGGAACTATCTTCCACTTAAGCTTAGGAAAACAGAGGATGAGTGTGCTGTGCACTTAAGAAGTAAAGTAAAATCATTTCCAGATATTACTTTCTTCTGGCCCTTTGTCTTTCAGTCCTAATTCTTCCTTCTCAAACTCCCTTCTTTTCCTATCTTGGTTTTACAGTTCTTCTTCATGCTTTCTATCCATGTCTTCAAATATGCACCTAAAATATTCCTACAAGAGTCTGTACCAAGCAAGAATCTGTGACTGCTACTGGCTTATTCCAGATGTATGGGTATATGTGGATGTACTGACCCACAGATCCACACTGCATGGCTTGAGAGGGGATAATTGAAAGAATGTGAGAAAACTTGATATACAGTAGTACAATTTAATTCCACCTTTATCACATTTAGCTTTTCATAACCTTTTTCAAGAGCACAGTTATACAATCTGTTTTATTTCCAAAAAGGAAGGAAGGGAAAAAATGAGCTTCAACAACCTAGCGCTTTAGAATCACATCTCCTTTATTAGCTTTATCTGTTCACATCAGCACCAGTCCTATCCCACCTAAAGTGCTTTAATGAGACTCATAGCCTTCAGCCCCCCCCCCCCATTCTCCCAGTTGTCAGAGCTGTTGGTTTTCTAACTGTAAAATTAAAACTGGATGGATAATAAGAATTAGAGCAAAATACTGCACAAAGAAGATAGGGTTTCAACTGAGTGGCATACAATAAATCAGTGGTATTCTCACTCAGTGGGTCACAGAGAGCCACATTAGCAATTATCATCAACCCAAAGAGCCACATTTCCTTCCACCCCTAACATGAGGACTACACTTCAAGGAAGCTCACAGCTTTTCTGTTCCTCTGGTGGTGGCTGTTTCAAGGTGGGAACCAACTGTTAACCACAGTCCACAATGGAAAAGGGCCTTGCCCACTTTGTGGTCACATAGGGTGGGTAGCCCATTGGGGAATGACGTTCACAATGGTGCTCACTGCACCATCACTGCAATTGATGAACAAAGTATTTGCAGATTTTGAAAACATAAAGTATATTAATTTTTCAATCTGGAAAAGTTAACATTTGAGGGCTACTCGGGAGTTGTGCTAGTGAACTCATTAGTATGTCCACTAAATTTCAGCAAGAAGTGTTGTTAAGTTTGCTTTCCACAAAGAACCTTGAGAAATATCATTTTGTAAGGGTTCTGGGAGTTCTTTTTTACCCATACATGGTTCCTTTGCTTGGAAGGCATGGGCACATACACATGAGTTGTTTGTCCCAGCTTGGATGCTATTGTGAAGTTCCCCACAGCATTGCATTGCTTTTATGTGCTTTCCAGGTTTTCCCTGTTTTTCCTGTGATCTTTCCCAAACCTGCTTTCCTGTGATGTTTTGGGAAGATAGCAGCAAAGCCACCCATGTAGACAGGAAAGTCCAAATCTTCCACCCACATTGTTGTCATTTTTCCTGCTGCAGTCTCTTGTGGTGTTCATTCCCACCCCTCACCAAAGTCCTTCTTTAAAAAAATCACTAACTGAATATTGTTATAGCATTATAAGGCTATAACAATCTGTTTATCCGGTTATCTGCATTCCCAGCTTTCATTTTTAAAAACAATTATCTGGCCCTTTTCATTGCAAAGCTATGTCTTTCCCCTTATATCTCTGAAATGAAAGGGGCTAGAGACTTAATTTCTTCAAAAAAGATAGGGGGGAGTTCAGAGAACCTGATAGGTTTTTATAATTTTATGACACTATTACAATATGTCAATTGCCATTTTAAAAACTGGAAAAAGAACCCTGGCAGGTACAGGTAATTGCCACTGCCAAGGAACAGGAGCAGGGAAAATGTTGCAGTCCATCCTATGTGGAAGCTAAATCTGCAACCAGAGCAACAAAAGAGAAATCACACAAGCCTGTCCCTGTGTGGAAAACACCCTTGACAATTAAAAAGGCTTGAAACTGACTTCAGTTTGTAATATGGAGACTGGTCTCAAATCACACAAAAATATAGTAGTAATTAAATGATTCCCCTCAGCACTTGCTTGGGAGAAATTACTGCTGTGTTGGAAATCAGGTATGCTCTCCAATAACAGTATAATCACCTTTTTGGGAGACCATTCCATCATAGGTTTTTAAAATGCATATCCTCATGCATCACACTCCTCCTCTGAAGTCATGTTTAATTAAGCATGCTTAAAGGTTTAGAATATCTTTACATGAATTATTGCTGCACATTCCAGTTCACCAGGAAAAGGAAAAGGCCACTTCAAGAATTATAATGGCCCACTAAGCAGTTTTCTCTGCAATTTTGATTATTCTAATGAGCCTTTGCCTTTCTAATTTTAGTTTTGGTTGAAGACTTGCCCTTACAACTGGACTTTGAATCCATTCTAAAAAAGCAAAAGGGGCAATTATAAGTTACTATATTGCCAAGAAGTGTTTAAAAAATGGTTCTATGTCATCTGTTTTAATATGACTCATGATCTGTACATAAACTGCTTGTAATCTGATAAGAATCTGATAAAAATTCATCTTTATCTATCATTGAAGAAAACCAGTTGTGTTAAAGAACTGGAGTTTGCATCCATGTTTGTCATCAGCTCCCTTCTGTCCCAGCTTGAATAACCATATCAGCATCCCCCCAAAACAGCATTTATACTTTTACATTTAGGGTGAACCAGGGTTAAATGGTCTTAAAGGACTGAAGGGTGAACCAGGTCACAAGGGTGACAGAGGGCCCCTTGGTCTTCCAGTAAGTAAAATACCTATTCCATTTCAGTGAAAACTGCAAACTTCTCTTTCTATTTTCAGCCATAAACTCTGGTTTACTCACTAGAAAATATAAAGCTATCTCATGTTGGAGCAGAACATCTGTCTTGTTTTGTTTTTATCCGGAGTCTGTTTTTGTGTCATTCCATAACACTCAGTGCTGTCAGTTTAATTTTTTCCCATTTTTGTCATTTGTCAATTGACAGTGTCAGCCATGTTGCAGCGTCATGTCCCCCATGTCGTTCTTGGAATGCTGTATGATATCTCTATTATATCATAATGATATATTTAAAAAATATATCATTTTTAAAAAAATTATCTTTGCGCTCACTGAGTTTTTCCGTAGTTTGCGCTCACTCTTCTTTTGTGGTTTCCTCCAGGGCTAGGCACTTTCTGCTTGTGTAAGATGCTGACTTTTGGCATCAATAAAAAGTGTCCAGCCCCCCAAAAACCAGTTCATAATGGAGATCCACACTGCACAAGTGAAACAAAAACATAAGATGCAACCTAGTATGTGGGGAGGTGTCTTCAATTGGTGCTTTTTTAATAAAGCCTTTCTGAATAAAGGCCTAGGAAACTGATGTACCTGCATTCTCCATTTATTCTTGGATCTGAATTTCTTCATGCTTAGGTATTTCAGAATATAATCATAGAATCATAGGGCTGGAAGGTACCTCTAGGGTCATCTAGTACAACTGCCTGAACAATGCAGGAAATTCACAACTCCCCCCCCCCCAACTGCACTGTGACCCCTGCTCCAAGACCAGAAGACCTCCAGGATCCCTAGCCAAACTGGCCTGTGGAAAATTGCTACCTGACCCCAAGGTGGCGATCGGCATTACCCTGGGCATGTAAGAAGGCCACGAGAACTAAGCACTGATGTAACCCATTCTGCCCTCCCCCTCATGATCTGCCCAGGTTCATAGAATCAGCATTGCTATCAGATAGCCATCTAGCCTTTGCTTAAAAACCTCCAAAGGAGAGCCCACGACCTCCCAAGGAAGCCTGTTCCACTGAGGGACCGCTCTAACTGTCAGGAAGTTCTTCCTAATCTTTAGCCAAAAACTTTTGATTTAATTTCAAGCCATTGATTCTGGTCTGACCGTCTGAGACAGCAGAAAACAACTCCATGACAGCCCTTCAAGTACTTGAAGATAGTTATCATATCACTTCTCAGTCGTCTTCTCTCCAGGCTAAAATAGTTTTTGTAGTTCTTATTGTAAGTTTGTCTTCACTAAAAACTCATATGGTATTCTCAAAATTGTCTTAAGCTAATGTAATGATAGAAAAACCAATATTTTGTTTCTTGTTCTCTGAGCTTTATGATTTCTTAATACAAATCAGACATTTAACCCACATTTTGAGTAAATTTTTCACAAAAACAGATTGAGCAACAGATTTATTTCATCTGTTCAGAAGAAGCATGATACAGGCAAAATTGACGAGTTGGATCCAATTGTTATAGGAATTGAATACATTTGTAGAAGGAATATTTACTTCTTTCCCTTTTCCATTGAAGCTGCCCATGTCTCTCCTAAGCCACTACTTATGGCAAGGAAAACCCCTAGGAACAGCATGATATATGCAGCTGGAAAGTTACAGTAAGCGTTATCAGAATTATAAGCTCATATGACAGTGGCAGGGGCGAAGATTTCTCTCAGTTCTCTCTATAGTCTATCACATCATATCTTACACACTGTTCTCGTGTATCTCCAAACTCTCAGATATGGTTTTTTGGATGGTACTAAAAGCTCCATTGGGAACATGAAGGGAGCAAATTTCCCTTCCATGGCCTTGCTCATTTATGGAGAAATGGGTTCCAAACTAGCCATTTTTAAAAGCTTATTGCTTTTAATTGGGACTGATAGTTCAGTATGTTAAATTAGTTAAAAGTACTTAAAATTCCCTGGATTATACCAGGGTTTTAAAAACACCTGAAGTAATTAGTGTCCACTGATGTTGGTTCTTCTCAGTGAAATCTGTCAACTTCTTCAAACTATTCCTCAGGTGGTGGGCTGGCATTATATTCACACAAGAGAAGGAAGCCTACTAGCCTCTCATTTTGGGAATGAAGTTCACACAATGGCGTAAAGAGGGCAATCTGTGAATTTTTCCGTAAGGGAAAAACAGGGTTTGGGTTCACAGGATGCTGTAACTGCATGAAAATCAATATGATGCCCTCTTCACATGATATATCATTGTATGAATTGGGCGCAAAACGGGAAGGCTCCTGATACTTTCAGCTGGCAGGCTTCTACTTTGTGTGAACAGAAAACTAGTATATCATCCACAGAGGGGAACTCTAATAACATTTTTCAGATAGGTGGGTGGCACTAAATTTATTTTATTCTCATACTATCCAGTTGAGGTCATCTATTTCTCACTGATACCAGCCTGAATAACACAACTTAATAGGGAATTTATTCACAACAGGGAAAGTTCATATCCCTTTAAAAATACTTGATAGCAGTCACTGATTTTAATGGACTGACTTGGGAGCATATTTAAAACTGTAATGCCATAAAGAAATGTAAATAATGATTTTCTGGATTCTTCATAAGACCACTCTTATTTTGTGGGTGATATCCCACAGTTCTTGTTAACTGAAGGGCAGCTAAGACTTAAGTAGAAACTGTATAATTCCTCTTATTTTATTCTCCAGAGTACGTTTTTTCTTACTAACTCATAAAATAAGGATGTGTGTTTTAAAGTTCAACCAACACCATAGTAACCTGTGAGACTTGTAGCACTAATACACCTAGGGGCTAATTCTGATCTCTTTAAATGAAGCGCAGTTCCTCAGAAGCCAGCAGGGCTTTATGATTATAGATCTGAAACAATGGGAATCAGAATCAGACTCTTCATGTTATGTGTAATGTGACAACTAACCTAATGAAGTACCTTGTAACTATTTGTATTCTGTGTTTAAATAGAAGTTGTACTTGTTCATCACCACCCACTTACTAATATTGCATTCTTGTCATTCGTGTTGTCTCCATCCTCAATGCTTCCACTTAACCACACAGGGAGCATCTGGCTTAGACGGAAAGCCAGGACCCCGGGTGAGTCCCTTGTGTTCCTATGTCGTGCTTAACTACCAAACTATATAACAGACAACAATTTTTCTTCTTTTGTTATGGTAGTACTCTACTACTGCTAAATGACACTAGGCAAATTACACGAGTCTCCTATTTGAATTATGAACCTTGGCTGACGGAGAACAAGAAACTTTAGAGACAGAGAGCAGTTAGATCTTGCCCCCCATAAAAATTTGCTACTATTTTTGGATAGATAGACCTTCTGCGTGGGGATATTGCATTCTGACTCCATCCATAACAAAATAATTCATGAACAAACAGGTACATTGAAATTATGACATGAAAAACATGGACACCACCTTTCCCATTCTCAATGGACGTTGATCTGATTACAATACCCTCCATTATAGAATACATTTTCCGTATATCAAAGCTGCTATATGATTTGGGCATGCTGCAGAGCTGTCTTTTCTCTCTGTAGTTTTTCCTCTTGGCTCTGCAAGAGGAACCTAAGCCTACAGTCCTCAGAACAAATCTTGCTTGATATTTGGCCTGTTGTCAGGGCTTTTTTTCTGCTGGAATGTGCCAGAACAGTGTTCTAGCACCTTTCTAAGGAGATCACATGGTGTCATGTGATGGAGGTCCCACCCCCTGATCTCCAGAGAGACATCAGTTCCCCTGGAGGAAATGGCCACCGGTAAGCCTGCTTCTGTGAGGGAGGGAGGAGAACAGTGGCCCATGCTGGTCACCTCCCCCGCTCCGCTCAGTCGAGGAGGTGGGTTGGGACCCCTGCCTCCAGCTGGCCACAGCTAAGCTAGGCGATGCATGCGCCAGCCCCCATTGCTGCTTTGCAGCGGGCCATGGCGTGCTTGCTCACTCACCCAGCCAGCCTCCCCTGCTGGAGCAGGGTGATGTGCTGGGTTGAGCAGCGTGCGCCAACTGCTGCCGCTGCTTTGCAGCAGGCCACGGCACGCATGCACGTACATGCTCACCCAGCCAGCCTCCCCTGCTGGAGTGGGATGAAGCATGCCAGTCCCTGCAGCTCCTTTGCAGTGGGCCATGGCACATGTGCACACGTGCATGCTCGTCTGGCTGACCTCCCCTGCTGGAACAGGGTGAAGTGCCGGGCGCAGCTCAGCTGACCTATTCACCCACTCGCTGGAGTTCCAGGCTGCCAAGGAGACAGCCGGCCCTGCAGCGGAAGCGAGCCCAAATTGCAGGAGTGCTGGGGGAGCAGGGAGGCGGGCCCAAATCGCAGAAGCGCTCAGGGGTGTCTGCGCCTTGTGTGATGATGTCACTTCCCAGAAGTGACATCATCACGCAGTCCCAGGAGCCTGTGTGCGCCCTTTTTGCGCACATGGGTTCTGCGGGGGGGGGTGCCATCTCCTGCTGTGAGTTGCCCCAGGAGATAGTTCCCCCACCTATTTCCGCAGAAAAAAAGCCCTGCCTGTTTAATAGACTGGGTTATTTTAACGCCCTTTTGCAGAATTACTAAATTCTAGGCCCACTGAAATTAACTGTAAATTAATAAGAACGAATTATTGATATTACAGATCCATATTGCTGTTTGAAATAAATACTCAGATGTTATAACAATGGGGAAAGGAATGGCATAGCTGAAGTTATCCTTCATTAAGTATTCAATTTATTCTTGTTGCCCTTCATGTGAATTCTGCATGATTTTCTAAGTCCTTGTTTTAACCCTTTAACTCCTAGATGAATTTTCCTCTCCCATTTAAACTGTCTATATAAATCAGTTATTCTCAAGTAACAAAGCATAAGTAAATGAGATGTGAATCCACTTAATACTAGAGGTGGGTAAGAGAGATTTTTTTAAAACTCTGTCAGAGGGATTGGAGCTTAGTTGCCACTCTGCCTAAAATCCCACCCACATTCTCAACCACTCAGTTCTTTGCTAAGTATAAAACTTCTCAGAGGAATTTTCAGAATTATTTATCAGTTCTTATTTATTCAATGTTTCAGGGTGTAGATGGCCCAGTTGGTCCACATGGTCTTGCAGGTCCAAAAGGAGACAGAGTGAGTGAGATCGCCTCAAACACCTTAATACCAGGCCTGTCACCAACCCAAGATGTCCTGATTGAGAAACTGTATTGACTTTAGTAGATTAACTGGTTAAATTTGCATATGTGTAAAAACAATAGTTCTTTAAAAAATATACTTCCAGTGTAATCCTAAAAAGAATTACTCCAATCTAAGCCCAGTGATTTCAGTGGGCTTAGACTGAAGTAACTCTGTTTAGGATTGTACTGTTAATTTCTTTCAAGCTAATGCATGCCTGAATCTCGAGCAAGCATTGTCCCTAGAGAGGGAATCCCTCTTTTAAGATACTGCCTGTCATCTATGGTTTTAAATAAGTGCTTCTGTTAAAAATTGTCTTTTAATCTGCTGTTGGATTAATCAGGGACCCCATTTAAGTTGATCAAATTATTTCTAATCAATTTAACCAATTGATCAACTAAATGATTCAGCTATATTTGTTACAAGCTGAAAGTTTCATTTTCTCCCTAAGCAGTTTGTGTTTAAGCTGTTTAATAACATTAGCTTTTTCAGATATTAAAAATATGCATACAGTAAATTCAAAGCAATATATTCGTAGGAAAAAATGTCACATGCAAAAGAGAAAAATGAAGTAGCCCAGTCATAAAAAGCTACCACGTTTTATCCCTATTACATAGAGATGGACATGAACTGAAATACAAACCAAAGTTCGTCATGAACTAGGCCGGTTCGTGGTTCACAAACCAGCAGTTCGTCAGAGCCCATTTCTGACAAATTGCCACAAACTTTAGGGTGGTTCGTTTGGTTCATTTTTTGGTTCGTCACTGCAGACAGCCTGGTGCCAATCAATCAGTTTCCTAGGCAATGGGGGTTGGGCTTTCTGCAGACCTTCTCCCGACCTGGAAGTGACCGTCTGCTGACCTAGTGACCTTCTGCTGACCTGGAAAAGGTGATTTGCTGGCCCAGAAGTGACATTTTCACAAACCAAACAAACCAGTTCACGAACCGGGGTAGGTTCGTGAAAGTTCGCATTGTTCGTTTTTTTTCTGGTTCATGCCTATCTCTACTAATACAGTTTTGAATGCATTTTCTGCCCCACCAGTCATTGTTTGATGACTCAGAGCCATGGAGACAAGGCAGAATAGAAATGTTTAAAATAAATATATTTCTGTAACTTATCTCTGAGCAAAAAGTTTAATAGAAAAGGAATAGACTGAAATGAAGCTTTATCCAAAATCTCTGAGCAAAAAGTTTAATAGAAAAGGAATGGACTGAAATGAAGCTTTATCCAAAATCAGTTTAAAGAATTTAGATTTTAACCTAAGATGATATGGGCAAACTAGAGGAAGCCACTTAAGGCTTGTTTTTCACTGGGGAGCTCCAAGGTACAAATCAAACCTTTTTAAAAATAATTTTTTAAAAGAAGAATGATCCAAATTCAAACAAAAAGATATCTAACTTATTGATCAGTTATGTCTAAGCATACATCCTTTTTAAAAAGGTACTTAACCTTAAGAAGTAGTATAGGTTAAAAGCTAGAGTCTTAGATTTGGTTCAGAATGAATTGAATTCAAATACCATTGAGGGCCAAATTACCTTATGTTCATGACATTAATTTTTTTATTCAAATGCAGCCATTTTAGGTTATTTCTTCAGGACTCTAGGAAAAACAGAGTTGTTTAACATACCTCTCAAGCCTACCCAAACACGCTGCTTACCTCACACTAGCATATCTATAGTTTGGCCCTCAGCCATGAGATTCACTGGGAGACCTTTCGCTAGTCATTATTTCTCTGCATAAACTGCTTCACAGGATTGTTGTGAAAAAACAAAATGGATAATGCCACACAAACAGTCCTATACCTTGAAGGAAGGACAAATACAAAGATAATAAACTACGTAGGGAAAAACTCTTCTTGATGTTGCTTTTCAGGGTGAAAAGGGAGTTTCAGGAGATCCTGGGCCCAGGGGACCATATGGCTTGCCTGTAAGTTGTACGATACTTTTAGAAAGTGTAATTTCGATAATACTTGATTAAATCATACTTTGTTTTGTGACTGTTCATCACAGAAGAATTCAAGTAGTTTGGGCAGCCCAAGGTGTTTTGCCGGAGGCAGGAGATCTTCATCCTTTAGCAAGATAAAGGTTTTCATTGGAGGGAAAGAACCAGGCATACAGCATTCCCTTGTCATAGGGGAAACAAAATAGATACCCCCCAGCTTAAAAAAACAAAGCAAAACAATACCTTTACAAAAGTGAAAACAAACAAACAAAAACCCCTTTGACTCACATCACCAAGCACATCCCTGAGTAGGTCCAGTGCAAGCAAGCAGACTCCAGCACGGGCAGGCCAGCTAAGTTGATTCCTTTTCTTATCATGTACTGGGCCTCTGCTTACCATGTGTAGGTTCCAGGACAAGCAAAACCTGGCAACCTGTTAGTTCTTTGCACCTATCTACATCTGGCAGTCTATAGCATTTTAAACTCTTCCTTAGGACATCACAAAGAGGAGATAATCCTGTACCTGCTCTTGAGGGCCATTACCTATCTGATGTTCAGGCATATTTATGCTGTCATATATATACATATATGTATATGTATATATATACATATATGTATATATACATACACATATATGACATATATATGTGTGTACATATATATGTGTGTGTGTGTGTGTGCAAAAGTAACAGAGTAGTTCTGACATAAATAAACAATGAGAGAATCCAGAACAAAGAGCTCTTCCTGCCATTTTCATTGTGCTGTACATGCATTGTTACAGAATGCAGTATCAGAAATTCAGGGTAATTTTTTTTAAAAATCTTAGGAACATTCTATTTCCCCCCTTAAAGTTCTTCAGTGATCAAGTGTCTCCAATACAAAAAAACAGTCAGCTTTTCTTTATGCAAAATACTTTATTAAACATTTTTTAACTTGTATTTAGAGAAAAGTTGGTATGGTTTCAGTTTTGACACACATAACACGTGCATTCTCCTCTTATGCAAAATGCCATGTGCAAATTGATTTGGAACTATATAAAAGACATGATCATTACTTTTTTTAGTTTTCCATTATGTACATTTACAGTATGAGGAAAGTGCCCTGAATTTAATATAAAATAATGTGAGGAGAAGTTTGTTTTTGGTTTTGCTTAAGGAGAATATCTTAATGTTCATAATGATTTTTAATTTTTCCAAACTTGCAGAAATAATAATGATGTAAGCTTCACAGTGGATTTTAATTGTATATATATTTACTTCTGTATCATGAACAAAAACTTGTATTGCATTTATTTGATTATTAAAGCATCAGAATAGATAGAAATAGAAATTATCTGAATTAATTTTAAACTTAATTTTTCCTCTAGAAAATGTATAGATTCAACCAGTAGAAATGTCTAATGCATCTAATACTGCTTCAGCAGTAAACAGAACTTAGAGCTCAACTAAACATAACAATGAGAGATATGAGAGCGGAACTCCCAACATTTTCATTATTACTTAAAAGAGCCAAGGGAGAGGGACACTCTAGATACTCACACTAGTCCTGCAAGATAGGGTCAGTATTGCTGTCTCTATATTGTAAATTGTTGAAAGGGAGACTGAAAAAATCATGGATCATTTAAACCTTACTTTGCCAAAGCAAGATTTGAACTGGAAGGATTCTTACAACTCACTGTTTCTCACTCCCTTTCATCATACTTTATAAAGCATCAGTTCTCTGAGAAATACGGACTTCAATTTGTGTTGGTTACAAAGATTGGTGCCCTAACCTGGATAGCCCGATCTTGTCAGTTCTTGGAAGCTAAGCAGGGTCATCTTTTGTTCATAATTGAATGGGAGATCTCCAAGGAAAACCAGGGTTGCTACACAGAGGCAGGCCATGACAAATCACCTCTGTTAGTCTCTTGCCTTGAAAACCCTAGCACGGGTTGCCATAAGTCAGCTGTGACTTGATGGCACTTTCCAGCAATCTTTTTAAAAGATTGGTATCTTTTAAAAAATGTCTCCTCTTTGATTGTCCTTCATTTAGAGCTTCTGTACCTTTTTTTGAAAAATATGAAAATTCAGGTGCTATATACACACCATACTGTTGCTGCACTTCTGAAACTGTCCTAGTGTACTTACCAGATCTCTGAGTAACAGTCATAAAACATAACATAATTTAAAATGGTTTTTACTAGGGAAAAGATGGCGAACCTGGTCTTGATGTAAGTAATATTTATGATCAGTTTGTGTGGTAGGTAAAGTTTTCTTTTGAAATAATAGTTGCATGCTTGGTGCACGTTGATTTGTTTTCCCATTTGGTGTGCATGATGATCATGCAGAGAATATACTAAACATTGCATTGTTATTTTCATTTAAACAACAATAGAAAAATAATAACACTTAGCAATGTAGAACGACGCTAAGCAAGAGCAGTCTTGTAAATTCCACAATAACTAGCGCCACCAATAAGCACCTGCAGAAGTGGATGAAAACTAAAGCACCTGAAGACGTGTGACGTTAACATTTTCCTGAGTCCAGTCCTCAGATGCAGCTGGTGGTACTTGAAAATACAACCACATGGAAGGTACACCACTTGGCACTCCGTTTATTTGACAGGCTGCCTATGAGATTCTGGTGCTTACAGACTACAGAACCTGTAAAAAACAAATTTATAAGCAATTTATAAACAAATTGAAGTCTCACAGGAAGCTGTTTTGTGTGTAGAAGCTCCATGTAGTTGCCTTTTCAAACTGGTATGTGTGAAATGCCTTTGAGTTTATTGATACAGTTGGACATTGATTGCAGTTGGACATTCAATTTTTTGCAGTAGGGAAGGTGATCTTTTAGCCACTTCTCTTCTGCAATTGCCACTGCCAGTTTGCATGTAGGAAAATAGGAATAATGATCTATGTGGGTATTTTCCATATTTTTATCTTCCTGAACATTATGATTTCCGAATCCTTTGGTTCAATATTCCCCGTTTGTGCGTGTGTGTGTGCCTACAATTCAGCTGTACAATAAAAACAAACCCACATATCAATATACCTTGAGCCAATAGAGCTATTTTTGTTCATTTCTTATAGGGTTTCCCCGGTCCACGCGGAGAAAAGGGTGATGTAGGAGAAAAGGGAGAAAAGGTGACCTCAATGCTATTAACTGTTGTTTGATTACTTAGCCTAGTCAGCTGTTCTGTCCCAGCCCTATAATTTTGTCCCATTAAGTTTGACTTTCCCTCCTTCTGTGTGCCAAAAGCCATGTCACGGATCTTTGCTAGACAAAGTCATCTGTCAGAATGTGAAACTCAGCCTCCCCAAAGGTCAGCAATTTCCATAATGGCACGGGAAAGATCTTCTCCCCTAAGACTCCTGACAGTCTGTGTTTGTTTATGAAATAGTTACTGACAAAAGACATTGGAGTAGCAACAAGATAGGAGACACTGGGCCTGATTGACAGGGACTGTAAATCAGTATAGCTCCATTGACTCTGATTTAATGCCTGCTGTATTTGTACCTTGTAAGTGTCTGGCTCACAGCAGAGTATACCAGAACTAAAACTAAAATGTTTGCAACAACCCAGAGAAAGTTGAATCCTGTTGTAATAGATAGCTAACCTCCCAGTTCACCCTGTTGATGCAGTTTCAGTATGCTTGCTTACTGTCTTTTCAAAATCAGAGCTCTTGTACATACCCAAAGCTCTTGAAAATGTAAGGTGATTCTCTACCTAATCTAACAGTTACCTTTTTTTTCACTGTACATGCAGTACTGCCAGTGTGGGAATTCCAACGTGCATACAGAGCTCTTGCATAGGGCAAAGTTTCCCACTTGAACTCATTGAGGATCCAAAGTACTGTGAAAACCAACTCTGTGAGCAAACAGGAGCTTTAGACTTGTTTTCATAAAACAACAGCTTTCATGTAGCTTGAAGCTGCTTATGAAAAACAACAGCAACACAAAATACTCTTTGGCAGGCACTCAAATTTTGTGGTGGTTCATTTAAATTGAATGGTTATTCATTATCATGTGTTTGCATTTTATGACATTTTAGATATTGTTTTATTTTTCTATCTGAATGGCCTTGAGCTTAAGAAAATATGCAAAGGTCCCTAAGTAAATATATTAATTAAATGATGCAAGCCTTGCGTGTAAGGTTCAGCAGTTCTCTGGATCCTACCCAATGATAACAGCAGCTGTTAATACAGAATTCTTCTGGTGTTTAGGCAAATGGACTTTCATGGAAGCTCTGTGTGGTGTCAAAGCACTGATGCACCTTGGAAACATGGGGCTGAATCCAAGGGACATTTTCTACCAGCAGGAGAAGGGAGGCATTTTCACCAGCCAGTATCCACTCCCACAGCAGTCTTCTACTTTACCCCCATACTGTTCCTAAGGTCCCTTGCATCCGTTCCGTGAGCAGCAATTCAGCAAGATCACTTGATTTGCAGGAGAGCGAAGGCCAAAAAGTCCTATTCTACTAGCAGAAGTGCCTTCCATCAGCATAAAATAACTTAGGGATCCTATCCAGTATTAGCCAAGTATTTTTTTAAAAAATCCTTTAGCCTCCCAAGAATAAAAACCCTGCAGAATACATTATAATTGATGTTCATTCTTCTCGAGTTTTTTTCCCCCCGGTTTCAAAATTAATGATGGAAATACGCAGAGGATATGTGGACAAAACTCCAGCTAGACCCGTGGATGCACTGCATCCCCCTGTTCTGCCTGAAATACATTTTGTCCCACTTAATACTTTAGAATAAAAAACAGGCTTTTCATTCAGGAGAGGGTAGTTGCCATTTGATAAAAAAAATGAAAACTTGCTTTTAGAATATGTACATTTCTGCTTTTAAAGAATGTCTTTAGATACTGTTACTGTAAGCATGGCAAGGTGCTCAAAGTGGGGGTGAGGAGAGGAATGCAGCTTCTTCCTCCCTGACTCCCCCCCCCCCGCCAGATGCAAGGTGCAGGGAAGAGTCTATCAGCACCTGTTGCAGCCTATTTAGTGAGATTTGATGGCTGCTTCGCTGACTGTCGGACACATAACATGACACATATCAAGCAGCACAGCAAGATAAATTGTAATATTTATCAGTTTGCAACTGAGAAAAATTTAAAGATCCCAATCTTTGAGCTAATTCTCAAACTAAAATTTTATTTATTTATTTAGATATTTATACCCTACTTTTCTCCCTAGTGGGTACCCAAAGCAGCGTCTGTCCTCAATTTTACACTCACAACAACCCTGTCAGGTAGGTTAGGCTGAAAGTATGTGACTGACCAAAAGTCATCCAGCAAGCTTTCATGGTAAATTGGGGATTTGAACGTGGGTGTCCCATATCCTAGTCTGATTGTCTAACCCCTACACCATGTCTTTGAAGAATAAGTTACTTCATTTGCAGTGTCAAAATCACCTGCATTGTAGCATTTTATGTTGTGCCATTGCAGTTGCTATGCCCTATCAGAACAATTTATTTTCTAACCATTAGACTTACTTACCAAGCCACAATTCAGCCAGTGACATTAATGATGTCAAACTGCCAGATTGTTTTTGTAACTATATGGATTCCTAGTTTTTCTAGAATCAAGGAATAAATTAATATTTTGACTGAAATCTGCATTTTTTCTGCCCTTTCAGATCCATAAAGTTAGATCCAAGTCCTACATGTTAAGTGGTCACGCTTTTTAAAATTCTGTGTGACAATTACCAAGACTGTAGAGCTAAAACAGACATAATGCAAGATTTCCACAGGATCTCCTGAGATGTTCTTATAAACATACACAGGGTGCTGTAAATTAGATTGGAATAGTAAGGTGGGAAAGGATGTTTAACTCTTTCCATTGTGCCATTTTATATTTTAAGGCTTCTATTAGTCCTGGGGATGGGGGGGGAACCAGTAGGTTCACACACACACATGTAGGTCTAATAATAGCAATTTCAGGGATGGGAGCAATTTAAACTGTAATCCTCTGTATACTTTCTTGAGAATAAGCCCCATTGAATAAATCAGCAAACATGCATTTGATTGTTAGGGCATGGAAATGATTAGAATCAGTCCTCATTTCAAGGGGGAACGCGCTGGAACGCAGTTCCGGCAGTTCCCCAAAGAGGTCACATGTCAGATGGCCCCGCCCACCTGACTTGGCCATTTTGGGCCCGTTTAAGCCTGGATTGGGGCTGAAACGGCCCAGATCGGACCTCTGATGGGTGGTGGATCACTCTCCCACTCAGCAGCGGCCTGATCCTGACCATTTTGGGCCCCTTTGTGGCCATTTTCAGCCCCTTTTTGCCATTTTGGGCCCAATTTCGGCCCTGAATGGCCAGGATTGCGTCCAAAACAGCCAGGACAGGTGATGTCAGGGTGTGTGGCATATGCAAATCAGTTATGCTAATGATACACTTCTGGTGATATCAAGGGGCGTGGCATATGCTGATAAGTTATGCTAATGAGTTATACTAATGAGTTCCTCCAGCTCTTTTTCTACAAAATGACCCCTGGTTAGAATATCTGCAATAGCTTTGGGTTCTGTTTAGTAATACTGACAATCTTTGAGCATGGATGCTCAAAAAGAAAGCAGCCCTACCTAAAAGATTGGATCATAATTCAGATCAGACATAGAACCCTTACAACTGTGACCTGATTCAAAATGGTTTGCAAAAGTATTGCTGCCTCTATCTATCTCATCCTCCTCCAAGCACCAAACCTTATGTTTCTAAAACTGGGGGGGAGGCATCCCAGGAGACGAGCAGGACCAACCTTTCCTGAAAATCAGATTTCCAAACATGACTTCCTTACAGTTTTCTATGTCTCCCAATATCAGACAGCCAAGAAATCTAAAATTCCCATCAATCCCAGCAGGACACTGGGAAGCATAATTTTCAAGACTGGTTCAGATGGAGGCCAGCCATTGCTAAAAGAGCTATCCCACACAATGAGTTGTTCTTTCCACCTTTGGAAAGACGATGTTTGCAAAGGAAGGAACTGACAAGGAGGGGCCATGCATACATAGACATTTTGCAAAAATTCCCATCAAGCATTTTCAAGCATTTGACAGGAAAGTTTGTGAGATAAGAATGGAATATTCACCCATTTTTGTGATAAGAATGGAACATTCGCCCATCTAGTTCTATGTCGAGTCACTTTTAGGTTTGCAATAAAGCAAAATATAACTACATAAAGAAAAAAATAGATGGGATTCTCTATGAATTGCTAAGATCTACTGAAGACACACAATAGGGCTTGGTCCTGGTGGGACAGTATGTGCAGGAAGTTCAGACTCAGAACAGTATTAAAAAATATATGCACATCCAAAGGATCCAATGTTTTATCCTTCCATTTCACTAGCATGGTCTGTGAACTGTCTTTAAAAGAGTGGAAGGAAGAGAGGCATTGCACATGCTGTCCACGTGCAAGCTCTCTCTCAATATGGTCAGGACACAACACACCTGAATTCCGATAGGCTTCTGGACCAAAACATGAAGGCTGAGATTAGGGAGCAATTTCACAATCCCACTACTACTACCAGGGCTGGCGTGTCCATGGAGGCGGATCTGGCAGCTGCCTCGCGCACTGAGGAGCCAGAGGAAGTGCCGGGGCGGGAGCGCGTGCCACAGAGCTGGCAGCAACAGCGCTGGTGGCTGAGCAGAAGGACTGGGAAGCTGCCCGTGTGCCGCCCTGGCTGCCTGCTGCTCCTGGCCCACAGCTGGGAACACGTACTGGCGGCGACAGTGCAGGACAGTCTGAGTGGGCAGCCTCCCAGCCCTTCCGCTCAGTTGCCCCATGCTGCCGCTGCCACCTGCACACAGCTGTGGGCCAGGCACAGCAGGCAGCCGGGACAGCGGGGGGCAACTGAACGAGAGGGCTGGGAGACCACCTGCATGTTGTCCCAGCTGCCTGCCACGCCAATGGGGCCGGCTCGCAGCAGCA
Source organism: Eublepharis macularius (assembly GCF_028583425.1). NCBI lineage: Eukaryota > Metazoa > Chordata > Lepidosauria > Squamata > Eublepharidae > Eublepharis > Eublepharis macularius. The sequence continues at coordinate 31,819,269 of NC_072799.1, read as the reverse complement.
TGTTGCATGATGACGTCACATGCAGTGACATTATCATGCAATCCGAGTGCAAACGCATACGTGCTTTGTGCGCAGCAACAGCCCTGAAGCTGCCCCTGGCCTCAGGTGCCAGAAACTCTGGCACCAGCCCTGACGACCACCCATGCATTGAAAGAACTTCTATATAGGGCCAAATGGTAATTCATGGTTATACCTGGAAAAGATTTTGAAATACTACTTTCTTCTCCAAAATACCACTATGAAACATTTTGGCACACAGACAAGACAGATGAATAATATTGTTCGTATGATGTAATACAGTATATCTCTCCATGGAAATGTGTTTGGTTCTCATTTGAATGTTCATACAATATGCCATAGTATATCATGTGTGTTGTGTAATGTCATTTTTAAATATTTATCTATATATCAGTAAGATAATTAATTTCTTACATCAGTTTAAGGTGAAAGTCTAACACTGTAAGGGTCATCAAGAATGTTCAATATGATGTCTTTGATATTCTGTAAAATTAAACAAACAGTATCAAACATTTTATTTTCTGCTGTAAATGGATGCATAATATATTGTTTGGTGAGAAAATGGGTGAATGACCATTTGCTGTCTGTCATCCTGATCTTGTCTGCCTTTCCAGGGGTGCATCCCTCCCTTCTCCTTTTACTTGTTTCCTTGCAATTCCTCTGCCCTTTCACCTTTTTCCTTACAAATTAAATCTGTTCTGCAGCCATGACTTTGACAACCCTCCCATGTTCACTTTATTCTACTAATTTTCCTTGTGCCGTTTCTTTAATACTCTTAATTATCCTACTTATGTTTTAGGTAAAATTGTGGTGGTTTTTTTTTTAATTAAAATGAGGCACTTTTGATTTTGTTGAAAACTATGAGTGAGCCTGAAACTCATTTACCATTGTGATCAACTGGTCAAGTGTGAAATCAATTACAAGTTCTCAAAATATCTCCTGCTGACTAAAGATAAGGTCACTTTGTTGTATAGCAGTTATATCTTTTAAAGCACATGATTTGTTCTAAATCATCTGAGTTGCTACATTCACTCTAAATTCTGAAGTTCTCATAAATTCAATTTTCATCCAAATAGCTAGATTTTTTTTAGTTTCACATGTTGCTGTCTGATAAGGCTGTGCAAATGATAGTCTGCTGATGGATATTTTAGCGTCTTTTTATTTTTGAGAAAGAGAGTCCACTGGAAAAGTATTAGCATAGCTATAGAACAATCAGCATGGAACTTTTGAATCCTTTTGCAGGGTTAGAAAAAGGATGATAAACTTGGTTCTTTATGCTGTCCATGAATTGATCTGGCTTGGAATGGGGTTATGAGAACAACTTTATCCAAGACCTAAGCAGAACTGCTAGAAAAATAATAATTTCTGTAAAAGACAATTGCAGCAAATTGACTTCATTGGGTTGGATCCGACTCATTTTTCCACTTGTGAAAAGGGGAGGCTTCCCTGCAATCACCAGAAATAATATGCTGAAGACTGTGAGACCTGTATGGACAAAAACCATGTGGGATGGAGGCAGGGGAATTGGCTGAGTGCACAAGAAAGCTAGCTAGATCCAAAATTTCCCTATCTCATCTCTCTTCCAGCTTTTCTCTATTCTCCAAAGTTATTTTAAATGTTGTAGGCCTCTCTCTAAGTTTTATGTGGGCTCCTTAGGCTAGACATCATACTACCCCTCAGTAAACTGCTGCATTGGTAGGACAGCTCACAAAGCTTACTGCCTTTTTCTGACACATCCAGAGGAGTTAGCTGTGTTAGTCTGTAGTTGCAAAATAGTAAAAAGTCTAGTAGCACCTTTAAGACTAACCAACAAATCTCACATCAAAAATGGCAATATCCAGAAACCAGTAGGAGAACACTTCAATCTACTAGAACATTCCATCAAGGACTTAAAGGTCACCATAGTTCAACAGAAACATTTTAAAAGCAAAATCCAAGTGGAATCTGCTGAATTGGAATTCATATGTAAATTTGACTCAATCAGACTTGGATTGAATAGAGACTCTGGATGGCTATCTCATTATCAGAAGTAACTACCTTTCAGGCATTCCATTCAGATTCAGTAATGGATGGCAGGGGTCACACCCAGCCTGGATTGTGCACCCCGCCACCTCTTTCATGACTTTTGCAACTGATTTGCATCTACATGGCTCTCACTCCCTGTACCCTCTCCCCCACTCCCCTCCCCACCTATAGTGGGGAGGGGCTAGTTTCTTCATACCCTCCATGCATCTGACGAAGAGAGCTGTGGTTTTTGGAAATTTATGCCTCATAAAGTTGATTAGTCTTAAAGGTGCTACTGGAGGTTTTACTTTTTTTTACACAGGTACTCTAATTCAGAGCAATGTTGTGGACACATTTTACCCTCAAAGTTTCTGTTTTCACAGGATTTCCAATTTATTTCAATGGACTGGGCAACTACATGTGTATGAAAGATTGTTTGTGGGCAGGAACTCACATGCAATTCATGTCATTGCAGCAGCATGAGAGCATTACAACTCCAGCAATGTGTATGTTGTATCCATGTGAGCAGAGTGAATGTTTTTTCCCATGCAAATGTCACCTGTTTCAAAAGACAGCAGCATTTTCATGGGAAAGAACTATATTGCAATCTGGGGCAGAAACCCCAGAAAATTACTTCCCATCTCACTATTTGATGAATTCATCAGAACGTCCATGTCTGCAAGAGATCGCTCAGTTGCAGTGCTTTCCAGATGCCAGACAGGTCTTAGTTTCAAGCCCTGCTTTAGAATTCGAAGTATCCATAACAATATTGTCAGTAGAAAAGCTCAATTCAATTAAGAGATGCACTTGTTGCTTGCAATCATCATGTAATGTACTTTTTTCATATAATGCATCAATCAATCTAGAACACAGTGGTAAGTGTCCTTTCAGCCCTCTTTTGCCTAATTTTTTTTCAAACCTCTTTATTTCCTCGCAAAAGAATGAAACATTTGTTTTATCCAAACCATTGTGTCCACAGGGGGAAAAGGGAAAGAAAGGCAAAAAGGGGCCCAAAGGGGAGAAAGGAGAACAGGGTGCCCCTGGATTAGATGCACCTTGCCCATTGGTACGTCTCACTTGTGTATTAGAAATGTCTCCTCTTACAGTAGACAATATTACAAGATGGCGCAATGCAAAGAGGGGCAAGCTACAGCTTTTGTGTAATGCTGGCATTAAACCCAAAGGACCTAGAGCTCCAATCATACAGTTCTAATGAGCTTCAGCCTAAACCTATTTAAAATACTGCTTTGAAGATTTTTAAAACAGAATAGGTATCTCAAGTGAATTTTTAAAGTCATTTGATGTGTAAATTTTTTTTACTTACATGCAGGTACTAGCTCTTGTTAGCCAATACATTACCTATTCTGGCACACAAACTACCAGCATTACGAGTCTCCAATGTCAGCTTGCTCCTCTTTCATTCTTTTTTTTGTGTGTTTGCTCCAGCAAAATCAATGAAAAATACATTTCTTTATTAGTAACATTGCAAGTTAATCTTTACAAACAGGGATTCCGTGGAGTTAAGGGGGAAAAAGGGGAGCCAGGCCAGCCTGGCCTGGATGGGCTGGATGCCCCTTGCCAATTGGTACAGTATTGCTCTTTCCTACCAACCCTGCATGTGATTCCTGTGTTTCTAGTGGATTTCCAATGTAAAGTTTAAAATAACCGGACTTTACATTATATGTCCTCATACATGCATGTGCATGATCAAACTGGCTTGCTTTGGTAATCATAACAGTATCCAGAGATCACATATCCTATCAACATCTGCAATATAACATTAAACATTTTTGCACCTGCATCTTACAAAGTTGCTTGGAGTTTGTTGTATTCCAACATTTTGCAATAAGTATAATTTTACTTCAGGTTTTTTCTCTGTTTCCTCACCATCACCACCACCATCACCAAAAATGCCTTCTCCCTTACTTACTATGAATGAAATTCCTGTCTGCACTGACAAGCACACAAGCCAGTACACAAAATACAATACTGACTGATTTACATAATTTTTATGCTTGTACTGCACATGGGGTGTGAATTTTATCAGTGTTCTCTCCTAAACATGTTTCACGTATTTGAGTCCTGAGTGCATTTATATTGGGTGGGTTAAAAAATAAACAGGGATAATACTATTTATGTGCACAAACAAAAATAAAGAGTAAACCTTAATCCTAAGGACATAATGTGAAATCAAGAGTATTAACTTCCCCAGTGATCTACCAATATGGTGGCTCCACTATGTACATGAAGACCTGAACCATTGTGAAAAAAGGAGTCAGCCTATGGAACTTCCTCACCTGTAAAATATTCCTCAGTAGCATCAATAGAAAAGATTGTTTTATACATGTTTCTTTGTTGCATTTAATGAGAGGATATACACACGGGAGCTCCATCTGTGATATGAACTACCAAGACCATTCTTGTGTGCACATAAGCATATGAATGGGAGCTGTTCCAATCTGTCCAATATTAGAAGATGCTTTACACACACAGTCCTGTTACAACTGATGTAAGGAGCTTCCCCCAGTATTGAAGAGCACAGATCAAATCCTTCTTGTGGAGATCTCAATATATGCATCAGAGCTCCATGGATTTTTTTTTTTACTGAAAACCAGGGCTTTTTTTCAGCTGGAACGTGGTGGGACGGAATTCTGGCACCTCTTGAAAATGGTCACATGGCTGGTGGTCCTGCCCCCTAATCTCCAGACAGAGGGGAGTTTAGATTGCCTTCTGCGCCGCTGCACAGAGGGCAATCTAAATTCCCCTCTGTCTGGAAATCGGGGTGGGGCCACCAGCCATGCGACCATTTTCGCCAAGCGCAATTTAAACTTTAAAAAACTCCCCCCTTGTTCCAGCTGACCCAAAGTGACGTCATTGTGTGGCCCTGGGAGCGTGCACACACTTGGCACACACACATGTGGTACCAGGGGCACTACCTTCCTCCAAGAGTTGCCCCGTGTGCTGGCAACCCACTGAGTTCCACCACCTCTTTTCCCAGAAAAAAAGCCCTGCTGAAAACAATATCTTTAAAAGTAGGGTGTGAATTTATTTGTGTAAAGTTATATACAGTGCAATCATAAGAACATTCTCTTGGAAGTAAGCTCCAGAATCCATAGGATTCTGGGTAGACCTGCTTAGGATAGCATGATAGCCATGTAGGATGCATAAACACAGACGTGAACTTGAAGAGCTCATCGATGTGAGTATTATCTCCATGATCAATTCCACTGTGGATTGGAATGGTATGCACATTGGAAAATAAACTTTCTCAGATTTTGTAAGAAATGTAATGGCCTGCAGCCCAAAGCCCTCACTGTCTGTTTCTCAAATGTTTTAGTGTAACGGTCTTTCCTTTGGAACTTAATTTCCCACAATATATACAACTCTTCCCCACTCTATGTTAGCATGAAGTCAAGCCCCTACCTATACTAAAATTCTACTCGTTGATCCTTCTCCCTTGTACCAATCTGGCAACACCCTTTATTTTCAATAATATATAAAACACATTTTGATTCTTTTTTAGAGTTTTAAAATCAGCATTATCTACACATTTATAGAAAACTCCAAAGTTTAATAGTTAGAAGTTAGATATGATCTGCACGTTCTCTGATGTTGTTTGGATAGTTAAGCACGATTTTCTTAATATGGTTGTTAAAGTTAAGAAAGTTTTATTTTAAAGCACAATGTTTCTAATCTCAGTTATCAGGAAAGACTTTGAGTACGTAGTATATATTTGTCTTGCCTCTGTTTAATGATAACCTGCAATTTTTGTATTGGGTTGAAAATCGAGCATGCCTATAGTCATTTTTCAAAAACATGTTTGCCTTTGAGTATCATTTTTGTCTGGAGGTACCTTGCCTCTGTGCCAGTGTCTAAACAGGCAGTTGCAGGCAAAAGTGGTAAGAGAATAACACTGTGCTCTAGATGTGGAAGATAATGCAGGATGGAGTTGTCAGAACTTTTCAGAGTTGTCCACAGAGAACAAAATTCCAACTGAAAGCACACAGCTGTCCTATTGAGTTGTACATTTGTGGGGTCAGACTCGATTAACAGACCAATTGTGTAAAAGATCTCATCATGTATCCTAGAACTGGCCCCCACTCACTGATGAGCTCATTACTTAGGTCTGGATAAAATGCCACCCTATAAACCAGCAGAACTAGAATAGTGGGATTTAAACCTGACTGGCATCCTCATTTCCACTAGTTATGTCTGCACTGCCATGTTACTTTTTTTGTGCAATAGTAATGATATTTCATCCCAAGCACTAGGCAGGATTTAGGATATGGTCTTCAGTGTGACTAAAAACAATCAACTTAAAATCAAGACAATTAAAATAGTAGAGCTAAATATAAATTTAAATCCAAGTACTCCAACCATTATTTTTGTGGATCAGGCTGTAAATAGGCTGTCTTGGTTCTAACTACCCTAACTACCCATTTGATTGCTCTATTTTGCTCACGATGGCAGCAATCGAAAGCATCATATAAAGAAGCTTAATTATGTGTAGTGGGGCTTTAGAAACTGCCATTCCAATCACAATTATCTTGCATCATCTAAGAAGTTGATCCCAAATCTAAAGTGACCCTTGGGAACACCCTTTCCTAAAAAAGCTATGATCAAAACTGGAAATCTGGAAATCTTCAGCCTATCGGGCGAAGTGCTTTGAGATGCTGTTTGGAACCCAAATGCCAGAACACAACAGAATAGTTCATGATCATTTTAGAAACTCCCAGCAAATGCTCATCATAACTAGGTCTTCCTCATTGTTTCTATGAATTTAAGTTCCTTTGGTTTTCTGTTAGAAAGCTTTCATTGTAAAACTCCTACTGACATTATAAGTCAGCATGTTTTGAGGCAGCCAGCCAATCACTGAATTGGCTTATCCTGAATTCAAAAGAACTCCAGATAGAAACGATACCCTCTGGCTCATGGAAAGGATTGTAAATATTTCTGAACAGTTTAGCATTGTCAAGTGCTTCACCACACATCATTGGATATTGCATTATTGTTGCACTACAGCAATAATAATAATTTTATTTAATTTTTATCCTACTTTTCTCCCTGATCAGGGATCCAAAGCCCCTTTTCACATTGTTCTCCTCTCATCCATGTAATCCTCACAACGATCTTGTGAGGGTAGATGAAGCTGAGAGATTGATAGGGAGCCTAAGGTCACCTGGTGGACTTCCATGGTTGGGCGAGGGATTTTGACCTAGTTGCTACAGGTCCTAGCCCTACAATCTAACCCAGGGGTCTCCTGTGTGGTGCCCATGGGCACAATTGTGCTTGCCAAGACCTTTTCTGGTGCCCACTGGGTGTTTTTGGAAAGTGGGAGGGTCCAGTTGGGGGGCTTGTGCAAAGCGTGGCTTCTGATTGGCCCTTGGAGTATTGATTGGCTGTGCACATTTTTAAAAACATTGCTTTGGCAGAAACTACTTCCACAGCACAAGGGTCTTCACTGTGTGACTGAAAGTAAGTTATAACAGCCATTTTGTGGCTGGCTCCATCTCCTGCAGCAGCTGTGGCAGCCATCACACTGTGTCAGAATTCCAGATGGGCTTGCAGGGTCAAAAAGTTTCGGGACCCCTAGATTAGGGGACCCTGAATCTAACCACTAAGCCACATGAGCCATCTACATGGGTTTGTCTACACAGGCAAATCCCGCTGTGAATAATTGCTATGGTGCAATGAGAATATAATACCTATAATGTGTGGATACTGCTCAGTCCTCTGTGTTCTAATGGACTAAATAATCCATTTTGGTCTTACAGCTGATCCTAAGCACATGAATTTGTGAAGGCAGTCTATGATTTGCTTATTTTTAGATTGAGTCCCTTGTGGAAACATTCCATTACCTCTATTATGTAGACACTAAAACCATGCCTGCATGAAATGGGACTTTTTTGTCTTTATCATGTTCCTAAGATTAAAAACCAGCCATTGATGATGGTTATTTTTTTTTTTGTAAAATTGAGGAACATAATATTATATATATGTATGTATATAAGGATAATTGCCATGCATCCCACCTGTTATTTTATTGGATTGAATTTTACTCATCTTCCTAAATTAGAGTTGTGCTTTGTGGAATATGGAACAATGTGAGTGTTTGTAAGATATATTACCAAACTAATAATACATTTTTGAACTTTCTCTGTGAAACAGGGGCCAGATGGGTTACCAATGCCTGGCTGTTGGCAAAAGGTAAGACTGCAAATGTCCTGCTTCTTATTTCTTCATTGTGTTCCCCCCATATTGTCAAGCACAAATACACAAAATTAGATTAAAATTAGATGACATAACAGAACATTAACAAAATACATAGAAAGCAAGGACACGTTGAATTTTTGACAAGAACAGTTGTTTACAAAAACAAATGAAAACAAATAACTGTTCAGGATTTTTTTTAAATTGTGCATGCAGTTAAAGAAATGGAACGTTGAAATTTCTACATGATATATATACATTGGCTTAGTTCAGATATAATGCAAAAGTGTGGGTCATTTTAACCGTGGTTAATATGAAAAACATGGAATCCTGGTTTCCTTTGACAACTGTTAGTCTCATCCATTTTGCTCTTTCCTCTGCCTTCTGCACTTAATGCAGACTGCATTATGGTTAAAGCCAGAGTCCAGGAGCAAGTCCATTGTTGTGTATCATATGAAACCATAATGAAGACAGAGAGGTTAATAAATCAACTTCAGACTATGATTTTGCATCCTGACTTGACATACTCTAACTGTAGTTAGCAGAGTGATCTGCATTTGGATAATCATGATGACACTAGCCATTGTTAGTTTAATTAAACCATGGTTTTTCATCATGTCTGAACCACGCCATGGGACTAGATATTTGAGTTCTATAGTACTAATCTTGCCAATTTCTTTTTTTATCTCTTTGCAGTGATGAATCTAACTTTGCAAGCATGAAGTTGTATATATAAAATGCTCCACATCTTGTATTTATAGTTGAAAATGGAACCATTGATCTTACAAGTCTGAAATATGTTTACACATAGCTGCTTCTTGTTTGCAGTAGTCCATGTGTCCATTCTTCATGTACATCTGCAATCCAGCAAAATATAAACTATGTGAGAAACTTGCAGAATCAAGTATTAGTCTCTCTACAGAGATCATCTGTATAGAGTGATGATGGTGATAAGTCATAGACATATGAGTTGTTTCTGCAATTTTATATTACTTTTTCCTCCCCTTTGACTTGTGTTCTTGCATGGACAATAAGTGCCATGAACTAGTTTACATGAAATTGAGACCAAATATGAGCTCAGTGCTATGAAATGTACTGTTTCTGATTGCGAATGGAATATATAGTGACGTTGGAATATAGTGATGCTTACATGTTCACTTTCATAAATGCTTAATTGGATCATAGCTCCAGTAATTGCTTATGCTGACTAAAATCAAAAGCATGACTTGTGTGCCAAAGCAGCTTGCGTGTGCAATTGCCTCATATGCTCCAGTGGCTGTTTGCTATGACTTTCAATTCAGACATCTGAATTGTTCTTTTTGTCATCTCAAGGGAGTCACACCATGGCTTATTGCAAAAAAATGATAAGAGGAGATTAGACGATGGTTTCCAATTTGGAGGGAAGTGAAGTTCCTTCTGAAGGTAGATGGCCTTTCAGTTTTCTGGGTCATGCAGTCACCTTTGCAAAAAAAAGGGCGACACCTGTTCATCAGCATCCGTTTGCTTGCACTGCTCACAGTCACGATGCATTCACCTTGGGAGGATGTCAGCAACAGGCCCATGTTGACTGTTAAACCAAGAAGAAAAGAAGCTGAAGATTTTCTTTGTGAGCAGCTTGAGAGAGTTGCAACAAAATTCCAAATGGATCGTTTGATGATAGACCCCAGCAACCAGAGGACAACGTGACCATACTTCAAGGATTGGTGCAGTATGTGTTTCACATACTGTATTTTTGGATTGTGAATGGTGGGGGAAGTATTCTTGGCAAAAGACAATATAAAATGCCTGCCTCTGGAAATAAGGAACAGATATGGATTTATGTGGATTAACATTTGGGTTTTAGAAGTTCCTGATTAAAAGACAAAGCTTTGTAAGATTTTGGAAAATATATTTAATTTTACATATTTCATGTTTCAGTTCACTAAGCTGTTCCGCAGATACTTAGATTTTGGGGAACACTACTTGTGTTCAGCTTTTTTGAGTATTATCTTTTGGGGGACCTATGAGGCCTTTTACAAAGCAAAGATCTGTTTAATTTTTTACTCATACAAGCTTATTTGATCATACAGTTGTTTTTCTACATGTTAGTTACATGTTTAAAGCTACCATAGTTCAAAGAATATGAAAAAGAGAGGGAAAAGAATAAATTTAGACAATTGTCACAGTACATTACAAATGTCCTCTGAAAACATATACATTATTTTCATTAGACTTTTAATTACTAAGATAGTGAATACTTTCGTTTTGTACTTTGAACTCATTTTTTAAATTTTTATGCCTTATATTCATAAGGTATATCTGTAGTGAATCTGAGGAATTTATGTTGTTTACTGTGCCACTGTCCATCTTTTAAAAAATTACTGTCTCTGTTAAAAGTGGTTGCTGCGTTTTTATGTACAGTTATGAATTTTTTAATGTCTGACCAAATAAGATAAGCAAGTAACAATAATAATAATTTCAGTAGGATGAAAGTGTCCTTATCATGCGATAAGTATCAGTTTCTGCAAACTGTAACATGCATCATCTTGGAAACAGTGTTAAAGTGGTTACACTACTAAATATTAGCTCAATATATCCATGAGTGAGTAATATCTGCCCTATGAAACTTTAAAATTTATTTTTTACTTAAATGTCATATCTCAGAGTACCTGAGCTATCACAGAAAATATTGTAGTTTTAATTTAAAACCATTTTTCATACCTCGTCAAACTTCTTAATGCCAGCTTTAATACTGATGCTTTTATCTTAAAATTTCTTACTAATAGTCTTGCCAAAGGTTCATTGCTGAGAACCTGGAAAAAATAAAAATGTTTAAGGAACTCAGAGAATAAGCTGCTTTTCTGTCTCGAGTGCAAGATAAATTTCTTTTAAATGTAAATGATAAATTGATGAAAAAATAAATCCACTAACTTTTAACAGTCCACCCTTGAAAACAAAGTATACCTTATTATATAATAACCCAGTATCTCTATAATTTAGAGATATTTATTATTGCATCCCGACATTCACTTAATGTATCAATTTTAAACCTAAAGTAAGAATAACAACTCTCTTGAAACATCTCATTATGTAAACAAGGTACCTGTAAACAGGGAAGTACATTCCAATAATTTTCCAGACTTTATTAATATTTTGAGTTATTAAGAGCATAGTGCAAGCAAGCACTGTGCCCTTGGCCAAGAAAGGATTTTATGCCAGAGTTTTTCAGTCCTTCAGCCCCTAATGTTAGAATGACATTGAATTCAAACAAAGTAAGCAGAAAAGACCAGTTCACACAAGATATGTTTTGCTTGACGCGTGAGCAAGCTTTCAGCAGGCAAACAAATAAAACGTGTCTTGAGCATCCAGAAGATGATCACATATGTTCGGCTGCAATAGTTATTGTTGTGGTGATTCTTCCCAGCCACTGCAATGAAGTGATGCAAGCAGTATTGATTGTCATGAACGCATATCTAGTTCTGCTTTAAAAAGCACCCATATGTTGCCCAAATGAATTTGGCATATATCTAAATTACAGCTTATTTATTGTTTAATTCTTATTAATTGCAAATTAATTCAAATGCATTTGCTTCACGGTAGGAGAACTCTATTCCATTATTAAGGTACCATCATTTTAAATCCATGCTGGAATATGACCAGTTGGATTATTGACTGTAGTAGGAGATACTGTAGTGGTACCTGACTCTTACAAAGTATCTATTTGTATTGCCTGGTAAGTGAAGGGCAAATGTGCTTAGTCTCCAGTCCTGACACAAACACTTTCTGAAAACTTGCTGTGCCTTTGTGTGAATCTTTTAACAATTATTTTGGTGCTAAAATGTTTTTTTTTCTTTACATATAATGTGTGTCTGGTGTAGGCATTTTTGTTTAGTCCTTACAGCTGTAGTAGCATTTTACTATAGATCTTTTGTGTTAAAGTGTGTTGGTTTGGTAGTTTGAGCTGTTTTTCCTTTCAAAAAGTGGAAACAACATAAGCTTGCATAGGCTTGACGCACGCACACGCTTATTTTTTGTGATTATTCTTGTTCTTGGGCTGTTCTTATTTGGTGCTTGTCTTCAGTGGTATTTTTTTAAATTAACCACGAAGCAGTATGCTTGAAAACATTAATCTTCTATTTTATTTCCATAAACTGAGGAACTGTTGTGTCTGTCAGGGTGCTTCAAAAACAAGTGTAAGGGGTAAGATGAGGTCCCAAGGTACATATAACCAGGGCTTTTTTTCAGGGGGGACGTGGGGGAACAGAGTTCTGGAACCTCTTGAAAATGGTCACATGGCTGGTGGCCCCGCCCCCTGATCTCCAGACAGAGGGGAGTTTAGATTGCCCTCCATGCCGCTGAGCAGCGCGGAGGGCAATCTAAACTCCCCTCTGTCTGGAGATCAGGGGGCAGGGCCACCAGCCATGTGACCATTTTCTTCTAGGGCAACCCACTGAGTTCCACTACCTCTTTTCCCAGAAAAAAAGCCCTGCATATAACAAAATGTTTTTTTTCTTTTTGTGAAATCTTTGCAACTTGAGGATCATTGAAAAACATTACAGAAAGGCTGAATTATATCATGATGTCTAATCACCAGCTCCAGTAGCTTGTGCGCATGGCTTCTTCAGTTGCTTTTGCAGCTCTCTTTCATCTGCTTGTCTGTTAACAAGCTATGTGTGCAAAACTACCCCTTTCTCTGCAGTGAATGGATACATGGAAGTTCCATGGGTGCATCAAAGCACCTCAAAGTTACAGATCTTTGGTTGTCAGCTCTGATGTCTAAGTAAACGATAATAATATATACTTTTAAGGAGTTGAAATACATTGACCTCTGAAGTCAGTATTATGTACAGTACTGGAAAGTTTTCGCTTTATAGAATATTATATTATTGTTTCATTTAGTGTTTTTGGTTTTCTTTCAGTTAAAGAATCCACTGATAAAATGTTGTCTTCTGGTACAATGCAAAAAAACCCTGTTTCCGCTGGTTTAAAACCATACAAGTGAAAGCCCAGTACATTCTTGAAGGTCCTTATTCTCTATTTAGATGCAACACTTGTTGGTTTGTACAGGATATTGCTAATTATGAGAATATGATGTTGGGTTTGTTTTGGATAATAGAATTGCTCTGAGAAATTATGTTAAGAGTAAAAGTCACAGGAATTGACACAGTTACAAGACAGTAAGTTCTTGATGGCATCCATTTTCTTTATAGGCTTTCTAACCTCCATTGTTTTAGACTCTCATATTTTTATCTGTATCTTTTGTGTTTTATTTTATTTTATTAATCTTATTTTTTTACTTTTTATTTTTTAAAAAATCACATAATAAATTGGAAAAAGTGTTCCAATTTTCATACAACCCCCCTACTTCTAAAAAGTCATATGAAAAGAGAACATGATGTTCACTGGTTGTAGACAACAATACATATTTTAGTTCAAACCAATGTAAAAAAGAAGCAAGCTATTTTTCTTGTAAAACAATTTGATGCGCTTCATAAAAAAAACACATTAGCTAGGCATTGTAGCAAATGCATATCTTTGATTGCCTGATTATTGCTGTTTAAACATAAAACAGAGTTGCGAAAAAACCAGTGAAATGGAGGATGAACTTGGAGTTTGAGCAGCTTTTGTATCTGTATTTTATATCCTGATAATTATGCTGCTCATAACAAAATTATCATTTTTGGAGATCAGGAGGCCCAACTTAATCTGGAACTTGTCAGTATTTTACCTCTTTAATTTAGCAAAACTTCTCTTGAAATTTCTGCTCTTGATACAGCGCTGAAATAATTTGGCAACATTTTATTTGAGGAAGAATTTATGCTTTACATATTGTGAATGTGGGTCACATTCCACAAAGAAGATTTCCTGTGCAAACCCCACTTCAATAAATGGCAACTGTTCGAGGAGATTGCAAGGGTTTTCTGTTGCTCTCATTGGGTTGGATCCAACTTTTTCACTCAACCATACCCAATTCCCCTTCTTACAACACTCATTGTCCCGCATGTCTTTTGTGTGTTGGGTCCCATGATTCCACAGCATAGCCTAATTTGATGATCAAGAGTCCCTTTTCCTTTTCTCACCAGCAGAAAAGGTTAGATAGATCAATCCCAATCATCAGGAGTGGGGATTTGCACCAAATAACTTCCCAAGGGATTGTGCCGCTCATTGTGGATATTTTATCATTGTACATTTTTGGGAAAATATAATATCATACAGTCTAGTAACAGTTTTAAAGGTGTATGTATCTGATTTTTTTTCTTTGGGAAAATATTATATTTTTATTTGTATTTTTTACTTTTTTAAAAATTGATCTATATGTGCAGTTCTTTTTGTATTTCATAATGGTCTTTCCTTAGAAACAAAAAAGCGAGAATCTGCAATTGAACGGACATTTTTGCTGCTTGTTGGAAACATTATAACAGGTCGTTTTCATATTACACGTTCTGTCATATCACTGTAAAAAAACAAGACAACTATGTAAATAATTGAAAAATTTAAATCACTGTTTTGAATTTGTTTCACATTTCTACTTTATTGTGGCCTCTGGTTCAGATTTAGTTCAGGTCTGAGCCTTGTCAAACTGTATGAGTTCTTCTCTTTTAAAAATATTTCTCCTGATTTGTACTGTTTTTCGATTTTCAGTTTGAGTTTTTTATTTTGTTTTTGTTCCCAGGTTGTGAGAAGTTGATCTTCAGAATTATTTTTACACTATTTATGAATTATTTTCATAATGTAAAAAGTGTGTAATTATTAAACTCTTAATCTTACCAAAGAGACTGATTTGTATTGCTACACAGCTATGTTTTTGCTTTCTCTGGATTGTGAATAATTATAGACAGACAGACAGATGATTTTCACATGGCCAAAGCCTCCGGAAGATCGGGCAAAACTCATGGAATGAAGCGTCTTCCTAGCGCAATTTCCCAGCACAATCCCGTTTAATGGCACAATTTCTGACGTCATCGCACCACTAAATCACGCTAGGAAGACGGTTCGTTCCATGAGTTTCACGCAATCTTATGGGTGCATGTGAAAACAGCCATAGATAGATAGATGCAGTAATCATGTTTTTCTGTGATCACTTTGTAAGCTCTGCTACCAAGCATGTCCATACACATCAGATAATTAAATGGCCTATGTTGAAACTGGATGGGAAATAAATGAGAGACCTGACAAATAACCCATCATAAATAATAACAAGAGAATCAGAAAATGTGGTAGGAAATAAGACGGTGGCAGTACTATCGCCATAAAATACCTAGCCCCATGATGTCATTCTGCTATGGCAATTGCAGACTGCCATAAATAAGCCTGGTCTTCCATTACTTTATGTTTTAATCTCAGGTGAGATCAAGGCTAGTGCTGAAGTTGAAGTCCCATCAGGTAGTTGCTGGATTGTCTACCATCTTCCAGCAAAAATCCTGTAGGCACTCTGGCTCCAGGTGTATTTATGGCTTCCCTTCTTGTGAAATTAAGAGGTAAACCTGGATACTAGATAGCTTTGAATTTAAATATCACTGTCCATTATAACAGTTCAAAGGGAGGAACTTTGGTCTTCAGCAAGAAGAACATCATAAATCCATGACCTTACCAATAGCTAATCAACCAACTTGTATGCATTGTCGACCGCATACACTCTATATTGGCTCTTTAAAAGTCTGCAGTTATATTCTATTCTATATCCACAGGAGTTAGAGGTGTTAGTCTGTAGTTGCAAAATAGTAAAGAGTCCAGTAGCACCTATAAGACTAACTGACTTTATTGTAGCATAAGCTTTCATCAGATGCATCTGACAAAGAGAGCTGTAGTTCTTGAAAGCTTATGCTACAATAAAGTTGGTTAGTCTTAAAGGTGTTACTGGACTCTTTACTATTCTATAAATAGCACATGGAGTCCTTAAAGGAATGTTCGATATTCTTTACATTTGTCATAAGCTTTGAAACTTTTGCACTAATTGGACTCCACCGCATGCATAATCTAGCATCCCTAGCTTTTCATCAGGGATTTTGAAACCTAACCAATGCGATATTTATATATCTAAATGGATGCGTTTTACTTTTTTCTTCTTTTTAATAGCTGCTTTCCAAGGGATATAATACAGGAGCATAAAGGCCACTATTGCTTCAGAGTATCTAATTGTAATAGAACTTCAGTACATTTATAATTCTATTGCAATAAAGATTTCAGACAGGTTTGAAAATAAATTTTTACTCATTTAAAAGCTCTGTTCAAGCCCCATGATTGCCATCTAGTGGCTTAGTCCTAAGAATGGCATTCTAAAGTCAAGCAAATGATAAAAATAGTTCGTATCTGCATCCTCTTTTGGCCATCTCTGTTCTTTGTTTGGCTAATGCTCCTTCCTACAAAACATCAAAGCTTCATGAAACAAAAGAAACCAGATATCAAATGCTACAGCTCCAGAGTGTCATTTCCTATTGAAAATCTGATCTGATAAACTTTGCTTACATGTTGCACATTTTATGTATTTTTCACGTATGATCCTAAGAACAACTCTGATCGATGTTTGTGAGCATGAGTAAGTGCTGTTGAACACATGAAGCTGCCATATAGATTGTTGGTCTGTCAAGGTTAATACTGTTTACTCTGACTCTCAACTGCTCTCTGAGGTTCTCTTACTACCTAATCTTTTTAACTAGAGAAGCGAAAAAGATCCATGTGAAAGAGCTCCATATTGAGGCAAATTCTAGTCAATATACATTTCATTTTCTGATTCTAGGCTCAGAAAATACAAAAAATCCTTGCACTATAAGGAGCATGCAGAAACAGTGAGTAGATGGAGCACTGAGAGACCAGAAGTCAAAACGAAAGTTACTGGTTCATAGAAACGTCCCACCTTTTTCCAGCATCCTCTGACTAGCCAGATACTTTGAAAGGCCTGATCAAACAGCCCTCAGTAGTCAGCTGAAAATCTTCCCCACTGATCCTGAAGATAAATTGCTTTTGTTGCATGGAATGTTGGCAGCTGCCCCGGGTATTTTCTTTACATCGTTCTGTACCAGAAGTAGACAAGCTTTTGGGCTCAAATGCTCCCCACCACCACCAGCAACATCTACTCGTGAAGATGTGTGTATGCCAGCAAACAAAAGGAGGGGGAGAGTACTTGGCCAGATATAATGCTTACCTGCCAGGGCCTTGATGTTTACTTCAGACTGGTTTAGCTGGTGTTGCTTACCCCCATGCAACACACATCTTTATATTCAGAGTTATAAACATTCTACCAGTTTGATTCTAAGACCAAATTGCAATCAAATAGGTTTATCCCTGCTAAACAAAGATCCCACAAGGAAGAACCTAGTGTCTTCCTAGTGGGAATCACCCTTTCTTTTAGTTTCATTCCTGCTTCGACAGAGAGAGCAGCTTCATCCAAGCACTGCCTTGCCTTTCAATGATTTTTCCTCCTTCACTTCTATTTTCCAAAACCTAATCCTTGCCTTGTGTACTCCTTTCTACTCTACCTCCTCGCTATTCTCTTTCTCCCTGCACACCTGCTAGAAGGCTTATAGGTGAAGCTTTCTCCTTCCTTCCTTCAGCCACAGCGGCCATTTCATGGCAAGCAGAATCGTAGACTGGCAGATCATGCTCTTCCATTACAATAGGATGGAAAATCGTGGGGGAAGCATTGGATTCCTCTCTGAAGCAGAGTTGGAAGCGCCCCACACCACCGTTTCCCCGCAACAAACCTGGAGACATTGGGGCATACTGCAAGGAAGCTACAGCTGCGGCCCCTCATATCACAAAGAGACAGGAAGCGCAAAAAGACACTATTCCTCCCTGGGCAAAGTAAACACAGCAGCCATTTCTGGCCTCGCAAATGAGGGCAAAATTGCCAACCCGCTGGGAGGTGACTGTGGAGTGGATTTCTCCACATCCCTACGCCAGTCTAGTGGCATAAGATCCAGTATGGGGCAGCCAAGCCGGTCTGAGATTCAACAATAATCCATGCCTGCAGAGCCCATGGCGAACAAAGGACTACTTGTGACTAGTGTAATGGAATTGGGCCTTGTGGTATTACCCCAGGAATTCCTAAATGTCATTAGTCAGACTATTTAAAAAATGGTTGTTGTGGGTTTTCCGGGCTGTATTGCCGTGGTCTTGGCATTGTAGTTCCTGACGTTTCGCCAGCAGCTGTGGCTGGCATCTTCAGAGGTGTAGCACCAAAAGACAGAGATCTCTCAGTGTCACAGGGCACTGTGACACTGAGAGATCTCTGTCTTTTGGTGCTACACCTCAGAAGATGCCAGCCGCAGCTGCTGGCAAAACGTCAGGAACTACAATGCCAAGACCATGGCAATACAGCCCGGAAAACCCACAACAACCATCGTTCTCCAGCCGTGAAAGCCTTTGACAATACATATTTTAAAAATAGCTAGCTTATCTTACCTCAGAAAGCCACGGCAGCCATTTCTGGCCTTGCCAAAGCTGGCAACTTTGCAAACAGACTAGGAGGTGACTGTGGAGTGGTTTCCCACATCCAAAGCAAATCAATGGGTGCAGGACCCAGCTAGAGCACCAGATAGCAATGGCCCCAGGATCCAGTGCCGATGAGGAAGGTCTGCTTCTGAGTAATACAATTGGATCACGCACTGCAATGCTATCCCCAGATTTCCTAAACTTGATTACAAAAAGTATGAGATTGCCAATTTTTGTTAAGAGTGATTCCGCACACGTTGGATAATGCACTTCCAATCCTCTTCTTTATAGATCATTTGGAATGGATTTTTTTGTGTGCGGAATAAAAAATTCACTTCAAACGATCGATAAAGTGCATTGAAAGTGCATTATCCAATGTGTGCAGAATCAGCCTAAGAGTGCTGAGGGAAGAGACAGGTCTCCCTCTGGTTCTTCCTCCACCCCCCCCCTTCAAACAGGAAAATGTGGAAGAGGAAATTTCTTACAAAGGGAATCCTAGCTGGCCCTCTAGGCAGCTAGAAAGGAAACCTATACCAGAAAAGAAAGGGAAACTGGAAATTATGCAGATAATGAAGTTTTTTCTCCCTCTTGGTTCCATATATGCCCACGCACAATTTTTTCCTCCAGAGAATGGGTTCAGCTCTCCCCAGGGTTCTCATAGCCATTATTAAGAATATTTTTACATTCTGTTTACTTTCCCTGTTTTGAAACCAATGATACAAAGGGCTGCAAGTTAACATTGAATTAAACTTGACAAGATTCTGGACAATCTGAGAATCGATCTCTCTCAATTGTTTTTTAATTGATCTATTGAAGCTGGGGAAGGTTAATTTTGATTGAGGTTTAGAGGCAAAGTGTAACTAATTCCCAACTTCAAACACTCCCAGAGTTGCTATTTGTCTCATTAGGAGAAATATAAAGATCACCTATTTTCTGGTTTTAAAAAGATAGATCCTGTCAGTTATATAGAATTATTTATAGGGATGCTGAGTGACTTCTTTATTAGAGATAGGAGGATCAAGGAGAGAGAGCCAAACCAAATAATTCATTGGAGATTTCCTTCTGAAAAGCATTTGGAGTCACCACTATGGTTAATATTTTTACTTGATGACACTAATGGTGGGAGGGAATGTGGCATAGTATAGCCTGATCTGATCAGATCTTGAAAACTAAGCAGGGTTGGTATTTGGATAGGCAACCACCAAGGAAGACCCTGCAAACTCTCTCTGCTTCTCTCTAGCCTTGAAAGTCCCTTGCTGGGTTGTCATAAGTCAGTTGCGACTTGACTGTACATGATATTCTCTGTAGGCTTCCGTTGCCTGCTTTATACTTCTAATTATCAGTGGAAGTCTTATGCTTCATGCGTGCTCAAGCTAGCATCTTTCATCAGTACTAGATTAACTCTACCAAAAAAGCAAACAAACCCAACCTCTGGAAACAGGAAATGGCAAGTTAGCATGCCATTTACTTACCTTGAGAAACAAGGGGCTGTTGTATCATTGGCTTTTTTATTCATATGAATGCCTGGAAAAACACTGCTTATATTTTAACTTTGGAATAAGCATGCCAAACCCAAACATAGATTAGCCAGTATTTCCTGTTTAAATTATCCTCCAAAGTTGTTTGCCAGTTACTTAATTGTATTTATGTCATTATATTTATACGTACATATTATCCTATGACTTAGTGGTAGGGTGCACGTTTTGTATGCAGAAAGCCTCAAGTTTAGTCTCAGATATCTCAAAAGATCTCTGGCAGAAAAGACCTCCACCTGTGACCTTGGGGTGCTACAGCCAATCAGAACAGACAATACTGAGCCAGATGGATCAGTGGTCTGACTTATTATGAGGCAATTTCTTAAAGTATTCTCGTCCCATTCCCAAACACAGTCATACTCATAACATGTTAATTTTCTCCATCAATTAATTAACATCAGTTAATTCCTCCTGTATTTCACTGTGAATTTCTGCCATGTTTCAGTTTTCTAGTTTCAGTCTGATGTTTCTAGCCTTTCACAATGTTTAATGGTTAGCAGAACGTGGGACAGACTGAGCCCTTTGCTTGATTGTAGCCCTGAAACATCTTCACCTTATCTAATTAAATGGGTGAACGTTCCCCAAGTTCTTCTACAGAAAAGTTTTTAAATACCTTCTCCCCACTCTAAACACCCAGCCTTCCAGACAGGATTGCATCACACTTTCTATCTCCCCTAGGTGGCATACAGGGACTGTTCTGAGCTTGCTGGTTTTAACAAGGAAGTAAAGGAGAAACCAATAGTCCTGCAGAGCCAAAATCAACAAACCTTATGAAAGGAAGCATCATCCAGGCAAACCTCCCTGCATGTACAGTACACATGACAAGGTTATTCACACATGCAACTTGTTCCCCAGAGGTCACACCATCTTTCCCCCACATTTAAACGAGAAACGAAGCATTAAGTTTGGAAAATAATTTTTTAAAACTTCGGTGTGAAAATACGTGAGGTGGAAATATTGTTAAGAAACTCCATTACAGAAAAACAAGGACAGGGAAGAAAAAATCAACTAAGGAAAATGAAGAAACGGCTTCGTAAAACAGAACAAGATGGACAGGAGGCGGAGCCAGGGCTAGACCAAAGTCTTCAGCCTCCCTTACAAATTGACAGACACCACCCAGGAACCAGGAGAGGCAGGTGGGAATAACAGGGAAGGTGAGACAGCTGAAAGAGCACCTCGTCATCCTGCGGATTTTCCATGGAGATTAAAATTCGTCATGGTGGGTTAATGCAATCCAACGGAAAATTTATAATGAACAAAGGACAAAGAACACGGAAAAGGATTGGAGAGCTGTTTTATTTATTTATTTAACTTAAATAACTATATAACAAATATAAATAACATATACATCATACATGCTCTCACCTGGATAGCCCAGGTGAGCCTGATCTCCTGAGAAGCTAAGCAGCTATGACTTGAGGGCATGCTCCACCACCATACAACATACATACAGCACATATTGTGACTGACAGCCACTAGAGAGTGTGGAGTGGTTCTTGAACTTACTGGGAAAGTTCCCAGAGGGCTGCAGACCTTGGGAGCCACTGGCAACCTACTCCCATTGTCCGCATCACCAAGTTCCAGGTCTGCACAAAGCACTGCAGTGGCTCCTTGGCTCAGCAAACTACTAAAGAGTCCAGGAGCACCTTTAAGACTAACCAACTTTATTGTGGCATAAGCTTTCAAGAGCCACAGCTCTCTTCATCAGCTGTGGCTCTCGAAAGCTTATGCTACAATAAAGTCGGTTAGTCTTAAAGGTGCTACTGGACTCTTTACTATTTTGCTACTACAGACAAACACAGCTAACTCCTCTGGATCTATTTGGTTCAATGTTTTCCTGGATTGCTTTAACTGGTAGATTATGTCCCTTGTTGTTGTTGTTTTAAAGAATAGGTGCTGTATCATATCGCATATAAACACCCAATTGTGTTACTGCCGTCAAGATAAAAAAGGATTTCACCAATCTATCACACAAGTAAAACCTCATGCTTTGCACATTATGAGAGATGCAGGTTAGGAGGTGTGCCTGGTTCTCCATAATATATGGATGCTTCTTGATTCAGTGGATGTGTAAACTAATGAGCCAACTGGAAATTGTGCTGAATTTTATATAAGTTGGGAGACCTGTTTTGAAATCCTGGGCAGCTTTGGATGCTGACTAGACAAACCCAGACAAACTGCAATCCCATGTCCTCTCGTTCCCAAACTGTAAAGAAGAGAGATTGATTGCTTGCCAAAATCGGTTGCAAAACTTTGTGCATGGGGAAAACCATGCATTCTAAATAAGAATAAATACTTCTGTGCTAGCTGATGGACCTTTCTCAACTGGCAACGTTATCTTGCTGGTACCTTTTCTATATTTTTGCAGGTCCTGGCATAATTACAATCGCCCTGCAGAGGGCATACAGTGGCAAGAAAGTGTTTTGTCCTTATGTGCCCTTTCCAGTTACTTCGCTTGCTTATTTTCATGGTAAAATATTGAAAACAATGCCAGGGCTTTGTTGACTCTTGTTTACATTGAGTTCCAAACTAAAGTTTGTAACTAGGTCAGAAGCAAGCATGTGAGCCCACATCTTTTGCATTGTAATGTAGCCCTAAATCACTCTTCTGAAGGTTACAGAAAAACAGAGAGGAGAATATTATAGGCAGTAAACACCAGTGTCTGTGAGTCTCTCTACACAAGATATACAGGAATGCTCAAGTGAAAATCTTACACTTGTTCTCCCATTGTGGATACACATGCACTGCTAGGGAAACAGAGTACACTTGAATATAAGACCACACAGAAAGTAAGAGCCAAGCTACAAGTGACGCCTGACACAGGTTGGACACTTGTCAGCTTACCTCAAGTGTTGATGGGAAATGTAGGCATCCTGGTTTTACAGCTTGGCTCTCCATTACAGCTGCAAGACCAGGATGCCTACATTTCCCATCAAAACTTGAGGGAAGCTGACAAGTGTCCAACCTGTGTCAGGCGTCACTTGTAGCTTAGCTCTAAGTCACTTGAGTGTCCCCGTGTAAGATGTCTTGTGTAGAGAGACTCTGTGTTTGTGTGTGGGATCTTCTCACTTGGGTGTCCACTGTTTCTGCATAGCCTGAAGAGTCTCTCTTCCAGCCTAGACCAGCCCTGAGTGTGGGTTGGCATGGAAATTCCCCATACACTAGTGGTCAAAATTGTGGAAGCCTTTTGGGAAAAGTGTATTTTTGAGGTTTGATGGCTCATAACATGACTTTTTTTGGAGTAATACCATAAAATTATGTATCAATGGAAAGATAATTTAATCAAGAATGTAGTACAATAACTTTTATGAAGGAAATTTTTTTAGAACAGTAGTTATAAAGAATAAAATTGAAACACATAGAAAAAATGAGTTATACAACAATTCTCACCATGTCAGTTAATACTTAGTTGGGTAACCTTTTGCTTTAATTACAACCTTACAACACCTTCCCATGGAGTGAACCAAGTTTTTTAGTTCTGCAGCTGTTATAATGTGAAACCACGATTGAGTTATTGCTTCTATTAATTGTGTTTTATTGCTGGGTTTCTTCTCACTAACCAGTTTCTTTAGTCGGCTCCATAGATTTTCGATGGGGTTAAGGTCTGGGCTATTCCCAGGCCACTCCAACAGTGGAATATGATTATCTTGAAACCACTTTTTGCACACAGCAGCAACATGACATGGAGCCGAATTTTGTTGAAATATAAATGCTTCATTATCTTGGAAAAGATCAAGTGTGGAAGGCTGCAGTTTGGGCTCAAGTATTTCATTTATGTATTTTGGGGCATTTATATTGCCATTTATCATGCAAATTCTGCCCACACCTTTTGATGTCATACAACCCCATATCATAACACTAACTGGGTGTTTCATGGTAGGTGTAATGCAATCAGAATGCAAATCTTCTCTGATTCTTCTTCTCACGTATTTTATGCCATCACTACCAAACAGGGAGATTTTGGTCTCATCACTTCAAGTAACACTGTCCCATTGTTCCACTATCCAGTTAACATGGGTTTTAGCCCAGTTTAATCTTTTCAACCTTTGTTTGAGAGATCAATGGTTTTTTTCATGGAATTCTAGCATTAAGACCAAATTCCTCCAGTCTGTGCCGAACAGTCCTTGCACTCAACTTCACATTGAATTGCGCCATTTCATTCTGTATACACCCTGATGATTTTCTTCTGTCACCTAGGCTCAGTCTCTCAATTCTTCTATCATCCCTTGCTTGTGTGCACCTTTTCCTGCCTTTACCAGTCTGGTTTTGTAGTGACTGAGTTGCCTTATACCTCTTCAAAAATTTAGAAATGCCACCTTTGGTTAAGTTTCCACCAATTTTTCTTCTAATTTCT
Organism: Eublepharis macularius; assembly: GCF_028583425.1. NCBI lineage: Eukaryota > Metazoa > Chordata > Lepidosauria > Squamata > Eublepharidae > Eublepharis > Eublepharis macularius. The sequence goes on along the minus strand of NC_072799.1, from coordinate 31,794,738 downwards.
TTGTAACTGTAGCCTTGTTCACTTAATAGTACTTTTTTACATCGCTTTCTGGGTGACCAGTCAACTCTTTGTGCCATTTCTTTAACTGTATTACATTGAATGGCTACATTCAAATGAAGGAAAGCTACTTCATATCAACCTAAGCAAGTCGTGCTTCCTTTTCCTGGTTATTTGGCTATAACATTTGATAGAATACAGATAATTGAACAAAATTTGTTGTATTACATTCTTGATTAAATTAGCTTTCCATTGATATATAATTTTATGGTATTACTCCCCCCAAAAGTGGTGTTATGAGCCATCAAACCTCAAAAATGCACTTTTTCCAAAAGGTTTCCACAATTTTGGCCACTAGTACCTGGGAAAATAATTGTGTGACAGACACCATGAAAAATCCACTACACAAATGTACTTCTGTTTTCCTCCTGGAATAATGGCAGCATAAAAGATCATACGGACTAGCTTGTGTGCAAGTTCTTATTGTGATGTCTTTGTGAAGATGCAGGAAGCCTCCTGGTGGATAAGATAGTACGTGTATCAGGAAAGGATGCCGGGGATGGGGGATAGGAGGTGGGGGTAGGAAGAAGGGCAGGAGGGGAGGGAAAGGAGTGAATCTCTAGGTCCTGTACTGGCACTGATAGCAGATTCCTAAACTGAGCCCTAGCAAAATGTATTCTGAGCATATGTGAGTTTAAGTAGAGAGATCTGAGAGGAAAAAACACTTTGTGAGGAACTGCTATGAAGAATAGTGGTGAGATTACCACCATCCTGAACCATAGTTCTGAGATAGATCCTCCCCAAGTCTGACAGAAGGCACTGAAAAGCTAAGTCCAAAGACGCCTTTAAAGACACTACAGCCAAATGGGCCTATTGACACAATACATTGCTGACAAGTGCACTCCAGGTCCTGTCAATCAGATGCTTGCTGGGAGGTTGTTTTTAAAAACTTAGATTCTCGGGCCCTATACCATTTTCTCTACTATTTTCCCTTCCTGAAATTATCCCAAGGAACTGCTATTTGGCCCACTGGAGAAATTTACATGCTGCTCCTGTTTCCTGCCCCACTCAGGAGGGTGGTGGAGGAAAAGATGCACCCAAAATTGCCATTGCTCCAATGGTGGGACATCACTTCCAAGGCAATCTCGGAAGTGATGTTGTCATATCAACATGACACTCTGGGATTCACCAGAAGCTCTATGGTAAAACCAAATTTCTGATGAATCCTAGTGTGTCACGCTGATGCAGTGACGGCCCTTCTGGGTCTGCCCCTGAAATGACATCACACTTCCAGGATCACAGGGGACATCTCCCCACCCTCTCCAATCTCATGCTGGGTTCCAGACAGAGGCTGCCAACACTAGCTGCACACATACTAATGGCCTACAAGTTTTTCCACAGCTCCACAGTGCAATTTCAGGTTAAGAAAATGTATTCAGCCCCATATACTTATAGGCCTAGGCCCCTGTATGCTTGGCAATTGTTTCCCAACACATGTCTGGTTAATTAGACCCAGGTATTATGTAGTTAGGCCCCAAGATAAACAGTTCTCTGCTGTAAAAGGAGGCCTATGTGCTAAGAAGAGATCTATTTTGGAGAGATACTGTAAGCAAGTTCTAATTAAACTGGCCCAAATATCGTAAGTTCATTCTTTTTGTATATCTCTGCAAAGAAACTGGAGTGGGAGGGGTATTTGTTATTTCTTTTTGATCAGTTCAATAAATAAATGCTGACTAAGCAACATACACAAGCTAGGAACCAGAAATGTACTGAAGAGTCATGCTGGAGGTAGCCAGGACTGCTATACCTTGCTTAAGCAGTGTTTGCCTTCCACATGTCCCCTCCACCGATCTCCACTAGCTCTGTCTTTCAAAACTAAGCTTTCTGGCTAATATTGCATCACCTGACAGTTGACAAACATGTGCCCAGGCGTTTCGTATAGAGCCATCAGCACGGCCAGTGCCAGATTTTCTGGCACCTGAGGCCGAGGGCAGCTTCAGGGCTGTTGCCGCCGCACATGCGCACCCGGACTGCATGATGATGTCACTGCGTGTGACGTCATCACGCAGCATGTGCTGCGAGCCGGCCCCATTGGCACAGCAGGCAGCTGGGACGGTGTGTAGGTGGCCTCCCAGCCCTCCAGTTCAGTTGCCACGCACCACCCCGGCCGCCTGCTGTGCCTGGCCTGCAGCTGTGTGCAGGCAGCGGCAGCAGCACAGAGCGACTGAGCAGGAGGGCTGGGAAGCTGCCCCATGCTGCCGCTGCCAGCACACACTCCCAGCCGGGCACAGCAGCTGCGGGCCAGGCGTGGCAGGTGGCCGGGGCGGTGCACGGGCACCTTCCTAGCCCTCCTGCACTGCCACCACCAGCTCCGCAACGCGTGCCCCTGCCCCTGGTGCCCCCTCCGGCGCCTCAGTGTTTGAGGCAGCTGCTGGACCCACCTCCATGGACTCTCCGGCCCTGGCCATCAGAATTCAAGCAAACGCCACTTAATGAATTATAGCTTTGCACTTTGCACGTGAAAATCTTTTTGACTGGAGGTCTGAGTAACTGCTTTGAGAAAGGGGAATCCGGAACGGGCACCTCTTGCTGGCGATCCCGTCAGCAGTTACATCTCTTGAATTTTCCTAGTGGCACGTGCAATAATACTATTGAATATTTGAATATCTGAATGAAATTTATATATGCATGTATGGAGCACACTGTTGCTGTACTTTGCATTCTTGAATGATAGCAGTTACATCTTTTGAATTTTCCTAGTGGCATGTGCAATAATATGGTTGGATATAAGGAATTATTGAATATTTGAATATCTGAATGAAATTAACATATGCATGTATGGAATACACTATTGCTGTAATTTGCACTCTTGAATGATATTTAAAAGTTCTTCTGAATTGAATTTGAGAACTCCATATATTTACTTTAGTTAGTTGGGCACGGTTATTCGCATAGTTGCTCATCAGAATTCAAGAGCAACAAGAAACTCAAAGAGGAAACATCTCCTAGGTGAATGGGAGCTATTCATGAGCGTCCACTCTAGTTTTGCTTTCGGCCACTGAAGCTGATCAACCTCGGAGTAGTGATCCCCAATGTAGTGCCAGTAGGCACCTAACATCCACCAGTGACATTCATTTGCTTCTTCTCCAAAGCATCCCCCCCTCCCCTGCAAAAACCCAGTCTTGGCTTTCCTTTACCTCTTTGGAACAGGAAGTGCATCAGTAGGAGACAGGAAGGATCACTTTTGTTTCGGCAAGATGCACCAATTCAGAAACAGCTGCTTTCATGGTAGGAAGTTGATTGGCTAGTGACTTTCCAGCATTTTGTGATTGGTCCCAGCACCCCATGGCAGCCATTTTATGATGGAGGCCTCTAAATTCCAGATGTGCTGAAAGAATGAACAAGATGGGGTTGGGGGCTCCTGAAGTAGAACCTTGAAGAGGTGAGATAAGTATTTTGTGGGTGCTTATTAGATTATTAATATAAGAAATTTGTGTGTGCTTTATGAGGTTATTTGCCATTGCTACAAGAAGTACTCTTGTACTTAGTAAATCATTTTAAACCAAAATTTAACTAGTAATGTGACATTTGTCTTGATCCCATTGGAATCCTAGAAAAGTACCTGGTACACTTGAAGAAGCAGAGAACAGTGTAACAGAATTGCTGTAGACAGGTCTTGGGATTTCTAATTGGGATGTTTCTAATTGGGATTTCTAATTGTAGTTGTTTAAGCTAAAAGGTCATTTGTCTCAAGAAAGTTGTTAGGACCAGAAAGAGATTGAAGCAAGGGGCTCCAAATATAAGAAGCATATAAGAAGCACACTGGCAGAAGGAAAAAGAGATTGTTCTGATCAAGGATGGAGGAGGGAGTGAAAATAGTCTGCAAATAAGTCAAGCTGAGACACCCTTGCTACAACACTAGTGCTGCCAGGAGACCTCCAGCCAGCATAGCATTGAGGCAATGCTCTAGGATTCCACTAAAACTCTATGGAAACTATGGCTCTGATGGAAACAATATTTTGGTGGAATCCTAGAACATCATCCCAACACAATAACATCACTTCCAGGTTCATGTGAGAAGTGATGTCATGGTGTTAGAGCAACACTGCTGAAAATGATCCACCTCCTAAAAAGCTCCCACCAAGTACCACGCTGGGATAGCAACCCACTATATCTCTGAGGGACACTCAACTCTGTAGGCCCAGCAGCAAGCAAAAGGAGACAACTGGTGAGCTGACATCAATCACCATTGCTGCTGGCAGGAACAAGCCAAGGGGCTTTGAGCTGCTGGAAGAATTGCTAGGGCTGGGCTCTGATTGCTCCTGGCTACAAGCAACCCTCTAACACAGCAGCCCGCTGGGGACTTTCTCTGTAATTTAAATGGCCACTCAGTCACTGGTTTGTCTGATACTTGTTCATCCTAATGATTTGTCAGCAAAGGATCTCAACCTGCTATGGCTACCTTCACTCAATTCTTCTTGGAAATGGGATAAGTTACATATATTAGAACTGTGAACTAATAAAAAGGGAGAAGTTCTGTGCACAGAGAAGCACTTTGACACCCACTAGATGAGCTTTAAAAGCATTGGAACGTGTCTGCAAAGACAGTTGGAACAAGGAACAAGACTGTGGCTTGGTACAATGGGACATAGCTAGAACTTTAGCTGTGACACTGCAAGCAGCAGCGACACATCTACGCACCCAATTTAAGGAGCTAACAGCTGCTCCTTCTTTGGAGGTTTTGAAGCAGAGGTGAGATGGCCCTCTGACAGCAATGCTGATTCTTTGAACCTGGGCAGATCATGAGAGGGAGGACAGGAAGAGTTACATCAGTGCTGAGTTCTTATGGCCCCTTCTTACATGCCCTATTGCCACTTTGCGGTTGGGAAGCAATCCTGACAGTGTTTTTGCCATCTTCTGGGCATGGAGCAGGGGTCACTGGGGGTGTGAGGGGAGGTAGTTGTGAATTCCCTGCATTGTGCAGGGGGTTGGACTAGATGACTCTGGAAGTCCCCTCCATCCCTATGATTCTATAATTCTGTGGTGGTGTTGGCACCAGTACAATAGAGCACAAAGGAAACTGTGGAGGCTCAGAGTGAAGGTACACAATGAGACTCAGAAAGGGAAGAAGATTGTAGTTTACATGTTCATTGGAACTTGGCATCCAAAACATTGGCTGCAAATGGGGTCAAACTGGGCACTGAAGCTACTGGGAAATTTCCTGTTTGGTTGTTTGAGGGCCTCTTGGGGCCCTGTACCAGCTGCCCTGGGGGGTGGGGTGTCACAGGCCCCTGCACCAATACACCTAAAGCATATCCAGAGAAAACTTCAGCAATACATTCCTAACCAGATCTACTCAGAAGCAAAGCTCTTAGATTTCAATTGGCTTTATTCCTGTGTGGTGTGAGTGGGGCCCTGCGGGAATCTTTCTCTGAGGACCTGTGATGTGTCTCTGTTTGGAACTGCCATTTCTCACCTTACTGAGTCAGTTTGTTTCCTCCAGATTTGGGTGGAACATATAGTAATACTTCCCTTTTGATGGCCTCCATGTTACTGCTTGAACCTTAAAGTAATGTGTTCATAGATTAAAAAATTTTCATATGCTGGCATTCTTGACAAGTTACACCCAGATTAGCACATCATTTAAATGGGGCCAAAAGTCTTTCTTATGCTAATCCAAGCAGACAGAACGAAGGGTTCACAGTGCCTAAACAGAGTTAACTCAACGTGACAGTCACGTTGTGTATCTGATGATTTTGATTTTGAGTTGTTTTTCATAACTGAATAAACCTGGCTTGAGGTCAGATATTAATGACTTCCAGAAATGGGTTTTGTTTTTTGCTTTAAAAAGCTCCTGGAGAGGGCAGATTCAGATCAAGAAAGGCATTGGGCAAGGAAAGGATTAACTCTTTTTATCATATCATATTCCTGATCAACACCCTAGGCTACAGTTTCCTGGCAGGAGAAGAAGATATGCAAAAAGTGGCACATGGGAATCTCCTTCAATCTTACTTAGCATCCATTTGAATCAGTTCTCCCCAGATGTGTTTTACAGGCAACAAGCACATTGGAAGCCCTGTTTACAAATCTCCAACATGTATTTTGCCCTTCCCTTTAATGTAACTTACATCTTGCATCAAGTTATTAACCTACAACATTCTTACAATGCTTTCCAAATGCCATTCTTTGTGATATTGTGGTGGCACAGGTCAGCATGCCCCATGCTAAACAGTGCAGAGTTCTCTTGCAGAAGTGGAATAAGATATTTCTTTATTCAAATTCACTCTTGTGACAAGGAATATGTAGGAGAGCCTGGGCTGGAATGTAATGAATCAGATCTTTTGCAATTAACTTATTGCTACTTGCCCCAAGCACTTGGGGAGGGGGCTATAAACAATTGCATCAATGATCAATAGGCCAGTTAGGCTGTGCTAGTCGAGACCTCTGAATAAGATGTGGAACAAGTAAATTGGACCCTTGAACATGAAATCAACTACTTCCCCCAAGGTGTGGGCAATCAGGGAGAAGGAATTCTGGGTTGACAAGTCTGGCTTTAGCTGTTTGGGCACGAGAAGTGAAAGAATGAAAGAACATTCACTTAAATGATAAAACTAAAACAGACCATATATTTACAAAGCGAGGCCAGCAAAGCCAAAGAAAGGCCGTATCACTATGCAACAGGAAGCAATCAAAAGAAGGAATGATCCAATCAGAGTGGGGGGTGGAGGACCACTCCCCCAAGATAATGAACTGGCCGAGCAATCCTCACCAAGAGAAGGAACAATTCCCAGCCACAGATGGCGCACAAGCGTTAAATCTGCAAATGGTTTGGTTTTTAAGTGATAGGTTTGTCACTGATTTTGTTAACTTATTTTAGTGGTACTGTGCTCATTTAGTGGTAGATCAAGATGGGTAGCTGTGTTTGTCTGTAGCTGTAGAAAAGAGCAAGTGTCCAGTAGCACCTATAAGACTAACAAAATTTGTGGTAGGGTAGGAGCTTTCGTGAGCCACAGCTCACTTGTTCAGATACCTTTTAGTGGTAATTTATCATTTTTGTGGTACTGTGCTCATTGGCGCTTTCTTTTTGAGTATAGTTAATTAAAACTGTACTATGTTCAAACAGTCAGTGAGGTTTTTAAACATTCATAAAGAAAAGGTGAATGCCTCCCAAAGCTGAGAGCAAGTAGTAACCTTTTTAAAAAAACTTTTCCAAGAGCTTACTTGCTTGACAGCTCCCTTTGCCATCATTGCTACCAGTAGCATTTTCTTTTTTCATCCTGTAGATTCTAATTTTTGTTTCACCCCCCCTCATTGTGTCCAATGAACCTATAGATAAAGCTCTATTTAACAACTTACTGAGATAGACATAACAACAAAAACAACATATATTGCCCTTCTGGCCAGATTAGTGCCCACTCAGAGTGGTGAGCAAGGTCAGTATTATTGTTATCTCCACAATACAGCTGGGGAGCTGAGGCTGAAAGGAATGGCTTGCCCAAAGTCTGCTGAACTCATGGCAGTAGTGGGAGGCAAACTACCAGAGTGCTAATTTGCAGCCCAACCACTTAATCACTATGCTACAGCAGCTGTCCAAGAGATGGCTGTCACAACTGGATCAGGTAAGCAGGATGAGCAGTTCAAAGGAGGCAAAATATTACAGGGTGATAAGAGCCTAGGTAGTGTAGGGTCAGAGTGTCAGACTAGGGTCTGGGAGATCAAGGTTCGAATCCCCACCTTGCTATGGAAGCTCACTGGGTGGTCTTGGGCCTGTTGTTCTGCTCAGCCTAGCTTATTTAACAGGGCTGTTATAAGGATAAATAGAGATGATGAAAATGCCACCCAGAGTTGCTTGGAAGGAGAGTGGAATAAAATTGCTCTAGATAGGTAGAACTTCTATACCAGGAGAAAATTTGGACAGATGCTACTTTTCAGCCTTGCCTAAACGGCACCTATCAAAATCCCCACTTCCAGCCAGGGGGCATATGCGTGGCTTTAGTTAATGAATTTTAGGCCAAAAACGTTGGGGAAATCATCTGCCTGCCTGCCGGATTTGACTGTACTGAATATGAGCGAGGGACCAGTGATCAGATTCTCTACGGTCTCTGTGGCGCCAGTGAACCCAAATCCTGCAGCTTCAGTGCAGAGAATTTTCTGACAAGGGGGGGAAAGGCATTTTGTTAATTTAAAGTTTTAAATATATATATATATATATATATATATATATATATATATATATATATATATATATATATATATATATATATATATATATATATATATATATATAACATACAACACTATCAAACATCCTTTTGCTTTTGAATGCATCTAAGTTCTGGCTGTGATTTCGGCGGGGTGGTTATTCCGGATTAACTAGTGCGGAGTGCAAAGCAGCCGTGCTTGTCAGAGGCGGCAGCCAGCCGAAGCCCAGCACCGCCTGCCCCGGCAGAAGGCGCGCCCGACGGGGAGGAGCAGGGCAGGCGCGGGAGGGCTGCCTCCAAGGGGCGGTGCCTGGCAGGTGCCCGGAGCCGGCGCGGGATAAAAGGCAGATGCGTCTTCCCGGGCCCGTGCAAGCGCGCCAGACGGACAGGCCGAGCAGCAGAATGGCGGAGCTGTACAGCAAGGCAGAGACCCTGGAGCTGCGCAGGAAGCACATCGGGTGAGGGGCGGCGGCGGGGAAGGAGCGCGGGGCGGGGATCGGGGCCAGGGGTGGGGGCGCGGGGCTGCCCTTGCGCCCCTGCTGTTGCTCCCCGTTCCCCGAGGCCATCTCCAGCCGCGGAAAGACCTTCTCCCATGACCGCTCCCGGGAGTCCCGTAAGCTACCTCCTTCCGAGGGACCGCGCCAGTCGTCGCTTGGAAGAAACCGGCTGCAGAAGCCAGCCTGGTTCGGGCAACCCGATGAGGCGGACGATGCCACGCTTGGCAGGGCAGACCGCGAGCCATCGCGGGGCGGGCGGCCAAGCAAAGACCGACCTCGCAGGCGGGATTCTGGTCGAGCATCACCGTAAAGCCCGACTAGATTTCCAGGGCTGAGTTTGCCAGGGTCAGATAGCAGCTTTGACTCTGGAAAGCTCAGACCCTGGAAATCTAGTCGGGCTTTACGGTTCCGCTGGACTCAAACCTTGCTTTTCTACTGCTGAATTGGCATGTTTTTTGAACAGTCCCATATTTGTAATACTGGACTATCACAAATATTTTGCAGTTCGTAGTTAAGGATGCTTATTTTGAAATGCATGATTCAACCAAAGTGAGGCACATTTAAATCTTTCCCATTGCAATCAAAAAGTTGAGTAGGGTAAGTTTACCAGAACTGCCTAGAAAGCATGCATACACTTTGTTTTCTTTTTTCTTTTAATTATACAATTCGTTAATGTTTTCATTTAAAGCTTCCCAAAAATAGAGTTATAGAAGCCTTCTAAACCTGTTGATTTCAATAGACTTAAAAGAGTGCTGTAACTCTATTTAGAATTGCATTGTATAAAAAATTAAGCTTGCAATAAAACAAGTACCCCATGCGCTTTCAGAAACACTTATAACCCCCACTCCCACCCCCTTGTCATGCAATTAGATGAAACTTTGTTCTCCTGGGCTTCTCTGATGCTGCATTGTAAAGCCCAGCCATTCCTCGGATCTTTTCTTGCCTTTGTATAGGGCTGCTCTGCCCTGATCTAACCCCTGTATAAATAGTCAGATTAACAGCCAGGCAGGTGGATCTGTGTTTGACCTTCCAAAGGGAATTTAGACAAGTGTAACAATTTGCTGAGCATGGCTTTAGGCTGCCAGCATTGGAGTCCAGTGCTACTGTTGGCATGCAAGATTGTGTAACTGTCAGGCCACTGTACTCGCAAGCCTTATGTAACCAAGTCAGCGCTGGGTTATATAAATCAAGACTGCAGAGAAGAGTTCTGCCCCAACTCTGAAACTTGTTGTTTTGGTCTAAGCCATTTCAGCCTGGCTGCCAATGTTATTTTGGTTCCCCGGTGCACTCATTGCAAACAATGTCTTGATAAATACTCCTCAGTGTTTCTGATGGGATTGTTTAATGGTGAGGCAATGGCATTCTGCACATGCTCAGAAGAACCGTCTTGTTTATTCTGCTTGTACTGAAAAACTGTGCTCTAGAGTTGACTGTTGAGTCAGATTGAGGTTTTGTCCTTAGTATGAGGAAAGGTTTCTTCATGACAGTCCCTAAACTCCAAATTGCGGTGTTACAACAAACACTGTGGCAACCATCATCAGGAGTGGAACTGGGCTGATTCACGTATGATTGCATTGGTCCAGGGCTTGGATCCTACAGAAAATCTCCATTGATGGAAAGGATTTTCAGCAGGACTTCTTCAGCCCCCCCGCCCCCGGCACTACAGTCTCGAATGTCCTGTGAAATGCTGCTCCTGAGAAACGTGAAGGGGGAGCCAGAGGCCTGCAGAGAGAGGGAGAATTGGTGAAAATTGCACTCCCTTTCCATAGGTGGAAATTTTCTGCAGAATCCAACCCTAGGTCTTATAGAATTGCTTGGCAGTACAATTCTAAACAGAGTTACACCTTTGTCAGCCTACTGATGCCAGCAGACTTAGACAGGAGTAACTCTGCTTAGGGTTGTACTGTTCATGACCTACCAGGTGTAAATTACTTCCGCTACAAAATAATATTTGAGGTAATAGATGATCTCTGTGATGCCCCGCCTGTTTCACACATGCAGACCTTCAGCCGGTAGACCCATCAAGCCACAAATGTTAAGAAATGTTAAGAAAATGCTAAGAAAATTGATGAGGGAAGAAGCTCCATTTACATCAACAGGACTTACTTCTAAGAAAACACACCATGGGGAAGGTCCAAACTACTACACCCACCTCACAGGGTGTTTATTGTGGGGATAATAATAACATACTTTGTAAACCGCTCTGAGTGGGCATTAAGTTGTTCTGAAGGGCGGTATATAAATCGAATGTTATTACTATTACTAATACCCTGACTTGTGGGCTTCACCATGCTTGGGCCCCCTTGCTTGACAGCAGTGGGCAAGCTGTATGCCAGGAGTTCTTCTACCTATTCAGGTAGTGCAGTGCCAAATTGTCAGAGGAAAGCTGTTTAGTAGGTTGGAACTGAACAAATGTTTATCTGTGTTTTTCAGGCCATCGTGCAAAGTTTTCTTTGCTAAGGACCCCATTAAAATTGTGCGTGCGCATGGGCAGTATATGTTTGATGAGAATGGAGAGAAATACTTGGACTGCATTAACAACGTGGCACATGGTAAGAACTGTAGCTTTGTATATAGTGTCCATTTTTAAAGCACCAGTTTTGATGCATTTGAGTGCTGGAGGGCTGCCGTGTTTTCAGATTCTCTTTGTTGGATTGCATGACTGATGTCTTCCCTGTTCTTTTTAGTTGGGCACAGCCATCCACAGGTGATCAAGGCAGCAGTGAAGCAGATGGAATTGCTCAACACCAATTCTCGATTCCTGCATGACAATCTAGTCCAGTATGCCCAGCGTCTCACAGCTACCTTGCCAGAAGAGCTGTCTGTCTGCTACTTTGTGAACTCTGGGTATGCCTATGACTTACCATTATCCATTCAAGCACAGCTTTTAAGTTTCACAACAGACTGTCAAGTAGGTTGCTTTTCATGTGGTATAACTACAGCAAGTTGTGTGTGAACCGGCACAATCAACACTGAATTTGTTACTCTTTATGTTATTGTAATGCCCCTACAGCTGAAAATTCTTTCTGCATTTTTAAGCATATTATTTTTCTGGTCCAGCAAACAAAAATAATGTGCAGGGTATCTACTGTACGGGGTGCAGAAAATTTTGTTGCATAAGTACCAACAGGTTGCATCTGCACATATAATTCCAAAGGTCACCCACTCTATATTCTAATCAGTATGGAAGCCACAGGAGTCCTGTTCAGGCCTTCATAGGGGATTCTGTCTGTACATATACCGTGAAATTGCAATCACTGGTCAGCCCCAAGATACTTCGCAACCAGCCAGACATGTGCAGCAAGGTATAAGTATACTTGTGTAGGTTTTGTACATGTGATTTAAATCCTACTTTGGGGAGCATTTCCAGTTGTGTGTGCAAAGCATATTTCTGTACATTAGTACATTTGAAGGATTTTTTCCAGCTTTAAATAAACTTTATTAAAACAGCTTAAAAACAACATAGATCAGAAGTTAGAAATCAAAACATTGAAAGACGCTAAATATTAAGAATTACTAAGTAATTAAAGAACAACAGGTCAACTAAATTTACAATCATGGATAGAACTACAGCTAACAATATATCTACATCATAAAAGTAGGAACTGTTTGGGATGGGTGAAGTGGAATGTTGCCTCATTTCTTGCTATAAAGTCAATTATAGGTTGCCATGTTTCAGCAAAATCAGAGAGATATTGGTCTGACTCGATCTGCTTTTGTTGATCTAGAATTTTCTCCATTACAAATATGTCCCATATCTTCTTGTACCGATCAGATAACAAAGGGAATTTACTGTTCTTCCAAGCTGCTGCAATGACTAAGCAGGCTGTGACACACAAAAATCCTATTAGATTAAGTCTTAATTGGGGTATACCTGTATTTTAAAAGAAATTCAAAATTACTTCTGGCTTAAAAGGAATGAGACATGTTGTAATAGTAAATATTTGAGTTTGAATTAGACACCAGAATGATTGGACATTTTTGGAAGACCACCAAGTATGAAAATAGGAACCTGGGTCTCCACATTTTTTCCAGCAGGTTCATTTGCAGGATTTAATGCAGATGTTTGGCTGTACAGATGTATGAGCCAGTGGGTGTGATCCCACTCCTTTTCACACATTACAGTAAATACATGGACATTCTGCATGTACATGTGTACCTCTGTTTGTAAGAAAGAACCAATGAGTGTTCAATTTACAAATGAAATGGGGAATCATGTGCTTTTAATCATATGTTCAACTGCATATGTGTTAACATAATAACACACACACAAAGAAAAATCAAGGACACAGATTGTCCATGCATTCCCTGTAACGTGAACAAGGCGATAGTGTCTATGCTTTGATTGTCTGAACAGGCCTATGTTTGTGAATTATGGAATTGTATCTGGAGATGCCACAGCATCCATGCAACCTTCTGCTATTCTTGTGGTTCTGTGAATCAAGCCAGTTGCTATTATCCACCAGTTCCCAGTGTGTACATGGAGGTCTGTGTTTAAATTCACTTATCTATTTGCTTCTGTTAGAAGAGAATGCGTTGAGTGCACAGTGGGGAACAGATTTCGTACAGTTCAGCACATGTTCAGATATGCATAATATGTAGAGGCCCAGATGTTATGCCTGTATTTCACTTGTGTGAAATGTGTGGGAGTGTGTACAAGTTTATGAAGCAGCTCCCTGTTTTGTATACCAGTGGAGAATGCTGCTGTCTTTCAACGTTTACACTCTGGCTCAAACAGCATCCTAATCTGTATAACTATGGTATAAATTGTTTGTAGGAATTACGTCTGGATATTTGGTTTTTTTCTGTCCAAATCTTTGACTTAAAAGACTAGCCCTCCTCTTACAATGATTTGCTCTAATACTCTTGTATAGGTCTGAAGCAAATGACCTTGCTTTGCGCCTGGCTCGGCAGTATACCGGCCACCAAGATGTGATTACTCTTGACCAGTAAGTATGCCAGGCTGAATATATGAATGGCACATATATCAATACATAATCAACACATGGCAACATTGGACAGGTGGATAATGTGTAGCAATAATGTCTGTCAGAGTCAGGTCCTCTGAGCCTTCTTCATGGGAGCTCTGAGGCACACGGGGAGCTTCCCTAGTTGAAATGGTTTCCCCCGTGCTTCAACAGAGGGCACTCATCTTCCCGCATCCTTTTGTGCAGTCCTAAGCAGACCGTCTAAGGGATGTGTGTACATGTATATTTGAACACTGGGATCATTAGACAGGCGTACTAAAATATTTATGTTAATTTCACTAGTTCAACAGGGACTTTTCCATTTAATTTAAATTGAGAAGCTTCTATTTTGAGTCTGTCATATATATATGAAATATATGGAGAAAGAGAGATTGCAGTTGGAGAGTTGACATGAAAAAAATACTCAGCTCAGATCCGATGGGTTAAAGGACCGTTTGTAGTTAAAGAACGAAAAAAGTACTTTAAAGCAATATTGAACTCGTTGAAGTGACAGGACCACAAAAATTAGGTTTCCATTGAACTGTCTTGATTAAAGCTTCACTTCAGGTCAAATTTCGTTTTTCTCACTGGTGCAAAATTGACCTGTTGTTGTTCAGCCGCAGAAGACCTCATGAAAGATTCATATTCTGGAGTCACTTTGTGTTTATCTCCCATTTCAGTGCTTATCATGGCCATGTTACTTCCTTGATTGACATCAGTCCATATAAATTTAATCAGCTGGGGAAAGAGGGCAAAAAAGAGTATGTACACGTGGTGAGTATCATTTATACTTATTAGTATGTTGGCCTTTAATGTACCAACCCCACCCCCCCTACAAATAAATGCCTTGTGTCGGCTTTTGCATGGATTCTTGTTCAGCTCCAATCGGGCCCCCTCCTTCCCCAGTTACGGCACAGATGCAGATGTCCACAGCCGTTTCTGCAACACTCCTTGGCCAGTGTGGTGTTCTGAATGCCAACTGCCTGCCTAGGCCTGGTCTGAGCTGGCCTGAAAACACCCCAGTCGTTACCTCCTGCCCTGCTTGAAACTGTCCCAGGGTTTCAACAGCTACAGAAAAAAAGCATCCATATCCTGCCATGACTGTGAAAGTAATGCTTTTGACAGCAGCTGGAGTTTTCCTTTCTGAAGTGTGTGTGTGTGTTTTAAGCCTGTGTCTTTGTACTGATTCCAAAAGGGTAGTTTGTTTCAGCAAGAAGGAACAGCAAAAGTCCTGTGGCAACTGAAAGACCAACTGATTTTAATCCAGCATAATCTTGCATGTTTGATCAGGTGCATACCATGGATGCTTAGTTGGCAGACAGAAGTATATTGCCATGGAGAAAAAGTTGTGAACTGCAGAGTGAGAAGACCATGAAATGCTGTGATGTTTCCTGTGATGTTTCTAGAGGGGCAATTGCAGAGGGGTAGCTTTGTCTGTTGAAGCAAAATACACCTTACAGACTAACAATAGCGGTAGTTTGCGGTAGTCTGTTACAACTAAAATAAGCGCTGAGTTTTGTTAGCTAAAATTCAAATATAATCAAGGCCGGTGACCACAATAGCAGTGCCTGGTGATAACACAGTCTCTTGCGGCTGCCACAGTCTCCCTGGGATTCTCCAGCCATTACAGGTCTTAATCAGTTTAAGCAAAACTAGAGAGACTGTGCTATCACCAATCACTGCTAATGTTCTTGATTGCATCTGAATTTTACATAATAATAGCTGGGATCCAACCAGCTTTTCTGATGGTGAAGAAGGGGGGAGGAATCCCCTCTGATCATTCAAAAAAGCTATGCTGGCGATCCTAGGGCCTACATGGACAAATGTGATGCAGGGCAAGGTCTGTAGTAATGAGGAGAGCTGGGCAAGAACAAGTGATAAAGCTGGCTGGGTCCAACCCAGTGTCACACCCTGTGCCTCTTGCATTTTATGGCCTTGTGAGCCTACTGTTTTCAACACTTTTGTCAAGAAGTCTGTGTGCATGTGCCAGCCAAGGATCCATCTCATGTAATTGTTGAAGTAGACTTACTCTAACAAAGTTTATGTTAAAATGAGTGGAATAAATTTGTTAAAACTAAAGTGTTAAGGTGCCACAGGACCCTTGTATTACTCCATTCTAGTAATCTCTTGCTCAGATTTGTAAGGAGTTTATTTATTAATTTAAAACATTTCTGTGTCATTTCCCCACCCAGATAGGGTCCCGCAAGGAGACAAACATCAAAATGTTACATTTCAGCATTAAAACATAGTGTATATATAAAATATTTAAACAGTTCAATAAAACATATTAACACACATGACATAACACAACCAATGAAGGCTAATAAAAGTTACTTTTCAGTATATTTTTTTTTCTAATTTCATTGTCCGATGCTCTTCCAGGAGCTGCTATGCTGTGTATGTGAACATAAATAAATAAAAAGAGCTGTGACACAAATGTGGGCTGAAGCACAAATCATATAGCTGCTGTATTCTTTAATGCTGTGCCTTTGAAGCTCAATTTAGATACAACACAAAACACAGCCATGGTTAGTGTGGTTTTCTAAATGCTAATTATGGCTAGGAAGGCTGTATTAAAACAGGATCTGAAACCATGGTTTGAAGATGGTTTATTAACCATAGTCCTGATTGTGACTTTGTGTGATGCATGAATTGGCTTAGTCCCAGCATATTCGCTCGCACACTGCCCAACTATAGAGACCCTTGGCTGGAATGAAGGTGATGAAACCAGCATCTGTTTACCAGCTGGATCAACAAACCACAATTAAAATAAACCATGGTTATGTCAGAACTAAGCCCACATATACAAAATATAGATAGCTTGTGCATAGACACATAAAGATATGAACCTCAGTATGATGTTATGGCCCTCATGCTTTATCCTTTCATGTCCTCTATGACACTTCTTTGAAAAATCCACATACACAACAGTAGGAGAGGCTCCAAAACTATCAGGTAATATGAGCAACAAATGTTAAAAATTAAGAATTTTCCTTTTCCTGTGATGCACAAATTGGTTATTAACCTACTGTGGCAAGATTTGTGTAGAAAGTAGGTTTTATATACGAGTCTTCCTGTAGAAACACATCACATGGTTTTTAAAGAACTTTGGAGGAGGACAGCCCAGGATTTCAAATATCCAGGATGCTCTCTTGTTGGTGGGGAGGAGCCTTGGCTTAGCGGTCGAGCATCAGTTGCCATGCAGAAGGTCCCAAGTATCTCCAGTTAAATGGATCAGGTAGTTAAACGGATCTCTGCCTGAGACCCTGGAAATCTGCCGCCAGTCTGTAGTGAATACGGACTTTGAGGGACCGGTGGCAGCTTCATATGTTTCTGTGTACTTTTTAGGCTCCTTCTCCAGATATCTACAGAGGAAAGTACAGGGAAGACCATCTGCATCCCGGAAATGCTTATGCTGATGATGTGAAAAAGATTATTGAAGTGGCTCAGAAGAATGGCCGCAAGGTATGTATTGCAAACAGCCTGGATGTCTGTCCACTGATTTCTCTCCTGAAAAAAATGCCTCTTCCTAGAAGGTGAACTCAACTGCTTTATATATTGAAAGTTCCTTCATTTTTATCGGATTCTTGGATTTTAAGGTACTTCCTTCTTGTCCTGCTTAATTCATATTCACAACTCCTATAAGCTCTAGTGGAAAGAATATATAAGTAACATCCATTGGACATCCATGGAAGATGCATACAGCAAAAAATGGTAGACACGAGGCCGTGTACAGCTTCTGCTCCTATTGTAAAAATGGGCTTCAGCACTCCTGGCTTTACTTTAACTACTCCCAAACTGTAGAAAATATTGGAGGAAGAATATATTGAAGACTCAATAATTTACCTTCATTTCTTGTGGCATTTTTGCATCGCAAAGCAAAGTAACATAAAACCTGTGTGGTCTGGTGGATATATTGACCCAAGGGGGGGTATGAGTTTAAGGAAACAATCCTAAGTAGGTTGACTAAGAAGCAGGATGCCTTCAGTGGAGCTTACTCCCAGGAATATTTTCTTAGGATTGCAGCTGTCCTCTGGATATGTGTAAGTCAATATCATTCAACCTCAGTTCTCTGTCTGTCAGATGGGGGATAATCATGACTCTGAATTCAGGCAAAGTTAAAAAGCCTGTTGCTGACTTATTGGAACTCTGCTGGGGTTCTCAAAGCAACAGACTAACAAGTGGTTTTGCTATTGCCTGCCTCTCCATACTGACCCTGGTCTTCCTTGGAGGTCTTCCATCCAATTACTAACCAAGACCAATTCTTCTTATCTTCTGAGATTGAGCTTTTCTGGGCTATCCAGATCAGGGCATGTAATTTATAAAGATAAGTATTATTGATCTAATTTGTTGAGAAGGATGCCTTTCTGCAGGAAAAGAAGCTTGTACTTCCATAAAAATAAGCAAAAGATACACTAACAGCAATAAACTAAATTGAAGATTAAAAACGTAGTTGGTGATGTAAGTAACAATAAAGGGATTTTTTGTGTGTGTATACAGCTCTCATGGATGCTCATAACTTCAGATGTTACATCTTTTTTTTACTGTTCTCCAACCCTTACCTTAAAGTCCAAAGGAGTCCACTCACCTGTCTTTAGTTCCTTACTGAGATATTAAAAAGAAACTAACGGTCAGTTTCTATTTTTCCCCCTTCTTCTGTTCCTCCCCTCTCTTGCATATCTTCCTTCATAGGTTTTGGTGCCGTAGACCTGTGGCAGGACAAGTTGCTAACGTTTCACAGACTTTTGGGAGCCTCCTACTGTTTGGCTGTAGTGTACCTCCTCGAATGTAGTGTTCGCTTCTTTACACGCTCGACTTCTTTCCAGGAAGACAGCACTGCCCAGCTCGTGTGAACTCTGACGATGCTCAGGGAGGGTTGCACAGAGTGGGAGGCAGTCTGTTAAATAACAGTTTGGGGCTGACCCTCCAGGCAGACCTGGGGGAGGACAAAGGCATAATGCCAAGAGGAAAATGTAAGCTTCATGTTCTGGTCTATCTGCTCTGGTCGTATCAATTCCTGATTCAAATAATATCTTTTCTGGTTTCATTCCTAGCAACTGGAATCCCTTCAGCTGTAGGCTGTCTCTTTTGATGAGTGCCTTGTCTTGTACTCTGTGTAATTGTTTTCTCATGCAGGGGTGCCCAAAGTATGACTCGGTAAAATCCTAGCCTTACCTTTCTTTACCCTTTGAACAAAAAAGGCCATCGCGGCCTTTTGGCTACAATCAAGTGTAGTGTAATTAAAATACCAATATATGAATGATAGTCATAGTAACCCACTGAAACAATTAACCTTCTCATCTGTCAGGTGAACTGGAAGCAGATCTGATTTCTGTTCTACAAGGACATTCTGAGGAAAGTGGATACTTACATGCCTTTCAATTTGGATGGTCTACTCCAACATAGGTCAATAAAGGCGTTTTATGCTGACGATTGCTAGTGTTACCTTCGGCACTTGCCCCGACATTGAAGAATTGGGCACCCCTGACCATTTTTTTTTGCCATAGCTGTTGATGATGCATAACAGCTGCCCACCCCATTGTTCTTTTATCATCTGTTTTTAAAGGATTAATGTCTGTGCTACCTCATTTGCAAAACAGTAGACGGAGGACCGCTGTTCTTATATCATCTTCTCTTACTTAGATTGCTGCCTTTATTGCTGAGTCCATGCAGAGTTGCGGAGGCCAAGTAATTCCACCTGCAGGCTACTTCCAGAAAGTGGCAGAGTATGTACAGCACTTGGAAGGGGCTAATAATAGTGGCTTACATAGTAGAGGAGGTTTCAGAATGAGTTGATAAGGTGTAGGAAAAGTCTAAAGCTACAGGTCCATTATACTGATTTGGAAACAGATGTTTTAGCTTCCAGCTAGCTTTTTACTGAAATAGGAAGTAGCTGTTTAAGTGTATTTATTTATTAAATATAGATAAGCTAATAACAAAAGAGTAGCCTAAGAATGGACTTTTGGCAAGCAATTCAATCCATTACCAAAGAAGGATACATGTGGAACTGGGTCATCTGAGGAAGTCCAAATATGCAATGGAAACCAAGGTTTCTTATTGCACAGCAACTTGGAGTTGATCATACCTTTTTAAAAAAACCTACATGGTACAGTGTTCTACTGCTGTATCACTTCAGAATGAAAATGGGTTAATCTCAGACTGAAATGCTATCTATCCCATAAAAATAATTCTTGCATGTGGAAAACTAGCATTCCAAGAGAAGACCAGAGTGACTTTCTACATGCAGGATGTGTTTTATATAGGAGAGCATTTAAACTTGAGATCCCCCACCTATATCTTGGAGCACAACATTCCTGAACGGGGTAAATTGCATTATTTTTCTGGATAATTATTTGTAACATTTTAGTCATATTTCAAAAAATGTTGAATGTGATGAATAACAATGACTAAAATACAGAGCTACAATCATACGAACTTTCAAAAGAGCATGAACACTTGGGAAGTTTAGTGGCTTTTGTGAATGTAATGTGTTGGATTCCATTTGATGTTCCAGCTCTACATAAATCCTTCTGTGGACTGATAGAGCAAACTTGGATAACCTAAATATATCTTCCGGGCTATTACGTTTTTCCTTAAATGTATTTTTCTTAGTTTCCATTTGTAAAAGACTGTGGTGGGTCTGTTTGAAGTCCTCATGTATTTGCATGTTTGTTTATTTGATTTTTTATTTTGCGCTCAAGTGAGGAATGAGAGTCTCTGGGTGTCTTATAACGCTATGAGAAATCTAGATTGTTCCTTTCTCATTTTCAGAACTGTCCACAAAGCAGGTGGTGTGTTCATAGCTGATGAAGTCCAGGTTGGTTTTGGTCGTGTTGGGAAACATTTCTGGGGATTCCAGCTACAAGGTGAAGACTTTGTGCCTGACATTGTCACCATGGGAAAGCCAATTGGCAATGGCCATCCAATGTCTTGTGTCGTTACAACAAGACCGATTGCTGAAGCCTTTGGTGCCTCTGGATTGGAATACTTCAACACTGTGAGTGCCTCTTCTAATATGACCAAAATACTCCCTAAAAGGGCTGCAGAGTTTATATTAATAGCTAGTTCACACAGGGATATAGCTCATTGATTTGCAAGCATGCCTGAACCATTGGAGATCACCACAGAAAGACATTTCATAATAATAATAATAACATTTGATTTATATACTGCCCTTCAGGTCAACTTAATACCCACTCAGAGCAGTTTACAAAGTGTGTTTTTATCCCCACAACAATCACCCTTCTCTGGAGCAAAACCTACATGTCCAGTAGGAAGTTGAGAGATTTAACATTATCATTCTAAATATTTAAACCCAGGGCTTTTTTTCAGCTGGAATGCGGTGGAACGGAGTTCAGAACCTCTTGAAAATGATCACATGGCTGGTGGCCCGTTTCCCTGGTCTCCAGACAAAGGAGAGTTTAGATTGCCCTCAGCAGCACGGAGGGCAATCTAAACTCCCCTGTCTGGAGATCAGGGGGCGGGGCCACCAGCCATGTGACCATTTTCTCCTAGGGCAACCCACTGAGTTCCACCACCTCTTTTCCCAGAAAAAAAGCCCTGGTTACACCCTTTAAAATGCATTGAAGTCAGTGGGCTTATAAGGGTGTAACTCTGCTTAGGAGGGCATTGCAAATGATGTACATTCATATCACTTCTGTAGAATGGAACAGACACATTTTTAACTATCAAATGAGAGTCTTATAGGAAACGTACAGCTTCAGTAAATACAATTGGGATAGATTTGATTATTCTGTTCTCCTGACTCTTCCTCCACTGTAGAGACTCATCAGATCCAACTCACTGGGTCTCTCTTGTGTGTTTTAAAACAATGTGCATGGATAGAAGTTGTCTCTTTGAATCTTACGTTACATCAGTCCTGTTCACAATGGCCAATCTATGCAGGAGATGTGGGAAAGAAACAATGGAAAGTTTGTGGTGTTTGTCTTCTCAAGCTCAACAACAGAGTAAATGGAAGCTGTGTAGTAGCCTGGTTGTATTAGGGAAGAAAATTGTGTCTCCCTAATACAGTAGTGGAGGCAAATGGATAGGGAAAAAACATACCCGTTGGCTTGGATCCAGTGATGCACAAGAGAAAACCTAAATGGACAGCGCAATTCTGCTTGGACAAGATCATCTGCAACACCTAGCACTTCCCTCCTGATATATTAAAGTGCCCAGAAATTGGTTGCACAAGATCTTGCATAAGTAGAAACATACTAAGCAGGGATGCAGTAAGTTTGACTTAACACAAATGGCAAACCTGGTCTTTTCCTTATGTCTTGTCTAACACAGATCCAAACTATTACCTATTTCTTTCCTGACAAAGACAAATACTGAGACCTGTTGTGTTCACTACAGGCATAAAATTCTCTGACTAAAGAGGTCATTGAAGGAACAGCTCCGTTTTCTCACCCACTCTTTCTTGCAGTTTGGAGGTAATCCAGTGTCCTGTGCAATTGGTCTGGCTGTACTAGATGTAATAGAAAAAGAGGATCTCCAAAGAAATGCCACACACGTTGGAAATTACCTCACAGGGCTACTGAAGGAGCAAAAGGAAAAACATCCGCTGGTGGGAGACGTCAGGTTAGAGCTTCTAAGTATCTGTTTTGAATAGTAGTTCTACTATATCTGTCATTTTTTTAAAAAAATAAATGGCTTTTTCCAAGGAGTTTAAAGCAGCTCACCTGGTTCCTCACAACAACCCTGTTAGGTTGAGAAAATGACTGACACAGCATCATTTTAACCTGAGGTTCTCTGGTCTTAGTTCTACACTGTAATCCATAATAGCACACTTGCTCAGTCCACACAGTAAGCTATGCTACCAACTCCCGTTTCTGAATACTGCCCTTCAGGGCAACTTAACACCCACTCAGAGTGGTTTACAAATTATGTTATTCTTATCCCCAAAACAATCACTCTGTGGGGCTGAGAGAGCTCCAGGAAGCTGTGACTGATCCAAGGTCACTCAGCTGGCTTCTAGCAGAGGAGTGGGGAATCAAACCCGGTTCTCCAGATTAGAGTCCCGGCACTCTTAACCACTACACCAAACTAGCTGATAAGGTGTGCATGTTAGAGGCTCTCCACAGTAATGAACTGTATAGAGCAAGCATGTATTGTGTACATTCTTTATTTTTAAAAATACGTCCACAAGTCTTTACAAAGTCCCTTACTTTGAGCTAGTATTGGCATGCCCAGCGAAGTCATTATGCACAAACTTCTGCTTCCTTTTTTTTTTTTTTTTTTTTTGAAAATTTTTTTATTGGGTTAGAGCATTTTTATTTTTACATTACAATCAATTTTCCCCTAATTTTTCGTTTCTAACCCCCTCCCTTTCCCCCCTTTTGTTGACTTCCAACAGCTTTCCCACCCTCTGTCCCTTTTCCCTTACTTCTATTAAATTCCTCTGTCTAAAACAGATATACATTCTCCATTATATTAAGCAGTACATCATTAACTCCTTTAATTATTATACACCCAAACTATACGTCTTTAGATAAACAATTTATCCCATTTTCCAATTTTGAATAATTCTATATAAACCTATATATCATAAACCATAAAAATTTCCCACATTTAAATCAAACAATTTGATTTGTTCTCTATATATTACTCATTTCAACTTTTTATGGTAATTCTATATAACTCCTCAGATACTCAATCAATTTAACTCTTCTATACATTCAGTTTGGTGCATATAAATCTTGTCAAAGAAAGAAAATATTGTTAGTTAGTCAATCCTCATGTTTAAACCTTATCATTAATTATTCTTTATCAGTTGACCTATACATATCTATATATATCTCAATCAATTAATCTAACTGCTTATAAATTCACATTTCTCTTCCTCCCCCGGTAAAGTCACCCCTCTCTTTTATACTTTTATTATATTTCAGTAGTTCTCAAACTGCCACAGTTTTCCTCCCACCTCCCATTTCTTCTCCAGGTATTGTTTCAGCTTCTCCCAGTCTGTGTTGAACTGCCCTGAGTCCAGATCTCTCAGTTTTCTTGTCATCTTGTCCATTTCAGCCATATACAGCAATTTGTAGATCCAATCTTCAATAGTTGGTACTTCTTGTACTTTCCATTTCTGCGCATACAAAAGTCTAGCTGCTGCAGTCATATAAAAAATCAACGTCCTATGATGGGCTGGAATTCCCTCCATTCCCAAGTTTAGCAGCAGGAGTTCTGGGTTCTTATTTATTTGAAACTGTAAAATTTCACTCATTTCTCTTATTATTTCCCCCCAGAACTGCCTAGCTACCTCACACGACCACCACATATGATAGAGGGAGCCCTCATGTTTCTTACATTTCCAGCATTTATTGGAAGTATTCAAATTCCCTAGCGCAATCTTCTTTGGTGTCATGTACCAACGATAGATCATTTTGAAAATGTTCTCTTTAATATTGATACATGTCGTTGTCTTCATTGTAGTTTTCCACAAGTATTCCCATGCCTCCATTGTTATTTCTTTATTGAAATTTATAGCCCATTTCACCATCTGTGTTTTAACTATCTCATCCTCAGTATACCATTTCAGCAATACTTGGTATACCTTGGATATTCTTTTCTTGTCTTCTTTAAGAAGGGTCTGCTCTAGTTCCGAGTTCTCTGTTCGTATGCCCCCTTTTGCAAAGTCTGAGTTGTATAAGTCTCTAATCTGTCTATACTGAAACCAATCATAGTTAGGTGATAGTTCCTCTTGCGTCTTTATTCTAAGTTTAGATACTTCAATCTTAGTTATTTCTTTGTACGTTAAACATTGTTGTTCATTATCCACAGCTCTCGGATCTATCACCTCATATGGAACCACCCACAAGGGGGTTCCTTCTTGTAGGTAAGTTCTATACTTCTTCCAGATTGTAAATAGACTTCTCCTTACAAAATGATGCAGGAACATCGAGTTGACCTTTACTTTGTCATGCCATAGGTATGCGTGCCATCCAAAAATTTTTTTATATCCCTCTAGGGCTAATAGTTTCTTATTCTTTAATGTCATCCACTCTTTTAGCCAAACTAGGCAGATTGCATCATGGTAAAGTCTCAGATTGGGCAGTTGCATTCCGCCTCTCTCCTTTGCATCTTGTAAAACTTTTACTTTCACTCGAGGCTTCTTGCCTGCCCAAACAAAATCTGATATTTTCCTCTGCCATTTTTCAAATTGTTTAGAGTCTCTGATGATTGGTATTGTCTGTAACAAAAACATTACTCTTGGTAACACATTCATCTTAACTGCTGCAATCCTGCCCAACCATGACAGGTTCAATCTATTCCATTTGATCAAGTCTCTCTCTATCTGAGTCCATAATTTTTCATAATTATTCTTGAACAAATCTATATTTTTTACGGTCAGCTCAACTCCCAAGTATTTCACCTTACTAGTTACTTCACAATCCGTTGTTTCCATTAACAATTGTTGTTTCTGCTTAGTCATGTTTTTGCATAATATCTTTGACTTCTTTTTGTTAATGAAGAAACCTGCCAAATCTCCAAACTCCTTGATCTTGTCTATCACTTTTGGCATGTTCTCCAGTGGGTCTTCTACAATTAACATTATGTCGTCTGCAAATGCTCTGACCTTATATGAATAGTCCTTTATTTTTATTCCTCGTATTTCCTCATCTTGTCGAATTTGTATCATCAGAATCTCCAATACTAAAATGAACAACAATGGAGATAACGGGCAACCTTGTCTTGTTCCTTTACTAATCGTCAATTTCTTGGTCAATTCATCATTCACTACAATTGCTGCAGTCTGGTCTCTATAGATTTCCTTGATTGCTCTGACGAATCTTTCTCCCATTTGTAGCTTTTCCATAGTGGCAAACATAAAGTCCCAGTTTAAATTGTCAAACGCTTTTTCAGCGTCTACAAAGAAGAAACCAACCTCTTTGTCACAACGCTTGTCGTAGTATTCAATAGCATTGATCACTGTCCTTAAGTTGTCTCTTATTTGTCTGTCTGGCAAAAAGCCTGCTTGTTCCTCCTCTATGACTTCCGAGAGCCACCCCTTCAATCTCTCCGCCAATATCTTCGCAAAAATTTTATAGTCATTATTGAGTAATGATATAGGCCTATAATTTTTCACGCTAGTCAGATCTTGGCCCTCTTTTGGGATCAATGATATATTCGCTTCGCTCCAAGTGTCTGGAATTCTTTGATCCCTAAAAACTCCGTTCATCACCTCTTTTAGGAATGGTGCCAGTTCATTGGCCATTGTCTTATAAAATTTAGCCGTAAGTCCATCTGGCCCTGGCGCCTTTCCTAGATTTGCGGATTGTATTGCCATATTTATTTCCTCATCAGTTACTTCACTGTTCAGCTTATTTCTCCAAGCTTCCGAGATCTCTGGAAGTTTGGTTTTCTCCAAATATGATGCTATTGATTCTTTGTTTACTTCTTTTTTATTATACAGCTTAGCGTAAAATTTATAAAAGGCTCTGCTAATGGTAGTCTGCTCCAAATACGTTTTGTTTTCTTCACAAATTTTATTTATTATTTTCTTTTCCCTTTTCTTCTTTAATTGCCATGCCAAATATTTCCCAGGTTTATTAGCACCCTCAAAAGCTTTTTGATTCAGTCTTTTAAGGTTCCACTCCAATTCTTTATTACTCATTGCTGTTAACTGTTCTTGAAGAATTTTGATTTCCTGATGTATTTTCTTTTTCCCTGGTCTCTTTTTTAACTGTACTTCTTTGGCCTTTATTTTCTCCTCAATCTCTTGTCTTTTCTCCTCTTTCTTTTTCCTTGCTCTACCATTTAAGTCCATTAGTATGCCCCTTACAACCGCCTTATACGCGTCCCAAACTTTACTGGTTGGTACTTCTTTATTCACGTTGTATTGTATAAAAAACTTAGTCTCTCTTCTCAGTGTTTCCATATTCTCACTTTCCTGTAACAAGTCCTCATTTATTCTCCAGGCTTTCCTTTTTCTCCTTTTTCCAAATTTCCACATAATTGGGTTGTGATCTGAGCCTACCATCGGCATTATTTCTACCTCCTTAGTCCATAGCGCTAAGTCCTTTGAGGCCCAGATCATATCAATTCTTGATAATGTAAGATGCCTTGCAGAATAAAAAGTAAACTGTTTGGTTTTAGGATATTCTCTCCTCCATACGTCTTCGAGAGTCTCTTGTTGAATCAACTCAAAAAAAAGCTTTGGCAATAGTCCTCTTTTCTTTTGTGCTTTTGTAGTCTTTTTGTCTAATTCCAAATCTGTCACTCCATTGAAATCTCCAGCAAGAACTTCTGCTTCCTAAGGAGATGGGCTTTATTCTGTAGTAAAAGGATATAGCTGCATAAAGTACTCTTCCTCATAACGTAGGCCTGGTTTTCTCAAAGTATGTAAACCTATGTGGAAGCTGTATCACTTTTAATTATAGGTTGGACACACCTGCAGCTGCCAGGATGGAGGAGTGCTCCTTGACTTCTAGAAAACTGGCATGTCACGAAAGAGGCTAGGCTAGAACCATTTCCCTTTATATATAGCTATGTGCAGGATTGTGAAGGAACATTATTATGTCCTTGACCCAGTGAGAATTCGGTAGGCATTGAGAGACTGCCAGTGCTTAAAAAATACACCAAGTGAGAAATGAAGCATCTGCTTGCATTTTGCTTTATGCCAGAGGACTCTTGGAACAGTGTGCTGGCTATAAAAGGATGATATCTGATTGCTGCTGATCTCACTGGATTCCCCCACCTCTTTCTTTGTATTCTAGAGGAGTTGGCTTGTTTGTTGGAGTGGATCTAGTGAAGGATCGGCAGAAGAGAACACCTGCTACTGCTGAGGCTCAGCATATCCTCTACCAGTAAATACCTTGGGCACTTTATATTCGACATCCTTTTTGTTGGTTAGACCTTACCAACCGCCAAGATAGCACTAACTAAACTGAAAGGACTTAAATCCATACCAAGCAGGGCTCTCCCATTTAATTACCTTTTGCAAAGGAGTTGTTGACAAAGACTTTCTAATTCCAGTTTGAGAATATGGCTGCATATAGATAGGAATGAGCTCAGGAAAAATGTCAATGTTCCAGCCTTCTTGGTGGGCTCATAAGTGTGCTTTATGCCTCCTTCCTTCACTTTCACACCGAGGATTAGAGTTAAAAGTTAATTTCAGTAACCTGTGAGGTATGCATTTAGGCTAACTGAAGTTAACTTCCCCCCAAATAACTGGGATTCTGTTCCTGGATTTATCTGCAGTTTAGAATCCCAGTTAGTGGTGGGAAGGGTTACTATGGCTAACCCCCAGACTGGCATCTGTATGTCACAGGTAACTGGGATTAATGTTTAAACACAGTTCTCAGTGTGAGAGGGAGGAAATGTGTGTGTTCCTTATTTATTTATTTTATGTCATCTATACTCTTCCATTCTCCCCAATGGGGACTCAGAGTGGGTTACATCATTCCCCTCAACTCCATTTTTCCCTCACAACAACCATGTGATGTAGGTTAGGGTGAGAGTTTGTGATGGACCCAAAGTTACCCATGGCAGACTGAGGAAGACTGGGGAATCAAACCTGGGTCACCCAGATCCTTGTCTGGTACTCTAGCCACTACACCACACCGGCTCACACACCACACTCTTTCCTTAACTATGGTTACATGAGATGTCAGTGCAACCTGTGTAGTCAGCCATTTTGGAAGAATCAAGGGCCACATTGGCTGAAGGTAATATGTGTACGAGCATCCAGAAGGACTTGGCTCACTGTAGTTGGGCACAGAAAACTGAACTTTTGGTCTTATTTACTATGGACAGTTTTTATGGTTGATATGGATAATTTATTTGATGTAATTAGACTATGATTCCAAAGTGTGACATATCTGATCAAGGAAATGTCAACCGTTCAAATAAAGGATGTATCAATCCTCTATGCCATAACTCAAAACTGGTTAATCCATACAAAAAAAGGGGCATGAATTTACTCTTAAAACACAGCATTATGCACAAGGCTGCCATGTAACTTCACATGTGTCGCTTTGCCCTCGTGTTTGCATTCCCAAGTAGATTGACTTTTCTATCTGTTTCCTGCTAACCAGGCTGAAAGAACGGAAGATTCTTTTGAGTGCAGATGGGCCTTACAGAAACATCTTGAAATTTAAGCCACCCATGTGCTTCTCTAAGGAAGACGCAAAGTTTGTAGTTGACCAAATTGATGAGCTCCTCACAGGTAAGCATGCTTTCTGGACTTCAAAGGTTGGATCCTAATGAACCCACGTTTCGGCCATGCTGCGGCCCATGCGGGATCAGGCCCTGCTGTAATTTTAAAAGTAGGAGGAAAGGACTCTAAAATGACACCATGTCCTCGTGGTTGACTTGGGAATGTACTGTCAGTTTTATTTATTTAGTTCATTTATACCCTGCCTTCCTCCACAATGGGAACACAAAGTGGTTTACATCATTCTCCTTTCCTCCTTTCATCCTCACAATAACCCTGTGAGGGAGGTTAGGCTGAGTGATTAGCCTGAGTGGGATTCGCCCAAGGTCACCCAGCAAACTTCTATGGCAGAGTGGGGATTTGAACATGGGTCTCCCAGTCTAACACTCTGCTTTAGCATATCTGTAATAAACCAAAAGAGCTCATCCAGGAGCTGACGGGAATGAGAATATTAACCCTTTCTGGGTTAATTCACCTACTTATTATGGCAATATGCTTCAACACTGCACAGCTAGATGCAACTGGAAAGCCCACAACGTGTCCATAACAGTGCTAGCCACTCAATCTTGTTTGTTCCTGGCATTTATGGATGCCTGGTCCTCGCCTGGAGAAGGTGCTTGCCACTTTAAATGTTCTTAAGGCACTGAGCTAGGCAGCAGCTCACTGTATCTTGTCCCATTCCTTCATCAGTTCTTTGTCCAGCATCCTTTCTCATTTATTGGGAGAGCAAAATGAGATACGTCCTCTGTAAATCGACTAGTAGGAATGGTTTGAGGTCAGATCCTGTGACTCTCTTCTGCTAAGCTGGATCCTTTGAATCCAGTCCACTAAGACTTCCTCCAACAGAGAAAGCCATTTAAAAACCCCTTTTCTTCATTAGAAGAAGCCTTTGTTCATTAGAAAAAGCCATTCTACATTGGAGGAAATATTTTTGTATTGAAGGATGACTGAGGGCCAAACAAGATGTGAGCCAGTGTGGTGTAGTGGTTAGAGGGTTGGACAGGGTGACCATGGTTCAAAGAGAAGCATGTTTGAAAGAAGTGCTGAAGCAGTTAACTAACCAAAGCAGCATTATTTAAAGCCATACCTAGTGGAGGAAAACCTGTGTGGTTTTGTTTTCTTTTAGATCTGGAAGAAGCAACAGGACTCAGGACGAGAAACGGATTATCTACAAATGTGCAATACAAAAGAAAAGTACGTTTGGGGTTCATATGAGGGACATTTGGGGTGGGGGGAGATGGTGACAGGGAGTTGCATTGCTTTAAACAGTGTATCTAGATATGTACCAACCCGATTAAACTACAGTGACTCTATCAGATACAAAAAGATAAAACCTCCTGACCCTTTCCTTGAAGTTCATGAATTATAAACTGCTGCAAGAGTGACGTAGGACTGTGGCATGTCCCAATACCTTCGATATCTGCTGAGGACTCTATTTGCTTACTCAGTCAGTTTCTGTATTTGTTGTAGGTGCCTACTGAAGGGAGCTCCCAACTGGACTGTCTCAGTGAGAGTATCAACCACATCAGTGGAAGTGCCTGCAGGCAAGAAAATGGGTTTTGTGCTGAAAGCCATACAGTGCCTTGCAAAAGGATCAGAACATAAAGTGTGGAGGTTTTTAAAAATAGAAATAGCAATATATAGTTGGGGATGTTTCAAGGATGAATGGAAGCCTGCAGTATTTCTTTCCATGTGTCTTACGCACATCTGCTTGATTATTTAGGGCTTGAATATTCTGACAAGCCTCTTGCACACCCCAGTGCAGGTAGTGAGAGCCCCACGTAGAAGCATACTTGTATGGGCATATTTCTTGCTGAAACATAGAATGAGGACATACTCGAATGCTCATCCAAACACACATTGGAATGTGAATCACTAGGAAGGGAGGATTCCATTTATCTGTACTGCATGGCACCCAATTGGATGTACATTCAAATACCGATTCGTTCTCAGGACAGAATCAGGGTACTGGCTTGCAGTCCTACAGACAGAAAGGATGGCAACATTAAGCCCAATGTTCCATGTAATAGGATATTTATATACAACTTTCACTTTCAGATTTGACACACACTTTGTGTTGTGTATTGACCTGATTATATTAATGTATATGTATATATATAGACTTAATTGTATTTGACAATTGTATTTGACATCTGATAGACAAAGATGTATGATTTAAATTTTGGGTATGATGCACAGCAGCTGTTGTATAAATATTATTTAATTCTTTGCCTGAGATGCCTAAAAGAGATTTTAACTGATGTGTCATCCTCAGTTTTGAACTTCAATATACAATATTGAAATATTAGTTATTTCCCATGTTTTAATGGCTTATTTTATTATATTATTAAACAATATTATGACATTATTAAAAATTTGTGCCACTCGTGAAATAAAAAAATAATGTATTAGTAAAAAAAATCTGAATAATATTCCAAATTCCTAAGTTCAGAACTAAAAAATTATTAGCCTTCAGTGCAGCAGGTTGCACATGTTTCAGCCAGGTCTCTTTTTTTAAAAAAAAGGAGTTGCTGCAATCCCACCCATCAGCTTTGTAGCCAGATAGGGAAATGAATCCAGTTCATCACGTATTCTTTCACAATAGGAAGCCCGTCAACTGCTTTGGCTTCTATTCTGGGAAGGGCTGCACACAAGCATCCTTTCTGCTTGGATTGGACTGTGGCCCACTTGATACCATCTGCATGTGTGATGTTCCCCGGTTTTCAGATCAGTGTTTCCCACACACATATCTAGCCACCTAACTGGATGTTTCATTTTGTATTATTAATTGTATAATATGACTGGGCAGGTTATTAATTGTATATTGTGACAATAATATTTAGACCATATGGCTTCTAATTTTATATGTTTGGGAATTACTTTAATGGTATATGCCTTCTTTATGGATTTTGATAGCGTTCAAGTTAAAGTTTTCCATTGACTAGTAGACTTGTTTATTCCAAAGAATAAAGGCTATTTTAACCCGAGTCTGTGTGTTTTCAAATGAATAAGTTACTTTCTATATAATAATTACTTGGCATGGTTGCATTCTTTGACCTTTACCTCCACTTATGCACTGCAGACTAGGCTTAGCTATCAATCACCTTGATTCCTGTCTGGGGACATCACTTCCTAGGAGAATCCTGTCATTTGGTAGCTGAATCGCAGTCCAGAGGTCATTTTGGTAATCACTTACTGCTGCACACAGGCAAATCTGGCTTGGACATAATTATGAGTCAGCATTCTAATCGAGGTGTTTGGACTGAGGCCGCTCAGTTATTTTTACAGAAGAAAACCACATTGTGTAAGTTCTGTATTGTCCAGCACTTAAAAATGAGGTTTCTTTTTTTTCCTATTTTTAATCACGTGCCCTGACCTGGATAGTGCAGGTGAGCCTGATCTTGTCAGATCTCAGAAGCTAAGCAGGGTCAGCCTTGGTTAGTAATTGGATGGGAAACCTCCAATGAAGACCAGGGTTGCAGAGGCAGGCAATGGCAAACCACCTCTGTTAGTCTCTTGCCATGAAAACCCTGCTAGGGGTCGCCATAAGTCAGTATGACTTGATGGCACTCTCTGCCACAAATCATGATATGCTACAGTTTTAAAGTCTATTATTAGTGAACTTGACTCTCGGTACATTCACATGCCCTAGTTTGCTGCTCACAATTACATATATTGAGTAGCTAGTAGTATTACTAGAAGGTTGATTCGGTTACAGTTAAGCAGGTCGTGTTGATTTTGGACAGAAAGTTAAGCACTTCACCCTATCAATAATATCCAAGGGCAGATGCTAGAGGTCTGAGGTTCAGTCTTCAGTAAAGTTATTATGATGTCTATTATACATTTTGTTTGAAAGTGTACTTCCAACACTTTAAACTTTTTTACCCACCTAAGAGGAGGTGTTGCAAATCTGTGACTATGTCAGTCGAACTCCATACCCCTCATGGATAAAAGTTATTCCTAGAATAATGTCTATAGATTGGTTCTTTCTGATTTCTGGATCTTGTTGCCCCATTGGTGTTCTGTGGAAGAAAAAAAAGTGGCATCTTTAAGCTTTTGCTCTGAACATCCTCAGCTTCCTGCCTTATTGTTTCAAATCAACAGCCAAAGCTGATCTGGACAAAAAGAACAACTGAGAAATGGTTAGTTTCTGTGGCAGTTCCCTCACAACCTCCTGCAGCAATAAGATGGTGATTCTGTGGCAAAAGACTAAGCCTGCTGGTACCTGTAGTTCTGGTTCCACTCTGTTCAACTTGTTCACTCTTCTAATGGTTATTGTAACCAGGGCTTTTTTTCTGGGAAAAGAGGTGGTTGGTGGAACTCAGTGGTGGAACTCAGGACTGCACAATGATGTCACTTTGGGTTAGCTAGAACAAGGGGGGAGTTTTTTAAAGTTTAAATCACCCTAGGCAAAAATGGTCACATGGCCAGTGGCCCACCCCCTGATTTCCTGGAGATCAGGGGGTGGGGCCACTGGCCATGTGACCATTTTCAAGAGGTGCCGGAACAACATTCTACTGCGTTCCCGCTGAAAAAAAACCCTGATTGTAACCCATTTTAAGTCCCAGGACAGCAGAAGGCAGGCTAAAAATACCATACATATATACAATGGTATTCCATACAGGTATTCTCATACATTCATATCCATTTATTTGAAAAAAAATCACTGTTGCTGTTTCCTCCCCCTGCAGGCTTACAAATATATCAGTATTGCTATGATTCTGTACTGCAGGGGTCCCAATTGTGGTGTCCATGGGTGCCATTGTGCCCACTGGCATCTTTCCTGGTGCCCACCAAGTGTTTTTAGAATTTGGATGGGGCCAGGTGGGGCACTTGCCCAGCAGTGCATCTGACTGGCCACTTGAGATCTAATTGGCTGGTCAAATTAAATAACATTGTTTCAGCTGCAACTGACACCAAAGAATTGGTTTTATTCCCTCTCACTCCTCTTTTCCAGTTTCCCTCTTCTCCCCTGCACTTAGGTTTATTCTGCATGGCCAAATCCATACGGCTCAAGTTTGCCGCTATTTTCCTGCCATTTATGTGCTTCTCAGAGGGCTGTTCACATACTCTCACCTCAATCCCGCCATTCTTTTACATCTGTTGCGCTGCGCCTCAGACAAGTTTGTCATGCTTTCCAACGCTTCTCAAACAGTTCTCACCATGGATGTGAACAAATAGCAGCGGTTCACAAGGAGACCGCCCCCTCTTAACTGCCCCCACTTCTTTTTTTCTTGCCTTTCCGGGACACCGTCCCTCTTTGCCAAGCAATTCTTATGGTCCCAACTCTGTCCGAGGCATGCCTGCACCCCCGTTCAGTAAAGGGTGCTTTCCTAACGCTATTGCACAATCCCGTTTCAATTCCCAAGCGGTTTGAGAAGTGGTGTAAAAAGCCCACGGAGGCATGGGGGTGGGGTTTGCCATTTTTATTACAGTGAATAATGTTTTACTGCCAAAGGACAGCCTAGGTAATTTCCGATAAGCGGACTGTGGCTGCAAAGGTTGACTCTTTGAGGTATTTTTTAAAAAAAATTAAAATTATCGGTATTGCGAAAAATCGCTACCCTATAAATATAGTTGAGCGGTAACACAGTAGTCTGTGGTCATTGGCCATGCGAACTCCTGTGTCCCACCAATGTCCGCAATCTTTTTCAGTGACCCATTGTGCTCTCCTGGGGCTCTCTGACCAACAGAAAATGCTACTTCCGTCTTGCATGGCCTGAGCGTGCAATGCAGCATGGTGTTTTCTATGGATCAAATGTATTTGCGATACAGCGGAAAATCGATATAGCAGAAATCTCATTAAATGTTTTAAAAGTCATGTCATTGGCGACAGCAGATCTAGACCCTCCCCTTATCCTGCTTTTCTCCCAGGGATTTGAATGAAGCACAGCGCGACACTGACTCAGTAAGAAAGGGAATGTGAACACAGCCTGGGACATTGCGGGATAGAATCCAGTGCTATAAATGCGCAGGAAAACCGAAAGGTAGGGAAGCGTGGATTCGGCCCATGTGTGGCAGCAGTTTTGTGGCTGTACCCACCACCTTGTGTCAGAATAGCAAAGGTGCCCACAGGCTCAAAAAGTTTTGGGATCCCATTTCAGATTTCTATCAGAAGCAACTTCATTTCTTGTAGACACATATCACATAGAACTTAATTGGTGTTCCTCCTTTAGAGAGAGTTTTAAAAAGGATCTAATAAAAGAAAACTCTGATAGGCCACTGGTTGTTTAATGGTTGCTAAGTGTTTTGAAATAAAAATATATGCTTACAAAAAAATATGTAACATCACCAGGGGCATATTATGTAAGGAGTTTGCAGAGTATGAAGCAACTGCTCTATCACAAGTTCTGCTTATTCAAGCACCTCTGATGCAACAAAATGCTCTTTCCTTTTCCAAGAACAATTACAGAAACAAAACCCTGACCTTGTGCAGAATGAAGCTGAGTAGCAGTGCTATCGTAAACAGCTTTATACCCCCGAAGCCATGGGCTTAGAAAGGTGTAACTCCATTTACGATTGCACTTCTAGTCTGGTATCTAATATATAGAAGAGACAATGAGGCACTCCCACAATACAAACAGTTGGCTGACAAGCTGCACATGTAATCTTTCATAAGGGTTCACTTCAGCAAAGTTATTTCATTCCAATATTAAAAATTCATATGAGCAAAGTGAGAGGGGGGGGGGTTAAGCCTTATTTAAGAGCTTCTTATCTGAGATAGTATAAAATACAGCTTAATTGTTTAATATCTGCTAAATGAATATTTCCACATGTATCAGTGTGCAGTTGGGAACTTATACTATGTCACCAGAAAGCAGAATAATTTGGTTTTGTTCTTGTGCTGTTATTGTTCTGATGTGCACATCAGTGTTTGGCATGGGTACGTGTTGACCTTACTGGCACAGAAAAGGAAAACAGCTAAGGTATACTAAATACACACAAACCTGCTGTAAGATGTAGGCTACATGTTACCTGTGTTATATTAGCTATGTTCTTATTCCCCCCAAACCTCCATTTTATTGTGCTTCTCCCATGGCAAGCCAACATCCAATTCAATTTCATGGCCCACTCCAATCACCTTTATCACCTTGCTTGTTGCACAGAGGTTGAAACCATGAGTTATGAGGTGGGAGATTTGCAAAGAACAAAGCAGAAGTATATGCCAGCTTCTTGACACAAATATTTGTTCTTAGTATCAAAGATCATTAACATACTATTTTTAGTAATTAAGAATTATTACCTTTTTCAGCAACATAATAATCTGGTCTCAAGGTTTCAGCTGGGACCTGAATGGACTCCTTGGGGGGAGGTGGTTAAATGGAAACTATTATTCATAATATTATGAACTTTTTGTATTGACCTACAGTTTTGTAAAATGAATACATTGATTGACATGCCAAATTTATGTGTTCACAGGGTACTTCATGGATATGCGAAGATGCACACAGCAGGTTGCAGAAACAGATTTTTTTGGAAACATGCTGTAATGTTTGCCTGCCAATACAGGATAAATGTGCTGTGTGTGATCCCCTCAATATACATGACCACCATTTCTTCTGAAAGCAAAAAATGGCTTAGAGCTCATACACTGAGACTGAAAACTCATGCCCTGCCCCTTTCAGAAGAAACAGAGACCACATGTATCAGGAGCATTGCAGGCACTAAATGCAGAGAACTAAATGCAGATTTACTCTGCAAGAAACTCGCATGGCTTTCAGGTCAAACCTGTGTGAATAAATTGATAACTAAACCTGTAAGAACTCCAGATTTTCTGTTAGAATAATTCTATGATTCCATAGTTCTGTAAATCAGTGTCCTAGAAACTCCCTTTCTGCCTGTCATGTAACACTTGGATTTTGAAAACCTGCCAGCCTTCTTAAGTAATGTATTAACAGTTCAGGCAGGAAAAAAAATTGCTTGCTAGGCTTGAAACAGCTGCTCAGAAATTGTGTTCAAAGGGGCTAAACAGCAGAGTCAAACAATTATGTTTGAATTCAGACAATCAAGAGGCAAAATACATCTTTTGGGAAGCATGCTGTATATTAGGGTTGCCAGGTCCAGGTTGGGAAATTTCTGGAGATTTGGGGGTTGGAGCCTGGAGAGGGCAGGGTTTGGGGAGGGGAGAGGCTTCAGAATGGTGTAATGTCATAGAGTCCACCCTCTAACCCAGCCATTTTCTCCAGGGGAACTGATCTCTGTCACCTGGAGATCAGTTGTAATTCCGGGAGATCTCCAGCCACTACCTGGGGGCTGGCAACCCTACTGTATACCCCCAGTGGACATTTCAAGAGCCACCATCAAATTCTATTTGAAACCCCTCTTCAGTGTGCTTTAAATAATATTGTTGAAAACAGGATTTGAGTGAGGGTAGTGAACTTTGACTCACCTAAGCTTATACCCTAGAAAATATTATTTGTCTCTTAAGATGGAACTGGACTTTATCCTGCTACTAGTACAGACTAACATGGCTACCCATCTGAAACTGTTTGCTTCTTGATAATGTAAAATGGATGTCTCTAACTCCATGTGCCTCATTGTACAGCCAAGCACTAATCCTAACCCTAGAGACAAATGGATGAGGATCTGCCCAGGTTAGTCAACTGCAGGAAATCTCTTCCAGCTTTATTCAACCTTGGCGGGCATAACATGGCACCACCATCTGTGCTGAGATCAATACACATAGCATGCACACAAAATTAACATGCCCGGGAAGAGACTAAGTAGGATGTCTTCTCCCTGCCATTCAGTTTTCTGTGTAAAAGATAAAAATGCAAGGCAGGTACCTTGTCCTCATACTGCCCTCTGAGGAATTTTCTGCCTCTGAAGTCTCCAACCTTTCCACCCATCATGAACACTCAAAATCTCTTCTTCTTCTTCTTTAGAAGATTCAGTCCTGCCACCGTCTACTCTCACTACAACAGTGGTTTCCCAGTGGTTTCCCACTGTTGCAGGTCTCAGTTATACTGGGTTTAGCCTCGTTGGATATTTGTAACTGTCTACTCTCACAGCTAGAACCAAAAGCCACAAAAGTGTCTCTCCACCATTCTTCAATCAATCCAATAGGATTTCTCCAGGAGTGTCTTGCCTGGCTGCTGACTGGTGTTATTTGGGTCTTTCAAACCTTGCTGGCTGCTATGGAAAACCAGGGGATTGGGGGTGTCACCACTTTAGTAAGCTGTAGGGGAAAGAAAGAGCGCATGCATGGAGCTTGTCCACAAAGGTTGCAGACTTACTTAATTAGACAATACTGGACTTTTAAAATGTTTAGCCTGCATGTTCCTATTACCGTCTGCAAACTGAATCTTCTCAATCACTGGAGAAGCAAGCACATATTCCCAACGGTCAGAGTCAGGTCATTTAGGCAGCGACTTATTTGTAGAGCACAGAATTACTGAAATGCTCTCTTGGCAATTTCTAAGTAACTCTGTTTTACAAGTGGTTTGAATTTTCACCTAAAAGAAATAGTTTGGGCACTTTGAATCTGAAGGGAAGGGGGAGAGAGAGAGAGAGAGAGAGAGAGAAGCCTTAGCTCGCAGGATCAGATTCAGCAGTGCAAGGATTATAAAATCAGCAAGAGCTGAGTCAGGTTAACAACTTACGAGATTTGTAATCTTACCGAGCAGGTGATCATCATACAAAATCAGACTCAGGGCACCAATGGTAAAGAATGGCATAAGAATTTGCTTGCTCTTCAAGCAAGATAAAAAGTGATACTATATCAAAATAGAGCCATATTTCAAGAAGATAAGTTTAGAACTGAACAAATAGGCAGTTGTTTTTCATTCGTTGCCTGGAGTCCAAACATCTTCAAGGAAACGCTTCTAGTTTGGACTGCTAGATTTTCCCAGCACTTAAATACGCCATTTTTGTCTAAAATGTAATTGTACAAATATCACAGTCATCTAATGAACAGGACCCGTAAGATCTTCATGAGAAAAAAATATCACTTTCCGACATGCCTATGTGATGCTGAAGTGCTGGGAGCCAGTGTGGTGTGGTGTTAGATTAGGATCTCGGAGAGACAGGTTCCAATTTCCACTCTGCCATGGAAGGTTGCCAGGTGACCTTGAGCCAGTCCCTCTCCCGCAGACTAACCTACCTCATAGAATTGCTGTTGTGAGAATAAAAAAGGGGAGGGGGATAGAAATCTCAGAGGATACTTCCTCAGTAGCTGGTACCGAGGAACATTGACTAGATGACCCCAATGTGCTCTACATGGGGCTGCTCTTGAACACTGGCTCTTTTCACACTGCTTACCTGCTGCCGCAATGACACGAAATATCGCACAAAAAACGCGGAACACTGCATTTTCTTGCGCAAGAAAACGCGATGTTCCACGTTTTTTGTGCGATATTTCATGTCGTTGCGGCAGCAGGTAAGCAGTGTGAAAAGGGCCAGTGTTTAGAAGCTACAGTTGGTACAAAATGTTGACTGGAATGGATCACAAAGACCATATCATTCCAGACTTGTTCCATCAACACTGTCTCCCAATTTGCTTTTGGGCCCAATTCAAGATGCAAAGACCTTTAAAGCACTTTAAAGCTTGGGGCTAGCATATCTTA
Organism: Eublepharis macularius; assembly: GCF_028583425.1. Lineage (NCBI taxonomy): Eukaryota > Metazoa > Chordata > Lepidosauria > Squamata > Eublepharidae > Eublepharis > Eublepharis macularius. Next base: position 31,755,351 of record NC_072799.1, on the reverse strand, counting down.
AGGACTGCCTTCTCCCAAATGAACCTACTCATCCACTCCAGTCATCTTTGGAGGCCCAGGTGCACCAGCCATCTGAGTTTGAATATTACTAGCTCAGTTAAAAGTTTTGGCTATCACATACAAAGCCCTTTATGACCTTGGCCCCTCATATCTATGGGACTGCCTCTTTCCTTATAATCTGCCATGGCCGTTTCGCTCATCTGAACAGGGCCTTCTGCAGGCATCACCCTGAAAATGGGCAAAAACAACAGCTTCTCATACACGTGCATTTGCTGTGTATCTTCCCCAGGGAGATTTGTCTGTCTCCATTATTGTCTTCCACCAGCAAAAGACGACTTTTTTTGTTTCATTTAGCATACCCTTTGTAAACTCTTACTGGCTGTCCTCTGTGATTGTGTTGTGTTTGTATATCAATGTTTTAATTGCAATGTTAAATATTTTACATATAGAATTTAAATGCAGTTTTAATGTTTTATGGCCTTGATGGTCACACCACCTTGGGGGCCCTGTTTGAGTGGAAAGGTGGCATCGACATGTTTTGTAAATATAAAAAATAAAATATATAGTAATAAAATATCCCCTCCACTAAATCAGGTTTCTTGCATCTTTACTAGGATCCATTTATGTAAGTATTACAACATCTTATCTGGCTTTAATCAAGACCTTGGTAATAAGCACTTTGATCATTCCTTCTGCCATCTTATGGCTCTGAGCAATAACATTGGTTGCTTGTTTTAGTGCAACGGTAACTATGCTGTGCTTGTAGGAATGAAGTAAACAACTAGCTCAGCTCCTTCCACGAACTTGATATCTTTCATGTCTAAAACCTTAAGTGAACCTAAATGTTTCCTAAACAGGTGCCCCAGTTTGATATAAGACATGTAACAAGCTGTAAACAATCTCTAGCAGAGAAGCAGCTATATGTGTGTTTTTAAAGTCTTGTGTGGTGACAAGAAAGGGGGGGAGCTTGGGGTTCAGAGAACACTGAATATTGTGTATTTTATTGTAGAATTAACTATCACATTAAATAAGCTACAGAGCAACCCCCCCCCCCCCCCCCGATGACAGAGAGGGATTTATCCATGCACAATTATCTGAAACCTTCTCACCTTGGAGATCATGAGGGGTCATCAAGAGGGAGAGAAAAGGAAAATAAAATTCCATGATTGTTTCAGAGAGGGGGCTGTAAATCCAGGTACCCATTGCCACAGCTTGTTTTCACTTGGCTTACAAACTCAGATTTCAATTACAGCAGGCAGCCTCTCTAGGAATCTATAATTACTTAATTTAACCTTTGCTTGAATTGAAATCAAGTACTCTTCTGCAATAGAAAAGTCCTTACTACGGTTTCAAACAAAGCGTCAAGCAATCCTAGACAGCCTTTCTACCCTCTGTTCCATTGATTGGTAAATCCCTTTTCATCTCTCACCCCTTTAATGAGGAAAGAGGGCAGAAAGAATCTTGTTCCAGGGGCTGGTTGTGGCTCCTAGCAGCTCTGAAGGCATTCCAGTGAAATAGCTCAACTCGTCGTAATCCATCATTCTAGCCTCTTAGACTAGATCACGTAACTGGCTCCTCTGATGTGCATATGGGCTTATCTTCTGTCATCTGACTTGGAATACTATAATAAGAATTCAGAGGATCATCTACTTATGAAGCTCATTGCTGTTCAGCCAAATATCTCTACTGCTGAAATCAATATATGGGGCACTTGTGAGGGATGGACAAGCACAGCTGTACTTCCATCAACATACTGGAAGAGACTTGATGGGAAGGAAGGACAGGCTAGGAAAGGAGGGTGGGGGGAGGTTGCTGAAAGTGCCTCTGGGCAATCTAGCTTGGATTCAACTTTTCACCTAAGCATCTATCAGAGCTGAAAAAAATTATGCTGGAGCCAATGGCCCTGTAAAAGTTGCACTTAACTTACAGGAGTTTGCTAACATCTGCTTCGAAAAACTTGCTATAGTTTTATAGTTTTAAAGATTTAATGCTATACCAGGTATATAATAAAGCACATGATGATTCAGAAGGTGTACTTAACATAGGATAGGACAGCTCTTCTCCAAAATGGGAGATAGGCGTGAAAAACATATTATCCTGATGTTAGGTCCCCTGTATTGACTCTGTCTTTCTTTGAAGACAAATTCAAAACCTGGTGTTATGATCCGAAAGTCCTTAAATAGTACAGAGCCTTCATAACTTAATGGAGAACTCCTCTCTTATGGACCCTACCTGGAACCTGAGACTGATGAGAAAAGCTCTTGCTCAGCCTCCTCAGAGAAATATATGGGCTTTCTCTGTAGAGGGATCCATATTAGATCATGTTTTCACCTCAGGGATGAATATAATTGTTGCTGTTGGATAAAAAGAGTTGGCTTTTTCCAAATGCCCTGCTCCCATGATCTGCTCTATGCTGTTTTTAATAGTTGCCCTTCCTTAGCAGGTTTAGGCTGTTCTTGCACTGGGCAGGGGGTTGGACTAGCTGGTCAGTCAGACATCTTTCAACTCTATGATTCTGTGATTTATCAGGTAATTTATTGCAGCTCTGTCATTATATTTATTTTGTAAGCTGCTTCAGAGGGTGTGTAGAAATCCTTGGAATTTATCCTGTTATTTAAAAGCATTATAACCGGGGAGTACACTAAACAATCATATATAGAGCCGAGGCTGGGATCTTTTTTCATGCTTAATTTAGTAACTTTATTAAGAGGATGGCTGAATCCACACGTCCTGGCGTCGCGGTAAACGTTCGCTAAATTTTCGGAAGTATAGCATCTTTCTAGCGTGATTTCTGACTCATCACGCAATGAGTCAGAAATCACGCTAGAAAGACGCTATACTTCTGGAAGTTTAGCAAATGTTTACTGCGACGCTGGGACGTGTGGATTTGTCAGATGTTGATGTGGAAACCAAACGTGCCCCTCCATTATATTTAAGAAAAAATATATAAAAGGGAAATGACCCTATTCTCATTGGTGGTTCCAAATAAAAAATAAAATAATAATAATAATAATAATTTATATTGAACTTTCTGTGAGCTACATGTACATTATCACAGCAATCATACAACAGCTCTGTCAAGAAGGCCAGTATTATTATTCCCATAGTGCAGATGGTGGACTGAAGTCAAAAGGGAGAGTAGCTCAGCTAAGGCAAACTAGTGAGTTTGTGGCTGAATTGAGATTTGAATCAGTGATCTCATCCATCGCAGATGTTCTCTTGGCCACAGTCCTACCACAGGATCCCTTCTTGAACACATGAAGCTGCCTTATACTGAGGCAGATTGCTGGCCTATCAAAGTCAGCCTTATTTACTCTGAAAGACAATGGCTCTCTATGGTTTCAAATGAAGGTCTTTCACATCCTTTACTACCTGATCCTTTTAGCTGGAGATGCTGGTGACTGAACATGGGACCTTCTACATATTAAGCAGATGATTTTATATGTGTCACCCATACTTAGCATTTATATCTCACTTTAAATATCCACAGCAGCTTATTTATTTATTTGAAAAATGTATTAGCTGCTTTTCTACCTTATGGCACTCAAGGCATCTACAACAGACGTAAAAATACATTCTAAAATTTCAGTTTAAAACCACAGTATAAAACTTTTAATCAAATGTTTTTCTAAATAAAACTTCTTTGCCTCCTAAAGATCGAAAGTGAGGGGGCTAGGCGCAACTCCCTGGGGAAGTTGCTCCATAATCGAGGGGCTGCCACTGAAAAGGCCTTCTCCTGTGTATCCACCAAACAAGCTATTTTGGTCAATGGGACAATCAGGAGGGCTTCTCCTTGTGATATTAACTCCCAGGCTTATAATAATAAGTGCATTTGTATTTATATAAGCACATAATAATGGACATTCATCCATTTTCTGTTATACCACATTCATTACTTTTCTTTCAAGAAGTGCTTGGGTGCTGGACTTTACCAGGAAGGATTGCCTTTATAAACCCACGTGACAGTCCACAGACCAGTTCGTTTTTAGGAGCCAGTGGTTCCCGGTGCCTGGAGTATTTGCTCCCCAGGGAGTAAGAAATGCTAGTTAGTGATAACATATTATAAACCAGAGGTCCTTAAACTTTTTGAGTCTGTGGGCACTTTTTGAATTCTGACACATCATGATGGACACAGCTACAAAATGGCTGCCACACAAAGTGGTAAAATTGCCAGTCCCTCACCCCCAGCTGTTGTCCCCTGGCACTGTTCACCTGGGTGGAGGAGGAGTGTATGGGGAGGCAAAATGGCACCTGCGTATTCCACAGCCTCCCTTCTCTTCCAGTTTAGGAATTGTAGTAACGACACGAGACAGGATCTGGATGCAAAGTCTGTCCCTCCAAAGATGGAGGCGAGAGTTTTATTAGCTTGTATTCAAGAAGTCCCGAATGCCCAAATATGGTTATAGCAACAGTTACAAGTTACACATTCCATTCTCAGCCAACTAAGCAAAATATGCTGTGATCAGACTTTTGTCTTATCTAGGAAGCATAATGGAAAGAAAGGTACATCATGAGCTTCTGAGCATAGAAGAATATTACTTAGAGTGTATGGGAATATTGTGCTCTGTGAAGGGTGAGAGAACAAGATAAAACATATTACAACTACTTCCTAATTCCTGTTGTGGTGTGCCAAATGACCAGGAGATCAGGAATGTAGAAATGTAAAGAGCAATTAATGGAGGCTGTGTGGCATGCCTACTCCGGCCTACAAGGAATCAGCAAAAATACTATGTTTTGTGCCAATTCTTTATGAATTGGCTTTCTGGCTTTAAACCAGAAGTGACATCATCAGGGAGGTTGTGGAGCATGCACATGTGAGGCAGAAGAGAAGCAGCTCCCCCTGCCAAGTACCATTCACCCCCTGATTTACAGGAAAGGGGACTTGGCAATCCCAGGAGACGAAGCCAGCCACAAAATGGCTGATACAGCTTACCTTCAGTCACAGAGTGAAGATCCTTGTGCTGTGGATCCTTGTGCTGCAAAGCAATGTTTCTAAAACTCTGCACAGCCTATTGGATCTCTAACGGCCAAGCAGAAGCCTTGCTAGGCAAAAGCCCTACCTGGCTCACTCACTTTCTAAAACACTTGGTGGGCATCAGGAAACGTGTCAGCAGGTGCCATGGCACTATGGTTGCTAGGGCCCTCTATCCTCCCAGCAGGAGGGTTGGGACCTGGCACTTACCTTTTGCAGTGCTGGTTTAAATCTTCGCACGCATGCTTTGCGTGTGCGTGCTCCAGCATTGGCGTGATGATTTCACTTATGGAAGTGATGTCATCATGCCAGGTGTGCAGCGATGTCACTCTGTAAGTGTCATTGCGCTGTCTGTAGGAGTGCTCCTGCACTCTGCACGGCTCCAATTCGGCTGGGAGTGTGTGCATGGCGCGTGCTCCTGAGGTGCCTGTCAGTGGCAGGCAAGCTCTAGGAGTTTGCCCCCTCCCACCGATCTCTGGGTGATTAGCAGACAAGGGGGCAAATCCTCGAAAGCTTATGCTACAATAAATTTGGTTAAAGGTGCTCCTGGACTCTTTACTATTTTGCTACTACAGACTAACATGGCTAACTCCTCTGGAGAGGAGAACCCTACATGTCACCTATACCTGGGAACCCTACATGTCACCTATAGGTACCACACTGGGAACACCCCTATGCTAAAAGTATATTCATAGATAGGCCACCACCTGTTTAAACAAACAAATATTCTGTAACAGAAAAGGCATACTTTACATCTTTGACATGAGGAATAATGATAATGTAAACTAAACAAAATACACAAGCAGTATTGATTTTTGATCAAATAAATAAAACATCCTAAACTTGTAAAGTATATCTCATTGAGATCAAAGAGACTTACTTACTTCCAGGTCATAAGGATTGGGCTGAAAGTCTCAATTTCATATAAGGAGAAGTGTTAACACATTAGGCTAGTAATGCTCTGCCAATTATAAATAATGGAATAGCAGAGGAGAAATAGGGCTAATGAAATATAGGACACGAGTCATTAGATAGGTACAGGAAATGTGGTCTGAAGGAAAGAACAGAGAATGAGAATAATGAAAACAATACCAGAAAACCACAAAAGGTTTAGACTGTGATATTAAACATAATTTCTGGAGCAAGTTCTATGAAATCTGCAAAATTATACTGTCAAATTAATATATTTAGAATTAGGCTCCATCTTTAGCAGTCCCTGACACCCACACTGAAGAGTATCTCTGTAGCCATGTGGTTTCATGATACCAGCTGCAAGCAAAAATGAAAAGGGAAATGCTGCAAAAAATTATTAAGATAATAATGTCATTCACAATATTATGTGTATAGGTTTTAAGCATTGTTCTTTTCTGGGAATTTAGAAAAATGCAATACAACACTTTTATCCTAGTAAATCATAGAGTTATATGTATAGGTCAGTGATCCATAGATTCATGGAAAAGATTTATAAGTAAGCCAAATATTTCTCTACTAGAAAATATTTCAGTGCTACGTACATAATATTTAAAGGGCATAAATACAAGATGCCCTGACATGGATGGCCTCAGGTAGCCTGATCTCGTCAGATCTTGGAATGCTTGGAATGCAGGGGTGGGCCCTGCTTAGTATTTGGATGGCAGGCAGTGGCAAATCACCGTGGGAATCTCTTGCCTTGAAAGCCCTTTGGAATTGCCATAAGCCAGCTATGACTTGATGGCACTTCACACACGCAAGTGCAAGATGGACTGGATTGCTTATAACTTTTTCCCATAACTGAGATCTATTTTTCTGATATACTAGTGTTAAAAGAGTTGTATGTTTAGTTCAGTGAAATATTTAAAAGGAATTTTCCAAAGATTGTTTGCAAAAGCATCTGTTCTCTTACAAGAATAAACTGTTGCATAAAGACAAACAAATGGGGTCATAGCCCTAGAACTGCCTCCTGGTATGTTTCAATCCCACAGCCTTTTTATAGTTATTATGGATACTGGAAAGAATTGTTGGTCATAGTTGTTTTTTTTTAAAGACATTTAATACCACCCGCTGTCCTTGGGAGGGATGTTTGTAATACAAACAGAGTCATGTAACTTCCTGACAGGCACTATCTATGCAAAGGATTCGGGCCAATCAGAAAAATAAAAAAGGGGTGGAAATATTTCATTCCTGCCACAACTGACAGGGTTGGCTGGGTGATGCTCGTTTCCCAGAAAGGGTGGAAGTTACAAGTGAATGCAGGATAGGTTCTAGCATCCGCCTACCGAGGATACAATGCTGCAATTGGTGCCGTTTTAAACAAGAGTGTACACAAGCAAACAGGCCATTAAATATTGTGTAGGAAAAGTCAGAAAGGGGCCTTAAATTGGGCAGGTCCTTTTTTCCTCAGGGAATCTGACTCCTGATTGGATACAGCTGCTTGTTTTTATAAATTTAATTAAATATGCTGTATACTCAGTGTTTTCCCAGCGGTGGTTTATACATAAAAACAGACTACAAAAATTTCAAAAATCATTACAATGAAACAGCAGTATAAGGCCAAGCCAAAAATATTTTCACAGTGGTCTGCTGGATTAGACTGAAATTCCCTGCCAGATCTGGAGTAAAGATTAAACTTCTTTCAGTTTTAGACAAAGATCCAAAATATTCTTAAAAATTCATATTCAGTATGGAAAACATAATATAGTCAACTTTTGATGAGATTTGTTTTTTAATCCTCTGTATTTGGAAACCTGTATCATCAATCTCTGAGAAATACAGATTTTTCTACTAGATTTAGTTGAAAACAGGATGGAGTTTGCTGTAAAAGCAGTTGAAGAACAACTATAAATTGAAGTATGAAGAACGAAGGAATCTGCCTCCTCTACCAATAAAATGGTCTGAGGTTTCAAGTACTTTACACTTGTCAGACGCTTGAAAACTTGTATCTTCCTAGCTTACCTGGCAGATGGCTAGAATTTAAATGGGTGATCTAACAAGTTACAGGATACAACAAGAGTTACAGAGGTATATACAGAAGTGTTTATGTGCATATGTTACAGTATCAATATTACCAGCATGTTAGTGTAGTTAAGGTACTGGAACATGCATAAACTATCAGCAGGGCAAAGGTCCATGTCGTGCCTTAAATTCGATGGAGTCACAGCACCTACATTAAACAGAGGACTAGGACTTTATCAGAGCTACAAACAACCAGTTCTTATACAGGCAAAATCTCCACTGAAGATGCAAGTTCAGTCATCATGAGTCGCATAAACTTGCACCATTTTTTAAAGGATGAAAAGGAGCCTGATTAAAACCAAGAGAGTTAACTATACAACATACAAATCTCTTCTGAAGAATGGCAGATATTCCTCTGGTGGTAGAATAGGTATGGTTTAGCTGAAAAGGCACCCCTCCCCAATTGCAGAACAGTCATTGGGTACATCCCAAGGAGTACCAATAGACTATCAATGGGGAAAAGAGACAAAACACTGTTTTTTAAAGGACAAAAGCCTCTTCAATACAACTCTTTGAACCCAACATCGAATCTTTGAAGCTTCTGAAAGAAATAAATGGTTGCAAGACTGAAATGAGGGAATAATTTAGTGGGGGACTTGCAACCATGCTGAACTCAGGTTAAAGACTGCACCAGTGTCTGAAGAACACTTCTGCAGAGCAAGAAGGCTTCAAAGAGGATGTTCTTTGTACATCACACATGCACAGGGCTTCTATGCCAATGCAGAATTATGCCATTGTGACAAATCAATGTTCTGGATTTCCTGCTCCCCGATCTCCTGAGCCCAGCATCTGTTTCTTTGAGAGGGGGATTGTGTGAAATCAGATACTACCTTAAGACAGAAGAATGTCAGTGGTTGTCAGGCCACTCCAGTGCCCTCCACACACACATTGTGCTCAAATGCAATGCTTGACTCCCCCTCCCTGTAAGAATGAGTGACTGACATTAATTTATATGGGTGAAAGTAAGGACACACTCAGGAAAACCACTGGGTTAGAGACCAAGTGTACAGTTCTATAGACAACATTGTTAGGGACAATGTTCACAGTCCTTCCCAACTGCTTCTTGATTTCTATATTTCTTCTCTAATTATACAATTTCCTTTGAATTGTATAATGTTCCTTTCATTTATCTTGCCAAACTTCATTCCTTATAGCTTGTTCCCATGGTCCAGGCTCTCCTGATCTCCCTTGAGACTATTTGCTTTTGCAATAAGGCTTAACCAGTGGATCAATGAAGTGCCTTGGATCAGCAATTGCACTGCAGAGATTTCTGCCACCTACTTTTAGAGCATTGGCAGGGGGGTACAGGGAGAAGAGAATGCTCTTTCTCTCCCCCTCTCCAGAAACTTTCAATTAAAGATTCTTAAAAGGCAGATCTCGCAGCAAGATTATAAAGGAGAAGGCATTGGAGAGGTGGGAGACAATCTTAGTGCATGAAAATGAACAGATGCACAGAAAAAACATTACAGGTCCTCAGCTTCAAATGATCCCAACATCTGGAGTGAAAAGCAGGTTTCACCTTTCATAAGCAGCCCTCATTCAAGCCCATTTACGCTGTCCCACAGAAGTCAGTGGACTGCCTTAAAAACCTAATTTTTCTCTGCATTGATCCACCTCTTAATCCACACAAGCCCATACTGTGGTTCCATTCCTTAACTATGTTAGAGTGTGACTAAGACATAAGGTATGGGAGGGCTAATATTTTATTGTGATGGCGCAGAAGATGTTCTTAAATGCTTAGGTTAAATGTTTTGAAAGGTAATATTTTTGTTCCTGCCCCTTCTAAAAAATTTTTTTCCTTCATTTATATTCTACCTTTATCCCCAGTGGGGACCCAAAACAGCTTACAGCATTCTCCTCCATTTTATCCTCACCACAATCCTGTGAGGTAGGTTAGGCTGAGCGAATAGGCCCAAGATCACCCAGTAAGCTTCCATGGCAGAGTGGGGACTAGAATCAGAATCTCCCAGATCCTAGTCCAGCATTTTAACCACTACACAAACTAGCTCTCTCTTATTTTGTGCTTGCTAGTCTGCAAAACAGTAAAGAGACAAACAACAGTGGGGAGGGAGGGGGAGAGGAACTTTGTTTTGCAGAAAGTATTTCTGGCGTTATAAATACTGAGGCAAAAGCATACACACTTGATGAATTTCCTGAGAAAGTATTTCAAAGATAACTAGTATCATATTAAAATCCAGCCAGGAAAGATATTATTTATGATGCCAAACAGCAAGAAAGCTTTCCCTTCTTTTATGACTCAACCAGTTCCCATGGGCAATGTGCTTGGAAGAGGGTAATAAGACCAGATTCATAAACAGGTGTTTCTAGAGAGCATCAGTCACCAGATCTTCACCTCCATGAAAGAACCCGTGGTTGCTGGATGTGACGGAACAATCAGATTGTCATCTCTTGTCATTTGTAAATGATAAATAGTGGGCAAGTGTACCTCATACAGTGGCTTCAGATTCCCTCCAAAACAAGGCTTGAAGTCACTATCTATTTTAGTAGTGTGATGAAGGGCTCACTGAGGCAGTGTCATATGCTTCTTTCCCTTGTGCTCTAACCTTGTAATGTAAGCTGTTCCTGGTAGTATTGGGTTGTCTGTTCTTTGACCTTTTGGCTACCTGCTGTACATGTGCCGGTTCTATCCTGTCTGGGATAGCTTCAAGTTCAGTTACGCTGATAGACTTTCATCGCTGGAACCTCACCCAGCACTTCAGTCTTATGAGCTTTCCAGCAAAAAGATGTGAAAGAAAACTGTGTGCCTTAAATGGAGCCATTTAGCATTCTAAAAGTTAGACGTTCTGTGAAGAGACTTTTCCCTGTGGATGATGATAATCCAGCCAGAAAAGCCCCAGAGCGACATATCTCATATCTTTCTCAAGGCTCATTTTAAGGCTTTTGAGAAAGTTAAAGGCAGCACAGGCTTAGTTATCCAGGAAAGAACATTTGCCTCTGAAGGAACACTGGCCTCATTTGCCTCTTGCAATTTGTTTATTTTAAAGGTGCTCAGTACCTAACAGGCTAAGTTTAAGTAGTAGTCCTTGGCCTTGGGGCTTGGTTCAATTCCACTACCTGCTACCTATCAACATTAAGACTTCTCTATAAACAAGAAATTAAAGGCCAATAATCCTATGTAATCACAAAACTTCATTTCATAGATCGTATATATGCACCAGTCCAGATCGCCCCACCCATTAGCTGTTCCTCTATTTGTTTTGCTGTACTTGGTCATGAGATGATGGTTTAAAGAGATCAAAAGCAAGTTAGGCTCACCTACTCTCAGGTGTTACCTCAGAACCAAAGAGGTAACAGACTTACAGAAGCTCTGTGTTGGATACCTCTTGATACCCCTATTAAAAATCAACAAATAAAAGGTAATGGATTAGCTGCATTCAGAAAAGAGAGCTCTGTTTCTTCGAACACAATTTTTACTTTGAGTTCCTTCTGGACTGATAAATGCCTAGCTAAGTAATGATCCTGAAGCAACACCTCAGGAAAGAAGTGACCACAGGCGGCTGATTCAGGCTAGAAATAAGGAACAATCCTGCCCTGAGAGCACAGGATAAGATGTTCAGTTTATCATGACCCAGAGTCCATGGTGTCATGTGTGGGAGATGTTATACACAGATCTGCTAAGCCAGGGTGTGTGCGTGTACAAGAGGGACAAACACACACATAGGCACAGACAGAGAAGGGTGTGACGGGGAAAATGATACTCCAAACTGATGCCAAAAGCAGACTGATCCCAGAGGTAAGTACGCCACATTATTACATTGTGCACACTTGAAAGGAAGATCCAGTCAAAAGAGTGACCCATATGCAATAATGGATGAATAAGGCACATAAAACACATAAAGGGGGACAATTACTTTTCATTAGCTGCTCCTAGTCTTTACTGAGCCTGTGTTAAATGTGCTTGTGCACTAAACTCAACCGCTCTGCCCCCTTTTTTTAATGAACTAAGGGCCAAGCTACAAGTGACGAATGACGCTTGAACGGCAAGTGTATTTCTCCCTGTTCACTTGCCCTCCACTCAATCCACTTGCCATTCAAGTGTCATTCGTCACGTGTAGCTTGGCCCTAAGTCAACTGTCATATCTCTAGCAGAACACCCAGGGCAACTGCCACAAGACTTATATCCTTGCCCTGCCCTTCACCAGCCACCAAAATGCCAGGAAACCTCAAAGGTAACTTCCTCATGCAGCAGAAACACAACGTCTCATGTTCCATACAGGGATTAAAGAATGCAAAATATGAGTCAAGTAAATTTAAGGCTTACAGTCAACTGAGCAAACATCGCAGAGCTAAAGAAGAGTTTTAAAAAATGGCTGTATTTATTGATGTCTTTATCGCCCTATCAATGTTTGTTTTGTTTAAATACAGAAAACTAGTGCAGGCTAGCAAGTTCAGCAATAATTTCACAAGTCTTGAGGCTTGAATAATATTATTGCTCTGAAGACAGTACAGCAGAGGCTCTTAGCCGGGCAAGTTGAGTAGCAGGGTACTCTATATTTTTTTTATGTTATTTATCATTCACCTTTCTCACGGAGACTCAAGATGAATTATACAATGTAAGTCAATATGATCGGCAGCTGGGACATTCAATAAACAATATAATAAGGAATGAGTTACAGAAATTTGAAAACAAGCAGAAATCTGATAGAGGGGATCCCCCCCCCCCGCTCCTGGCGGGGGAATGGCAAGCAACTCTAAGAGAGTTGAAACAATGCTGAAAAATAATAAACAATTTGCAGGGTGGTATCTGTAAAAGGCCTTGTTCAGATCAGCAAAGCTGCTGAGGCAGAATATAGGGAGAGAGGCAGACCCCATAGATATGAAGAAACAAGGCCACGAAGGGCTTTGTATGTGATAGTAAACACCTCGAATTGAACCCAGTAACTGATGGGTAGCCAATGGAGAGACTGCACAATGGGAGTAAGATGCATGCTCCATCTATCTCATGGTAACAATTGAGCTGCAGCATTCAGCACCAACTGGATTCTTCAACTTGGTTATGAGAGGAATCCTACGCAGAGCACAATGCAGTGGTTTAATGCTGATGTTACTATGGCATTGATCCAAGTAGCCAAATTAGCTGTGTCAAGGTGTAGGTGTGGAGGGAGGGGTACATCTTCTTGGCTAGACAGAATTGGAAGAAGGCATTTCTTGCAGCTGCATTTAACTTGTTTCTCCAGTAGTAATGCTGGATCCAGTTTAACCCCTAGGCCTTCAACTGCATCTGCAAGGGTCAATATATTTCATGGCTGCACAATCACTCTGTGGTAAGTTGTAGAACAAATTTTAGCCAGGAGTTGTGGACTGTGTATGAAACAACAACTGAGCATCTTTTAGCAGCAACCACCACCACCCTACCACATATTTAACATCAGGTAAACAAAAGCCCTGCTGAGCAAGGTCAGCCCTGATCAGTACTTGGATGGGAGACCACCAAGGTTGCTATGCCAAGGCAGGTAATTGCAAACCACCTCTGAACATTTCTTTCCTTTAAAACCTGACAAGTTTACCATAATCTGACTGCAATTTAATGGCACTTTACACACAGAGATAAATGTGTAGAGAATATGAAGAAAATAAGCCTTGAAATAACATAACCATATCTGTGAGCTATATGGCAATTTAGAAAATTTTCCGGTTACTCCAGCAGAGGAGAGGAGGATGAATCAAGAATCAGGATGGGCTAGGGAGCCCAACACTGACATTTGACCAAAACTTAGAGGGCTTGCAGCACTTCCTTAGGTCCTCCACACTGCCAAATTTCAGACAGACTGGTTATTACCTCAACCCCTGTTGAGGTAATAAAAGGCGCCTATGTTTAAGTACGGGAGAACTGATAGGAAACATACCAAACACATAGTAACACAGACAGCAGCATGCAGTTAGGGAATTTGGCACAGCAGCCACTTAGCTTGAAGGACAGTAGCATAAAGAAGAGGTGGACTGACAAGGCAGAGGCATTTGGTGGCACAAGGAAGACACGGCATTTGGGTAAGCAGGCAGTAGCAGGAGGACCTGGAGGTAGACCTTGCCAAGCTAGGGAGACAGCTTGGGCTAAGCGAACAGAAGGAGGTTTTTCCTCATGCATACCACAGACATTCATGCACAACCTGCCTCTAGTAAACCAGGACAGAGGGGAGAGAAATAGGGCAAAAATTAGGACCTCTGGTTGATAGCAGGCTACTGAAGAGGAATCCTAAAACTTCATGGGGGTTGCAGAGAAAAGAATTTCCTTATGGGGGCTGAGACACCCACATGCACAGATCCCAAGCCCTCTCAGTCACTCACCATGGAGAATCAAAGGGGGGGGGGCAGGGGATGAATTCATGACAAAACGTACCTGGGTTCTTCCACTCAAAATGAGGGCTGCTAGGTTGCACCCCAAACATTTGCAATTTACCCTTTAAAACTATGAGATAAGTGGGAGAGACACAGCAGTTGCGGGTTATTATTCACTCTTTTGTCAGCCCTTTCATCTACTCTGTCTCCTACTCATTGAGGCAAACGCTCATTCCACTGTCCAGTGACACAATTTTACCTGGGAACTGTAGTTTTCAAAGACAGAGCCATGTGGGATCACTGGGGGAGAGGAAAGATTCCCTCACAACCCTCTGCCATCTCTGCCAGCTGCTTGGTTGGCTCCCTCCCCCCCTCCCCCGTGGCAGCATGGCAGTTGCTGGACATCTGGGGCTGCCAAATGCTGCTGCCTTCATTCTCTCTGGGAGTGCAGGCATGCAGGCATCCAGCAAGGGGGGGGCAGGGAGGGAGGGAACCAGCCAAGCAGCCAGCTGAGGCAGCGAAGGGCTGTGAGGGAATCTTTTCTCTCCCTCAGTGACATTCTGTGACTCTGTTGTTTAGCTTGACCCCGAATATGCCTCACAGGAGGTGGGGAAAATGGAGCACTAATCTGGTAACACCACAAATAATTGTGTATGGAGCCAGGCTTGACTGCATTGGCAAGCAACATTTATAAGATGGGAACAACACTGAAGCCTTTTCTCCACAGGTTTCTTTCTGCAGGCTGTAGCCAATAGTGCATTGGGTTATCCACATTCTTCCGCACTTTTCTTTAGCTTTTAGCAGTGACTCTGGCATTTCTGTGAATTCTCCTGACCCCACCAAGGACGGCATGGGTGATGACAGAGCAGCTGCCCCCAAAGACAGGATATCCAAGGAGGGGCAGAAAGAATAACCTGATGCAGCATCTGTTAAAAAGGTGATGTTGCAGAACGACCACAAGCCACATCAATCTGAAATGTTGCTGGACAGAATAGTAGGAAATGAGGGTAAGCTTGGTGTGTAGAAAAGGCATGAATGTGAGCAAGGACCCCATATGGTATATAGCATAATTTTTCTTTATAGTGAGTATATTCTGAGTTGAGATCTTTTATTTTGAAATGGAGGCTCAGTTTTTGCTGACCTGCTTTTCTGGGAATTATACAATGCAAAAGTTTAAGTCAATCAATCAGCAAACTTCTAACTCATAAATTGTTCCTGAAGGAAAGAGAAATGGAGAAAAGGAAGGCAAACGGAGCAGATTAGGGGTCCCAATGGTCATCCCTGGAGTTTCAGTCTGAATGGGTCAGAGTACTATGAAAGGGTTGCAACCCAAGAGTTAAACTCTGGCAGTAGCAATCCATACATTTCAATGTGTTTTACTGTATGCCTTTAACAAGAAAGCCCTTCGATTCCATGAAAAAGTGACACCATTCGTCATTTTCTTGACATGTAATCAGCACAGCACAACTATATTTCTTAGCCTCCATTTAAGGCAGCCTAGTTGAAAGCCATAAACATCAAAATACCAAAAAAACAAAAACCACCCTCCCTTTAGGGGAAAAAATGAATACTCTAGACATTAGTACTTCCAAATCAAGTCCAGAACCTTTGTGCCCCCAGAAAAAAACAACAGCCGTGAATGATTAAATCAATAGAAGAAATTTTCCAAACTGCAGTACAAGTGCTAACACCCCCACCCCCATAAATGTGAATGTAATTATTTTATTTTAAATTTCTGGTCTATCTTTTAACTGAAAAGTTGCTAGGAGAAAATGATTCTGTGGTAAGTGTCTGAAAGGCAGTAATCAGAGAAGGTAAAATTTCAGGACTTGTGACAATCAGGGAAGCAGAAAAAAATGGAAATATGTGCCCCTACAAGATCTGAAACAGGAGGAATGCCTATAGATTTTTTTTTTTGCAGCATTTCATATAGGAACAGGGAAAGGATACCAAGTCAGACTCTGAAAAGCTCCTCTTGAGGAGTTATCAGTGGCTTGGTCAGTTTAGACGTCATGCAAAACTATGGTTTAATTATTTCCCATGTGACCTTCCAAATACGGGCTATTCCACTAACTATAGTTAGAGTATCTCAAACCAGGATTTGAAACCATGGTTTGCAGTTGGTTTATTAACCAGAATTAAGGATCTCTATGATTTTGGATGATGTATGAATGCAGACAGTTGCCATGCAGGCCAGGACAACAGCCAGGACTCTGTGGGAGGGCAGAGAAAGCAGTAAAATCAGCATTTGTCAAGGTGACCCAGTATTTGAATTACCATCTGTGAGTTAAATCTGGGCTTTACAGACTAGCTAAAAGTACACCATGGTTTTTCATGAAACCTGAATAATGTACCAGATAAGGAGCCTAATCTAGACAAACAGTTCATCACGTTCCTGGGCTGTTACCACTACAGATAGGTAACTGACAGTGCAATCCTATGAACATTTTCCTGAGAGTAAGATCCAATCACTAAAACGGGACTTGTAAGAAAAAAAATTCAACATACAGGAAAATGATATGAACAAAAAATTATCATATTAGGCAAAAGGCTAGGTAAGACCTCTGCTCCTTAACTCTCGGAGACTCCCATAGGATTGGGAACGCTAGTAATGATTTCAATTTGTTTTAAACCTCCCTTGGATCTTTAATTCAGGAAGTGACATCATCACATCAGCGCTGGGAGTGAGTGCACACATTAAGATCTCCATGCCAGTGAGTACCAGGTTCCCCCCTCCTGCCAGGAGAGCATGGGGACCTGGCAACCCTATCTATGGACCAGTGGCGTAGTGCTGGCTGATCTGGGCCCAAGTGCATGGTGAGGAACCTGCAAGGACTTGCTGGGAGTACTTCACTTTCCCCTGTATCCCCTTCCTCACACTTGCTGTCTCTCCCCTCCAGGTAGCCTTCATATGCTTACCTTTACCTACGTCCTTCTCTCCTTCAAAACCACTAAACAACTTACCTTTTATCTGCCCCCTTCACCTGTATTTCTTAATTTATCTCATTTATATACTGCCTTTCTCCACAATGGGGACCTAGAGCAGCCTACATCATTCTTCTTGCCTCCATATTATCCTTACAACAACCTTGAGAGGTAGGTTAGGCTGAGAGTTTGAGACTGGATCAAAGTCACCCAGTAAGCTTCCACAGCAAAATGGTTATACAAATCTGGATCTCCCAGATCCTACTCTAAAACTCTTAACTACTACACTACATTGGCTTTGGGGGTGGGGGGTTGTTGAACAGTAGCAAGCAGCCAGGCCTGGGTCAGCCAAGCAAATCACGTTATTATGGCTGCCAGGTCTCCCAGAGGGGGTGGAGGATCCCCCAATCCAGCCTCTGCCCCCATCACCACTCTTCTGGCTGGCGGGGACGGGGGAGGCCCAGGGAACAGGCCCAGGAAGCAAAAACTCTCCTGGGCCACTGCGCAGTGGGTGCACTCCCACCACCCATGATGGCATCGCTTCCTTATGTGACATCATTCTGCCTGTTGGTGAGCATGCTCCCGCTCTTCACAGGGGCTCAAATTGGCCTCTGTGAAAAGTGGGAGCATGCCCGCTACCAGGTGCGATGACATCACTTCTGGAAGCGACGGTCATTGCACATGCTGGGAGCATGTGCAGAAAACTGCATGCAAGTAGGGGTGCCAGTTTCCCTTACCTTCCCAGTGGGAGGGGGGACCTGGCACTCACTTTTTTTCCTCGCCTTGCACGCACTTTGAGGGTACATGCTCCCGGGACCTGGGAGTGGTGGCGCTGCGCTAGAAGCACGCCTGTGAGGCCTGTTTCCTAGCCTTTCCCCCCACTGCTGGCTGGGTGGGGGTTGGGGTGGGAGTGGGGGATCCCCCACCTCCACCAGGGGACTTGGTAGCCCTATGCACTTACCCCAGGTAAGTGTCTGGGATAATTGTCAGGCCCCCTCCCCACTTAGGATTGCCAGGTGCCTGCTGGTGGTGGGCAAACTCCTGGGGATTTTCCCCCTTATCTGCCGATCGCTCAGTGATCGGTGGGAGGGGGCAAAGTCCCGGAGCGTGTCCGCCACTGGCACACACCTCAGGAGTGCGCACCATGCGCACGTTCCCACCCCTTGCGCTGGCCGTGGGAGCATTCCTACGCTCTGATTTGGCCCCAAACCAGCCAAATCGGACAGCGAGAGCACTCCTGCGGCCGGCGTGATGACATCACTTACAACAGTGACGTCGCCACGCACTTGGTGTGATGATGTCACGTCCGGAAGTGACATCATCATGCCGCTGCCAGAGTGCGCACGCTCGTTAAGGGTAAGTTCCAGGCCCTTATCCTCCCACTGAGAGGATAGAGGGAGCTGGCAACACTATTCCCACTGGGAGGATAAGGTAGGGTTGTCAAGTCCCCCTGCACCTACCTTATCTTCTGTTTCTCATGTGTGCGCTCCTGGACCCACACGATGATGTCACTTCCAGGAAGAGCTGGCCATGACCACCCCGGGACCTCTCCCATGCTCCGGGGGGGGGGGCAAATCAGGCCTGATTTGACCCAGATTGGGCTGCTGTGAAGTGTGTCCTGATCCAGGCACATCCAGGCCCAAATCAGCCTGGATTGGGCCTGAATTGGCCTGGAATGGGTTGATTTGGGCCCAATCCGAGCTGATTCGGGCCCGATTGGGCCTGTGGGAGCACCTTATGCCTCCCAAGAGCACATCCTTGAGAGTCCCATGCCTCCTCCACCAGCTAGGTAAGCAGGGATGGGGGTGGGTGGTGGGAGCAGGGGATCCCCCACTCCCAGTGGGGGGCT
Source organism: Eublepharis macularius (assembly GCF_028583425.1). Taxonomy (NCBI): domain Eukaryota; kingdom Metazoa; phylum Chordata; class Lepidosauria; order Squamata; family Eublepharidae; genus Eublepharis; species Eublepharis macularius. The sequence goes on along the minus strand of NC_072799.1, from coordinate 31,736,317 downwards.
GCAACCCTAGGGTAAGGGGATCTGGCAACGCTGTGTGGTATCAAGTTGCTCAGTGGTTGCTGCTGGCCCTGGTCCCAATAAGTCCTCCCCAAAGGCCAAAACAGGACCAGAAGGGGTCCTGCTCCCTCTCCTTGCCTTTTCCTGACAGTAGCCAAGCCTGGAATATGAGCTGCTGGTTGCCTAGCAACAGACACTGAGGGCATATGATTAAAACTATTGGCACCTTTTATCATTTTATCGTTATCACTAGGCCAAGGGGCGATATTTATCAAATCGGGCCCATGCACAACCTGTCATTCTCAGCATGATGAGGAAGTGCTGTGGAGTGCTGTGGGGGCGAGCCGCTCCTATGTCTTTCCCCTTCCCACTGGCCAGGTAAGAGGTGGCAGGAGCAGAGGCTGGGAGTGGAAGTTCCTGTGGCAAAATGGGCTAGCAATGCCTCCACTCCCTGTTTTGCCTCAGATGGACACAAGTGCTGTTTACTGTCTGCTGCCACCACTCCGAGTTCTTCTTTAAGCTGCAGCAATACACAGCATCAAGCTATATATACCCCACATTAACCAGCAAAAATAAAATACAAAAACTTATTTATATGCAAAACAGTAAACAGTATTGCCATTAAAATGGCTAATGCCTTCAATGATCATACTGAATGTGGAGAGAAAATTCATGGAACTATAAATATCATAACAATACAACGGCAGCCCTACTGGATCAAGACCTCTCCTAGCCCAGCATACTTTTCAAGAGTGAGCAGCAAAACACTCCAAATCAGGACATGAAGGCAATCACTCTAAGTAAACTAATGTGGAGGTTCCATTTAACCATTATAGTTAATAGCCACTGATAGACCTATCCCCTCCAAGAATTTTTCTACCCCCTCCCCCAGTATTCTAAGCCATTTATAACAGTTCACCACATAAATAACCTGACAAAGGAAGTTTCAGTATGTTCCAAAGCACTCAGCCTTGGACAAGTGCTTTTTCATACTAAAGTCAAAAGAAGTCAAGTCAGGTTGGTTTTCACATAATGCACCAAGCGAAGGTTAGTAGCATAACAAAAAAAAATAGCCTGCATGTGATAATCCAGGGCTGAAGCCAACCAATGTGCCAAAGTACATATTACAAGAGAATTGAAGCAAACAAACCAACAAGGTCCGAGGTCAATCTGATCCAGTAGGTGATAGAGGAAAATTCATTCTTGTCCCTAAACTACAACAGTAATCAGCCACAGAGGATGCTGAGAAAAACTTATTTACCAGATCTTCAAAAAAAAAATTCAGCTAGGGAACAACTCTGCTATGGACAAACTATCCAATATTTTGTCCACAGCTGAGGAACCTTGATACCCACAAGACAGGAGGAAAAGCCCTACTTTATATTTAGTTGTGGCCTAGTTTGACTTATTTACTTAAACCTGGCCTGCTGTGCCTTCTGGATCCTACCTGTACCCTACCTTAAACTGTCAATCAAGAAAGAGATGACAGTACTTGTCTCAAGTTAACTTGCTATTTATTACATTGATATGCTGCCTTCCTTCTGGGAGCTCAGGGTGGCATGGATAAGTGCACCTTCTGCGAGATAGATTAGGCTGGCACTAGGAAACCAGGCTGTTTTTGGTCCACCTGCAATACTCTTTCCATTATACCACACCAGCTCTCACTGCCAGCTTACGGAGAAAGTGTCGTCTTCCTGCTGTCTGCATGGAGTCAATTGTCTCCATTTGTCAGAATTTAGAATTTTAAAAGAGCAAATCATACAGCTTAATACTGTTTCTGAACCTCAAGCAGGTATATACATTGTATATATGGTCCATAATACTGTAATGAAACAAAAAATATTACCTCCAGGGGAATCCAGCAAGCTATCACTTCATCTGAAGACTGAAATATTAATTTTAATGATATATTTTTAAAAATGCAAATATCACTATTACATCAGTGTAGAATTTCAGTCTTAAGTGTGCTTAGTATGCTTTCCTTGATCAGCAGGGCTTCCTTCCAACCACGGAGCAGCAAAGCAGTCACCAGTTGGGAGAAGACACCCAGGGGAGGAAGGGGGGTGTTCTGTAGACATGGGCACTCCAATCTCATCCCTGCAAACCCTGACAGCCAAACACAGACGGCCAAACACAAACACAGATGCCACCGGCATCACCCACCGTTCCTGTATCGCTGGGAACAGTGGGGTGCTCCTCCTCTTTTGCCTCCATGATCCACGATCCACGGATTGGGAACGGGAGATGATCAGTGTGGATCGTTTATTTGGGATCGTTGCCGGCTCCAATCCATGATCAGCTGGATCGTTAATTTTTTTGGGATCGTGCCCATCTCTAGCTAAGACCTGTGAATAATAGTTCTTTGGGGGGATGGTAGTGAGATTTCAGCTCCCGCATAGCCCACGGGGTGACATCTCCCTACGACTTCACTTTGATTATGGCCCAATTGCTTGAGGGGTGAACCTTTGTCTGAACTCTAACCTACAATCTACTGGTCCTGCTGTGTGGTGGTACATATCAGCACGAGGGAACAGGCATTCTGCAGATCAAATAAGAGAGGCCAGAGCAGCAGTCCATACATTTTGGTTGGCCTTTGCGACTCCCAAGATCTGCCTCAGACCTGTCAACCCCTTTCGGCTGAAGCAGGTGTCACACAAACATGCTTGCCAGAAATAGCATATTTGTGAATTTTGAGTCAGAGGAGTCAAAGTACACTTACTCACCAATATTTAAGTAACATAGAAATTGGGGAGAAAAATATATTCCCAGGCAGGATTTCTGAAAAATGACAAACACAGTAGAAAGTGATCTTGACTCTTTCCTTATTATACAAGTTACTAGACCCTGAGCTATATACAGAATTCTTGCATTTCCAAAGTTCATTTTTTTCCTTTGTGAAGTAAGCCTCATTAAGGAAGCCTGGAAAGGGCTAAGACAGAGGTGATGGTGCAAGCTTCTTTGCAATCCCAAAAGGAGCATGGATTGGCAGATCCCAAGCCATCCCAAATCCCTCTAAAGCACAGAAATGAAGGAATCTGCATTTTCCACTTGTGTTAATTAGTGGAGGGGGGTTGGAAAGGCTGAATGGGACAACTGTTTTCCATACTTTCCCTTATTTTTTTTACCATGAGATCTCTTTTATTATTCTGTAGAGTAGGAATGAGCTGCACAAGGGCCCTGCCTGGTTCCCAGGAACTTCTGTTTACAGATCCTAGGAACTTCTCTCTTATTAGAAGCCTCTCCTATACACCCCCGCCCCCGCCCCCCCCAGACAAGGTATATTCAAAGGACTCTTCAATTCTTTGCTTCCCCAATATGATCACCAAGACAGGCTTTTGCAGAATTCTCCCACGATGCATGACTGTACCTCACAAAGGAGTAGGCAGGTACAGTCATGCATCAAAACAGCTGCGTTGCTTAAATGGCGAACGGCCTGTTAAAGCCCCCATCGTTGCTTACATTGGGAGTAATGAAAGAGTTCTGCCTGCCTGCGTCTCAGTTATCATGAAACCAAGACCATTTTATTTATTTATTTATTTTATTTATTTATTTTCGTTTTTTTATTCTGCCCTCCCCACATTTCCAGCAGGCTCAGGGAGGATTAAAAAAAATTAATGTTTTTCACACTTCAGCCACTGCAAAATGCAAACTATGTGCTCTATTGAAATTAGTTGCCATGCCACCCATGGTTGTAAGCCCACAATGTTCCATCCTATCACTTCTCTGTGGATCTGCTTGCTCACAAGAATATTCCCAGAGTGAGCATTGGTCAATCCCCCATAACAAAGCTTGAAAACCAGAAATGATCAAGAAAGCAATACTACTAGTTTCACCGCAACTGAAGTCTACTTGCAACAGCTTTCATGAAGCTCATACCCAATGCAAAACCTGATCTTTCATTCCCATTACATGCACGGCTTACAGAAGCTTTCTGTAACATTAAATCTCTCTTGTGGGCTATAACCAAAGCTGATTGTTGTTAGACATTTGGTGAACAACATGCAGCTTTTTAAAAAAAGACTCTTCTCATTCTAAACAGGGAAAGGGAACTGGGCAGAAAGCCCCGTAGGAGCGGAAGGTTAATTTAGGACAAGCCATAAACACGCATCATCATCAGGGGAGTAGATGCAGTGCCAGTGGAAAGCAACTGTGTTCTGTCTCATTCTTAAGCAGAAGAGAACTTCAAACCAAAACAGTTATAAAGTAATTGACCAGCAGTTTGTTGGAGGAAGACAGACCTTGGGAGTTAAAGAGCACGTGCACTGTGCAGTGAGCCTATCGGCACTTTTTAACAAACAGGTCTTTGCAGAGAAAGGAAACAGAGAGTGTTACATTCAAGGGGAAGATAGAAGCATTACTACACGTATTAGTTTCAGCAATTCTTCTGCTGCTGATTTTGTTCCCTAGCTGCATCAGAAAGCTAAACAATTCCCATGCTGGACTGGAAAAGTACTGGGTATGAAGAATATTATTAACCATTGCCGCCTATGTGAATGGAGGCTAAAGGCCTTGGAGAAAATATCAAAAGGAAGTTTGTTAAGATTTGAACCAAGCTAATAGTGATTGAAAGGCAATGTTGATCCATAGATCCAGGAGTTAGCCGTGTTAGTCTGTAGTAGCAAAATAGTAAAAAGTCCAGTAGCACCTTTAAGACTAACCAACTTTATTGTAGCATAAGCTTTCGAGAACCACAGCTCTCCTTTGTCTGCATCTGCATCTGATGAAGAGAGCTGTGGCTCTTGAAAGCTTATGCTGCAATAAAGTTGGTTAGTCTTAAAGGTGCTACTTGACTCTTTACTACCATCCAGGCAAGTATACCAATCAGGGGCAGATGGTCAAGGCTACCTGCCTAAGAAATTTGCAAATGGAGGGGGGAAATGCTCTCTTTGCTTGAGGTCTACTTCCCAACAGATCCTTTCCAGTCAGGATTCAGACCAGGGCATGGGACAGAGACAGCATTAGTAGCGTTAATGGATGATCTCCATCTTTTGATGGAGTTCATTTGACCCTTGCAGACTCGGTGAAGAGCCTAGGGATCCAGCGCTACTAGAAAAACAAGTTAAGGCAGCTGCAAAAAATGCTTACAATCTCACTGTAGCCTGGAAAATGGCTTCTTATCTCGACACAGCCGACCTGGCCACCTGGATCCATGCTATGGTAACATCAAAACTTGACTATTGTAATGCATTATACATTGGTATCTAATTGGTGCAAAATGCTGCGGCTCGACTATTATCAGGAGCGAGCAGGAGATTGAACATCACTCCCATCCTACAGTCACTCCATTGGCTACCTATCAGTTCCCGTGCTCAGTTCAAGGTATTGGTTATTACATACAGAGCTCTTCATGGCCTTGGTACAGCATACCTACGGGACCGTCTCCCTCTCTATGTCCCTCCACAGCAGCTTCAATTATCTGAACAGGGTCTCTTGCAGGTGCTAGCCTGTACATGGGCAAAATCAACAGCAGCCCATATATGCGCTTTCTCTGTGGTGGTCCCTACCCTATGGAACAGCCTGCCTGAGGAGGTCAGGAGAACCCCCAAGCTCCTGGCTTTCCACAAACAATGCAAAACTGAATTATTCAAAAAGGACTTTTTCACAGCTAAGAGGGTGGTATTGTAGGAAAGGGATCCCAGATGAACTCTCTTGACTGTTAGATTATGCAGAAACAGGGTGCTTTTTGTCTTATCTGTAATTTCCATCAGATAACTGCATTGTTTGTCTGAATGTCTTTCCTCTTCTCTCTGTACACGACTTTCCTATTACAACTGGTCTTCAATCACACAAGCAGCATTTGCTACACCTGTAAGATGTTACAGAATCACAGAGTTGGAAGGAGCCATACAGACCTTCTAGTCCAACCCCCTGCCCAATGCAGGATGAGCCTAAAGCATCCCTGACAAATATTCATCCAGCCTCTTGAAAACTGCCAGTGAAGGGGAGCTCACCACCTCCCTAGGCAGCTGATTCCACCTTTGAACTACTCTGACCGTGAAAAAGTTTTTCCTAATATCCAGCCGGTACCTTTGTGCATGTAATTTAAGCCCGTTGCTTCAAGTCCTGTCCTCTGCTGCCAACTGGAACAGCTCCTTGCCCTCCTCCAAATGACAGCCTTTCAGATATTTAAAGAGGGCAATCATGTCCCCCTCAATCTCTTTTTCTCCAGACTAAACATTCCCAAGGCCCTCCGCCTTTCCTCGTAGGGCTCAGTCTCCAGACCCCTGACCATTCTCGTCGCTCTCCTCTGCACCCTCTTGATTTTCTCTGCATCCTTTCGCTCTCTTCTGCACCCTCTCCGCATCCTTGTTAAAAATGATTAGCAAAACAGTTACATTTCCAAGAAACTCCAAAACTTGCAGCTTATTTAGAATTCCACACGTGTTTTAACAGCCAAGGCCAGGAAGGTATTGTTTAACAACAACAGTGCTTTATTAAGTTGCCAGCAAATATTGCTGCTGGATTTTATTGTTTTCTGAATGAATCATACAAGCACCTTCACTGATGGGAGTGAAGAAAAAGGGATACACAAGACATTTTTAAGGAGGAAAAAATGATCAAGGAAGCCAAGAAACACTCGGCCCCTAAACTCTAAAACGATGCCATTACAAAAGAACATTGTATAAAACAAAGATTTGCATGCATTTTTCTAAAATTGTTCCCTCCCACACACACCTCTTTCTTCCTATTTCATTCATATTGAAGCAGGATGAATCCTGTTGTTTCTCTTTATAAAGACAATGCCTTTATAGAACACATGCATGCAGAGCCACCTACTGGCTGGCTACTGGGTCAAAATGTTCAAATATTTTTTTCATTTGTTTTGACATCTGTATTTGTCACATGTCCCATCCATCCTAAAGGATCAGCTAGACAACATGGGATCAGCTAGATAACTTGTACAATACAGCACGGATTTCCATCCCCAGCCACAAAAGGCTAGTCTAAACAGGGAAAAATTTGGACCCCTTAAACGAATGAGCTTGAACAGCAGCAAACTTCCAGTGGTTTCACAAGTTCTGCTCATGCAGCTGGAGAGCAGCCAAGAATGCAACCAAGAATGCCATCCCAACAAAACTGAAAGACATGTAGAGACCAACCTATGGTAGCTTACAAAATTAGGTATGCAGAAAGATGCTCCAAAGTAATCCACACTGTCTTCTTTAATATATAACATTTCATTACTAATAAGCCTCGGTGTTCTTTTGCAGATGACAATGAAATCTCTGCTTCAACACTGATGGAACTTCTGCTGATGAATGATTTTAAACTTGTCATAATTGGTACAGAATACAGCATACACCCTTCGCTTAAAGGTACAAAATACCATGGCTACCTACCCTGAAACTGTCTGAAGACTGCCTATCAAATGTTTAAATGTTTAAAACAAGTTCCCATAAAAATAATAGCTCCTTCCTCCCTTCAATTTTACAGCAAATAATTTAACAGTTTGGTGTAGTGGATAAGAGCATGGAACTCTAATCTGGAGAACCGGGTTTGATTCTCCACTCCTCCACTTGAAGCCAGCTGGGTGACCTTGGGCTAGTCACAGCTTTCTGGAGCTCTCTCAGTCCCACCCACCTCACATGGTGTTTTGTTGTGGGGATAATAATGACATACTTTGTAAGCTCTCGTTAAAAAGAACAGAGAGCAGGTGCTGTGAAAGATGTCTAAGTCTCTAGAGAGCTGCTGCCAATCAGGATAGACAATAGTCAAGTTACTAATCCAGTGGTATGACTCCAAACAGCAGCTTCATGTGTGTTTGTGTGACCATTATGAACAGAACTAATCCACATCTTTGACAAGATGTGGTCTAGAAGCATGATGAGATTGGTGCTTAAGTTCATTTTGGTTTCAAAATGGAATTATTCAGGAGGGAAGTAAGGCCATGCTGTAAGGAAATGGTTGGAAAGGGATAGGGACTGTAGATTATACTACTGCGTACTGTCTGTTGCTCTAAGTATGTTCCTACTGGATAGTTCTGCATCACGTAATATGTCAATTTGCTTAAGTTTTGTTTCAGTACTGTTCTCATCTCTGTATCAGATTACTGCTTGTTTTTCTACCCTATTGTATTGTTTATTGATTGTACCAGCCATTTATGTTATTAACCTACACTGTATAATCCACCTTGAGTCTCCATGAGAAAGGTGGACTATAAATAATGTAAAAAAAAAATTGATTCAATATAATTACTTCTAAAAAAAGAGAATAGGAGACGGAAAAACTTTCAACAGAAGCTAAAATTTTAATAATAATAATATTCGATTTATATACCGCCCTTCAGGACAAGTTAATACGTACTCAGAACAGTTTACAAAGTATGTTATCATCATCCCCATGACAATCACCCTGTGAGGTGAGTAGGGCTGAGAGAGCTCTAGAAGAGCTGTGACTCACCCAAGGTCACCCAGCTGGTTTCAAGTGGAGGAGTGGGGAATCAAGCCCAGCTCTTCAGATTAGAGTCCCACCACTCTTAACCACTACACCAAAGTGTCTCAGTGCTTCCTGGTGACTACAGTAACAGTGAACTGGAACGTCTTAACACAAACCTCTTCCTGTTGGGCGATGTTCAGAGCATTTTCTCCTGTTTTCATTTATCCTTATTCAGGATTATATTTTCTCAGATGCTCAGGACAGGCAAGTTCTTCTACTACTTTGACTGGAAATCCAAAAGCCAAAATTTCAATGTGGATCAGTACAAGTTAAAAGATGATCTTGCAAAGATATTTACATAAATCTATCCCAATCCTGATATTTAGATTTTGCTGCAAGGGTTTGTGGAAAAGCGGCTACAAAGTGTTTTGAAACTCATATATTTGCAGTTTGGGGTTTTTTGCCCCTCCCCTTGAGTAGTAATGCTTAGAAACAAGGCAAAGGGTCTGCATCTTACAAAGTGGTAGAAGCTGTTGGATTAGAACCCATACCCTTTGCTGACTCAAGCTTGGGCTGATCTTGCCCTACTCTGAGGTAAAAATTTCCTCCCAAAGCGTATGAAGCTGTTTACTGGACTGGGAACCTTTAGTAGACTAGTTGTGTTTGTAGCTTCAACTTTCTCTATTGTCCCACTCATAACGTATAAGTTGTTATGTTACACAGCAAATATCAGGGGTTTGCATTTTCCTTAAAAAAGAAACTGGCACATGAGGCTTGTGGAGTTTAAAAAGGAAACAGAAGGTTTATTTACAAGTAGATTGGACAGGTAGGAATGTAGGCAGGCACTTAAAAACTGAAGTAACTAAGAGGGTTTTTTGCACCCCTTACTTCACTGGTGTGAGGCACAGAACGCTTGATATGGTTTATTAAGTTGCTGACTTGGATGAGAGAAGTTGATGTTATCAGACTTAAAATCTTTAAAGTAAGTTCTTTCTTTCTTTGACACTACTTCAATGTCCCACTTTAGCCCAAGGACTAAAAGTGTTTCACAAACTTAATGTTTTTGCTGCGAGGGTCCCTTCCTTCCTTCCTCACCCAGAGGACTCTCTGGCTGACTCTCTCTGGTCAGGTGCCAGACTGCCACCCCCTACTCTTCAGTTTGTTCCAACTGTTATCCCCTCATTCTGTTAGCACCAACTGTTAGCTCATCATTCTAAAACCAACTGCCATTTTCAGGCAGGAAAGGAACAAGGGAGCTGTCAATCATCCTCGCCTCCTTGCTCCTATTTCAAGCATCCCCGATCTCAATTAGCTTAAACTCAAGAGAAAGCCAGTGCAGAACTGTTAGAACGAAGGTGAAGTGACACTTGTGCTCACTGTACTTTCCTTAAACCTTTCCTTTTTAGTCCCTCCTCTGTAGTGAGCATCAAAGAACTCAGAACCTTCAACTGGTACAGAACACTGCGGCCAAGTTAATAGGTGCTCAGCACCTCAGACACTCCCACTGGTTATCATTTAGTTACTAGGCTCAAGTTACAGAAAAGATCAATACCAGAAGGGCTCAAAATTTATGAACACTAAATAAAGAACGGGATGGTTTAGTAGAAAAGGTGTTTAATTTGTCCTTTTTAAAATGCATTTTCCAAAAGGAAGAACTACTTTCGCACAAAAAGGGTGTTCCTTTGCATGTGTCCGTTTCTGTTACAGTAACAGCATGAAGATCAACATTAATGGTATCCAAGGTCAATACTTTGAGAGCAAGCACGCGCCCCAGTTCAGAAACATGTGAATCAGCTCCTCTGATGCTGCAAATTGCTGGTGAGGAAAACGAAAGGCCTTGATCTAGCGTACAAGGCTTACACAAACAGTGCTCCTGCCACATGTATACATGAAGACATCACCCAGCACAAGGCTGGCAAGCAGGAGACTGGATTGGATGGAGAATCAGGAGCCAAGTTCCAGACATCCTCTCTACTCCACCCCCAAACTCTAGTCTACTCAACAAGTAATCAGGGCCATCAGTTTGGGCTGCTTTGTCTAGGAGCACAGCAGTGGATGTAGAGCCATCTGCTATGGTGCACAATGGCAATTAATCACCAACCATCATTTCCATTTACAGACACAGAAAGATCAGTTTATATTTTCTTTACCCTGTGATTAAAACCCCTCTTACAGGTAGAGAGAATACTATTGCAGGTATAAGGAAGCAAAGTAGTATGACTTTCCTCTAACCAGCTTTTTAGAGCGGGTGGGAGATGTGACGGCAGCAACTGTACATTTTCTACTCAATATGATTATGGCCTTGATAATACTTCCAAATGTTTTGTTCTCTTTGAAGTGGGGGGAAAATAGTCACATGTCTGTTAATAAAACTAACCACTTGCAACAAACGCTTCTTTTTTCTACAAGGAGAAAATGAGAAAGCAGTCCTTTCCTTAGCTCTCTTTGTCTTATATCTTCAGACAGGAGGGACAGGGCTGTGGAATTTTTTTGCTGTATGTTCCTCTTCATGTTGAACAAGAGAATCCAAGTTGTGCTCACATCAGTCACTAACCCATCAAATAGCCCCTGGAATACAAAAGAAAGATTTGATGGAAAAGAAACGTGAAGCAAAACCGGCTATGAAACAGAAGCAAATTAAAAGGATGAAAGCCACCCTAGAGCAAGAAGCCCACCTGTAGATTGTAGGGTTAAGGTTAGACTCCATGAGCAATAAGGATACAACTGCTTATTTACATTGAACAAGAATCCAGAATTCCACCATTTGTTGAATCTTCAAAATACTGAACACACTTGAAGCTGCCTTACACTGAATCCAACTATCGATTCATCAGGGTAGGAATAAAAGGAAAGTTTTCACAATGGAGAGAAATAAGCAGTGGGGTCCCACAAGGATAGCTGGTGCTGGTGCTATTTAATTTGTTCATAAATGAGCTAGAACAAGAGGTGAGTAGAGTTGTGGCTAAGGATGCAGAAGGCACAAAGTCAGGATGGCGAAAACCAAGGGCAACTGTGAAGAGCCCCAGGAGGATCCCCACAAACTGGATGAGTGGGCAACACTGTGACAAATGAAGTTTAATGTAGACAAGAGTAAGAACATGCACACTGGAACAAAAAGTCACAATTTCAAGTATATGCTAATGGAGACTGAACTTACTGAGAGGGAAAGAAATCTTGGGTCGTGGTGGATAGTTCAATGAAGGATTCGACCCAATGTGCTGCAGCAGTGAAAAAGGCACACTCTATGCTGGGATTATTAGGAAAGGAGTTGAAAGTAAAACAGCCAATATTATAATGCCCCTGTATAGATCTATGGGTGGCCTTATTTGGAAAACTGTGTGCAGTTCTGATCACCACATCTCAAAAAGAACATTGCAGAGCTGTAAAGAGTACAGAAGAGGGCAACAACTTTCCTACAAGGAAAGACTGAAGAGTTTGGGACTTTGCAGTTTAGAAAAGAGACAACAATTAAGGGACAAGACAGAGGATTTAGAATCCCTTCGATAGGAGTCCTTTCAGATTTAAGGTGTTCTTCTGGCCGCTTCCTAAACACAGCTTGCTGGTGACAAGCTATGCACAACTGGATAAAACAGTTTTATTCTCGAGTATAACATAATATGTAAGATCCTACATGACTATTACATTACAGAATTTAATTCCCTTTTAAGATGTCAGAAATTATATTTTCCTGAACAGATATTCTTCACTCATTCTTCATTTACTTGTAGCTTCTTTGAAGTTCTTGCTACATAAAGATTTCAACTTCAATACTAGAACAATAAAACTGGCCTATAAAGCTGGTCTACTTTACAGAGCTGTAAATACCTGAGAGTGTCTGCCAAATGTTTGGAGTGCTTACTTTTTATATAACACTTTTTCCCTCAATATTTTTAATTCTCTCCTCTGAATACTATACTTTAGCAATTTTCTGTTTCCCCAATCCACATGGTGTCAAGGCTCTGATATCTTCCTTTAGTATGAGGTGATTATTGCCAAACAACGTGACATTTAGTGACCATTGCATAACTTTAGTGGCACCAGGAATGCTCCCAAATATTTTCAGGTCCTTTTTATGTTTAAAGAACTTCCAAACAAGTTTTGAAATTTCAGGTTGCTTTACTTTCCACTCTGTTCCCAACTACATTTTGGTATTAAGATAAAAATTAAGAGAAAGGAAGAATATCGTATTAAGAGTAATTCACTTACGGTAATTTCATCCGCATGAACACTCTGGCCATGAAGAAACTCAACAGGACGCTGACAAATCCAATAAAAAGCAGCAGAAATCTATTCAGTTTTGGGATATTTGGCGCATTGGAACGGTCCAGTATGATGAAACCGAGACCTCCCATTGTGAAGAGAAAGCTGGAGGCGAGCCCTTCCATAATATACTGCCCATTTACTCTGCATACAAAATGAGAAGATATTATTTCAATCAAACAGCAATTCTAGAAATTATCTGATTACCCCATTATCCTGTGTTGAAGTCCAACACCCAGTAATACTGCAGCTCAGAAGATGGAAGAATATACCCCACTTCATATTGCAAGGAAGTTTGCTTCCTGAATAGAATCATGAGAGAGCTGACACCATGTAAGCAATGCCCAAATTCCTTCAAGGGTGATGGGATGGAGATGGCTCTGAAGGTACCATGGCCATGGCTTTACCTTTATTGGGAACTTATCCTACCAAACCACAGTTGACTGCAGAAGCAAAGGCTTGGAATCTAATTATCTTTTCCACTGATGAAAGGGAGCTGGGGGTACGAGTGTGGGAGCTGCAAGAGTCTCACTTTGCTCCCCCACACTGTTCCCCAAGATCAACCAATACCTGGGGGCAGGATTTCACAGAGTAGGCAGGATAAGGCAGGAGGAGGAATCCAGAAAGTTCTGTTACATGAGTGCTGCTGTGCTTGCGTAGAATAGGATGCAAGCCAAAGAGTACAAAATTAGTGCATTCACCTTGGGCTGCATCCTCCATCAAAAACCCAGACACATCAATGGTACTCATTGCCAGGCACTATACGCCAGCCGTCGCTCCCCTATTTCATGTTGTTCTAGGTCACTGCTCCCTGAAGAGGGTGGCCTGGCTACTCTAGGCAGCTATACAAATCCTTATGAAAACTTGTTTCTGTCCTTGTCAGCTGTTCCTCTCTGAGAGTGGACAGTCAATTGAGCTTAGGTCAGGCTCTCTTCTGTTGTCAAAAGGAAACCACTAGTAAACAAATATCTATGAAGATGCTGGGGTTTCTACTTATTTCTCTATTAAAACAACACTAAACTAAGTAATGTGTCCCAGCCCAGCTTAATATGCCAGTTTATTCATATATATTGCATCCTCATATCTGGAACAAGAAACTCATATTCTAATACACTACGTCTTTTCTACCTGTATGCCAAGAAGGCCACAGGTCTCTGGTGTCCATGTTCATCAGTCATTGACCCAACACTGGGAGGTTCCACGATTACATCATAAATGATTCCTATAAAAAATAATAAATTGTGAATTTATCTTGAAAGGAAGCAACATTCCTAGTCATAAGGATTGTTAAGCACCTCTCAATAACAACTTTTCATTAATGAAACAAAAACCTATGAAAATAAATGCTAGCAGGGAGCTAATGTGAGATGAAACCCATGAACAGCCAGAGTGTAGGAATGGGAATGGAAATGGAGGAAAGGCACATCAACAGAGAACCACTGTAACCCTTTGTATATTTTCTGAAGCAAGCAGCTTTTGAGTCTCCCTCACTAGAACACAAACATACACAGGAAAGTAAGTTATTTACATTTTCAAGAACATCCAGACATAGCAATAACTCGTTTTCAAATATATATAATATGTAAATATAGAAGATCCATTGGAAATGCAAGGTGTGAATTGCCCATCTCTCTCTCTCAATGTCACATGCAAAGACAAATTTGGCATGGAAAAATTACCATCCTATCCACCATTACTCCATTCTAAGCCCATTAATTTCAGTGGTTTTAGTGCAGTAACTCTGCATAGGATTGCATTGCTAAAACCTAATTAACCAATTATTTTTAGTTTAGAAAAAAGTTATTAATAGGGACAGAGCACGACAGGTTTATAAAATTTCGATGATGATGTCCATTTCCTTCTAAGCTGGTTAGTGAAAGTGCAACCCCAAGTCTCAAGTAAATATGGCTATTGACTTCAGTGGGAAGATTTTCTTTCATTGCCCTGCCAAGTTAATCTACCCATACCTCATGAACTGCTTCTCCTTGTCTCTGACAGCCCAAGGAAGACCCTTAGCTTGGCCAAGGATTCCATCTCACCATCCTCCAGCTAGGCTATTGCTGGTTCAGTTTCAGGCTCAATTTATGCATACAAAAGAATGATTGAATAAAGAGCACCATTTCACACTGCATATTTAAGTTCCCATTTCGCAATACATATGTATTAAAAGAAATCCCTACAAACAGAAAGCCAACACAGCATAAAATGAGGACACAAACTTTCTCTTTGCTGCGCTAGTTTTTTATGGGTAAGCAGGTTTTTAATGCAAAGAAACATTTAGTACTGGAATCCATCACCTGCAGTGACACAGACCATTCTACTACCACAACCTTCCCTTGTCTAATTCTTCAGGATATGTTAACCAGGTCTAAGGTAAGTGATTCCAGCACAGTGTAGTGGTTATACCATGATCTGGGTAGACCCAGGTTCAAATCCCCACTCTGTCATGGATGCTCACTGGGTGACCTCAGGACAGTCAAACACTCTCAGCCATATCTACCTCATAAGCTGGGTGAAACCATAAAATGGAGAGGATGACAATATCTGGTGCTTTGCGTCCCTGTCGTGGATATAGATGAGATGTAAAAAAAAATACCATCACCTCTAGAATCTGATTAACCTGAGATCTAAAACCCACCAAGCAAAAGGAAGATTCCATTTGCAAAAGGGGTACTGCAGTTTAGTAGGAAATCCACGTTATTTTTCAGTTTTCCAACATAACTCAAACAATGGAACTGACAGGAGATGGTTCCTGAAAAGTATGTATGCATACATACACGTGCGCGCGCGTATATTTTAGTACTCGGTTATCCCACCTTTTCTCCAAAGAACTCAAGGCAGCACAACTTAATCTCTTTGTCTCCATTCTGCCTTTACAACAACCCTATGAGGCAGGGTAAGCTCAGAGTGACTGTCCCCAGGTCAGCCGCTGAGATTCATGGCAAATGGCGATTCAGCCCAGGGTATCCCAGACCCTAGCCCAACACTTTCCCCACCACACCAAAGTGGCTCCTCCACCCAGGAAAGGAAGGACCAACCAACGGCGCAGGGAGATGCAAGCCCCGCGCCCGCCCTCGGGCTTCAGAAAGGCCGAGGCGGGTGGGGAGCACAAAGACGGGCCTGCTGGGGCGTCTTTACCTCCCGTAATGAGGAAGTAAGAGACCACCACCAGGGCATAGACAGTCATGGCCGAAGGCATGTGCACCCAGCTGGGCCGCTTCAGCTTGATGTTCGGGCACTCCAGCACCGCGAACGGCAGCCGGTACAGCGTCTCCATGGCGACGGCAGCTCCGGCCCACTCCTGCCCGGCTCAAAAAAACTTCTCCGCGACGGCCACCTTCACTCGCCGCGGGACCCGTTACTGGATTGTCTCTTCGCAGCCGCCGTAGGCTCAATAACGGAAGTTGTCCTGGAAGCTGGACAAGAAGGAGGAGGGGAGAAAGGGCTTAAACGCAATAAAAAATGTTGCTCAACAGCACTCTATGAAAGAAAAAACTATTCTAAGACACAGGTTTTCCATTTTTAAAAGTGAAATTTTTCACCCTGCTTTCAAGCTCGTGAATTTATATCGATCTTCCAGGTCCTGCGAACACTCGACGTGGCCCTGTAGAGGATAGACGTGGAAGACGCACTAAGGGCAGTCACGCCCACTTAGATAGGCCGCGCCCATCTCCCTGAATAGATCCAGAGGAGTTAGCCCTGTTAGTCTGTAGTAGCAAAATCAAAAAGAGTCCAGTAGCACCTTTAAGACTAACCAATTTTATTGTAGCATAAGCTTTCGAGAATCAAGTTCTCTTCATCAGATGCATGATCCGAACTGTCATCATCTCTGTCACCCGAACTGTTTTTTCATCTCCCTGAATGTTCACGTGACGGCTGGCTGTGCTACTTCGAGGTGTGCTCGGGGAACGGCTAGTCTTGCTGCAAACTGCTTTAACTAGGCAAGCTGGAGTCTGTTTGGGGCGGGCTGCATAAGCACATACACGTACATTTCAGGCGGGTAGCCTTGTTGGTCTGCAGTAGAAGAATCCTAGTCACTCTTTGACGCTGCTAAACCCGAATCTTGCTCTTAAAACTATGCACAAGATTGCAACTATAACGTTCAAATTTAAGGACTTCGGAATAGGGCTAGACTCCAATCGACATTTGCTGTTAGTTCCTTGAATTGAGTGCTGTATGGAAATATCTAGTGCGTTCTTTAACCCCCACCCCCTTTTCAGTGGTCTCGTGTATGTTTTCAACCTGGATTGAGAGCTCAGAAACCTGTGCAGTTCCTCTGAAACTTGACCTGGAAATATCTGGTTCAGCAGGACAGTAGTGTGCCCACTGCCTTTCAGGGCTGTCGTCTTTGCTCTCCATCAATTCCCTCCTAGGAGCTGTTTTTCAGCCTTTGTATTTTGCTGCTTCAATGATTTTCTTAACAGTTTGCTTTATTTTTGAGCCCTTCCATTTGAAACAGCTACCCCAGGCCACTTATATTTCTGCTTGGGGGCGGGGGGAGCTGTAACCAATATTTTACAGGAGGGAGGTCTCGGGTGTGCTGAAGACTGTCCATTTGCAAGAGGTGGCTGTCACATGCTACGATTCACAAGAAGAGAACCAACCACTTAACCTGTCTTCCAGCTCCAAGCCGAACACTAGGCAGATTTCATTTGTAAGGTTAAGTAAAACCAACTCTTGGGGTAAAACTATTTACCATATAAATCTGGAGTATACCCCACATTCACAGATGATTATTCTCCGTTGGATTATGGTCATTTACCTGATTTCAGGACCCCACCACTTGCTTTCTCTGTGGTAGCCCCCACTTTATGGAACGGTTTGCCTGAGGATGTCAGGAAAGCACCCACTCTTCAGGCTTTCTGCAAACTACCCAAAACTGAATCATTCAGAAGGGTGCTTTCTACTCAGATTATAGGGCTGCATCAGAAGAAGTAGCTCAGAGAGTACCTTGGTAGGGTCAGGGAGTATATACTATTTTGTTGGGTACTGTCTGCTGATGTAGATGTGTGCCTACTAGTTTTACACGTTGCTAAACATGCCATATAAATTGGCTATGCTGTTTCAGAAAGATTTCATCTGTTTCAGCTTTATGCTTGTTTTCAAGTTTTCTGCTACCATGCCCTATTGTCTCTTTCACTAAATGTCTTAAGTGTTATTTTTTACACACACAATTTGAGTGTTTTGTTTCCATATTTGAATGGATAGGATCTAAGAAAGCGGATTACTGCAATTCTATGCGTGATGATCCATAAGTACGTTCCACTTTGTTCAAAATGAGTTTATGCCCAGTTTAGTTTGCACAGGATTACAGTCATAACTAGAAAAATATTTCTGTAATTATTGAATGTCAAAATTAATAGTTGCAGTTCAGCAGATCAGCCACAAGGGGACAGAATTAACTCTTTAAAAGGGGGATGGAACTTCATAGGATTTGCAAACATGTATCTGGGAGTAAGCCTCACTGATGCAGTGGGACTTACTTCTAGGTAAGCATGTAGTTTTAGAGGGCATTTAGCTTTTCACTGCTAAAGAACCATAGATTGATACACACTGCTTTTTTCATAGCTCATCAGTTATTTCCATTTAGTACTCAATCAACCAATGAACAACACTGCAGGTTTTTTTAAAGGACTGTTTCTTGACAGCTTTTCCTTTTCCTGGATTAGTGAGGACAGCCATCTCCCCATATAAAACCTGTATCTTTGCAACTCTTGCTTGCACCAATTAAAAAGGTTCTGCTAAAAAGTGATCCAGTCCTTTTGCTGTCTGTACTGTTTTATGCACAACTTGTTATTCCATCAGATAATTCTTTACCATCCTGAAGATTCAGACGTATTCACTCCTGATACTATCCATGATTAAAACAGAGACATTGTGGAGTACTGTCTAGAGTGCCAGACTAGGATCTGGGAGGCTCAGGTTGCAAATCCTCACTCTACCATGGAAGCTTGCTAGGGAGACCTTGGTCCAGTCATACATACTCAGCCTAACCTGCCTCACAAGGTTGTTGTGATTATAGAGGACAGAATGATGTAAACTGCTTTGGGGTACAAATGAATCAGAACAAAAGTTAGCAACAAATTGAGAACATTTTTAAATTGTTTGCTTTTCTTCCTGTTTCTAAGCGTATTTGAGATTAAGATAGTTGAAAACAATGAAAAGAAACCTTTCACTCTACATGAATTTTAAGATTCAAGGCGTAGGACAAAGTATTCACATCTCTCCTGAGAGCTGCTCTGAGAAGCACCTCCACATTCCATCACTGCCTGGACAGCTACTGCTTCAGTTTTGGGCCATCCTTAAAATGTTTTTACTTCACCCCTCCCGTTTATTTTTCCTGTCCTGGACATCCCCAACCCTTGTTGCAAACCCCCCACCCACTGCAGTTCACACTGCCGTCTGAGACAGACCATTATGTGCCCTATGCAAATTCCTATTGGCAAGTAGCTCTTGAACTTGTCCACTGTGTGCCAGGAAGGGGCTGGGAGGCCAATCAGACTTGCAAGAATGAAGAACTGAGGGCAGCTATCGTCAGACTAGTATGAATCAGAATTTCATGCAACACTGAAAGGCCTCCTTACCCTCCTTGCAATGAGGGCAAACATACAGCCTATGTACATTTGCATCAAATACATGAAGGCTTTCAAAATTAGTCACAATTGTTTAAAAAATACCAGCCTCACTCTTCCAGGAAAAACTGGTAAGTGATGTAGAGCTAATTCAGCTATGAAATAAAAAAGAGAACGATACTAACTGTGTGCTCTTTCCAAAGTTTACCTGTAAATATAACATGACATCTACACAAACTTACTTGAAAATGTCTTTTTAAAAAAATCAGTGAGACTTGCTTCCAAGTAAACATGAACTGGAACATTTTAAGATGTGCAGACCCAAGCTCATTTATTTATCCTTTTTCCTCTTTAACAGGCTCATTCTTACAGAACACATCTTTAAATTATTTAGTGTACGGCAGATGCAAAGATGATTCAAAAAGCACACCAGAACTCCAGATCTGCCCTTGATGTTTGAATTGCAGTTATTTGCTTTGTGGTTTTTTAAACGTTAAAATCAGAAGCCTTATTAATGTCTGACAGGGTTTATAATGCCTGTACTTTGTTTTTACCACTAGCAGGGTTTTTCAAATTGCTTAAAATATTTATCACAACCTTTTTTGTTCATTCAAATGCTGTTTTATAATTAGCTACTTTCTGGTTTATGACATTTGGTTGTTATTAGGAATTGAAGATATTGCACGGTCCTAAAAATGAGGCTCACAAGACTTCTCACAAACATCATCCTTTAAAGTAGGCTACAGTTCAAAAGCTGTGTGTGTTTGTGTGAGTAAAATTGGTTGTTTACAGTACAGAATACGTATCTATTTCTATAGTGCCATCTCCCTGCTCACTTCTGCATGTGTGCACAGTGGTGGTGGAAAGTGCCCTCAAGTCATAGTTGACTTATGGCGACCCCTGGTGGTGTTTTCATGGCAAGAGACTAACAGAGGTGGTTTGCCATTGGCTGCCTCTGCAACCCTAGTCTTCGTTGGAGGTCTCCCATCCAACTGCTAACAAGATTGACCCTACTTGGCTTCTGAGATCTGACAAGATCAGACTCACCTGGGCTATCTAGGTCAGGGCAAGCTGTACACAGTATATCCTAAAAGAAGGTTTCCCCCACTGATCTTCTCTAGATGGAAAAGAAGATAACAGCACATTACATAACCTTTTGATTTTGTCTCTTAGGAAAGTGCCAGTTGCTTCATACCTACAGATACAAGAATTCTGGTATCAGGACCTATACTTGCAAGAAGTTCTAAATTGTCAAGATAAAGGTACATTTTAGATGAAGTACTGGGGGAAGCTTGGAGCCATTAAACTCTAACTTTTCTGTGAAGAGTACGGTAGAACCTTTTTAGTTCCCATATCATAATGCAACCAAGCCTAATCATGAACAACTGAAATACACAAATTATGTATCTATTTACCCCCCCCCCCCCCGCTTCCTGTATCAATCTTTTAATGTCTTAAGGGCAGGGATCTGCCACTTTGTTGTTATCCTGCAAAGCACCATGCACATAAGTGACATAATAGCATTTAACAGATGGGCAACTAGAAACAGTGCTGAACTGCACAACGTCTGGAGAATGTTATTATAAAGGCTCCTCTCTCTATCCATACAAATGACTCAAGAGTTACAATGCATGCTCAAAGAGTAGTTTGAAGTATACCAATCATCACCTTGTGCCTCGAGAATTGATCGCAACACTGAACACATTTTTGAAACCAAAATGGACCCTAGAATATTACAGAACACAAGTGAAAGTTCACTTTTCATTTATTAGGCAAACACAAACTATTCACTTTGATTTCTGACTCTGTGCTTGTGCCTTCAACACCTTGACAACAATCTTCTGTTCCTCAATAAGGAATGCCCGTTTGATTCTAAGAGAAAAAACACGAAGCATTCATTATCATTTCAGCACTGTTCATGTACAGTATTTTAGTTTATTCAGCAATATGCACAGCAAATTACAGCACAGAAAAAATTCTAGTTCATAACTCCACTCTCCCGCCCAAATTTAAAGAGTGTAAGGGGAGTACAGGCTATATTGTACCCCCCTATATATATTGCACATTTCATTATTATCCTAATCAACTATTCTTTTTTTTTTTGAAAAATTTTTTATTGGGTTAGAGCATTATTATTTTTACATTACATTCAATTTTCCCCTAATTTTTCGTTTCTAACCCCCTCCCTTTCCCCCCCTTTTGTTGACTTCCAACAGCTTTCCCACCCTCTGTCCCTTTTCCCTTACTTCTATAAAATTCATCTGTCTAAAACAAATATACATTCTCCATTATATTAAGCAGTACATCTTTAACTCCTTTACTTATTATACACCCAAACCGTACGTCTTTAGATAACCAATTTATCCCATTTTCCAGTTTTGAATATTTCTATATATCATAAACCTATACATCGTAAACCATAAAAATTTCCCACATTTAAATCAAACAATTTGATTTATTCTCTATATATTACTCATTTCATCTTTTTATGGTAATTCTATCTAACTTATCACATAATCAATCAATTTAACTCTTCTATGCATTCAGTTTGGTGCATATAAATCTTATCAAAGAAAGAAAATATTGTTAGTTACTCAATCCTCATGTTTAAACCTTATCATTAATTATTCTCTATCAATATTCTATCACTTAATCTTTACATATCTATATATATCTCGATCAATTAATCTAACTGCTTATAAATTCACATTTCTCTTCCTCCCCCGGTAAAGTCACCCCTCTCTTTTATACTTTTATTATACTTCAGTAGTTCTCAAACTGCCACAGTTTTCCTCCCACCTCCCATTTCTTCTCCAGATATTGTTTCAGCTTCTCCCAGTCTGTGTTAAACTGCCCTGAGTCCAGATCTCTCAGTTTTCTTGTCATCTTGTCCATTTCAGCCATGTACAGCAATTTGTAGATCCAATCTTCAATAGTTGGCACTTCTTGTACTTTCCATTTCTGCGCATACAAAAGTCTAGCTGCTGCAGTCATATAAAATATCATCGTCCTATGATGGGCTGGAATTCCCTCCATTCCCAAGTTTAGCAGCAGGAGTTCTGGGTTCTTATTTATTTGAAACTGTAAAATTTCACTCATTTCTCTTATTATTTCCCCCCAGAACTGCCTAGCTACCTCACACGACCACCACATATGATAGAGGGAGCCCTCATGTTTCTTACATTTCCAGCATTTGTTAGATGTATTCAAATTCCCTAGCGCAATCTTCTTTGGTGTCATGTACCAACGATAGATCATTTTGAAAATGTTCTCTTTAATATTAATACATGTCGTTGTCTTCATTGTAGTTTTCCACAAGTATTCCCATGCCTCCATTGTTATTTCTTTATTAAAGTTTATAGCCCATTTCACCATCTGTGTTTTAACTATCTCATCCTCAGTATACCATTTCAACAGTACTTGATATACCTTGGATATTCTTTTCTTGTCTTCTTTAAGAAGGGTCTGCTCTAGTTCCGAGTTCTCTGTTCGTATGCCCCCTTTTGCAAAGTCCGAGTTGTATAAGTCTCTAATCTGTCTATACTGAAACCAATCATAGTTAGGTGATAGTTCCTCTTGCGTCTTTATTCTAAGTTTAGATACTTCAATCTTAGTTATTTCTTTGTACGTTAAACATTGTTGTTCATTATCCACAGCTCTCGGATCTATCACCTCATATGGAACCACCCACAAGGGGGTTCCTTCTTGTAGGTAAGTTCTGTACTTCTTCCAGATTGTATATAGACTTCTCCTTACAAAATGATGCAGGAACATCGAGTTGACCTTTACTTTGTCATGCCATAGGTATGCGTGCCATCCAAAAATTTTTTTATATCCCTCTAGGGCTAATAGTTTCTTATTCTTTAATGTCATCCAGTCTTTTAGCCAAACTAGGCAGATTGCATCATGGTAAAGTCTCAGATTGGGCAGTTGCATTCCGCCTCTCTCCTTTGCATCTTGTAGAACTTTTACTTTCACTCGAGGCTTCTTGCCTGCCCAAACAAAATCTGATATTTTCCTCTGCCATTTTTCAAATTGTTTAGAGTCTCTGATGATTGGTATTGTCTGTAACAAAAACATTACTCTTGGTAACACGTTCATCTTAACTGCTGCAATCCTGCCCAACCATGACAAATTCAGTCTATTCCACTTGATCAAGTCTCTCTCTATCTGAGTCCATAATTTTTCATAATTATTCTTGAACAAATCTATATTTTTTGCAGTCAGCTCAACTCCCAAATATTTCACTTTACTAGTTACTTCACAGTCCGTTGTTTCCATTAACAATTGTTGTTTCTGCTTAGTCATGTTTTTACATAGTATCTTTGACTTCTTTTTGTTAATGAAGAAACCTGCCAAATCACCAAACTCCTTGATCTTATCTATCACTTTTGGCATGTTCTCCAATGGATCTTCTACAATTAACATTATGTCATCTGCAAATGCTCTAACCTTGTATGAATAGTCCTTTATTTTTATTCCTCGTATTTCCTCATCTTGTCGTATTTGTATCATCAGAATCTCCAATACTAAAATGAACAACAATGGAGATAACGGGCAACCTTGTCTTGTTCCTTTACTAATCGTCAATTTCTTGGTCAATTCATCATTCACTACAATTGCTGCAGTCTGGTCTCTATAAATTTCTTTAATTGCTCTGATGAATCTTTCTCCCAATTGTAGCTTTTCCATAGTGGCAAACAAAAAGTCCCAGTTTAAATTGTCAAACGCTTTTTCAGCGTCTACAAAGAAGAAACCAACCTCTTTATCACAACGCTTGTCATAGTATTCAATAGCATTGATCACTGTCCTTAAATTGTCTCTTATTTGTCTGTCCGGCAAAAAGCCTGCTTGTTCTTCCTCTATGACTTCCGAGAGCCACCCCTTCAGTCTCTCCGCCAATATCTTCGCAAAAATTTTGTAATCATTGTTAAGTAATGATATAGGCCTGTAATTTTTCACGTTAGTCAGATCTTGGCCCTCTTTTGGGATCAATGATATATTCGCTTCGCTCCAAGTGTCTGGAATTCTTTGATCCCTGAAAACTCCGTTCATCACCTCTTTTAGGAATGGTGCCAGTTCGTTGGCCATTGTCTTATAAAATTTAGCCGTAAGTCCATCTGGCCCTGGCGCCTTTCCTAAATTTGCGGATTGTATTGCCTTACTTATTTCTTCATCAGTTACTTCACTGTTCAACTTGTTTCTCCAAGCTTCCGAAATCTCTGGAAGTTTAGTTTTCTCCAAATATGATGCTATTGATTCTTTGGTTACTTCTTTTTTATTATACAGCTTCGCATAGAATTTATAGAAGGCTCTACTAATGGTAGTCTGCTCCAGGTACGTTTTATTTTCTTCACAGATTTTATTTATTATTTTCTTTTCCCTTTTCTTCTTCAATTGCCATGCCAAATATTTCCCAGGTTTATTAGCACCCTCAAAAGCTTTTTGATTCAGTCTTTTAAGGTTCCACTCCAATTCTTTATTACTCATTGCTGTTAACTGTTCTTGAAGAATTTTGATTTCCTGATGTATTTTCTTTTTCCCTGGTCTCTTTTTTAACTGTGCTTCTTTGGCCTTTATTTTCTCCTCAATCTCTTGTCTCTTCTCCTCTTTCTTTTTCCTTGCTCTGCCATTTAAGTCCATTAGTATGCCCCTTACAACCGCCTTGTACGCGTCCCAAACTTTACTGGTTGGTACTTCTTTATTCACGTTGTATTGTATAAAAAACTTAGTCTCTCTTCTCAATGTTTCCATATTCTCACTTTCCTGTAACAAGTCCTCATTTATTCTCCAGGCTTTCCTTTTTCTCCTTTTTCCAAATTTCCACATAATTGGGTTGTGATCTGAGCCTACCATCGGCATTATTTCTACCTCCTTAGTCCATAACGCTAAGTCCTTTGAGGCCCAGATCATATCAATTCTTGATAATGTAAGATGCCTTGCAGAATAAAAAGTAAACTGTCTGGTTTTAGGATATTCTCTCCTCCATACGTCTTCGAGAGTCTCTTGTTGAATCAACTCAAAAAAAAGCTTTGGCAATAGTCCTCTTTTCTTTTGTGCTTTTGTAGTCTTTTTGTCTAGTTCCAAATCTGTCACTCCATTGAAATCTCCAGCAAGAATTATCTGGTCATATACAAGATCGTCTAGGTGCTTCCTTAAGTCCTTAAAGAAGCTTTCCTTTGCACCGTTAGGTGCATAAAGTCCGACTACCAACACTCTCTTTAAATTCCAATTACATTCCACTACTACAAATCTAGCTTCCACATCTCTCATAACAAGTTTTGGCTGCAGCTCCTCTTTTATATACAACACCACTCCTCTTTTTTTCTTGTTGGAAGCCGCTACAAATTCTTTGCCCAATTTTCCAGATTTTAAATATTTTACATCCTGTTTTCTAATATGGGTCTCCTGCAGACAAACAATATCACATTTTTGTTTTAATAGCCAATGAAAAATATTTTTTCTCTTATTCGGTGAGTTTAGTCCATTTACATTCCAAGATAATACTTTACACTCCATATTCATGGTTTTGTTGGTAAGTCTTTTTCATTGTCCTTGATAAATCTCTCCATCTCCCGCTCAGATCTGATGCGTTTTTTTGCCCCTCCAAACTCAAAGGACACTCCTTCCGGTAACTCCCATCTGTATCTGATATTCATGTCCTTCAAAGTCTGAATTAGCACTCTATATTTTTTCCTGTCCAATAACACTGATCTGGGCAGTTCCTTCATTATAATAATCGTCTTGCCATCAATCTCCAATGGATCTTGAAATTGTTTTGTCACAATCCTCTCTTTCATATTTCTAGTTGTAAACTGCACAATCACATCCCTTGGTAGTTTCCTCTGGGTTGCAATTCTCGAGTTCACACGATACGCCACATCTAGGATAGCCACAATCTCCTCCTCCTCCTTCCCCAGGTAATCAGCCAACACCTCAGTCATCTGTTCTTGCGCTGACTTCCCTTCCACTTCTGGCAGACCACGAAAACGAAGCTGCTTCTCCATGTGTTTAGTTTCTGCAACTGACATCCTCCCCTTCACCAGCCTCATCTCTGTTTGTTGCGTGTCTATTAAATTCTCCATCGCGTCTTCTACTGTTTTAACTCTCTGCTGCGTTCCTTGTAATTCACTGCTAATCATTTCCACGCCTTTTTTCACTTCTGACAGCTCCGACTTTACTGTCTGTGTAACTTCCTTGACCTCTTTAATAAGCTCCAATTTCGTGTCCTTAAGTTCTTTCATCATGTCTATAAGTTTTTTGTCCAAATTTTCTATTGCCGATTGCCACTCTTTTTTCGACATCGTGGGGCTTGCTTTAGCTCGCTCCCACGAATCTGCTCTCTTCCTCAGCTCCGTGGCGTATAATTAAACGTTTTCCTTTTTTTTTAAATGTCCCAATCTTTGCCAAAATTAATTTTTTATATCCAAAATGTCGGGCGTCTTTTCTCTATGGTTTCTCTATGTTGTTGTAATCCAAGATGGCCTACTTCCTCTTCCGCTGAAGCCACGACCCTTCCACTTTCAAAGATGGCGATTCCCCACTTCCTGTCCTTTGGCAAGGGCCGCTTCCCTCCAGCCACTCTATTGTTGTTACGCACTTCCTGTCTCCCGTCTTCCCACAGCAGGTCTCGCGATGGTGTCTTTTTCCCACAGCTCCAAAACCACAGGTATTCAAAACAATAGTCCGATTTTTGTAATAACTTCTTTAAACTTAGTCTCTTTTAAAATACAACTCCTGCCGAGTCTTCACCTCCTTTTCACTAGTCTGTTGCAGTTTAAAAATCTACTTTCTTTCCTCTCTGTTTTTGTCAATCTGTCCCGTTTCAAGAGATAGCGATCTTTACCTTCTCTTCAACTTTCTCGGGTTGTAATCGCTGTTTCGATCTTAAATTCTCCTCTCGACTTCCCTCCCCGATCGAAGCTTGGGTATGTAGGTCTTATGCCAGCCGAATTGGCCCCAAAATTGCCGCAAAGATTATAGCCGACCCGTCGCAAGGTGGGACCTCAAGGATCGGGGGGGAGACTCCTTGTGTAGAGCCCCCCCTCGTCCGAGATCTAGCTCACCCTAGGGTCTTGAGCGTTCTTTGCCTGCTCCCCGCCTGGGAGCAGTCGGCCGCGGGTTATTTTCACCCCTCCGGCCGGTTAAAACGGCAATCCGGTCAGCTCCACAAATGGAGCTGCGTTAGACCTCCATGAATCCCAAACCGGAAGTCCGGAAGTTAGGAAATCCTAATCAACTATTCAAATTCGAACTAACAAAACATCCTTTTAAAATCTGCTTATTAAATATACGTCAAACAAGTTAAATCAGATCATGCTGTATTTAGGGCATCAAATAATTTTTTCTGGAAAACTCAGAGCAATGCATGTATCATGGCCTATTAAAGTTACCTTCCTGAACTATACATTCTGAAAAGTTAAATCAATTATATCCAGCTAGTCTGTCACTTACAGTGGAAAGTAAGAGCCTCTTCACAGGAGTTTCAGCTACGCTAGGCTCTGATAAGGCAAATAAATGCATCTGCCAGATGAGCAAAATTTAACTCAAGGCAGCCACTTCATTCTCTCTCTAAAGTAGGTTTATCAGCAGCATGACAAAAACCTAAATCCTTTGCGATTGGTAGCATTAGTCTCCACAAACTACCAGTTGACTCCACAATTCCACTTGTAAGACATGCTTCTATCAAATAAAGTATTGGAAGCACCTAGACAGAATCAATTGATAAGCCATGTTTACATCCATGTGTACAGCACAATCTGTCCTACAGTCTTACGTTCTACTTTATAAACAAGCTGCAAGTAAGAAGCCACAAATGAACCTCAATCTAAAACGATATTCTAGGCACTTCAGCAGAATAACTGTGCAAAATCCAAGTTACCTGTCCCGAACGCATTTAGCGCACATGGAACCACCATAGGCTCTGCTAACATGCTTCTTTGTTTTGGACAGTCTCATGAGAACTTTAGGGCGAACTGCACGAACCTGTAGTAAAAGGAAAATACAACTCATAGTCTGTACAACTATCAGTACTAAGTTTACCAGAATACAGTAAAGTTTGCAGGCCTAGCTCCAAAACTTCTTTTAAAAAAAACCCCTGGTAAATTCTTTATCAAAATCTGCTCAGTTTTAAACATACAAATACCATAGTAATCTAAGTATACATATATTATTTAATCGGAAATGCTTTGTTACTTTTAAACCATTAAATTGAAATACATTTTAAAATGTTTCAATAGAGCAGCGCAATATTGCCAGCATTTAATTAAGAGGCCACTCCTGTACTAGCCATACAATTGTTTTGCAAGCGGCTGTTTCTCATGAAAAATGTATCAAGGAGATGAAAACTTATTTCCGTTTTAACCTTTCAGTTGTCAATCAAGTCAAAAAGCAGAACAGATCACTGTTCTTATCCCTGTTAAATAACATGGAAGTAAAGAGACAGGTTTCCATCAAAGTTTCCTTTAAGCATTGTAAGAAGGCAAGGTTTTTCATTTGTTTTTTTAAAAAAACCAGCAGTAGACAGTATCTGTGGCTGCCCTTTCCTGTTGCTACCCATGTAAAGCAGAAAGCAGCAGTTACTTTTCATCTCCTTGTACTGAGTAAGGGAAGATGTTACCTTGTAAAAAAGAGAAACTCTACTGAGTTAATTATGGTTAGAAGTAGTAATAATTCTGTACTCTAGAACTGTCTGTTTGGTATCTTATCACTAATTTTCTTGAAATGCCTATTAAACATAGCAGTAGTTTCATGTTACTGATGCTCCCATACAAAATCATGAACAGCAGTCACCCCTAACAGCAGTTCCATCAACAACAAAAAAAAGCATTGATAGGTAACTGCAACCACAAATGCATGAACATAATACACTTACACCACGAAGTCTTCCTGGGCACACGCCACATGCAGACTTCGGTGCTTTGCCAACCTTCTTGGTATACAGGTAAACAATCCTGTTACCGGGTGTTCGGGATCTAGAATAATGAGAAAAGCATTAACTCACTGCCACAATTACAACAACAAATGGAATTCAGTAATATTCAAGATCTTACTTACAGTCTGGTCTTGTTGGAGGCTGTGTTGTAGGACAGCCTACGGCGGTATGTCAAGCGCTGGACCATGTTTCAAAACTTAAGAAAACGAAAGTAATGTTAGAAGGGAGCTTTAGAATACACGAGCATAAGATTATGTACACATCAACAGTATTTACATCTTTAACAAGGTTTATATTTTTAAAATCTTCCTAAGAGCTTAAAGCTGCACAAATGCGCCCCCCCCCAACCTTTATGCTCATGGTAGCTCTGTGACACAAGCTAGGCTAAGAGAAAGTGTGACTGGCCCATGTAATGAGCTGACCTTAATCTCCCCAGTCAGGAAAGACAGATTGGGGAACACTGCATTGGTTCTCTTTGCATGCTTTAGTGAACTCTGATGCAGTAGACAACAGTGACAAAAGCTAGAGATGGTGCCTGTATCACAAAACACATAAATCTTCATTTCTCCTGAGACCATAAGGTTTATAAGTTACAAAAATATCACACCTAGGCTTCCCAGTTGCTGCTGATGGGTGGCAATCTCCCGGGGGGGGGCGGGTTGCCCCGTGGCCAGATCCTCCCCCAAGATGCCAGGCTTGCAACTGGCTTGCAACTCAGCAAATTGTGCACTAGGCACACTCCTGATGGGGTGCGATGATGTCACTTCCTGACGTGATGTCATCGCACCAGTTGTAGGCATGCTCCCACATTTTGCTGGGTCTAATTTTGGCCCCAAATAGGCTGAATTTGCAAAGCACAGGACCAAGATGTGATGAAGGTGTCATTCCCTGGAAGTGACATCATCGTGCAAACACTGGGAGCAAAAAGATGGAGACACGAGGCAGTGCCTGGTCCTCACCCTTGCCAGGAGGGTAAAAAAACCTGGCAACCCTAATCACATCAGCTTTGCTATTCTCTCTAAAAGTAAGTCTAAGTGGGACACATTTGTCTTAAACATATCAGGATCTATAGTGGTTAAGTTACTGGTCTGTGAATCAACTCTCAAGTGGTTCAAATCCCACTGCTGCCATGAGCTCATCAGGTGTCCTTGGGTAAGCCATTCATCTCAGTCCTAACTCTCCAGCTATTGTGGGGATAATAACACTGACCTTGTTCACTACTCTAAGTGGGGCACTAATCTGCTATAAGAGCAGCATATAACAACAACAGCAACAGCACTTATATACTACTCTTCTAGACAAATTAGTGCCCCACCCAGAGCAGTGAGCACAGTTAGTATTATTATTATATGATTTAGCTATCACATGTGCAACCAGGGGAGAGAGAATTTCATGGTTCTATGGTTTACCCAGAATTTGAACCCAAGCCTGTGTAGTCCAGGTTTAACACTCAACACTGACTCCTTGATAAATCACAAGCAGCTGACTAATGCACCACTTCCCATCAACCCATTTTGCAGTACAGTTCTATGCATGGTTTCTCAGAAGTAAACCTCATTTAATTCACTGGGATCTACATCCAGGCAAACATGGCTAGAATTGCAACCATAACATTGCCAAAGCAAATATGACCAGGGCTCCTACCTAACACAGAAATAAACAGCAAAAGACGAAACAAATGCTGACACAATGAAAGACCCCCTCGGCTCTTTCTCTATTCCTCAGAACGAACCGGGGCATAAACCGCAGAGAGAAGAGTATTTCCCGTTGTTTGAATGACTCTTCTGCCCTCAAATTTTCACCACCCCAAATTGCAACAATGGCAACACATCAGAAAGAAGAACATATTCAACGGGTATCGCACGTGCCTATTGAGGAAGAGAGCCGCCCTGCAACCGAGGCCTTTACCTAGGCCGGCTCCAGGCGGAAAAGCCTCGCAGTGGAGACTCCCGTCCCCATCTCATCCTCTTCCCGTTCTCCATCGATATACACCCCTCAATCATCCTCCGGGAACCCCATCCACCGCTCAACTCACCCGCCAGCTCTCCCAACCCCCTAACACCGAGGATGGAAACAGATTCAATCCCGCCACACTCGAGAGCACAGAAGAAGCCCTTACCGAGAGGTAGCGCCTGCACCGGAAGAGAAAGAAAGAGCTGGCAACCAGGTCAAAGTTCAAACGCCGAACCCGGAAGTATAATGTCTTCTCTTGCGTTCTGTGCCCGGGAAAGAGAGGCGGCGTTGGAATGGGCGCTGCCTTCATGTACGGCAAATTGGAGGACGCGGCTTATTAGAACTTGAAAGGAAAGCCCTACGAGGCAGAATCTTGGCTTCTGCAACATTATGTAGTTGTTCATGGCTTGTAATCTGTAGCAGACGCAGATGTCTGATTGAATTGCTTTTCATATTTTGCAATTTACTTTGAGTCTCATGGAGAAGAATGGGCTATATAAAGGATGTAAAATAAAATAAATTTAATCATAATTTTAAAAGACAAACATACGATTAGCAAACTGGAAACTTAGATAGGAGGGCTGTATTGTAGAGAGATGATCTCAAAGAGATGCCTCCCTAACGAGTTAGGGACCGGAGACATCACCGTTATGTTGCCTTGTGTACTGTTGCTTTAAGTATGTGCTCCAATGTAGTATCTGTGCGATCTTACTTGGTAGCTCTATGTTGTCTTATGCTCTGTTTCAGCATTTCTTCAACTATTGGATTTTTGCTAATGTTATGTCTTTGTAAACTTGCATTTATTTACCCTATGGCATTGTTTATTGAAATGTCCTTGATACTGACTGTGCTAATCTCACACTATGTAGTCCACTTTGAGTCTTGGAGACAGTGGCAGACTATAAATAATAGAAATAAATAAATAAATACACATTATATATAGCACATTAAATATCTAACATGTTCCTGGGAGGTAAGCCTTATTGAATAAAATAGAACTTTGCAGCAAACTTGTTGATGGTTGTATTGTCTTACACCATGAGTCTGCAGGAAACATACGGTGGGATATTAAGGCTGCAGTCATTTAAAAAATTCTTAATCAAATCTGAATGTGTGTAGATAATATTCCTGCTTAGTTCAAAGGGACATGAGTAAATACGTATGCCCCTCTTTTTAATAAGTAAATTCACTGCTCTTCCTTTTAGAAGTAAATCACATTATAAGCATTAGAATGTAGGCGTGTGGAAAATTGTTAAAATAAAGCTGTATATCCCTCAATGAGGAAAAATTACATTCATTTACATACACACGGATTAAAATTTCCCACCATTGAGGATAACTGGACCAAAACCAAACTTTTAGTATCACTCGTGAAAGTTTTCACAGACCAGGTAAATCCTGAGACTTAGCCACGTTGCTAGACTTCTCCAGTTTAGGGCACGGCTGTTCATAAATGCTGCTCCTCACATCTTCCACTGCTAAAATCTGGAGGCATTTCTATGCTTTGCCTCACAGCATGGTAGGCTATGTGGTGTCTCTGCATATTTTCCATTAATAAAATGCACAAGAGTTAGTAAGAGGCAGCGATGACTTCCCCCTTCTCTCCATCACAGTACCTGTATAAACTTGAAGAGACAGCTACCTAAAGTCCCAATCATGAAGGAAGCCAAAAGAAAGGCAAATTGTGGGGAAAGTAACTGGTGCAGCTGTAGGGCAAACGTGAGATGTTTATTTATGTCATTTATGTTGTATTATGTTGTATTCCTTTTATAATCTAGAGGCAAAGAGGGTGACAGAGTTGTCCACCTACCACATGTAATTTTTCTTTTTTTCCTGATCTTTGTTGAAATGGTTATGCTAGGAGTCTCATTTATGTCACCACTGAGCTTGACATTGAAATAGCCATAGCAGAATGGCACCACCACTATCCACATTCCTCCTCCCACTACCAAAGTTTTGGTGAGAGTCAAGTAATCTGGTTGTATTCTACCGCAATAGCAGGATATCCTCCCGCACATAATAGAATGGGGTGAGCAGCAGTGGAATGTCTAGGAGTCCCCTGAATTTCCCAAAGGCAATGGAAAGCATTAAGAGAAAGAGGACTGATTGCTTAAAAGGTTGTCTTTAGAGACTGTGTCCAAATGGCAGCCCCAAATGCCTTGGCAGACTGTAATGATTTTTACAGCATTAATAAAAATCACACATTTCACAATTATTGTTAACGTCTCCTTTAACATTGCAACAAATAAAATGATGGCAATAACTGATCAGATTTTCTTAATTACTGAATTATTCTACAAACAAGGTTCATTTTTTTTGGCAGTTTAACATTTGGATGGATGTTTACTAGTTTGCTAATCTCCCAATCCATTTCTCCAGATGGTTCTGATTAAAATTGCAGTAAATGAAAACGCAGCAAATAA
Source organism: Eublepharis macularius (assembly GCF_028583425.1). Taxonomy (NCBI): domain Eukaryota; kingdom Metazoa; phylum Chordata; class Lepidosauria; order Squamata; family Eublepharidae; genus Eublepharis; species Eublepharis macularius. Next base: position 31,702,802 of record NC_072799.1, on the reverse strand, counting down.
AAATACTGAAAAGCATCCAATTCATACTTTCTTAATAAGAATCGCTCTTTAATACTTTCCAATTATTCAGTAAATTCCTAAAGTCAGTTAGAAGGAACCAGGGAATAACCATTTTTTGTCAAAGTTCTGAGTAAAATGACAGAAAACAAGATCACTGCAAAAATATTGCCATTTGGTTTATATTCTCTTAGGGCCAAGCTACGCATGACGAATGACACTTGAACAGCAAGTGTATTTCTCCCTGTTCACTTGCCCTCCACTCAATCCACTTGCCGTTCAAGTGTCATTCGTCATGTGTAGCTTGGCCCTTACTCTCTCCTGCATTAATAAGAATTCCAGAGGGATTCATTTCATAATTTAATGTTATTTCAACAAAATGATTCATTTAAAATAAATTAATAAATAAAAAACAATTCCTGCTCTGAGGACTTGCATGGTGGGCTAATAAATGGAAAAGAAACCAGACAAAGCGGATAGGAGGAAAGGGTGGAAGTAGGGCTGAAGCAGCTCTAACAGGCGAAGAGCAGTTGTCATCCACAGGGAACAGAAAGACCCCAAGCTATTATGGCCAATGGAAGCAAAGTAATTATATATAGAACAGCAAAACTTTAGCTCCTGGAGTCTTCCTACCACACAACTGAACAGGAAAGGCGCTGACTGGTGTGAACAGCACCAGCAACGAAGTGAAACACTGCTTGCATATTTCAACACAGTCTGGATTGGTGAGTGAGGGCCAAGCTACACATGACGAATGACACTTGAACGGCAAGTGGATTGAGTGGAGGGCAAGTGAACAGGGAGAAATACACTTGCTGTTCAAGTGTCATTCGTCACTTGTAGTTGGCCCTGAGATAAAGATTTATACCCAGCTTTTCTCCTCAGTGGGGATCTAAAGCAACTTACAACATCGTTCACGAGAACTAGTCTGCGAAGTAGGGTAGGGATTACCCAATGAACTTGCATGGCAGAATGAGGAGTCAAACCTTGGTCTCCCAGATCCTAGCCCAGCTCTGTAACTTACATCATGCTGGCTCTTATTACTCTATCTGGGGGTGTCAGCCCCACTCCGGGGTGACCTTTGGGATGGGTGGTGGAGCTTCAGCAGTGGATGGCCTGGTCTGGGGCAGTGGAAAAGGGAGATGGGAGGAGAAGCTGTGCCTGGGGACTCAGCCCAAGAAGCCTCAGAACCCGATGGGCTTGGTGCAGCTCAGCAGGGAGGCAAAATTCAGATGGCTGCAACTGGGAGCAAGCCAGAAGAGGAGGCCATCAGCAGCCCTGGCTTCTTGGGGTCTGACGAGGGTGGCCAAGCAGCCTCTTGAGACTTCAGGGGAAGTTGGGATAGCTGAGGGGGAGGTCCAACAAGCCATTGGCTAGGGATCCCAGGTGCCTGCTGGTAGCAGGCAACTTCCTGGCAGTTTGCTCACTTGCCCGCAGGTTTAGGGTTGCCAAGTCCCTTTACCCTCCCAGCTCACTCCTGGTATGATGCAGGGTGCACAATCCCGGTAGATGCAAAAACATCACTTCCAGTAGTGCTGTCATCGTGCCGGCCGCAGGAGTGCTCCTGCTCTTTGCTTGGGGCCAATTCTCAAGTCTGTGAAGCACGGGAGCACTCCTGTGGCAAGTGAGATGACATCACTTCCAGAAGTGACATCATTGGATTGAAGCTGGGAGCACATGCACTTTTTGCACACGTGTGTGGATCGATGTCCCAGTGAGTACTGAGCCCCCTCCCTGCCAGGAGAGTATAGGGACCTGGCAACCCTACCATTGGCCTAGACTCCCCACGCTTGCCCCAATTCCACACTAGGACAGGGGGCACTGGGTTAGTCCCAGCCATCCCACACTTGGACAATCTTTTATTAGGCCAGCCCAGGGTTGGCCAAGGAAGGTGGCCCCGTTGCTCCTTCATAGCCGGAGGAAAGACGCTAGGCCAGAGAGAGGGCTCTGAGAGAAGGAGACCCCCCCCCCTCCTCTCCCTCAACTGAGATCCAACTGAGAAAAGATTCTGGAAGGTGTCCCAAGCGTAGATGCTGACCTGCAGTTTGACGACCTCACTATGTTTCTAGATTCTCTACTCTATGCCATATATTCAGGGGATGAGAAGTCAAGAGGTGCTTCCATGCTGGCTGTTACTCTGGAACAGACATTACTTTTCACTCCATTTTGTCAGCTAATTCCCTATGGGTAAACAAAACCATGTTAGTCTGTAGAAGCAAGATATAACAGGAATCTGGTGGCAATTAATACAATTTTTTCCAGCATAAGCTTTTGTGAGTCAGAGCTCCCTTCATCAGGTCCATGACAGACATTACCATAAGATCGGTGTACTGCAGGGCTTTTTTTAGCTGGAACGCGGCGGAATGGAGTTTCAAAACCTCTTGAAAATGGTCACATGGCTGGTGGCCCCGCCCCCTGATCTCCAGACAGAGGGAAGTCTAGATGGCCCTCCTCGCCGCTCCAGCGGTGTTGAGGGCAATCTAAACTCCCCTCTGTCTGCAGATCAGGGGGCGGGGCCACCAGCCATGTGACCATTTTCACCAAGAGTGATTTAAACTTTTAAAAACTCACCCCTTGTTCCAGCTGATCCAAAGTGACGTCATTGGCCCTGGGAGCATGCGTGCACTTTGCGCGCGCACATGTGGTACCAGGGGCACCACTTCCCGCCAGGAGTTGCCTCCTGTGCTGGCAACCTACTGAGTTCCACCACCTCTTTTCCCAGAAAAAAAGCCCTGCTGTACTGTATTTATATTCACAACAGAGAGGGGAAGAGGAGGAAGTGTTACAAAGGGAGGCCAGTTGAATACAAGATCTGATCCAAGAGTAATCAGTACATTTGGAGTACGTGAGAGTCACTACTACCAGCTGTCTTAGGCAAACTCCTATGCCTGTAGAAGTGTGAGGTCTCTGGAAAAGGAAAGATAACATCAATTTCTGAGGAAATATGGCAGAGCCACGTCCTCAGGTGCACAGACTGTGCTGAAGCTACTCCCATTGGACCCCAGAGGCCATCATCTGTAGCCCTAAGTGATCTGGAATCTGCTCACTGAGATAGATCTCCTGAGATTCAGAGTTTAGGATCAGGATTTGCAGCTTCCATCAGTCCAGATGCTCAGCAATGCAGAACTTTAGGAGACACTCCCTAAAGCATAGAGGCACAGGAACATGTAAGGAGAAAGGCATCTTAGCTGACCTCCAACCCAAGCTCTATAGAGTAATAGTTCTATTACTTACAAGTTCCTAGTTCTTTAATACAAATAGTGACCCCCCCTCTTATTTATTTAAAACATTTCAATACTGCCTTCCCACCCAAACAGGATCCTGAAGGTAGAAACAATCAAGGCATTACAACAGGATTTAAAATGTATATGTAAAATATATAACAATGCAATAAAAACATACAGGTGTACAAACACAACACAGCTATGGAAGAGAGTCTGTAAGAGTTTATTGGTGGTATGCCAAATGAACAAAAAAGTCTTCACCTGCTGGCAGAAGACAATGATACAGGGAGAGGGGGGGAGAGAGTTTCAAAGTTTTACTGTCATGACCAAGAAGGCCCTTTTGTGAATTGCCACCCATGTAATCTCAAATGTGTAGGGTATGGTATATTTTAGGAATGATCTTGAGTCTGATTAAGGAGTGAATGACAAGAGTTTATTCATAGAATCATAGAGCTGGAAGGGGCCATACAGACCATCTAGTCCAACCCTCTGCCCAGTGCAGGATCAGCCTAAAGCATCTCTGACAAATATTCATCCAGACTCTTCTTGAAAACTGTCAGTGAAGGGGAGCTCACCACCTCCCTAGGCAGCTGATTCCACTTTTGAACTACTCTGACCGTGAAAAAGTTCTTCCTAATATCCAGCCGGTATTGCGCATGTGATTTAAGCCCATTGTTTCGGGTCCTACCCTCTGCCACCAACTGGAACAGCTCGCTGCCCTCCTCCAAATGACAGCCTTTCAAATATTTAAAGAGAGCAATCATGTATCCCCTCAATCTCCTCTTCTCCAAACAAAACATCCCAAGGCCCTCAGCCTTTCCTCATAGGGCTCAGTCTCCAGACCCCTGATCATCCTTGTCGCTCTCCTCTGTACCCTCTCGATTTTGTCCACATCCTTTTTGAAGTGAGGCCTCCAGAACTGCACACAGTACTCCAGGTGCGGCCTGACCAAGGCAGTATAGAGAGGGGCTATGACCTCCTGCGATTTCGATGCTATGGCCCCTTTGATACAACCCAGGACTGAATTGGCCTTTTTTGCCACCGCATCACACTGACTGCTCATATTTAGTTTACAGTCCACTCTTACCCCAAGATCTCTCTGAGAGATCCCAGAAGTGTATCCCCCATCTAGTATTTGTGCTTCCCATTTTTGTGGCCCAGATGTAATACTGTGCACTTGTTCAAGAACTTCAACTTTGTCAGAAAGCAGAGAAATAGAATAGATACTATCTCACTAAACTGGGAGAGGGGGACTTCCGGGAAGAAGCAGGACATAGTCTTCGAATACCAATCTGGAGACATGCAAGAAGGACAGAAGAGAGGAGGAAAGAAGGATCCCATCCTGCTATCTAACTGTCAGATCTACTGCCCCCTGTGTCTTCTGCCTTCTCTGCACACAAGATGTATTTCCAACAAAATGGCAGGGGCATTCTAAGCAAGGCCTCCAAAAATGACTGGAGTGGATGGGTAAGTTCTTATAGGAGAAGCCCGTCTTTAAGGTATGCTGGCCCCAGGCCACTTAGAACTTTAAAGATCCTTGAATTGGACCTAGAAGCAAATTGCGAGCTAGTGTAGATGGAACCAGACTGGATTGATGTGGCCCCTGTCACGAATCTCAGTCAACGTTCAGGCTGCAGAATTCTGTACCAACTGTAGCTTCTGGACAGTCTTCAAGGGCAGCCCCACATAGACAGCATTGCAGAAATTTAATCTAGGTGTTACCACAGTGGCAAGATCTTTCCTGGCCAGGAAGGGTTGTAGCTGGGTCACCAGATGGAGCTGGTAAAAGGCTCTGTCACCTGTTTATCCAACTGGAGGTCTGGGTCCAGCAACACCCCCAGCTATGAATCTGCTTCTTTAGGAGGAGTACAATCCCATCCAGGACATGAGATACCCCCATTCCTGGGCCAAACCTTCCCCTCCATCACTCGCACCTTCATTTTCTCAGCACCGTTTATAATTCCATTTCCCCCCATCTTTTTTCTTTTGTCCAGGTGCTGCCAGAGGATATAAGTTCCTCAAACTGAACACATGAAGCTGCCTTATACTGAATCAGACCTTTGGTCCATCAAGAGGAGTATTGTCTACTCTGATGGGCAGCAGCTATCCATGGTCTTTGGACCAAACTAGCTGTGATGATGTCCATGGGTCTGACCCATGGGTATGACCCACGGACACTGCTGCCAATTTAAAGAGATGCAGCGTCCACTTTAAAAGAGGCGGGGGGAGAGCTCCTCTGCAGGCCTGATCAGGATTGGATTCTTGCGGCACTTTTAAAACTCATTAAAATGCAGCCATATCCATGGGTCAGAACTGGTTCGGCCCTTACATAGAGGTCTTCCTTATCACCTGTTACCTGATCCTCTTCACTGGAGATGCTGGAGGCTGAGCCTGGAGCCTTCTGCATACCAAGCAGATGCTCTTCCCTGAGCCACAGCCCCTCCTCTGACATTGGAGAAGATCAGCAAATGAGTAATGTTTTCCACACAGGAGCAGGGTTGTGTAGTTTCTCTGTTGTTGCACAGTGGCAATGGAGGTTCCACAAGGCAGCTTTTCCAACTGTATTAACTGTCCACTTGCATTGGCCATTCCCCCCTCCCACACCACCAGGGCTTTTTAAATTGTTTTAACACAATGGTACAGCGTTATGTCATTGTAGTATATCAGGTCTCCAGCTTTCATTTCAAGTCTCTAGTCCTCTTTGTTGCAAACGTATGTCTTTCTCCTTATGTCTGTCTCTGAATGAAATTTGGGGATTCAAAAAAGCAGATAAACAGGCTGTTACTATATTATAAAGGTATTCAGTTGCAAATTTTGAAAAATACAGAAGCCCCCTCCCCATAGTGGGGGAAAAAATGACCCCTGTGAGTGTGACTGGGAAAATCTGAACTTTCCCACTCATCCAGGCATTGCTGCAGCCTTCCTCAAAATGTCACAGCAAAGAAAGGTTGGGAAAGATTGGAGACCAACCAACAAAACCCCAGGAGATACATGAATACACCGTGATGATGTGAGGAAGCAGGAGAAAAATCTGCTTCCCAACAGCATTGACCCCGGGGCAGATAATCCATTTAGAAACAGCCAGTGTGACGTCACAGTACACCCTTCTCTTGCAATCGTCATGTTTGTATGATTCATGTCTTGTGGGAAATGGCAGATGGGCTCGTAGGCAACTAAAAATTGCAGTGTCTTGGTTAAGAGAATGTGCTGTGATCCACAAGTTTCCCTGTTTAAATCTCAACCCTGCCATGAACTCACTACTCTGCCTTAGTCAAACCACATACTCTGTCGGTGTCTCTCTACACAAGATACCTCAGCACATGTTGGTCAAGTGTAGGGAGACGCAATATTAACTGGGAAGCATAATTTTAAAAGACAGAGCCAGCGGAGATGGCTCCTCATAGTGCTTGTTAATTACATCTTTGCCTCCCCCAAGGTTCTGTCAATTTCACCTCTCCAGTCTAAAACTGTGTGGGATCGCAGCCAGAGGACAGTGAGGAATGGAAATGGGCTGGAGCTGCCTTCCAGAGATGGGCTTGGGCCTGGAGAGATTATAATGAGCTGAAGTTTCCCTTCTGGCATTTCACAGCCTCTTCACCAGCTCCAGTGTATAGCAAAGCCTTTGCTGTGCCACTAGCTCTGTCTTTTTAAACAACCCTTCCTGGCTAACATTGCATCTGCTGACAAATGTTCTTCACATGTCAGATGTCTTGTGTAGAGAGAATCTCAGATCCCCATCTGCAATATGGGGATAATGCTGGCCTAGGAGTACTACAATATAATGTATTTGGAGTGTTCTGAATGCTGACAATGCAATGTAAATGCCAATTATGAGATCCCAGCCTATGCTAACTGCATGGGAGATGGTAGGTGATGAACAAATAAAAGGACAAAAGATCAAGGAGGAAAGAGCTTAATTTGCCCTCCCCCTTCTTACCCCTTTCCGCCCGCTGCTCTCTTGGGGTCATAGCCATGTTTATCACTAGGGGGAGCCACCACATTTCCAGGAGGAGCAAACTACATGGATCAAGTTAATGGGGCTCAAACAAGATGGCTGTAGCACAGTATGGAGGGGTTTCAACCTTCCCCCTGTGCCATTTTCCCAAATTGATGGCCTGATGGATGTTATAGTTGTCCCATTTTGGAGCTGCACAGGAAGCTCCCATCTGTCTCCTGGTCCTGATCTGAATTAGACTCCTGCAGGGTACCTGAAGTCTGGTTAAGAGGAAAGTGAGTTGGGTCCAATGAGTCCTCCTGACTCCTGACCCCAGGGAACCTGGATCCAACTCATTAAAAGACATAGCCTAGTTTGGCCCTGAGCCTTAAATCTGAAATACTCTAACTGTTCCTTGGACACTGTTGCTCAAAGGTGAATTGTATTTCCAGAAATCATGAGGAACTGGTCCCAACATCAGTTGTCTCTGCATTTGTCCCTTCAACAGTGTACTTTCCAAAGCTTTGATGTGAATTCGTCTTGTTTATAAATTTGTAACTTGTAGTTTTGATGTGAAGTTGCCTCCATTGTCTGATATCTATCATTATTTCTTTGGTTAATTATTGGCTGTTGTTAAAATATAGATTTGAGACCCTGACAATTCTCTGCCTCTCAAAATAATGAGAAAAAATATGTATGAACTAGATATGCGAGCCAATTTTAAAAGGAACACATTTTAGACCACAAGTGAATTGCAGAGCAATTAGAGTATTTAATTTGAACTTTCTGGATCCAGATCCCTAAGGGGAGGAAAGAAACCAATTAAATTAAATTAAATAATAATGCCCTAAATAGAAAAAAGAAATGTAACAGGACCCAATTGTTAAAGAACAACACTGAAATTGCTGATAAAGGAATTTGGAAATATTTTATAAAGGCAACAGTTTGGCACTGTATTAATATCTTAAACAATAGTGCTGATAGTAGTTGGACATGACAGATTTGGGCCACATATTCAATGGGCAGAAATCCTGAAATTAAAAAAGGGAGTTAAATTCTAGGATATGAAAGAGGGAAAGGGATATAAACCAAATTACATTAAAAGTGCATCCAATTGTTTAAAACACAATATGTGCAATATATTTTATAGAGGTAATGAGGTTATCATGAATGTCTTTTGAAGCATTTGTCTGACGTTTGAAAATGTTTGCACCACTTGCCTTGCATTCATTTCAGATGGATACACAACACATCTGTGTCTCTGCGTCGCCTTGAGCTAGGCTTAACGTGAGCTAGTCATTTCACAGGGCACCTTCCAGAGGGACATCTCTTTCCTTATTCCCAGCCTCCATTTTGTGGTGGTGTAGATTACATGACCATCACCATCTGTGTGATTTTGGATTGTTCTTTGGGTGCAGGATCACGGGTTGGATACTGACAAAACTGTCCATCAGCAGAACAGAATTTTCCTGCCTTCCTCCTTTCACTGCAGCCAATGGATCTTTATGAAATGCTGCTGCTCATAGGGATCCCACTGGATGTCCTATGCCTAGTTCCCATTTCCCACTGTCACTCCAGTGGTTGGTGGGAGAAATTACCATCAGTGTGATGGCATTACATCACTTCTTGGAAAAATCCAGAAGTGGCATTAATCTATTATAGGGATCATTGTAAAGTACAGTGAAACCATAGAGTTTTTGGTGAGTCCTAGAGTGGAATGCCTTCACTTCTGGTTTTCCCTGGAAGTAACATAACACCATTGCACTCATAGCATTTCCGCCTGTTTTTCCTCACTGATAGCTAGTGTCCTTCTAACCTACAAATTAATCTGGTCAGATAGGGAATAGAACAGAGAAAACCAATTGTTGTTAACCCGAGATCTTACTGTGATACATAACACACTGTAGATTGTTACAGTTATCTAGTATGATATGAACCAAGTTAGGCACAGTACAGGAGACAAGGGCTAGGGGGCCACCATTCTCCATGTCTTAAAACATACTATATTTAAAAATCTACAAAAACCATTGTGGAACCAACTATTTTTTAAAAAAGAAGGTGTTGTTTGGCTCCTTTGTTTGCATTGCTTTCCAGTTCTGTAATCTAGTTCTACTGTTTATTGGAGGTCTTTGCTGTCTGATTGAATTGATTTTCATATTTTGTAATTTACTTTGAGTCTCATTGAGAAAGATGGGCTATATAAATTATGTAAAATAAATCATAAAATAAAGAAAAACGTATGATTAATTTACTGAAAATTCATAATAGAACAAGATGTATATAAGCTAGTGGTAGTATCGAAGCTGCAGACCTATGCACACTTACCGAGGAGTAAGTCCACAGAACACAATGGAACTTCTGAGGAAACATGCATAGGATTGCACCAGTGATGTGGCTTTTCTGGGAAAATTTGAATTTTCCAATTCAAATTTAAGCAAGTAATTTAAAATAGTGTTAGCATAAGAAGGCAAATGCACCATGTACATGCCTAGACCCTGACTAAACACTGGAGATTGTCCATGATTCATATCTCACATTTAGCCCATCTAACATGTGCAGCACAACCGCCCTGACAACTATAGATAAACAGGCCATATTTACATGTATGGGGCAGAAAATGTTCCATGGAAAAACACAGGATTTTCTATAGAAAACTTTCTGCTTCACATCACTGTATTGCACTATAGGAGACTAAGCAATGAACCAGGAAGTCAGCGTGGTGGCGTGGTTACAGTGTTGGACTGTAAACTGGAAGACCTGTGTTCAAATACCTGCTTCTGTCATGGAAGCCGAGTGACCTTGAGCCAGTCACATTCTCAGCGAAATCTATCATCACACAGGGTAATTATTAGGATAAAAGGGAGGGGAAAACCATATATACCATCCTGAGCTCCTGGGAAGACAATAACTACAGAATCCTATGCAGAATCAGGCCAGTTGATGCCCAGCGAAAACAAGGGCTTAGACTGGAGTAACTCTGCATAGGAGGGTACAGTAAACAAGTGTTTGAAATAACTCTAGTCTTTTTCACAAGCGTCCTAGGCAGTCACTATCATGCCACTATGTCTAAGTCTGGACCGGTTGCTAACTCTGGGGGGTGGAACCTGGGGAGGGCAAGGTTTAGGGAGGGGAGGGAGGTCAGTGTGGTACAATGCCATAAAGCCTTTCCTTCGAAGTTGCCGTTTACTCCAGGAGAACTGATCCCTGCAGTCTGGAGACAGATAACCTATGTGGAGGTTGTAATTCTGGAGGCTTGCAACCCTAGAAGGGAATAATAACACTAGCCTCTAAAAATAAGATCACCACATAAATCACTGAGATAATAAGTGCTGGACTTCGAATATTCTGAAGAGCTGTAGGTACTACTTTTCCTACTACTTTTTTGCCAGTGTTACATTCACATTTTCATACCTCATTAACTATATAATGCCTTCTGTTCACGGGATTTAATGTAGCCTCTCTCAATATGATCCTGTGACTATTAGGAAATTTGAAAGGATCCAAAGTTCATTTCCACTTCAATGGAGCTTGTTCGACAAACAAAATTATTTTGTAGCAAGGAGGAAAACAGTTTAGCAGAATGCATCTCTCAAATGCAAGGTATATAACAGTGCATTTGGGCTGAAACTTTTTTCCTGTCATAAAAAATGTCATAACCCTATAAGAAAAAGAATTAAAAACCTGTTATTTTAATTTACATCTACCCACAAGATAAGTAAAGTTATCATTGAAATTCTAATTAAATAGGATGATTGACTAAGGTAGGACATCAAAGAAGAGGAGTGAATATGATAAGTCGAGGTCTTATTAATTAGTCCGCATGGAAGAAATTCCAGGGACGTCAAGCTGCGTCTGCTGCAAGGAGCAAAAAAAAAAAAAAAAAGCATACAAGAAAATGTGTGTTTCTTTGAAGTTAGGAACAGAGATAGTGATGGAGGTAATTGTGTCTGACTGGATCCAGTAATGAAGCTCCGTAAATCAGACCTCAGAATCGGAGGAAAGAGTTGAGTAACGAACATGGCTCCCCCTCCCCTGCTGTGAAGAAACAGAATGTAGAGCTGGCTAATTGACCCAGCCTAGCTCCCAGTAGCTCTCTTGTTATTATTTATTAATTTTTAATTTCTGAATTATTTACATCCTGGGAAATTATTTCTGACAGCCTGTTAGGAGCGCCTAAGTTAATGGAGGATGAAAGGGCTGCAACCGGAATTAGCAGGGATGCAGACGCAGGCTACTGGATTTAATGATTTTGGAAAGGAAAATTGATTTCACACAGCGTGTCACTTTATACTACTTTAGGATACACCAGCTATTTTATTAATTGAGGAATAACCAACTCAGAAGAAATATATTTGAAGTGTAAATGAATCGCAGTGCTCAGCTATTTATTTTCTCCCCTATGCATTTTGAAGACAGCAATAAGTTTACTTAAAGTTGCTGATTAAAACCTACACTGGTGCAGACCTTGTTTGAACACCTGCATCCTTCTTCCACGCAAGTAAAAAAAATCATGCTGTCTTGATAAGATTTGTCATCCTTCTCTTCGGGTCAAATGAAATCCACCTCTCCTCATGACAATTCCCAATTATATACACTTTTCATGCTTTCCCCCCACAGGAGTCATGGTGGACGGACTCCAACTCCCATCCCAAGGGCAAGAATCAGGGGTGAAATACAACCACACTGCACTGCACAGCTGGATTTCAAGTTCTTGGGAGGTTAGCACGAGATATTCTCCCTGTCAGAAAGAGGATGGGGAAAGAGAGCCTGTGTTGTGAGAAAGACAGCAGGAAAATATGGCTGAACTATAGGTGAACTAGAAGATGCGTGGAATGGATTCCAGTAGTCAAGACAAAGTCTTTGCCTATCACCACTTTTGTACTTGTCTGCACTGGCATAACTGACTGTCCTTTTCAGGAACCATCAGGGTTGCCAGGTCTCCTTACGCTCCCAGCTGAGGCGGGGGAGGGGGGGGGAGGCGTGTGCTGAAAATGTGCATACACTCCAGGGGCACCGCAATGACATCACTTCTGGGAAGTGACATCATCATGCAGGGGCTGGGTGCTCTCCTGTGCTTCGCAGTGTGCCAATTTGGGCCCCAAATGGTCCTAATTCAGCCAGTTTGAGGCCCAAATCAGTCCTCTGCAAAGCACAGGAGTGCCTGTACCCCCAACTTTCTCCCTCGCTGGCCAGCTGAGTGGTGATGGGGGGTGGAAGATCCCCTGCCCCTTCCAGGGAACCTGGCAGCCCTATCCAGGAATGACATCATCATGCAGGCCCTGGAAGTGCTCCCAGGCTTCACACCGGGATGATTTGGGCCCCTAAACTAGCCAAAACACCTACACAGTGAACACATGTATTTTCTGCACAGGGTTTTTCCATCAATTTTGGCCTCAGACTACATTGATTTCTCTCCAGAATTCTGCACACATGGTCAAATTATCCCCATTCAGTCTCCAAACTACTGCCCAGACTTTTTTGGATTCTGCGTGGAGAAAGGCTTTTTCCAGTTTAGCAACCTTTATTGACATTACATCCATGTTAAAACATTCAACACAATCAGAACTCAGTCTACAAATACACAACTCGCCTTGTAGATGCAAGATACAACAATTTAGCTACAGTTTCGATAACTTTTTGGTTCTGAGTAGCCAATAGGAAGATTACATTTATCAGATTTTCCAATTTGCTCTCTCTTTTTCTGCCCCAGGCATGATCTTTCCCTGGTCTTTTTGCAGCTTTTCTCCCTAGGCTTTCCAGGTGCCCACTAGTGGCAGGCAAACTCCTGGGGATTGGCCCCCTTGCCTGCCAATCACCCTTTGATTGGTGATTGATGGGAGCTAGCAAACCCTTGGAGGTTGCCCACCACCGGCAGACACCCAAGGAACACGTGCCGTGTGCATGCTCCCCAGGGGCATGGCGACATCACTTCCAGAAGAGATGTCATCACGCTGGCTGTGGTAGCATTACTGCGTTTCATTTGGGGCCAATTTGGGCTGCAAATGGGCTGAACTGGCCCCATGCAGAGCGCAGCAGCCCTTGCACGGGTGGTGTAATGACGTCATTTCCAGAAGAGACGTCACTGCATCAACCTTGGTGTGCGAACAAGGACCTCATGCTCGACACAAGGTAAGTGCCAGGTTCCCTACTGTTCCAGCTGGGGGGGAGAGGGACCTGGCAACCCTACACATACAGTGATGCTTTTTCCAGGGAAGTCAAATCGTGGGTTTTTTTTTGAAATGCTGAATATTTTCTTTGATGTAAGGCCTGGCTCTGGCCCTGCCTGTTGCCCTCCTCTTTATCCCCCGGCATCTTGATTGGTCAAACAGGAAAAATATCCATTTAAAAAAAAAATTAACAACATTGCAACGTTTTTTAAAAAAACCAAACATCTCCCCTTGCTGCACTATGACTAACAGTGATTCAGAGAGCCCTGAATCACTAGTATTTAAAGTTTCCCTCCAGAACACTTCACCCAATCAGCTCACAGAAATGTTATTGTTTGTTATGTGTTGTGTGCGCACGCTAACCTTGGCTGTAATACAATTATTACAATGTCAATGACATTTTGTAGAGGACTTTTTGTGTTTCCTGTACTTTTTAATCCATACCTTTTTGCCTTTTTATTAAAAAAGACACCTTTGCAACATTGGTGCTTTAAAAACAAATTAAAAACCTTGCAAGTTTCCTCAGCTGATCAATTGACAAAATTAATGTGACCTTTTCCCTCAGAAAGCCCACAGCAGAAGCCAAAAAAAATAGACACCACCTTGGTTCAGCTCTTTAAAGTGCAGAATTTCAGCGGCCCAAAGCTGATCTGATCCTCGTAGAGCAAATACCCAGAAAACCCAATGTAGGTGTGCATGTGGAAATCACCACAGTTTTGTATCAGCTCAATAGACTTGGTTTCTTCCATGGTTCCCTTTGAAAAAAATTAAATTTCTCTTTTCTCTAGTACTACATGAGTAACTGGTAGACTTGGATTAAATGGGGATCTAAATATTCCTGCTTTACTCTTGTTACCAAATCCATGCTAAAAACACGTTTATTTATTTAATTAATTTATTTGATTTATATTCCGCCCTCCCCACACCAGCAGGCTCAGGGCGGATTACAACCATATACAATTAAAACACATTAAATAATTGATACCAGTTAATAATTGATAATTGATATCAATTAAATAAAAATTGATATCAATTAAATAATTGATACCAATTGGATTATTGTGAAGTAGGATCCAATAACAATACAAAACCCTTGCTGTGGTTTACAGATTTACCTACTTGTCTTAACTTCAACAAGTGTTTGGCTATGCTCTGAGCAGAATAAACAGCATACAGTGTTTCCCAACCTTTGCTCACAGAGGAACCCATAATTTTTTCAAATCCCAAGGAACCCTGCCTATGAAAAAGTTGATACCAGGGAGCAAAATTTAGTTACTGCTGAATTATTGTCATTCGTATTGTCAATGGTTTGTAACAATATGAAATGAACACAGATACAATACAACTAAATATAATATTAGCCATGATGTTGGCGGGGGGGGGGATATTTGATTCTTCTCATGGTATTTCAAATAATGTATTTAATCCACCATTTCTTGTAGAACCCTTGACAATTTCCAGTGGAACCCCATGGTTCTGTAGAACTCAGGTTGGGAAACAATGGGGTATGGTGTAGGACAGGAGGGATGGTAATCCTTTCTGGAATCTGATTCCTAAGCAATATTATCAAGTTCCCCAAGTCTAGGAGACAGTAGGGTAGGTCCAACTAGCTTTTGTGCTGATGCGAATGGGTAGAAGGGTCCCCTTAGACCACCCAAAAAAGTGATGCTAGGCATTATTGGACTTGCATAGACAAAACCCATGCTGGACAGGGGTTGTAGTAAGAAGAGGAATTGAGCAAGACGAACTGAAAAGGTTGGATCCACCCAAGTGGGGTGAATACTTTTCAAAAATAGAGAAAGAAAATACAATATACAAAATATGAATTTTTTTTTTACTCTTCACATAGAGGAAATTGTGGAGGCATAGAAAGTTTTTGCTCTAAGGGATTTAAAAGTCATTTAAGCACATCCCTTGAGCTTATTTCTCATGAGCACTGAGAACATTCTTTTTACTGACAAGAACATGCAAGGCTAGTCTGGGTTTAGCTGTTACTTTGAGGATTATACCAGTGGCAATTAAGGAAGCAAGGAGGATCAGCTAATAGAAAGGGTTATGTGAGATGGTTGACCTGTGTGGCCTGTGCTTCAAGGATTGCTGTACTATCGCTCTCTCACAGATTCGGAGTGCGCCTACAGTCTCCTCTTTGGGTGAGTGATCTTAAGACCTACAGAGAAAAGCAACGGTTCCAATGAAAGTAAAATATTAATGCACATGTGAAACTTTAAACCAGACCAAGTTACAACAAAACCTTCACATTAATTCTGTTGTTAACAATGCCAAGTGTAATATTACAGGGGAAATCCAGAATTCCATCTATAGTCATGCTAATGCAACCGTCTTTAGTTCCATTTGGGTCAGAGGGGAGTTAACTTTATGGCCATAGCCAGGGCTTTTTTTCTGGGAAAAGAGGTGGGGAACTCAGTGGGTTGCCCTCAGAGAAAATGGTCACATGGCTGGTGGCCCCGCCCCCTGATCTCCAGACAGAGGGGAGTTTAGATTGTCCTCCGTGTCGCCAAGCGGCACGGAGGGCAATTTAAATGCCCCTCTGTCTGGAGATCAGGGGGCGGGGCCACCAGCCATGTGACCATTTTCAAGAGGTTCTGCAACTCCATTCCACCAGGTTCCAGCTGAAAAAAAGCCCTGGCCATAGCCACGGTAGAACTAGTGAGTGCATCACCCAAACGTGACAGTGAGGAATACTGGTTAAGGCATTAAGCCTCAGCAATAGCACACTATTAGCATCTGGTTTTGTTCATATTGCATCTTTTCTTTAATTAAATGGATTTATTCCACACTACCAAAGTGTGTGAACAGAAGATGACAGTAAAATATTTAAATTAGATCCCAAGTTTCCTGGGTGGATCAGAGCAAGAAGGAGAAACATACCTTAGGTGAGTGTTTCCCAACCTTTTCTC